>NC_133453.1:143116956-144366956 GCF_048565385.1 Saimiri boliviensis | reverse complement strand
CTAAAAACACAAAAAGAAATTAGCCGGGCATGGTGGTGTGCACCTGTAGTCCCAGCAACTCAGGAGGCTCAGACAGGAGAATTTCTTGAACCCGGGAGGCAGAGGTTTCAGTGAACTGAGATGGCACCTCTGTACTCCAGCCTGGGACAGAGAGTGGGACTCTGTCTCCAAAAAAAAACAAAACAAAACAAAGCAAAACCCACAGATGGAAAACTCTAGCTTAATGAGGTACGTGACATTTGCTGCTCGACGGTGTCTACTTCAATGCCAGCTCCCTTGGGCATGTGGGTCCCTCTGCATTGTCAGCTATGACAACTGCCTGTTTGCACAACACATGGTGGTACCATTGGCCCTTGGCTTGGATAGGACAACAGTGTGCTCCCTCGCTCAGCTGCCAGTCACAGGATGGAGCACTTTGGAGGGAAGTTGGGGTCTGTGTCTTGTTAGTGCTGTGCAGGTTGGGTCTTTTGCAGCCCCAAAGATGTGGCATCCTAGCCAGGGAGTTTGGGCAGGCCTGGAGCAGGGGCCAGCAAGGCCTGGCGTGGGGTGGGGAGCTGTGGGCTCAGAGCAGCAGGGAGGCCGGGAGGCACCGCAAGTAAGCCTTTTGTGCTGAGTGAAAGTGACAGGAAAATCTCATGGCCCCCAACCTGCAGCCACACATGAGTGAGTGAAATCAGAGTGACATCCCTGTACTTTGTCCCAGGGAAGAGGTTTGCCCTTGGAAGGGCAGCCCTCGAGCGTTGTCCCACAGGTCCCCATGCAGGCTGCTACCTGGCCTAGACCCCTTGGAGCCTGAACCAATTGTGCCACTGGCTGCTACTGGCCTTGAAGATCCTGTGGGCCCTCACTGCCCCTGACCACTCCCTGAGCCCCTGAGAATTAAGGTCACGGCCACCAGGCAGCCAGATCCCAAGGAAGGACAACCAGATAAGGACGGGGGCTCCCCACCAGCCTGAGAATGACTGACAGATGGGCATACTAACCCCGCCTCCTGGGACCGACTGACAGAGCTGAGCGCCTGCATCTGGGAAAGACAGCACCTCTGTCCCTGTTCTCCGAGGCCTCATCCAACCTTCTCTCGGTGTCTTGCAGACTGAATGGGGCGGTCAAGAAGTGTGAGGCCCTCTGTCTTTCAGGCCTGTCTGGGGCCTCTCTACCTACCTATGGATTGTCCTTGGGGTTGTCAATTGCCTTGTACTGTATCTGAATGTATCCCCCAAAATATTCATGTCTTAAAATTTAGTGGCCAATGTGGCAGTATTAAGAGGTGGGGCCTTCAAGAGGTGACTGCGTCATGAGGCAGAGCCCTCACAGATGGGATTAGGCCCCTTAGAAAAGGGCTTGAGGGAGTGGGTTCATCCCCTTGGGTCCCTTCCACCACGTGAGGATGCAGCGTTCATCCTCTGGAGGGCAACAGGTGCCATCTTGGAAGCAGAGACTGGGCCCTCACCAGATACCAAACCTGCTGCTGCCTTGACCTGGAACTTTCCAGCCTCCAGAACTGTGTTCTTTATAAGTGACCCAGTCTTAGGTATTTTCTTACGGCAGACTGAATAGATTAGGACACGCTCTCTGGACACTGGTGGCCTAATCTGTGTAATGGGTCCATGTATGGATTCCACAAGGTAATATGGGCCTTCTGCATTGGGTTCGAGTTAGTTCCCACATATGTATCTTTAAATATGTATGTGCACATATATGCATAAGTGTATATGCAGATACAATTTGTTTCTTTTGATGAAGTCTCCCTCTGTCACCCAGGCTGGAGTGCAGTAGTACAGTTTTGGCTCACTGCAACTCCGCCTCCCAGGTTAAAGTGATTCTCCTGCCTCAGCCACCCTAATAGCTGGGATTACAGGCACCTGCCACCACGCCCAGCTAATTTTTGTATTTTTAGTAGAGACAGGGTTTCACCATGTTGGTCAGGCTGGTCTCAAACTCCTGAGCTCAAGTGATCTGCCCGCCTTGGCCTCCCAAAGTGCTGGGATTACAGGCATGAGCCACTGCACCCGGCCACAGATACAGTTTTAATCGAAAGCTAAAACCAACAGTGACAATAGCCACAGCAACTGTGAACTTCTCCCCAGGGGCCTGGCACACCAGGATTTCTCTTGCTGGAAGACAAGCGATCTGACCCTGTGAGGTATGAGCTGGGGCGAGACGGTGGTTGTGGGGTGGAGGCAGCTTTGGCAGCCCACTTACGTTTTGTTTTTTCCTTAGCTTCCTCTGGAAGAGTGGGAAAGAAAGCAAGTCTTCACCTTTAGAAGGCAAATCTTGATTTAGGTGATGCCCCAGTCAGAAGGCCATGCTTGCCAATGGCCTCTGGCCCATCACTTCACTTCTCTTTCCACAGATGCCACGGCTCCATGAAAGCTCTTTGGAAGAATTACAAGAAAGGCCAGAGTTATGTTGTAGCCTGGATCTCTTTTCGAAGTAGACGATGTATAAAGCGTTAATGAAGGAGGTATACAATATTATATTTGTATTTTCAGGCCTGGAGCCCGCAGGGAAGTCTCCTGTGTCCCCCGAACCTCCCGTTTTGGGTGTCTCTTCACAAAAGTTTTCAGAGCATCTGCCTGCCCAGAAGAGATTCTGCCTCCAGACTCCCTGGCCTGGGTGGGGACAGAGCATTTATGCTGCCAAGCTATGGGGACAGAGGGACTGTCCCTTTACAGGGGTCCAGGGTTTCTGAAGCTAGTAGGTTGCCTCTTTCTAGCTCGTTTCATGTGGGCAGGCCTGTCTGTGATAAGATGAGATAGAGAGGGGCCCTGGATAGAGCCATGCCTGAAGCCACCTCCTCAGACGCCTCAGTGATATTAAGCTACAACCCCCTCTCCTTTTTTTTTTCCCTAAAGAAGGTGGCCTGTGGTTTGTTGGAAATGGATGTTGGAAACAGATGCTCGGTGCCGCAAAGAAGAATTAGCGCTGAGACAAGGGATCTTTCAGCCACACAAGTTTTACTTCCTGGACTGCAGGAAGAGTACCCTTGCTAGCCTTCATGCCATGAGAGTGCAATGAACAAAGGAAAACACACCAATTTATCCCTTATGCATTTGAGGTTGTCCTTACTGCTGTGTCTGATCTCCGTTGGCTGGAGCCAGACCTCACAATTTAAATTAAAACCCAATTGGCTAACAACCTAAAACTTTTCTGAACAGGTAAAAGCAGTGGAGAGCTGGGACATGCCTGTGAGCACGTCGAGCACAGATGTCTTGGTTAAAGCACAAGGACAGTGAGTGTAGGGTAGGGCTGACCAAAGTTATTAGCACACTTATTCTTTAACAAGAAAGGAAACTTTAAAAAGGAACTTTTCTACTTCCCACATGGTTGACCGAGTCTTGCCTACTCTAAGCCCAGGATGGATGGAGTGAGAAGGATGTGGGCTTGCTCAGCTATCCACCCACAGGCTGCTCTTGTGTCCGGCCCTATGACGTATGCTGGAGGCTGGGAAGAATGACGTCCTAGTGAGGACCTCAGTCCACCGAAGGGTTAGTCATGAGATAACAGCACACCGCCCCATGCTGAATGTTGGAAGAAGGGTGGGCACGATGAGACTGAGTAAGGGAGGGCTTCCCGGAGGAGGTGACACCTTCACTCGATGGAAGGATGGGGCTTCCCAAAGAGAGGAGAAATTGTGGGCACAGGCCACGAGGCTGTCAGGACATGAAGCGCATAAAGAAACCGCAGGCCATGAGCCGGGCCAGACTTCCCTGTGCTGGGGGAGGGTGGGGTGGTGGGAAGACAGCTGCAGCCCCCACCCCGCTCCTGCAGGGGCCCCAGGCTGGCCCTGCTGCGTGGAGTATTGGCAGGAAGAGGCTGGAGGAAAACTCAGGAAGACAGGCATGGCTGAGAACAGTGTAGGGGGAAGGAGGGGAGAAAGTCATTTTTTTTCCAGCCCCAAATGGTAAAGAAATGACCCTCCTCCTGCACAAATTGGACTTCCTGCGGCTGGGAAGAAATTGACTCATGCCATGTTTTATGATGCCTCGCCTGGGCCAGGCGGGGCCAGTGCAGCCCGATGTGCTCACAGCTGGCCTGGCTGCCCCCGAAACCACAGCGACTGTCCGGCCCGGCCCTGGGCTCCGAGCCTCCACGTCCAGGCTGGAGAAACTTGGCTCCCCTGCAGCTTTCCAAATAAAGTGGTTTTTATGTCATATTCACAAGAGAAAGTAACAAAATATAATTGGGGTTGCTGCTTCTCATATTATTTATGCAATTCTCCCTCCATCCCTCTTCCCAAAAGCAAGCCACAAAGGGGTCTTTGTTCTCTGCAAGTTCAAAGTCAGCTCCTCCAAGGGGAAACTTATTGGCGATTATAAGGAGGAGGTTCAGTTTTACAACGGCTGGCTGTCAGACCAGAAATATGGTACGCATCAGGGTTCCGGCGGGAGCCGGCCAGAGTGCGGGCCGAACACTGCAGAAGCCATGTGAATGATCTCCAGTGGGAGATAGGGCGGGAGTGCCAGAGACAGGGGCAGCAGGAGCCGCTCACGTCTGCCTGGGCATGCCCTGTCTCCACAGCCTCACTTTCCTTACCTGTAGAATGGGCATCCCCACACTGAACTAAACCAGAAAATTTCATTCACTCTTCAGAGACATGGAGCCCTGCCAAGGCTCTCAGAAAAGAGTAGGCAGGGCCCAGGGGCACCCATGCCCACACGTGCCCTTCTTAGGGTTTGACTGATTGAATGTCCAGGTCAGATTTTGTTTCAGGAAAAGGTTTTTACAAACAAAAATTAAAAGTAAAAGGCTAGCTGGGTGCAGTGGCTCATGCCTGTAATCCCAGCACTTCGGGAGGCTGAGGCAGGGAGATAGCTTGAGGCCAGGAGCTCAAGACCAGCCTGGGAAACATAGTGAAACTCCATCTCTAAAAATTGTTTTAAAAATTATCTGGGCATGGTGGTGTGTGCCTGTAGTCCCTGCTACTTTGGAGGCTGAGGCAAGAGGATGGCTTGAGGCCAGGAGTTTGAGGATGCAGTGAATTGTGATCCTGCCATAGCACTCTAGCCTGGGTGACACAGTGAGACCCCATCTCTACAAAGAAAAAATTTAATAGGCTGGCCTGGATGAGCTTGAAGGCCTGGGAAATCCTAGGCCCTGGGAGATGGTGAGGATTGGAGACTCAGAGGTTGGAGATTCTATGCAGCCTTAAGCAGGGCAGCCAGCCTCCCTGGGCCTCGTCTGTCCTGGAAAGTGAGTCACAGCTGCCTGATGGGAGCTGAGCCCAGGGCTGGGAGCCTGCAGCGTTGGCAGGTACAGAGGTGCTCAGCCTGTCCCGCCCTGGGGCACCCGCTGCCAGCCTTGGGCAGACTGGATACCTCGCCTGCAGGGCCTGATGCCCTTTGTCTAGCACAGGCCATTAAAAAGGTTCCCCTCGCCCTGCCCGGGCAGGTGTGGCAGAGATGTAGCACTGTCGGCTCTGGCTCTAACTGGCTCTGAGGCTGTAGTGAGCAGCTCACTCCCCGCCTCCCGTAGGAAACACGGAAGACCTCCTTCCTCAGCTGTATGTGGCTCCTCTCACCATGGTGGCCCCATGGTGGGGAGAATCCAGGGGATCTAGGTGGCCAGCATCATGTGGGGGCCCCTTGGTGAGCAAGCACAGGCTTCCTTAGCCACAGAGCTAAGGATCTACACCTGGTTGAGGGTCCTTGAGGCAGCCCTGGCTTTGGCTGCCCTGGGAGCCATCGTTTTAATGAAGGAAGTTATTTCTGCAACAATGAAAAGACCACCAGTGGGATTGCGGGTCACCTCTGCAGCTCTGGGCTGCCCATCCCCAGAAGCAACATGATGCAGGAGGCCAGAGGCTCTGGCAGGTCCACCCCAGGGGGCCTGCCCTCTGCTGCCTTCCTGATGGAACCCCTGCAGTCCTGGCCACCAGACTCAGGGCCCACGACCTCCCAGTTTTCATTCCAGCTCCATTCCCAAGGCAGGCTGGGAAGTTGGGGGTGGGGTGCAGGAAGTGGCATGTCTCAGCTGCCATGCCTGCCACGGGAGCTCTTCATCATCCACCAAGACGGCTGGGCCGCTGGAGGGAGAGTGGGGGACACCTGACCCTCTGCTGGGAGCAAGAACTTCATCTGGAAGACCAGCGATGCGTTTAGGCAGCTCCGGGATGACTACGCCGGGTTAGGGCAGGGAATTGAAGGTGGGAGGAGGAGGGGCTTCCAAAACTATAAAGCAGGCGTCCCCAAACTTTTTACACAGGGGGCCAGTTCACTGTCCCTCAGACCGTTGGAGGGCCGCCACATACTGTGCTCCTCTCACTGACCACCAATGAAAGAGGTGCCCCTTCCTGAAGTGCAGCGGGGGGCAGATAAATGGCCTCAGGGGGCCGCATGCGGCCCGCGGGCGGTAGTTTGGGGACACCTGCTTATAAAGTCTTCAGCCGGGTGTGGTGGCTCATGCCTGTAATCCCAGCACTTTGGGAGACCAAGGCGGGAGGTTCATGAGGTCAAGAGTTGGAGACCAGCCTGATCAACATGGTGAAACCCCATCTTTACTAAGAACACAAAAATTAGCGAGGCATGGTGGCATGTGCCTGTAATCCAGGCTACTCAGGAGGCTCAGACAAGAGAATTGCTTGAATCTGGGAGGTGGAGGTTGCAGTGAACCGAGATCGCACCATTGCACTCTAGCCTTGGCAACAGAGCGAAACTCCATCTAAAATAAAATAAAATAAAGTAAAACAAAGACTTCACCCTCCCTCTACCCTCAGAGGGATGTGTTCCTCCTTGGTGAGATGCTTGGGGAAGAGGGAGAGAAGTAAGAAAGAGAAGGAATGTAGGTGGCTCCTACATGAGCTTCGTGGAAGCCAGAAGAAGGAGAGCCTGGGAGGGGCTTCCTGCCTGCCTCCAAAATCATTCCAGCAAATTGATCTTGGCGGGACTGCAGAGCAGAGGCCAGGCCCAGGTGAAGGCAGATGTTGAGGTTACACCCAGGGCAAAGGACTATCAGGCTGGAAGTGAATCCTGGGGGCCCAAGCTTGCCTCCCTCAGTGGCCTGTCACCCTTGCTGCCAGCCATTGAATTCACTGATAAACACCGGCCCAGGGAGTTGAGCTATCAGGGCACCTGGAGAAGTTCTGTGCAGGCAAGAAGTGATCTGCTGCAACCACAGTTCAGGGTCCTGTTTGCCCACATCATTTTCCATGAGAGCAGATATTTCTATCATAATGAAAAGGCCACGGCGGGGTTGCTGGTCATCTCTGCAGCCCTGGGCTGTCTGTCCCCAGAGGCCGTGCAATATGAGAGGCTGCAAGCTCTGGTAGGTTTACCCTGGGAAGGCACCATGCTGCTGAGGTCCTCCAGCACCAATAGAGAATCTCCCCACTTTACAGACAGGGAGACTGAGGTTCACAAAGCCAGTAGTGGTCAGGATTGGGGCTGCAGGCCATGCCTGGGTCTGCTGACTCCACTCTGCTCTTTGCCACGTGATATTGGGCGGGAGAGGGGCACTTACATTTAACACTGTGTCATAGGGGGCAGGCGCTATGCCTTGTTCAATCCTAACACCATGTGTGGGTATCAACCCATTTCTGCAGATGAGAAACTGAGGGTCAGAGAGGCTAAGTTGTGAGCATGGATTGAAATGCAGACACGCTTGACTTCAAAGCCCTGACCAGCTCTATGCATATGGAGCTCTGTGGCCTTCCCAGGCTGCCTACGTTGGAGGTCCTGGTCCCCTTAGGGAGCTTTAAAAGGCTCATGTCTGGACCCAGCTCATCTACTGGCTGGAGTGTGGCCTGGATATCAGAGGTTCTTGGGGTTCCCCTGGGCCTTCTCTGGTGGCCAAGTTGAAAATCACAGCTCCAAAGGAGGTCATCAGCCTTGAGGGCAGGCAGGCCCTGAGCTTTCTGTCCCGCAGCCCCAATTTGTCCAGGAGAGCGAGGAGTGGAGGAAGCAGAGGCCCTGGCTGGGTGCATTCTGAAGGTGGCGAGCGTGGCCTGCCTGAGCCTTGGCCTCATTGAATATTCTCCCGTGGATCTGGGGTGCCGGCTCAGTGAGATCCCGGAGTGTGTTTACTCTTCCAGGGAACCCGCTGGGCTTATGTCAGCTCCTCCAGCTTCCCGACCACCCAGTGTGAGGTTGGACGCCTTGCTCCCAGCGTCCCAGTGGGCCTGGTGCTCTTCCCTCTGCCCGTCATGACCCGGCATGCCCTGACTTATTTATCCGTGTGCTTATTTATTTCACTCTTACTCACCTGATTGGACATCCATGGCAGGGGGACCCCATCTGTGGCATCTGTCATGGTGCCTCTGAGTCTAGCACAGTGCCTGGCCCCTGGAAGTCATGAGTGTGGAGGAAATGAATGAATGGGGAGGGGCTCACACATCTGGGTGCAGATGTCACACGTGACTTGAAACTGATAAGTGCCCAGTGACTTAGTAAAGAATACTAAGAAACCCTCAGCCCAGGGGGCTGAGCGGAAACCCCTGGGAGGAAAGCCCTTCTGAGAACACGAGCCCTGTCCAGGATGGGGAGGGGCTGGCAGACTCCCAGCTAGCGCCCAGCTCAGCCTGGGCTGGGCCCTGGGGATCTGGGATGCATAAAACTGCCCCAGGCTGGTCCCCTGGGGTGGGTGAGCAGGTCTGATACACACATCCCTTGGTACAGTGTAAAGCCCCCAACCCGAACATTTCAAACTGTGCTCTTTCAGCTGGGCCTCTGCAGCTGTGGCAGGGGTGGCCCCAATATGTCTGGCGACTGAGCCACGTACACCTCCATTTGGTGAGGGCAGCCCAGGGGCCAGCGGTGGAGGGATGGGTAACCTGGCTCTCTTGAGGAGCCTCAGGCAGGTGGGTCCCCCTTGCTGTGGCCAGACCCTTCCTAGCCCCCCCTGCCCCTCCAGAGGCTCCCCCGCATACACAGGGCTGGCTGGGCCAGGAGGCTCGCCTGCAGACCTCAACCCTTGAGGATCCCTGAACCTGTGCGTTGATGCCCCCGTGAGCTTTTCAAAGCCCTGTGTCCAGGTCCCTATCAATCAATCAATCAATCAATCAAGTCAAACAGGCCACAGAACAGGCTTTACCCTGAGGAAGCGAGACACCTGCTCAAGCCTCTGTTCATTCCTGTTGGTGGTTCTGCTTGCGGCCAGCAAAGCCATGTGATGCCTAGGACAGTTTGATGACACCAGGGACACCAGGAGGGAGGTTTTGAGACCAGGATGGTCCCGGGAAAGTCGGGGTGTCTGTGACCCTTGGTAAGGGTCAAGGCTGTGAGCTGGGAGAAGGAAGGAGGGATCCCAAGAAGGGCAGCTGAGGCAGGCCTGGGGGTTCATGATGGGGCGGCGGGGCCTGAGCCCGGTGAGGAGTGAGCAGGGCCCCGAGGGAAGGAGGAGCAGGGTGCACTCTAGTTAGGGGCAAAGAGGCTGCCAAAGAGGGAGGAGTCAGAGGCAGACGGGAGAAGCACCAGGAGAGGCGGGCGGTGCCCAGCGGAGCCTGAACGCACATTACGGGGCTGCAGGTAAAGCACAGCAGAAGCGACCCACTTAGTCTGAGGCTGGGACCCAGAAATGTCCGGAAGTTTGGGAAAGGCCACCATCAGCAGACGCTTGATGTCCGGAAGGTTGGAAAAGGTTACAACTGGCAAGCTTTTGTGAATGGACCATCTCTCCCAGCATCCTGTGGAGTGAGCCTGTCCCACGGGAGCTGTGGGGGCCTTGAGCAGCTGCTGCTGAGCCCCGGCACCACCCTGACAGTCCAGATATTTCCAAGCTGTTCCTGCCTCCCTGGCTATCCTTCAGTGATCTCAGCCAAGACAGAAGATTAAACCAGCCACCGAACACGTGTCCCTGGGGCCACAGCATCTGGTCAGCCTGGGCGACACAGGGATGGGTCTCAGGTCTTTGTTCTTGGGACCCCACACCTGAGCAACAAGGAGCTGGTTTCTCAAAGTCCTCCCCCCCACCCATGCCCCACCCAGGCTGTGCTAAAAGGCTGCTTTATGAATTGTGCATGAGGCCATCTAGAGAGGAAATAATTTTGTGGTGGTAGAGAGAAAAAAGCTTTGCATTCGAGGGCCTAGCTTTTCAGTATATTTAGCAACGCAATGGAGTATTTTTGGGAGAGGAATTTTGAAAAGTCCTGGGCATAAGTAAGTAAAAAAATAAAGCTAAAACTTGTCCCCAAGCCTTGGTGTGGCCTGATGGGTCTTCCCTGAGACCGTCCACATGCGGATAGGCTCTTTGTGCTAGTTTACAAAGCAGTTTCCTCGTTGTTATCATCTGTGTTAGTCCATTGGTATAAAAGACTGATGTAATTCATAAACTCAGACTGGGTAATTCACAAAGAAAAGAAGTTTCTGCAGACTGTACATGCAGGGCACCAGCATCTATCTGCTCAGCTTCCGGTGAGGCCTCAGGAAGCTTACAGTCATGGTGGAAGGTAAAGGAGGAGTGGCAGATCACACGGGGAGAGAGGAGCAAGGGAGATGCTGGGCTTTTTTTAAACAACCTGGGTTTATCAAATGAACTCACTGAGTGAGAACTCACTCATCACCTAGGGATAGTGCTCAGCCGTTCATGAGGGATCCACCTCCATGGTCCAACACCTCCTGTCAGGCTCCAACACCAGGAACCACATTCCAACATGCAATTTGGAGAGGACACGCATCTAAATATGTCACCACCAATATTATTTTTGTGAACTACAGCCACTTGTGCCCTGACGTCCCTGGGCTGAAAGTACAGCAGCATTTTTAGTTTTTGATAAGGTCTCGCTCTGTCACCCAGGCTAAGGTGCAGTGGTGTGGTCACAGCTCACTGCTGCCTCACCCTCCCAGGCTCAGATGATCCTCCCACCTCACAATTTTTAAAAATCGCATAAACAATGTCACCATGTGTCATGAAGACAGTAAGTGACTTAAACATTTCTGCTGGGTGGGTGCAGTGGCTCATACCTGCAATTCCAGCGCTTTGGGAGACTGAGGTGGGTGGATCACCTGAGGTCGGGAGTTTGAGACCAGCCTGGCCAACATGGTGAAACCCTGTCACTACTAAAAATACAAAAATTAGCTGGGAGTGGTGGGACGTGCCTGTAGTCTCCACTACTTGGGAGGCTGAGGCAGGAGAATTGCTTGAACCCATGAGGAGGAGGTTGCAGTGAGCCAATATCACACCACTGCACTCCAGCCTGCATGACAGAGTGACACTGTGTTCTCAAAAAAAATTAATTTCTGTCATTGTTGTCATAGTGTGCATGCGTGCGTGTGTGTGTGTGTGTGTGTTTTGAGATGGAGTTTCGCTCTGTTGCCCAGGCTGGAGTGTAATGGCACCATCTCAGCTCACTGCAACCTCAGCCTCCCAGGTGGCTGGGACCAGAGGTGTGCACCAGCATGCCTGGCTAATTTTGTATTTTTAATAGAGACAGGGTTTTACCATGTTGGCCAGGCTGGTCTGGAACTCCTGACCTCAGGTGATCTTCCTGCCTTGGTCTCCCAAAGTGCTGGGATTACAGGTGTGAGCCACCACACCTGGCCATCGTTGTTGTCACAATGTTGTGTGTGCAGTAACTATCAGAAGGAAAAGAAAGGCAGTCACAATGCTAGCATCCCCAGGCAACTGTTTCCAGTTTATGCTTTTCTTTGTGATCTTTATAATTATTTCTTTAATGGGCAGGAGTAATGTGGGTGTCCAGAGCAGCTATGGGCAGACACTGTGGGTGCAGAGCGGGGACAGACATGTATGTGGACACTTAGGGACCAAGGTCCATCAGTGGCCCTGTGGGGAGCAGGAGGTGGGAGCCAGAAGGGCTCACAGGGGAGCGAGGCAACTGACACATTCATTGTGGGGAGACCCCCAGGGGCAGGTTGGCTCTACTCCCAGCAATGGAAGCTCAGTGTGGAGCTTCTGATGAATCCTGAGACCAGAGAGCCCCTGGTCTCTTCAGAGCCTCATTGGCGGTAAGTGGCAGAAATCATCTACCATCAATGAAAGGAGGCCCAGCCCACACCAGATTAAGAGGAAAGGACATTTTGTAGCCTCACATCACTGAGAAGCCCTGCCGTGGGGTCAGTGCTGTTGGAGCCGGGGCCTGAAGGCCGTGAGCACGCCCCTGCGTGGGCTGCACTCTGGGAAAGGCCTGCCCCTCCAGCCGCTCCAGGCGTACAGACCCCTCCATGAAAGAGGAAAAGGATTAACTGATTGCGCAGGCCTGCGTCCAGAGCCTGTGAGCGTGGGTGGCTCTAACAAACTGCAGTAGACTGGGGGACTTAACCAAAAACCACTGGCTTCTCATAGCAGGGGCCTGGGAAGTCCGAGATCGAAGCCCCGGCAGATCTGGCGCCTGGCGGGGGCCCACTTCAGGCTCACAGATGGCTGCTTTCTCTCTGTCCTCACGTAGCAAAGAGATAGATGAAGCCAGATCCCCGGGGTCTCCGCTGATAAGGGCCCCACCTCCTAACCCCATCCCCGCTGGGGATTAGGGTGTCAATGGTGATAGACACAAACATTTGGGAAAGACACAAACATTTAGTCCCTAGCAGAACAAAATACCATGCACCGGCTGGCTCGGACAGCAGAGAAATCCATTTTCCCACATTTCCGCAGGCTAGAAGAAGTCAAGGAGTTCAGCTAGAGATCAAGGTGCCGGCAGGGAGGGTTCCTTTTCAGGACCCCCTCCTTGGCTGGGAGGGACTGTCTTCCTTCTGTGTCCTCACATGGTCCTCCCTCTGTGACTGTCTGTGTCCTAATCTCTTCTTCTTCTAAGGACAGCAGTCATATTGGATTAGGGCCCACCTATGTGACTTTGATTTACTTTAATTACCTCTTTAAAGACTGTATCAACCAGATATAGTCACATTTCTGGTTTTCTGGAGGTTAAGATTTCAACATGTGAATTTCAGGGGGTCCACAGCCCTAGGTGTGCTTCCAGATAACTCTGCATGAGCTTCAGTCCCTGAAAGACCTGAAGACCTGAGAGCATGGTTTTTGTTTTGAGGTAGAGTCTCGCTCCGTTGCCCAGGCTGGAATGCAGCAGCACGCTCTTGGTCTTGGCTCACTGCAACCTCCACCTCCTGGGTTCAAACAATTCTCATTCACACCCGGCTAATTTTTCTATTTTAGTAGGGCTGGGGTTTCATCATATTGGCCAGGCTGGTGAAATTCCTAAGCTCAGGCAATCCACCCACCTCAGCCTCCCAAAGTGCTGGGATTATAGGTGTGAGCTACTGCATGTGGTCTTTTTAATGTTTTTTCAAAATTTAAGTGATAAAGTCTGACTCTGCCACCCAGGTTGGAGGGCTGGAGTGCAGTGCTGCCATCATAGCTCACTGCAGCCTCGAACTCCTGGGCTTAAGTGATCCTTCCAACTCAGCCTCCTGAGTAGCTAGGATCACAGGTACATACCACCACACCTTGCTAATTAGAGACAGAGTCTCATTATGTCGCCCACGTTGCTCTCAACTTCCTGGCCTCAAGTGATCCTCCCACCTTGACCTCCCAAAGTGTTGGATTACAGGCGTGAGCCTCGGCACCAGCCACGAACATTATTGTTTTGATGGCCCCATGGCCCAGCTCCTGTGATGGGCATCACCTTGCCTGGTGCTCTCTCTGCATGGAAAGAAAAGGGGGGTCGCCCCACGTTGGGGTGTTGCTGAAGAGTGTGCACGAAGGGGAAGGGAGTTCTGACCTTGAGACATCAGACCAAATGTCTGCAAATCGATAATGACAGTTTCACTTGGCTAAGATTGCAAGCAAATCAGGCAGCTTCTGTTGACATATAATGACTAGACGGATCTTAAAAAATAACCATTTGGTAAAATGTAGTCATTCCGAAACATAAAGTGATCCACCTCTTGAATATGCTTTGATCCATGTTGAAATGTGCGGGCATGTCGGGGAAATGATATCGGCCGCCTTTGATGGCACCCTCACTGTCTGCCAGGAAAGGTGTGAATTGCTTCTCATATGTATAGTCATGATGGCAAGAAAGGTTGGCCCCTGCCAAGTGTTGAATGCTGGCTCCCATAAAGATATGTGCACATCCAAATCCCTGGAAACCTGGAAATGGGACCCAGGTTGGAAAAAGGGTGTTTGGGTCTTTGTAGGTATCATCAAGTGAAAGATCTTGAGATGAGACCATTCTGGGTTACCTGGGTGGGCCCTAAGCCCAATGACGAGTGTCTCCATAAGAGAATAGGAGACACAAACTCAAAGGCCACGAAACCACAGAGGCAGAGATGGGCCAGTGCAGCCCCAGGGAACACGTGAAGCCACCAGATGCTGATGAGGCAAAGCCCAACTCTCCCGTAGCGCCTCTGGAGGGGAGCATGGCCCTGGGACCCCTCAAGGTCAAACTTCTGGCTCCATAATTGTTTTAAGCCACCGAGTTTGTGATGATTTATTGTGGCAGCCTCTGGAAACTAATACAGCCCCTGAAAGTTAAATCATTAAAATGTCTGAACAAAGGGCGGGCGATTAAATGGAACTGAACTCTGGGACTGCCTGTCGGGTTGAAGTCAGCCAGCTCTTCCATCTAGCGAGGCGGGATGGGAAGCGGATGGTAAGTTAGCAGGAGGAGAAGTGTGGTACTGAGTGGGGCAGCAGCCTGCAGAGGGGGGCTGCAGAATCTGGAGGTTTTTTAGGAGAGTTCCCAAACGTTTTGTTCATTTTCACTGAACATATATTTCTAACTCTTTGCAAGTCTTTCTCTTAATCTCACTCTCACACCTACTCACACACATTCAATGTGACCAACTACTTATAAATTGAAACTTAAACCACTGACTTAGCTGCTAGTTACTCGAATTAGCGCAAACCTTAGAATACAGAGGTTTTTCATCTCTGTGACAAAACCGTTAACAATCTTATCACTGGCAGCTAATTGTTTTTGCGAATCAAAATTTCCTTAAAGTTCTATAACTAGAAAAAAATGCAAAAATTGACGGGAAACAAGGCTGGTGGAAATCTATCCGCTATGAACCTCAATTTTTAATGTCACCCCTGCCATGATCTGGACTCGAATACATGTCATACTTAAAGAAACACATCCCAGATAGTAATGCCAGTGTTACTTACACCTTTCCAAAACAGCAAAGGATTTGGTCTCCAGAGATTTTTTCACTAAAATCTCCATGGGTGTTCCTGCTCTTTAACACTGAAATCCCAGGTGGACCTGGTATGCGGTGTCCTCTGTGGAATGCATCCTGCCCACATCCTCACTGCTTTCCTTCCCTTTGAAGAGAGAAAATGAAAACTGACCTCCATGGCTTTTGCCCTTTGACTGAGAGCAGGGGAGTGTGACACTGTCTAACTCCTCATGCTAATAATTTGAACCCTGTCCCACCATGGTTACACAGTTGAGTATATAAAGTCCATTTATATCTACAAACTACTGTTTTGATCTATTTTATAGATTAGCAATATGTACCATATTTCATTAAAAAAGGGGGGTCACTATTCAATGTGAACTTAAAACCCCACCAGCATGCAAAGCAGCAGCTCGGGCAGTTAGTGGCTGTCTGGGTTTATCCATCAGATCCAAGGGGATGAGGCTTGATTGCACCCTAACCTTAATTGGTGCCCCCCTTTGTCTGGAGGCTGCAGCCCCAAAACTCCTCAACCTCTGAGCTCCCCTCTGAGGCCCATCAGTGCCATTCCAATGACTCAGCTTTCTGGAAATTCTAGCCAGAAATCCTTCTGGGAAATCCATTCATTTAGCTCCTTGAAAAGGCACCTCTCAAAGTAAATGAACAATTTGGCCGTTCTGTTTCATCACTTATGTCTGCTATGAGTTTAATCACATGAGTCAGGTTCCCCAAGTCATCCAAGAGCCATGGGACATTTGCCTGCAAAATGCCACCCCAGGGCTTCCTGGTGAAAACCCAGATCATTGCCATCCCTTGTCATCTCCGGTAGGGTGACATCACATGATATGCAGCATAAGCATCAGCATTAGTTTGTCAAGAGTAGGACATTTTGAGCCGGGCACTGTGGCTCACGACTATAGTCCCAGCCATTTGGGAGGCCAAGGCAGGAAGCTCACCTGAGGCTAGGAGTTCAAGAACAGCCTGGGCAACATACGTGACCCTGTATCCACAAAAAGAAAAACATTTAGCTGGACATGGAGGCGCATGCCTGTAGTTCCAGCTACTTGGGAGGCTGAGGAGGGAAGACTGCTTGAACCCAGGAGTATGAGGCTACACTGAGCTATGATTTGCACCCTTACACTCCAGCCTGGGCAGCAGAATGAGACTCTTTAAAAAAGAGTGGGACATTTTGGTACAAGCCATCTGGCTTCAGGTAAATCCCTGCCAGGGTGTGGCCTGTGGAAGGCAGGACAGCCAGCTCACCTTCTGGAAGGGGTCACACCAGTGAGTGCTAATGGTGGTGACATCCGACTCATGAAGGGTTTGTGTGGTTTGGGACACCACTTAGCGGAGGGTTTCTGTTTGAATTTGGACTCCTGCTAGTTTCATCCCAAGACTGGCTGTTAAGAAGGCGCTTGCCATGCCACTGTGGGGAGTGTCACTTGGTTCTGGGTGATGAGGGGGCGAGTCCTGTGCTTGCACACAGGGATACTCTGTAGGCACCAATTCCGTAAGCGAAGCCAGAGTGTAGACAGGTGACGCAGGGCTGACTGGTTTCCAGATTATGACAGAAAAAAGAAGTGCTTAAGAAAGATTGGGATAGCTACACATTCTTTCCTATCTTTATGACAAACGCCAGCAACATTTGGTGCCTAACACCTGGAAAGGGAGCCGCCCCACGAGAGCCGCAGCCCCGGCCACCTGTGGGATGGGCAGTTGCTGTGTTGCCCCTTCCTCATCTGACTGAATAGGTTGGTGGCTCCAGAACGCATGGGAAAGTGAAGTTGCCTTTCATTTGGAACTGAGGGGGATGCCTACTCAGTTCCTTTTAGGGCATGGGGCTCTGAAGGGAGCTAAGAAATTCTCTAAAGCTGGCAAAAAGTCCATATTCTAATTAGTGTTCAAAGGAGATAGTAGTACCATTTCCAAGCAAAAATCTCCTGTCCTGGAGAAGAAGGCATAATCAGCCTATATACGAAGGCATAATCAGTCCTCTCCCATTTCTAACCGTTTTGGAGAGTAGTGGCAATGTGTACTTTAAATTCATCAGAGGATCTTCCAAATGTGCAGATGCAATTTGTGGGAATAGGGACTGTCTCTCTGGAGTCCTCTGTGTCCCATTGGGGAGAATATTCCGGGCTTGGCTCCATCAATGGTGCCTGTGTCACCTCCTCCCACTCCATACCCATGGCAGACATCATCAGCCAATCACAGCATCTCTTCCCCAACCCTCACAGCCTTCCCAACACCTTCCCACCCACACCCATGGCAGACATCACCAGCCAATCACAGCATCTCTTCCCCAAGCCACACGCCCTTCCCAGAACCTTGCTTCAGGCAGCACTCCCAGTGACTCTTGTGGTGTGTTGGCCTCTCTGGGCTTATTATTCAACAGTTTTCCAGTGCCAGGCACTGAAATGGTGCTGGCAATACAATGGCGAACCAAAAGAGAAAAGGTCTTCCCTGGGCTCCCAGAGACCCAGCAGGCTGTTTCCAAATGATCCTCATTTCTGGGCACTGAGCTCTCCAGGAGGTGCCCCACCCCTGACTCCCTGGGGAAGGTCCTGCTGAGTGTCCTTGACCTTGTGAACTCATTTCCCTAAGGGCTGGTGCCTCGAGCCTCCCTCTAGCTAGGCCCTTGGACCCCCCTCCAGCTTTCCAGGTGTGTGGCCCAAGGCATTCAACCTTTGGCTTGACTTTGGGGGTGCTCTTACCTTCACTCTGCCATCCCAGCAGTGTGCCAGACCATAGGGCATCCTCAGGAGGGGTGGATCTTCGGTGTGTCCAGTGCTGCAGGGGAGCAATAGTGAGATTTGGGGAGTCCTTCCAGAGCCCTGTTTATGCAATTGGAGGTGGGGAAGGAAGAGCCTTTTGCTCTCTTTCCTTGTGGGGCATCCAAAGCTCTTCCCTAAAATCTGCTCCTCCTCCCCAACAACCCCTGATGCTTTATTTCTCCGCTGCGGGTGAGGCGGTTGGGAGCCTGAGGGGTCCCAGCCTGGAACGTGGAATCACTGTGGGGCTGTTCTGTCCTGAGCAGGTCAGTTTGGTGTAATCTGGGGGCAGGAAGTGGACCCGGGACTCTTCCCATCCTTCCTTTCTGCCTGCACCTCTCGGTGGCATCCTGCTTCCCCTGGTCTTGAAACCTGCAGGGAATGAATGAGCTTCACCTGGTCTGTCTTCGGGTAATTAATACACATCTCCGGCCAGGCCTAAAAACCAGAGGTTTGCATCCCTCTCACTTCCCTTGGCACCCAGGGCCCCAGCCATTATGGGGGCACAGTGCTCTGGAGCCAGCTTTGTCTGTGGGACCTGGCCAAGCAACAAGCCACAGAGCCTGTGCCTGACAGCTTCCCTGGTGAGGTGAGGCTGTGAGGGTCACATCACCCTGGAGCCTGCGTCATCCTTGATGGAAGGCCAGTGAACCCTGCCTGTCCTGACAAGTGTGACCATTTAGGCTGAGGGAACAGGACCTCACAACCCCTTGACAGTGGCTAAGCAGGCTTTGAGCTCCCCCTGCCAGGCTGCCCCCTCTGCTGGTGGAGGAAGCTGTGCCAAGACCCAGCCACAGGGCAGCCTGCAGATTCTGATGTCATCCACTTGGACAGGGGCTTCTCCCAGCCAGGGACCAGCATGACCAGGAGGCGGAGGCCAGCTTTCTGCTTGGAAGTTCAGCCAGATCAGGCTTGTTGAAGCCCTTCTCTGAATCCTGAGAGAGACCCTTTGCCCCCATCCCTCAGTGTAAAATTCCCCATTCTCACATGGATTCTCTTGCAGTGGAATTTGGAGAGAGGCCTGGAGCTGGAGCCTGTGCTGGCCGCTCGGTCCCAGGCGAGCTTCTTAGCCCGAGCTTCAGTTTTCTTATTGACGATATGGGCAACAGGCAACCACTGTGTGTTGAGCAGCTTCTAGATTCTCCGCACTGTAGCTGTGACTCTCTTGCCTCTGGCATTCAATGATTCCCAGCGTCGTGGCTGCCATACAGGTATTGGCTATGCTGGGGGCCCTGGGCCGGCCCCACGATGACTTATTCTCTTTATTCTATTGCCAACCCCCAGCTCCCTGAAATTTCAGAGATGGCTTCTTACGTTCCCAGGGCTCAGCTCTGACTACCACGTGGAAGGTTCTCCATTAGATGCAGCAGGGATGGAGGGTAACTGGGAAGGAGGAACTCCTGGGTTTCACTTCTGAAATTAAATTCACATGACTTAGGAACCAACACGAGCAAATAACTAGCATTTTATTGAAAAGACCTCCTCTGTGCCAGGTGATTTATATACGTTTTCCTAGTGAACCTTCACAGTGAGAGACTTGTTCCCATTTCACAGGTGAGAATGTTGAGGACACTGAGGCCCTGCTGAGGTCAGTCAGCACGAAAGAGCGGGGCGGGTTTTGGACGTGGTTCTGATGCCTCAGCCCGCGTGCTTGCATTTCACTGGGCTGCCAACACAAATCAGTTAGGAAGGCCAAATGGTGGCCTGGGTCTACGTGCTGGCAGGTCGTGGCAGTCACAGGGTAGAACCATGGTTTCGCAGGGAATTGATGGAGGCCCAGCCTCCCCTACAGAAGGTGCCGGTGGAAGGCCCACTGCTCCCACAGTGAAGAGGCTCCTAGGATGAAGGACCCAGGACCAGAGCATTCCATGAAGGGCCTGGGGACCCCTCTGCCTCAGCTGGCTTCGGCCTCAATCTCAGCCAGCCTGGGTGGCAGCCAGTGGAAACTGGGTCTGTCTGCGGCCCATCAGACTGGTGGCCCTGAGGATGCTGCGTTGCAAAACCACATTGTCTTGTTTTGACTTTCTCCTAGTTTCCCAGAAAAATTTATTTACAGAAGTAAGAAAGCTTTATAACTTTAAATTCTTCTTTCATTATGGTAAAATAGACCCAACACACATTCTACCATTTTAACCATGTTTAAGCACACAATTCTGCGGCAGTCATTCCCAATGAGTGCATTCAGTGTTGCACAGCCATTCATTTCCAGAACTTTCTTCATAATCTCAAGCAGAAACTCTGTATCCATTAAATAAAAACTCCCCATTCTCCCTCCCCACAGCTCCTGGCAACCACCAGTCCACTTTCTGACTGTGCGTTTGAGTGCTGCACACACCTCACTGAAGTGGGATCACACAGTTTGAATCCTTTTCTGATTGTCTTATTTCATTTAGCATAATGTTGTCAAGGTTCATCTATGTTTCAGCATGTCGACATTTATTTTTTTTAGAAGGCTGAATAATACTCCACTGTGTGGATAGAACACAATTTGTGTATCCATTTATTTGCTGATGGACATTTGGGTTGTTTCCGTCTTTTAACGATTGCAAATCATGCTGCTATGAACCTGGGTGTACAAGCATATTGCTTGGGCTATATACCCGGAAGTGGGATTGACAGATCATGTGGTCATTTGATGTTCAACTTTCTGAAGAACCGCCATACTGTTTTTCTCAGTGGCTGAATCATTTCACATCTGGCCAACAGTGACAAGGGTCTCAAAGGTCTCCACATCCTTGCCAACACCTATTTCCCTTTATGGTTTTTTTTTTTTTTTAAACAATAGTTGGCCGGGTGGGGTGGCTCAAGCCTGTAATCCCAGGACTTTGGGAGGCCGAGGTGGATGGATCAAGAGGTCAAAAGATCGAGATCATCTTGGCTGACATGGTGAAACCTGTCTCTACTAAAAATACAAAAATTAGCTGGGTGTGGTAGTGGGCACCTGTAGTCCCAAGTACTTGGGAGGCTGAGGCAGGAGAATAGCTTGAACCCTGGAGAAGGAGGTTTCAGTAAGCTCAAATTGCACCACTGCGCTTCAGCCTGGCGACCAAGACTCTGTCTCAAATAATAATAATAATAATAATAATAACAGTAACAGTCATCCTACAGCATGTGAAGTGGTGTCTCACTGTGGTTTTTTTGCCTCTTAACTGTTTAAAAGTTTTAGATCCAATGTAAAAATTCTGTTTGTCCTATTCTAACTTACTTATTTTTGATTACTATTGTTTTTATTTTTATTTTTATTTTTTGAGATGGAGTCTCACTCTGTCGTCCAGGATGAAGTACAATGGTACGATCTCATCTCACTGCAACCTCCACCTCCTGGGTTCAAGCAATTCCCATGCCTCAGCCTCCAGAGTAGCTGGGATTACAGGCACCCACCACCATGCCTGGCTTAATTTTTTAATTTTCAGTAGAGACAGAGTTTTGCCATGTTGGCCAGGCTGGTCTCAAACTCCCGGCCTCAAGTGATCTGCCTGTCTCAGCCTCTCAAAGTGTTGGGATTACAGGTGTGAGCCACCACACCTGGCCTTTTTGATTATTTTTAATTGGCACATAATAATTGTGTGTATTTATAGCATATGTTGTGATATTCTGATACACGTATACAATGTGTGGTTATCAAATTTGGGTAATTAATATATCTATCACCTCAAACACTTATCACTTCCTTGTGTTGGAAACATTCTAATTCTTCTCTTCTAGCCATTTGAAAATATATAATAAATAACTTGTTACCTGCAGTCATCTACAGTACTATAGAACAGGGGTCCCCAGTCCCCCATGCCCGACCAATATACTTCTTCTAAAATTTCCATTTCTTTGTAATGAGAACTCACTTTCTCTGGGCGGTTTAGTTGTTGAGTCTGGTGACTCTCTCAGTGGGTTCTCCTCAATTGTTTGCAGTGTCTTCATTAAGTGCTCATCTTAGAAGGGGAGGTTTCCTGTTGACACATCTGTAAGTGTATCTATTTACCCTCCGCAATTGCAGGTGAGAGGCAGGAATGCATCGCCAGGTGGGGTGGACCAGCGGGTGGTCTTCTGGAGGCAGGCACTTAGCCCCTAACAGTCACTTGCAGCTCTGTTCTCTCCCCTGTACCTGCTCCCACTGAACTGGAAGTAGCCAGCATTTCCAGAATGCGGAGCTACGGTTCCTCATTCTCACTGATCCTGCTGCTGCATAATTTCTGGCCCACTTGAAGTAACTCTGTTCTGGTTATCTGCTGCTGAGTAATGAATCACTCTCAAAGGTAATGGCTTAAAACAACCGTTTTTATCATTTCTCATGGCTCTGAGAGTTGATGGGTTTGGCTGGGGAGGTCCTGTTCCGAGGCCCTGCTCTCATGGGCCTGCAGTCAGACTGTGGTTGGGGGTGATGCTTATCCGGGCATCAGATGCAACACCCACCTATGTCGTCTTCATGTGGTGTGGGTTTCCTCACAGTATGGAGTCTGGGTGTCAACCAGACAGCATGCCCAGAGGGTCAGGCAGAAATGGAAACAGCCTTTCTGACCCTGCTAGTCACATGGCATCACTTTTGCTGTAGTCACTGGCCCACCAGGGTTCCAGGAGAGGAAGGAGAGACCCCAACTCTGGATAGGAGGAGTGTCTGAGTCCTTTGGGAGAAAAGCTATGTGGGATATAAAGTCTTGTTGTAGCCATCTTGGAAAATGCAATCTGCTACACCCACCTTTCCCCAGCACTGCCAGGAATTAACTTATTTTCTTAAGCACCTTTTCTGCATTTTTAAAGAACTTAGATGCAGGAGCATGGAGCCAAAGCTTACACTCACCAGTCACCTTAAGGCGATCTCACCTCATGGCTTAGTAATTTGTATTATTCCCACCACTCTATCTTCAGTTCGTACCGTCTCATCCTCATGGTGTACCCAGCTAGTGCTCCACCCAGAAGCCCCTTGGGGTCAGCTGGCATGGTACAGGCTTGAGGTGGAGGCTGCCATCCTGGCCTTGTCCAGCATAGCCTGGAAATGGGGCCCAGTCACCGCAGCAATCACGGACCCCGAGGGTTCCCCACCAGCTCTGTAGATGCCTACCTCCTACGGCCCTCTGTGACTGCCATGATCTAGAGTTGGGAGCGCTCCAGGGAGTTCTCATGTGTGCTCCTCCATATGCAAGAGCCACTGCCACTCTGGCGCCAATATAGAATGGCTCAGTCCACTTTGAATGATCTCTCTCTTCTTAAAACCTGAGCACAGGTCCCCATGGTCTGCCCTCGGCCTTTCCAGTAGGCAGGGTGGACACAGCACAGCAGTGCCTGGCTGGCCTATCCCCCTCCTGCAGGTGCATGCTGGTGATCTGCCCCACCGTCCTTCAGACGGGAGGTGCCTAAGAGAAGGGGCAGGCACAGGGGGACTTGGTGGCCATGCTGGGTGGAGCAGCAGGGCTTAAAGAGGGCACTGCTGCCCTGTGAAGCTGAATTAGGGCCTGGGAGCTGCTTAGGTCTGGACCCCACAAGGGAGATTGGGGAGTTAGGGGAAGGTTGTGGTCCCTGCTCATCTCACCCGATGCCCACATGAGATGCTTAGGAGCTAAATGGACAGAGCCTCCAGCCAGGACTGATGCTAGAAGGCCTCTCCGGAAGGTGGATTTGCTTTCTCTTGCAACCAGGGAAGCTCAAATTCTGCCAAAGGATCTCCATTCCTCACCAAGAAGTCTGGAGTCACGCCACACACGGCTGGATCAGCACTGACTTTTGTTCTGATGTGACAGTAATTAAACTCGTGTGACAATGTGAAATCCTGACGAACGACCTACTTAATGCCAACATTTCCTAACTTTTCAGGGAAGAGAAAATAGGGCAGCTGCATCATACTGCGGACAGTGGACTTGGATCTCTTAACTTCATTGCTATGCGAAAGCTGCCGTTTGAGGGAAATGGATGGGGATTGGCCTGACCCTCGGGTCTCGGGTACGGATGGGACAGGGCGGTCTGCCGAGAAGTGAGGGAGGAGGCCCGCAGGGATGTTTTGTGAGGGTGTCTGAACACCATCAGCTTTGCCCGCGTCTGCTCTTCAGGCTGTCTGCAAGCAGCACCGTGTCCTGGAGCAGCATGTTAAAAAGCTGATTTGGTTCAGGCTTTTGAAAAATCAAAACAAGACAAACATCCACCCCGCGATGAACAACAACTTTTTCCCAGGCTTGTGAACGCTGTGGCTGGGTTGCCCTGGCAACGACACATTTTGGGTCGGCCGCTTCCCTGGGCCTTTGTTCCCTGTGTGCACAGCGGGGATGGGAGAAGGTCAAGGTCATTTCCGGCTGCACATTCTGGAAGGCAAACCCGCACCTCGGGGGCCTCTCTCCTGCCCTTTAGTCCCCGGCTGGCATCTCAGCAGGGAGAATAAAGGCATCTGTGTTGCGGCTTCCTTGGGCCTCTTCCTTGGAAACAGATAGTCTGATGGGTGGTGACGGCAGCTGCTGACCGCCTGTGGCCTGGCTGCTGCTGGCCACTTGGGCCCCTGGAGCTGGGAGCCTTGTCTCTGCCCCCCTTCCCAGACCCACTTCCACAGCCACAGGACCTGCCTGCAGTCTCTTTCCCTTTTCCTGGAAACTTCTGTCCCTTTGTCCACTCCCGATGAGTCACAGCAGCTGATGGAGAGGAGTGCAGAGCCCCGGCCAGAAACAAATGGCAAAGGCAAGGTGTGTCTCCTCTCTAAGGTCGCTAGGCCACAGCAGCAGTGGTTTGCACTTGGGCCTGGCAAGGAGCCGGTGCTATAGCCACCCATGACTCTGGAGGCCCCATTCATCCAGCAGACCTGGAAACGCCAGCAGGCCTGGCCAGTTCACCCCAGAGCTCAGCCAGCATGGTCAGTCTCGGCCACCAGCACCTTCCTCAGGCCTGGGAAGAAGAGGCCAGCTCTGCCTGGCACAAGCTGCTAAGTTTGGTTCCCTGTGCCCCAGGCAGAGGGGGCTGCCCTGTCAGAGGCAACTCCCACATCCCCTGAGCCTGAGTCATTACCTGCTAGAGATGGGGCAGTTCTTCAAAAGACCTGTGGCCTCCTGGGTCCCGGCAGCATCCATGGAAGTGAAAAGAGAAGGTCAGCTGGCACCATTTTCTGAATCTCTCCCGGGACCATCGTTCCAGTGACTGCTGTTTTCTAACAGAGCACCCCAACACTTAGCAGCATACCACAGCCATCTTCCCAAGCTCGTGGCTCTGCGGGTCTGGAAGTTGGACAGAGCGCAGCAGGGCCGACTTGCTTCCATCCTGTGAAGTCTGAAGCCTCGACTACAAAGACTCCACCCCTGAGAGGGGCCCAACAGCTGGAACCATCTGAAGATGCCATCTCTCATGCTTCCCCCACATGCTGGTGGCCGTTGGTGGGACCTCAGCCAGGCTGTCAGCCACAACACGTGGCCTCTGCATGTGGCTTGGGCTTCGTCACAGCATGGCGGCCTCATCACAGTCAGACTTCTTGCCTACAGGCTCAGGGCTCCAGAGGTGAGTGTCTGCTTCATTGCCTTTTCCCACCGAGCTTTGGAAGTCATGCTGCATCACTTTCACCACATTCTGGTGGTAACAAGCAAGTTACAAGCCCCCAAGATACAAGGGAAAGAGACATAGACTCCACTTCTTGATGGGAGGAGTGACAGGATGGGAGGTACTATTGTGGTCATCTTTGGAAAACATAATTGGACATGCCACCCTCCTGGCTTTCCTTCCCACTCCACCCCAGCCACAGTCCAGCTGCACAGACAACCTTGACCAGGCCCTTCCAGTGCCTTCTTCTCTTCCTAACAGCTGCTGGCAGGTCCTCCACAGGTCCAATCGTGAGCTGGGCCACCCAGGCATGTGGGAGGCCCCTCCATCTCTGCCTTTTCACCATGGCTGGGCGAAAGGGTTAACCGGAGTCCACAGAGCCACTCAGTTTGATGGAGAGCCCCAGGCTTCCCCAGGGGCCTGGCCCACCTCCTTCACTATCCGTGACTGTTCATGTGGCTTTTGGTCTTGTGTTTCTTGGCTTGTGAGTTGTGGTTCTGGAATGAGGGGAGCCAGGCAGAGCCTCACTCTGGAGCCAAGCAGTAGTGGGGAGGGGTCCTGAGAGCCCCCCGGGGACCTGGTGGATGGTGGATGAGCTTCCTTGGTGGATGGTGTCCCCTTTGTGGCTGCAGCTTAGGGGCCTTGGGACAGAACCTTTGCCATCCTCTGCCCTATTTGTATCAGGGGCAGGCTAACACAAATGAGTTCTTGGTGGAATACAGGTTCTGTGTGGCTGCCACGAGTGTGAGCTGCAGGCTTGCCTTTCGTGGCTGAGCTCTGAGTAGTTTTGCTGAGAACAGCACAGGCTTAGCGGGTCCCAGCTGTGAGCTGTGGGACCGTTGCAGTTGTAGAAGCTACTTTTGTCAAGAGACTCTCTCAGGAAAAATGTTCTCCGATTTCCAGACCTTTTTCTACTCTTTCCCCTGTTCCCAGTGTGCCCCTGGGCTGCCGAGCACTGAAATTCCCTGGTGTGGGCACAGACCAGGCTTGCACCTGGCCATGGGGCCACACGCTGGGGACATTAAAGTATGTGTGTGTGCACACACATGCACACAGACACACACAAACACATACATACACACACAACCCCCCCACACATATACACAACATACACACACACACACATACATACACATTAAAACACACACACACATATACACAACACACACACAAACGCACACATACATGCACACACAAACACACGTGCATGCAGAGACCAGACTATTCGTAAGCCTGTAGCACACGCAAAAAAGCCAAGTTACACTGAAAAAAAATTTCTATTGCACAAGAAATACAAGACGCCAACTAGAAAGTCTGGAGAAGAAAGTCGCCCCGCAGCCGGCCCCCAGGCAGGCCCGCTCCTCTGGGCCTCTGCCTGCCCGCGCTGGGGTGTCTGTATTTACATTCGTCCACACCCGCCACAAGGGTTCCTTTCTCCCCCGAAGGCATCATACTTGGGAATACTTGGTAAAGTAAACTCATCAAGGCCACAAACTCTTCTCAGAGAGCCCAGGAGCCCAGGGGCAGCCATTTCTCGGCTGGCTGGTCCCCTGTCTCGGTGGGGCCCGGCAGAGCCAGAGGGAGGGCAGGGTCCGGCTGCTCGGAGCGGGGCTCCCCCTGGCAGCGGGCTCGGGAACTGCTCCCTCCAGAGGGTTGAATGGGGGCAGGTGCCCTAAGGAACCAGCTGGAGAAGCTGGCACGGCTCGCTCTGCTCCTGGGCTTCAGTGAGGGAGAGAAGCTGTTACATTTTGGCAAACAGCTGACCTTTTTGCCCAAGCCCCCAGCTGATAGCCACCATGGTCTGCCGAGTTCTTTCTGCTGTGGGAGAAAGAGGGCCCAGCCCCCAGCTTTGCCCACGGGCCCCTCTCCTCAGTCTTGTCACTACCTGGAAGTTAATGGTGACTGGGGAGGGTTGGTTTTTGGGAGACGGGCTGCAGTGAGGAATGTCACATTTTCTGGAGCGACAAGGAAGCCTCTGCACCCAGACCCTCCCATCCCCGCCTCCAGTGTCCTCCTGCCTGTCTCCCTCTAGCAAGTAAGGAAGTTCTTCAGCCCAGCCCCAGACCTGATGCAATCCCTCCCTGAGAAGTGGGAGGAGCAGGTGCCCTACCTGAGCGATGGGAGTTCCTCTGTAGGTCCTTGTCGCTTAGGAAATGTCAGACCCCTTGCTGTTGGTTCCTGTTCCTGTCCCTGTCCCTGTGCTAGGGGCAGCTGTGTGCAGCTGAAGAGAACTTTTTTTTTTTTTTTTTTTTTTTTTTAGACGGAGTTTCACTCTTGTTACCCAGGCTGGAGTGCAATGGCACGATCTTGGCTCACCGCAACCTCTGCCTCCTGGGTTCAGGCAATTCTCCTGCCTCAGCCTCCTGAGTAGCTGGGATTACAGGCACACACCACCATGCCCAGCTAATTTTTTGTATTTTTAGTAGAGATGGGGTTTCACCATGTTGACCAGGATGGTCTCGATCTCTTGACCTCGTGATCCACCCGCCTCGGCCTCCCAAAGTGCTGGGATTACAGGCTTGAGCCACCGCGCCCGGCCAAGCTGAAGAGAACTTTTAAGGCCAAGCCTGAGGTTCAGGGTCTCCTCCCTGACTGGAACAGAAGTAGACAGCAGGAAAGATGTAACACCGGCCGTGAGCATGCCAAGGTCAGGAGGGTGGGCTTGGGGAGGGGGCATGGATGTCTCCAAGGAGTGCTGACAGGAAGGACTGGAGGCCTTGTGCACCTGGCCTGTACTCTGGGAGCCCGGTGGGGCTGCGGCATTGTGCCTGATGCGTCCTCTCCGTGTGGGGATCTGTCTACGCATACACCCTTACAGCTTGCTGTTCCAGGACACCATCCCTGTATTATTTTCCATCTTTGTCAGTGAGGACACAAAGATCTAAGAGGCGTAGAAACTTGCGCTGGGTCTGGCAGCTGGCAATTGGCAGAGGCAGGATTTGACCCTGGGCCTCTGTTTCCAAATCCCACGCTCATCACCACATTAAGGAAAAGCGCCCTGGGGCTGAGCTCTGGCCATTCCTTTAGTCCTCAGCGTGGCCTTGAGGGGGAGGTTTGGGGCAAAGCCCCGGGTCTTTGGCTTTTGGGGTTTCCAGGACCCAGCAGAGGCCCAATTCCCGGCTGCCCCTCCTTGTACTCAGGGGTCTTGGGCTCTTCTGTCTGGAAGCCCCCATGGCCTCCATTGTGAAGGAAGCTGGTCGTTTGTGGAACATAGCCACTGGCTCTTCATCACAACCAAGGAGGCAGGGCGTGGAGGAGACGCAGGTCCCGGGAGAGAGGAGGTGGCTGTGGGTCACCCAGCAGGGAGGTGCTGGAGGGAGTGTAGGCCCATCTTCTGACCCTGACCCCAGCTGCCCTGCATCAAATTGCACTACCCAGCGTTCCTCTGTTCTCTCAGGTCTGACCTCTGAACATAAAAGTGAATGAAAAGGAAACCAATAAAGGAAGCTCAAAGGACAGGGGCCTCTGGGGTGGGCAGACTAGTAGCTGGAAGGGGTCCAGCCCTGATTCCTGAGATCGCCTTGGCCTTGTGCAGTCTCCGGGCCCCCACCCAGCGGGCCCCACTGATGGGCAGGCCGGGCTCCAGCCATTGTCTGCTCCACGGCTCCACTGAGGAGCAGAAACCTTGCACCGAGGGCAGAAACACCTAGTGTGCCTTGGATCCAATTTAAACCGTTTTGATAAAGAAAGTCCAGATAAAGAGTTCATTCACTTCCACTTCTGCCGCCGCACTGGATTTCAGGCTTCGGCGACCCGATGCCGCTGTTTCAGGGGTGGAGGTGTTTTCTAGCTCCTTCTACCTCATTGTCGGCTGAAGCTTCCCCCCGCCCCCATCCTCCTCCTCCCCTCCGTTCTCCTCTGTCTCCAGACCTGGGTAGTGGTCGTGCTGCCTGGAGGGCAGGGTTGACGTGGCTGCCTTGGCTGGACTTGGAGATGGAGCACTGGGTTGGGGTGGGAGAGATGTCACCTGGCACGCAGCACATGGCACATCCCAGAGGCCACTCTGGAGGAAGGGGAGAGGTCAGCTCCTGGTGCTCATGTGCTGGAAGCTACCACCACCTTGCAGGGCCTTTTAGGATCTGCATAGGGGTCGCTGTGTGCTTGGAGCACAGGGACCAGGCAGGCTCTCCAGGGGGTGCAGAATAAGTGCCTTCTGGAGATTGTGCACTTGCCCAGCCTGCCACACCCACAGCAGTGAGACCAGGGCTGGGCAGCTCCTGACGACACCTGTGAGGGGCCAAGCAGGAGCCCGCGAGGGACAGATGATGCAGGATCCAAAATGGCAGTCGCTATCGGAGTCAGCAGACACCGGTTTCTGAGCTGGCTCCCAGCTGAGCGGCAGCAGATCCTCGCTCTCCGGGCCTCGGTGTGGTCAGGCGTGTGAGTAAATGGTGGGGCCGCTGATGAGCACTTGGGGGCTGTGGGAGGTGACAGCTGCAGCGGGAACGAGGGAAGTGGGTGACTGGCGCCTGGCAGTCTTGCTGAGCATCCCGCTCTGCAAAGTCCTGGATGCAGGTCCTTTGTTTAATTCCTTGGTTTTACAGGTGAGAAAGCTGAGGATCAGAGAGCTGCACAGTAGTGGCTGAGGTGGGGGTTGCAGTGAAGGATACGCCACACCCCAGATGGAGCTGAGTGGGCAGGACGCCCCGGGTCTTGGCCACAGCGGCCGGCTGTGCATTGATCCCGCTAAAGGTGTTCATTATCTGGGACATGGCAAAAGGATGGTGGTGGAACGCAGGTGGAGCTGGCCCGGCCTTTTTGGGATGGGGTCCTCAGCACAGACTGAGACTGCTCTGGTCCCACTGGCCAGCTGGGGCTCTGGAGGGCTGGTGAATTCCAGAGCCATGGAATTATCATGGCACCTCTGGGCAAAGGGGCTGGACTCAGGAGCTGAGGAGTATGTGGGGACGCGTGTCAAGGGGAATTTTGATGACAGCCGTAAGTCCAGGAAGCAGAACCAGCAGAATGCATTGGGCCACCAGAATTTACCCAGCCTCTGGGAAGTGCCAGATAGGAAGGAGACAGATAGGGGAGGGGCAGCTGAGAATCCTGGGCCCTGTCCCTTAGTCCTTGGGAAATGGCAGAGGGAGAGGGGCTCCGGATGGCAGTGATCCGAAACTCAGCTCTCCATAGAAACAGTGAGGGCACTGGAGGCCCAGCTTCCGGGCCAGCCCCCAGTGCTGAGAGAAGCCGCTGCCTCTCCCTATCCCGGGAGAGGACACCAGCTGCGCTCATCAGTGGGTGGACACTCCCAGCACCTAGCCTCCCTCTCATTCAGAAACTCCGTTCCAGGAGGGGGTTTTGGAGGCTGGGTATACTAGGTGCGCCAGTACCTTGGGGTCCTTCTGAGACCAGGAACCCATGCTTTAGGGCTTCAAGGGCCAGCAGTGATTGGATGGGAGCACCCCCCTCGTCAGAGGCAGTTAGAAGAGACAACATTGCAGAAGGCCCTCTGTCCCGCAGCCCCGGGAAATGAGATCCCTGCCCAGCCTTGCATGAGCAAGGCAGTTGCGTACCACTGGGACAAACGGGTTGTTTCTGGATTCTGGGAACTGGGTAACTAACAATGGTGCCTTTTAGGTGTTGCTGCCAGGATGCTTGGAGTCCCAAAGGGGACCAATCACAGCACGGATGTGCATTCCTTGGTTCCATAGTAATTTTATAGTAATAAAAAATGAACATTTTAGTTGGGCACAGTGGCTCACACCTGTAATTCCAGCACGTTGTCAGGATGAGGTGGCAGGATCCCCTGCGCCCAGAAATTTGAGACTATCCTGGACAACAGAGTGAAACCCTGTCTTTACAAAAAATAGAAACAATTTAGCCAGGCATATTGGTGTGTACCTGCAGTCCCAGCTACTCAGGAGGCTGACGTGGGAGAATCACCTTAGCCCAGAAATTAAGGCTGCAATGAGCCGAGATCACACCACTGCACTCCAGCCTGGACGACAGAGTGAGACCTTGTCTTAAAAAAAAAGAATCATTTCATAACTTTGATTTTTTTTCTTATTGCAAAAGAAATTCTACATATAAACAATTTAAAAGAAAGGAATAAAAGTTAGGGGCCATCCCAGCTGCCAGAATTAACCACTGCTGGTCCCTGTCCTTCCTGCCTTTTCATTTATATGTTTATACAGTACTCCACAGTTTTTGAATAAACATGATCCCCAGGCCTCCCTGCCTCACTTAGTGCATTGCGGGTGCCTTTCCTTGCCTTTCACCGTCCTCCTCCCAGAGCCTCCGTTCACCCTCAGGCATGCTCTCTGGCTGGCCTTCATGCTCCGTGGAACCCCCCCTTACAGCTTTCAGAACATGAAGGGTGTTACAGGCTCAACTGGGCCTCCTGAAATTCATGTGTTGAAGTCTTAACCTCTAGTACCTCCGAGTGTGACTGTATTTGGAGACAGAGGCTTTAAAGAGGCGATGAGGGTAGGCCCTAATGCAGTAGGACTGGTGTCCTCATAAGAGGAGATTAGGACACAGACACACACAGAGGGATGACCGTGTGAGGACACAGCAAGAAGGGTGGTCATACCCAAGCCAAGGGGAGAGGCCGCCGGAGAAACCAGCCCTGCCGACACCTTGATCCCAGACTTCCGGCCTCCAGAATGCAGCCTCCTGCTACTGAGCAGTAGAAGCAATTCTGAGCGGGCATCCCCATGCCTGGGAAAGGGGTTTGCAGAATGGGGAGGTGGCCTACGGCAACTGGAGGGGAATTTCCAGGGGTCAAGCTTCCTGTTGGCAAGACAGAAGTAACAGAGATGTGAACCACAGCAATGTCAGATAGCTTTCCTCTCTGCCACCGTCACCCAGAGAGGCGCAACATCTCCCAGTGACAAACAATGGGCTGCCATACCGTGAGCTGTGGGCTTCTGGTTGGGGTCTTTGATCTGCAGCCCCCGGGGATGGGGAAGGGGAACCCTAGCGCTTGAGAGTTGTGGGATGCTGTAGGGCCGTTGTTCCCAGCCTCCCAGAGCACAGCTAATACGTCCCACTCCCTGAGGGTTGTCCCTGCCCCACTGCTGAGTGACACGGTGTGCCTGGTGAGGCCCCCGTGCTGATCTTTCTTCCATTGCTCACACCTCTCCTGGGTTCTCCAGGCTTCTGGGTGAGTTGAACACTGTGGGGTGCAGGGGAGGCAAGGGGTATCTAGCCTGGAGTGGGCTGAAGATGCCCTTGGGACATGGATGCCACTCTCTTCCAGATCTTTCTGCCTTCACGTCACAGAAATGGAGTCAGTCATCCCAGCACTTTTGGCCAGCAAACCTGAAGTGTGTTCATGGCCAACTCCCTCTGCCTTCAACCACATGAGCATTTCCTGGGAGCCAGGCTGGGTGCCAGGCTGTGAGGGCACTGCTGGCCTCACGCGTTACTGCCTGAGCAGTACCCTGAGCATGACTGCATGGTTGATACCCGACTTATCAGGCTCAGGAATCTGTTAAACATGAAACCATCAACCCTTTCCAAACGGTAACATACCACTTCTACATCTAACATACAACTCCCGAGTTTTGGCAAGTCCTCCAGTGAAACACTGATTTAACATTCTTACTGGATCCCACTTGTAAATATTTAAAGTCTAAAATGTTACACACTCTCTAGTGCTTCGAACACCCAAACAGTCAAAACACGTGTAAAATGCTGTATTGCTTATACAATGAAACACTCTGCTCTCTCTGGAACTGACCCCAGTGCTGAAGCCTCCTTCTCGTCTCCCCTCCTCAGCCCACTCCCCGTCTTCCTGTCGATGCTCATAGCTCTTCCCAGGGGTTCTAAGCCTTCCTAGGGTTGCGGCGACCATTCCAGACCCCTGGAAAAGAGGCAAGGCCTCAGAGTGTGACCAGATAAGAGCTGAGGACACAGGGGCCAGGGTGTCAATGGTTCATTTGGGGCAGTGCTCCCAACTGTTTCTCCCAAGGTGACTGGAACCTGAGCTGTGGGAAGTAGAAAAGCTCCTCTTCAAAGTTTCCTTTCTTAAGAAAAAATCATTTTAGAAATAATTGTTTTAAACCCTGTCTTCAAAAACCTTCTTGCTTTTTGCTAGAAGCCCTATCCTATGTAGCATGTCTATGTTAGACATGCTCACAGGCACGTAGTACGTTCTATGTCCTTGTACTTTAACCAAGATGTCTGTGCTGATGTGCTCACAGGCATGTCCCAGCTCGCAGCCTATGCCCTTCCTTCTTTAGACTTCCTTTTTTTTTTTTTTGCTCTCCATTGCTTTTACCTGTTTAGAAAAGTTTCAAGTTATTAGCCAATCGGGTTTTACTTTAGATTGCGAGGTCTGGCTCCAGCCAATGGAGATCAGACACAGCAGTAAGGACAACCCCAAATGCGTAAGAAATACATATGTCTGCTTTCCTTTGTTTGCTGTACTCTTACGTCAAGATTGCTAGCGGGACTACCCTTTCTGCAGGAAGTAAAAAGAGTTGCTGTGCTGAGAGATCCTTTGCCCCAGTACTAATTTCTCTTTGTGGCACCAAAAGTAAAACTTTCATACATAACATGAGCTCAGGTGTTAGGCTGCGTCCTTCCTGACGAGTTCCCTTTTATGTGTGTGCACGCACGTGTGTCATGTGTATGTGCATGTGATGTATCTGCACATACGTGTATGTGTGCATCCATAGGATGTTAGAAACTCAAGGTTTTCGTGAAGCTTTGTGTTTGTTTGAAGCGAAGGTGTCATTTGCCCCACTCTTATGATATGCTGGTGGGACATACGCATGCTAACAAGATATACTTCCAGCCAGGCGCAGTGGCTCAGGCCCGTAATCCCAGCACTTTGGGAGGCTGAGGCAGGTGGATCACAAAGTCAGGAGTTCGAGACCAGCCTGGTTAAGATGGTGAAACCCCATCTTTTTTTTTTATTTTTTTTAAAATTTTTAATATTATTTTTATTATTTTTTATCTTTTTATTTTTATTATTTTTAATTTATTTTTTTATTAAATTTATTTTTATTTTTATTTATTTATTTATTTGAGATGGGGTTTCACTCTTGTTGTCCAGGCTGGAGTGCAATGGTGGGATCTCAGCTCACTGCAACCTCTGCCTCCTGGGTTCAAGCAATTCTCCTGACTCCATCTCTACTAAAAATACAAAAATTAGCCAGGCGTGGTAGTAGGCGCCTGTAATCCCAGCTACTAGGGATGCTGAGGCAGAGAACTGCTTGAACCCGGGAGGTGGAGGTTGCAGTGAGCCAAGATCACACCACTGCACTCCAGCCTGGGCGACAGAGAGAGACTCTGTCTCCAATAAAAAAGTTCTGCTTTTGTGGCTTCACCAGCAACAGTGAAGCGTATCTTGTTAGCATGTGCTAGACCGGCCGGTTTGAGGGTCTTTCCTAGGCCTGGAGGGGTGGGTGCGTGCAGGCGGTTAACTGTCTCAGGGCTGTCTCAGGACAGACAGCTGCCCCACATCTGCGGGCCCCTCCCTGTTGGACCTCTTTCTGGCTGGTCCTCAGTGTGGCCCCCAGAGTGACAGCTCCTACATGCTTCCAAGATGGGGATATACACACACATATACATGTACAATGAGCTCTAACCTTTTCCATCAGTACTACAATGTACATGCTTGTTAGTAACTGTATTGGTGTCATTGCAACTTTTAATTTTTTTGAGACAGTCTTGCTCTGCTGCCCAGGCTGAAGTGCAGTGGCACGATCTTGGCTCATTGCAACCACTGCTTCCAGGTTCAAGCGATTCTCCTGCCTCAGCCTCCTGAGTAACTGGGACTACAGGCACACACCACCACACCCAGCTAATTTTGTATTTTTAGTAGATGTGGGGTTTCACCATGTTGGCCAGGCTGGTCTGGAACTCCTGACCTCGTGATCCATCCACCTCGGCTGGGGGCTCTGTGCCTTTATCCCAAAGACAGCCAGGGAGGTTCTGGTTCAGCCAGGAGCATGGCGTCAGATGGACAGGATTGTTAGATGGCCCAGCCCTTCCCCAGGACCTGTCCTCCATGGAGTCAGACACCCACAGAGGAGAGGGGACAAAGGGAGACACCCCATTACCTCTGGAGACCAAGGTCAAGAGGCACCTATAGGACTCAGAGTAGAGGCTCTTCCCAGCCTAACTACCTCCATCATAAGGCATGCACACAATTAAGGGTACAGAGAGGAAGGTGTACAATCAGACTAAAAGGTTCCCTCCTCTATGCCAGCCCTCAGTTCTCCATGCAAGAGGCGACCAGTGTCTGCCACGTCTCTGGGTGTCCTGTGGGATATTTTCCCTGTGCATACACGTGGAACTCTACAATGTTTTATACACATATGGTAACTCAATACATACTGCACTGCAAGCTGCTTTCAAAAAAATGCATTTATTATATCTTGGAGAACATCCCAGACCAGCGCAGTTAGCACTGCCTGCCTCTTTGACAGGCTGCAGAGTACCATATTGTACGTGCAGGAATTTTATGACTTCCCTCCTGATTGAGGTTCGGGTTGCTTCCTGTTTGGGGCCATATTCTAAGAGATGCTACAATCAACAGAACTTTGTTCTCACTGTAAAAAAAAAAAAAAAAAATGTAGCCGGGTGCAGTGGCTCAAGCCTGTAATCCCAGCACTTTGGGAGGCCGAGGTAGGTGGATCACAAGGTCAAGAGATCGAGACAGACCATCCTGGTCAACATGGTGAAACCCCGTCTCTACTAAAAATACAAAAAATTAGCTGGGCATGGTGGCGCGTGCCTGTGATCCCAGCTACTCAGGAGGCTGAGGCAGGAGAATTGCCTGAACCCGGGAGGCGGAGGTTGCGGTGAGCCAAGATCGCGCCATTGCACTCCAGCCTGGGTAACAAGAGCGAAACTCCGCCTCAAAAAAAAAAAAAGTTTGTAAACATTTCAGGACCGAATACTTAAGTGGAACTGCTGGGTCAGAGGGTATGTGCATTTGAAACTTGGGTAGATAAGGCCAAAATGCCCTCCAAGGGGTAGCCCCAACTTCCTACTACTCTCTTGTTAATGCATCCTCCATTCAGCAAAGTGATTTGTAAAGATGATTACATCCCGTAATAATCCTGCTTAAAAACGCCAGGAGCTTCGGCGGGGACCCACACTTGCAATTCTCTGCGATTGGGGCCATGCTTCCTTCCCTCCTTCAAGGCTCCAGCCACGCCAGGCTTTCCTGTCTCTCCTACACAGTGGCTTGATCCCACAACAGGGCCTTTGCACGTGCAAGGTCCTTGCACCTAGTGCCCTCAGTTTTCAGTCTTACATTGTACCTCCTGGTGCAGGGTGCAAGCCTCCCAGCCTCAGTTAAACGTAACAGCCCTAGGCCAAGCTACCGGTTCCTCAGCTGGGTGGTCCAGCTGGCTGTTCTACTACCTCGCTTGTTTCTGTGCTTATTGCCAACTCCTCCTATAAGGAGTGAGCTCCTAGAAGCAGAGATTCAGCCGGGCACGGTGGCTCACACCTGGAATCCCAACACTTTGGGAGGCCGAGACGGGAGGATCACCTGAGGTCAGGAGTTCAAGACCAGCCTGGCCAACATGGTAAAAATTAGCCAGGTGTGGTGGCATGTGCCTGTAGTCCCAGTTGCTCGGGAAGCTGAGGCAGGACAATCGCTCGAACCTGGGAGGCAGAGGTTGCCGTGAGCTGAGACCATGGTGTCATTGCAATCCAGCCTGGGTGACAGAGCAAGACTCTGTCTCAAAAACAAAAACAAACACACACACAAAAAAAACCCCAGCAAGATTCTTGTCTGTGTGTCCGGTGACACTGCCTGACACTTAGTAGGTGTTCAAGAAGGAGTTGCTGGCCGGTTATTCTCTGCCAATCTGAGGGTGGTAAGTGACATTTTACTGCTGTCTTCAAGTCTTCAGGTCTGTTTCCTTGCTGTCGGGTGAGGTCAAGCACTGACGTTTAAGGTTTAAGGGTCTGTTTCTTTGTAATTCAATTGCTGCCCATGCCCTTAACCTGTTTGCCTTTTGGGTTTTCTGTTTCTTATTGATATTATGATCTCTCTAATAAAGGTAAGTGAGCTCTTGGTCTCTCATTTGTGTTGCAAATATTTTTTTTCCCTCAGTTGATATTCTACTTTCAAGCTTTGGACTAATTTTTCCATCTAAGTTTCAGTTTCATGGAGTCGAGTTCATTAGTCATTTCCTGTATGATTTTTTTTTTAAAGAGTTGGGTCTTGCTGTGTCACCCAGGCTAGAAAGCTGGTGTGATCATAGCTCACTGCAACCTCCAGCTCCCGGGCTCGGCGGATCCTGCTGCTTTGGCTCCTGGGTGGCTGGGACCGCAGGCCCATACGATTTCTAAGTGTGGTGTGAAGAGATCCCTTCCCCTGGCTCTGTGAGGCCTGGGGCTGAGCATTTCCTCAAGTAGGAGAGGGCGAGTTTGGTGCCTGCAAAGCAGTCTGGCTTCAGGCGATGCCCAGCACAAGCTTGGGACATGGGGCAGACAGAATCTGGCTTGCGTTTGGGGGTGCACTGGGCCGCTGTGGTGCATTGGCATGAGAGGAAAGGGAGAATTGGTCCCCTGCAGCCCTACTGCGGGACGAGGGTCAAAGAATGGCAGGGAGGTGGGCAGTAAGCACAGACCCTCAGCCCCCTGGGACTTGGTGCCCAGATTGATTAAAAAAAAAAAAAAAGTGGGAGGAGTTGTTTTTTCCTGGCCTGTGACTGACAGAGCAGCGTCTCCACCCATGGAAGCTGCTCAGGGACCACCTGCACGCAGGCACAGTGGGCGGGGAGGGGCTGCCCGTTAATCCCAGGCAGCAAGTGGGTCTGGCAGGGGCTGAGCCTGTGCTGTGGTCATTAGAGCTCGAAAGACAGAGGCCACAGCTTCATTCTTGAAGGAATCTGTTTATTTGCAGGTTACAAGAGTCTCATCTCCCTGCATCTCCAGTAAATACACAGTCTGATCTTTATAATTTTAGAAAAGGGTCAAGAAACTTCGGCTGGAGTATGATCTCTCATTCAAACTTGCATTCTGATTGAAGGAGCCCCAAACAGTAACTCTTGACAAAAAAGTGGCTCTGTTTGCACGTGTGTGTGCCTGAGCATCATGCATCCATGCGCATAATTTATAACGTGTTTGCTATCGTATCCATACATCCTGTTGACAGTTTTCCTTTTTGTACTCTGCTGTACACGTGTGGAGTGAATGTTTAGCAAATACATAATTTGCTATAAATCCCATACAATCTGATTTCACAACCAGAAGCCAGACCGCTGAGATATTACTGAAGTTTTTAAAGTGATAAACAAGATTATTATGTGCAAACAAACAGGGTTTGTGCTCCAGCTGCGTCCAAATTTACTTCACAAAGCTATAAACACAAGGCCCTTTCTCAAGTCCTGCTGATTGAGTTTCTCCCTCCTTTTGTCGCTGGAGAAGAATGTAAAGGCTGAGTTGGTGCCCTCGCACTATAGAAGCCTGGGCTTTCTGGCTGTGAACTTAAAGGAACTCATTCATTCTCTGGATGGGGGCAGCACTCCTCACCCAGGGTCCTCCGAGTGCATTCCCACACAGAGACCTTCCTGAACACAGAGACATCTGATCTTGGCTTGCCCAAGCTGGCCCAGGCCTGGGGGCCTCAGGAGCTTGTGAAAGGTTCTGAGAGCCCGGAGTCTCCAGGGGGGAAAGGGCAGGGGTCACAGCCCCCACCTCCTGCTCTACCTCAACTGCTTCCCAACAGAGGGCCCCTAATGTAATTCCATCTGAGACCTGGGGATGGAAGGAAGGCCTGGCCCGTCTTTGTTTGAGCCAGCTCAGAATAGGATCCTCCACCCTTGCTCCTGGAGACCGATGGAGGAGGCCAGAGGAGGCCCCTCCCAGCCAGATCCCACTGTCTTCCCTGGGGCTGTGAAATCAGCAGTCGGGGTATGGGGTATTCAGATAACTCTGTTCCAGAGAACCGGAGAACCCTGGAATCACCACCACCAGGCGGGTCACTTCTCAGCACTTCTTAGCAGCGAGGAGTTCAGTGGTGAACTCCATCTGTCTTCTAGGGCCTTGGAAAACTAGAGGCTGATGGCACAGCCTGGTACCAGCCAGCTCTGCACGCGTGACTGTCATTCCACAGGAATTACCTTCTCTTGCGTGTGCAAGCCTCCAGCCGGCCCAGCTCCTCGTAGGACTGGTAGAAAATGTCAAACTCCCTGGCGCCCCAGCCCCTCCAGACAGCCAGGCACCACTCTGTGTTTTCGTTTTCGAAACTGCACACCACCGTGTCCTTTGCCACCACAGCAGCATCCACCAGCACCCTGCAGAGAAAAGGGGTCTGAGCAAACTCACAGGGGTCCCACTTGGGTGGGGCCGGGACCCCCACCCTGTGCCATCTGAGGAAGGCAGAGCTGGCTAAGGGGAGGGGATGTGTCTGCATGCCAGTCCTCTCCCAGGTGTGCTCAGATGCGCCACTTCTCCTGGCGGCCCCGCCTATGAGCTTGGGCTTTATGAAGTGCAAAGTCGAGCTGTGGGCATGAGTTCACGTCCATGAGCTTTTTCTGTGGGAATCTGACTCCCTGAAAGGCCATGGAGGCAATCAGATCAGGCATCCTTGACTTGGTCCCCAAAGGGTCTAGGAAAACACCCTAGACCCAAATGTCTGCTTGTGAATGGCTCATGACCGAGTTTAACTCAACTCAGCAGTACGTTTGTGGAAACTGTGGACAGTTTTGCAGGATCGGTGAGTGCGCTGCAAGTTTCCTTTTGGGCCACAGCGTGGCCTCCCTGCCCTGGGGGTGCTGCACCCCGAGCACGTACTAACTGCCCTTCCTCCCTCTGTGCTGTGTGTGTGTGGCCTGCACGGCGCCAAGGCGCTTCTGCAAACTGGGATGTCCAGAGGCCTCTGACTCCACATGGCCTTGCCAGGGCCCCCCTTTAGGCTGGCTTCTGGGGCCTCTTTCTCCCTATGGCGGGAAAAAGGTAAAATCTGGCTTCAGGGGATGAATAGGAAAAGCAGCAATAGCTAAAGGTTAGGACGCTAATGGCAGGTGTGCCAAGGCCCGGACCTGGGTGCTGCACACCCATTTCCTCCAGAAGCCCAACCTGCAAGCTGGCAACTCCGTCAGCTCCAGGCTGCCATCCATGGGCTCCGCCAGAGCTCAGGAGCACATCCAGATCTTGCTTCCAGAATCACTTACAGAGCAAGGGTCACTGGCCCAAGACTCACTGCAAAGGTTCAAAGCTGGTGGGCACAGGAGTGGGATGCCATGGTTGCTGCCTTGGTCATGGTCTTGCTCTGGGAGAAACACACTGACTGGGGTTTCTCCACCCTCTTTATGCTCCAGATGAAATAAAAACCCACTTGCCCATGCATGGGGGATAACACATGCTGCAGGGAAACAGGCCTAGTGCGAAATGGAAGAGCTCCAAGGTACACACACACACACACACACACACACACACGCACGCACATACGCATACGCACGCACATACGCACACGCACGCACACACACATGCACACGCACGCACACACACCACACACACACACCACACACACACACATACCACACACTTGAGGGCTTTTCATAAGGGAGATTAGCCGTGTGGGGCTCAGCCGTCCAAGTGAGGGGAGTAAACACGGTGTGGAGCTGCAGCTGGCACCAACCTCACATCACTCCAGCCACACAGACCATGTCCTGGACAGGCCACCCTGCCCAGTACACCCTTGCAGAGGACACTGGCATGCCTTCTGGGGATACCCACCCATAGACGGGTATACCGAGCCATGCCTCAGCCCAGGAAGGACAGGAGGTGAGACCCAGGCTTGGAGATGGGTATTCTGCAGGCCCCATCGGGTGCTGCGTGGGCAGATGGGCACCTCGGGTAGGGTTTCCTGCTTGGCAGGAAGAACAGGGAACCAATCACCTGGATGCATCTGCATTTCAACTGCAGCTGAACTCTGGCTCTGGAGGCGTTTGTTAGGTAGGGTACCTGTTCTACGGGTGCACTGGGTACTCCAGAAACAGGCAGCCACGGCCAGTGTAGAGCCGCTAGGGGTGCCTGGGGGGCCCCATCTTGTCCCCACTTTGCCTTACGGCCACATTGGTGGATGCACTTTTGTGAGACTGGAAGGGCAGCAAGGCCACAGTGGGGGACCTGGCTGTGGGGGCCTTCCGTGCTCATGCTCTGCCTGGGTCATAAAGGAGCTGCCCCTCAGTCTTACCCATGTGGAGTCAGCTCTCGGGCTTTTAAGACGGCGATGACTCGGCCCCGCTGGGCGCAGGAATCCTTCTCCAGGCCAATGACGATAACATCTCCGCCGCGCCTAAGAAACCAAAACCCAGAAGGGGAAGCATTTTTGTCCGTAGCCGTGCTCTCGGGGGAGTGAAGCCAGTGTGCAGAAAGGCGCGGGAGGGAGGCAACAGACGTGCAGTTTCTGCTAAGGGATTAAGTTACAGGGAGGGGACAGACCCCAAAGCAGAGGGGAACTTTCCCAGTGGAAACTGAATCGCAGTTGACTGTGGCTTCCCTTGTGTGGTACCTTAAGCTCTCTGGCAGGCAATGAGCTTTGATGCGGCCACTCTCAGATTTGCTAAAAACACCGCTTTGATTCCCAATGGAGGGAACAAACCCTCTTGGAAGAACAGCTCCTGCTGGGTCCCCACGTGACCTTTAAGGAAGCCAGGGGGTTCTCCTTGTTCTGCCCACAGAGCAGAAGCAGTGGGTACAGCCTGGATAGTGCCTTCACCTACTTACCTGGGGACCCAAATGAGGTCTCTGACGGCGAGGATCTTCACGGCCTGCAGGTGCTGGCTGAAAGTCTCCCCGTCCATGGGCGTCAGCTCATGCTCAGACCTGTCGGAGGCAGCGCCAGGCTCATGTAGCCTGTCCGAGTCCTCATAGTCAGTAGAGGAGAAAGGCACACTGGAAGAACTTGCTGGGGAGCTGGGCAGGCTTGAGGGGGACCTGGCAGCCTGGCGGGGTGGAGACGAGGAGTAGGAGGACATGGAGCAGTAGTCGGTGAGCGATTCCTGGTGGATCAGGATCTGCGTGCCCAGCTCTTCACTGTACATGATGCTCACGTCCGCGATGGAGTCCCCCTCGGACTCCTTTGGGTTGGCTGTGTGGCTGCCCCGGGGTTCCATGTCCAAGGGCCGCACAGGAAACGTGTCCCTGAGGGGGCTGGGGTCCCCACAGAAGTACCGGGCGCACAACTGGTAAGTGGTAGAGTGGTACATCACCAAGGAGTTGGCCTTGTCATCCAGGCACCAGACGACCTCCTCCCCCCTGCCCTCAGAGCTGCACACAACCGACGTCACCACGGAGGGGGCCGCATAGGGTTCCAGCCGCCTGCAGATCTCCAGGGAGGCACAGTCGATGACAAGGAGCCCCGGCCCATTGCTGTACCAGACCTCAGAGCCACTGTTGACCACCTCCATAGCCTTCACCGGGTAGGGGTTCTGCCGGGCGTCTTCGTCCGAGATGCTGAACTTGGACCTGTTGGCCGTGTGTGAGCACAGGTAGGAGCAGCTGTCGTTTGGGGCACCCCGCACCACGGGAAACACAGCCACAAGCCCATCAGCGAGGCCTGCTAAGACCAGGTAGGAATTCTGCAGGAGGAGACAGGATGCGTCATGCCCTTCCATTTCCCACGCCCCACGTTCCAACAGAGACACAGAGTAGGCACTGCACTCCTCTGTGCCCACACTGGGCGGGCAGGCGGCTTTCTACCAACACGCCTCAGGGCAGCAAAGCTCTTAGAAAACCAGCTCCTAAGGAAGTGCAGCTCCGGCCCAGCAGAGCCACATCTACCATCCCTGCAGAAAGTAAGTAATGTGTCACCCAGAGGCAGGGCCTGTGGCACCAAGCGAGGTCGCATGTCACCTGGACCACATGGGCTGCCTCTGCTGGTGCCAGCTTCTTGCAGGGTGAGCAGCAGGGAGCTGCCTTCTCCTTGAGGCCACTGAGACCTCCTTGGCAGGACCTGGTGCCTGCCTTTTCCTGGGTGCTGCTTCATGTGACAGCAGCGTGGGTATAGCAGGCATCTGTGCACTGCCTCCCAGTCCTGCCTGCCACCCCACCAGGTGAAGTGTTCCATGAGGATGGGCCCCTTGCCCACCATGGCACTGGCTTGGCACAGGGAAGGGCTTGGTCTCCTTTATCTCTGTGGCCCTGTGACTCCACCTGGCTCCTGCCCCAGGTGGACAACATGCGTTTGCTGAACTAATTCTGGAAGAAATCGCTTCCTATTCAATCCTCTCATGGAGGGCTGTCTCAGCCTGCTGAGTCTTCATCCCAGCTTACATCTGTCTGAGATGCCGGTGGTCCAGCTGATGGTGATGGGGTCCTCAGGGTGCCCCCCACCCCCGCAATGAAGAATGAGCTCTTCTACACCCACCAGAGGTCACGGGGCAGAGGCCAAAGTTGCAGAGACCATGCCGAATGCTGGGCCCACCCCAGACCTTCCCCGGTACCTTCCAGGGCAGAGCCGGGAACAGAGCGCAGCTTTGCAGCCTAGACACTGAGTCGGCTGTGGTAGGGGTGGGAAGAGGTCCGCAGAACAAAGCCGGACTCAGGGCAGAGCAGGGAGCCGGGCCTCGAGCCAGTGAGGGGGCAGGGCGGAAAGCCTCCTTGTGGGGAGCTGGGGCGCTCAGAAGGCTGGCTGTGCAGGGCAGTGGAGTGGTGGCCCGCAGCTCACGGTCCAGGACAACATGCCCTAAGCAAGCGTATCGAAATCCATCCCCAGGATTTCAGGGAGAGAAGGCAGCCAAGGCAAACAGGCTCCAGGTCTCTATCTGGAATCCTGGCTCAGGCCCCGGCCAGGGCGGTGAGCGCCACGTCTCGGCTGGGTGTGAACATGCGTGCGCGTGCAAGAATGCAGGCTCTGCCCTGGCGGCCTCGGAGGGGCAGACACCCTGCACAGGAGGCCCTGCACAGAGCCGGCTTTATTCCCTCTGGTCGTGTGGGAGGTGGTGCCCTGGCTGGGGGCTCTGGCCCGTGGTGGCCTCAATAACACTTTGTGTCGTGTTCGCCTGTGCTCTGCTGTGGGCCGGGTCCCAAGCTGCCTAGCCTCACTGTGGGGCCATGGTCATAAATGACTCTACGGTTAATTTCATACCTGGGTTTTGTTTTTTTTAGAAATGAAACTGAAGAAGGGTGAAGGGAAGAGCTCACGTATTTTGCAACCATCCAGAAGTAGTAATAATGCTCATTTACCAAGCGCACCAGCCTCGACCTTTGGGTACGCTAGGCCTTCTCTCTGTCTCTTCTTGCGCCTATTTCATAGATGGGCAAACTGGAATTGGATGATGATAGCCACCACATTTTTTTTTTTTTTTTGAGGTGGAATTTTCCTCTTGTTGCCCTTCACCACAATCACTGCCTCCCAGATTCAAGTGATTCTCCTGCCCCAGTCTCCCAAGTAGCTGTGATTACAAGCATGCGCCACCACGCCTGGCTAATTTTTTTGTATTTTTAGTAGAGATGGGGTTTCTCCATGTGGTCAGGCTGGTCTTGAACTCCTGATCTCAGGTGATCCGCCTGCCTCAGCCTCCCAAAGTGATGGGATTATAGGCGTTGAGCCACTGCGTCTGGCACCACATTCTAACAAAATGATACCATAAAGGCTTCTTGCGCATTTACCAAGGGTGCCTGCTGCACAGATGGGCCCCTCAGGGTGGATGAAACCGGAACTCCCTGAGCCAGGCCTGAATCCTGTGGGTGGAGGAGCCTGGACAAGCCAGGGAGCTCCTCCTGCGGAGGGGCAGCTTCTCAGAGAAGGGGCCAAGGCCCTTGGTCTTGAGAACTGAATCGGAGGCGGTCTGGGAAGAGGTGTGTGGAGGGGCTGTTCCTGGAGGAGGCTGGGATGTCAGGGACACAGCACAGAGTGGGGTGCTGTGTGGGGAGGGTGCCGGGGCCGGCAGAGGCTGGGGGACAGCCTCACAGAGGCTGGGGCTAATCCCAAGTTACTGCACAGCTGGCTGGGCCCCCTTGGGGTGTTACTTAGGAAGGCCAGAGCTAGGAGGTTAAAGAGATGAGTCTGCAGGGCCATGCTGGACAGAGGAACCGGGTTTAGGGTAGACGGTGAGTACTTGGGGGGAGACAGAGATGGAAAGAAGGAGATCAGGACCTCCAGGACCTGGTGACCAAGTGGCTGTGGCGAGGCTCTGGCCTGGGCAGGTGGAGAAGAGGCTCCTGATGCCACTGCCCTCCGAAGGGGAAGGGCACACACATGACTGCTCACTGTGCCATCGCACCAACAGGCATTCCACCTGAGTCAGGGTATTTGCACGTGAAAGCGAGTTTTCCCCTTTCACTTAGCCCTCGGTCTGGCTGGGCACTTAGGTTTTCGAAAACCAGAAGGCACTAACGATGGACCAGGTCTGTGGTCTTTCCTCCCACGTGTCTGAGGCTGTGTCCTCGGCCAGGTGTTCCTAGAAGCTGTGGCTCTGCAGTCCCCACCCTGACATAGCTTTGCGCTGTTCCCAGCTAGGAGGCCCCTCCCAGGCACAGAAGCGCATCAGAAACCTGCATACCCACCTTTGCCCTAATCTCACCTTTTTAATCACAGGCACAGCCAGGAAGCAGGTGACAATAGCTGGAGTATCCAAAGCCTGTTGGGGCGTGTTTAAGGGGCACATGCCCTTGAGGGTGTAGATGTAGATTTTCTGGTCCTGCAGAGGCAGACAGGTCCACTGTGAGACCCAGGAAAGTGCCTGGCATTTCCCAAGGCATTTCTGTGAGGATACACTCGGCCTTGGGGATCCCCTATAGATCTTAAAAAGTAACATGGATTGACACGTTCTGATGGGTTGCTCAAGTATTTCTGTTCTTTGTAGAGACTTTGAAAAATACAAGCCAGTCTAAAGAGGAAACAGAAAGCAGCCCATAATCTATTCCCCAGAGAAAACCACCATTGGGATTTGGGGGCATAGCCTCTCAGAAGTTCCTGAGGTGTCTGTGTGTGCACGTGGTACTGGCAAAAGTGGACTCACGCTGCAATGCTGTCTTCTCACTGCTCTTTCCACGGACAGCATGTTTTAGGCAGAGCCCCGGCTCTCATTCATCCAGGAGAAAATGATGTGGGGCATCTCCTGGCTGTCTGTGACTGGGGCGCACTACTTTGGCTAATCTGTTGTCAGATTTTTCTTAACACGGATCCCTGAGGCCTAAGTGGTATGGATGCTTTTGAGATTCGTGGTATGTATCTGAATGCACTTCCAAACTGCCCTGGGGAAAAGCAGCACCTTTCTATCCCACACCCACAGCCCCAGGACATTTGTGTCTGGCCAGTTCTCAGGATTTCTCAGAAGACAGCTCCCTGGGCCTTCTAGTGACTTCTCTGATGTAAAGGCAGGAGGCCTTCAGAGCTGAGTAGACTCAGCAGTGTTATCAGAAACCCAGGCATGCCCCTAGCCTCCTGGGTCTCTCCTCTGCTGAGGGTCTACATCTGGTCGTCACCATCCCTAATCCCGGCTGCCAGCCAGCAGCAGGCCACCCCTCGTGACAGGCCACTATTTCACGGGGCTCGTGGCATTACTCTGGGATTGCACGGGGATGCGCTGAGGGTTATCAGAAAATTTGCTTGACCTGGCGTCCTGTATTTTTATGAAAGTGGTCCCCGCCCAGGGGCTGCACCTGGTGGGGTCCACCTGGCTAGGCCTGCGGGCAGCACTTACCTCAGTGGCCATCCACAGGGATCTCTGGACCTGGAGCTGGCAGCTCAGCTTCATCCCAGGGCAGCTCATCCTCTGCACCTCCATGAGGCCCTTCTCTGTGTTTACCACCGTGTAGTTCCTATAAGCGGTGGCAACTGTGAGGTTAGTGCCTGGGGGCCAGGGGTACCTCCTTTGCCCGGGCCTGGCCTGCCAGCTGCAAGACTTGTCTGTCTCCCTTGCCCCCACCCAGGGTTGCAGCCTGCTCATCCTGAGAGGGCAGAGCCGGGTTCTGCCCACAGGGTAATGCTTGACCATCGCCAGCAGGAAGGGCATTCTCGAGGGAAGAAAGGCTGCCCACTTTCTGTGACCCTTGCGGGTTGAGATGCTTGCCCCCAGCATGAAGGAGGGGCCCTCCCACTGGCCATACCCTTCCCACCCCTATGATGTGGGGAGCTCCTCACTGCAGAGAAGACAAATCCAAGGCTAAAGACAAGTTGGGAGAATTCCAGAGGAGACTGGGTTGGGGAGGTGTGGGGCACTCAAAATGTGCTCCCAGCACGAGTGCTTTGAGAACTCATGCTTGTCGATTGTGAGAGCCTTGGCTCACCAGGCTGGCTGTCCCTAGCATCACTGCCTCCCCTCAGCTGTGGCGGACATCCTGGGCCCCTACCGCATGGAAGAGGAGGCTGAAGCTGACGGGGCTGGGAAGTTCTGTGCCCCACATCACATAGCCCTGTCCCTCAAACTCAAGAGGATACGTTAAACTCGTGGATAGAAGTTCTCAAAATAAAGTTTCTCCTGCCACAGAATTTTAAAAAGCCTCACCACTGTTGCCTGATAACGTGTTTGCAGATGATAGAAATGGTGGAAAATACGGCAAACAAAAACTTCGTTCAGGTACATTTTCCTCTTTTTTCCATCACTTTTTATGCATCAGAAGAACAAAGCTAGGATATTCTAAATAGCTTTTACTTTGAAAACAGATAAAAAGAGAGAGTCATAAAGAATAATTGCCCCTGTTCCCCACTAGAATTGTGTCCTATGCGTTCCCTGTTTACCCGTTCATCTGCCTTGTCTCTCCCACCCTCCTTTCCTTCCTTAATTCTCAGACAGATCTCAAGTCAGGCTCCACCCTGATTCCCCTGCTTGGCTGCCTGTGTGCTTCCAGTCTGCCTCCTCCTCCCTTCCTGTGAGTGAGCCTCTCTTCAGGCTGCAGTGAGAACCTTCGCAGGACACAGGAAGAGGCCTCTCTCTTCCCTCTGGGATGAGTCTTCTGAGCCCTCAACAGAACTGTCTCAGGTGTCTGCTGTTTCTGTGTTCCTAGGCCAGCAGAGCAGGGTCCAGCCCAGTTTCCCAGGATCAGTCTGGCTCCAAGCCCTCTGATTTGCCCTCAGAAGTGTCTGATGGTGTCCTTACTTCTGGGGTGGCAGATATTCCAGGTCCACTTCCTGCCCCAGACCTGAACTCTGCCATGATTCTGAAGAGTCCAGTTCCCTTTGGTATTTAGAGACCACAGTCTGGGTCTCAGGGGTGTACACTGGCATTTGGTTGGTCCTTGTTTTTAGGCCTTTTCAGTGAGCAGAGCTGAGAAATATGTTTATTTTTCTTCAAATATATCATGAGTCTGTCCAATCAATTTAGAACTGCAGGCTTTTACTTACTCTATGTCTCTTTCCCCTTTAGCCCATTCTGAAAATCATGGTTTCCAATGACAGCAACATAATTATTCATTAATTTACTCCACAACCACAAGCAATTTCTTAGAATAACAATCATAACAGTACTACCAACAATATAATTACTGAAACCTGTTTAATTAAATATGTTTGCTTTTTGTTTTGTCTTTAGATTTCATCCCCTCAGGAAGGCATGCTCCCTCCACTGCTGTCTTTTAGAATAACTTGTCTCTTTTCTGAGACAGGGTCTCACTCTGTCACTGAGGCTGGAGTGCAGTGGTGCAATCACGGCCCACTGCAGTGTCGAACTCCTGGGTTCAAGCAATCCTCTCACCTCAGCCTAAGTGGCTGGGACTACAGGTGCTCTCCACCATTCCTGGCTAATTTCTGTTATTTATTCATTTATTTTTGTAGAGATGGTTTTGCCATGTTTCCCAGGCTGGTCTCAAACTCCTGAACTCAAAAGATCCACCTGCCTCAGCCTCCCAAAGTGCTGGGGTTACAGGCATGAGCCACAATGCCTGGTCACAAAAATTTCTTTAGCGTGCAGTTTCTTAGAGTGTGTCTGTGTCACAACACTCAGTCTTAGTGGCATAAAATCTGATGCAAACTCACAAAGACTGACCTAAGAGAAACTGTGAAGTCTTTCATTTATCTTGTTATGGCTTAGGTTCATTCCTTAGTGATATTTCCCCACTCCACCCCAGGCACCCTCTCCAAAGGTCACATTCCAGATGCTATCTTTACTACTGACTGTGCATCTCCCACTCACCCCATGGCGAGCATACCTTGTCTGACCACCACCTTGTAGTTTTTGGGCTCACCCCACCTAATACCATAACTCTGGAGATTTTTTTTTTTTAACTCTAGCAAGACCTAGGGATCCTTTGGTACTTTCCATTGTCCTCCCTGAATTTATGGCTTCATTTAGGTTCCATGGTCCACCTCTGTATCACTCCCTTGACACCTCAATGTCCCTGCCCCCTCTCCCTCCTGGCAAAACCCCAACTCTGCTTAAACCCACCCTGTTAACCCTCCTGCAATCTGGGGCAGCAGAACATGCTTGAGAAAGTCACATAACCAGGCTGACGGGTCTCATTTCCTTTTTAAAAAATATTTTTAAATTTTCTAATTTTTTAAAAGATGTGGTCTTGCTGTGCTGTTCAGGCTAAACTTGAGCTCCTGGGCTCAGGTGATTCTCCTGCCTCAGCCTCTTGAGTGGCTAGGACTGTAGGCACATGCCACAGCACCCTCATGTCCCCAGACACCCTGGCAGATACTACCCATTTTTGGCATCTCTTAACCACAAAACCATTCACACACATCTGTTTGTGTGGACTCAGCTTCTGCCACCCCTGCTTTCTCTTGAGTAGACTCTAACCAGCTTTTGAACCTTACTGTCTTAAATACTTCTCATTATGATCAACATTGACTCTGTTCCCAAATTCCACGGTGGCCTCCCACCCCAAACATAAAGATGGCAGGGCAGGCGACAGGAGCTTACCTGGACTCCTCTTTTCCGTCCCAAAACACCACAGTGTACTCCTGGCCCTGGGATGAGAAGAAGGCTGTCTGCTTCCCACAGGGGAGCGCGTACATGAAGGTGGCAAAGGTCGGGTCCTTCATCTGGCTCACCACCGACAGGGCCAGCGGTCGCTGAGGGAGAGGGGCCACCAGAAGGGGGAGCAAGGTCACTTACAGCCAGATTGGTGCCAGTTCTGCCCATGAGATCAGCCAGCTCCAACCAGGGAGGAATGAGGGATTCTGTTCATTCAGACTTGATCCAAACAAGAGGCTGAAACAGCTTCAGATGTCAGGAGCAAACCCACCCAAGTGACTGGGTCGTCCTTAGCTATGACAACTTAAGCTCATCTGGTCAGGTAAGCTGAACCCCAGGTATTCCAACCCAGGCCCAAGGACGTACATTCTTCATCTCACTACATTGCCCAAGCTGGAGTGCAGAAACTATTCACAGGTGCGATCATAGCACATTACACCCTTGAACTCCTGGGCTCAAGTGATCCTCCTGCCTCAGTCTCCCCAGTGGCTAGGACTATAGGTCCAGGTCACCATGCCCAGATAAGGGCATACCTTCTTCTAAAGAATACCCTGTTTGCTCCCGATACATTAAACTGATTTGAACAAGTTTTAACCTAAAAACCCCTAGCCTCTTCCAAAAATGCAAAAAGGTGACCAACAAAAAACTAGCCTTAACACTGTAATATAATCCCTGATTCTCACAACCAAACGTTTTCCCCATTACTTTACAAAGAGATACCCTCATTCTCTCTGTTCTTGCATAGGGACTGTATTGCTATAAAGGAGTTGAGCTACTTTGTTTGCATGGAGAAGTAACACAAAAGTTGGGGAGGAAAAGGAAGTTTGTTTTCTAAGAGTGACACACACACACACACACACACACACACACACACACACACACAAAGATGAAAGCAGTATGTTAGGAGCAGGAAATCTCACCCTCTAGAATAAATGAGCAGAGAAAGGTTACCAATTGTGATGGGTGGGCAGCCACACACGCACACCCTGGGGACCCACAGCCTCCACCACATGGCAGGAAGACCCAGGGCCCTGGGCTCTGTGCCCTGGGTACCTTCTCTGGTTTAGTGTCCCAGCACTCCATCATGAGTGCCTGCAGTCGATGGAACTGTACTTCCTCCGGTTGCCCCAGAACTGGACGAATGCCCTTGGACAGCTTCTTGACAATCTGGAGCTGGTGGTGGCCCAGTGCAGGGCGCTGCCCTGACAGCAACTCATAGAGCACCATTCCATAGGAGAACATATCTACCTGGGCACAGAACAAGACAAGTCAGGTCCCTGCCTGGGCCCAGCGGCATTCACAAGCTGGCCCTGAGGTGGAGGTAGCAGGGAGACACAAGTAGACAAGAACAAACATCCAACCAACCACCTGACCGTGTCCCCCTGTCCATTTCTGACCACCCACTTTCTCTTCTGTCCATTTATCTACACATTTTCTCATCCTTGCATCCATCCATCCATCCATCCACACACCTATCCATTTGCTTGTCTTTCTGCACATTTCATCCATTCTTCTCATCTGTCCATCCATCTATTCATCCATTTGACCATCTTGCACATTTATCTGTCTTCCTATCCTTCCTCTTTTCAATCCACGCATCCATCCAGCTTCTCACCATATTGTCCATTTGTCCACTGTCCCATCCATCCATCCATCCATCCATCCATCCATCCACCCATCCATCCATCCATCTGTCCATCCATCCTTCTATCCAATAAAACACACTGAGAACTTGCTGTTAGTCACCGATTAAGGACTCCAAGGAGGCCATGGTCCTTGTCCTTGAGTACCAAGACAAGGGAGGAAATACATACCCTCAGCTTAATGTGCTTGGTACTAAGTGCTGTGTATGCAACTCATAAAAAAAAGGAGTGTCTCCTGGATCACAACATGCTGTCTCCTCTAATTTTAATAATCATAAAAAGGTCCAGCAAGGAAAGATTTATACAGACCCCTATAAGGATCAGGAAATAACATTTTAGCAGGGGAATGGCTGAGATAGACTTGAGAATTTTAACTGTGAATGTTTCCATAACCATCTGAATTTCAAGGTGAACTCCTTGTCGAAGCCACCTGCTATGATGAAGCTCTTATTTTTGTTGCTCTGATTTGCCTTTTCTATCTGAGGCAGCAGTCACAGGTGCTGAGCTAATCCACACGTGCACAGGCCATTCCTACAGCAATTAGTCAACGACCATCTGAAAAATCACCAAATAAGAAATTATAGACAACGGAACTTTAATGCTGGGTGATTAATTAACACGGCTGGCACTAGATGTGATACATTGCATAGCCAGATGATTTCCAGTTGTCTGTGTCCCTGCATCTACCAAATACCCATCCGGGATAAATCTTATCAGAAGATCAGCATTTAGTCATTGTCTCAACTGAGGCTGGCAGTGCCATTGCCCGGGGATGCCAGCTTGTCCTTTTACTCTTCCCTTGGTTTGGCATTCAACTTGGCCAGCACCCTGTGACCAGGGCTTAAGGCCAGGGGTCTTTAGCATCCTTATTCTGTCTGCTCCTCCTGAGCACCCTGCAAGGCTGGTCCTGTGTCCTCATTGGGCACATCCAAATGTGAGTTGAAACCCAAATCCTCACCTGTTTCTATCTTGGACTCTTCATCTACCATTTATATCCTCTATGATGTTTCTGAATTGAGGTTTGAGAATTCTGAGGCTAAGAAGTCAACCTTGCCACAGGCAGGGAGACATAGGCCCCTGTGCCCTTCTGGTTCAAGGCAGAACCTCCCTCACTGAGCAAGGAAGGATGAGAAGAATGTGCTTTTGGAATGCTGAGCCCTGAAGCTGCAGATGTCTCCAGAACTGCCTATCTGGCCTCAGGGCCGGGCTGGGGGATGGCAGTGGGTCAGGCAAGTACCTTTTCATCATATACAATGCGAGGCCTGATCTCTGGGGCCTGGTATCCCGGAGTGCCCTCCACGCCCAGAGCGCCCTCATGGAATGACTGCCTCGAAATCCCATAGTCAGACAGCTTGATGTTGACATGCTCCTTGACGTCAAGGGACCACACCAGAATGTTGTCCGACTTCAGGTCACAGAAGATGATGTTCTTCTTGTGCAGGTAGGCCAGGCCCGAGGCAATCTGGTAGGCTATTTTTTGGGTGAGCATATGTCCCAGCGGTATAAAGGAAGAATCTTGCAAAGTAAAACAATTTTCAAATGTATCAAAATTTCAGTTTTGATAGAATCAAATTATCATGATAGCAGCTGTCTTTCTGTTTTCTTAGCTCCCTAGATACTTCATATTCTTTTTTTTTTTTTCTTTTTCTTTTCTTTTCTTTTTTTTTTTTTTGAGACAGAGTCTCCCTCTGTCACTTGGGCTGGAGTGCAGTGGCATGATCTCGGCTCACTGCAACCTCTGCCTCCCAGGTTCAAGCAATTCTTGTGCCTCAGCCTCCCAAGTTGAGTAACTGGGACTACAGGCCCATGCCACCATGCCTGGCTAATTTTTGTATTTTCAGTTGAGACGGGATTTCACCATTTTGGCCAGGCTGGTCTTGAATTCCTGGCTTTAAGTGATCTGGCTGCTTCACCCTCCCAAAGTGTGAGCCACTGCGTCTGGCCCCTAGATACCTTATATTCTATTGACACATTCTCACTATTCTCCGGACTGCCAGAAGGGACGGAGAATGGCCTGGTTAAGTGAAATAGTATTTAGGACAGAAATGCTCAGCACTATAGCTTCATTCATGATACCTTATTTCTGGAATTGCTGGCACTTTTGCTGAACCACCAAGGATTCAAAAGTCCTTGATTTCCAAATCATCTCAGGCCAAGGCTGTCCTACGTCAAGGAGTGAGCTGCAAGCATCAGAATTGTGTTTGGCTGGGCGTGGTGGCTCATGCCTATAATTCCAGCACTTTGGGAGGCTAGAGTGGGCGGATGGATTGAGCTCAGGAGTTCGAGAACAGCCTGGTGAAACGCCATCTCCACAAAAAACCGGAACGACACAACAGCAGCAATGGAAAATTAGCTGGGTGTGGTGGTGTGTGCTTGCAGCTACTCGGGAAGTTGACGTGAGAGGATTGCTTGAGTTTAGGAGGTCAAGGCTGCAGTGAGCTGAGATCGCACCACTCTACTCCAGCCTGGCCAACAAAGCCAGACCCTGTCTAAAAAATAATAAAGAATTCTGTTCATAAAATTATCTTCCATTGAGGCAGAAGTGATTGATTTTAATAGCATTTCTTCTTCCCTAGTCAAAAGACAGCTACCTTTCACCCTTTGGCAACTCTTAGTTGCTCATTTCAAGGCAAATTACTTTAACATTTTATCTAAAAATATGATATGGTCCCATTGACCCCAGGATCTCAGAGTCTCCGCAGTGATAAGTGTCTGCAGTTAAGAAAATGAGTTAGGCCGGGCGCAATGGCTCATGTCTGTAATTCCAGCACTTTGTGAAGCTGAGGTGGGCGGATCACCTAAGGTCACAAGTTCGAGACCAGCCTGACCAACATGGAGAAACCCTGTCTCAACTAAAAATATAGAATTAGCTGGGTGTGGTGGTGCTCGCCTGTAGTCTCAGCTACTCGAGAGGCTGAGGCAGAAGAATGACTTGAACCCAGGAGGTGGAGGTTGCGGTGAGCCAAGACCGTGCCATTTCACTCCAGCCTGGGCAACGAGAGTGAACTCCACCTCAAAAAAAAAAAAAAAAAAAAAAAAAAAAAAAAAGGTGATTTAATGCAGCTCCTGTGCTTGGTGTCCTCCCAGTGAGGGCTGCCATCATCCTCCTTTAACAGGCAAATAAACTCAGCAAAGCGCAGCAGAGCCTGGTCTTACCTGACTCCACAGTGTGTGCTTCCCCATCCTCACCAAGTCTTTGCCCAGTGACTGGACCTGGCGAGGTGCCTGGCCTCACACCCAGGGGATAGTCACGCAAACCACGGGCTGTGCATGCCCTGGGCTTGGCAAGGCCATTTGAGGCTCTACCCCCATGGCAGGCAGGAGTTGCCCGGGGCTCTGCTGGTCTCAGGGGCCAGGTGGGGCACCCACAGTACCTCTGGTATTCTCGGACAGCACGGTGTTGAGGCTGCTGAGTGGCGCGAGCTCCAGGGCGAAGCAGAGCGGGTGGATGCTGATGCCGATGAGTGCCACAATGCAGGGGTGCTGCAGCGCGTGCAGCATGCTGGCCTCCTGCCGGAACTCCGAGAAGTTCTTCATGGCATCTGTGGCCCGCAGGTGCCTCAGCATGGTGTCTGCCGGGGACAGCACTGTGTCAGCCAGCAGGAGGACCCAGGGTGCATTTGCCCTTGGGCCTCAGAGGTGGCACAGAGCTTAGACCTGGGAAGCACAGGTCTGAGCAAAACAGCACCTAGCTGGGACCTCCTTACCTGCTGGGGTGTTGGCAAAGTTTTTGAATTTCTTGATGTGGAAGCGCTTGACGGCCACGGGCTGGCCCTGGTACCGGGCCCGGTAGATGACAGTGCCACTGCCGCCCTGGCCCAGGATGCTGCTGTCATCCTCGCTGTGTTCCAGCTTGCTGTTCTCCAGGAAGAGCCTGCCACACACACCCAGCATCAGCCACACTGCCCTCGCCCTGACGCGGTGGGTCCTGGGCTGGGTCATTCGTCCCCATGGCTGAATGTCATGGTTCAAAGCCATCTGTGAGGCTGGACAGCTCTGGGCTACCCCGGCCCTGCCACTTGCAGGTGGGCAAGGCTGGGAGGGCTATGCAGGCTTGCCAAGCCCCAGCCTCCCCTGTAAAGTGGGCTCAGGACGGGAGTGGCCTCAGAGGTGGTGATGGCTGCCATAGGGCGAAGCCCAGGGAAGTGGTGGCTGTAGAGAAAGGATCCCTGTGGAAGTTTTCTTCTGAAAGATGATGTTTCTTATTTCCTCCCACGTTCTCTCCCTAGTTATCATCTTGGGTCAGCATAGGTAGAATCAGCTCTAAGAACAGATCTGAGGGTTCCAATGCTCAGTGCCAGGGCTACAGATAGGAGTCAACATTTGACAAAAAAGGTAAATGAGGCTATGGGTGGGAGCTCTCCCCTTCCTGAACTCCCCAGGAGCTCTAGCTGCGCTTACCTGCTGGCCCCTGAGTGCCAGCTGGGTGGGAGTCAGAAGGGAGAGGCAACTCGGGAGAGAGCAGCTCTGGTTATGAGGGGAAGGGGTGCGGTGTGGGGTAGGCAGGGCGGCTGCAGCTGCAAAGTGCTTTCCCAGCTGGGCCTGCCAAGGCCTCCAAAATGGAAAGCCAGCAGCCTGCTCTCTTTGGGCAGCTGAGGATAGGAACCTAAAAGGTACTGCGATTTGGTGGGAAGCGAAGGCTGGGGCCCCTGCTGGTCCCAGAGGGGTCTTCCTGGAGATGACTCGGCAATTCACGATGAGGATACCACCCTGTGACCTGCGCTGGGTTCTGGGAGGGGCCTTTGGGCATACCTGGCTGGGAAGTCGGTCATGAACAGCTCAGGGACCAGCTCCTGGAGCGGCACGGGGAAGTCTGGGTGTCTGGGGCAGGAGATGAAGTCCCTCTCGATGGCTGTCAGCACACAGTCTTCCATGTCGAAGTACTGCACACCCTCTGATTTCTCACTGGGGTCTGTGTGCTGGGCCCAAGTCGTCTCGCAGACCGGGCAGGGCACATACTGCTCCATGAGTGGGGTCCCGTCGCTCTCTGTGGCCGTCAGGGCTAAACAAGGACAGAACAGGAGACAGTTCACAAGCAGGTGGCACAGGTGGGGCCCCCGAGCAGCACTCTGCACCCCAGGCCCCGAAGCCTTCACAGCAGGGGAGCTGCCTGGCCTGGCCTGTACCCAAGAGACAGGCTGAAACCCAGTGTCACCTTCAGGAGCCTTTTCTTGGAGAGCACAATTGTTTGTCCTGAAAGATATGTCTAGAGAGGGTTCAGAATGCTTCTGAGAACTGTCCAGTGGTTGGGACACTGAGCAGGCTGGCTGAGGGCCCTGAGTGGAGGGTGGGGATCCCCCCTGCATGACTGGGCCCTAACAGGTTAGGTCTGAGCTATCCTCCAACAAGCCCACCATCGCAGTGTGTAAGGCGCCCTTCTTACAACGAGAAACAACAAGGTTACAATGTCTATGAAGGCAATGCAGGGGCAGAAATGAGTGCAAATGATCACAGACAAAACTGAGTCATTGGACATGGGTTTCCTCACACGCCTCTGATAGGAGGTGCAGAGAAACACCCTCCAAGGTGCCCTGTGGAGGTGCGCTCAGGGTGGGCAACTGTCTGCTTCATGCAGGGTAGGAGGTGGATACCTAGAACTTTCCAGGCATATCTGATACCTGCAAGTCCATGTGCAAGGTATTCCACTGGAAGGGGCCCCTGGCTGGGCATGCCGGCTCCAGGTAGCCTGTCTCAGGGGCTCACCTGAACCCTTTTCATCTCAGGTGACCTGTCAAACTGCCCGGCACCTGCTGTGGGGGGAACGCTGGCTGGTGGGGAGCTGCGAAGTGCTCAGAAGGGTTCACACGGGCCTAAGGGCCCCCTTGCATGGCCAAGTGCCTCCCAAATCCCTGTGACACACACACCCAGCTGTCTTCTCCGAGGGCTCCTTGCTAAGCCTTTTTCCTTGTGGGTCAGCCTTCCTGCTGACACAGGAAGGACCCCAACCCTGACAGAGACCAGACCCTGTGTGAGATATGGCAAGGTTTCTCTTCAAACAGCTGGCTCAAGCTTTTATTCTTTAATTCCCAGTACCCCAACCCTTTCTTCTCCTTTTCTTCTTTCTGACTTTACTACATGCCCAAGCACGCCACAGCACCAGTAGCGTTATCAGCACACGCTCACATTCCTTTCCTGTTTAAAGAAAGACCAGCTCTGTAGTTGGCCACAGACGACCCCTCCTCCTCTCCTCTCTCCCCCATCATGTGTCCACACATCCACCTTATCTAAGAAAGTTTAAATGTTTAGCCAATCAAGTCTAGTTTAAATTGTGCAGTCTGACCCCAGCCAATGGGGAAAGGCCATGAAAGCAAGAGTCATGTTAAAAATAAAAGCTTCTACTCTCCTTTGTTCTGGGTGCTCTCGTAGCAACCAGCCATATGGAAGGCACCCCCCCTGCACAAGAGTAAACCTGCCTTGCTGAGAAATCCTTTATCTAAGCGCTCATTTTTCCTTACGACTCCAGGCCTTATTTCTAACGCCCTGGGATCTGGAATGTGTCTCCTGAGTGCACGCCACCACTGCTCTTTCGCCACCTTCCCTGATGCTTTGGGATGCAGGCATCGCATGCAGGCGAGGCTGGCCCAGGAGGCTGGGGGACACGCCAAGGCTTGCAGGGGGCAGCACTGCAATTCCAAACCCACCGTCCACCACTCCCTTGCTCGGCCTCCAGTGTTCAGGGCCTGAGGCTCTCAGAGCAGCCTCCCCCACAGCTACTTGCTCCATTTAGCCCAGATGGCCTTCCCCGCTGCAGGCTGCTCCGGGAGTCCTCTCTACCCCAGAGCAAAACAAACAGGGGGCCTCAGCAACTTCGCCCAAAAGTATTTTTTTTTTTTTTCGAGTGAACTGTCAATGAAGAAACAGATCCGAAGGGTCCAAAAAGGGCTGTGTGAGTGGGTTGATCACTGCCAGGATGGGTGGGGCGGCAGGGAAGGACAGCAAGGCCCCTTGGAGGCCCCAGCTTCCCTTCATCCCTGTCCCTGCACAGGAGATAAACCTCCATCTGCCGACCTCCCCCCGATTTCAGCCACACTGGCCTCACTGTGAAGACAAGACCTGTGTGAGCTCACACGGAGCATCTCCGTGGACAGCTCGTGGTACCAGTGTCATCTTTCTTGCCATGCCTGTGGGCAGCTGGCAGGCTGCTTCCCTGCAAATTCCCAGTGGGGTCTGAGCCCCACCTTCCCCATGGCACTCCCCCCAGTGACAGAGCTGGACTTCTCAGGGCCAGGACTCCCATGAAGGGGCTGTCAAGACACCCTGGTTTTCTTGGGCCAAATACCAGTGGGGTTTTTGTCCTTCCCCCGAAGCAGCAGCCCCACCCTGATTCATAAAGGAATATTAGCATGAACAAGGGCTTGTTTCCAGAACCTTCTCTTACCAGGAAACCACTGATCAATCAAGGAATTGACATGATCCGTGATGAAAGCCATGGCCGAGAAGTCCCTCATTTCTGACTGGCAAATGATTTTTATTCCTCCACTTTTCTTCTTTTTCCAGTTCACGTCAGAAGATTCCACACTGCAACCCAGAAAACAAAAGGAGCCCATTGTGATCTGGCTCTGGGGGTCCCTGGGATGATATCCCTGCCCCCAGGGACAGGACCCAACCTCTGGGGACCTGGAGGGCGTCTGTGCCCTGCAGGACTGATGGGGGACTCCTCCCTGTGCGTACGTGTGTGTGTGTGTGGCCCTGCCTTGTTCTTGCCCTGGACCTGGCCTGGTGAAGGAGACGCCAGAAAGATTGCAGTCAGGGATGCTCAGCCTGGGAGCTGACCCTCAGGTGAGGCTCTAAGGAAGTTCCGGGACCTCCCTGAGCCTCAAGGTTCTCATCTGTGCAGCAGCAACTGTGGGGTTTAAGTGAGAAGCTCTATGTGGAAGCGGCAGGTCCCAATCAAGCCCTCTGTAAAGTTACCTCCCCTTTCACTTCTTCTCCTCTCAAAGAGCTGAAGAATATTTTGCAAACTTCATCGTAAATATTAAAATAATCTTGGGTGTTTATCATTCATTAAGCCTGTTGAGCTGACTTTAGTTCTACCGTTCTCAAAAGACCGAGAATAAATGGCACAGTGGGGGTGAGTTCTGTGTCTGGTTATGGGCAGTGGAGATGGGGGCTGAGGAGTCCCAGTGCCCCCTGTCCCCAGCCTCGCTTCTAGTGGAACAAGGGGACGGGCAGGATGGCTGCAAGGTCACCAAGGTGACCGGAATGACCGTGGGAGGTGCTCAAAGCTCTCCTGAGCTCAAGTCCTGAGCTGTGGCCACCACATCTGCCTTTGCCTTTCCCGTCCTGCGAGCGGGGCTCAGCCGGGGGGAGGAGACCTGAGCCTCTGGGACACTCATGGGAGGGCCTCACATTTCTAGCAAGCTGCCATGAATGAGAAGCCGCTCTCAGGAGCACAATTCTGGACACCAAGAGGATGAGACATCCTGCGGAGGTGGCCCTGGGGCGGCTGCCGTGGCACCTGCTGGCCCGGCAGGTGGGCTCCCGGATGCTCCTACCTGAGGTAGCCCCCATCAAAAGTGACCAGGAGCCCTTCCTGCCAATAGATGGTCTGATTTCTTTTCACTCTGAATGTGCTACAGCGATTTCTCTGGTTTCCCGTAAAACTGTAAATGGTGACTTTCCTGTTCCTGCTTTTAGTATTCTTCTTGTTTTCAAACAGCTGAAAGACAGAGAAAAGACCCTGCTTAAGTATTCCGGGCTCCTCGATGGCCCTGGGCAGAGCTCTGTGGAGGCCGGGCTGGGCCCCATCTTGACAGATGATCACCGTCTTTCCCACCCTCTCCTCCCACACCGCTCAGCCCTGCTGCCAAATTAAATGTTACATTATCTGATGGGGTCTCCAGGGCATTCCGGAAACACAGTTTTTCCAAAGAATTGAAACATAGGCTGTCCTTTAAATTTTTTTTCCCCCTTTCTGACTTTACAAGCAAAACTTCATATTAGAAAATGTAGAAAATACAGAAAAATGTAAGAGGGAAAACCAAACACTAATTTAACACCAAGCAGAGAGATCATTCAGATTTTGGTATATATTATTCCAGGATTTTTTTTTTGTCTCCATATATGTATAAAAAACAGCTGAAGCCATATTGGATTTCTAATTTTGTATACTTTAAAAAACTTTACTTTTCCTATGCCATTAAGATCACACATTAAATTCGTTTTTCTAAAGTTTAATTTTCTATCAAGTATAGCCATTTCCCGAACCACCCTCTTCTGGAAGGGTAAGTTGGTTCCCATCTTTTGTTCCTTCAAAACCGCCGTGAGGCAGATGAGAAAGGCACAAAGCTTTCTCTGATTGACACCAATGTCTTTCGTTTAGATGTTTACCAGTGGGATGATGTGTCAAAGGGCCTGGATGTTTTAAAGCTCTGGATGCGTCCTAAGGAATCGCTATTTGAATGGTGAGACCGTCCTGTGCACCAACTACCAGTGCGCGTACGGCTCAGCCTTTACTAATGTGATGGATGAAAAGTGGCGTCTCCCTGCTGCCTGAATTTGCATGGCTTTGATGAGTGACGAGACAAAACTCTTTCTTCCTTCCTGCCACCCATCTGAATTTCAATAGGACTTCTTTCCTAACTTCAAGTGAGGGATACTGCTGCCCGGAAGGGCGCCCAGCCTCCAGGCCCAGCTGGGCCCCATTTGTGAGCTCGGCCTCCCACCACGCTTGTGCTCCCTGACCCTCCCCTGAGAACGCAGCGGGACACAGAGTTCAAAGGGAGGGCAGAGGGATGGGAACGTCGGAGCGCCAGCGACGCACCCACTCCTTCAATCAGCGCAACCTCCTGACGCTATAAACAAATCTCCCTCGCTGCTAGCACAAGCCGCTACTGTCACGATGGACGTTAAGGCTTTTGCATTTATTTTTCTTACCATTTCAGTAAAAATGGGATGATCAAAGAACATTTTTATAGAGCCGAGAAGTTATAATTCAATAAGGGCTTTCAAATTAGAATGTAGCAACGGTAAACTCATACGGAGTTTAGTGTCAAGGATTTGACAGTCAGGGGTTATGCCAGGAGGTCACAAAACCAAAGGTGTGTTAGAATCCCCTGGAGGGCTTGTGAAAACCAGTGCGGGGTTCTATCTGGAGTTTCTCATGCAGCGGGTTTGAGGTGGGGCCTGAGAACTTGCATTCCTCACTGATTTTGCGGGTGTGGGAAAGCCACTTTGAAAAACACCACTGTAGCAAATATTGCTTCCATGTTCCTGCCTTGCATGAAATTAGCGTTGCCTGACAGCTGGGACTCCTTCCCATAATCCCAGGTAAGCCCACAGAAACTAACTCCTCGGGCTGGGTCTCCAATGTTACCAGAGCAGTGTAAAGTTCTGCACAGGTGCTTCTCAAACTGGGTGCACAGGGTAATTGCCTGGGAGCCTTAAAAAAACCAAAGAGGAATCACTTTTCAACACTATGCCACACTCGAAAGATTCTATTTGATCAGTCTGGAGTGTGGTCAGTGTCTCAGAACCTCCTCCAGGTGAGCCTAGTGTGCAGCCATGGTGGCAAAGCTGTGCTTCTAAGTCACGGTTCTCCAAGCGTGGCTGCTGGGCCGGTGGCAGCCCTTGGGGAATGGATAGAAATGCAAATTCTTGGCCTCCATCTATGCCTACTGAATCAGAACCTCTGGGGTGGGGCCCACCAAACTGTGTTCTAACCAACTCCAGGTGATTTTGAGGCGAGCTAACATTTAGAACCACCACTTACAAAGGGTGTGTTCTGTCTAAGGTGGGTGCTGCTTTGGAACTCACAGGATGGCTGACATGGGTTGGCCAGCAGCCCATGCCACACCTGCCCCCGGCACTGCATCAGTGGCATCACTCTGGGAGAAGGGTCTCCAAGCAGGGATCCCCAGCAAAGGGCATTCCCCTCCCACCAGGGTACAACTGCAGGTGCCCCTCGGGCACCCCCTATGCGGAAACCGCAGCTACGATACCTGCAGGTCCATCTCTGCCAGGCTGATCAGCATCCGTGCTATGAACCTTTGCCAGAAGCCAACGGGCACGAAGCTCATCTTAAATACCCTCTGGATGGTGTTGGCTGTGGGGTGTCGCATGCCGTGGGTGTCCAGGCCAGGTTTAGATGGAAGGAGATGTGGCAGGAGGTAGCTGAAACACATCAAGGGGAATGGTGAACAGCGGGGCCCACGCGCCCAGCAGACGGCCTGGCGTGGGGAGAGGCTGTGCTGAAGCACCTCAGGCTGCGGGGCTCCTTCCTCCCAGGACCCTCGGAATTCTGTAAGAGAAGGGCGGTTTATATACTGAGAATAAATGCTCCAAAGGACAATGAAGACGGGTCCCACGAATATGTCTATCAAGGTTTCTAAGACAGAGACTAGAAGAAGGCTAAGGGAAGACATGAACACACCTGTGATCCTACAAATGTCAGACGCAGCAAAGAGCTCAAGTCTCTATCGGTGGGGCTGCAGTTGGGTAATCACTTGACATTAACTTTGGTTGATGGAGGAAAAACAAATACAGCTTCAGGGTTTCAAGGACGGTGCAGATATTGGGGTCAGAGAAACATTTTTGGACTTCAAAGCTGTTTATTGTTCTTGCCAGCAGAGACGCGGCAATTGCCTTTAAGAGTCAGAATGAGCCTGTGTTGTGCAAGAGGGATGTTTTACGAGAAGGCTCTTGGTCATCATAAAAATGCTGCATCATTGTGTCAGCAAGGACTTCAAGTCTGTTGTCATCTCAAAACAGCTGAAACCTGGGAGGTCCCTCCAAAAGCGTGCCTGAAACCCAGCAACAGCTGCGTGCTGTGGGGCTGTGGGGGCAGGGACCGAACAGGCACGGGACAGCCCCCTGGGTGTGTAGATGCTGGATTCTTTCCCAATAAAGGTTTTGCCTTCAGCTCTCCTAACCTTAAAACAAATCTATTTCGGTCCAATAAATGTCCTTAGAACTTTCTGGAAGAGACTCCCTAAACTATAAGAAAATTCAATGAATGCTCATGGGCCAAGCACACAGGCACAAGTCTCGGCTCTGACTTACACACTCTGACACATGGGTACACCTTGGGAAGAGAAAGGATGCCCCCAGCAGGACTGGGAAGGTAGACAGGGGCTGTGCGGATGGTGCAGCAGACACGGTGCTGAAACAGGCCTTTGCCGCCTTTCAGGTCTTGGGTGAAAGCGCATTCCCAACCTCCCGCTAGCTGCCTCTCCATCAGAGCGTCCTGTCTTATCCCTTCACATCTGACAATTCCTCTCTCTGCTCAGTGTCCGTTCCCCAAACAGGAGGCCCCGGGCCATGCCTGCTGTTTCTTTTTGCGTTTCCCACTGCGTCTCATGCATCCTGGGTCTCTCACGTGGTCCTCTTACAGTGGCGGTGGCCTGTGGCTTTCTCGCTCTTCTCTCTCCTTGTTGGAGGGTACTTGGAGAGTAGGGGGGGGCATTCTCTGTCCCAAGGTTCACCAGCATGAAGTGCGGTGGCACCCAGAAGAGGTGCTCTATGATATTTTTGACGGCAGAGCTTTAGAAGGTGGCAAGGCGAATGAAGAGATTCTGAGTGGCCATGGAAGCCATTCGCAAGGTAAGCAGGGGTCTCGTGGTAGTGGAGACTGTTGGCTCCAGGTTTCAGAGCAATTATGAGTTGGGAAAGGCCATCCCAGGGAATGACCAGAGAGTCAGCAGGACAGGTCCTAAGAGGTAAATTATTCATGTGTTTGATGAACCTCACACCCTGGCATTGACATGATCTGTGATGAAAGCGATGTCTGAGAAGTCCCTCATTTCTGATTGGCAAATGATTTTTATAACTCCACTTTTCAACACCTCGGTGTCTGCACCGGGGAGCTGGCTCATCCGCCCCCCTGAGCCAGCCTCCGACGGGAGCTGTAGCTCTTCTCAGAGTCTGCTGAGAGGTAAGGACCTTCCTCCTGAAAAAGCACAAAGGTTCAAAAGTATATAGGACTTTCAGGGGGTTCGTGGAGGTTTTCCGAGGGGCTGGAGAGGTTCGCTGCAGGTGGGAGACCACGCTCAGAGGAGCAGAACGGATCCAGAGATCCTAGTAGCCTTAGAAAGCTGATGCTGCCAGGAGCTGGGACTCGCCTAGGGCACAAGGGACCCATTATGCCTGTGCTAAGATAAAATGTGTTCCATGATTCCTGGATGTGTATAGAACCAGACACTATGGCTATGAGTACTTACCACGAAGAAACAGTCACTATAACTGGACTGTCAATACAAAATGTCTTGGGGGCTTAAGAGACTGTTCTGAGTATTTTACACGTATTGATCAGTGTCTGTTCCCATATAGGAGGCCCTGGGTCATGCCTGCTCCTGTTTCTTTCTGCTGTTCTGAGTATTTCACATGTATTATCTACTTTAATCCTCACAACTATCATGGTTATAGTAATTATATTATCCCCGTTATGCGGACGAGAAATCAGAAGGTAGATGAGATTCATACTCCAGCAGGCTGACTTCATATTCTAACCTGCTGTGCAATAAGCCATGGTGAGGACTTGGTAGTGATCGCAATGATGATCTTGTTCAACCAAACACACACACACACACACCCCACAGACATACACATGCCACACACATCACACACACATACACACCCCACACACACACCACTCACACCACACACATACACATGCCACACACACACACTCCCCCACACACCCCCCATACACACCACACACACACCACACACACACACCACACACACACCACACATACCCCACACACATACACATGCCACACATATCACACACACATACATACCCCACACACACACCACACATACACACCCCCCCACACATCACACATACCCCACACACATACACATGCCACACACATCACACACACATACACACCCCACACACATACCACACCCACACACCCACACACATACACACACCACACACACCACACATACCCCACACACATACACATGCCACACCCCCCCCCACACACACCCCCCACACCTCCCACACACACCACACACCACGCACACACCCCACACACACCACACACACATACACACACCACACACACATGACATACACCGCACACACCCAACACACCCCCACACACACACACACGACACACACCACACACACACACACCACACACACACATACACACCACACATGCACACCACACACACCACACATACCCCACAACCATACACACCACACATACCCCACAACCACACACACCACACAACCACACACAGCCCCCACACACACACACCACACACACACACACCACACACACACACACACCACACACACACACGACATATACCACACACCCCCCCCACACACACACCACACACACCCCACACACAACCAACCACACACACAGCCCCCCCACATGACACACACCACACACACACACACACACACACACACCACACCACATACACCACATACACACATCATAAACACATGTATATATCTTGTATATATATAAACTGACTTCATATAGATAACTGACTTGCTTTTACTGGGTACTCATATCTCCTCACTCCTCCAAACTGTGATAAAACAATCTGAAAGTTGTCAGATCCTATGTGTTGTAAACACACAGGCTGCCTCACCCTAAACTTTCTCATGGACCCCAGTTAAGGACACCCCTGGGCCACTTTATGAGGAGCCGTGGAATTTCGAATTCCTCTGTGGGGCTTTACCCTTTAAAGAACCCAGAGGGCTAGAGCAGCAAGAAGGACTTGAGGCCCCTCCCATACCTAGTGGGAGGTGGTGGGGGAGGCCTCAGGCAAAGCAGGGACCAGGGGCTGGTTCCCAGGCAGGGGTCTCTGGCCTCACTGTGTAGGATCCAGGCCTGCTCAGCAGCAGTCCAGTGGGCGCCCCTGTGGAGATCTGAGCTGGGACGCAGAGTGGCAGTGTGTTCTCTGGGGACCGCGTGGCCGCGTTCTGTGGATTTGTACCCTGGATGCAGCTGCACTGCCAACATCAGCATCAAATCCAGGAATTGGCTGAAATGGAAACGAGGACTCGGGGGCCTGAGGACCAAGCTGACTTAGGGCAGAGCATCACCGAGGTCTCACCTCTCCTGTGCTCCCCAAGCCTGGCCTTCTTAGGCACCCCCACCCGCTGACGGGAGGCATTCGGTTGAGTTACTTGGGAAGATGCATCCTGGTACTGAGTAGCACAGAGGAGAGTGGAAGAAACGAAGACGCCAACACTATGCTTGCTTTTCATGAAAGCCAAGCCTTGACGGTGAGAATGTGAAGGAAGGAAATGTAATAAGAGCTTATAAAGAGTCTGCCAAAATTCCCTGCTAAGAGCAACTTGCTTATAAGGCCAGGGACCTCACTGCCTCTCCCCTGCCTTCCATGGGCCAAACGCTAGGGCCAGAGCACATGTGGTGGGCAGGCAGAGTAGTGTGCTGACCAAAGCTCAGGGCTGACAGCAGAACTGAGGGTCTGGGCAGGTGGGTGCGAGGTAACGAGAAGGGGAGTGTAAGAGCAGTAAAAGCCACAGGAGGATGGTGGCAGAGCCCTCGAAGGGGCAGGAGGCTTCTCAGAGCCCCTGGACTGCAGCAGGGCAGGTGGGGATCCCTGATCACATGAGAGGAGGTGGCACCGGGTCAGAAGGTCCTCGGCGAGGGGTCAGGTGCGGAAGACCGAGGAGGACCCCTGTCTGACCAGAAGACGATAGGGTGGCATCTTTAAAAGGCTGACAGAATAAGGACCCAGAATTCTACATCCAAGAAAATTATCTGCCAACGAATTCGAGTGTTAATAAAGATATTTTCATATACACAAAAGTCTTGTCTGAAAAAGAGAATTTGTTGCCGTCAGACTTAGACTTTAAGAAATGCTACACATAATTCTTCAGTCTAAAGAAAGATGATACTAGATGGAAATTTGGCTCTAGGGGAAGAAAGGAAGAGCAACAGAAATGGTCGACATATTTTTCCCCCTAATTTCCTAAAAGACTACTGATTGTTTAATTATTTAAAGCAAAAGTAATAACACTATGTTATGGGGTTCATTACATGCATGGTAGTCCTCCCTTATCTGCAATTCTTTTTTCACAGTTTCAGTTACCGGTCTAAAAATATAAAGATATTGAGAGAGAGAGAGAGAGAGAGAGAGAGAGAGAGAGAGAGAGAGAGAGAGAGAGACCAAGACCACATTTATATAACTTCTATTACAGTATATTGTCATAATTATACTGTTTTGTGATTAGTTACTGTTGTTAATCTCTACTGTGTGCTGTTACTCTCTCACTGGGTTACAATTAAACTTTATCCTAGGTATGTATATATAGGAAAAGGCACAGCATATGTAGGGCTCAATACTATCGCAGTTTGAAGCACCCACTGGGGTCTTGAAATCTACCAGCTGTGGATAAGGGGGACTCTGTATAGAAGAAGCATGGAGGGCCGGGCACGGTGGCTCAAGCCTGTAATCCCAGCACTTTGGGAGGCCAAGGTGGGTGGATCACGAGGTCAAGAGATCGAGACCATCCTGGTCAACGTGGTGAAACCCCGTCTCTACTAAAAATACAAAAATTAGCTGGGCATGATGGCATGTGCCTGTAATCCCAGCTACTCAGGAGGCTGAGGCAGGAGAATTGCCTGAACCCAGGAGGCGGAGGTTGCAGTGAGCCGAGATCGCGCCATTGCACTCCAGCCTGGGTAACAAGAGCGAAACTCTGTCTCAAAAAAAAAAAAAAAAAGAAGAAGAAGAAGAAACATGGATGACAGCAAGACTACAGAGGATGGTGGGAGCAGTAATGTCACTGTATCATGCTAAGGGTTTTGCATTTAATTCAAAGTGGCATAATATTAATTACAAGTGGATTGTGATAAGGTAAGAACACATATTCTAATCCTAAGAGTAGCCACTAAAACACAATACCAAGAAGAATAGCCAAAAGCCCAAGAGAGAGCACGAAGATACTAAAATAAAATTTAACTCAAAAGAAGGCAGGAAAGAATGAAAAAAATAAATGGTACAAATACAGGATAAATAGCAAAATAGTAGGTTTAAACCCAATCATAATTCATTATGATAAATGTAAAGCAATCAAATATTCATATTAAAAGGCAGAGATTATCAGGTTGGATAATGTGCTGTCAGCATCAGATTGTTTTATTTTTTTGAGAGAGTCTCTGTCTGTTGCCCAGGCTGGAGTGAATTGGTGCGATCTAGGCTCACTGCAATCTCCACCTCCTGGGTTCAAGTGATTCCCCTGCTTCAGCCTCCCGAGTAGCTGGGAGTACAGGCGTGCACCACCACGCTGGGCCAAGTTTTTTGTATTTTAGTAGAGACAGACTTTCATCATGTTGGCCAGTATGGTCTCGAACTCCTGACTTCATGACCCACCCTCCTTGGCTTCCCAAAGTGTTGGGATTACAGGTGTGAGCCACTGAACCCAGCTGAGATTCATTTTTAATACAGATAATAAGCTGCTACTAAAAGGATAGGGGAAAAAAAACAACCCCAGGTAGAAGGAAAAGAGCTGGTGTGGCTATTTTAATATCAGATGAAACAGACTTCAAGAAAAGGAGTATTACCAATGATAAAGAGAAACATTTTATAAAATAACAATAGGGTCACTTCATTACACAGGCATGACACAAATGTGTGTATGTAACCAATAATGGCTTCAAAATGTACAAAACAAAACCTGTCAGAACTGGAGAGGGTAGATCCACCGTTAGATATTTTGACCATCTCTCTCTTAGTAGCTGATAGAATGAGTAAGAAAAATAATCAGCGAGAATATGGAAGATTTAAACACATTGTTTTCCTCTTTGAGCGGATTAAAGTTTATAAAATACTGTAGCCATACCACAGTAAACATTTTTGTGTGTGTGCTTCAGACTTTCACCAAGGAAGATCACACATTGGTCCACAAAACAGGTCTTAATGAATTTCAAAATACAGAAATCTTAGAATATACTCTCTGACCAAAATAATTAAACATTAATAACAATATGGCAAGTAGGAAATTCCAAAGTACTTGAAAATAAAAAAAAACACACTTCTAAATAACCAGTCAATTAAAGAAGAAAGCACAAGATATATTAGAAAATCTTTCAAATGAAATGATAAAAACACAACATAGCAAAATGGGTTGTATTTGTCATATAAAGCAGTGCTTAGAAAGCTGTGGCTTTAAATACTTATGTAGAAAATGATCCAGCAATCTCACTATTGGCTGTCTACCCAGAAGAAAAAAAGTCATCATACAAAAAAGATACTTGCACAGACATGTTTGTAACAGCACAATTCATTATCGCAAAAATATGGAACCAGCCCAAATGCACATCAATCAACAATTGGATAAAAAATGTGTGAGGTGTGTGCGTGGGTGTGTGTGTGTATAATACACACACACACACACACACACACACACATAGGCTATAATGTAAACTAGTTCAACCACTGTGGAAAATTGTATGGCGATTTCTCAAAAAACTAAAAATAGAACTATCATACAATCCAGTAATCCCACTAGTGGGTATTTATACAAAGGAAATCAGGTAATAAAGGGATACCTACATTCCCACATCTACTGCAGCACTATTCACAATAGCAAAGATAAGAAATCAACCTAAGTGTCCGTCAAAGAACAAATGGATAAAGAAAGGTACATACACACAGTGAATACAATTAGGCCAAACAAAAGAATGAAATCATGTCATCTGCAGCAGCATGGATGAAACTGGACATCGTTACGGTAAATGAAATAAGCCAGGCAAAGAAAGACAAATACTGCCTGCTCCCACTCCTATGTGAGAGCTAAAAAATGTCTATCTTATGGAGATAGAAAATAGAATGACAGATACCAGAAGCTGGGAGGGGTGTGAGCAAGGGAGGGAGAGATGAAGAGAGGTTGGTGAATGAGTACAAACAGAGTGAGAAGAAATAAGTTCTAACGATCAATAGCAGACTAGGGGGACTATAGCTAGCAAGAATATATTGTATATTTCACGGTAGTTAGAAGTGAGGAATTGAAATGATACCACACATACAAAGGATAATACTACTCAAGGTGATGGATACCTCAAATACCCTGACTTGATCATTCCACATTCTATGCATGTAAAAAATACTCACACGTACCCCATAAATATGTAAGATATTACGTGTCAATAAAAGAAACATGAGCTGAGAAATGCAGCCCCAGAGGCTAGAAAATATGAGAAAATGCATTTTCTTCTAGAGCCTGCAGAGGCAGCCTGTTCCCGCTGACGCCTTGATTTTGGACCAGGGAAACGGATTTTGGACTTCTGGCTTCCAGAACTATAAGGGAATAAATGTGTGTTGTTTTAAGATGCCACATTCATGGTACCATACAGCAGCCATAGGAAACTGATACAAAAGGTTCATACAAGCTGATTTCAAGTCTTACTCTAAAGCTGCAATAATTAGTAGAGTTTGGAACTGGTGTAAGGATAGGTACATAGTTTAGTGGAGCAAAATAACAGTCCTGAAATATACCCACCCAACTGATTTTTGATAAGGAAATCAAGGTAATTAAATGGGGAAAGGAAAATCTTTTCAACAAATGGTTCTGGAACAACCAGATAAATATATGGGAAAAAAAACGGACTTTGACACCCTACTTTACCCCATGTACAAAAATTAATTTTACATAGATTATAGGCCTGGAAGTAAAAGCTAAACTACAAACCTTCTAGAAGAAAAATATAGAAAGATCATCAAGATTGTGGTATAATCAAATATTTGCTAAAGATGACACAAAAAGCAGTAATCACAAAATAAAAAAGTTAGATTTCATTAATATATTAAAAAAGCAAGTCACAGACTGGGAGAAAATGTTTGCAAATCATGTATCGGAGAATGAACTTCTAACCAGAAGATATAAAGAAGTACATATTAGTACCAAGAAAGAAAACATTCTAATCATAAAATAGACATAAAACTTGAATAGACACTTCACAAAAGAAGACAGACCAAGGGCCATTAAGCTAGCGAAAGGTACTCGATCTCATCAGTCATGAAGAAAAGGTAAAGAAAGCCACAGTCAAGGACATGCTCATGTCCATTAGAATAGCCAAAATCAGAAAGACCTACAGACAACAGATATTGGGGGGGAAACAGAATGCACAGTCCCTTGGAAGAACACACAATCTCTTGGGTGACAGCCTGGTGATTTCCTATAAAATTAAACTTACACTCTATGACCCAGCAATTCCACTCCTAGTTTTTACCCAAGAGAAAAGAAAACATGTGTCTACAAAAAGACTTAAGACTATTTACACCTATAATCTCAGCACTTTGGAAGGCCGAGACGGGTGGATCATGAGGTCAAGAGATCGAGACCATCCTGGTCAACATGGTGAAACCCCGTCTCTACTAAAAATACAAAAATTAGCTGGGCATGGTGGCGCGTGCCTGTAATCCCAGCTACTCAGGAGGCTGAGGCAGGAGAATTGCCTGAACCCAGGAGACAGAGGTTGCGGTGAGCCAAGATCGCGCCATTGCACTCCAGCCTGGGTAACAAGAGCGAAACTCCGTCTCAAAAAAAAAAAAAAAAAGACTATTTATAGCAGTGTTATTCCTAATAGCCCAGAGCTGGAAACCATCCTAATGTCCATCAACAGGTGAGTGGATAAACAAATTGCAGTAAAGCCATACAGTGGAATACTGCTCAGCAACAAAAAGATCCAGCTTCTGATACACACAACCACAGGATGGATCTCAGACGCATGATGTGTAGTGGGAGAAGCCAATTAGAGACCATACCATGTGACTCTGTGCAGTTGAGCAGTTCCAGAACAGGGAACACTAGGCTCTGGTGCTAGAAAGGGCGCTGGTGGCGATATGGATGGGAAATGACTGGAAGGGAGTGTGCGAGGACTTCTGGGAGGTCAGGAACGTTCTGTAACTTGATGCAGCTGCTGCTTGCACAGTTGTACGCAGTGGTCAAAAGTCACTGATATGAACACTAGCGATCTGTGCATTTCACTGTAAGTAAACTTTACCTATGACAGAATACCACTCAGCCATCAACGGGAATTAATTAACAGCATTTGCAGTGACCTGGATGAGACTGGAGACTATTCTAAGTCAAGTAACACGGGAATGGAAAACCAAACATCGTATGTTCTCACTGATATGTGGGAGCTGAGCTATGAGGATGCGAAGGCGTAAGAATGACACGATGGACTCTGGGGACTCGGGGGAAAGATTCTGAAGGGGGTGAGGGATAAAAGACACAAATAGGGTGCAGTGTATCCTGTTTGGGTGATGGGTGCACCAAAATCTCATTAATTCCCACTAAAGAACATACTCATGTAACCAAATGCCACCTGTACCCCAATAACTTACGGAAAAAATATTTAAAACTGTAAACAAAAACAAAAACAACCCAGCAGCAGATGTGGGTGGCACAAGGAGGAAAGCGCCAGTCAACAGAATTGTTTCACTGGGAGAAAGCAGGGCTATGTCATGGCAGGTGGGGTGAGGACTGGATGTCAGGGGTACAGAGAGGAATTTTGAGCCTAGAGTGCCACAACTCGAGTACAGTTCCATGGGGGAGGTGATCCGTGCGACCAGACAGCAGAGGAGAGAAAGCAGGAGTCTCAGACATGCTGAGTTGGTCACCATGCCAGACTTCTAGGCAATTTGGAAGCCCAGGCCTGAGCCTCTGGAGGGTGCGCCCTGCTGAAAATCTGGGCATTGTTCCCTTGAGGCGTGGAGGACCAAGGCAGCTTGAGGAAAGTGCGGGGGAGGGGCCTGCTGAGGACAGTGGAGGCTGGAAGGGAGGGTGGCAGGGTCCCATCATGGAGAAGGCCCTCCAGAGGTCAGGGTCAGTACTTGGGGCAGGGTCAGCAGAGGACAGGAGGGGTACCTGGGGGCACCTAGTAGGCTGCCTGGCAACCAGCAAAAAGTGATGAGGAGGGGTAGCAGGTGCTGGGGAGCAAGGAAAGGAGGAAGGAAAAGGAGGAGGGAGGCTTGTTTGTTTTGTTTGCAGTTTAGGACTGGGGAGACCTGGGTGTGCTGCAGATCCAGGAGAAGTCCACAGAAAGAGGCAAGGATTAGCCACTCTACAGAAAGCCTCCATTTGACGCTTGGACCATCTACTCTGGAGCAGCTGATCATATTGCTCTCATGATTTAATCATGTTGGACTGCATTTTGAAGCTGGGCTGTGTAATTAGCATGCACATTCTAGTTCACTCACTCTTTTTTTGTTTGTTTTTTTGAGAAGGAGTCTCACTCTGTTGCCCAGGTTAGAGTGCAGTGGCACGGTCTCTGCTCACTGCAACCTCTGCCTTCTGGGTTCAAGCCATTCTCCTGCCTCAGTCTCCCAAGTAGCTGGGATTATAGGCACGCGCCAGCACACCCATAGCAGAAACGAGGTTTCACCATGTTGGTCAGGCTGGTCTTAAACTCCTGACCTCAAGTGATCCATCTGCCTTAGCCTCCCAAAGAGTTGAGATTATAGGCATGAGCCATCTCACCTGGCTACTTACTCTTTTACCAAATAACAAAGCATCAAGCCTCTGTAAAGTGAAAGGCCCACAAATTATTTTTAATGCCATCCTCGACATGTTTTCCTGCACTTTTCCAATAAGTATTTCTTGAACTCCCTACTTCAGGTAATCCGCCCACCTTGGCCTCCAAAGTGCTTGGATTACAGGTGTGAGCCACCACGCCCAGCCTTTCAATAAGTGTATTTCTTTTAACTCCCTGAAAAGAAGCCCATGGCACAGGAGAGAGTGCCCAGCTGTGCTCACCATCCTGCTGACCCCGGCCAGGCAGGCAGGTCATCAGGTGCTGGCCTGTCCCTGGCTTTGGGAGTGCAGTGGTGGCAGCACAGATCCCTGGAAATCTTGTTCAGGCCACCAGTGGCTCCAGACCTCAACTCCCTTTTTGGGGAGCAGCCTGCACAGCCTGGCCTGGTAAGTCTGTGTCCTCACCTGTCATTGGCGACGGGCAGGGCGATCTCAAACTTGGCCAGGAACTGGAAGTACTGCTCTTCTGTCTGCTGTGTGAAGCCAGTCCCCACCAGCAGCATCCTGAGGTCTTCCGCTCTGATCACCCCGTTCTTGGCCACTGACCGGGAGCCCTTAATGTTAAAGATCCTCTGCAGACATTCAGACAGCCAGATAGGGTCAAGGAAGTACAGGTTCCTCAGGCCGTGGCTCGTGTCCGGGAAGTGTAGAAGAGTTCCGGTTTCTATGAGGAAGCTGATAGCTGCCCCAGGCAAGAAGAGGAAGCAGTAGTCAGACAAAGGGGCAAAAGGGACTCTGGGGTGGCCCTCTTTCCAAGAGGACCCAGGTCACAAATTCTTCCTAGGAAGAAATCAACATGCCTGACATGCTGGACCCTTCAGGCAGGTTGGCAGCCTGGTCACGGGTTCTCTGGTGGCCCACGGTAACTCTTGCCAAAGTCCTGGACTGAGGGCCACTTGGTTAACTACAGTTGATCCTCATTACTTATGGGTTTTGCCTTTGCAAATTTGCCTTCTTGCTAAAATTTATCTGTGACCCCAAAATCAATGTTATTTACAGACATGTGCTGAGCAGTGAAAAATTTGCATTGACCAGTGTGCACATTCCCAGCAGAGGCTGAACAGGGCAACACTCTCAGCTCTCATGCTGAAAACAAGTGGCCACTTAGTGGTCTATGTCAGTGCCATGATTTTTAAATTTTTGTGGTTTTTGTTGATAAGTTTATTGTTTAAAGCAGAGTCAAGTGAAGTGCTGAAGCACTGTGTAGTTCCCTAAGTATGAGAAGGCTGCAACGTGCCTTAAGGAAAAAATCCATGTGCTGGATAAGCTTTGTTCAGAAACGAGCGACAGTACTGTCAACCGTGAATTCAATGCCAACAGATAAACAACATATATTAAGTATGGTGTCTTTAAGCAGCAACACACATAAAACAAAGTTCTGTATTGATGGGTTGATGAGAACGTTGTGACCGGAAGCTCGCAGGAACCGAAACCAGCATCTCTCCTAGGAGCACTGGGTCAGTATTTGCTATTTCAGTGATCACAGTGACTTCACAGAACATAATTCCTGTGGATAATGAGAATCGAGAATCGACTGTTAACTGTTTGACTTCTGTCTCCCTGACTGGACCATCAGCCCTGGAGGTCAGGGGCCAGTCCATTAGCTTGTATGTCTGCCCCTGTGGCCAACACAATGCTGCTGTAGAGTAGCTGTCTGTATTCTCTCCCTTCAAGGAAAGAAGGGTGGGAGGGAAGGAGGAAGGGGAGGGGGATGGGAGGCAGAAATACAGGCTGAATGTTGGCATCTCACTCATTGCTGAGGGCTAAGCTAAAGTTAGCAAGTGCAGACAGTTCCATTTCTCACAGGCACCCTGCCACCCACCCCAGCCCCACCCACCCGACTGTAGGTCCTCGTAGTCCTTGATGTCGTTGTCGGGCGTCTGCTCCACCAGCTGCTCCAGCTGCCTGTCGGTCAGGTACTGCACGTCGTCGTCCAGGCTGCGGCGCTGCTGCTCCGCCAGCACGGCCTCCTGTAGGCTCAGGTAGCTCCTGGGGATCTGGGGGACAGATAGGCAAGGCAAGGTCCCTCAGCTCCCAAGGCATGCCCGCCAGCTTGGGCAGATCCTGCCCGGTCCCTGCCACCTGAAGGGGTGGGACATTTTCACCCACTATCTTCCATCCCGACCCTCCCTCACCAGGGACCACTGAGCCTTGCAACACAGACATGGCTTTCACAGGAGAGAGGGGACAGTGCAGATCCCCAGCAACGGGAAGCATGCCCTCTGGTTTAAAGTGGATGAGCAAGGTACCCACCAGCCTTCCTGCCAGTCGCTGGCAGCCGATAGTGCTGCCCACGTCCTTCATGCTGCACGTGACGTGGAAGATGAGCTGCCGCAGCCCTTCCTGACCTTCCAGGCTCTTGCAGGAAATCTCACTGTGTGCAAAAAAGACTCAAGTTTACTCACCATGCCCCACTCCGAGGAAGCGCAGCAGCTTCTCTGTGTTCCCAGGATGTTTGTCCTGAACGCTGGCAAGTCTGGAGAACTCACGAAAGATGACACAAGAAGTTGACTGAGGCCTTGTTTGGTACAAACCACTGTGCTGGTGTCCCACACTGTGTCATTTTAGTCTGTCTTCCCGGCCTACACATGGCACTTCACAACAGAGGGAAGTGAGGTACAGAGGTACACTGAGCAGGCTGGGCAGGCATGGACTCACACAGTCTGGACTCGGGTGCCGATCCAGAGCTAGTGCCCCTCTTATCACAGATCCTATGGGGCTTTCTCAAGGGCACAGCAGGAATTCTTGAAAGCCTCATCCTGTATTATTCCGAGCCAGGCCACTGTGCACCAATACCCATGGTGCTCCACCCGGGGCGAGGGAATCTGAGAGCCACCACTGCAGCTGCTGCAATGTGCAGTATATTTCACTGCCATCAGGGCACCCTTAATTTGCCGAACCTCAGCCTCTTCATCTGTAAAGTGACACAACAATCTCCATAACCCACAGGGATATCATGAAAGTCCAGTGACAGGTGGTGAGTCCAGGGCAGTTGGACTTACCTTCCCCGGGCCCATCCTGACGCCTACCCAAAAGCCCCTCCTAACTCTTGGCCCCCTGTGACTCAAAGGCTGCTATCAGGATCACTGAGACCTGATGCAAGGCTGGGTCCCCCCTCCCAGCCTTGTATCAGATCTGAGTGGTGGACAAGAACACACCCTCCCCGGGGTCTGTCCTGGATCAGTGACCAACAAATGAGACGGACAGCCACTGGATGGGCGGTGCCCACGTTCAGTCTCCTAGTTCCATGGGCACCATGCATTTTCAGCATTGGCCCTGGGGATGGGGAGGGGGCAGAAAGGAAGTACAGAGGGGGCATCTCCAGGCCTCACCCAGCCAGCCAGCCAGTGGATTTTCACCCTCTCCAAGGCTGGGTCGGCTCTGCAGGCTGCCACCCTTGGCCAGGGAAGGGGGCCAGCCCCACCCAGCCTCAGGAGCTCTCTATACGCAGATCCCAGGATAGATCAGCAACTGGCACCCACAGGAAAGCAGGAGCAGCTAGAGGCTGGGCACTCACTGTAAGTGTTTGAAGGTGATGTCCGGGAAGCCTGTGGCCCTGGAGCCGGAGGGGGAGCGGCAGAGCGCCAGCACGTAGGCACGCAGCGTTGCAATCCTTTCCACGCGGAACTTGGCTTCAATTAGGTCCAGGTGTGTCCCGACCACCAGCACCACAGCATTTGGGGCCTTGGCCTGTTACAGAGAACGCCAAGGCTGAGTACTGTCTTTGTGCAGTGAACAAGGGACAGGGCAGAGCTCCCTGCAGGTGTGCTGACCCTGGATGCCACAGGCCCTGCTCAGCCACCGATCTGCAGCCTTGAGATGGTTTGGATGCTTGTCCCCTCCAAATCCCATGTTGAAATGTGATCCACAGTGTTGGAGGGAAGACCTGATGGGAGGCTGGGTCATGGGCGCAGATGCCACACGAATGGCTTTGTGCCTCCTGCAGTAATGAGCGAGTTCCCCTGATAGTAAAAAGGAGCCTGGCTCCTCCTCCTCTTTCTCCTGCTCCCTCTCTCACCATGTGACATGTCAGCTCTCTTTCCCTTCTGCCATGACTAGAGGCTTCCTGAGGCCTCCCCAAAAGCCAAGCAGGCGCTGAAGCCATGCTTGTACAGTCTGGAACCGTGAGCCAAATAAACGTCTTTTCTTCATAAATTACCCAGTCTCAGGCAACCTTTCATAGTAATGCAAAACAGACTGCTATAGGATTGTCAGCCCGGGCAGCGCCCATGCTCTTCATTCTCTGTGAACCCCGAGGGACTGCTGCATTCAGGGGTGTCTATGGTGCTCTGTGACCTCCTCCGAAAGGGGAGCTGAGTGGGACTTGTAGGGAGGGATTTCTGACCCTTCAGACATGACAGCAGCCATCTGAGGCAGGGAGACAAGGGCACCTTTACACCAGGAAGGGGACCCTGCTGCCCTTTGTGATCCAAGGGTGGGGGTTCCTAAATTTAAGGGAAGCAGGGAAATGACAAGAGCACCACTGGCCCTCAGCAGAGGAAGGTTTCAAGTGCCTCACTGTGCAAAGCAAGCAGGCAAGCCGGACCGCGATTCTGGGCCCTCCGTGGAACAGAATCCCTTTTTTCTCAGTACAGGGGATGCTTGAGAGAAGCTCTGGGAACAGAAACGGCATGGCTGGCGGCGGGTGTCCTCACCTCGATGTTGAGCAGCCAGAACTGGAGGCTGGCCACGGCCTCCTCCCCCAGCGCCAGGTTCCAGACCACCACGTACAGGGCCTTGTCCGTGAAGAAGCACTGGTTGACAGTGGCCATGCTGGCCGGTCCCCCGATATCCCAGACGTTGAACTCCACAGACTCAACCTACTTGAGCAACAAGGCAGTGACAGGGAGGCATTTTAGAGACAAAGCCTAAATCAAACAGAGACCACTGATAACTCCGGAGGCTGTACTTGAGGGGCTGAAAGAGACAACCATGGGAAAATTCTGGACACCCTGTTGTTTCTCTTAGGAAGCAGGATCCAGGCGAGGGACAGGGGTCCCGTGGCATGGGGGTGGACTTCTGGGGCTTCTGTCTACTCCTAGCAGAGCAGGGGCCAGGCCCGAGACAGACATCAGAGGGCACAGGCCTCCGTCTGGGCTGCAGATGGGTAGGGGACACGCTGTGGGAGGAAGCTGCACTCTGATGTCATGGCTTGCACTGGGGTTCAGCCTCCGTCTGTGCCAGGGCAAGAGGAGGAGATGGGATCAGAGGGCAGCGCCCACCAAGGATGCTGGGAAAGTCCCTTCCACTGTGTGGGAATGAAACAAAAGATGAGCTGTCGGGTGCCGGGAACGGCTGTGTAAACGGTGGTTTCTCTATCCTTGCATGAGGTAAGAGTCTGGTCCTGGAAGCTGGGGCTGCATTTTCCACAGAAAGGAGTCATCTCTGTGAGACAGTGTCGGCCTCCAAGATGCAGCATGCTGACCTGGTTTTGTATAAAGATGAAAACAGCTGTTGTCAGCTGGCTAAGGCCAGCCACGAAGAGAGCTGCAGACTCAGCCTGCACAGGACTGTCCTTCCACTAAAGGGTGGGGCTTTAGTCAATGCAGAAAGGAAGTGGGGGCTGAAGGCCAGGAGAAATAGAAGCACTAATTCATCCTTCAGGCCTCAGCTAGAGGAAGCTAAGGGAAGAAATGAGATTGCATCATTGTTAAGAAAAAAGCAGAGCAAGAGACAATGCAGAGGATTCTGGGTCCTGGAGAGAACCTTTTGACTCAGCTGGATTTGCTCCTGGAATGTTATAGAATGGGCCTGGCACCGAGTGTTGCGTTTGACTGTTCTAGCCCCAGTAGGCAGCGCTTCATCCTTTAGAGGACCACCTTTCGAGTCTGCGCTACAATAGATGCACAGCTGTAATGCCTAATTTCTCAAACAAGGCTTGGAAAGTGGCTGTGTGTGAAAGGTGCTACAGTGACTGGCTGGCACCATGTGTGGGACTTTGGGGAAAATCAGGGAACATCTGGACCTCAAGGCTCCTCAGTTTTCCATAGTGCAGCAGTCTCCTTACCCCTTGGATCCCAAGGAACCACAGGGTGGCAAAAACGCAAATACAGCTGATGAGGAAGGCCTCATCTATATGTGTTCGCTTCCCAAGCTCAGAGAGAGAGCTAACTGCCCTGCTCTATTCCAGGGATAGAGATCCCACCTATACTTCATGGGCTCTGTTTCATGAACAGGAAAACGTTCATTTCCATTTGCCTGGCACTGAATGGAAAGCAGAGTGACTACTAGGTTCAGCGATGAATTCATTTTTTTTTTTTTTTTGGAGACAGAGTCTTGCTCTGACACCAGGCTGGATGGAGTGCAGTGGTGTGTTCTTGGCAACCTCCACCTCCCGGGTTCAAATGGTGATGTATTTATTTTAAGTAGGGCTTAGAAACAGGACTTTTCAGAACCTGGGGTGAAAGCAGGTATCAGGGAGGACAGGGCATTAATTCCCGGAGTGCTTTTAGCTTCCTCGTTAGGGGGCAGATGCTGGTGTGTTTCACTGCCTGCAACAGTGGTTACTCTCAGTCCTGGGGGTACCTTACCCGGGACCACTTGAACTTGAATCCTTGGGGTCAAAGAGCACTGAGGTGAGGCCTGGGCAGTGCTATCTTTAAAAGCTCCTCAAGGAAATCTAACAGACAGCCATGGTTAAGATCCACTGGCCCAGAGCTTTGAGTTAAGGATCACAAAAACATACAGGGCGGGAGGATCGTTTAAGCTGGGGAGGTTGAGGATACACCCAGCCTGAGTGACAGAGTGAGACACTGTCTCAAAGAAAAGAAAAGAAAACTACAAGGTCACATCAAGAGATGATTCGCTGCTCTTGGCAGAAGCTGGTACAGAACAGTACACAGTGGCTCCTGCAAAGGTCCCAGGCTTTGGATATCAGGCTGAGAAAATCCTGGGCTCTCTGGGGAAAAGAGAGAGGAGTCCAAGGGATGTCCCTCCCCCCACAGGGACTCTGCGCACAGGGACTCTTGACCTTGGCTCTCGAGCCAGCTGGCCTCTGGAGCTCCCACTTGGTGGTCCTGATGGTGGCCTCGCCGTGCACCACCTGGGGGGCCCTCCCCGTCTGTAAGATCTCCAGGAGGGTGGACTTGCCCTGGCGCGGGGGACCCACGATGATCATCTTCATGAGCTTGCACCTCTCTGCTTTCCGCAGCTGAGCTCGTAAGTAAGACAGCATTGCTTTGGGGCCTGTGCAAAATCATTAAGGGGAAGGGTAGGTGCATGGGAACATGCTCACATCTCCTAGAACACAAAATCCTGTCATGAAGGAACTCTTTCTTTGTGTTCTGATGGGGATAGTTAAGGAACATTGGAGCAGGTGGAGGGAAGGTGTGACACTAATCACCCCAAAAGTGAAGCCTCAAAGGCAAGAACCTATAGACAAAGTCCTTGCTGCCTAGGAGGTCACAGTTTCATCACATGGCCATTCTCAATACAGTGACCCTCAGTAATGACTGCTTTAGGGACATCTTCATAGCATGTTGCCAAACCTGGAACCTGGAGCTGTGCTCCATGGGTCACCAACTGTTTCTACCCCCCGAACTTAACTAGTAGACTTGAGTTGTCTTTCCAAGGTGATGGCAGGGGACAGAGCTGTGGATGCCCTACCTTCTTTTCGGATTTCTGCAGGGACATTGCTGATGGTCAGGTCTTCAGTGTCCAGCTGCCAGAGGTTTCCCAGCTGCCCCAGCTCAGGAGGGAGCTCCCGGAGGCCAGGGTTGCTGAAGACACATGTGCCCATCACGAGAGAATACAGGTGTGCCCCGACCATGCATGTACACACGCGCGCACACACACGCACACACGCACGCACACACACACACACACACACACGAGTCCTGTCAGCCTCTGCAGCCTGCAGAGGCCACTGACAGCCTGTACCCCAGAACCCACACCTCGGGACCTGATTACAACACTAACTCCAAAGCCTTTCTCCCTGAAGGGTCAGTGGTAGAAAGGGCAGCTTTGCCTTCTGCAAATCCCCATGGCCGAGAATTGAGTCCCCTCCAACAACTTTCCTGTCTCTGCTACTAAGTACATCACCATAAAGATGATCACTACCTCTTCTTGAAGAGGCAATGTCACTTTAATATTGATATAACATTTTACATTTTCATCAAGGTTTGCACACGGCCTAGAACCCCTGGCAGTATCCAGCATGCAGTGAAAGCTCGGTAATGAACAGATGGATGGCTGAGTGTTCTCATCACAGCCCGAGTGACGCAGCCAAGTGCGTCTCATCGCATCGCTGCCCCATCCTCCTCTCCCCCTCCCTCCTTGACCAAGTCCTGTTCTGAAAATCCCACTACTGCTTCTTGAAGAGTCAATGGCTTCTTTCTGCCTGGCTTTCTGTGTCCCCGGCGGTTTAGGGATGGGCGTTCTGCCTCGCTGGGTCAGCAGCCAGCACGGCCCCTCCAGACGAGTACTTACTTCCCCAAGTAGAGCTCTGACAAGCTTTTCAGCAGGCAAACCGAGGGAGGGACTGCGTCAAGGTGGTTGTCGTTCAGGCAAAGGACTTCCAAAGAGTCACTTAGGAAGGCCGGAAATTCCAGCACGCATGCTGCAAAGACACGGCAAAGCAGACTGCATTTAAAAAGAATCCTGGACCGTCACCGCGTGGTGGCCAGGTGGGGGTGTAAACTGATGCAACCTCCAGAGGGCATTTTGGCAAACCTATCAGAACAAATGCTCACCTCATCGACCTAGCGATCCTAATTCTACAGACATCCTTGCATGCATGTGTGGCAAAGATGTGAGAAGAAGGACACTCAGTGGCAGAGACAGAGGACAACCTATGACAATCCATGTGTCCAGCCACAGGGGGATGGTTCGTTCAATGAGTAATAGAACAATTGCAACTATTACAAAGCACGGGGCAGGTCTACACACACGGGGGATGACGTGATACTCAAGAGGTGCCCATCAATTGAAAAGGCAAAGTGCGGCCAGGCTGGTGGCTCACACCTGTAATCCCAACACGCTGGGAGGCCGAGGCAGGTGGATCACGAGGTCAGGAGTTCAAGACCAGCCTGGCCAAGATGGTGAAACCCTTACTAAAGATACAAAACGTAGCCGGGCATGGTAGCAGGCACCTGTAATCCCAGCTATTTGTGAGGCTGTCAGGAAAATTGCTTGAATCTGGGAGGCGGAGGCTGTAGTGAGTCAAGATCGCACCATTGCACTCCAGCCTGAATGACAGAGCAAGACTCTGTCTCAAAAAAAAAAAAGAGTTCAGAATCAGATATCTAGAAGACTTATTAGTGTGCCGGAAAATGTCTGCACACACTCATGCATACACACACACACACACACACACACACTGTGTATGTTATATGCACACGTCACACCTGCACATGCGTATGCATATAGGTTACATACAGTTGTTAGACAAGAACACAATGGTTACCAGAGATATCTCTGGGGAAGGGAATTACTAGAAGACTGAATATTTATCCCGTGCCCTTTGTTAGTATTTAAAACGGTGTTTTAAAATATACCTGCATCGCTTTTTCTGTGAAAAAAGCTTGTTAATGAAAATATACTAAGGTTGGCTGTTTTCATGCTTCTTGTGATGACATTCTTTGAAAAACCAGCCAACTGTTTGGTATTTAAGTGACTTTATTAATTAGGCTTGCTATACGATTGCCATGAAAATCACGTTGAATGCGCTGTTTCCCCGGGCACCAGAGCATTTGAGTTGAGAAAGTGCTTGGAAACGCACACTGATGGGAATCAGAGGTTTGGATTTCAGCAGAAGCTGTGAAGTGCCTTTCTCTTCTCTACTAAGGCTCAGGACGGCACGCCTGGGAGCTCAGAGAATTCAAGATAAAACGATTGCCTCCAAGCCCTCTCACAGGTTCCCTGCCAGACACGGAAAACAGAGAAGCAGGGTTCTTTTGTCGGGCTGAAACCAGGCTCAGTTGCTCTGGATCACAGCTACCCCGCCTCGGCGCTGGCTTTCTTCCACACAAGCAGCTGCGGTAACAATGGTAATGGGTAACCTGGCCTCCAAGAACGTTCAGGGAGAGGCGATAATGGAATACCAAAACCAGCGCCTGGAAAATCTGCCCGGCTGGCTGCTCCCTGAATGGGGCTCACTGCGGGGGCCCCTGTGGAAATCAAGGTGCACCAACCTTCCAAAGGTGGCTTTGTACGAGGCCTTGCACGGTAAGGAAGTGTTCAAAAAGGTGCCTTTTTTTCTTCAATGAAGAGGGGTGATCAATGTTAGCCTGCCATAATTCACATTTTCATGAAAGAACATCAATCGTGAGAAAGGCTTACTTGCTTTGCAGAGAACACCTTCTAAACGCCTGGTCTCTGTGCTTTCCAATTTTAAAGTTTTGCCACAGTGTTTATGAAGCCTCTTTAAGTAACAGACGGGTGGAATAAGGAGCTCTGACTGCTAATGGAGGCAACACCTGTAACCAGCCTCCCGGCCCAGGGTCAAGCAGGATGGGCCCTGGGCAGGGGTGAACACAGCTCCACGTATTTATGAACTGTAATTATTTATTCATAAGTTATTTATGACTATGCTGGTCTGATTTTTACCGTAAAAAAGGCAATCCAAATTATTTTTGGATGAGGCCACTGCACAAATATGACTCCTTGAATGTACATAAATCTACTTGGAATTTTACTATCCTTCTGCAAACAAGCTGTCTTTTATAGATAATTCCTTACTCAAGGGTCCTCGGCCCTGAGAGAATAACCCTACTGAGGAAAAGGGTTTGCAAAGAGCCGCCTTTACACTCAGGTGTGGGCCTTGACTTTCTAGATGAAGTTTAAAGAATCAAGAGGCCTTTATCATCCACTAAAGCCAAGATCCACCTCTGCCAGAGAAGCTCCCCGGGGGTGCGGGCCCCTCACGTGGCTCCCCAGACAGACTCCTGCAGGCCACCAACCATCATTTTCTAGAACATTGGTTCCTACTGTGCTTTTCCGTGCACGTCCATGACTTTCCTTTCTGGCATCTTATTGAGTGCCGGGGCCACTTCCTTGCACACTCGTCCGTGGTCCCAGGAAGGATTCGGCATTTCTAAATTGGAGACACATTTCGGATCCACACGGCAAGTGGATTGCGTGACTGTGGTCTATGCTAGCTCCTGTTCTCATACCCGTCATCCTGTCTGGCCCGAAGGAGAAGATGGTGTTTGTTTCCCCTTCCTTCCAAGTGAAATCCCTACGTCTGGACTCAATTTCCAAAGTCCTAAGGCCCTTCATTTAAAAAAGGATCGGTTATGAAAGTCATAATTGCATTTCCCTATTTGTGTGGTTAAGGACCTTTTCATTCGTTTCCTGGTCCTCTGGACTTCCTTTTCTGTAAATTTTTTATATCCCTTGCCCATTTATTTATTTATTTATTTATTTATTTATTTATTTTTTGCCTATTGTGCTTTCTTTTTTTAAACCAATTTGTAAGCATTCTTTGTATATTAGGGACTTAAGCCAATTTATGTTGCAACCATTTGTGTTGCAAACATTATTTCTTAGTCTGTTTGCATTACGACCATGTTTATGATGCTTTCTACTGAACACAATCTTTGAATGTTTATGAAGCCAATGATTTCAATCTTTAAAAAAATTAATCCTGGATTTCTCCCAACTACCTTTTAAAGATCTCCCTCATAGCCAATTATACCTATATTCCTTAAATGTTATTGTTTTCTTTTTTTGTACTTGAACCTGCTATCCACATAGACATTTTTGTAATCCAGTGTCGTGTTTTGTTCCCCTTCCAGGCAGGAATGCCAGCACCATTTACTAAAGCAAGCACATGTCCTTTTACGCTAAGCTGTAATTCTGTCTCTGTCATATATTATGTAATAGCAGTTCCCAACCTTTTTGGCAGCAGGGACTGGTTTTGTGGAAGACAATTTTTCCATGGACTGCAGGGTTGATGAGGAGGATGGTTGAGGGATGAAACTGCTTCACCTCAGATCATCAGGTGTTAGATTCTCATAAGGAGTGTGCAACCTAGATCCCTTGCACACACAGTTCACAATAGCGTTTGAGCTCCTGTGAGAATCTAACGTCACTGATCTGCAGGAGGTGGGGCTAATGCTACTTGCCCACCACTCACCTCCTGCTGTGTGAGCTGGTTCCTAACTGGCCACACACCAATACCGGTTCGATGCCTGGGTGGGGGTTGGGGACTCCTGATATATTACATTTCTATATTTACTTAGGTCTATTTTTGAACTCTCTTATCTGTTCCACTGATATTCCTTTTTCGGTCACATATAAACACACACACTCGTTCATAACAGATCTATATGTGTATCCTACTAAACACACAAGCACACCAGTTCATCCAAGAGCACAGCAGTGGCAGACTCCCTCGTTCACCTCCTGCAAATAAGTCCTCTCCTCTGTAGCATCGCTTATCCCTACCTCACACCATTTGTACTTGCCGACATCCATCTATCAGACTGAAGAAGAAAGCTGTATTATATTTAAAACGGCCTAGATGTTGGTACTGATTTTCTGGGCCAGTATCCTGAGGGATATTTCTGTGAGTGGGGATGGCTTTGGAAGTCTTAGCTTTGAGGTTAAGAAGCAGAGCTGGTTGTTTAATGAAAGGGACAGCTCCATACCTTCCCCTGTGTCTCACAGAAGATAATGGAACAAAAAGAGCTTGTTTCCCTAGACATACTCTGTGCTGAGCTGGCCTTGTGTGACCAGTACAAAAACTAGGACAAGCTCTGTCTCTGAGGAGTTTTGGGGAAGACCGCAAGCTCCTGTGCAACCTCGGCCTCACCTCAGCCTGTGGAGCCAAAAGTGGCCATGATCCATGTGGGCTTTGTGAGGTGCCACTGTGTGGCAGTAGAGACTTGACAGCACTGGGCTGCTGGCTCCAGGGCTGGAGTCCCACAGTCCTGGGATGAAACCTGGCTCTGCTACTGAGAAGCTGACACACAACCTGGAACGAATCAGTCAGTCCCTATGCCGTGGATCGAACTGTGTTCCCCGCTCCCCACCGAATTCATATGTTGAAACTCTAACACCCAATGCGATGCTATTTCGCGATGCGATATTTGAGCCGTAATTAGGTTTAGATGAGGTCATGAGGGTGGGGGCCTTATGATAGGATTAGCGTTCTTATAAGAAGAGGGGCCGGGTGTGATGGCTCACACCTGTGATCCCACACTTTGGGAAGCTGAGGCAGGTGGATTACTTGAGGTCAGGAGTTCAAGACCAGCCTGGCTAACATGGTGATACCCCATCTCTAGCAAAACTACAAAAATCAGTTGGGCATGGTGACAGGCACCTGCAGTCTCAGCTACTTGGGGGGCTGAGGCAGGAGAATCACTTGAACTTGGGAGGCAGAGGTTGCAGCGAGCTGAGATTGCACCACTGCACTCCAGCCTGGGTGACAGGGCAAGACTCTGTCAGAAAAAGAAGAAGAGTAAGAGAGACCAGAGTCCTTCTCCCTCTCTCCAGCATCTCAGGAAACAGAGAGAAAGAAGCCAGGAAGAAGGTCCCCGACCCCGAGACCTGACAGTGTGGCACTCTCCTCTTAGAGATCCAGCTTCCAGAACTGTGAGGAGATACATGCCTGCTGTTGAAGCATCAGCTGATGGTATTTTGGAATGGCGAAGTCACCCTGGGAGCCTCAGTCTCCTCACAAGCAAAATGGGGAACTGTGGCCCAAACCTCACGTTGGAAGGATGAGCGACTTTCACATACATAACCTGTCTAGGGCAGTGCTTGGCGTGTAGACCACACGCACACATTAGCTGCTGGCATCAGTGGCCTCCATGCAGGAGAGCAGGGCTTGAGGTTACTTGTGTGTCACACGTGGGATATAAGGAACGGGTGCAGCTCACGTGCAGGGTTTTCATTTGACCATGGGCATCTTTGGCATTGCAACAGGGCGTGGAAGAGAAAGGCCCAAGATAAGGGCGATCCTCACTTTGGTGGCATAGGAACCAGGCTACCCCGCTGTCTCATCTGGGATCACCAGCATCTCCCAGCCAACACACACCTGCCTCAGTCCCGGAGCGCTGGCGACCTCTGGTGGTGAAAAAGGCAATACGCTTTGTTTTCAGTCCATCTTCGTTTCTGTGGGGAGGAAAAAGATAAAATTTGAGGACCTCACAAGAAAAACATTACTATTTTGGCTGTGATGGTATCATGCCAAGTCACAGAGATGGGGGAAATTCAGGTGCAACTCTTCAGGGCCTGGCAGGAGCGCACGCTGCAGTGGCGGCTGCCTTTCACACTGTCCCCCGCAGAGGTCTTCTTTGGGGTACAAGTTCCACGGTAATAATGCAGAAGTGGCCTTCTGCAAACGCACTGGGGTCGCTGGTCCCCAGAGGCTGGCTGGGCTCATCCTGGCTTTCCACCTATTGGAAGGCTTTGGGGCTGAGTGGTTTTATTCAATTCCGTATCCATTTCAGTTAGTGACCAGCCGAGACTTTTGAATAGAGTTACAGTTTGGGCTGAAGTAAGAGACAAGATTCTCCAGAAGGTTAAAAATTAGAAATGAAAGGACAGCGTGATGGGCTGAATTCTGTCCCCCCAAATTCTTATGTGGAAGCCCTAACCTCCGATTCCTCAGAATGTGACTGTATGTGGAGACAGGGCTGTTCAAGAGGTAACTGAGTTAGAACGAGGTCATTAGGGTGGACTCTAATCCAATCTGACTGGTGTCCTTGTAAGAAGAGGTGATTAGGACACAGACACGCACAGAGGGCCGGCCTGCTAGGACACGGGGAAGACAGCCCTAGGAGGGGGCCTCAGGAGAAATCAGGCAGCCCTGAGGGGCGCTACCACCCTGGACTTCAGCCCCCAGGACTGTGAGGCAGTGATTTCTGCTGTTGAGCCCCGGGCTGGTGGTTCAGCAGCCCTGGCATGCCACCATCCCAAAGACCGGCTCAGCCACTGCCCCACACATGATGCTTTGGAAGTGGCCAGGGAGGAGAGGCCCCCGCTTACTTGCCAAGTTGGTTTCTGGAGAGATCCAGGGTTTTGAGCTGCCTGCAGGTCCACTTCTCTTGAGGTGGAAGTGCCGCCAGCTGGTTTCCCTGTAACCTCAAGAACATCAGGGCCTGAGAGAGACAGGGAGGGAGAGAGAAGCAAAGATGGCGTCAGACACAAGCAGGCAGGGGAAACTGAAGAGCCAGTCAGTTTCCCGACCAAGCACAGTCAAACAACTCCAACCAATTCACCTTCACACCGCTCCCAATAGTGTGGGGCTCAGCAGTCTCTTCAAACGCAAGAAATGACCACACACGGAGCAACGGGGCTATCTACAGGAGCACTTCCCTCCAAGTGAGTGAAAGGCAATTGTTCTAGAGTGAAAGCAGCCAGGTAGTTGTGAGCATGAGGGATTCCATTCTTAAGAGTGCTGATTGGCCGGGTGCAGTGGCTCAGGCCTGTAATCCCAGCACTTTGGGAGGCCAAGGTGGACAGATCGCCTGAGGTCAGGAGTTTGAGACCAACCTGGCCAACATGGTGAAACCCCATCTCTACTAAAAGAATACAAAAATTAGCCGGGAGTGATGTGGACACCTGTCATCCCAGCTACTCAGGAGGCTGAGGCAGGAGAATCGCTTGAACCCGACAGGCAGAGTTTGCAGTGAGCCAAGATCTCGCCACTGCACTCCAGCCTGGGCAACAGAATGAGACTCTGCCTTAAAAAAAAAAAAAAAAAGAGTGCTGATTATTGGAGGCCTCTCTGGGGAAAGTGCCAGTCTCTGATGGTTCGGGGGACACCGGGTCTCACTGGTGAGGGTGGCGTGGGGTGTATTCGGCACAGTGCTGGTGTCCGCTGCCTCTTGGTGGGTGGCCTCCTGGGCCGGCCCAGGTCTGGGGATGGGGGTGGCAGTGCCACCAAGGGTAATGGCCCTAACTGCGTGCCCTCCTCTAGCTGTTATAGAGTCCTAAGCTGGGTTCCCCAGGATTATCAGCATGTCTAGAGGGCCTCTCACGGGTACCCCTCCCTCAGCCCCACTGCAAACAGACCCTGCAGGGAACCCAGTCACTCATGGGGTGAGGTACTATCTGGGACCTGTAACATGTTTCATTCGTCTTTGGCTATTATCTCTTTTTATTTACTTTTTTAGAGACAGGGTCTCTCTCTGTCACTCAGGCTGGAGCACAGTGATCTGATTGATCATAGCCTGCCATGGCCTCAAACTCCTGACCTCAAGCTGGCCTCCCATCTTGGCCTCCCAAAGTGCTGGGAGTACAGGTCTGAGTCACCATGTCTGAGCCTTCATGCCTGGCCCATGTTTTCCTTTACAGGAGTGCCACAGACATGCTGTCACCCTGCTTGAGGACATCACCACAGCCACCAACTGTCCCGTCCACAACCAGGGTGGCCTCAGGAGGGCCACAGTCTGTTTGTGGCCCTACATGAAATTCTCCATTCCTGATGGTCTGTCTCTTGTCTTGTTGAAGGGGCTCACGCCACCGCCCGCCATCAGAACCACTGCAGCCAGGCCCCATCTGCTGAAAATCTATGGAGGTCCTGCCATGTGCCAGGCCACAGAGCTCCCCAAGCCCCCACATACCCACCCAACCCTTCCCAGTGTGGAGGAGGAGACCCTGAGCAGACACCCATTCTGCAGGTCCGTGGTGATGCTGGGAACAAGGCTTCGCCTCTCCTGATTGGCTGCTTCTGAGCTCTGGGGGAAGCCCAAAAACGGAGCCTGCGAGTTGTTGGTGTGAAATCTGAGAAGACAGGCTGAGAGCAGGGCCCGATGGCTGTGGGTGAGGCCTGAAGGCCAGGAGGGCCCTGTGAGGGGTATGATGTGGGACCCCCGAGGGCGGCCCCGTGTGGCTCTTTTCCTCTGAGTAGTGTAGGCCCTGTCCCTGGGTCCCTGGCTTTGCCCTGTGCTTGTCAGGAGCCTAGGACATGACAGCCCCTCCTCTCTGAGGATACACACGCTGAAGGGGCTTTCGCTACCTTGTGGTCGTCGCTGCACGCAAGAGGCCACACCAGGCCTTGGAGGAGAGCTCATGGGGGCCCGGGCAGTGGCCTGGCAGGACCAGGGGCTGATGCTGGTGCAGGATGGCCTGGGCACTCTGCCTGGGGGTCCACCACAGGGCCTCTGGAGGGACTGCTCTGATGCCTTAAGCAGGCACTGATGGGACCCCTTCTGGGGCTGGCCCAGAGCTCCAAGCAATGAGTATGCTCCACGGCCTGCCAGCCTAAGGACCCGCCAACCACCTAAAACAACCTAAAGTGAGAAGGCACCTCTGTGCTGGGGTGGGCACACAGGGCTCTGGGGAAAGGCCTTCCTGGAGCTCACAGGGTCCACTCAGCTTCATAGACGGGCAGGCTGTGGACTTAAAGAAAGTCCCAAGGGATACAAACCATCACCCACAACCCCACATAGCTGCGTTTGCTTTCCACGGGCCGCCCTCAGCACCGTTCCCAGCCATGCGTATTTTTGACAGCTGAACTTTTTCTTCCTTTTCCTCTTATATTTGTCTCAGAAGCTCAGGAAAAGCACATGGATTTTGCTGCAACGTGGAGCAATTTTCTCTCAAAAGCTGAAAATGAGGAAGGAAGGAAGGGCTATGAGGCTTACATCAAGCTGGAAAAGTCCCAGGGGAAGTTCTTTCAGCGCGTTTTCTGAAAAATCCACATCCTTCAGGTGATTTTTCCAAAAGAGAGCCATTTTGTCTGGCAGACATTCCAGGGCATTTCTGGAAGCTTTACAACATTTCTAAGAGATTGAAGAGAAAAAATATGTATATTAGTTAGCTCTTTAAATGCAGTGGTGCCTATGAGACTGTTTCCAAATTGCATGTTAAAAATAGACCATTACACGACGTTGTGTGATGGAGGAGACTGAGTGCTGTTGGGGGGCCACACACCCTCACGGTCCGCATCCTCCCGCCCCTGCTCCAAGGAAGGGACAGGAATGGGGTTTACTGGGGGAGCTCATGGTCTTTTTCCTTAATTCCAGAACTTCCGGCCCATTGTCCTAGGAAATAACAGAACAATTCAGGACTGCGCTGGAGTGAGAAGCTGGTTTCCCACACACAAATGGTCAAACCAGGAATGCTAATGACAATGATGGAAAGTTTCCTGATTTAAAACCAACAACCAGAACATGCACGCACGCGAGCTCACGCACACACACACACACTCTTTATGCTGTTCCATCTGTTTTAACCAGCAAAATTTCCCAGAAGCAAAAACCCCATTTAATCAGCAGTGCTGTGAGTGCAGATTGATGATTTCTCAATCTTAGGTGACAGTTGTTCTAAAAGAACTGAACTCTGTTTTTTCAGGCACAACGTGTTCTGTGCCAGGGTGCAAGCTGTCCCTAGGTAAAGTTCTGTGGTTGTTGTGGGGTGGCTCTTGAACCCAGAGCCAGGCAGGCTGGCTTTCAGGTGAGTCACCTGCCTGGGACACTCAGCCTCGCTGTATGCTCAGTGACAGGGCTACAATGTGGGAACAGGTCCCGCTACCCGGCTTGGCTGCCGAGGGGCTGAGCTGCCCTGATGCACCCGAAGGCTCTCGGAGGCTAGCTGAGACACAGAGTTGACCGTGGCTTTCCTGACTTTTGATACGATACTCACCAAAGGGCAGGCCCAGGGATCTGGAAACACCTTTAGGTTGTTTCTGGAGACATTCAGAGAATGGAGAGACTTGAAAGTGTGAAGAAACAGGGCAGGGAGTTCTGTCAATTTATTGTCAGACAGATCAAGTTCCTGTAGCTTCCGTAAACCGATCCAGTTAGTAGCTTAAAAAAAAAGAGTCAAAGTATGAATTGGTAAAAATCTCTCTACCAAGGAGCAAACGACGAATTCATTCAGGTCACCAACGAGGAAACATACCATTTTCCTCTTCAAACAGTTTTTCTAAACAATTTTTTGAAGCTGACAGTTTCTGAAGTTTTGAGAGATGCAAGAATCCAGGCGGGAGGTGGGACAATTTGTTGCTGGAAATGTCAATTTCGAGTAGCCTGGGGTGGAGAAGAAGGCAGGCAGCTGTCAGGAGGAGGAGGGAAAACGCCAGATGGACATATTGTACAACAAGGAGGTGTATTTTTTTTCTCTCATTCTCCCTGTGCAAAGTTAGAGTGTGCACTGCAAATGTTGTGCATATGATTTTTAATTCATTTGCGTCCTGTGTAGATAGAGACAAATCTCTCATTGGTGGGTCCCGGGCTGAACCACAGGGATTCTAATCCTTCGTACGCATGTAATAGCAAAATGAGTGGGTGCCCTGAACGCTGCTGAGGCACCACAGAGCAGGGCTCTGAACCTTCTGAACCTGTCCGTCTGGCCCAGGGGAAGGGCCCCACTTGGATGGCACTTGTATTTCAGTTCTGGCGTGCAGCCTTCTTTCCTGTTCTCACTTGGGCATCCCGTGGGTTACCGTCTACCCCAAGCTCTTTCCAACATTCTTGTTTTTTTTTTTTTTTGGAGATGGAGTCTTGCCCAGCCTGGAGTGCAGTGGCACGATCTTGGCTCACTGCAACCTCCACCTCGAGTTCAAGCGATTCTCCTGCCTTAGCCTCCCGAGTAGCTGGGATTACAGGTGCCCACCAGCATGCCCGGCTAATTTTTGTATTTTTTAGTACAGACGGGGTTTCACCATGTTGCCTAGGCTGGTCTCGAGCTCCCGACTTTGGATAATTTGCCTGCCTTGGCTTCCCTAAGTGCTGGGATTACAGGCGTGAGCCACCGCGCCTGCTCATTCTTGGCTCTTAATTCACTTAAAGCCTTCACTTAAAAATCAACTCAACCCCTTTATGGAATGAGGACTTGCAGATACATATTCTAAAGAAATCAAATAAGGTTCTTGCCCTTCCCATGCAAGCTCAGGGGTAAAGCTCAGGCCTTCTCCCAAGGCCTCCCGAAGAAGCAGGCCTGGGTTGCCCACAAGGTCCACCTGCTGCCAGAGTCCTGCAGAGTTAACCCTTTCTCTGAGGCCCTTCCCACTTTCCCTGGGAGGTGGAGTAAAAGCTGGTGCCTCAGAGCCCCATTGCATCCACCAGCCTGGGAAGGTTCGGCTGCTCTCATCTGATTCCTGCACAGAACCGAGGCGAGCATCTCAGGCAAGGATTCTGCATGGCCACAGATGAGCAGTGTAAACTTGAGCCAGACAAATGATCTCTCTAGACCTCTCTGTTTTCACCTGAAAAGAAGGCTGGCTCAAGGGCAGGCAAAACTCCTTCTATTTTAGCCAGAACATTTTGCCCTCCAGGGCCCGCCCTCCCCCCCCCCCACACACACAAAATACAAGCCGGGAGCACAACGGTGACAGTGGGGTCACATACAACTCCGTGCACACCCCAGGGAGCCACCTGGAACAGATAATTTCATCCGATGACTGCACGCCAGGGAGCTCCCCCAGGTGATTGTCCGAGAGGTTCAGCTTCCGGAGGTTGATGAGGCCCCAGGGGATGACGGAGGGGAGGGTCGCCAGGCAGTTGGCAGAAAGGTCGAGCTCCGTGATCTGGCAGGAGATGTCTATGAGCCAGTCTAGATCCACCCAGGGCAATCTGAGGTGGGACCATTTCACGCGGAGCGCCTGGTAGTGGAGAGAAGGGAAAAGCACACTTGGAGGGTGAGCTCAGGGCTCACATGGGCTAAGCAAGGGTTAATCTGAGTGCACCTCTGTGTGCCTGCTCCAGCTGGGGTCCCAAGAGGCCTGCACATGTCCCTCTCTCCCCCACAAAGCCTGCCATGATGGCAGGCACAGAGGAGCTACCTGTTCCCATCTGCACTTACAAACTCACAGGCAATCTGTGCACAGCTCCTGCAAGTCACCCTCCAGCCTCCAGAGGGAGCTGTGGGTGTGTGCTCAGGGCCACCCATTGAGGCGGCTCACAGGCGGGGAGCAAGCGCCCCAGAAATTGCCTGGGTACGCAGGAGGCCACTGAAGCTCAGAGACGCCTCCCCAGACTGGAGAAGAAAGCTGAACACCCAAACCTGAGTCTCTGACCTTCCTTCAAGGCTGCCTTCCCTGTGATTAGAGGAGCTGCTGCCTGCAGCTGCTGCACGGTGACAAGGTGCTTGGTGGACAGGCTGCTTCTGGAGTGAGCTTGGTATACAAACGGATGATGGCCACACGATATATAAAAATAGAACTCTGACCCACAACCTACAGTGACCTGCCTGGGAAACCAACCTCTTTATCTATAGTAGATAGCCCGGCTTCTTTTTCTTTTTTTTTTTTTTTTTTTTTTGTGCAGTGGCACGACCTTGGCTCACTGCAACCTCCACTTCCTGTGTTCGAAGGATTCTCCTGCCTCAGCCTCCCGAGTAGCTGGGGCTATAGGCGTATGCCACCACACCAGCTAATTTTTTTAATTTTTAGTAGAGACAGTGTTTCACCATGCTGGCCAGGATGGTCTGGAACTCCTGACCTCAGGCAATCCACCTGCCTTGTCCTTCCAAAGTGCTGCAATTACAGGCATGAGCCACTTCTTATTTCTAATAACAACCCAGGAAGCTAAACCATCATTTCCCTAAAAGTCAGTCTAAAATGGCCAGGACTCGGTTAATAACTGACAGCTTCTCTAAGTTTTGTCCTCACTTTCCATTTATGACCAACCAGAGAAAGCCGACTTTGCACACCTACCAATCCCACAGGATGCCCAGCCTGCAGTGAGCCCCCCCCCACCCCAGCTTCTCCATCCCAACAGCCTCCAGATAGGACACACCCAAAGTCTTTCCTCTGTCCCACTAGAAAGCTCCCACTCCTCTGCCAATCTGTGGGTCTCTGCCACATGCAAGTGATGGTGGCTGATGCCCTTGCTGTTGAAGTCCTGCTAAATAAATTGCCTTTGCTCTTCTCATTTCTCATTGGTCTTCCTTTATTTCCACAAGAGGGAGTCAGAAGGGCCAGTGGTTTGCTGGCATGGTGTGGTCAAAGGGACCTGGTGAAATGTATCGGAGCAGGACTTTTTCTTCTTGATTATCGAAGAATATTGGTTTCTGGGGAGAGGAAATCTACTTTTGGGCCTGTCTCTTCGAAGCAACTGGAAATACGTATTGGAAAATTAGAGGAGCAGAAATAAAAACAAAAATGAGTGCGTTGCGAATGGGAATTTGTACCAACCAGGCAGACAGAGGCTGCAGAAAGCTCCCAATAGGCATCCTTATATGGCCACTAGATGGCGACGAGCGCCTGTCTTTATGTTCTCCTTTGCCAACTCCAGGAGTTTGGAAAGACTGCGGCTACACCCTCTCAAAGCTCTGGTCTTTGAATCTGGGGAATGAGGGATTCTGTCGCTCTGTGTCTGTGTCTCTGTCTGTGTCTCTCTGTCTGTCTGTTCACATCGATGAAAGCGGACGGGCAGTACTGGATCAGGAGAGTAACTTCTGAGCCGATTTTTTTTTACACAAGTCACTCAATTGCCCCAAGCCGGTTTCACGGTTACTGTTTCACTCCCTACATTTTTAAAATTTGGACATTTTTTTAAGCTTCAGAAAAGTTGCAGTGGGACACAGTGAATACCTACGCACTCTCCACCCCGACTCACTGACTGTTCAACATCGGCTTTTGCTCCTCTCTCTCCGCACAAATATACACACTTTTCATTTTTGATGAATCATTTGCCAGTAAATTATACATCACGATGCTTCACCCATAAATAGTTCAGCACATATCCCTGAAGAACAATAAATGTTTATACAGGGTAGCCATGTAATTATCACCCGTAAATAGTTCAACACATATCCCTGAAGAACAATAAATGTTTACACAGGGTAGCCACGTAATTATCCTTTTCAATAAGTGTAACATCAATACGATATTATTGAATTCACAGCCCATGTTCAAATACTCTCAATTATCCCAGAAATGCAGTTCATAACTATTTTGTGTCCTGGTCCGGGATGCCATCACGATTGCATTATGTCACAATCCCACACTGCACTGCCTTGTCATGTCCCTTGACTTTTCTTTCATCTAGAAGAGTCTTTACACCTTTTTTTTTTTTTTTGGACATTGTCATTACATTAAGTCCTGGAACTTAATGCAATAACAATGCCTCTTCATCGTGGGCAGAGGCTGGTGTGTTTCACTGCCTGTCTTATAGAAAATCCCATAATCTGAATTTACTCAGCTTTTTCCCTGAAGTTTAGATTCAAGTTAGCTATTTTGGCAACAGCCTTAGAGTCCATGTCGACGGGTTCCCACTGAATCCCACCCAGGGCCCCTGACATCAGTTGATCCTGCTACAGGTGATGCCCTGTTCAGTCTCTTGGTTAAGGTGGTGTGTGTCAGATCCCACCTTTGTAAAGGTTAACATTACACCCTTTGTGATTAGTAAATAATCTGTGGCGTCATATTCTCAGACTATGTGACTATTCTGTATATCTACATCCTTTTGCCCAGTGGGGTTAGCATCCGTTGCTGATCCCGGCCTGAATCAAGTACTGCAATGGTGGTTGCAAAGTCAAAGTTTTGCAAAACGACCTCTCTTTCTACGTGTTAATTACCTGGCATTCTTCTATACAGAAAAGCACTGTCTCCTCACTTCTTTAAGTATCACTAGGGATTCATGGATTCTTTCTTATTCCAAGAATCATCTTTTTTGATGCCCAAGTCACTCCCAATCTGTCCAGGGGGAGCCCCATTTTGGGTGGGAGGGTGCCCTCTCTGTTCCTGTGACATATCACTATCAGTTTTGGGGTACTTCCTTACTTCCTGGCAAAACAAGATCTTCCAGCCTCCTCTTGTACTTTCTAAGCCCGGGCCTTAATTCCCTTTAGCAAAAAAATTGGAATTCAGAAACCAAGATCTGGATGTGGTGTGCTCGCCACTGCTGGGGTGTCACTGCTTCTCAGCCCACTGATGGACACAGCTCTATATTTAACATGAGTGCAATCTGATGCCTCCAGCTCAAAGCAGCAAAGTGGGGTTTTTCCTAATCTTTCAATAATTCACCGTTGTATCGCTCTTCATTCTGTTATTGTTGGTTTTAATCTGTTAATTAAATGGCTTGGATTAGATGATGCCTAGGTCAATTCTCGTCCCAATATCTTTTCTGGTGGTCATCCTGCAAAGTACATGAGGAGTCTTTGGATAAGCATGACAGTCAACCCAGCAACAGGCTCACAGGTAGGACACCATGTGGACGTTGCAATGCCAAGTCAAAAAAGGCTCCACAGGGCCTATCTGCCTCTCCTTCCTGCATTCACAGAGACACACTCAGGTGTCAGGGGCAAGGGCCAGAGAGCCGAACATGGAACCAAGAGGTCCAGACTGCAATCCAACCCTCTCCACTCACTCTGCATGGGCATGATGGTCATTCAATATTGAATGGTTTGGACCCAAACTGAAATGGCAGCCAAACGCAAGATGCAGAGGAGGCTGGTTATGGTTTTGGCTTTGACAACAAATCTTAGGTGTCTATTGAAAAGTCTTTAAATAAACTTTGAGGACCATCATAAAATATACAAAACAACAGCAAAGAATCAACTTATTACTGTGACGTGAGCCAATTATGTCACAAATCCCTTGGGGAAGGGCATAGGTGTGGCTGTTCCTGCAATGGCAGCCTTCCTCCTAATAACTCCTCCATGTCCCCTGAGCTGGAGCTGGAGCCCTGAACTGCAGAAGGAGCAGAGGCTTGGCCTTAGGTAGCTTAACTGCCCACGACTCCATGTGGATTCTGGGCAAGTCGCAGGGGAGGCAGGCACTTTCCTGGGCTCTGTCCAGCTCGAGACCCTTCATATTAACCTCTCCGCCTATCTAGGCAGCGCTGACGCACCCATCTCTCCTATGCTGCGGCAGACAGCATGGCCAACCAGAACCCGAATCGCACACCCACAGTGCAGAGCCCTGCCTGGCTGCCTCCGCAGCTCAACCTCAGGCCCACTATGCAGCAGACACTAAATCAGCGTTTGCAGGCTTAAGCAAGACCTGCAAGCCATCCACTCTGCACTTGTAACCAGATCGATCATCCTGAAACATCAAGGTCTGCTCAAGACCTTTCAGCTTTCCCCAGCCCACTCAGCCTTTAGCAGAACATCCAAAGTCCTTCCTCTGCAGCCTCACAGACCCCTAGTCAGCCCCAACCCACTTTTCCAACTATCTGTCTCCCTGACTCTTTCATAGCTTCTCCCTGCCCACCCAGAGCAGTCTCTGATCTATACTGATGCCCTTTGCTTCCCTGCTGGTGGTTATTTGTGGGGTTAATTTATTCTAGGTGAAAGTAATTAGGGGTGGGGCACACTCGCAAAGCAGGGTATCCAAGGCCAAGGAAAAGCTGCCAATCAAAGTATAGAAACTCCTTGTTCATAAATAAACCGCAGGGCTCACAAAGTGGGCCCAACATTGACATTCATAGGAAGGCTTCAGGGGCTACAAGGGTGTATGTAGCCTTGCTGTTGGTAACTGACTGGCCCATGTGCTCAAGGGGTTGCCAGGGTGCTCTGGGGCTGCAGACCTTCCCTGCAACCCTACTGAAATGTGGGTTATCATAGTGACCAGAGGGGCCAAGATGGGAGGACACTATGGGAAGCATAAGGCAGGCTAGGCCTGGAGCTAAGACAGTGATACCGTTTGGCTGTGTCCCCACCCAAATCTCATCTTGAATGAGAGAATTATGGGTAGCTCCCATTATTCCTATGTGTTGTGCGAGGCACCAGCTGGGAGATAATTAAATCATGGGGTCGTTTCCCCCATACTGTTCTCATGGTAGTAAGTCCCAAGACATCTGATGGTTGTATCAGGGGAAACTGCTTTTGCTTGGCTTTCATTCTCTCTCTCGCCTGCCCCATGTAAGACGTGCCCTTCACTTTCCACCAAGATTGTGAGACCTCCCCAGTCCTATGGAACGGTGAGTCCGTTAAACCTCTTTTTCTTTATTAATCACTCAGTCTCAGGTGTGTCTGTATCAGCAGTGTGAAAACAGACTAACACAGAGGGTCTCTGCACACACTCCTGAGAGTGTGCCTCCTTTCTCCTCTTGGAGAAAGCAGATTTGCCTGTTCCCAGGACTCTTTCTAGGCTTACACCCATGCATTTCTGCAGGACTGATACCCTGGTAAACTCAAGCGTGGAGGGAAATAGTAAAAAGCAGTGGTGGTAGTGTGCGGTCAGTAAAGGAGCTGAGGTTCTGCAGACAAGGCTGGTCTGTTCCCACTGTGCCCTGCGAGCATGATGAAGCAGGAACACAGCCCTTCCCACCTCTGCACCGTGCTGCATTTACTCCCTCCTGGATTCAGTCCCCTCCCTCTCATCCAAATCCTATTTCTCCTGTAAGCCCTGGGTCAGAGATCCCCATCTTCTCTCAAACGAATGCACATGTTATTATGCTGTAACAGGGATACTGTCTTGAACTTGTACCCGTACATCCAACAACGCTTTCTTGAGTATTGCTATGCGTAAACCATTCTGCCAGGCCCTGGGGTGGACATGAAGATGCAGAGGCTGCAGACAGAACCGACACTCAGGAGCTTATAATTCAGAGGGAAGAGGTGTGCCTGTGTGTGTGTGTGTGTGTGTGTGTGTGTGTGTGTGCACGCGCATGTGTGTGTGTGCGCACACGCTCCCATCTGGCTGCCCCAACTCAAACGTTCCTTGACCTTCATGGATTCAAACAGCATGTGACAATGACCACCCGGCCAAGAAAGAACACTTGTGGGGAAACCACCTGTGCTTCCTCTGGGGGCATTGCTTTATCAGAAGAAAGTCATCAATAAGAAATGAGTGGCTGTGTGGACCAATGATTTCCCTGAACATGAGGAAGCAGAGAAAGCAGATGCCGTCAGTTCCCAGAGCTTTTTCTAGACATGAAACCACTGCATTTCTGCAGGCCTGACATCTAATAAACTCAAGCTGGGAGAGAAGTGGTAAAAGGCAGAAGTCCGCAAATATGTTGACACTGCAAATATGTTGACACCCAGAAATCGTTCCCACACATGGAATATAGACACGCTTGGGAATGATTCCTGGGCTGGATGGAGGTTGAGGAGCCTGTACAATTTCTACCTGGTATGGGCTTAGTCTGAAAACTGACTTACAAAAGTTATTTTCTTTTTCAAGCACAGACATTATAGGGTGTCCAGGTGTCCACAAAGTAGCAGAGAGAAAGGAGGAAGAATGCAATTTAAAAAGATGATGCTCAGGGCCAGGTACAGTGGCTCACACTTGTAATCCCAGCACTTCAGGAGGCTGAGGTGGGTGGATCACTTGAGGTCAGGAGTTCAAGACCAGTCTGGAAAACATGGTGAAACCCCATCTCTACTAAAAATATGAAAAATTAACCTGGTGTGATGGTGCACACCTGTAGTCCCAGCTACTTGGGAGGCTGAGGCAGGAGAATCACTTGAACCCAGGAGGCAGAGGTTGCAGTGAGTTGAGATTGCACCACTGCACTCCAGCATGGGTGACACAGACTCCATCTCAAAAAATAAACAACAAAAAAAAAGATGTCCATGCACTTGACATTAAAACACAGCTCTTCAAGCTCTGAAGCCCTCATTAGCCCTCATTATTTACTTGTGTTTAGTCCGGGCAGAATCACAATAAACAAGATTCGGAGAGAACAAAGCCAGCAATTATATAATCCTACCCACCAAGGCTGAGCTGCAGTCAAAGACAGCTGGTTAGGAAGAACCCACCAAATCAACACAGGAGTAGCTAAGCTGCACCCACTCTGGAGCAAGCAGACAGAGAATCTGCTCACACTGGTTTTCAAGCATGAGCCCTTTAAATTTCAGGTCAAGTAAAAGTACCTCTTTCTCCAGAAGGCGCAGTACAATGATTTTGGAAACTTGTTCTCCATGGCAGTGGTAGTGACTCGGGTTGTTTTCAAGAAGGACTGAGTGTATTTAAGGGCAACTGGTTCATTAGAGACTAATGTGTAAGAAGGGTACCATTCAGGAGGGTACCAGCCGCCTTTACATGCTGCTTCTTGGAGATGTTAACCGTAAACTTCTGACAGTGAATGAAGCACTGGGCCACAATGACATCTCTTATGTTATTATGTCAGTGCAGACCTATGGTTGAAGAAAAAGATTGTTTAATGAAAAGCTGGCATCTACAAGGCTTTGAGCCTGGCTTCGAGCCTCAGCAGATGTGGCTGGCACTCCAGCCCAGTGCAGACTCAGAAAAGGATTCCTGGCTCCTGGAACATATGCACACAGTGTGTTCCTATACGATTCTGTGGGGTCAAGATCAGCCTTGCCAGAGTGACGTTGCCATGTCAGCTCCTTATTAGGTCTCACCGACCCCACAAAGCAGAATTCATAGCTTTTTCCGTGTCTCCAACTCCTTGTTCCTGTCAGTTGGTCAGTATTTTGCTTATGAGTCATGAGTAAGAATCTCCCCGCTAGAAACTGCCAATCCTTTCGGAGCACAGACTATGGCTCAGTGACAGAAGGTACAACACAATAAAAGGCAGTTAATAAGTATCTATTCAGCCAGGCACGGTGGCTCAGGCCTGTAACCCCAGTGCTTTGGGAGGTTAAAGAGGGCGGAGCACCCGAGGGTGGGCGTTCAAGACCATCCTGACCAACACGGAAAAACCCCATCGAAAAGAGAAAGAGAAAGAGAAAGAGAAAGAGAGAGAGAGAGAGAGAGAAGAGAAGAGAAGAGAAGAGAAGAGAAGAGAAGAGAAGAGAAGAGAAGAGAAGAGAAGAGAAAGGAAGAAAGAAAGAAAAAGGAAAAGAAAGAGAAAGCAAGCAAGCAGGGTGTGGTGTCCCATGCTTGTAATCCCAGCTAATCAGGAATATGAGGCTAATCAGGAATCACTCGAAACTGGGGTTGCAGTGAGCCAAAATCAAGCCATTGCACTTCAGCCTGGGCAACAAGAGCAAAACTCTGTCTCAAAAAAAAGGTAACTATTCAATGAAGACACACTTGTTACAAGGAAGGGAAATACACAGAAAGTTCTTAAATTTGTCAATCCTTTGCCCACATAAACACCAAGTCTTTCCTTCTGCAGTTAAGCAAAGATTCCTGGGACGATGCCTTCTCCTTGATGAATCAGCCAGTAAGACAAGAGCCACACCCTGATACGCAGAAGAAACAATATGAACAACCAACAGCCAGAGGAGCTGCGGAATCAATGAGTCTAATCTAAAATGAAGAGATCCCCCAAAGGCCTGAAGAACATGCCAAAAGAAGCCCTGAAAACAAAGGTGCTCAGAGCAGCAGGCCCAGAAATGGCATCCGAAGGCTCACCCCAGGTCATCTGAGTGACGCCAGTGATTACAGTAGAGAAGGGGTGAAGGCTGCAGGCAGGGCCTGTGCACTGATACCCGCAAGTGGAAGGTAAATTTTAAGGCTGCAAATGCTCTTCGGGATCCCAGACCACCAGAAGGGGCCCTGAGCAATAGGGAATCAGTGACAGAGAATCGGCAACACCAGAGACAGCAACTCTGTCCCAGCATCCTTGTACACGTGATGGCCAGAACAGAACCAAAACAAACGATGCCTCATCTCTGCTCCCAGGAGAAATCCTCAGTGTGGGTTTTCTAAACGCCTGCTTCTCAAGTCCCTGCACTCTGGTGGAGACAAGCTCTTAAGGAGAAAGGTGGCATTTAAAATAGGAGGATGAGAAGGACACTGTACTCTGACTGGCTGTCTACCTGGCACCTAAGGTGGCCCATGGCAGGTGGATCCAGGCCAAGGCAGTGAAGCAAAGGTGGCAAGGATGGTATGATGAGTTGCAGTGTGCCCCTCCCAAAAGATAGGCTGAAGTCCTAATGCCCTGTACCCCAGAAAGTGACCTTAATTAAAAACAGAGCTCATAGCCCAGGCGCAGTGGCTCACGCCTGTAATCCCAGCACTTTGGGAGGCCGAGGCGGGTGGATCACGAGGTCAAGTGATCGAGACCATCCTGTTCAACATGTTGAAACCCCGTCTCTACTAAAAATACAAAAAACTAGCTGGGCATGGTGGCGCGTGCCTGTAATCCCAGCTACTCAGGAGGCTGAGGCAGGAGAATTGCCTGAACCCAGGAGGCGGAGGTTGCGGTGAGCCGAGATCGCGCCATTGCACTCCAGCCTGGGTAACAAGAACGAAACTCCGTCTCAAAAAAAAAACAAAACAAAAACAAAAAACAACAAAAAAAACAGACCTCATCTAGCCAAAATGAGGTTATTGTGAGGGCTCTCACCCAATATGACTGGTGTCCTTATGAAAAAGGAGAAATTTGAACAGAGAGGGAAGACAATGTGAGGACACGGGGAGAAGTTAGCAGATAACTGGAGAGATGTGGCCACAAGCCAAGGAGTGTTGGGGACCACCAGCAGCCCCCAGCAGCTGGAAGGGACAGAAAAGACCCTCCCTCAGGGCTTTCAGGAGGAGCCGACCCTGCCAACACCTTGACCTTGGACTGCTGGCCTCCAGGAGTGTGAGAGAATAAATTTTCTGTTGTTTTAGGCCAACCAGTTTTGGGTGCTTTGTTATAACAGTTCTAGGAATTCAGATGGTAATGAGTCAAGGGAAGAAAGGGGAGGTTGGGACCTGAGAACTGGGAACATTGCATTGACACAGATTATGGCCATGTTCACACAGTTCACAAAAGGAAAGGCAAGAAACGGACTCTTGAAAGACAAAAGCATTTCTATTGAGATAAGTAGATCAGAAATGTAATTTTAAAAGGTAATGACAATGACCAAAAAAATCAGCCATTAAATTTGGGGAAAGCGTGTGAGGACTCTATGGTGTAAATGGAGAATTTCAGAAAGGACTTGAGAATAAATACCACAGGGAGCAGGGAAAGGAGAGACAAGAAAAGGGGGGACAGTCACCTTCTTTTTTTTTTTTTTTTGGCGAAGTCTCATTCTGTCACCAGGCTGGAGTGCAGTGGTGCGATCTTGGCTCACTGCAAAATCCGCCTCCCAGGTTCAAGCAATTCTCCTGCCTCAGCCTCTCGAGTAGCTGGGACCACAGTCACCTGGCACAATGCCTAGCTAATTTTTTTTTTTTTTTTTGTATTTTTAGTAGAGATGGTGTTTTGCAGTGTTGGCCAGGATGGTCTCGATCTCTTGACTTCATGATCCGCCTGTCTCGGCCTCCCAAAGTGCTGGGATTACAGGCGTGAGCCGCCGTGCCTGGCCGACAGTTTCCTTCTAATCTTAGAGGGGTTTACTCAGTTAAATAAAAGACTAAATGAGAGAAAGCAACGAAGTCAGTTTTGACAATAGCTTGTCTGTTAAATTTATTGTAAATATCAGAATTAGTGGTTAGCTGCCAATATGTTTAAACAAAGAAAGGAAACACTACCACAGAAACCAGATAAATGAGAAACATAAGCACAAAAATAACTTACAAGATACACTTCTGATTGTATCTTAATCGACATGTAACTGTAATAAACAATCAACATGTAACAATCTGCCTGAACAATCAACAGGTAACTATTTGTATTAAACAATCAACACGTAACAATCTGCATTGAACAATCAACAGGTAACTATTTGTATTAAATAATCAACATGTAACAATCTGCACTGAACGATCATTGTAATGATCTGTGGCTACAAGTTCAGACAACAGACAAACAATCTGGAAGTAGAAATGTAAGATTTACTTACCAATATAAAAATTATCAGTGACGCAATCCGAGAAAAAACAAAACACCATATGAAACAAACAGGAAAATAAAGAATTAGCTCCCAAAGGCTCCTAATTCAATATGATTGTTTCTCCAATCAAATATTTTAAATAACAAATAGTCCCTATGTTATGTAAATGGTTCCTTAATACAGGACTGGTTTCATTTTATGAGTCAAAACCAGTTACTTTGCAACGGCCATTAAAATTCCAGGCCAATTACATGTATGTACATGGATGCAGAAACTACAACAAAATATTTAATCAACTACAACAACTAAACTCAAAGATTTAAGTTCTCTAGCCAGATAGGGTCTATACAAAGACAACAGCATGGCAGTAATTTAGGGAGAAGCACAGCATGTTCTGTCAAAGAAAGGGAAACAGAGCTCCTCTTTTAAGCAAGTGAATGCCAAAAAATGTGTTTAGTAAAATTCATCGCTTTTTCTTTGCTAAAATCTTTAAAAAATAGGTAGAGAGGTTTTTAAAGCAAAAAGCAACATTGTACCCTTTTTTTGGGGTAATATTTCAGTCATTCCTTTTAAAAACAGGAAACTTACAAGAAATCTCCCGTCACTAGTTCCAACTTAGGAATTTTGCCAATAGCTATTTGAGAGAGAGGAAAAAAAGCAAGAAATAAAAATATGGTGTCTGCAGTTAACTAAGCTACTTAACTTGCTTTTGAGAGAGCCCTCAGTTTTCTCAACCTGTAAATAACAACAAAACTTCCACCTCACAGGTTGTATAAGAGATTAAAATAGAATGTTTGGCAAAGTACTTTTTAAAGCTATGAGACCCTATGTAAACAGAAGGGAGGTTATTACATATAAAAATTTTATCCATCCATCCATCCATCCATCCATCCATCCATCCATCCATGCAACCATGCAATCATCCATCTATCTATCCATCCATCCATCCATCCATCCATGCATCCATGTAACTATCAACCCACCCATCTATCCATGCAAACACGTAACCATCAAACCACCCATCTACCTATTTATCCATCAATTCATCCATCTACCATCCTCCTATCCATCCATCCATGGAAACATGCAATCACCCATGGAACCATGCAACCATCCACTGACCCATCTATCCATCCATGCAACTATCCATCCATTCATCCACCCACCCATCCATTATCCACCTACCCACCTATCCATCTTGTTCCAAGCCCTGCACCAAAGGGCAAACACAGGGTGAGCAAAGTTGGCCATGGTTTCTGCTTTGAGGAAGGTTCTAGTCATGTGGGGAAATTGATTAAAGAAGAATGTCACCCACACAGATAACCCCAAACTTTGCTTGGTGCTTTGAATAAAACTGACAGGAAGTTCTGAGACATACAAGGTTGGGATGGGGCTCAGTGACCAGGCCTGAGGGTTAAGGAAAGCCTTCCTGAGGATGTTGTGTAGGGATCTGCAGGGTGTTCTGGGTCAAGGAGCAGCAGTGTGCCGAGTGCTGAGTGCTGAGGAGGTAGGCTTGCTTTTTCCTGGCTAGGTGTGGTCTGTTTGCTGGTACAACATGGACAGTGTAGACTATCTCTGCCACCAGACACGTTGGTTCCTTTCTCTTCTCTTCTCCTTCTCCTTTTTCTTCTTTCTTTCTCTCTCTCCCTCTTTCTCTCTCTCTCTCTTTCTCTTTTTAGACAGAGTCTTGTTCTGTCACCCAGGCTGAAGTGCAGTGCACGATCTCAGCTCACTGCAATCTCTGCCTCCCGGATTCAAGCGATTCTCGTGTCTTAGCCCCACAGTAGCTAGGATTACAGGCATGCCCCACCACACCCAGCTAATGTTTGTATTTTTAGTAGAGATGGGGTTTTACCATGTTGGCCAGGCTGGTCTCAAACTCCTGACCTCAGCTGATCTACCACCTAGGCCTATCAGAGTGCTCAGATTTCAGGCATGAACCACAGTGTCCAGCAAACATATTGGTTTCTTTCCCCCATGTTGTCTTATAATAAATAGCAGTGCTTTGACCATGTTTGTGGCAATCGCTATTTATTTCATTTGAATTATGTCCTAGAGGTATCCTTGAGAAAGGAAATATCAAATTCTGAACAGTTCACTGGGAGAAAAGAGGTTTATAGCTTTTGCCACATGATGCCAATTCCTTTCCACACATATGGAACCAATTTACATTGCCAGCAGCAAGTCACTGATGTGTCCACGGCTCCATTGCCCTGCCAGATGTCTTACTCAGTGTGTCTATTTATTTTTCCTAGTTTAATAGGTGTGTGACTGTACTTGCAAGTTGTTTTAATTTGAATTTCTGTAATTGCCAGTAATGTTGTATATGTTTCCATGCCACGATTTACTGCTGGTGTTTTCTTATATGTAAATTAACTGTTCATTTGTCTCAACGTTTTCCTCAGTGGAACCTGTGAGCAATGTAACAGCCAGGGCAAGAGTCTGACCCATCACTGCGGAGTCCCAAGCATCTAGCAGGTGATTTACAAATCTTGGCTAAATTAAATTCAATCATCAGCTGACATGGAATTGCATCAGTGATCTACCTTGGATTTAAGTGTTTGTCCGTTCTTTTTTCCGAAATATTTTCCATGTCCTTTCCTTTTAAAATGATGTTTAGTAGAAATCATTTTGCTTTAATATTCATGTCATTTCTGACCATATATCTTCATATACATTTAGAAATTGAAAGGCAATCATCTCCCACTTATAACTGGGATAAACATGCTTTTAAACATATATATGTGTGTCTGTCTATATATATAACATCTATATAGATTATATCAATAATTACATCTATATATTATATATAATATTATAGATATTATCTGTATCTATAGATATGTACATTCTGATGTTTCCAGTGCTTAGTGCTAATCCATCTAGAATTGATTTGCATTGTAATAAACTGTGTTGATACCCAACAATTCTCACAGCCTTGGATAATGGTGGTTTTTGTTTTTTGTTTTTTTTTTTTCTTTTTGAGATGGAGTCTCGCTCTGTCACCCAGGCTGGAGTGCAATGTTATGATCTTGGCTCATTGCAACCTCTGCCTCCCAGGTTCAAAAGATTCTCCTGCCTCAGCCTCCCAAGTAGCTGGGGTAACAGGTGCATGCCACCATGCCTGGCTAATTTTTTATCTTTAGAAGAGGTGGGGTTTCACCATGTTGGCCTTGCTGGTTTCAAACTCCTGACCTTGTGATCCACCTGCCTCGGCCTCCCAAAGTGCTTGGATTATAGGTGTGAGCCACTACGCGTGGCTCAATATTTCTTACTGTTATTCTCTTTCTTATTCTATTCTCATTACATCTTCTAGTTTGTCATTTTAGTTCAAATAACAGTTTTTCTGTTTCTGCCCATCTAGCTTAATCATTTTCTCTGTTGTTAACTAAATACAAGTGACCGATATGCTCACTGCTTTGTGGGAGGTCTTAAAATCCAGCAGGACAACATGAACACCAGACCGAGAAGGCCTGTGCTGTTCCCATTCACTTATTCTGTCGCGTGGCCCTGGCTACCCAAGTTCGAGTTCTGTGAAGCACTAACAGACACATGAATAGTGTCACACGGGTCTCCTATTCTACAGGGAAAGCCTATGGGCAGAGGACAAGGACAGGTGAAGCTTCGGTATTTGGAACCTAGGGAAAATGGGCATATGTTTGGAACGTAGAGAAAAATGGGCATGTATGGAACAATTGGCTGAATTGTTCAACAGGGCACAAGACAAGTGGAGCTGGTGGAAGGATGCTGGGAACAACCCAGAGTTTGCTTTCGTTACTCTCAGAGGGTAGGGGAAGGGCCTCCTCTTCTGCTCACACAAGTGACTGCTGAAAAGGCCAGGCCATGAGGTGTCAGGGTCCATGCCCCAGCACTGGCTCCTACCATGGGGGCCTTGCTGGGCCAGGCTGAATTCTGGAATGCCAGTGCCCACCTGTGCTCCTCCAGCAGTACCATCCGCTGAGAAAAGGGTAAGTGGCCCCAGGGCAGTGGTGATGTGTGCAGAAGTGCTCTGCAATTTACAAAGCTCTGGAATAACACCCTCTGCACCAAATGTGAGGTCCTACGTAAGACAGGGATGTTTCCCAGAGGCCTCCGGCATCCCTTAGGAAAGGCCATCAGCTCCCGGCCATCAGGCATGAGCACGCAGCCCTGGCTCAGGTACCTCCATCAGCAGCTTGCACGGCCCCAGCAAAGTGCCTGCCTTAACTCTGAGGATGTGCAGCTGGGCTGCTTGGGCTCAGGCACTGACACACAGACCCGAGGGGTGGGGCACCAGGAACTTGCAAGCTACATAAGCCATGACTGACTGATCCAAAAAGTAATAATAAATGTCCCTCTCTTTTTAGGTTAGCTGCCAGATTTGAAATCATTAGAGACTTTTCAAAGGAAATTAATAATTTCCCCATTCGGTTGTTTGAAAGTTAATTTCAGGTCTGGTCTACTTCCCACACTTAAAACAGCTCCAGCGAGCCTCGGCCTAGTGCTCTAACTGCTGAACAGGGATGGACATCGTGGTTAATCTGGGATCTGATTAGGCTTTTCCTGGCATTTCTGAGTTTTCCTGTTCCTTTCTGGGTATGACAACATCAAAGCATTGAGCCGTTTCTCATGGAAACACAGCTAAACATTGACAGGATATTCACCACGAACACAGGTCGTCACATTAGATGTTCCGGCAGGACTTCTGCCGCTTTAAGAGGAGCACTGCCCAGCCAGGCAAACCGCTTGGCCAGGTCTGACTTGACTTCACTTTGTTCCGTAAAGAGTGTGTCCCAGCATTCCAGACCATGCAGGGTGGCCTCTGGAACCTTCTTCAACCAAACACCAACAAAACCCAGGCAGCCAGCCACTGCCAAGGGAAAACAAATGTGAGTTTCTCTGCACCTTCTGCATTTGCTGGCAGAGGTAGATTTGGGCCATGCTTGATCCAGAAACATGCAGAGGGGCTGCTGTACCTGGACCGGGTATGGCTTCCATGCAGGCAGCAATGACATTAAAAATACTGACCAGCTGGTGGGTTAGGCAGAACTCAACCACACAGAAAAAACACAATGGCACATGTGTGATCTCCCTAAGATGTCACCATGATGGCACATGCGTGATCTCCCTAAGACGCAACTATGATGGAACATGCGTGATCTCCCTAAGATGCAACTGTGATGGAACATGTGTGATCTCCCTAAGACACAACCATAATGTCACATGGGAGATGTCACATGTGTGATCTTCCTAAGACACTATGTCACATGCGTGATCTAAGACGCCACCATAATGTCACATGGGAGATGTCACATGCGTGATCTCCCCAAGACACCATCATGTCACATGTGTGATCTTCCTAAGACGCCATGTCACATGCGTGATCTAAGATGCCACCATGTCACATATGTGATCTCCCTAAGACGCTACCATAATGTCACATGGGAGATGTCACATGCGTGATCTCCCTAAGATGCCACCATAATGTCACATACGTGATCTCCCTAAGACGTCACTGTAATGGCACATGCGTGATCTCCCTAAGGTGTCACCATAATGGCACATGCGTGATCTCACTAAGACGTCACCATAATGGCACATGCATGATTTCCCTAAGATGCCACCGCGTGGCCTGTGACCACTTGTTGTACCAGGGCTGGAGCCACAACCTCCATCACACGTGCCCTGAAGGATTTGATAGTTCAACAAGGTCACACCCATGACTGCCAAAGGCATTTTCACACCACCTATCATGTCAGAGAAGCACCCTTTTCATGCCTACCCTTGTGTAACGAACCAACCAAACTGTCAGTTTAATCCCACTGGGTACCTGGGAAGGTGGGAGCACTTACCTCTGGCTCCTGAGTCATCCTTCCTGACGCTGGAGCCCTCCACCTGGCCCCCCTCTCTCCTCTCTTCTACCAGTGGCACAGCAGGAATATGTTGTTGCAGGCTGGAGCCCACGGGCAGCCAGGCACACCCACTCCAAGGTATTTGCCTTTGAAATTCACTTGAATGCTAAAAATACTATCTGTTTTGGGGAAGCTTAAGGAGTCCTTATGACTCAGGTTGTACTGAAATTTCATTTCCTCTTCTGACTCCACGCAACAGAGCCAACGGGAGGAAAAGCAACATTGCCTTTTCCTTGTCTTTTCATTCACAAGACACAGTAATCACTTCCTGCATGCTCTATGCCAACCTTGACAGGTAGAAGAGAGTTCCCGACAGGAAAGATCACAGATAGAGATGACAGCCGTTTCTGCTTTTACCTTTACACCAAGAAAATCGGAGACACTGGCTCTCGACCTTGGGTGCACACTGGAATCACCTGGAGAATTTCTAAAACTCTTCATCTCACCCCAGAGATTCGGATTTAATCAGTGTAGGATGCGGTCTGAGCGTCAGGGTTTTAAAAAGTTCCCAGGGATCATGATGTGCAGAGAATCACTGTCTATGTGAGGCCTAGGTGGTACAGTCCAGGAACTGAGAACTGGGGAAAGCCCTGTGTTTGAGAGTCCGAGCACCAATATTGTTTAGTATTTGTTGACCTTGGACAAATAACATAACATCTTTATACCTAATAATTTCATCTGTAAAATAGATACTATTCTCTGCAGTTCTTACTGAGGTGTAATGAGGACCAAATAAAAGTGCTTAGGAAAATAACCAGCACTAAATAAATGTCATGGATACATGATCATTATTTTCTTTGGGGACAGGAGGCTAATAATAATGTGAACTAATATTTATTGAGCACTTATTATGTGCTAGGCCCTGTGCTAAGTGCAGCTGCCCTCCATGGTGGAGATTATTGTTACCTCTGTTTTATAACTGAGAAAACCAACCAAGGCACAGAAAGGTAGAATTATACAGAAAGTAGAATATCAGTATTCTTTAGAAACCAGGAAATCAGCAGGAATAAGGGAAGGGTAAAAAGGAAGCAGCAATAAATATAATTCTAAAAGATGGAAAAATATACACTAATAGGACAGGTTCTACACAAATATGAAGCGGGGGGACTCCTCTTTCAAAAGACACATACTCAGATGAGATTAAAAACCAAATGCTGTTTACAAGAAATATGCCTACAGCAAAAAGACAAATAAAAACCTGAAAAGAAGTATCTGGGAGAAATATATCTAAGGTAGGCACAAAGAAAAAGAGGGCGAAGTGGCCGCGTGAAGAGAAAACCAACTCAGTTTCAAGGACAGAGACATCAACAGGATTAAGGTGGCCATTTGATACAGTGAAAATATGTACTGATGAGTTATAAAGTCAGAAACCAGGTATGTCAAGCAAGGCTTTGTAGAGAGAAGAGAAGAATGAGATACGAAAAAGCAGCAGAAGTGGGAAATAAACATATGTACTTATCTCGATGGGTATGTGTACTCTTGCACATCTCTATGTATCTGTAAATTTCTATATTTCAGACTCTGAGAAAGGAAGGCAGCACAAACAGGCAGCACAGAGAGGGCTCAAATACTGCAATCAACAAGCTAAAATTAGAGAAATAAAAGCAGAAATAAACATTCACCTCAAGAAACAGGGAGCATCTATTAGGCCCTTGCCCCGTGGCAGGCACTGTCATTAGGATGTTATAAATATTACCACATCTATTTGTCAAGCATCCCTCTGAGACAGGTATTTTATTGTTTTTCCCACCGATCCAAGACACAGAGGAATGCCCTGCAGCAGTGAAGCTTAGAGCCCAGATGAGAACCAGAAAGTCTCATGCCCAGGCCCTGCTTTAACCTCAATGCCATGAACAAAACACTCAAAAAATAACATATGGGCCGGGCCAGGTGTGGTAGCTCATGCCTGTAATCCCGGCACTTTGGGAGGCTGAGGTGGGTGGATCGCCTCAGGTCAGGAGTTCAAGATCAGCCTGACCAACATGGTGAAATCCCATCTCTACTAAAAACACAAAAATTAGCTGGGCATGGTGGCGCACACCTGTAATCCCCTCTACTCCAGAGGCTGAGGCAGGAGAATCGCTTGGACCTGGGAGGTGGAGGTTACAGACAGCCAAGATTGCGCCATTCCACTCCAGTCTGCACAACAAAAATTACTGAAATAACAAACAAAACAAGTAATGTAAAAAAATCTATCAAGTTCCTTGACAGGACTTGTATTTTAGCATAAATCTCTGGCTAGTTTGATTAAGTGTGAAAAAGAAAAAATAAAACTGTTTAACAATGTAAATGAAAAGAGTAATGTAAGTATAGATATAGAAGAAAAGAATAAGAAAATGCGACATTATGATAGCAAATTCAAAAACCTAAAGAAAATGGATAATTTTCTACCAAAATGTAATTTCCTGATTTGCATATAAGGGAAAGCAGACAATGTGAATTGACAAATGACTTAAAAAGGAATCCGAAAATAAAGATCTACTTTATCTAACTAATCTTTAACAATAAATAATTCCTATGAGGATTCTCCAGATAACATTAAGACGGAAAGTTCCCCAAGTTATTTTGTAAACCTAGCATCATCTTATGTTAAGCCCCATAAAAGCATTAATAATAGAAAGTTATAGATCAATTCACCTATAAACACAGATGCAGAAACTGTAAATAAAATATCAAGACATCAAATCCAGCAGTTAAAAAAAGACAGTTAGCATTTATAATAGAAGTTCAAGATTGAGTCAACATCTCTCATAATCATTTATTCAGTAAATACATTAAAGTAGAAAGGCTGTATGAATACACTAATTGCTGCAAAAGGGGATCTGACAAAGTTCGGCACTATTTCCTAACAAAAACTCAAACAAAAATGAATACATGGAAATTACCTAAATATAACAAGAACCTATTTACCAAGTGTCTAGAGCAAATGCTCATAAATTGGTGATACCAAGACCTTTAAAATCAGGAAGAAGATACATATAACTGCTAGAATCATGATTACGTAACTTTTGAAATTTCTAAAGAGACATAATAAAACAAGTTATATAAATATTAGAAAAGAGGAGATCGACTTGTTTTGAATTTGCAGAATATGATCACATCCAAAAGTCTCAGGGAATTCCGGTAAAAACTGCTAGAGTGAAAAGAGAAGATGGGAAAAGAACTGGGTAAAACAGAAAAAACAAAACAACTTTTCTCCGTATTAGTAACATCAGGTTGGAACAGAAATGGAAAGGAGTTATATAAATACATAGATATTTCATTTAAATGGTAGCAAAAACAATTTTAAAAAGTCACAGATAGACAAGACAGGTCCGGGACTTTTTAGAAAGAAAAGAAAAAAATTTTCATTAAAGAAAATAAAAGCTACACAAATAGAGTCACTGTGGGAAATGGGCAAAACAGAAGAACAAATGTTGAGTAATAGTCCAGTCAAGATACCTTTGAAAAAAATAAAAACCAAATGAACAGAAAACTTGCATTAACAGATTGTAAGACTTAAATGTGGTGCCCATAATCAAAACAATATGACATGTGCCAGAAACAGATTAACAGGCCAGTGAACCAGTACTGAGAATCCCAAGGCGCAGTGAACCAGTACTGAGAATCCCAAGGCGTACACACATACAGATACTGGGGAAAATGCCCGTGGTGACATTTAAATTCAGATGAAAAAGGAAGCTTTATTTAAAAACTGTGCTAGAGTAACTGGCTAGCTATCTGGAAGAGATAAAAGCTAGCCACCTCCACCCTCTGCCACTTCCCTCATACAACACACACAAATAAATACCAGAAAGGCTAAAGCTTAAAACGTAAAAACTAAATGAATGAAAACATTACAAAGAACTCCAGGAGAACACTGAAATAAAATTAGAGTGAAAGCAGCCTTCTTTTATAAACAGATACCAGAAAGAAAAAGATGAACATATTGAATTACATATTCTTTTATCTTTGCTATCACAAAAGATAACAAAAAAGAAAAAGAAAAGAAAAAGAAAGGACTGGGAAAAATACTGGCGACATTTATGATAAGCCAAGTCTTAAAAACCTCTAATATACCAAGAAAAAAAAAAAAAACTGCTCCAAAGTGAGAAAAAAAGACAAACAACCCTTTAGAAAAAATAAACAATGAACAGTAACAGGCAGTTCACTTAAGGGGAATGCAGATAGTTCATGAACATATGAAAAGATATTCAATATTATTAATAAAAACATGGAAATTAAAATAAGGAGATATTATTTTTACCAATCACACTGATAAAAATTAATAGGCTCCAGGATGCCTACTGCTGGCTGAGCTGTGGGACAGAGAATTCTGTATTTTGTTGGTGAAAGTGTGAATCACCAAAGTTTTGGGGGGCAGTGTTTCCAAAGCAGTCCACTTCGGGACTCTGCTCTATATAAGCAAACATACCATAGCAAACCAGGCTATATTGCAAAAGGAAAAAACGTATTTCAAATGTTCGCCAACAGAAGGAGAGCTATGTCAACTACGCTACATTAACTCTATGTATTTAAAGAATGTACCTGAAGGAATGAGTTGTAGCCACACTAACTGATCTGGAAGAAGTCCATGAGAGAGTACTAAATTTAAAAAGCCAAATTGAGGATAATATAAATAATGCAATACTATTTTTGTTATTAAAATGAGAAATTAAAACTAAACCTTGTCGAGGTTTATAAATGTTTTTATAGCATCGCGTATGGAAGGATGGGAAAAGATTCCTACTTGGTTGTTAAATTATTTACTTCAAGGGCAGAAGAATCATCATTTTTCTTACCACTTTCAATTGTTACCACTTGTTATAACAATCGTATACAAATTTGGTAATTTTAAAATTTAAAACATAAAAATTTTAAAAAGAAAATATGTTAAATATGATGTATTTAGCCAATTTTTGAAAAAAGCAAGCAAACAAACAAAAACTTTGGGAGGGGGATGAAGCCCAGATTTCAGATGCCATCCTGCTGTAGTTTGAATGTCCCCTTCAAAACTCATGATGAAATGTAATTGCTGCTGTGATGATATTAAGGGGTGGAACCATTAAGAGGTGATTAGGCCAAGAAGGCCCCACCCTCATAAATGGATTAATGTTGTTACTGAGGGAGTGGGTTTGTAATTTTGAGGGTGAGTTGTTGTAAAAGTGAGTTCTTCCCTCCCTTGGTCTGTTGGTCTCTTGCCCTCCACCTTCCGCCATGGGATGTGACTGCATGAAGGGCCTCACCAGATACCAGTACTACGCCCTTGGACTTCTCAATCTCCAGAACTGTGAGCCAAATATATTTCTGTTTATTATAAATTCCCCAGTCTGTGGTATTCCGTTTCGGCAGTACAAAAGGAAATAAGATGCACTCCACAGGCCGTGACTACTCACTGTTTTTCCTGGATAACTGCTGGGCAAGGCACTGGCTTCAATGAAATACTTTCTCAGCAGACGTTTGCTGGGGTCAGGGCTGTCCAGTAAGATGTAGGAACAGAAGTAGGCCCCATGCCGAAGCAGGAATATGGCAATGTCTTCATTCCCTAAAGGAATAAAACCGGAAAGCTAAGGGTATGCAGGTGCAGAGTGTCACAGTTGCTGGAAGGACAGCCTCTGATATGTGGAATGGAAACTGAAAAGGTACTTAGGCTGGTTGTACTTCTCTATTTGCTTTCCCTGATGTGTCCAGTTCCTGTTAGCAGGAGAATTTCTGTGGGGCTTTGCCCTTTGGAGTGCCTCAGACAACAGTGCCAGTAGCCACAGTCAGTCTCTGTCACTGAAATCCCCTTGCGGGGGCAAGTAGGGGGGAAATGAGGAAGGGTGCAGATATTTTGAAAAAGAAACACAGAACAGGAGTTGCAAAAGAAGTAATCTGAGAGCTAAGAGTGGGAATAAAGATGAGGTCCCACATCTGGAGGCTGAGACAGTCTGCACGGTCAGCTGACTCGGGTAGTGGGGAGACCCACCTGACTTGATGGCCGCATAGAGAGGTAAGCGCACGATGACAGGGAACTCATTCTTCCTGATGGCGTAGCTCTCCGGGTCAGCCCCATGTGTCAGGACCAGGAGCTTCACAACTCCCAGGTGCCCTCGCTGGCAAGCCAAGGCCAGCATCCAGTTCAGCAGCCGCTGGGGACTGCAGGGACCTGGCAGGAGATGGCAGGACAAAGGGAAAGTGCCAATGAAGGGTGCTGCTTGCTCCCACTCTGCTCTTCCCCTAGACATATGCACCACGGAATACTATACAGTCATGAAAAAAGAATGCGATCATGTCCTTTGCAGCAACATGGATGGAGCTGGAGGTCATTATCCTAAGTAAACTAACACAGGAAGAGAAAACCAAATCCTGCATGTTATCACTTATAAGAGGGAGCTAAATATTGAGTGCACATGGACACAAAGAAGGGAACAACAGGCACTGGGGACTATTTGAGGGTGGAGGGAGGAAAAAGGGTGAAGATTTAAAAACTACCTATTGGGTGAGTACTATGCTGATTACCCACATGACAAAATCATCAGCATACCAAACCCTGACAGCATGCAATTTCCTCATGTAACAAACCTGCATATGTACCCCTGAACCTCAAAGTTAAAAAAAAAAAAAGCAAAATTCAGCCATCCTGTTTCCAGCTGAAAGTGGCTTCTGCTGAGTTGATAGCGTTTTCTGGAATAGCACCCCTGAACTGCATATGACATTTCCCATGTCATTCACTAACCTGCTTATCAGATAATGCCAAGTGATAAAATGTAGGATTCCAAACGCCATATCCAGTGTGATCTTAGCCAAATAAAAAATAGGTGTATGGAAATAAGACTAGAAAGAACTACCCCAATGTTGTAGTATTATCTCTGGGCTCTCCCCCGCCCTCAGCCCTCCTCTAGGGTAACACTACATGCAGGAGTATAAACTTTGGAGACAGGCATTTTAGAGTTAAAATAGTTTAGCTATGTAATTTTGGACACATTTCTTAATCTCTCTCTGCCTCAGTTTACCTATTGGTAAAATCGGTATAATAATACTCATCCTCCCAGGTTTAATGTGAGGACTACATAATGTATGTCAAGTGCCTGGATCAATAAATCCTAACTCATTATGTTGTGTTATTATGTTATTAGAGTACTAAGACTTCCCAACGTTTTAAAATTATCTGTAACATACATATATTACTTTCATGAATAATAGTAATACAAGCTTTGGTGAAAGAAATAGATTTAAACTGTCAGGTCTAAGACTGAGAATTTCTCCCCAGTGGAACCGCCTACTTAATTTCAGGATGAAATAACACTTAGCACATTGAATTAACGGGGACAGTGTGGGCTGAAATGTTACAATATCTTCAAGTTCAAAATAGTGCAATATCGTTTGGCTCTAGTTGCCAGGGGAAAATGACCTCATCTTCTGCATGGACACTTCCCAAATGCATCATAACACACTGTCTCATATCCAGAGGCACAGAGTCCTTAGGGATCCACAAGCTCCCAAGTGAGGAGAGAGCGACCCTCTCCTTCATGACAGGACATCGATCAGGAGCCCAGGGTCAGGACAGCCCTGTTATTCACCAAATAAAGCACCTCGCATGGGGCTGAGGCTGGAGCCAGTGCCAAGTAAATATCCCTTCTTCTCCCTCTACTATTAACCAGAATTAATGATTTGGAGGTATGTTAACAGAAAATAAGTGATCCCTAATTCACTTACACAAGAATATCTAGGTAAGTGAAACACAGTAACCACGCTCGTAACTTCTGATGAGATGCAGATGCATCAGTCTTAGGAGGCAGGCATCATATTTCAGGACCATGACTTTTAAGATGAGGAAACCAAAGCTCAGAGGGGTTTGGAAATGGAGGAGATGGGTCAAAGAGGTGGGAAAATCTACAGGGAAAGGACGCAAACCTTCTGAAAGGTACGAAGGTTCTGCAGAGCCTCTGGAGAGAATAGCTGAAGGCAGCTGTTCTATAAACCTCAGGCAGAGGGCAGGAGTAGGTACAAGGGATTGTGGGGAAAGTTATCTTAAACAAGCTTGCTCACTTATGGTGACCAGGAACTGACCTTTGATCATCTGCATGGGTGAGGTTACCGGAACGTTATAAACGTTAATCACCTACAGGTTGTGTGGGTTCCAGGTTTTCGGCACTGTGCCTGCACCAAGTAACAGCAAGCAGCTCCAGCTTCTCCGGGCTGCAATCTGGCCACGAGACCCAGGCGGTCATCTGACGGCTCTTACACTGCACACCTGTGTCTGAGTACACATTGCATCCGTCGGCCAGGGTCTGTGGGACTGACCCAGCAGGGAACTTCCTAAAGGTCCCACAGTTGGTAAGTAACAAGGTCAAGACTTAAACCTTGCTTTGTCTAAAATCAAAGGGTACTCTCTTAACCACACAAAACCCCTACAGGCAGGCGTCCCCAAACTGCGGCCCCCTGAGGCCATTTATCCGGCCCCCCGCCGCACTTCAGGAAGAGGCACCTCTTTTCATGGGTGGTCAGTGAGAGGAGCACAGTATGTGGCGGCCCTCCAACGGTCTGAGGGACAGTGAACTGACCCCCTGTGTACAAAGTTTGGGCACGCCTGCCCTACAGGTATTGTCTACAGCCTAAAGCCAATGACAGAGGAGCCTCTCTTCCTCCCTCCTCAGCTCCAAAAACCAGAAAGCACGTAGCAGTGTGCCTCAAAGAAAGCATCCCCTCAACCTTCCACCCCTCTTCTTCTCAAACCCTCCTTGTTCTCTAGCGGCCTCTTGTTTTCGTTTTTTGTTTGAGACAGGGTCTCCTTCTGTCTCAGGCCAGGGTGCAGTCATGTGGTCACACCTGACTGCAGTCTCAGGCTCCTGGGCTCAAACCATCCTCCTGTCTCAGCCTACCAAGTAGCTGGGACTATAGGCATGTGCCACCATGCCTGGTTAATGTTTTAAATGTTTTGTAGAGAAGGAGGTCTCACTATGTTACCCAGGCTGGTCTTGAACTCCTGACTCCAAGTGCTCCTCTTGCCTTGGCCTCCCAAAGTGTTGGAATAAGAGGCGTGAGCCACCATGTCCGACCTGCCTCTTGTTTGTCTTCTTGCCTTAACTTACTCCTGACCATGGCTGACTTCCCTTCCAGCTTGGGAACCCCTTTGCAAGAAGTGCGGGGGTGGGTACACACTGTTTTGCCCACCTCTGCACTTTCTGCAAAGCCCACCACAATGGTCTGAAATCCTTTAGTTCTCAGCAGCTCTGCTCAGAGTTGAGCTAAAGACAGGATGCTCCTGGGAGCAGCTGAAAACTGTGATGAGGTCCAGCCACGCTTCCTGCTCTGCAAAAGCAGGCAACCCAAGTCCTTCCCTCACATGTCTGCCAAGAAAACTCCTATTCACCTTGCAAAGCCCAGGTCAGATGTCAGCCTCCCTTGAGAGACTCCATCCTGCATCCAAACAAGCCTGCCTCCAGTGTGTGCTTCCAGACCTCTGCGTAAAAATACTTCAACCTCAGCGTAATTACGTTGCACAGCGTTATTCCTTTCTGCCTCAATTTCCCCTGCTTGGCCAGGAGCTACTAAAGGGCTGGGAAAATCTTTTTTTAAAAATTCTGTGTCTCTCAAGTTCTACAAAGCGCTCAGCACTCAGCAGTGTTCAATAAATATTAGCTAAAATTAGGTGACTGAGTCAGCTGGTGTAGACTCTTCAGGGTTAGAACAGAGCTACTGTTGGGGCTCCCTGAAAAGACGGGGTCCGCCTTTTGCTCCTCAGGGTGCCTGGGCTCCTCTCTGCCCTCCTATGTCTTTTCTTAGTCTACTTCTCATGGGCCCTAAAACTGTCCTGATTTCTGCCCAGAACCTCATTCTCCCTTCAGACACATCAGGGGACCACCAGCTTGGAACCAACTCCAAGGACAGATCTATCAAAGTACACAGCTGGAAACCCTCAAACAGGACTGCTAAAGAAGGGCTGGGGCCCAACGCAAAATAAAAAGAATGGGGCCCCTTGTTTAAAAATCAAGAACAATTTTAAGATAGTGAGTACAGAGTATTAAACCCAGCATGAGCCCTTCCAGGTGCAGGCCCCTGAGCAACTGCATGTTCTCCCACCCAAGAGGTGGGCCCTGGCTCCCAAGTAAAATCCTAACTCCCCAAGACCACTGCTAGGGTGTGCCTCAACCTACAGCTGTAGCGACGCCCGCCTAGACTGGGGCAATGTTTCTGAGCCAAGTTCACCACAGGAAATTACAGGAAACCAGGAGATCTTGAGTTCACCAGAGGAAAAAAAAAGTTTCTACAACAGCAACATAGTGTGGTACACCAATACAATGGCATCTTATTCAGCCATTTAAAAAATGAGCTATGAAGTCACAAAAAGGCATGGGGAAACCTTAAATGCATATCGCTACGGGAAAGAAGTGAGTGTGAAATGGCTACATACTGTGGGATTCCAACTAGAGTGATGTTCTGGAAAAGGCAAAGATAGTAAAAAAGATGCATGGTTGCCAGGGGCCGAGGTGGGAGCTGGGGATGGGGCTAGGGGAGGGGTGGACCGCAGAGAACTTTTAGGGTAGTGAAACTGTTCTATGTAATACGGTAATGATGGACACATGCCACTATCCATTTGTCAAAACCGACAGAATGTACAACAGCAAGAATGAATTGCAAAGTAAGCGACGGACTTTAGTTAGTAAGAAGCTATCAATATTAGCTGATCAATTGTAGCAACTGTAAAACACTAATGTGAAACGGAGTTATAGAAAAAACCGTGTGGGGGTGCATGGTGGAACTCGCCTCTCTGAACTTTGGTTTCCTCATCTTAAAACCATGGTCCTGAAATGCAGTACCTGCCTCATAAGACTGACACATCCCAATCTCAAGAGAAGTTACAGCATGATTACTGTGTTTCTCTTACCTAGATATTCTTGTGTAAGTGCATCAGGGATCACCCGTTTTCTGTTACCATCTCTTCAAGTCATTAATTCTGGAACTCTGTACATTCCAATCAATTTTTCCATAAATATAAAACTTCTCTAAAAAACCCAGTCTATCAATTATTTTTTTAAAAAGCAAGGTTAATTACATTCTCTATGAAACATGGCGTGTGAGACGTTCCCTTGTGAGTTCAGGGGAGTGAGAGGTGGGATGTGGCTGGCAGGAAGCTTCACTTCGTTTGGATGTCAGTGGCCTGCCCTGGATTTCTTGATCTCATTACTGGTGAAAGCATGAAGAAATAAACATTTTGGGGTGAAGCCTCAGGAGACAGGGCCCTGAGACATGGTTAAGAACTCGCCTCGTGATTTACCTGGTAAGGACTCAAGCAACTCCTGCACAACTGCCGTGTGCCCATAACACGCTGCCACCACGGCTGCGTTGTCATCTGTGGGTTCGGTTGGCAACTCCGCCAGTCTCTTGGTGAGTAGATAGCGGACCATCTCCAGATCCCCATAGGCGGCCGGGATGCTCAGAAGCTGGCTCTGGTCAAAACACAACAAGGCTCCAGTGAGACTGGCTCAGCGATGCTTCACCAGGTCCCAGGGCAGGACTGACATTGCATTGCCCAGAATGGCAGCAGCTGCCAAGGATGGCTGTGCAGCACTCGAAGTGTGGCTTCTCGAAGTGAGACGGGGAGAGTGTAAAATCACAGGTGAATTCAAAAACCAAAGACCAAGCACAGAAAGGGTAAGCTAGCTCATCAATAATATTATGGTGGTTACATGATGAAACAACGATTTTAATATATTCATGTTAAATATTAACATTTTGTTTGTTTGTTTCCGTTTGCTCCCCACCCCCCTGCCTTTTTTATTTTTTTGAGGCGGGCTCTCTCTCCATTACCCAGGCTAGAGTGCAGTGCTGCAATCTCACCGCAGCCTTGACCTCCCAGGCTCAGGTGATCCCCCTGCCTTAGCCTCCTGAGTAGCTGTAGCTGGGACTGCAGGCACACGCCACCACACTAGCTAATTTTATTGTTTTCTTTGTAGAGACCAGATCTTGCTATGTTGCCAGGGCTGGTCTCGAACTTCTGGGCTCAAGTGATCCTCCCGCCAGAGTAACTGATTAGAGGTGTGAGCTTGTTTACTACTTTAATGTGGCTACCAGGAAATATGATATGATGCATGGCTCGCATTCGCTGCTCTCGACTACCTGCTTCATGAGGATGGGGAGGGTGTGCATATCCCCTTCTAGCATAGAGCCAGACTCAGTAAGCACTTGGTACATGTCGAGTCAGCCCTGGGAAGAGGGAAGGTAACCAGGCCCTCTGAGGAACCATCCTGTAAGTTATTCCTAAACGGAATGTGACAGACCAGGGGACTTCACAGATCTGAATCCAGGGACAAAGATCTTCCAGCAGCATGCAGAGGGACCCCTGACTTGGTGGCCCAGAGGAAGGAAAGGATATGGTGGAAACTGGACCCAAGCCTGACTGCCTACTCACTGCAGTCCTTCTGGTATGTAAAGGTTCTATGAGGCGGGCCATGTATTAATACATGGACAGGATGTGAGGTTCAGAGAGGTTTCAGAGCTTGCCCAGGACCACATAGCTAGTAAGTGGCTATCACAGACCTGTATAAAAGTGGCCTTGACTTATCAAGAGCTCTCCAGGTCTGAGAAAAAGATACTCAGATGGCTGCTAGATTGGCATGTCAAGTGTTTGATTGCATTTTTGAAATGTCAAATCCTTTGGAACCTGTCTGCCTCCTATGGGCTTGAACATCAGTGGGTTCAAGCAGGTAGATGGGGAGCCCCTATTGGAATGGGATGGCCAGGCCCCCATCAGCACTTAACTGATGATCTGCTGTGTGTGAGAGGTGGGACTGGGCACTGAGGATGCCAGGGGCCATTTCTGGCCTCCACAGATTAACAATTAAGTTTGAGGTGGGAATATGAATAGACAGCCCCCGGTGAGCACATTTTAGTTGCTGAATAGTTTATAACACAGTGTGTTTGGAAATCGTTTTAGGTGAGTTGGGCAGGAATGGGTAAATGGAGCCCCCAGGAAGAGGAATGGATATTTATCAAAGCTCTTACCACGTGCCAGATGCTGGACTGAGTACTCTATTTACATGGCCACATTCAATCCTCCTAACATTCATGCCAGGAATGTGTCTGTACTTCTGTGTTAAGGATGAGGAAATAAAAGCTTGCCCATGGTTAGGGAGTTCATCATCGGCAGAACGACTCAGTGTTTGAACTTGGCTGTGTCTAGCTCCAAAGCCCAAGAGTGTCTGTTCCATCCAAGACTTCCTGGAAACAAGGGACTTCGAGGAAGGCTCAGGTTCTGTAAGTAGAGTGAATGGGCTGATGGTGGGAGGTATGTCTGACAGGTGAGGAGAGGAATGGTCTAAGGGGCTGGGATGAGGTGAGGGACAGTAGATTCATATATTCAATATGACCAGAAAAGAAAACCCCACTCACCTGCCACTCTGCCCAGGGTAGGGCTCAGTGGTCCTATCATTCCAGGAAAGCATTTGCATTATGGAGAAAAGCCACAGTGATTGATTAAATGCTTCACTGCACACAACTAACAGCTGTCTAGACTCGGTCAGTCGGTTACAGGCTTAAAAGCCCCATCCTTTAGAGGTGGTAAGTGATGTCATAGGAGCCAGCCCAAGGCCAAGAGGGACACAGATGGTGGGAAAGGTCAAAGCTGGCTTTTTAGCTGGAGGCTCCACAGAGTGTATTTTTTAAAATTCTAACAGCATAGAAAAGTATAAAACAAAAAGTAGGCTTCCCTCTATGCCTTTATCTCCCAATCGTCCTCTGCAAAGGATGCCTTTCAGAACATGTTTATTCATAATGGTCACAGGAAATCTCACATAAAACCAAATGCTTTTCTCACTTAATTCATTGTGCCCTTTTAATCAGCCCTGTAACACACCTGCAGAAAAGTGCAAATATTTTAAGTGTTCAGTTTCATGAAAGGCATCTGAACACATCCATGTAACCGATCTCGTTCCAAAGACCAGGACATTGCCTGTGCCCAGAAACGCCCTTTCTTCCTTCTAGTCACTGCCCTCTGGTGAGGAGCCACTCTCCTGAATTCTAACATCATAGATTAACTATTGCCAGTTTTTAAGTGCTGTAAAAGTGGAATTATACTTCACTTATTATTTTTTAACTTTTTGCTTTGAAATAATCAGAGATTCACAGGAAGTTACAAAGATAGTACTGAGAGGACTCAAGCATTGTTCATCCAGTTTCCCCATGGTAACATCTTACATAATTGTAGCAAGATATCAGAGTCAGTAACTTGACGTTGCTACCGTGTATGTATATAGTTCTGCCATTTTGTCACACATGAGGTTTGAGTAGCCACCACCACAATCAAGCAGACCTGTTCCAGCATCGCAAAGGTCTCCCTCATGCCAGGCACCCATGCACGGCCTCACATATCCTCTTCCCCATCTCTCACCCCTGACAAGCACTAATCTGTCTTCCATCTCTATAATTCTGTCATTTTGAGGACGTTATATAAATGGAATCATAGAGACTATGGTCTTTTGAGATTGGCTTTTTTTTTTTTTTTTTCTGAGACGGAGTTTCGCTGTTAGCCAGGCTGGAGTGCAATGGCTCGATCTCGGCTCACCGCAACCTCCGCCTCCTGGGTTCAGGCAATTCTCCTGCCTCAGCCTCCTGAGTAGCTGGGATTAGAGGCACGCACCGCCATGCCCAGCTAATGTTTTGTATTTTTAGTAGAGACGGGGTGTCACCATGTTGACCAGGATGGTCTCGATCTCTTGACCTTGTGATCCACCTGCCTCGGCCTCTCAAAGTGCTGGGATTACAGGTGTGAGCCACTGCGCCCGGCCGGCTTTTTCTTTTTTTGTCTTCTTAGCATAATGTCCTGAGGTCCATCTGACTTGTTGCGTGTTTCAGTAGAGTTCCTTTGAAGAGCTCAGTAGTACTCCATGTATGTTTAAGTATTCACTATCTGAGAGTCTTTGGTTGTATCCAGTTTTGGGCCATTGGAAATAAAGTTATTATGAAAAATCATGAGCAAGCTTTTGCGTGCATGTAAATTTCCTCTCTCTAGATTAAATGGAGTTCAACTGCTGGTTCGTAAGTGTATTTTTAGTTTTTTAAAGAAACTGACAAACTATTTTCCAGTGTGATTTTACCATGTTACATTCTCGCTGGTAACCTTCTCTGCATTCCAATCCGAATTTGGTATTGTCATTATTTTTTATTTTTGCTGTTCATAAAGGTGTTTAGTGACATCTTATCATTGCTCTAATTTTCATTTCCATAATGGCTAAGAGGTTGAACATCTTTTCATGTGCTTATTTGCCATCTGTGTATCTTCCTCAGCAAAATGTTTCTTCATGTATCTCATTAATTTTCTATTTGGATTGTTTGCTTTTTAATGTTGAGTTCTGAGAGTTCTTTACATATTCTAGCTATAAGTCCTTTGTCAGATAAGTGGTTTGTAAATATTTCTCTCAGTCTGTGGCTTTTTTTTTTATTTTTAGAATCACTGCCTTAGGTATTTCTCAGAGCAAAAGTTTTTAATCTTGGTGAGGTCCAGTTTACCAATTTTTCTTTCATAAATCATTTATTTTATGGATTTTTCTGTATAGATTGTCATGTGATCTATAAATAGAGACAGTGTAATTTATTTTTTTCATATCTGTGTGCCTTTTATTTCGTTTCCTTGCCTTCTTGTATTGGCTAGAATTTCCAGCAACCTGTTAAATATAATGAATGGTATTATTTTAAAAACAATGATTTTATAGTTACTCTTGAATAGAACTTGCAGTATTATATTGAGAGTGGACATTCTTGTCTTGTCCCTGATCTTAGGGGAAAACAGTCTTCAACATCAAGAATGATGTTAGTTGTAGGTTTTTGTCAATGTTCTTTATCCTATGACGAAGTTCCTGCCTATCCTTAATTTTCTGAGTTTTTTTTAAAAACATGGTACTGAATTTTGTCATTTTTTTTTTCTGTATCAAGTGATATAAGGTAACTTTTCTTTTTTAGTCTATTAATAAGGAGGATTACATTGCTCAATGACTGAATGCTGAACCAACTTTGCATCTCTGCAATAAACTCCACTTGGTCATGGTTTATAATTCCTTTTACATAGAGCAGAATTTCACTCACTAATATTTTGTTAAGAATTTTTGCATCTACGTTCATAATAGGCATTGGTCTATACTTTTCTCTCTCTCTCTTTTTTTTTTATGCTGTCTTTGGTTTTGGTGTCAGGGTAATACAGAATTCATAAAAGTGTTTTTTAAAAAAGTTCCTTCTATTTTTTAGAAGAGATGATGTAGAATTGGTATTAATTCTTTAAATATTTGGTAGAATTATCCAATGAAGCCATCTGGACCTGTACATTTATTTTTTGGGGAGGTTTAAAATTATGAATTGAATTTTCTTAATTGTTAAAGGGCTATTCCAATTATGTATTTCCTATTAAGTTGTGGTAGTTTCTACTTTTCAAGGATTTGTCCATTTCATCTAAGTTGTCCAATTTGTGTGTTTAGAGCTGTTCATAATGCCCCCTTATTATCTTTCTAATATCTGCAGGATCTGTTTGATGTTCCGTATTTCCTTTCTGATGTCGGTGATGTTTGTCTTTTGGATTGTTTTTACCCTAAAGGCACAGAACAACAGAAATTGTTCACTCTGGAACAATTTGACTTTGACTTCTTTCAGGCTTTATTTTGTTTTGCTTTGTCTTTAGTTTTAATAAGTTTGACTATGATGTGCTTGGAATGGATTTCATTGGGTGTATCCTGTTTGTAGTTCATTCAGCTTCTGGAATCTGAACACTGAAGTCTTCTGCCAGTTAGAGAAGTTTTCAGCCATTGTTTGAGTTTTCCTTCAGTCCTGCCTTACATTTACTCTCCTGGGACTCTGGGGACATGAATGTTACATCTTTTGTTAAAATCCTCACACGCCCATGAGGTTCTGTTCTTTTTTCCTTTTTTCGTCTGTTTTCTTTTGTTTTGGCTTCTGTTCCAGAGTGAACAATTTCTGTTGTTCTGTTTTCCCATGGTTGTTCCCCCATCCTCTCCTCTCCACTGTACAGTTGAGCCCGTTCAATAAGGTTTTTTTTTTTTTTTCTTTAATTTCAGGTATTGTATTTTTAAGTTCTAAAATTTTCATTTGGCTCTCCTCATGTCTTTTATTTCTTTGCTGAGACTATTTTTCCATTTGTTTCAAGCATATTCATTATTGCTCAGAGAAACACTTTGATGTGACGACTGCCTTAAAACCCTTGTGAGATCGTTCTAACATCGGAGTCATCCTGCCGTTGGCATCTCTCGGTTGTCTTGTCTCAGTGAGTCTGCGATCTTTCTGGTTCTCGGTAATTATGAGTCATTTTTTTTATCATGGCCTGGATATTTGGGGCATTATGTTTTGAGACTCCGGATCTTACTTAAATCTTGTGTTTTGGTAGGCTTCCTCTGACGCCACTCTGGTGGGTAAACAGGGGTGTCCCTTCAATGCTGCCTCGTGGTATGGAAATCTGGGGGCTGTATTTAGAATTGGTTGACTCCCAATAAGCAGGGGCTCCTTGTTATTGCTGGGCAGTGTTGGGACTTTACGTTCTCTTCTAGGCCTGCTTCAATTCCACCCAAGGTGGATGAGGAACGCACGTCTCATGACTGCCACGCTGGATGGAGACAGAAGTCCAGGCTCCTCGCATGTTGTCCACTGACGGTGAGCAGGGGCTGTTGTCACCACCTGGTGGGGATCAGCACCCCAGCTCCCCACAGCATTCTCTGACACCCTGGGGTGGGGATGACTGGGGTGCCTGTTACAGCCTGGGAAGGGTGGAAGTCTAAGCTCTGCACCTGGCCTTTACTGGTGAGGGGTGGGGCAGGGCTGCAGGTATCTTTCTGCGGTGTTTGGCTGAAGAGGATTGGTGACTGACAGTAAGTTTCCTTTCTGGCTTTGCTGTGGCTTTCCTGGTGCTTTCGTTAGAGGCAGCAGGCTTTCCTTGAATTTTTTTTTTTTTTTTCTTATCTGTGCCAGTTTGTTTCTGGATTGCCAACTTCTTCATACACTGGAATTCTTTTGAAAACAGCGGCTAGAGATTATTTTGTCCTTTTGGAGTGCTGTGTGGTATTCTAGGACCTAGACAGACTGAGATTTCTGTAGGAGTCTTCTCCCGTGGATAGAACAGTTAGGCGGTTTGCAAGGTTGTGCTATTGTAAACACAACTTCAATGAATAGCCTAACACATAAAACTTGGCAATTTTTTTTACAAGTATATCTGTAGGGGTAAGTTCCTAGCAGTAGTTTTGCTGTGTCAAAGATGATGTAATTTTAAAATTGGACAAGCATTTTCAGATTGCCTTCCAAAGAGGCTGCACACATGTATATTCCTAGTAGCACTGAATAAAGGTGTGTAAGTTTCCAAAGCTTTCCTTCTGATTTTTATCAAATTTTCAGGGGCCAATCTGACAAGCTTAAAAATGCTGTTTCCTTTTTGTTTCACTTTCCTTTCTATAAGCATTAACAAAGCTGAGTAACTTTACATATGTGTACCATCTATCTGCATTTCTTTCAGGTGTGTGTGCATCTATTTGCCTATTCATATTCTTAGTCATTTTCATTCCTGGTACTGTTCCCAGCCACTATTGGTATTGAGGTTGTGTTAGCCTCATCAAAGAAACAGGGGAGTGCACACTCCTTTTCTATTTTCTGGACAAGCGATTATATTATTTGGCCGAACACACTGGTGAAGCCACGTAGACCTAGAATTTTTGTCAGAAGGCTTTAGATGATTGATTTATTTCCTTGATGGCTGAAAGACTATTCATGCTTTCTGTCTCTTTTTAAAGGTAAACTTTTCTTGTTATTTGTTCATTTCATCTAAATTTTCAAGTGTGTTAACATAAACTTGTTCATAATACATTCTCTTATCTTTTTGATGCTTGTGTAAACTGCAGTGAAGTTCTCTTTTATATTCCTGATTTATCTATTTCTTTTTTACCTTTTACTCTCACCAGAGATTTTCCATTTTATTAATCTCTTCAAAGCACCAATTTTTGATGTGGTAGTCGTTTCTACTTCTTTCTGATTTGCTTTCTATTTCAAAACTTTCAAAAAAAAATTTTTTTACAACTTTATACCTTCTATTTTCTTTGCCTTCATCTTGCTGTTTCTTTCCATGTCCTGTTGTCCTTTTGAAAATTATGATATTGTTTCATATTGACTTATACAAGCTCTTTGTCAGTGAAGGATATTAGCCATATACCTTCTCTGTTTGCATCAATCCTTGACTCTTATTTATGGTGTTTTTTGGAACTACAGTTATACATTTTTATGAAAACACAGATGTATCCATCCTTTTCCTCACTGTCTTCTCAAAGTCCCATCGGATGGGGTTCCATCAGTCCTGTATTCAGGGAACAGGCAGCCTTCCAGGAACCTTCTCGATTTTGCATTGCCACTGTTCATGATGCCACAGAGAAGAGACCCACACCCAGGACTCTATTTTTCTTTATTCAAATATTGGCCAGAGTGCCCTTTCCCAAATTATCATGCCACTCTCTTTAAGAGCTTCTCTACCCTCAGGGTGAAGTCTCACCCCGCTGGGCTCGCGGGTCCCTCCATGATTGTCTTCCCCCATTAGCATCACCTGCTGGTGCTACATCCGTCAATCTACACAGCTCTGAAATGAGCTATCTCTGGCTGCTTGGCCACTTGGCAGGGATGCCAGGCTGTGTTTGCTGCCCAGCTCCCTCCTGCCGGAGACCACTGGTATCCACCCAAGGAGCCCACAGCTTGTGTGCACAGCACAGCCTTCCCTGAAGGATGCTCCTTTGCCATATCCATCATGAACTCCTAATCGGAGGGATCTCAAATGCCTGCCTTTTGCTTAACAATTCCCAAGCCTGCTGTACTGCCCCTCCCTGCAATCTCTTACACGTCTGAGAACAGCTGGGAGTTTTAGGAATTGAATGAATTCTAGCTATCAATTAAATGGAGACATGTTAAACCTGTCCTAATCAAAGTAAACATCCTTAAGGTATTTCCATGATAACAGCCAATAAGAATCCCCCACAAGGGCAAAAAAATGTGGTAACGGCCCACTCCAATTGTTGCTGGGAGGCTTCTGTAGAAGCTTTTTGGAAAACAGCTTGACATGTGTTCCAAAACTTTAAAAGTCCTCACACTTCACATTCTCAATTCCTGCAGATCCGTGTTAGGAAAATAACCTCACAATAAGAAAATAATTAAGCAAAAATATTCAATAGCACATTATTTACATTAGTAAGAAATGATAAGCAATCCAGATACCCAACCAAAATGAATAGCCAGGTAAATGCAGTCCCTCTAAACAGAAGGTCACGTAGCCACTGAAGGAGACACCTATAAGGAATGAAGAATCATCTGGAAAATTCTTGAAGTAATATTATAAAAGTACAAGCAGCAGCTGCATGATCATATGTGCAATCTGGCTGCATCTATATTAGAAACAAAAGCAAAGACATATGCTCCCATCAGTAGGCTGGAAGAAAATACAGTAAAATGGTTAAGTGGGTTTTGGGGTATATCAGGAATTTGGTAACTTTTTGTCCATTTTTCCTACTTTTGTATATTTTCTAAGTTTTTCCAGCATGTGCTACTTTTTATAATGACGAAAAGGGTAAAAGAATGCCGTAGGTTAAGGCTTTGGGTGGCATTTTGTTCTTTACATTTAAGTGACCCCACCACTGTCCCTCAAAAGGCCTCCCAGGAAAAGGTGGCAGGGGCCTGCTTAGGTGATGTAAAACTGAGAAGTCACCTGGAAAGGAAAGGCGCTCACAAGTTTATATGGAAAAGGAACTATTTCCAGACCACAATAAAAATGCTCGTTACAGCCATGACAACAACGAGAAAATCATCTGAGTGGTCACCTTCGTCCAGCCGAGGACTGCACTGTCGGCCGCAGGGACAGGCGCTCCTCCTACCTTTTCCTGCTGGGACGTGCACTGGTCGCAGGCCTCCCTGAGCAGGTCCTGGGCGCCGCCGCGGTCTCCCTGCCTGTACGCTGCGTGAATGCCTTCAGTGCTGGGGCACTGCGCTGTAGGGTCACCGCCTGGCGTGGACGGTTTGCTGCCCATGTCCCCGGCACCTGCGTGGGAGGAAGCACACACGGGGCGTCACCGTCACTGCCGGCGCGGTCTACAGCCCGATCACGGGGGCTGCAGGAAGAGAAAGGGATGGCCGAGCAATGTCCCCCGCCCGCACCAAGCACCTGCCGCCCCGCGCCCTGCCGCCCTGCCCGCATCAGAGCCTTCCCGGGGCTGGTGCGAAGGGGGCTGTCTGCGAAGGCGTCAGGCGGCGAGCGCGGCTCGGAGGCTCCTACAGCTAGACTGCCACCTGGAGCCCTTCTAGGGCACGGGGACAGCTGCTTGCGTGCGGGGGAGCCTGACCGACCTCTCCGACCTCAGCGGAGGAGCGGGGGCTTTGGCCAGAGCGCTGGAGGTCCCAGCCCAACTGCTCAGCTGCTTGCTGTGCCCGCAGGGGACAGAGTATCTAGTGATGGGAGAAAGACAGGCCAATTCCTGGGGGTGTGACGAACTAGCCGCCTTCCCTTCCTGCCTAGAAAACCCCACGAAGGGCGTGGGGTTTAGAACCTGCAGCCCTCACTCCCGACCTGCCCTTGCACAAAAGCGCTCCGTAACCACCCGGGACAATTCCCGGAAACACCAATCTCAGGTCGCACTGCTTCACAGGAGCACTGGGCTGCTCCAGGTCATCTGAGCACCTGGTGCCACTCGGGAGGAGAGGCCACGATGCAGCACCCGGGCCACTGAATAAGCGCGCCATACATTTACTGAGTGGCGTGATAGGCACAAGAAGCCGAGGTAAAGGAAGGCGGCCTCTCGCCCTCCCTGAGAGGCCAAGGTGGGTGGATCCATTGAGACTAGGAGTTTGAAATCAGCCTAGGCACTAAGTCGACCTCGTCTCTATTAAAAAAAAAAATTAAAAATTAGCCAGGCATGGTGATGCACACCTGTAGTCCCAGCTACTCAGGAGGCTGAGAGGTGGGAGAACGGCTTGAGCCCAGGAGGTGAAGGCTGCAGTGAGCTGTGATTGCACCACTGTACTCCAGTGGCCTGGGTGACAGAGCGAGAACCTGTCTCAAAAAAACAAAAGAAAAAGAGAGAGACAGAGAGAGAGAGAGAAAGAAAAGAAAAAGAAAGAGAAAGAGAGAAAGAACACAGGCAGGTATGAAAGAAGGAAGCGGGCAAGATCTGAACAACAAAAAAATAATCAAAAAGCTCGATGTTTTAGTCATCAGGGAAAGCAAATTAAAATCACAATGAGACACCACTATGCTCTCACCAGAATGGCTAAAACTGTAAGACCAACATAACTTGGTGAGGAAATGGCGCAACCAGAATGTTCTTACCTTGTTGGTTAAAGCGCAAAATGGTCCAACCACTTTGCACTGGTGGTTTCTTATAAAACTAAATGTATACCTACCCTATGACCCAGCAATTCCATTCTTAGCTACCCAAGAGAAGTATGTCCAAAAATGTATCCAAGAACGTTCATAGCAGCCTTTATTCATGGTATTTCCAAACTGTAAACAGCCCAGGTGTCCAGCCACAGGAAAATGAATAAGCAAATGGTCATACAATAACTACTCAACAAAAAGGACTGATCAATCTACGAAAAGACTGATAGCAATCTCAAAAAAAAAAATGCTGAAAGAAACCTTGCACAAAAATGATTCCATTTATATGCTGTTCTAAGCTATAGTGAAAAAAAAATCAGAAGAGTGAATCGTGGGCAGAGGGTAGACTCTGACGTTTACTGAGGATGGGGTATAGGACATGAGTTTGATGGTTCTATATCTCACTGGAGACTGGAGCTTTCATTACACAGTTGCTGTATTTGTCAAAACTTATCAAGCAGTCCATATATGTATATTTTACTTTTTATATATTTTTTACCCAAAAAACTACAAACAATATTGAACCGTAGTCCATACTATGCATGCTACAGTATTTAAGAGTGAAATGTATAGATGTTTGCAATATGCTTTGAAATACATTAAAGATGAGTGGATAGGCAGATGGAAAGGTAAGTGAAAAATTTTGGAAGGTGTTAAGGGTGCTATCTGAGGGGTAGGCATATGAATATAGATGCCTCAATTCTTTCATCTTTAGTGTATGTTTGAAATTTTTCATAACAAGATGTTGGGCAAAAAGGTGAGTCCTAATGTCTATACTCTAAATGCACGGCTTGCCATATGACACACAGTATAAGTTCATGCCACCAAAGCTGAAAAATCCTGCGCTGTAGAAAGGCAAAGGCAAGCTGCTTACGGAGCAAAGACCCTAATACCAGTCCAGGGTCTTTACAACCCACGCTAAGCCATGACTTGCTCCATTTCAGAGACAGACATTCTGAAAATCCAAGTAAATGGATGGCCATCACACACCATCTGTATCATTCCTGAGATGCCAACACATAATTGCTGTGTCTGAATGGAGATTACTGTGTCTTGCCTGTGTGCTTTTGAAAAGAGGAATCAGGAAAAGGCTTGGCATGTAAGTGGTTATATGTGTGAGTGAGGCAGTTTCACTTCCCAACACGCATTAACAATCACCATTAATTATTTATAGACAGAGCCCCTGAGACATCTGAGAGCAGGCCAGAGGGAGAAAGGCCATTAGCAGAGCCCAGAAGGGGTAGATTCAACTGCAGTCATACCTCAGATGGGGGCACTTAATTATGTCACTGCTCATCTTTCAGAATTAAGCAAATACCCACTTAAGCAGTAAAACAGATGTGCAGGCGTGTGTACATGTGAATGCGCAAGCAGGTAGGAAGTAGCTGCTTCTGTCCACGTTGGGAACACACATGCAAACTGCGAAACCTTTAAGCCCAAGTGAAGGAACATTGTAAAGGTGGAACTTAACATGGACATAGGAACTCAGGTGGCCAGAAGATTACAAAAGTGATTTAACTTGATTTTTAAATCATGCCTTGTGTGTGGAGTCAATGATGTCATAAGAATCTAGAACCTGCTCAGTACTCTTTACATTATAAAAATGTTGCGGTGTCTGTTTTGAATCTGATTTTCTTAAGTTGCAGGGATGACACCGTATCTACTCTCACTGACACCCTGTGGGCTGCGGATCTGGTCCCATCAAATTGTTGAATGGACATTAGAAAAAAGCACCAGTTAATGCATATGCATTTCATTTCATCTGCCAATCTCACTTAATTTCCTGAAATTATACAGCAAATAGTTAACATTCATTTAAATTGCAAGAAAAAAGTCCAAAATACTTTGACCATAATGAGTATTATGCATGGGCCATGGGGGAATTCATGACAGAACTAGAAAATATTTTTCTTCTTTATTTCCTAAGTCCTATGTAATGGGAATATAGAACCGCTTCATTGAAAACTTTAAAGAAACTATACAAGTAATTAAAAAAAAACCCACACATTCTCACTGAAAAAAATTAAATAGTTCAGAAATAAATATAAAAGCCAAAGCCCCTCCTCACTCACAGGCACCTTTTCCTAGAGATAATATTTATTGAATCATTTTTTTCTCCAGAATACTATTGTTTTGTATTTGAGAATTGGTAACTTTTGACTTAAATTAAAATGTAGGAAATGCATTTATACTATTTGAGATAGTTCAGTTATTTGTGCTTATTCATCAACTATTATCCATGATTATATTGTTATACAGTAAAATATCTCAGTTCTAAATATTTTCCTCATAAAGATTTAAATTCATATTAAAAAATAAAATGGGGCAAACATTCTATTTCGATAACACATGAATGTCCCAAGTAAGTAGCTAGAGCTAGTAGGAAAATGATAGAACATTGCTAGAGTACAGTTTTAAATTTTAAAAATCCTTTTTGTTCTGTAAATTATAATTTGTGTCATTCTTTTCATATACAGCAATAAAAATTTCCAAATTTCCAGGCATCTCACTTGCTTATAATGCAAAGTTAATACATTCCAACTAAGTATGTCATAAAGGAGGAGAAGGATAAAAGAAGAGCACCAGAGAAACTTTTTTTTCAGGTTTGCTTGGTGTTGCTAGTTTGATCTTTCCTTTCTTTTTCTTTTTCTTTTTTTGAGACGGAGTCTCACTCTGTCCCCAGGCTGGAGTGCAGTGGTGCGATTTCAGCTCACTGCAACCTCTGCCTCCTGGGTTCAAGCGATTCTCCTGCCTCAGCCTATCCAAGTACGTACCTGGGACTACAGGCACTCACCACCACACCCAGTTAATTTTTGTATTTTTAGTAGAGACAGGGTTTCACCATGTTGGCCAGGATGGTCTTGATCTCTTGACCTTGTGATCCACCCGCCCTGGCCTCCCAAAGTGCTGGGATTACAGGTGTGAGCCACCGTACCCGGCCACTAGTTTGGTTTTTAAAGGCTGTCATTAGAAGCAAGAATTGGTAAGCGAAGATGAGATTATAAATGCAGTGAATGGCTCAGGTTATGGAATCAGCACATGTGGAGCCATTCAAGATGACAGGAAACATTTACAATAAGCTCTGAGCTAGTAAGTGAACACATTTCTGGTTGCTGCTAAGTGTCAGTCTTCACTGTATGCTGGTATTTCAGTGTGCTGGCCATGGATGGTACATTAAAGTTCCTATGTGAAGAAGTATTTGGTTAGAAAAAACACATAAAATATTTAAAAACCTATAGGTCCTGAACACCATTTAGTTCTTGATAATTGCTTTCAATTGAATATTCTCTTTTTAAAGAAATACCTTTGGTGACATTGTGTGTTTCACAGTCAGCCATTTCAAGGAGAAATGATTTCAGCAGCCAGTAACTCAATCTTTGAACATTGCTCCATTATGAATGTTCAGAAAAAAACAAAGTATTCTAATTACAGAAAAACTATCAGAAATTATTTTTCTTTTTCAGTATTCTGAAAGAGTAATAAAGCAGAATTCCATGAATGTGACAGAATCATGCTGGCTGTGAAAAGCGTGTCCCTGAGCAGGCAGCTCACTGTTGTGCAGGCACACCTCAAAAGAGATCGCCCTCGTCTGTCTATCCTGGTTCTGTCTGTCCTTAGGTTCCAAGGAGACAATCTTATCTTTTGTTGCAGAACAATAATTGTTAAGTCATCTCTTCCATCCCAATAATTGGAATAAAATTCTCTCTCTACTTTTTTTTTTCCTACAAATCCAGGACAATAGAGAAAATAAAATGAAAGAAAAACGGCTTTAATTCTGTAGTTCTAATATGTTGGCCTTGTGCGCACGTGTGTGTGTGTGTGTGTGTGTGTGTGTGTGTGTGTGTATTTCTCTCCTCCTGCCAAAGAAAACATAGGCAAATGCTGTTTGTCAATTCAAAGATTTACATCCTCTGTAAATCTTAGAAAAGACACTGCTGTTTTCTTTGCACATCCACGACATTTTTAAAATTGCATTTGCCTCCATCAATAGAGCAGCAAAAAGTAAAAAATGATCTACCAACCCACAGCTCACTGCACAACAAACAAAAGTAAACCTGAAGATGCTACTGACCTGGTCATACCTGTTTAACGACCTTCCTGTGCCAGAGTCCTCATATGGCCAAAGCGCCAGGGAAAAGGGGCAGCCCTCCTGGGAGGTGTCATCCTCCTGGCACTCTGGGTGCCTTCTGTTGCCCTAGCTCTGCCAGCCTTCCCCTGGAAGGATGCTTCTTTCTTTGCCAGATATCCCTCTCGTGTTTTGGCCTCGGCAGCCGTTTTCATCTCTGGGTCACATTACGGTGAAATCTAACCCTTGATTTCTTCGGGAAAGATGTGGAGGTTGTGGGTGTGCAGAGGAGGGAGGTCACCCAGCCCTGGGGCGATCCATGGTGGTAATTCCTCTCCAGATGGCGGGTGCTCAGGGCCATCACACCCGTCACCCGGGCCCTCCACCCACATCAGACAGGAAAGCAGAGGCCAGGGCCAGGCTCTGTGGGCTCTGTGGGCTCTCGCTAACAGCTCTGGCTCAGAGGCCAGCACTTCTAGTTGTAGAAAGGCTTCACGGCACAGATGACTATTTTGTGGATATTCTCACCAAATCACTAGGAATTTTTGTTAGTAAAAGGGAGATGGGTGGTCATACATATAGACAGGCCGGTCCCACAGGGGAAAATTGCATGGAAAAGTGCTATTAGCTTTAGTAATAAAAATGTAATTAATCACAAGATGCCACGTTAGTTCCACCTGACACAGTAAAACATTGAAAGGTGTCTAACATTCCTTGCTGGCCTGAGTGTCGGAAAATGGGTGCATTCTCTGGTCCACTTGCCGTCGCGGGAGGCCTGCCAACCGGATGGTCATTTCAGAAAGCAAGAGGGCAGTACTACACGACAAAGGTGGGACGTTGGCCCGTTCACCCACAGTTTTCCCTTCTAGGCATTTTCCTGCAGAAATGACATCGCAGACACTAAGAGACCCCTCCTGAGCCGGGACTTCTGCAGGTGTCCCTGCCATAGCCGAGGTGACAGCAGCTCTTCAGACAAGTGGCCTGGGCCAAGAATGAGGGAGGGGAGTCCAGCAGAGCGGCGTCCAGGGGCCAGCACAGGCCTGGGGACAGGACGCACGTCACTTAACTGAATGTTCACTGAAGTGCTAGGTAGGAGGTGACTCTGCTGCCATTTTACAGAGGAACAAGGCCAGGCCAGTGACATGAGTTCAGAGAACCACAGCGCAGGCAATGAACAGCTGGAGTGGAAGCCTCGAGTCCTGACCCCGGGCGCACACAGTCGCTGCTACTCGGCTTTCTTAAGTTAGTACCTGCTGCTGCTTCAGAATGAGCGGCTGGGAGCCAACCACTGGAACCAAGGACAATGAAGACTAAGGAGAAGTGCGAAAAAAATACTCATCGGATATCAGCTAAAAGTAGAAATAGGACACAGGCTGCAGCACATCACAGGAAAAACAGAACGCAGACGGACACCACTTAAACATATGCACAGTGAAAGAATGTATTCTAGGTGCTCAGGTTATCTGTGATTAAAATGCCTTGAAAAAGGTACCTCATGAGTCTATGGGTATAGATAGTACATGCAGTCTATGATTTTTGTTTGTAAAACCTGAACCTGACTCTCTTTTCGCCTCCCTCTCCCTGTCTCTGTTTAGAAAGAAGACCTGAAGGGCACACATAAATGACAGTGACTGTCCCCTTCAGTAGATGAAATGACTGGAGTTTTATTTATTCATTTATTTACAAGATAGGGTCTCACTCTGTCAGCCAGGCTGGAGTGCAATGGCACCATCTTGGCTCACTTCAACCTCTGCCTCCCAGGTTCAACAAGCAATTCTCATGCCTCAGCCTCCCAAGTAACTGGAATTACAGGCCCTGCCACCATGCCCAGCTGATTTTTATATTTTTAGTAGAGACAAGGTTTCATCACATTGGTCAGGCTAGTCTCGAACTCCTGACCTCATGTGATCTGCCTGCCTTGGCCTCCCAAGGTGCTGGGATTACAGGCATGAGCCACCACTCCCAGCCTGGAGTTTTAAAAATAATTCTGTTTTTTTGTGTTTTTCAATCTGTTTCTTTTCTTTCTTTCTTTCTTTTTTTTTTTTTTTTTGCACTGAACTTGTATTGCTGTTAAAATTAAGAAAAAAAAAATTAGAAGATGAATTATGAGCTGGGCACGGTGGCTCATGCCTGTAATCCCAGCACTTTGGGAGGCCGAGGCAGGCAAATCAGGAGGTCAGGAGATCAAGATCACCCTGGCCAACATGGTAAAACCCTGTTTCTGCTGCAAATACAAAAATTAGCTGGGCGTGGTAGTGCGTGCCTGTAATCCCAGTTACTTGGGAGGCTGGGGCAGGAGAATCGCTTGAACCAGGGAGCTGGAGGTTTCAGTGGGTGGAGATCGCACCACAGCACTTCAGCCTGGGTGACAGAGCAAGACTCTGTCTCAAAAAAAAAAAAAAAAAAAAAAAAAAAAAAAAAAAAAGGAAAAAAAAGACAAAGTAGTATGTCCAGCAAAATGTTAACTATGTTTCCCCCTGGTTTAATGAACCAGTTCTTCAGTGGTATTATCTATACTGAAGCAACTATTTAACTACTTGCTCTTAGATATCCCAAATCTTAACTCAGTTGCTCTAGAAAAAAGGATAGAGAGCAAGAAAGTATCATGGAACAATAATTGGCACAGGTGTCCCAGATTTTAAACGATAAACATAAAATGCTTTATAACAACATTTCACGTACTGGTCATTGGTGCCATTTATTGAGTCCTGCCGGATGTTGTAGAAAATGTCCTGTGTGCATCTGACCTCCCCCTAACACCAACAGAAGGCCGGGAACCTTCTCATCACCACTCGCCACGAGGTGAGAGGTGACCAGTGCCCTGGGTGGTTAGAGAAACTGTCCCCACCCAGCTCCCAACAGCAGAGCTGAGATTTGGACCACCAGCACCTGCCATGAAAGCTCAGCTCTGCTTCCTAGGCTGTGCGTTCCCAACTGCTATGGTTTTAATGTCCCCTCCAAAATTCATGTTGAAACTTAATTCCCATTGTAATGGTATTTGGGGTCCTGGGGACGTAATCAAGATTAGATAAGGTCATCAGGGTGGGGACCCTGTAATGAGACTGGCAGCTTTATAAGAAGAAGAGGAGGAACCTGAGCCAGCACTCAGCCCCCTCGCCATGTGACGCCCGGTGCCAAACTCTGTACAGAGACCCCACCAGCAAAAAGCCCTCACCAGATGCAGCCCCTCGACCATGGACTTCCCAGCTTCCAGAACAGTAAGAAACAAATTCATTTTCTTTATAAATTACCCAGTCTCTGGGATCCAGTTATAGCAACAGAAAACAAATGAAGATAGCTGCCAAACATGAGACTCTTATTTGGCACCTAACATGCATGGCAAAAATGTGGGAACTACCGTATGAGATGACCTGCCTCAGTCGATGGAAAAAACAGAGAGGAACTGGACACCAACCCTCCATGAATTTTCTGCTGCAGAAGAAGAGAAACACAGAAACACAGAGCTACGAAGATGAATTCTTTCCTAGATTTTGTTCCTCTCCCAAAAATTTGTTTATTTATTGCTCACTCATTTTACAAATATTTAGTACTTCCTGCGTGCTGAGCTAGACCCTGGGGACACAGCTTGCTGAGACACACAGGAAGAGCTCAAGTGTGCTGCTACAGGATTTCCAGAGTTTGCTTTTAAACATCTATAACAGAAACCATGCCCTTTACCCAAAATGGGATGCTTGAGGGACTTGGGAGAGCCAACAGACAAAAACTGACCTGGTAAAGAAAGAAGAACCATCTTCTGGAAAATTAAAAATCACAGAAAGAGGACAGCTCATTGATTTAATACTCAGGGGTACTACAGAAAATGGTACAATTTGAAGATAAACATACACACACACATACAGAGTCAGTCCTACTCTGATTTTGGGGAAGATGATTGTGATTATAAATACTGGAGGATCAGGACACCCTTTGATGCTGCCGTGTTGCTTCTGGAAAACTGATTCCAAAAGAATAGTTCTACACATTTAAAAAGTACTATGAACAAAAAAAAGCAACATGCCATAAAGATGTTGATTGCAGCACTGCTTCATACAGCAAAGAATGGTGATTATGACAATTACAGTATGCACAGACACTGGAACTATACAAACAGGAAAACCGACAAAAAGGAAGCCCCTAAAATGCTCACACTGGTTTTTCTTATGCAGTGGAATTTAGATGAACTTGTCAAAACCCTTTTCTCTATTTTCCAGTCATTTCTCCATTATTGCTATAACAAGAACATTGTTAAATCTAAAAACACACCCATACTTTTCAGGTTAACAAAGTAAATTTTCTAACTGAATTTATTTTCCTCCTAACAAAGGTGGGTGCAAGGAAAGGAAGAAAGTGTCTCAGTCTGGAAGGAACATTGAGGATGAGGCACCGAGAATTTGCCAATCACTTCATCGGCTGAGAACTGTGTTAAAACACGCAGTTGCAGAAAGAATTGTACTCTGTGAGTCGGAAGGCTTGGTTGCAAGTCCCAGGTATGCTCCTTGACATAGCATGGTGTTTTGCAAGTACTGAAGATGTCTGAATATTATCATCTTCTTGTAAAAGAAAACGGTTTATATAAAAGGTATTGCACAATGCATACACAAAAAAATATATATACACAAATAGAGGTGGCAAGCACACCAATAGGGGTGACTTCCAGGAGGCCTGGCCCCTTCCTCCCTACTCCAGGTGCCTGTGAGGTGGCCAGACTGCACTCCCATTTCCTCTATGGACCCAGGATCCCTTAGCTTTTGTTCCTGCGTCTCCCTTATCTGGAAGGAGCCCTTACACCTTCTATGCATCTCAAAATTCTCCTCCTCCTTCCAGCCCAGTGCAGGCGTGCACCCCAGAAAGGACTTGCAGAATTTTCCACTGGGTTGCCTTTCCTTTCTCTGCCTGCACATGGTCTGATCTGGGTCCAGGACTGGGTTCAGCTTACTCACTGCCATGGGTGCCTACCTAGTCAGTGTATTGAAAGCCTCTCCACTTTGATTTGTCCACTGCCCAGAGCTCTCTGCATATTAGTAAGGAGTCGTCTATAATTCTGCCTGTCTACAGTTACGGCATGGCCATAGGGGCACAGGATTCTCCCAGTAAAGGAGGAGAGTGATGCCTTCAGGCACTTCTAGATTTTCCTTTCCAAGAATGATTTTTTTCTTTTTTTTTTTTTGGGGGGCCACTCGGCTCCACATCCCCCTCGAACCCTGCCCTAAAATCTAAGATTATGGTCTCTTCGGCACCATTGTAGGGTTCATATCAGGTCAAAATGTATACTCTTGCAAGATACTATTTGGGGACTTTCCAAGTCATAAAAGTATCTGAGACGTTAGTCATACACACTGCCGGGAAATACACAGCTCTGAAACGCTGGCAGGGAAGGAAGCCCCAGAGCACAGAGAGCCTGGGAGAGAAACGGAGAAGTGGCACCACCATGCTGAGCCTGCCCTGCTTCCTGGGCCCACCTTCAGGCGCTGGCACATTTCAGTCACCTCTGCTGCCTCTTCTCTGCCACAGAACTGGAGAGGATGGTAGCACCTACTTCAGGGGGGTGACTGTGAGAATCAAGTGGATGAAGGTATGAGAAGTGTTTAGAACGCTGCCCGACCCTGAAGGGCTCCAGATAAATACTAGCTACTATTACTGGTTTTTGAAGTTAAGTTAAAATTTGGCCCCTGCCTCAAAATGGTGAAGTCTGGGTTTCCTATCTTATTCCTTGGGCATCTGAGATGAATCATGCCAATTCAAAGGAGTAAGTTAGTGGGTTTTGGAATCTTATTTACTTAGCTATGGGTCAAATGTTAATGAGTCCAAAAAGTGGAAAACAAAAGCCTTGCTTTAGCACCCTTGCTGAACTGGCTGGGGAGCAGAGGTGCAGACGTTCCCAAAACACCTGAACATCAACTCCAGATAGGACAGCACGTGCCAGTGGACACAGCCAGATCCTTCATGCTGCCAGCACACAGCTGAAGCTCAATATTCAGTACACATGCTACTTGCCAAAATGAAGAGCCCCAATTGTTTACTCTGATAGTTCCCTTACTTAAAAATGCGGCTTAATACACTACAGAAAAACAACAAATTAAAAAGGAAGATATGAAGCGAGAATGAAAAGAACAAAAGAACTACAGAACAGGCCAGGCACAGGGGCTCACGCCTGTAATCCCAGCACTTTGGGAGGCTGAGGCAGGCAGACCACTTTAGGTCAGGAGTTTGAGACCAGCCTGGCCAACATGGTCAAATCACATCTCTATTAAAAACACAAGAATTAGCCAGGTGTGGTGGCACATGACTATAATCCCAGCTACTCAGGAGGCTGAGGCAGAAGAATCACTTGAACCAGAGGCAGAGGTTGCAATGAGCAGAGATCATGCCACTGTACTCCAGCCTGGGTGACAGAACGAGATTCCATCTCAAAAACAACAACAAACTACAGAACAATCAGAAAAGAATCAACAAACTGGCAAAAAGTATGTCCTTACTTATCAATAATGACTTTCAATGTAATGAATTGAGTTTTCCAATCAAAAGACACACAGTAGCTGAATAGATTAAAAAAAACTCCAAGAACCAACAACATGCTGCCTGTAAGAGATTCACTTTTGCTTTAAAGATACACATAGATGGGCCGGGCATGGTGGCTCACAACTGTAATCCCAGCTTTCTGGGAGTCAAGGTGGGGGGATCACCTGAAGTCAGGAGTTCGAGACTAGACTAGCCAAGATGGTGAAACCCCATCTCTACCAAAAATACAAAAGTCAGCTGGGCATGGTGGCAGGTGCCTGTCATCCTAGCTACTCAGGAGCTTGAAGCAGGAGAATCGCTTGAACCCAGGAGGCAGAGGCTGCAGTGAGCCAAGATTGCACCGCTGCACTACAGCCTGGGCAACAAGAGCAAAACTCCGTCAAATAAATGAATAAATGAATGAATGAATGATACATATAGATGGAAAGTAAAGGAATTAAAAAAATCTATTTCATGCAAATGGTACCCAAAAGAGCTAAATAGACTTTTAGTCAAAATCTGTCAGAAGAGACAAAGTCACTATACAATGATAAAAGGGTCAATTCATTAAAAGGGTGTAATAATTTTAAATATATATGTACCTAACATTGGAGCACATAAATATGTAAAGCAAATATTAATAGAACTAAAGGTAGAAATAGACAGCAATATAATAATAGTAGGGGACTTCAATACCCCACTTTCAACAATGGATAGATCATTCAGAAAGAAAATTATTAAGAGAATAGTGAATCTGAATAACACTATAGACAAAATAGACCTAACAGACATATACAGAACAAAGTCTTCAACAGCAAGAGAATATAATGTTTGTCAAGCACAAGTGGAACATTCTCCAGGAAATGTTACATGTTGGGCCACAAAACAAGTCTTAACACAGTTATGATGATGGAAATAGTATCAAGTCTCCTTTTTGATCATAATGATATAAAACTAGAAATCCCCAGCACTTTGCGGGCCAAGACAGGCAGATCACCTGAGCTCAGGAGTTTGAGATCAGCCTGGCTAACATGGCGAAATCCCGTCTCTACTAAAAATACAAAAATCAGCTGGGCATGGTAGCGGGTACCTGTAGTCCCAGCTACTCAGGAGGCTGAGGCAAGAAAATTACTTGAACCCAGGAGGCAGAGGTTGCAGTGAGCCAAGTTGTGTCACTGCGCTCCAGCCTGAGTGACAGAGCGAGACTCCATCTCAAACAAACAAAAAACCCTAGAAATCAGTAACAAGAAGAAAACTGAAAAATCCATACATATGTGGAAATTAAACCACACACACCTGAGCAACCCATGGATCATACAAGAAATACAAAAAAATCAGAAGGTATCTTGAGACAAATGGAAAATGAAACACAAAATACCAAAACTTATGGGATACAGCAAAAGCAGTTCTGAGATGAAAGTTTATAGCCAGAAATGCCTACATTAAGCAAAAAGAAAGATCTCAATTAGACAAACTAACTTTATACTTTGGGGAACTAAAAGAAGAGCAAACTAAGCCCAAAGTTAGAAGAAGAAAGAATATAAATATTAGAGCAGAAATAAATGGAGACTAAATAGACGATAGAAAAGATCAGTGAAAGTAAGAGTTGTGTTTTTTTTGAAAAAAAAAAAAAAATCCAAAATTGACAAATTGTTAGCTAAATAAAAAAAGAAAGAGATCTCAAATAAATAAATGTATAAATGAAAGAGGAGGCATTACAATTGATATCATAGAACTACAATGTATTATGAAACTACTGTGAACAATTATACACTAACAACTTAGATAACCTAGAAGAAATGGACAAATTCCTAGAAACATATTACCTATCAAAAATAAGTCACACAGAAATAGAAAATCTGAACAGGCCAATAATGAGTAAGGCGACTGAGGAAGTAATAAAAAACCTCCTAACAATAAAAAGCCCAGAACTAGATGGCTTCACAGGTGAATTCTGCCAAACATTTAAAGAAGAATGAATGACAGTCCTTCCTAAACTCTTCCAAATATTGAAGAGAATAAAGACTTTCAAACTTGTTTCACAAGACTAGCAATACCTCCTATCAAAGCCAGATAAAAACATCATAAGCAAAAAAATTACAGGCCAATATCCCTGCTGAACTTAGGTGCAAAAATCCTCAAAAGAATACTGGTAAACTGATTTCAGTAGCACATTAAAAGGATCATACCCCAAGATTAAGTACAATTTATTTCTGGGAAGCAAGAATGGTTCAAAAGATGCAAATCAACAGACATTATACACCACATTAACAGAACAAAGGATAAAATCATATAACAATCTTAATAAATTCAGAAAAAGCATTAGACAAATTAACATCCTTTCAAAATAAAAACTCTCAACAAGTTAGGTGTAGAAGGAATGTACTTCAACATCATAAAGGCCATATATCACAAGCCCACAGCTATAATCATACTTAATGGTGAAAAGCTGAAAGTATTTTCTCCAAGATCAGGAACAAGGCAAGTATGTGCACTCCTGCTACTTCTATTCAATATGGTACTGGAAGTCCTAGCCAGAGAAATTAGGCAAGAAAAAGAAATAAAAGCCATCCAAATAAGAAAGGAATAAGTCAAATGGTCTGTTTGCAGATGACATGATCTTATATGCAGAAAATCTGAAGACTCCACCAGAAAACTACTAGAATAAATAAATTCAGTAAAGTTGCAGGACACAAAATCAACATATAAAAAAATCAGTTGCAGTTCTATACACCAACAACAAGCTTTTAGAAAAAGAAACTAAGAAAACAATTCCATTTACAATAGCTACAAAAAATACTTGGGAGTAAATTTAACCAAGGTGCAGAAAGATCTATACACTAAAAACTATAAGACATTGATGAAAGAAGTTGAAAAAGACACAAATAAATGGAAAGATATCCCATGTCTATGGATTGGAAGCATTACTATTGTTAAAATGTCCATACTACCCAAAGTGATCCACAGACTCAGTGCAATTTCTATTAAAATTCCAGTGGCATTTTTCACAAAAATAGAAAAAAAAATCTTAAAATTTGTATGGAACCACATGAGACCCCCAAGTAGCCAAAGCAATCTTGAGAAAGAACACAGCTAGAAGCATCACACTTCCTGATTTCAAACTATATTACAAATTATAATCAAAACAGTATGGTTCTAATTTTATGCATTGGTCTATATGTAAAAATAGAGACGTAGACCAATGAAACAGAAGGGAGAGTCCAGAAATGAATCCATGCATATACAGATAACTAATCTTTGAGACAGATGCCTAAAATACACAATAGAGAAAGAATGGTCTTTTCAATAAATAGTGTTGAAAAAACTGGATATCTACATGCTAGATAATGAAATTGAACCCATATCTTACACCATGCACAGAAATTAACTAGAAATAAATTAAAGACTTGAAACATAAGAAACGGTAAAACTCCTACGAGAAAACACAGGAAAAAGGCTCCCTGACATTAGTCTTGGCAATGATTTTTCCGATACGACAATGAAAGTACAGACAACCAAAGCGCAAATAAAAAGTAGGATTACATCAAACTAAAAACCACAGGAAAGGAAACAATCAACAAAACGAAAAGGCAACTTATGAAATGAGAGAACACGTTTGCAAACCATATATCTGATAAGGGGTTAATATTAAAAACATATGAGGAATCCATACGATTTAAAGGCAAAAAAACCTAAATAACTTGATTTTAAAAATGGGCAAAGGACCTGAGTAAACATTTTTTCCAAAGAAGACATACAAATGACCAAAGGTATAGGAAAATGTTGTCGGCATCTGCAATCATCGGGGAAATGCAAATTAAAACCATGAGTTATTACTTCACACCTGTTAGGATGACTATGATAAGAAAGACAAGGATAACACATGTTGACAAGGAGAAAGGGCACCACTCACACACTGTTACTGGGAATGTAAAGTAGCAGCCATTATGGGAAAAAGTATGAAGGTTCCTCAAAAAAATTAAAAAAAACAGAACTATCATATGATCCAGAAGCCCCATTCCTGGGTATTTGTCCAAAGGAAAGGAAATTGATAACTTGAAGAGATATCTGTAACTCCATATTAACTGTAGCATTATTCACAAATAGCCAAGATATGGAAACAACCAGTGTCCTTTCACAGATGAATGGACAGAGAAAATGTGGCTTACATACATACATACACGATGGAATACCATTCATCCTTTAAAAAGAAGTAAATCCTGTCATTTGCAACATGGGTGAACTGGAGAGCATTATGCTAAGTGAATAAGCCAGACACAGAAGACAAATACTCTATGATCTCATTTATATGTGGAATCTTAAAAAGTCAGAATAAAGAAGCAGAGAGTGAATGGTGGTTGCCAAGAGCATGGGAGAAGTAGGGAGGTGTTGGTCAAAGGGTATAAACTTTTAGTTATAAGAAGATTAAGTTCTGGAAACCTAATGTACAGCCTATTGACTATATAGTTAATAGTACTAAGTTGTATACTTGAAATTTATTAAAAGAATGGATCTTAAGTGTTGTTTACATATAGAGGCATACAGAAGTATGCAAAATGGTAGTTGTGTTCATTAACTTGATTGTGCTAACCATTTTGAAACATTTATGTATATCAAATCATCAATCACATTGTATACATTAAATATGTATAATTTTTATTTGTCAATTATACCTCAATTAAGCTATAAAATAAATAAATTAAAATGCTGCTTAATGAGATTAGCCAACATTCACATGAGTGGCCTTGGAGTCAATTTTGATGAATAGATTTTGTTAAAAGATCTAGCACGGTGGCTCACGCCTGTAATCCCAGCACTTTGGGAGGCCGAGGCGGGTGGATCACAAGGTCAAGAGATCGAGGCCATCGTGGTCAACATGGTGAAACTCCGTCTCTACTAAAAATATGAAAAATTAGCTGGGCATGGTGGTGCGTGCCTGTAATCCCAGCTACTCAGGAGGCCGAGGCAGGAGAATTGCCTGAACCCAGGAGGCGGAGGTTGCGGTGAGCCAAGATCAGGCCATTGCACTCCAGCCTGGGTAACAAGAGCGAAACTCCATCTCAAAAAAGAAAGATCTAGTTTAAAAGTGTAATAAATGGCCAGTAGTGTTCCCAAGCAAGATGTAAGCTTTGCGATGCAGTCTTAAAACCTGCAGGCAGTAATTGTCTGGTTAATCACTATAAAAACCATTGATGGGAATGATTACTGTGATAAACAGTGGATGTAACTGAAAGCCTGACAAGCAATTTGATACCATTTCCAGGGAAACGTGTGCTAGGACTGAATGCTGTCTCCGTCAGAGGAAAGAGTGCGCCAGGGCAGGAGTCAGGGCTAGTGAAAAGGGCCCCAGAAAGAAGAGTGTGCTAATCAGTGGTGTTTGTACAACTGGAGAGGCACATGGAAAAAGATAGGACCAGCTCCATTCCTCAGGTGAAACACCAAGGTAATTCCAAAAAAATTAGAGATATAATGTAAAAAATAAAATAAAATGATGTAAGCATTAGAAAAAGACACTGGCAAATTCCTTTTTAGGCTGGGAGCGTAAAATCCTTTAACTGTGGCTCATAACCCAGAAGTAATAAAAGATGGATACATTGGTCACATTGAAAAGATAACAGCTTTATTGAGACATGATTCACATATCAGAAAAGTCACCATTTAAAAGTGTACAGTTCAGTGGGTCTGAATATATTCACAGAGTTGTGTAACTATCACCACTCTCTAATTTTAAAACGTTTTTACCACCCCGCAAAGATGCCCTATAGCAGTCAGTTCCAGCTCCCTCCTTCCAGGTCCCTGACAACTTCTAATCTACTTTCCATCTCTACAGTTGGCCTTCTCTGAACATGTCATATAAGTGGAATAATTCAATACAGTTTTTGTGACTTATTTCTTTTACTCAGCATGTTTTCAAGATTTACTCATGTTGTAGCATATATTAGCATTTACTCTTAATACTATTTTTTTTTTTTTTTTTTGAGATGGAGTTTTGCTCTTGTTACCCAGGCTGGAGTGCAATGGCGTGATCTCAGCTCACCGCAACCTCCGCCTCCTGGGTTCAGGCAATTCTCCTGCCTCAGCCTCCTGAGTAGCTGAGATTACAGGCACGCGCCACCATGCCCAGCTAATGTTTTGTATTTTTAGTAGAGACGGGGTTTCACCATGTTGACCAGGATGGTCTCGATCTCTTGACCTCGTGATCCACCCGCCTCAGCCTCCCAAAGTGCTGGGATTACAGGCTTGAGCCACCGCGCCCGGCTACTCTTAATACTATTAAGCATTAATTCATACCTGCTAGTAATGCTATTATCCATCGCTATTGCTGCATAATATTCCACTGCATGAATAGACCACATTTGTTCATTCATTCATCAGCTGATGGGTGTTTGGGTTTTCTCATTTTTTGGCTGTTAGGAATAATGCTACTGTGACCATTTGTGTGTAAGTTTTTCTGTGAGTATCTGTCCTCAGCTCTCTTGTGTATATAAGTAGGAGTGGAATTGCTGGGCCATATGGTAATTGCACATTTAAAATGTTGAAAAACTGCCAAACTATTTTCAAAACTGCCCGCAGCATGTTCCAGTCCCACCTTCAGTATATGAGGGCTCCACTTCCTCCATATCCTTACTGCCGCTTGCGATTTTCCATCTGCCTTTCTGTTATCCATTATGCTGGGTGTGAAGTGGTATCTCACTGTGGTTTTGCTTCACATTTCCATAACGATTAATGATGTTGAGAATCTTTTCATGTGCTGATTGGCCATTTTCACATCTTCTTTGGATAAATGTCTATTTAGACCCTTTGCTCATTTTTAAACTGGGTTGTCTTTTCGTTGCTGAATTGTTAGACTTTTTTTTTTTTTTTGTGAGACAGAGTCTCACTTTGTCACCCAGGCTGGAGGGCAGTGGCACAATCTCAGCTCACTGCCACCTCCGCGTCCTGGGTTCAAGCGATTCTCCTGCCTCAGCCTCCCGAGTAGCTGGGATTATAGGCATGTGCCACCATGCCTGGCTAATTTTTGTATTTTTAGTAGAGACGGGGTTTGACCATGTTGGTCAGGCTGATCTTGAACTCTTGACCTTGTGGTCTGCCCTCCTTGACTTCTGAAAGTGCTGAGATTATAGGCCTGAGCCACTGCGCCCGGCCTGAGAGTTCTTTATCTAGTCAGATACAAGTCCTTTATAAGATAAATAATTTGGAAATATTTTCTCCTATTTCACAGGTTGTCTTTTCACTTTCTTGATATATCCATTGAAGAACAAAAATATTTCACGGATGAAGTCCAATTTACCTATTTTTCCTTTTGTCGCTTGTGTTTTTGATATAGTATCTGAGAAACTATTGACGAGTCCAAGGTCATAAAGATTTAACCCTGTTTTCTTTCAAGAGTTTTATAGGTTTAGCCCTTACATTTAAGTCTATGATCAATTTTGAATTAATTGTTGTATATTGTATAAGTAGAGATCCAATTCATTATTTTGCATGAAAACGTCTAATTGTCCCAGCATCATTTGTTGAAAAGATTATTTTTTCCATATAATTCCCTTTTCATTCTTGCCAAAAATCATCTGACCATAATGTATTAGCTGATTTCTGAATTCTTAATTCTATTCCTTTGATCTATATGCCTATTCTTATGCCCATACCATAGTGCCTGGATTACTATAGTTTTGTAAAACATTTTGAAAGTAAAGGGAGTCTTCCAACTTTGCTCTTCCTTTTCAAGATTGTTTGACTATTGTGATTCTCTTGCATTTTATTTGAATAGAATTATCTTGTAATTTTTGTAAGAATTTCATCTAGGATTCTGATAGAGACTGCACTGAATGCATAAGCCAACTTGGGGAGTATTGCCATCTTACCATTATTAAGTCTTCCAATCTATGAATACAGGATGTTTTTTCATTTATTTAGGTTCTCTTTAACTTCTTTCAACAATGTTTTTGCAGTTTTTGGTGTATAAATCTTGCACTTCTCTTGTTACATTTGTTCCCAAATGTTTTATTCTTTTTGATGCTATTGTAAATGTAATTGTTTTCTTAATTAAATTTTCAGATTGTTAAATGATAGTTCACATAACCACAATTGATTGTTACATTTTGATCTTGCATCCTGCAAATCTGCTGAACTGATTGGTTTTTTTTTTTGTTTTTTTTTTTTTTTTGAGACGGAGTTTTGCTCTTGTTACCCAGGCTGGAATGCAATGGCGTGATCTCGGCTCACCGCAACCTCCGCCTCCAGGGTTCAGGCAATTCTCTTGCCTCAGCCTCCTGAGTAGCTAGGATTACAGGCACGCACCACCATGCCCAGCTAATTTTCTTTGTATTTTTAGTAGAGACGGGGTTTCACCACGTTGACCAGGATGGTCTTGATCTCTTGACTTCGTGATCCACCCACCTCGGCCTCTCAAAGTGCTGGGATTACAGGCTTGAGCCACCGCACCCGGCCTGAACTTATTAGTTCTAACTGTCTTTTGCATACTGCTTAGAATATTCTACATACAGCATGATGGCATCTGAAAACATAGTTCTACCTTTCCAATATGGAAGACTTTCATTTCTTTTTCTTGCCTTTGCCCTGGCTAGAACCTCCAGTGTAATATTGAATAGAAGTAGTGAGAGTAGACATACTTGTTTTGTTTAATGTTAGGAAGAAAGCAGTCAGTCTTTCACTATTAAGTATGATGTTAGTTAACGGGATTTTTTTTTTTTTTTAACAGATGCAGTTTATCAGATTGAGGAAGTTTCCTTCTATTACTAGTTTATTTAGTGTTTTTTCATCAAAGGGTGGTGAATATTGTCAAATGTTTTTCTGTGTCTGTTGAGATGGTCACATGTTTTTTTCTCCTTCATTCTATTAGTATGGATTATTATATTGATTGATATTAAACCAAGCTTGGAATCCTAAGATAAATTCCACTTGGTCATGGTGTATAATCTTTTTTATGTGTTACTAAATTTGGTTTGCTAGTATCTTGTTGAGATTTTGCATCTATATTTGAGAGAGATATTGGTCTGTAGTCTTCCTGTGATACCTTTCTCTGATTTTGGCTTTAGGGTAATACTGGTTTCATAGGCTGAATTGGGAAGTGTTCTTCCCTATTTTATTTTTTGAAAGAGTTTGTGAAGTTGATGCTAATTCTTCTTTAAATGTTTGGTAGAATTCACCAGTGAAACTATCTGGGCCTGGCTTTTCCTTTCTTTTCTTTTCTTTTCTTTTTTTTTTGAAAGGGAGTCTTGCTCTGTTACCTAGGCTGGAGTGCAGGGGTGCAATCTTGGCTCACTGCAACCTCTGCCTCTGGGTTCAAGTGATTCTCCTGCTTCAGCCTCCTGAGCAGCTGGGATTACAGGCACGTGCCAACATGCCTAATTTTTTGTACTTTTAGTAGAGATGGGGTTTCACCATGTTAGCCAGGATGGTCTCCATCTCCTGCATGATCCACCCACCTCGGCCTCCCAAAGTGTTGGGATTACAGGCGTGAGCCACCGCACCTGGCCTGGGCCTGGCTTTTCTTTGTAGGGAATTATTTATTTATTTGTTACTAATTATCTCTACTTGTTGTAAGTCTATTCAGATTTTCTATTTCTCCTTGAGTCAGTTTAGATAGTTTGTGTCTTTCTAGGGCTTTATCCATTTCATCCACGTTATTTAATTTGTTGGTGCAAACTGTTCACAATATTCTCCTATAATCTTTTTTTATTTCTATTACATTGGCAGTGATGCTTCTCTTTCCTTCCTGATCTTGGTAATTTGAGACTTCTCCTTTTTATTTTTGAGGTCATTCTAACTGAAGGTTTGTTAACAAAAATTGTTGGTTTTTTTCAAAGAACAACCTTTTGATTTCACTGATTTTCCCTACCGCTTTTGTATTCTCTATTTTATTTATTTATGCTTGAATTTTTGTTATTTCCTTCCTTCTACTTGCTTTCGGTTTAGTCTACTCTTTTTCTAGTTTCTTAAGGTGGATATTTAGGTTATTCATTTGAGACCTTCCTTCTTTTAAATATAGGTAGTTGCCACTATAAATTTTACTCTAATCACTGCTTTAGCTGTATCCCTTAAGTTTTAGCATGCTGTTTTTGTTTTAATAATTCTAAATTATTAAATAATTCTGATTTCTTTTGTGATTTCTTCTTCAACCCATTGGTTATTTAATAGTGTGTTGTTTAACTTCTATTATTTGTTAATTTCCCAAATTTTTGTATTGATTTCTAATTTCTTTCCATTGTGGTCAGAGAATATATTTTGTGTTATTTCCATCTTTTTAAATTTATGGAGGCTTGTTTTATGGTGAAACATAAAATTGAAACACATAAGGATAAAAACCCCAACTCCACATCTCAAAACACAGAAACAAGGTAAAAAGACAAATGGGGACTTGGAAAAAAATATTTGCAACTTAGACAAAGGGTTAATATGATGAAACAGACATGCGCTTTAATTGCTAGAGAGAGTGGAAAATGGTACAACTCATAGGGAGGGAAATTTACGAATACCTAGCAAAATTACATCCTTCACATGACCTCCACACATTCGTAAGTCACATTTGAATGGTGGAGACAAAACCCACAAGGAGGTGTCCTGTCTCCCTGCCTCTGCCTCCGTCTTTACGGTAAGGCAAGTGCAAGTGGACCTTCCCGGTGCAGGTGCAGGGCAGGCAGGGAATGGGTGCCAAGGGGCCAAGATGTCTGCATTGGAAGGGGCAGACGTGGAGGAAGACAGACTCACAGACAGAAACACACATATATAACAAGACAAACTGGCTTTGGGGAAAGCACCTGGGGCCTTTCTTGAGAGAATGAAATTTAAGACTGAAAACTGAGACTGTATTTTGAGCTTGTGGGGAAGAGCTGGGCAAAGGAGCTTAGGAGCTTGGCTGTGTGCTTTCAATGGAATTCTCTGTGGATGCCTTGTCAAGCAACTGTCTTAAAGACTTCAGCTGCTTATTGATTTTAAGATTCCAGGCTAGAGTTTCCTTTGAATACATCACTGTGTGGACAAAGGTCATGGGACAGCTCACGTCTCCCCAGATTTCACATAAATATTCATTTCTCCTCCTCTTCTTTTTTTAACAAATGGAGTATATGATACGTTCTGCATCTTGCTTTTCCTGCTTGAAAGTTCTTCTGCATAGGTACATGGAGATCTAGCATATTCTTCTTCACGGTAGCTTCCTGTCCTTCTTGTTGAACATTTAGGCCATTTCCAGTTCCTTCTTAGTCTCTGCAATGCTGCCATAAACATCTTGAGAAATGCTATGCATTTCTGTCCGTGTAAGAACCATAGAATCTCCAGCAGTGGAAGGGGCAGAGGATATACTCAGTCCGAATTTTTATAAATATTGCCAATTTCCATTCAACAAGTTATTTTCAAGATAGCCTCAATTATTAACTCTCTCAATACTGAGTTAAAATGTTGAGAATAAAAAAGATATATAAAGTAGAACAAAAACCACAGTCTTACTAAGTTAAATAATATCAAACTTTCTGATTTTTCCAACCTGTAAAGCAGAATAACATATCTCATAATTGGTTTTCATTTGCATTTCTTTCCATAGGAATGGGCACAGTGCATTTTCTATGTTTATCAATTGTTTCTATTTTATTTTGTAGGAACTAAAGTAAACTGCCTAATCCTGTTTTTTTGTTTGATTTGAAAATTGGAATGTTCTTTTCCTTATTGATTTGCTAATGCTTTTTGCAAAGGAAGGAAAACAGCTCTTTGGAGTCTATGCTGAAAATAGTTTCCTACCTATTTGTTGATTCACACTTAAGAAGGACTTTGGTACGGAATAGTTTTAATTGATATGTAGTCGAATATTCATTCGACGTCTCCTAAACGTATAATGTCTAAGTTTTGTGCTGTGCTTAGCAAAATGTCCTTCTTCACTCCAAAACTGCTTAGTTTCATCCTTTTCCTAGACTTTTAGTGGTGTTGATTTTTATGCTTAAATATTTAATTCATCTGAAACTGATTTTGGAGTGGGAGTGAGAAAGCAATATGCTACCCCTATGCTATATTCCCAGGTAAACCTCTCCTGGACTCAATTTAATTCTCACTAGCAAGGCTAAAGCAATGTGCATTTTGGCCTGTTTTCCCATTGCCACTCTGTTCCACTGCTTTCTCTGCACACTCCCTGTTTAGTCTCCAACCCCAGTCATTACTGGGGCACTGGAATACATTTTAGCATACATACTCTGCAACCCATCCCTCTCCTCCTCCCACCCCATCCCCTCCCCACCTGAACTTTCCTGGCTATTTTTATAGTTTATTTTTCTGGGTACAATGTATTATACTTTTTTCATGTTCCAAATGGCAATTCTATTTGCATTTTAATTGAGAATGCATTACATAATAGGATCAATTTGTGGAGAATTGATATATTTACAATATTAAGTCTTCCTACCCAAGAAGATGAAATTTTTTTTTAATTCAAATATCCCTTACATCCAGAGTTTAAAGTTTTCTTCAGGTAGGCTTGACATATTTATCACCATTTTTCCCAGGTATTTTATATTTAACATATTCATTTAATAAGTAAGATAAAAAGGTAGAGCATTTCCTCTATAGCACCTTCGAATATTCAATGTTTTCATTTCAGTTTTCTCTGTTCTTAGATAGATCTTGACAGGGCATCTAATTATGGGTTAACAACCACCAGATACCATGCCAACACTAATAGTTTCTAGAAATTGATAAGGAAAATCAGAGTTTCTCAAAAATTGAATAATAAAGAATATAAAGTCTAGCACAGTGGCTCATGCCTGTAATACCAGCACTTTGGGAAGCCGAGGTAGGTGGATCACCTGAGGTCAGGAATTCGAGACCAGCCTGGCCAACATGGTGAAACCCCGTTTCTTCTAAAACTACAAAAATTAGCCAGGCATGGTCATGGATGCCTGTAATCTTAGCTACTCGGGAGGCCGAAGCAGGAGAATCATTTGAACCTGGTAAGTGAAGGTTGCAGTGAGCTGAGATCGTGCCATTGCACTCCAGCCTGAGTGAGAGAGCAAGACTCAGTCTCAAAAAAAAAAAAAAAAAAAGAAGAAAAGAAGAAGAAATAGTTATTTAAAAAGCAACTATAACTACCTCTTACACATGCTAAAACATGCTTAGCTATACTCATCATCAGAGAAGTACATATTCAAACTAGACTGGGACACCATTTTTCACATAACAGACTAGAAAAAAGCAAACATTTGGTAATAAATGGTTGTCAGTCACTGGGAAACACAGAAGCACACACGTTTTCAGGGATGGGGCATAAACAGGAAAACATATCCGGAAGGGCTATATAGCAACATGTGTCAGATTTTTAGAAGCCTACGTCCTTTGACCAATCAGTTTGAGGATGTATTGCACAGATATGCTTCTATACGTGGGAAAAGACATCTGGCATTATTTGTTACAGCACATATTAGGAATCAAGCAAATGCCCATGAAAAGGAGACTGCCTATGTAACTGAGTTTCAGCCATGCCACAGAATACTATGCAGTTGTCTAAAAGAATGCCAATGACGTCCTTAACGTGTGAAAGAAACAGGTCAGGTACAGAACAGCATCTGCGATCAGTCACATTTTACGTAAAAAAGGGGCAAAAGTCAGACTCTAACTTTGTTTTGCTTGTTTATATATCAAAAAATTCTGGAAGGATGTAAGAATCTCAGCACGGTAGAATGATTTTTGAACCATATGACTGTGTGACATTTTCAAACAACTAAAGTTTTAAAGTATTGGCAAGGGAAAAAACATGAGGTCATGTTTTCTTCCTTTTCCTCTGCATGTCTTCAGGCTGAGATATACACCCTCAAGTTCAAACAACAGAAACTGACTCCAGCTGATTTGTCACAATACTGGGACTGCCATCTGCCTTCCAAATCCAAAAGCAAGCACAAAAAATAGAAGCAAAAAAGCCAGGATCAGGAGTCCTCCGTAGCTGCTAGTATTGGAGGCTGGTGTATATCACGTGAGGATTTGAGGTGAACCCAGTGTGTGACGATAGCGTCGCCTCTGAAAGCTTAATGCAAATGCCACAAACCCATCCTTGTAAAAGATCATGCCTAACAAAAATGAATGCCTGCCTACCCTGCCCCTTTGACCTAAGACACAAACTCTGAGAAGATTCTCAGTCTGCAGCGAGAGTGAATATTCCCTGGGTGCTGCACTGCTCTGCAGCTGGGTTTTTGGTGCATGGCTGAGTTGGATCAATGCTGTGCTGTGGGTGTCGCATTCACAGCTCTTTTCCTGGATAGAGAAACCCACTTGCGTATGGTGCAAACTTCTTCCATTTAGTACAAACTCTGGCTGGACAACGATAGGTCTCCTCCTTTTTTTGATGAGCAATATCCTGATATTAAAGCAAGACGCTCCATGATTCCATGACCCAAACCTCACTAACAGCTCCCCTTCCACGATTCATCTCTGACCTGTGTTTACGGCGTTCACTATGAATGGCTGGATGCCGAACATTTAAAAGATACAATCACTTGCAAACAAATGATCACAAAAAGGCCAAGAACTGGAGAAGGAACTAAGCTTATTTTTAGCTAAGAAAACCAAAAAAAGAACCAAGCAAAAAGGGACATCGTCTAAGATTCAATTCAGTAAAATAAGTTTCTGATAGCTTATCTTTGTTACTTTCTAAAGCTACTGCTTGTTTATTTAAATTTTTAGAAATCATGTTGGCAATAACAACAAAGACAGAAATTTGTTGTTTTGTGGAAATTGGGTGGGGAGGAGAGAGAGAGCAGAAACATCATTTTGTAAAGGCAGTGAGCCCATATTCAAAGCCAACACTTAGATTAATTTATTTAACCCCATCAGGTACTTGTATTATCTCCACTTACAGATACAGAAAGCAATCCCCAGAGATTCAGTGACTTTACCAAGGGAGAGGGCAGACTTCTCACTCTAAATCACTCAACTTTTAGTAAAAAGGGCAGGAAACAGTGACTCAGCAAGCTTTTACACCCCCTTGGAGTAAAACAGAAAGATTAAAATTATACTTGAAGGAAAGGCAGGTCATCTTATCCCAATTAGAAGAAGGGGAAATAATTCGCTTTACACAGACTGTTGCCTTAGGCCCAGAAGTCCTTATATAAGATCCCAATGTGGAACATACAAGACAGTGTATGCATATTTTCATGAAGTCACTTCTGAGTTATTCTGGGAAAACCTGGGAAAAAGCACCTTCCACACTGGTTGAAAAGGGATGGCCAGCACTACACGTCAATCAGTAAGCACAGGCAGACGGAGAACCCTGGGAGTCATAGTCCAGCCTGGACCCGGAGGCTGTCTCTGGGCAACAGCACACCCCACCTGCCCACCATGAGCAGAGAGCCCCCATGACTTCCCAGGACTGCTACCCACAGAACCAGCGGGGGACTCTGGGCACCACACCGCCAGTCCTGTTTACTCTATGAATTTTAGAACTTCACACTTTACTGTTTTTCTTCAGTGAGACATACAGGTTTTGTAATTTGGGAAAAAGAAAAAAAAAAGCATTCTGAAGATGAGGCAAGGAAAGGTTTGGAAGGCAGCTATGCCAACCACTATACCACCAATGCCATGCAAGGAAAGATTTGAACGTTAATTCAAATATTTTTATTTAAAATGTTAATTTAAAACTTTAATTTTGATGATTAGATTTGAGGGTCATCACATTTCAGCTGTATACACATTCGAATACGAAGACTGGCCACATTTTAAATTCATGGCTTCCTTAACTTCTAGCTTAGAGCCAAATAAAACCAGACTTCCCATTTTGTAAGGACCCTACTTTCTTTTTTAAATAAGTATAACATTATTATCATTTTCACTAATAGAAATGGAGTCCAGCTGAGGCTACACAATTTGTCCAACAGAGAAAGAGGGGAAAAAAAGGCCATTTTTGAGGGTCCACCTAGCATGTGCACTTGGCATGGTGCTAAGCATTCCGGAAACGGATTCTAACCACGCCCTGTTACAGACAGAACTAGCTGCAGAAGCATCGGGATTTGAACCTGGTTCCTTCTGACTGCAAAGCCCAGGCTCTTGACACTCTCATTCAGTGTTTTCTGCAAACACACACTTTGGAGATGCCCAGGAGACACTGGAAGATGAGATCAAGACAGCAGGCTGAGCCCGGCTGTAGCCACCACCTTCTGCTCCAAATCCTTAGAAATTATTAAAAATATCAACAAGCCTTAATAGCATGGGAGAAGAAGCGACCTAAGAAGGTTGGAATCCACTGTGCATGAGGTGGAGAAGGCTTGCGAGTGCTCTGGGGATGCCAGGGAGCACGGGAAACAAGAGGGCCCCCAGGTGACCAGCAGGGCAACTGGAAAGCGTGGGGAGCCATAGTGGGCAGAATCCTGTGATCTGGTCCATCTCCAGCTTGTGCCAGGTAGCCTGGGACTGATGGGTCTACCCTCGATGTGGGCCGAAGAGGAAGTGTGGTGGGCAACTCCCAGGAGGCACATGGAGCCCCCTACCCAGAAGGCACACTCTGGATGTCCCCAAGGCAGCCTGCTGCAGTCCCCTGGCCCTTCTCTTCAAAGCCTATTGTGACAAATGCTGTGTTCACAGACAGCTACAGGGAATCCCAAACAGAACAGTCAGCATCCACCAGGCACCCGCAAACATTTCAGGAAGAGCAGCACCGTGAAGAGAAGCACCAAACTCCACTAACCGAGCCCAAGGAAGCCACAGTTTGGCAGGAAGAGACACCCCACCTCCACCTTACACACACACACACACACACACACACACACACACTCTCTCTCACATGTGTGCAAAGACACACACGCAGACACACAAAGACACACACAGATACACATACAGACACACAAACACAGGCACACACACAGATACACAGACACAGGCACAAACAGACGCACAAAGACACACACAGAACACATACGCAGACACAGACACTGACATACAGACACACACAGACACAGCCACACACACACAAAGACACATACAGACACACATGCAGAGACAGACACACATACAGACACAAAGACAAACACAGAAACACACATGCACAAAGACACACAAAGACACATAAACACCAAGAGACATATACGCTAACACACAGACACACACATACACAGAAAATAAGGTAGTATTATGTTCCCTATTTATGTAGCCAAGGGCACAGTGTCATTGGAAGCAGGCTGACCACCTAGGGCAGAGGCTATGTCGGATTTCCCACTGTCCCCCTTGGGCCTCAGAGTCACCAGGAGGAAGTAAGCAGCTGATGGTGACAATGTCTGTGCAAAGCAGGGTCTAGCCAGGTCAGAGAGCTGCACCTTGCTGTATCTTTATATTACTGCTCGGAGGAAAGCTACACAAATCACACAGTCACTGAGATAAGGGAGCTTTAGGCTCTCTTGGTTCACAACACAACTTGGTATCGCAACTGTTTACCCTCATCCGGGAGGAAAAGACCGAGTTAGCACGGGAGCTTCCCTAAGCAGAATCTCTGTCTCCAGCTTTCCAGCGCCACCGGGGCCCTTCTTTATGCAGAATGAATGTTAGTAGAGCAAGAATGAACTCAGAATAAATATTACTGATGTCTTGGAAAGAAACAGGATGACGCAGCATCCACAAACAAGAATCGACTAAAACTTCTGGAAGTTAAAATGAGAAGCATGCCCTGTGAAGCACAGCGGGTGGGCTGCAGAGCGGAGGGGAAGCCGCTGAAGCACAAATCAGGAATTTGGAAGGCCATGCCGAGGGCGTGGCACCGAAAGACAAGGAGGCCGGGGGTAGAGATGAAAAGAGTGAGAGACACTGAAGAAATGTCTTGAAGTTTTTCAAAATGTGTCTAATGAGCATTTCAGAAGCATATACTTCAATAAGAGTAATTCTCAAGTTGCGAAAATATGTCCTCAGAAGTGACAGGATACTAGTCAAGAGGTTATAAAAAAGGAGGAGTAAATTTAGAAAAAAGAAGAATAGCCGGGCGCGGTGGCTCAAGCCTGTAATCCCAGCACTTTGGGAAGCCAAGGCGGGTGGATCACGAGGTCAAGAGATCGAGACCATCCTGGTCAACATGGTGAAACCCCGTCTCTACTAAAAATACAAAAAGTTAGCTGGGCATGGTGGCGCGTGCCTTTAATCCCAGCTACTCAGGAGGCTGAGGCAGGAGAATTGCCTGAGCCCAGGAGGCGGAGGTTGCGGTGAGCCGAGATTGCGCCATTGCACTCCAGCCTGGGTAACAAGAGCGAAACTCCGTCTCAAAAAAAAAAGAAAAAAGAAGAATAAAGGACTGGTGAAATAAGCTATCTTATGGAAAGACTGACAACAAAAAAATGAGAGAGAGAAAGAGAGAGAGAGAGAGCAGGACACGTGAGAACTCACAAGCAATATGTGGAACAAGGAGACAGAACTATATTCGAGAATTACAAATCATGACATCATCACCGAAGGACACAGGGGTTCTTGGAGAAACAGTGTATTGTGCGTTGGGGCAGGATACGGACAACCTGGCCTTGGACGTCTTGTCACATCAGAAAGCAAGGAAGTTATCAAAGACTCCTGGGGTCATGCCAAAAAATAGAGGAACCTATTCAGGGGCCTCCTGAAAAAGAGGAACAGCTTTAGCATCAAAAATCAAATGAGGTAAAATTCATGAGTTCATAATGATACTAAAGAAAAAAACCCACTTTCATTGGCCACCTTCAAGAGGTGCTAGGAAACTGACTTATTTTCAGGAGAATGAATAAGAAAACTAAGAGAAAAAACCCAAGCATTTGTCCTGACTTTGCTTTACAAACTGTAACTCAAGGTACCGCAGCGTTGATGGGAGAAATTTCTTCTTTTAGAGATGCGTTTCAGCTAACAAATGAAGAAGGAAAGATAGGCTTAAATAGCACCACTCTGCAACCTTAAATTAAATAATTGATCTATGCAACCATCAATGACTGATAAAACTGTGTGTCAAACGTCAAAAAACTTAGAACCTTTATAATGAATGATCGTGCTGACATCACCAGAAATCACTGAAACACTCTGAGCAACAGAAAGAGACAATTAGACATTCTGCGGTTAGGTGAGGCAGGAGAGGTACATACCATCTATTGGGCATTTTTGCCAAAACATCTTACTAAATCTATTCAAACCTCTGGATCTACGAAAACATAGGGAAGACAGGAACATGTCAGGCCACATATAGGGATGCCACTGTCAAAATCCAGACTGTGGAGAATTGCCAAGGACAAACAGTATGGTTTTATCCACAATGAAACCGCAAGGAAAAAGAAATGGAGGGAGAAAAACAGAAATTAGGAGACTTAGGAACTGTACTGTCCCAGTAACATACAGGGGCATGGACTCAACAAGCCCGACTCAAACAAACCAATGACGAAACCAAATTCAGAGACGATCCAGGACATTTGAACATTGACCAGTTGTTTAATATTTTGACCTTGTAAATTTATTTTTGCTATCTATTTATTTATTTGAAATGGAGTTTCACTCTTGTGAAAGCTGGAGCACACTGCACGATCTGGGCTCACTGCAACCTCCACCTCCTGGGTTCAAGCGATTTTCCTGCCTCAGCCTCCCAAGTAGCTGGGATTGTAGGTGCCCACCACCATGCCTGGCTAACTTTTTGTATTTTTAGTAGAGACGGGGTGTCACCATGTTGGCCAGGTTGGTCTCAAACTCCTGACCTCAGGTGATCTGCCCACCTCAGTGTCTCAAAGTTCTGGGGTTACAAGCATGAGCGACCACACCAGGTCCTGGCCAGCCAAGGGTCTAGCCTACGTCTCCCTTCTCAGAAGCCTAGCCTGTCAATTGCATGCTGTTGTGGGCATATGTCAACATAGATTTTTAAACATACATTTAAAAATGCATGTTAAATGTATTTTGTTTTTTCTTTTTTAGACTTCTCAAGCTATAAGTATGGAATTGGGTTCTAAAGCATCTGGAAAAAGAGAGGAGAGGATTTACATGGACGGAGATGGGCCATGTTGGGGAAGGAGGGAGGATGGGGACAGGTGGGTTACCTGCATGGGAGGAATAAGTTCAAGTGTACCAGAGCACTGAAGGGGAATGGAGTTAACAATAGTTTGTGGTCTATTTTCAAAAAGCTGGAAGAGTGGCTCTTGCGTATTCCCAACACAAAGAAATGATAAATGTGCGAGATGATGGATGTGGTAATTATCCTGATTTGATTATTACAACATTGTATACGTGTTTCCAAATAGCACTCCGTATTTCATAAATAAGCACAATTATTACATGTCAACTAAAAACAAGAGGGTAAAAAACAAAAGGCTGGCCGTGTGTGATAATTACTGAAATTGGGTAATGGGTACAAAGGGGGTCCATTTTAACATTCTCTCTACTTCTGTACTGTGTTCAAAGCTTTCTGTAATAAAAAATTTTTTAAATAGCCGGGTGTGGTGGCTCACACCTGTAAACCTGGCACTTTGGGAGGCAAAGGCGAGTGGATCGCTTGACTCAGGAGTTTGAGACCAGCCTCGGCAACATGGTGAAATCCCATCTCTACAAAAAAAAAAAAAAAAAAAAAAAATTAGCCGGGCATGGTGGTGTTCACCTGTAGTCCCACCTACTTAGAAGGATGAGGTAGGAGGATCACTTAATCTCAGGCTGTCCAGGCTATAGTGAGTCGAAATGTTGCCACTGTACTCTTGCTTGGGTGACAGAGTGAGACCCTGTCTCTAAGTAGGTAAGTAAATAAATACAAATTTTAAGAAAGGAAATCTAAGGCAAAAATATAGCATTTTAAAGATCCACATGGCTGAAGTCTTATGAAAAGGGGGGAAAATGTCATTTTCAGTGCATGGCTAAAAGCTGGTTTCTGAGGCCACAGGTGAACTGAGTATTAACCCTGATTCTTTGGAAGAGAGGGCAGTTGAAAGATGAGGTTGGGTGGGAGGCAGGAATGGATAGTTTTTGTTGTATTTACTGTTGTACTTTTAAATTGCAAGTATATGTTAAAAATGAGTAAAATAGTTTAAATATATATTGTAAAATCCTGAACCACTATGAACTTCATGTAAAAAACATTTAAAAATTTAGGTTAAATGGTAACTACCTAAAAAATGTATTGCATAAATTAACTCAACAATAAACAGGACATTTAAATAAACCTATAACCTTTAAAGACAGATAATCAATAGTAAGACATCTACTCATTAAAAAGCACCAGGCCTATATGGTTTTATAGGCAAAGTGATGTACCCTGCTTCTTAGTAAATATTGTACATACCTATATTATCAAACTTAATGTTGGTTGAAAAAGCAAGCTGAAAAAAGATTGGCACAGTATGAAAATATTTAATCCAACATTTTTAGTCTGGAAACTGTTCTGACAGGAGCAGGATTGACAAAACGGGACTCTAGCTGCCCTACCACAGCCAGACAATGAGCCAGCTGAGAGATGCCTCCTTCTCCCAGATGAAGTGATAGCACCCAAGCTCAGTTTTCCACAGGTCTACAGCTTCATCATTGAGGACTGAACATCCCACAGACCCCAACTTGTCTCAAACAAGCAGCCAGCACCCACAGCTCTCATGCTATTGACAGTCTGGGCTTCTGAGAGGGGAGACCCAGCCTGGACTCTCGGCTGGAGTAGAACCAGCTCCGTCCAGCCCTGTCTAGTAGATGACCTGGCATACCTTCCTTCCATACATGCCATACCATCCTGCAGATTCAGGAGTTGTGATTTTCTTTTTCTTAATGAAGCCTATTCTCTAACCTCAGTGGATGACCCTGTGGAGTTCATGCCAACCCTTGCACAACAGGTGGTAGGCCAGAGGAGACCCACGTGGCAAGGCAAAACCAATATCATTTATTTATGGACACACACACACACACACACACACCCATAAAGGGTTCATACCACACACGCACACATGCACACACACACACACCCATAAAGTGTTCATACCACGCACACACACACACATACGCACACAGCCATAAAGGGTTCATACCACATGCACGCGTGCGTGCACACACACACGCACACACACACAGCCATAAAGGGTTCATAACACACACACACACACAAACACACACCCATAAAGGGTTCATACCCCCCACACACAGACACACAACCGTAAAGAGTTCGTACTAACTTCAGAATCATGGCTACCCCTGGAGCTGAAGGAGAGCAGTGATCAGGGAGAGATTCAAAGGGGTTCTGGCTGTATCTGTCAGGTTTGACTTCTTATTTTTTTGAAGCAAAAATGTCAAAAGATTAATGTTGGTAAAATCTGAGTGATGGGTATATTTCTGATCCCTCCTTTTACTCCTCACTCATCTAGCCCATATCAAAGCCTGCTCCTCTCACCAGCAGGTGGAGTCTATTTCCTGACCTGGGCTAAATCTGGACTGAGCTTTGACTCGTTCCGACCCACAGGCGGTGGCAGAAGTGATGCTGTGCCAGGTCTGAGCCCAGGCCTTAGAAGGCCTAGGAGCCTCTGGTACTGAACTCTGGAAATTTGACAGTGGGCTGTAAAGAAGCTTGGGCTAGACGTGGGGTGGATGAAAAAGTGTGGAAGAGAGATAAGTCACGTCAAGGAGCATGGAGGAGACAGACACAGGAGTGAAGCAAGAAGAACCACCAGCTGAGCCCTGCCTAGATTCCTGACCCACAGAAACCTGGGAAATGATAGTTCATTCTTTTAAGCCAACAAGTGACAGGGTGGTTTGTGACTTGTATGAAAATACCCACACAAGTCTCGATAGCTGTCTTTTGAAACCTATTCCCAGTGCATTCTCTTCTTCTCACTCCTACCCCACCATCCGGGGCTAGGCCTGGTGCCTTCTCTCCAGGGCTCTGGCAATAGCCTTCTCATTTCAATAAGATCATGCTGCTCCTCAGATGTTTCCATCAGCTCTGGAACAAAATCAACACTCCTGCTGTGAAGGCTCACCTCTCCTGGTGCTTCTCTCACTGCCCCAACTGCACAGGCCATCGTGCGGTCACTCAAACCTACTGAGCTCATTCCCGCTGCCCAGCCTTTGCACTCACTGATGCCATGCCAGGAGTACCACTTCCCCAGCTCCTTTACAGGGCTGACCTCCTGACTCCATTCACTTCACTCTGCACAAAGGCCACCTCCCCCCAGACACCTTCCCTGATTTCTGAGCTGCAGTAGCACCCCATGCCTGTCACTCCCCATCCCTACAACCCGGCTGTGATTTCTGTCATGGCCCTGATCACTCCTGACAGTAGAGTGCATGCTGATTTACTGTGTTTCCCCTGCTGGACTATAAGCATCATGAGGACATTTTCCTGGCTTCCCAGGGCCCTGACCATAGCAGGCTCTGACATGGCTGGGAGTGTATGACTCAGCACAGGATGGAGGGCTGGGCATATCATTCTGTTATTTTCAGTATGTTCAGTAAACACTCTTCTTCCCATGGCTGCCTCCTTCTGGTCAATTGAGCAGATTTGAGATTCAACATCAATGTCTTAGCTAATAATAAAAATGGCAACATTGTGCCTCTTTTGTACATGATCTTGCTCTAATGTTTCATCGAGCATCACTCTCTGAATTTGTTCTTTCTTCCTTTTTTTTTTTTTTTTTTTTGACAGTTTCTTGCTGTGTCACCCAGGCTGAAGAGCAGTGGCGTGATATCTGCTCACTGCAACCTCTGCCTCTCAGCTTAAGCAGTCCTCCCACCTCAGCCTCCCCCAGGTAGCTGGGACCACGGGTGTTCTCCACCATACCTGGCAAATTTTGTTTACTTTTTTTCTTTTAAATTATACTTTAAGCTCTGAAGTACATGTGCAGAATGTGCAGGTTTATTACATAGGTATACACGTGCCATGATGGTTTGCTGCATCCATCACCCGGTCATCTACATTAGGTATTTCTCCTAATGCTATCCCTCCCCCATTCTTCCATCCCCTGCCATTCCTTCCCTAGCCCCCATCCCCCGACAGACCCCAGTGTGTGATGTTCCCCTCCTTGTGTCCATGTGTTCTCATTGTTCAACATCCACTTATGAGTGAGAACATGTGTTTGGTTTCCTGTTCTTGTGTCAGTTTGCTAAGAATGATGGCTTCCCGCTTTATCCATGTCCCTGCAAAGAACATGAATTCATCCTTTTTTATGGCTGCATAGTATTCCACAACGTGTATGTGCCCTCTTTCCTGTGCTTTTTGGAGACAGGGTTTCGCCAGGTTGCCCAGGCTGGTCTCTAACTCCTGAGCTCACGCCATCTACTTGCCTCAGCCTCCCAGAGTGCTGGGATTACAGGTGCGAGCTACGTTGCTCAGTCCTCTTGTTCTTTGCTGTCTATTTTTCCTTCTACATTTGGAAGGCCCGTGAGAGCAGAGGCCACACTCCTGCGTCCTCAGCATCTGGAACTGTGTCCTCCACAAACTGATGCATAAGAATGGTTGAAATAAGGCCGGGTACGGTGGCTCAAGCCTGTAATCCCAGCACTTTGGGAGGCAGAGGCAGGTAGATCACAAGGTCAAGAGATCGAGACCATCCTGGTCAACATGGTGAAACCCCGTCTCTACTAAAAATACAAAAAAGTAGCTGGGCATGGTGGCACATGCCTGTAATCCGAGCTACTCAGGAGGCTGGGGCAGGAGAATTGCCTGAACCCAGGAGGCGGAGGTTGCGGTGAGCCGAGATCGCGCCATTGCACTCCAGCCTGCCTGGGTGACGGGAGCGAAACTCCGTCTCAAAAAAAAAAAAAAAAAAAAAGAATGGTTGAAATAATCATGATGAATTAATAAAGACAAACACAAAGCCAGGCCTCAGAAGAAATGTAGAGAATGCAGAGGCCATTAAAAAGAACTTCAAAAATACGAGCCAATGAAAAATATTTTTCTGTCAGCATTTTCACTGCCTTAGTATCCCAGGAAGTTGCTTTCTATGAAATTTATGAACATTCTTTGTCTGCAAAGTCAGCTTTGATTGCAAATTTCTCTAATAATGCTTTGAATAATATAATTATTGATTTGTCTGGAATTCACTGTAAAATGTTGGTTTCAATACATGATTTTGAGATTTCAATAAATAAATAAAAATTAACTGAGAAGATAAGACTGACACCAAAATAAAACAAAATAAATGGCAATTAGGATCCTTTGGGAAATTCGAGAAAATACTGCATACATAACACAGGAAAACAGTACTATGAAAATAAACAAACGAGAACAGCAAAGAGATTTGGAAATTAAGACTGAGTTCCAAAATGAAATGTTCAATACAGAGGTTAGAAGATAAAGTCAAGCAAATCTTTCTTTTTTTTTTTTTTTTTTGAGACCTGGTCTAGCTCTGTTGTCCAGGCTGGAGTGCAGTGGCATGATATTGGCTCACTGCAACCTCTGCCTCCCAGATTCAAGCAGTTATCCTGCCTCAGCCTCCCGAGTAGCTGGGACTACAGGCGTGCAGCCCCATGCCTAGGTATTTTTGTATTTTTAGTAGAGATGGGGTTTTGCCATGTTGGCCAGGCTGTTCTGGAACTCCAGATCTCAAGTGATCCACCTGCCTCAGCTTCCCAAAGTACTGGGATTACCGGTACGAGTCACGGCACCTGGCCAACAGTTTATAAACGTTAAGAAAAAGATGAAGAGATGGAAAATGTGAGTGAAAAGATAAGCAACGTGTATCTTAATTAATAGAAGTTCCAGAAAAACAAAACAATAGCAAAAGCAGAAGAGAAAAATATTATCAAAGAAAATACAAGAAATGTCCCACACCTGAAAGGGTACATGCGTGGCCTACCCAGTGCCAAGCAGCAGGAATGGAAGAGGGCTCTCGCCCATGGCTTACGTTGGAAAAGTTTGGAAGACCAAGCACACAGGGAAGATCCTCAAAGCTTCTGAAAAGGTAAACGAGGTCACTCACAGAGCAGTGAGAATGAAACCAGATTGGAAGACAAGAGAGACAGTTCCAAAGGCAGAGGATTCCAACTGAGATTGCAGGAGCGGGCAAGATAAAGATGCCCTTAGGAACACAGAGTCTCTTGCGGGAGCCTCCCATGGGCCCTTTCTTAGGCATTTCTTAGGCTGATGCGTTCCAGTTTTATTTAATTGGGTTCAAAGTAAGAGTCCAGCTTTATTTATTTGGGTTCAAAGTAAGAGTCCCGGGTGAGAGGCAGGAGGCAGATGGAGGTAGCAGGGAAGCGGGTGGTGGTGCTCATCTCCATGGCCTCACAGAACACTGAATCTCTGAGCACTCGTCATCGCAAGGGGAACATATCATTTAAAGTCACAAATGCAACCTAGGGAGGAGTCAGCCCCAATAGAATGAAATGCAGAGGGAGCAGCAGATAGATGAGGTTGAAAACGGAAGGGAATATTCATTTCTCATGGCAGGAAGTCAACAGACACTGTTTCAACAAATGAGCAATAGAGAGGTGCAGGCATCTTCTTTACATCGAGAAATGGAAATTACCTGAAGGACTAAAACCAGAAACAGGAAATAAGGACTCTGTGGAGGTGACACTAGGGCAGGGCCTTGTTGTTCTTCCTATATTATAGTCCCTTCTGTCTGACAGCCTTCATCAACCAGGGGTTGCATTCCTTTGATAATTTGTAATGAGCTTATTCTGTGATCCTGCAATTCTGCTGGGGCATACACAGTAATGTTCAACTCTTAGAAGCAAAAGGTAGAAAGAAACTAAAGCCTTTAATAAGAGATTGACAAAACATGGTTGTATTCACACCAAATGTGGTGCATATAGAGGGAACTCTGAGAAATACTCAGAGAAAGAAGCTGCGCGATAGTATGTACAACTGAATATGCACGTAAAACCGGAAATACACTCAAGGAGAACCAAGCATATGCTTTAGAAGAGGTTAGGAAGAAAACACACTCAAGCAGGGAGCGGTGGCTCACGCCTGTAATCCCAATTTGGGAGGCCGAGGTGGGTGGATTGCCTGAGGTCAGGAGTTCCAGACCAACCTGGACAACATGGCACACCCCCATCTCTACTAAAAATACAAAAATTTGCTGGGTGTGGTGGCACACACCTGAAATCCCAGCTACTCAGGAGGCTGAGGCAAGAGAATCGCTTGAACCTGGGAGGCGGAGGTTGCAGTGAGCCGAGATCGTGCCATTGCACTCCAGCCTGGGTGACAAGAGTGAAACTCCATCTCAAAACAAAAAAAAACAAACAAAAAAGAAAATGCACTCAGCTAACAGTGATTAACCATCGGCATGATGGACGGGGGTCAAGAAAAACTGTGGCTTTCTCCTTATCATTTCAATCCACTGTTCGAACTGTGGAATTCCTTATCAACAACTTTTTTCTTAACTTTCAGGGAGGAGTCGGGTGCCAGGAGAATGCTCGTAGCCCACTGTCAGGCAGGGGTCTTTGCTTGCTTCTTACTTTTGAACCCAGGGATGCTGGTGATGGTCACACAGAGACTGGAGTGACTGCCCACTGGAGTCATTTGAGCCTGGAATCTGGGGTGGGGGCAGAATGACTGGAGGAGCCCTATCCCTGGCCTCCCCCACCCAGCCCCACTAGCAGAGTGAGACCCTGAACGCTCCTAACCCCTGCAGGTGTAGGCCACCTGTGACCACCCATTTGTCTGCCAGAGTTCACATGGCAGTGTCAAGTCCAAACTGAGCTGCTAACAGGAACTTCGGAGAGCCATTCTTGTTCATTTACATTCAATTTCTAACCTCAAATTTGCATCGTAACATGGTTCCGTATTTAAAATAATAGAGTAACATTTTCTATGCCTTTAAATATCTCTAAGTCACTGAAAAGTTCAAAGTGTCATGTAGATTATTTTTGCTCTTGGTTCTCCTGAAATGACCAGGTAGGTGATTTTCAGCCAACACTTGGCCACACGCCCCGGCCCCTGGGTGCTGGCTGTTGAATGTGGGATGAGAGGAGGTAGCCAGGCACAACGCTAGCAGCATGGGCAAAAGGAGCTGCAGAAGGAGCTCCTAAAAGTCCATTACAGCTGAAAATATGACTTCGGACTAATTCATGCTTCTTTGCACAGCACAGGGGTGATGAGCTCAGGGAGGATTCTAGTGCTTGAGATGTGTGTTTCTGTTTGATTTTTTCCTTTTCTTCTTTATGACAAATGTCACCCAATAAATAGCAAGACGGTTAAGTGGAATCTGGACAAACCGAACCCAAGGGTGGCTGGGATAGTGAAGGGACTCAGAATTGGGACTTCCAAAGAATAACAGTAGTTCCTTATTTTCATTCATCAAAGTTCCCCAAAATATGTGTGCACTTCATGCGCTCAAGCTGACTTCCATGGCATGAGGGGTGGTGGGGTGGGAGGGTTCCATTCCCAGAGAACTAAAGAATTTCAGAAAAATCGCCAGGGATGGCTCCTTCAATGTCTGGCTCAAGCAAACCAGGAGGGGTGAAAATCCTTGGGCCTCTGCACAGGGTCTGGGGTTGCCCACACCAATAGCCTCCTGCTCTCAGGCTACTGACCTCTTCATGGGGGTCAGGGTGGACGGCTGGTAAGAAACTCCTCTCTCTTGGTGGCTGAATGCATGCCAAGTGAGCCTGGGTTGCTGCCTAGCAAGTGCAGAGACCACCAGATAGGGCTGCCCTGCACACCCCACATAAAGGGGGCCAAGTCAGGAGCCAGTGTGGAGTGGGGGAGGCCAGGCAGGGGATGAGGACCGGGCTCTGGTGAGCCACCACCTTCAGGCTCAGGCCACCTAGAATGGGGTGGATCAATGGGGGTGCTCCTGAGAGCCCGTCCACGGCAGAGTGGGGAAGCAGGTAGGGGCCGCCCTCCCCGTGGACCCGGTGTCTATGGCCTAATAATTAGCACACAGACAGACTGAAAAGTCAAAAAGCTCTTGTGATATCTAAGCAGAACATGTAAAGTCACTGATGGCCTGTCAGTGGGATGGCTTACTCAGCCTAAAAAGCAATCTGCAGTGAGGGCCACACATCTGCTCTTAGTGACTCCAAGACATGGGTTATAGGATTCCGATCTGCCTCAATGAGTAAAGCCAGGCACAATGAGAGCCCCACAGCATCCTCTTCTGAGCAGGCCTGTCCACAGAAAGGCTGGCATTGTTTGCTAGGGAGTCAGCTCCCCGTCGCTAGGAGTAAGCAAGCACATTCAGGACAAGGAATGAGGAGATCTAAGCCTCGGGTTAAAACAAATGTTCAAAGGCGCATCAAAGCCCAGAGCATCTGTAGCTGGGCTCGGCTCTGTGGGCATGAAGCACAGCTGTGCTAACTGCCACCTGCATGGATGGACGAACACAGCCAGCTCGCCTGCCACCTGGGCCACCAATCAGCCTCTCTGTCCTTCCCACTCATTAGAAGATTCCTGACCAGACGTGGCTGTGCTCCCTGGAGGGGCCAGCACGCTCCTGTGGCCAGGCGGGAACTTCTCCCCTGCAAGGCCTTGCCCGAACCCTGCCCATGGCTCCCACAGCGAGAACACGACCCATCACGGTCAGGCAGGACACCAACAGGAGGAACAGGTCAGAGAGTTGGGCTCTGCTCATCCATGGGGATCTGTCCCTCGTAGACTTCCCTGCTGCGGCCTGACAAGAAGGCCGGCCTGCCACCCTGGTGGCACCTCCTAATTCTGTCTATTTCCTACTTCTATTTCTGGAAGGCAGGAAAAGCCTCTACTTGAGCAAAGCTCTTAGCTCCTATATTAAGAAATTGTATTTCAAATACAGGTTTGAAAAAGCCAAAGGAGAAAAATACAAGACATTGGAAGTAGCCATGAAACAACCTGGGATTTGAAGACCTTCTGGAATGTTCCTTCTCCTCCATTGGTCCATGCTGGGTGTGGTGATGAGCAGTGCTTGAGAGGTGTGGGACTCTGGCTGGGCTTTCAGGACCAAAGCGACGGCCGCTCACAGAAAGCCGGGGGTGCCAGCCACTGCCTGGGCGATGTCTGCTCAAGCTCCACCCACCCTCCGTGATCAGCAGTCTCCCAAGTGTTCTCCACCTGAGTTATCTGGAAGTTTCCTCACTTCTCTACTTTCCAGGGCAGCCCTCGTTGGCTGGCAGGACTGGTTTTTCCACTCTGGCTGGTGTCAGACACACTCCGAAGAATAAACGTCTAATGACATGCTTGTCAAAGGAGTGCCCGCACCGCAGCCCATGCCCGGTATGTCACCAACAGCTGCTCTGTCAGCTGGCACATCTACGCCCGTCAAAGCTTTCCAGCCATTCCTCCTGCATGGCAGGCGAGCTGACTGCGCCCGTGCTAATGAGGGGGAGACTGTCACACACCTTCCCGGGACACTACTGCACTGCACAAACACACAGCGGGCCGCGCGGCAGGGCAGGCACACACAGACCCCGGCTCCACACCAGCTGGGCGAGGCTGAATCCAGGGGCTTTGAAAGGATTAACCATTCTAAACAAACATGAGCTGAGGTCACGCAAGTCACAACAGGTGGGGGTATGAAAAGACACGCCTAGTACACAAATAAAAAATAAAAAATACCATTACCCCAACATCCAAAAGTAGACCCTGTGTGGTTTTTAAAAAAAAAGAAAAAAAATATATATATATATAGATAGATATCGGGGATATATCTATATATAGATATAGATATATAGATAGATAGATAGATATAATATATATATAGATATTTTTGAGACAGTCTCGCACTGTTCCCTGGACTTGAGTACAATGGCACGATCTCAGCTCACTGCAACCTCCGCCTCCCAGGTTCACGCGATTCTCTTGCCTCAGTCTCCCGAGTAGCTGTGATTACAGGCGCACACCACCACACTCAGCAAATTTTAGTATCTTTTTTTTTTTAGTAGAAATGAGGTTTCACTATGTTGGCCAGACTGGTCTCAAAATCCTGCCCTCGTGATCCTCCCGCCTGTCTTCCAAAGTGCTGGAATTACAGGTGTGAGCCACGGTGCCCAACTGACACTGTGTCTTCTTAAAATGTGGGTCTTTTTCTAAAGCATACTCAGAAGTATAATAAGAACGTTATCATTTTCGAACACGTTATCTTCCAGTGATTTTTGAGGCGTGAGAAGGCTGTCCCTACGTAATTTTGAGTATCATTTCTTTTCCTTCTGGCAGCCAACTTTTCTTAGCTAGAGCTGGAAATTAGGTCTGGAACAGTCTTCCCTGAGTGAGTCTGGTGGATTTGGGGAGTGGGAGAGGGGAAACAGGGCTATCACCCCACAAAGTCTGGGAGAAGGTGGGGTGGGACAAATCCAGCTTAGGCTCTGGGGACACGCTCAGAGGGTGAGTCCTGCGGGGCGCGGGGGGACTCAGCTGCAGTCATAGTGCGTCAAGTATTCCATATTTATTCCAAAAAGACATTGAGGAAAACAGGTCAGTGGAAGCAGATCTAACTTTGGATGTAAGCAGTGAAGGCTGCTGACGTCCCATCAGGGTCCTTGGCCCTTGTGTGTATCCTCTGAGTTAAACAGAACAGGGATGGCAGGGACTCCTAAGATTCCAATGAGGAAAGAGGCCAGGGGAAGACTGTTCTGTGCCTTCTCTTTCCCATCAGAGCACAGTCGGGAGAGGACGCCTCCTAAGGAGCAGTGCCAAGCTCACATGCAGGCCTTTAGGGAAAGTCATGAGGGCTGGGGGAGGGACACACTTTGACCTCTCGTAGCACCTTAACATTTTCTGGTTATCTGTTCTGCCAGAAGTCTGGAGGTGGGGATGGGTTTGTCCAGGGCCCATTGCATCCTGGTCCCTGGGACCTGTAAGAATCAATGGGGAAGGCTGGGCATGGTGGCTCACGCCTGTAATCCCAACACTTTGGGAGGCCAAGGTGGGCGAATCACTTGAGGTCAGGAGTTTGAGACCAGCCTGGCCAACATGGTGAAATCCTGTCTTTACTAAAAATACAAAAATTAGGCCGGGCACAGTGGCTCAAGCCTGTAATCCCAGCACTTTGGAAGGCCAAGGCGGGTGGATCACGAGGTCAAGAGATCGAGACCATCCTGGTCAACATGGTGAAGCCCCGTCTCCACTAAAAAAAAAAAAAAAATACAAAAATTAGCTGGGCAAATTTTAGGTGGCATGTGCCTGTAATCCCAGCTACTCAGGAGGCTGAGGCAGGAGAATTGCCTGAACCCAGGAGGCGGAGGTTGTGGTGAGCCGAGATTGCGCCATTGCACTCCAGCCTGGGTAACAAGAGCGAAACTCCATCTCAAAAAAAAAAAACAAAAAAAAAAACAAACATTAGACAGGCATGGAGGCACACGCCTGTAATCCCAGCTACTCGGTAGACTGTGGCAGGAGAATCACTTGAACCTCAGAGGAGAGGTTGCAGTGAGCCGAGATTGCACCACTGCACTCCAGCCTGGGAGACGGAGAAGACCTGGTCTCTCAAAAAAAAAAAAAAAAAAAAAAAAATCAATACAGGAGTCCCTGGGGACCTAGAAATGCAGGCTCTCTTTGCCCCAGGCCTCCTGAACGAGATTCTGCATTTCCCCAGGATCCCCAGAGGATGTGTCCACACAATAATTTGAGAAGTGCTGCTCTGCTCAAACCATTTAGATAGGTTGATTCTCCACTTTAGCTGCATGTTAGAATCACCAAGGCACTTTAAAAAATTACCCATGCTGGCTGGGCACGGTGGCTCATGCCTGTAATCCCAGTACTTGGGAGGCCAAGGCGGGTGAATCACTTGAGGTCAAGAGTTCGAGACCAGCCTGGCCAACATGGTGAAACCTTGTCTCTACTAAAAACACAAAAATTAGCTGGGCGTGGTGGCACACGCCTGTAGTACCAGCTACTCGGGAGGCCGAGGCAGCAGAATCGCTTGAACCTGGGAGGTGGAAGTTGCAGTCAGCTGAGATTGCGCCACTGCACTCCAGCCTGGGTGACAGAGCGAGACTTTGTCTCAAAAAAAAAAAAAAAAAAAAAATTGCCCGTGCTTGCCCACTCCCTCTGCCCCAAGATGCTGCTCTAAGTGGGTAGAGCACCTCCGTGTGGTGCCAGGGCCCTGCCAGTTTGGACCACTACCCAGTGACTCTGTGGGCCATGGTTGAGAAGCACTCCTGTAGATCACTCAGTGCTGACCAGGATGGGGAGGGAGCAGCACCTCCTGTAGGGCTTTTTCAGATGACACAGTCACCTACCCAACAGGCCCCAAACAGACCCAAGGTCCCTGCCCCCAGCCTGGGCCCTCATCCCTCAGGGCCGATAAGAAGAGCAGCAGGAGGGTAAGGGAGCCGCACGTGCACTGGAAAGGTGGAGGTGCTACCCCTGAATTGGGGACAGCATTCAATCACCCATGCCACCTTGATCTCACACTAACAGAGCGAGGCCTTTCTACCACACAACAGAAAAGAGGCATATGTCTAAAACAAAGACAAAGAAAATTTACAAAGATACAAGCTGAACACTCTGGAAAGATTCATTGCTGGGCAATGTCAAGAAGCAAATTAGTCTCCCATTTCATAAGGTGATGGATGTGAAAAGACACCTTCCAGAAACATCACCCTGGTCAGCTGCTGGACATTTCAGATGGAGAAAAAACATTCAAACAACTGAACAAAGTGTCTGCCAAGCCAGGTGCAGTGCCTGATTGTTAGTTAACATGGTTAAGGGTATAAACACGGACCTCTCACACCTAACATGTTGACCCTTTCACCTCCCATGGTGATATAAGAATGAGTGTCCTAGCATTAAGACGGGCTTCAGATGGCAATCCTGTGATTTCTGAGTTGTTGACCTTGAACGAGTTTAGCCTCTTTTACCCTCATGTTCCTCAGCTATAGAACAGAGATAAAAGTACCAAGTTCACAGGTTGTTGTGAGGATTTTATGACATTATTTCATAAAGCTCTCAACCCGGTACATGTGGTGCCTGGTACATACTAAGGGATTAACAAATATTTATTAACAATCACCTCCTATTGGTCTTGGAAGTGGTACAACTGTAGCAAAAACTCTGGCAATATGTGCCAAGAGCTTAAAGACGTTCAAGCCCAATAATCCAACTTCTGTAAACCTACATTACAGAAATAACCTTGAAATCGAGTATTAAGAGATGGGAAGGAAATGCTTTCAGCAGAAGTGAATGACTAGAAGCAACCCAAATGTCCCACAGGAGAATAAAAGTTAGATCAATAACTGTACATAGCGCTCCTGCAGAAAATGATGTTTCTTTTTGTTCTGAGTGCTGCCCAATTTATGAATCACTTTTCGATTAAACTATTACATTGTAAAAAAATAAAATAAAACAAAATAAAATAAATGAAATGTTTCACTTGCTCACAGGAGCTAGGTGGTGCCCTAGGTAAATATCACTGATAGACGGTTAAAAGAAAAAAAGCAAGATACAATATGACATACACCTTGTAAGTACAATAAAGTTAAAACAAAGCCCCTTAAACTACAGAGAAACAGACTAGAAGAGAGCATGCCAAAGTGTTGCCTGTGTTTGTGTTCGAGATATGGGGATTCTGGATGATTCTTTTCCCTTCTTCCCTTTTTTTAAAAAAATTATTTTTTCAATTTTTTTCTTTAATAAACATGTATCATTTGTATAATGTAAAAACAAAAGCAAATCCTTATGCTTAAAAGTCCTTTAACCCGGTCGGGCCCAGTGGTTCACACCTGTAATCCCAGCACTTTGGGAGGCCAAGGCGGGCAGATCACCTGAGGTCAGGAGTTGAAGACCAGCCTGACCAACATGGAGAAACCCCATCTCTACTAAAAATGCAAAATTAGCAGGGCTTGATGGCATAGGCCTGTAATCCCACCTACTCGGGAGGCTGAGGCAGGAGACTCGCTTAAACCCAGGAGGTGGAGGTTGCAGTGAGCCAAGATCATGCCATTGCACTCCAGCCTGGGCAACAGAAGCCAAAATCCATCTCAAAAAAAAAAAGAAAAAAAAAGTCCTTTAACCCAACTTGAAGTGACGTCTCAATTGTAAAGATCTGTGAGTCCTCTATAAATTTTGTATACAGTTCTTCAATCTTTAGAATTTGGGAATCCCAAGATACATTTTATGATGAAAGAGCACCAAATGATTGGCATTTTATTTCCTTTGGTTGACAACCCCTGGTTCTTACATAGCCTAGACACCCTGCAGGAGGAACATGGCAGGTCGCACCCAGGCAGGCATAAGCACAGCCCTGTCCTTACCGTTAGGCGTCTCCATGGCGCGTTCTGGACACACAGCTGACCCCTCCGGCCCCACACACCAGTACATGCTGGGTGGTCTATGTGACATGCCAGCCATCAACCTTTGCAGCAGCCAATCCTCCAAGGCAGGTCCTGCTGTTGTCACTGCCACTGCCGTTGTCCATGCGGTGCGTTAAGGCATGGAATCAGAGTCATGGCTGAGCAGAAAGCTTTCTTGTTCTGCTGGTGAAAAACAACATAAAATCAGAAAGCCTTTATCATTCCTGTCCTCCTCCCCTGCAAATACTGACATGGGTTCATTCAGTTTTCCCTCTGCAACATTCCTCTTTAGAGTCCATCTATCCGGCCAAACCCGTCAGGTGTGGGCAGTGGGAAGGCAGAGCTCCCTATTCCATCTTGATGCTGGGCTTAGATCTCGTCTACCTGACAAGAGGCTCAAGGAAACCCCAGACAATTGCAAAACACATACTAGTAACAGCTTCAATCATTGTTCAGTCAACGCACACCCACTGTCACTTGCAAAGCAGTCAGGCCCTATGTGAGGCTCAGTGGCACCAAGATGGCTAAAGGAGGCTCTTGCCCTCAGGGGCACACTCCTATGTGGGTACGGCAGACATAGTTCAGGCTGGTCACAACACAAGGCCCTCCTTTTGCCTAGGGCCAGTTCTTCCAGAAGTCCAGAGGTGAGCATGTCATTCCAAAGGGGCAGTCAGGCAACAATCCCAAACACAGGAAATTTATTTATTTATTTATTTATGAGACAGAGTCTTGCTCTGTCTCCCAGGCTGGAGTGCAGTGGCACGATCTCAGCTCACTGCAATCTCCACCTCCAGGGTTCAAATGATTCTCCTGTCTCAGCTTCTCCAGTAGCTGGGATTACATACCACCATTCCAGACTAATTTTTGTATTTTTAGTAGAGATGGGGTTTCACCATGTTGGTCAGGCTGGTCTCGAACTCCTGACCTCGTCATCTGCCCACCTTGACCTCCCAAAGTGCTGGATTACAGACGTGAGCCACTGCACCAGACTAAGACAGGAAATTATTACTGGTTATGAAGTCAAGTTAGCGTGAGCTTTAGCAGAAAGCTAGATGACGGGGGTTAGCAGAAATGAGCCTCATAAATTCTGCCCCTTTTGGCAATGTCTGGACACATTTTTAGTTGTCGCAATTGGTTAGGGGAGGGTGCTACAGTCGTCTAATGGGAAGAGGTCAAGGATGCTGCTAAACATCCTACGATATACAGGACTGCTATCTGCAACAGAGAATCCTCTAGCCCCAAAAGCTCCAAGGTAAAGTTAGACTAATCTCTTAAACTAGTGACTGTGATAAACTGCCCAGACCAGGTGCTGCTCTTCTATGCTGGGCTCGCACTGAGCTTGGACTCCCCGATGGGCACTCATGCCCATCCTGCTACTGTGATTGAAGGACCAGAGGAAGGGTAAGACCCAGGCCCAGCTCAGGCCTGATACAAGGTACTACCACAAGAAATGCCATGTGAGCCTACCAATGTCCCTACAGCATGTCCTATATGTAACAGAGTACGAGGTAATTGGCTGTGTTCTCTGCGATAGACAACAAGGGGTTGTTGTCTGAGATAGATAACCCTTTGTCTGTGTTCTCTGAGATAGACAACTCTGGAATGGGCAGTGATAGCATAGCCAAAAATATATAGATTTTTAAAATCAAGGTTACATAAAAATAATGCCTAAGAGCATCTGTAAAGGCAAAAGCACAGTGTGGATGTCAAAGGTGTGGACTGCCTCTGTCACAGGTTAGCAGTGTGACCTCCAGCTGAAATGTATGTGTGTCTCAGTTTTTCATCTGTTAAAAATAGACATCCATCCTTACGCCCTGGTCCGCTGGCAGGGTTACTGTGTGAATTCAGCTAAAGTAAAGTTTCTGCAGCGACTCTCTACGACAGGGCTGCGGTGGTCATTACTTGCAGTACCAGTGTGCAGACTTGGAGGCCAGTGGGTCTAATTAACAAGATCAATGCTGGAAGGCAGATGCCAGCAGTGAGTAGGTTCTACAAAGTGCTGTGAGCAGGGGCACAAAGTAAGGTACAGAACAAGGCTGTGGGAATGTCTCACCTAAAAGCCTAGAAATCAGGCCCCTGGCCCAGGTGGACTGGACTCTTCAAGGCAGGGGAAGGTGGAGCTAGGAAAGCCAGGCTCCAGCAGCCTTGTGCATTCTGCACACGTTTCTGAGCCAAAGAGGGAATGGTGGAGAGAAACCATGTGTGAGAAACACCCATGTTTGAAGTTGGGAAGCCTCAAAAGTCCAAGGAGGAAAGGAAAAATGATCAATCTGGGCAAACTTTAGGGGATGATTAAAGCCTTATAAATAGCGAAACCTGATTTGGAAAATCAACTTGAGACAGAGAAGACGAGCCAGCAGGACAGAATCTGTTTGAAAATAAAGGTTCCAAATCACACATTCACATCCAGAAACTGAGAAGCACAGCTGCCATCTGCTTTCAAACACCTCTGCAAAAGAGCTACCGCACACAACCAACATTTCGAAAATCCAAATGCCAGACATTCTTCCTGAAAACACGAGTGTCTTGCCATACAATGCTTTTAAGTTAAAAAAACAAATCTTAAAAATATTTTAAGCTAACCCTTGCCCAGCACATTTTGTTCCCCTTTTCATTTTCAGTTTCTTTTTGAAGATCATGTTACCAGTGGAAGTCTACCGCTGGAGCAGTTTTAAAAGCCTAGTTAGTATTTTGGCTTACATTCTAAGGTAGAAGCTTTAAGATGAGGTAATTCAAATTTTACTCAATCTTTGCCCTCAAACGGATCTTTGCTTCCTCCTGCTTCTCTTGGGTTCAGATCAGTGCCAACACATGCTGGTTACAAGTTACATGTTTTCATTATACTTCCCTAAAGGGCATCAAGAGGTTTTCTGCAGTATGATGGTTTAAACAATGTTTCAAAACCTCCTCAATTTCCTTTCACCAACTATTTATACCTGCATTAATGAATAAACCTAAATATTTAATGAAAAGAATGCCAGTTGTGGTGGCTCACACCTGTAATCCCAGCACTTTGGGAGGCCGAGGCAGGTGGGATCACTTGAGATCAGGTGTTCGAGATCAGCCTGGCCAACATGGTGAAATTATGTCTCTGCTAAAAATACAAACATTAGCTGGGTGTGGTGGCAGGTGCCTGTAATCCCAGCTACTTGGAAGGCTGAGGCTTGAGAATCACTTAAACTGGGGGAGGTGGAGGTTGCAGTGAGCCAAGACTGCACCACTGCACTCCAGCCTAGGCGATACAGCAAGACTCCATCTCAGAAAAAAAAAAAAAAAAAAAGGAACCTGTCATTCATTCTATAAATGTCTTATTGAGTTCCTGCTATGAGGAGGGAACTTCATGAGTTTGTGAAGCTGGTGGGGGAGCAGACAGCTAAGTAATTGCTATAAAGTTTCTGACAGCAGAGAAACCTGAATATTTTAGGAGGCTTGGGAAGGGCTGTCAATATTGAAGAGTCAGAAGACCCTTACCAACAAAGCATTTTAGACATGTTCATTCATATCACTCAACTTCTTTTTGAGCCAAAATCCTGGTCAAAATGGTTAGCTCATGCTTCTAGAAATCTTGAGTGCTATTTGCATCCCTTACTGACGATGGCTTGCCTACAGAATGTAGGCAAGTTCGATGGGTTTGTGGGCATCAAAATACTTTGAAGGTGCAGGCCAGAGTATGTTGTTCTCAGTCCCAGATGAGCACAAAAAGCCAGGGGGAGACAAGTGTTCCATGAGTCTAAAAGCACAGATAAATTAGGGCTGTCCATTCCCCATCCAGTCACTCTACCACCGAGTGTGGGGTGTCTCTCTGAACAGTTATGGGAATGAGAATGCAGCAGTAAGCAAGACAGATTAGTCTCTGACTCCAGGAGCTCCAGTAGAGACCACAAGGTAATTAAAGAGAAATTAAACAGATAAAGAAGGAGTACACCGTGGGGACTGCAGGGAGGCTGCAGAGTGAGGGACGTGAGAGAGAGCATGCATTTTCAGAGGGTGACCAGGAAAGGCTTCCTGAGGCTGTGTCAAGAGTCAGGAAGCAGCAACACAGAGTCCAGTGCTGGACAGCGAGCTCAGCCAGGGTGGCTGGGGCAATGGCCTAGTGGTCTGAGAAAGCAGGCTGGATCAGCTGGGGCTGTGAGCGGAAGGAGGTCTCCTGGATTGCATGCCAATTGCAAGGAAAAGCTACTGAAGGATTCCATAAAGGGGACTGATATGATCCGATTTACCCATTTAAACACAGGCACGCGCGTTTATGTGGGGAGGGGGAACTGTAATCCTACAGGAAAGAGATGCTGGTACTCTGGAGAAGGGCTGGGGGGATGTAAGAAAAAAGGTGATGGGCCAGGTGCGGTGGCTCATGCCTGTAATCCCAGCACTTTGGGAGGCCAAAGTGGGCAGATCACAAGGTCAAGAGATTGAGACCATCCTGGCTAACATGGTGAAACTGCATCTCTACTAAAAACACAAAATTTAGCTGGGCGTGGTGGCACACAGCTGTAGTCTCAGCTACTCGGGAGGCTGAGACAGGAGAATCGCTTGAACCCGGGAGGCAGACAGTTGCAGGGATTGCACCACTGCACTCCAGCCTGGTGACAGTGAGATTGTCTCTCTCTCTCTCTCACACACACACACACACACACACACAAAAGGGAAAAAGGGGACAGACCAGGACACATTTTAGAGGTGGGTCCAATGGACGGAATGTTTTTGATCTGAGCACCTGAGTTGACTGTGAGGCCACTCGCAGAGACGCTGACATTTGGGAGGACACTGACATTTTAGCTGACCGCAAAACCTCTTTTAGGAACAAATTAGGTGTGAGGTTAGTTTGTTGTGATTTTTGCTTTCAGGACATAGGCAAAGATGAAGAAAATCAAGTCATAAGAGGCATTTGATGTTAACGTTTTCCAAAATTGTGCATGTTCTTGCTGTCTCTTTAACGTCTGCCGCCTGTGAGTGAGTGGCAACCTCTAAAATTAGCGTAGGCAGTGAGAGCTTTGCTAAAAGCTGAACGCCCCTGCTTCTCTACCTGTTGCAGGGGATGTGTTTGTGGGAGAAAAACTTCGTGGCCTCAAACTGTAAAGGGCTAGGCTGAGATGGCCACAGCGGTCCTCAAATTTCTCCACCACCATCTCCCCGCTGATCCCGGCCTTCCTAGGCTTCCTCCCCTGCGTCCCTGCCTGCCTGGAAGGTCCGCTGTAGGCTGCAGAGACCACGGTAGACATAGCAATGGTATCGCTGTCAGCCAGAGAATACCCCTGGGCAAGAAACATAACCCAGACACTGAGGAGGGGGAAGCCTCGCTGCGCCACCCCGCAACACCAGGACGCCCACGAGCAGCGAGAGACTCCTGGGGAGTCTCTTGCCAACACCCTGGCACATGCACACCCGCGCGCTCACACTCCAGCAGCTCCCGGATAAGGACGGGGTGTGCTCCAAAGGCAGAGGAAACACAAGGACGCCCTGGTCTTTCCCTACTTTTGTTTCTTGCCTCTGCTTCCCTGCGTTCCCGACCCTGTCTGGTACCCTGACCGGGGTTTTGGGGTTCACGGCTCGGGCCCCGCAGACCCGCCTGCCACAGGCTGCCTGGGTTCTGGGCGCGGCAGAAGGCAGCAGGGGCGTCAGACGGGGGTCGCCCCACGCCCTCTTCGCCCCTCGAGCTGCGGCCCTTGCGCAAGGGCCACTCATGCCCGACCACGCGGCCGCCTGGAGCTCAGGCCCGCGGGCAGGCAGAGGCCAGGGCTTCCCGGGGACGCCGGGCGCGGGCCCAGCTGGGTTCCTGGCCCGGCCGCAGGAGGCAGCCAGGCCCCCGGGGTGGGGGGCGCGGGCAGAAGCAAAACTTACCTGCGGCGGCTGCGGGGCCGGGGTGCGGGCGCTCCGGGACGCGGGGCCGGACGGACACTGGCGAGCCCGGGCTTGGCACTCCCACCGCAGTCTGCCCCCCGCGCCTCGGGCCGCGCGCCGGGGCCGGGCCCAGACGCACTTCCTCAATCCTGAGGCCGGCGGGGAGGGGAGGGCGGGCGGTGCGAAGAGCGCGCAAGGCAAGGCCGCCGCCGGCTCTCCTCAGGATAGGCGCGAGGCGTCCCCTCGGCGGCCGCCTCAGTTTCCCTAGCCGTACAACGCAGGCTATCACGCTCACTGCTGGTGCCCCGGGAGACGCCGGGGCCCGCGGGCCCTTCTAGTGCCAGGTCCGGGCACCCGGCTGCCTCCACGAGGGGCAAGCGCGGCGAGGAGATTGGTCCGTGCGGCGCTCAGCCCCGCTTTCGCTACCCTCCGCTCCAGCGGCCACCTCGGCAGACCAGCCCCTCACTTGCATGGGGCCCATAATACTTTGGCCGTAGAATTCAAAAAGACAGGGAATATTCATTTGTGTGCCGCTCTTTACAAGGCAATATAGAACACAGTTCTAAAGCGTTAACGGTTTGCAATTTACACAACCTCCATCACATGGATTTTACCAATTCAATTATGGATGGATGCAAAGATTTTGCTGTTTGGTGAATCACGTTTAATTGTCAGCTTTGGGGGGAATACATAAAACTGGAAAAGTTGGCGATGTATCGTGTTTCAACCTATTCTAAAGGAGGCATCAGGCTGCTGGGGCTAATCCTGGAACGCAGACCATCAGGATCGGCGTCCACGCTGTAGGCGGGCCGCCCCGTGGGCTCCACGTGTCCACCCAGGAAAATGGCCTGCTCGGGAAAAGCAAAGGGTTCCACGCCCTCCAGGCCCAGCGCCCTGCAGGCGCCTCTCCTGGAATGTTATGACTCGCATATTCCCAGGGTTTAGCGCCAATCTCCCCAACCCTCACTGCCAAGTCACAGCACCCGGGCAGCTGCAGAGCTCTCACACAACCCCCCGGACACCGCGGGGCCGTTTCCTCTAGCGGCCCCTTGGGTCCCTGTTTGGCGAGGGGACCACCGAGCAGCTTTGCTCTGCTCCCGGGAGGCTAGTCCTGCCACTGGGCGACCTTCCCAAAGGGTGGGCACAGTTCTGCAATCCTGTCCTCACACCTGAGAGCCTCACACCAGTTTGCGGGAGCCCGCAGTGTGATTGCCACAGATAAGCTCCCATCAATTGCAGGGCGTGGCGTCCTCAGGGCTGAGGGGGCCCCGCGACGGTGGCGCAGCTCCTCCAGGGCGCGCAGCCCCGCCACCTGGTGCCACCGCGAGGGAGCGCAGGCCCAGGGCCGGGGCAGACAGGCCGCCTCCACTTCCCTTCAAAATGAGCTTGGGAGTAGACTAGGAACACACATTGCCAGCATTCCATGGTTTATGTATTCCCCCCAAAGCTGACAAAAAGGATTCACCAATCAGCAAAATCTTTGCATCCACCCATAATTGAATTAGTAAAATCCAGGTGACGGAGAATGTGCAAATTGTACATAGCTAACATTTGATGCAGATGACTTGTATTCAGCTCGTTATAGCCCCAGCAGTTAATTCTAGCCATTAGGCATACATTAGCTACAGCTTCCATAGGAACGTTATTGCAGGTCAGTTAAGATGCCTTTCCACCTCTTCCTAAGGCTCGCTGACCCATAATTCTCTAGCTTTTGCTGGTAATCCCACCAGGGTTCTCAGCCCCTCAGGCTGGAATGACCCCTTCTAAGGTGGGTGGGGTCAGCTGGAAGCCACCTCCCTGCACTGACTTTTCTGCCATTTTGAAGGCACAGTGGCTGAGAGCTTCTCCTCAGGAGGAGTTTTCTAGCTGTGTTTCTTCAGCTCAGTACGCTGTTTCCTCGGACAGTCGTCCTTGGGCATCATTCCGAACGCCCTTCCTTATCCCCCTTCAAGCTCATGCCTAGGAGCAGGGAGCAAAGACATTAGAGAGGCTTCCCGCACCAGCAGGAGACGCTAAGACATCCCAAAGGGCCCACCTGTAGAGAATGTGCCAACCCCCAGTGCACACCAGGGCACACAAATGTATGTGTGTAAACACTGTGAACACCTGCACACGCATACCACTCTCCAATTGTCACCAGAATGGCTGGGGACATGTTCCAGGACACCAAAATGAGGGAACCTGTCTTTCTCCTATAGTTTTCTCCTCACATTTGGATTGAGAAATGGGAGGTCTCTAAATAAGGTGTTTACATTCTCTTAACAAAAGTGTGTATGTGAGGAGAGATACGATCCCAGCCTCCCTTTTTTCTTAAAGAGGTGGTGCTTTGCCACCCATGGTCAAAGTGACCTAGGCTTTCCACATCAAATGCACAGGTTGAGCTTGGAGGAGCTACCCCAGTGTGAGCAATGATCTTGATCCAACGGCAGCATCGGCTCACAACGTGGTGATTGAGGCTTCTTGGTTAGAAGCTTTAGAAACTTTAGGTCAGTCAAACCCAAATAGATCCTTTCTCTAGATCCTCAGAAGAAAAAGTGACAAGAACAGACACTTGTGCTCACCGTCAGGGGCACAGTGCTGTCCCTTAATCCTCATGCGGTCCTCCCCACCATCTCCCACACTGACCTCCGCACCGCCTTATGATAAAGGGAGGCTCAGGCAGCTACGCCAGGGAACCTCCGAAGCCCAGCTCCTTGCCCGGTCAACCCCCAGGCCTGCAGAAATGCGTTTCCCACTCAGGCAAAGCACTGGGCCTGATTGAGCAAATGTAATTTTGTGCTTACATTATTGATCCTGCTTTATTATCAGTCATTTTGTACAGGTCTCAGAAAGAGAAAGGCCTGCCGTAGAATTGAAATGAGTTTGGTCTTTAAATGAAAAGCGTAATGTTTCTCAAATATCCAATTTTATTTTATCATTCTCACATTGTAGAACACGGTCTGCAGTTAGGATCAGAATTCCCAGGCCCATAGATTTTTAAACCACACCACAGGGGTAAACCTTAAAAGAAGTGAAGCCTAACACTATACAGATTTCCATTTCTAAATACAGTATATTACAGAAGGTTAAATATACCACCTCTGTGTACTTACAACTATAAAAAGATACATTAACTATACCAATTATAAATAATGTAGCATTTCATATTAAAGACATTATTGTACAATGAAAGAATAGGAACCCTCTAATGTATTGCTGTCAAGGTTAGTGTCTATAGCTACTTGAGATAAAATACTGAAAATTCAGTGTATGAAGTCAAATCCTGATTGAACAAGTTATTGGTAGTATAAGTGATAAGCGTTAGCTGATAAAGAGAAGGTAAATGTGGTGATTCATATTGCTGACAAGGGTGATCGGTCCATTTTATTCATGGTTTTCCTTATACACACTCTAGTTTGATACAGGGCTTCATCACATCATTGCCCTCTCCAACTTAATTTGCAAACTTAAGCACCACTTTTCCAATTAGAAAAGTACTAGTTAGTAACCATAAAAGTATCTGAATAACACGTTTGTGTTTTTGTTTTTAAAGCTATATGGGAACACATTCAGTTTCCCAAGTTAAAACATGGAATTGCACATCATCACTTGGATACCTAAAGAGGAAGAGTTCCCAACCTCCAGTGAGATCCTCAGGCCCCTTGGATAAAGACCCAGGCCCTCCATGGAATCCAGGCGTTATTTCCTAACTAATCAGAAATTAATGTCAAAATAGGACTTAACAATAACAAGGCTGTGGCATCACAGCAGTCTTTACAGTTGTGTATGCTTTACTAATGTGCAATGGGTAACAGGACTAGAGAAAAGGCAAGTTACACAGACTTATCATAAACCATGAGTATGATAAAAATGCATGATTCGTTAAAGCGAATTACGACTGATTTGTCAATTGAGGGGGTGGTTGATTATCCTAGGATTTGCTATGCTGTTGTGGTGTTAGAAGACTGAATCTTTAGCAGCAAAAGTAATATCAACAATATTTTCTGCTTAAGAAAGTGCCTTGGTTAAGGTAGACCATGATATCGTTTTGACTAAGCTCTCTGGGCCACTGATTCTGTCATATTCCAAAGGCTGTATTAGTTTGAAGCTGCATCTCACGGTCCAGGTCAATGTGCAGTCCACAAAGACCCACACCTGTGCACGCCCAAAGCCTCTGGCACCCTTCCATGGTATGCATTTCCCAAAAGTTTCCCACTATGAAATCAAAAAAAAAAAAAAAAAAAAAACAACAACAAACAAACTTAGTGTGAATCCTTTCCCATAGAATGGTCCCACCTTTCCCTCGGAAAGAGGTGTGGCTTGCTCTTTGAGCTGGCCCACCCTGAGGAGACCACAGGTGCAACAGCCCTGCTTTCAGAACATGCAGGGGGGTTTCCCCACATTCTTACTGGAGTTAGATTTGCTGAAGCATTTTAAGCAACTGCTGGCATTTCAAATACCACTCCCTGTTAACAACGCCCTGAGTTTCTCACTGTCTCTGGGATCTGGTCCTAAGGTTAAAAACAGAAACGGTCAACAGCGCCCTCCTCAGGCGGGACTGAGATTTCACACACAACGTATGGGCATCCCCAGTTTGGTCAACGAACACGCGGGTGAGAGGACAACAGCAATATTCAACGCCAGTAGATAGAAAGCCTCCAGAAGAAAGCGTCCTGGGAAAGTCAGAAATCTCATTTTTTCTCCAGCACATTTCATCTGCCACATTCTGCTGTCCAATGTTTGAGGAAGGAGCCCCGCCTTTCCTTCAGGGGTTCTTGTCGCCAAGTTTGATGGTGACAGTTTTCACTTCTGTGTATTCGGCCAAAGCATATTCACCTCTGTGATCACAGAAAAAAGGAAAATTCAAAATGGGCACGTTCCTTAGCCGTTGTGTAGAAACTGTTCTGATGCTTCCTCATTCTATCAGGCCATTGAAGTTTATGCAAAAGGCCAAAATGTGATGACTTCATGGAATAATAGCCAGGACTGTAATACCACAGTAAGGGTTAGTAACTGCATATGTGACTTAAATGTAAATATCAAGGTTTTTTGTGTGTGATGCTTTTGAAATAGCCAGGACTAGGGGTTTACCTTTGGAGAATGAAGGGGATTAAGAAAAAATAAAGAGGTGAATTACTGGGGTGGAGACAGAGAGCAAAAAGAGAGGGCCTGATGTATGTGGGGGCTGGGTGTGGACAAGGGAGGAGCAGAAATTACACTGGGTTGATAACTTTTAGATGGAAATTGGGAGCTGCTTGAAGAGGAGACAGAAGAGGCCCGAGGCCCAAGCCTATTGGCTGGGATGCTGCCGGAGAGCCAGAGGTGAGAACACCAAGGGCCTGAAGCTGGCCTCAGAGTGCACAGCCAGGGGCCAGCTGTCAGATAGGGTGGCCAGCCTGGGGGGTGCAAGGGAAGCAGACATTAGCACAGACTAGACACGGGAAGCCACAGCCTTTGAGTTCCCATCCTTAGTGTATTTTCTTTCTTTAAATCTTGCTGGGCTCAGGTGACCCTTTCCTGGCACCATGGGCCATCTTCAGGGTAGCTTCCCTTCCAAGAGCCGAGGGGCAGCGTTGGAGAGATTTAAATCCCTCTAAGCGCTTGATCTGCCGTCAGGTGAAGAAAACCGTGTGCTTATTTAGGAAGAAATCAAAGTAGACGTCGCTGCTGGAGTATCGGTAGTTAAAAAGATCTGTGACAGAATCCCATCTCCTCCCTTAGACCAATGGTTCTCGACGTGTGGTCCCCAGACCAGCAGCATCAGCTTCACCTCTGAACTTGCTAGAGATGCAGACTCTCAGGCCTAGCCCAGCCCTACTATGGTAGGCAGAATTAGGATTTCCCCAAAGGTGTCCACAATGGAATCCCCTGAACCTGTGAATATGTTAGGCTACATGGTGAAGAACTCATGTTGCAACGAATCAGTTGACCTTAAAAGAGGGAGACTATCCTGGATCATCCAGGCAGACCCAGTGTAATCACAGGGGTCCCTAAAACGGGCAGAAGAAAGGCAGAGTGAAATGAGATTGCAGAAACAGTTTTAGAGATGCATCACCGCTGGCTTTGAAGATGGAGGATGGGCCACGAGCCTAGGAACGTGGGCAGCCTCTAGAGGATGGAAAAGGCAAGGAAGCAGATTCTCTCCTGAGAACCCCCAGAAAAGGAACACAGCCCTTGATTTTAGCTCAGGGAGACCTGTTTCCGATTTTTATCCTACAGAACTGTAAGATGATAGATTTATGTAATTTAAGCCACTGATGTTACGGCAACTTCTTGTAGGAGTAATAAAAAACTAATAACCTTACAGAATCAGAAACTACGGTGGGGCCCAAGCATCAGTATTTTAACAAGTCTTCCAAGTGATTCTGATGCATGCTCACGTTGGAGAACCATTGGCTTAGACCTATGTTGCTTAGGTAAGTTCTTTGCCTTCCCTCACCCTCAACTTCATCAACTATCAAATGGGAATACCATCACCTCCTTGTAATTATAACAATTACAGATAATCATGTAGAGCACCTACTATGTGTTAGACAGAAAATGAATGGCAGGTGCCATAGAGATTTTTAGGTAATTTCCTAAAACAAATAGCTTCAGAACCCATTAAAATGAGTGAATTATTTTATAATCTTTTCTAAATATTACCCAAAACATAAAAGCCAAAAACAGAATGGTAAATTCTACTTATGTAGAGCAGAGACTCCATCAGAAACTCCCAAATGACAAACTAGACCAAAGAATTTAGAGCACTGAGAAAATCAGAGTGCGATTTTCCTTAGTATACAAAGAACTATTGCAAACCAACAAGAAAAACACAAACCATCAAATGGAAAAATCAACAAAGGACAGGAACAGTCAGTTTTCAGAAAAAGAAATACAAATTGCCAATAAGTGTGAAAATGGTGCTCAGCCCCATCATGATTAAAGAAATGCAACCAAAACAGTGGTGAGGCCATTTTTCCACATGGCACATTACTCAATTTTAGGAATTTATTCTGAAAACAATCTCCCACAAGTGCATAAAGATGTATACCCAAGGAAGTACACCAGCATGGTTTGTAATAGCAAAACCCCTGGGAAGTACAAAAATGTTCCTCATAGGAGACATCAATAAAAAGAATGGATGGTTATCCAAAACCCAGCCTCAAGAACAACATGTAGCTTGCTCCCCTTTCATTTGAAAACAGAAAAGAACACACATATATAAATCCATTGTAGGCATAGAAAATGCACAATACACTTTAAAAAGTGAGACTATAATGTTGTGTTGTAAAAATTCAAAGCCAATAATGATTTCTGAAGTTAGTAAAGAAAAGCAAACGAAGTGATAAGATTAAATTAACACATAACTAACACATGCAGAAGTATTAAATCATTCCTTTAAGAATAAATACATAGATCCTCTCATTCTTTCTATTTCTTAAGTTACTGTCCTGGTTTAAATTCTTGCTGCTTTTATTCAACTCAGTGGTGCTTCTCCTAAATGGATTCTTACCCAATCTTATCCACCTTGGAGTTCAAAGCTATCCATGAGCCCAGACTTACTCCTATTAAACCTCACAGAATGTCAGGAAGCACAGGGCCTGGTGACTGTTGTTCACTGCTATACACTCGGAGCCTAGCATCATGCCTGGCGAATCAAAGATGCTCAAGAAATATTTGCCAAGCGAATAAAAGAACCAATGAGTAAACGAATGACTGAACAATGTTTATCTGTAAGAAGTGGGACTGAGGGGCAGAAAGGGAAGCCTTGACTTTCCATATCTCTATTGCATAGATTTTTTGATTACAGTATCATTTTTATTAAGAAAGGCGCCTAGGAGGAAGAGGAATCGAAGGCTCCATCCTGAGACCCGCATAGAAACAGCTCCTGGAGGGGCCTGTGGGTGGGCGGCCAGGAGCCAGCTCAGCCCAGGTGGCTGGGGACGGGGAAAACCATGGAATCCCCCACAGGATGCTCCAGCATTAGAAAAGAGGAACTTCTTGCAACATTGAAGACATTCATCAGACACAACTGAAAACAGAAATTGGTTTTCCAGGCAGTTTCTAGGCTCCTTGTGAATTATTTTTAAATATTTTATCAAAAGCCTTGAGAAAATATACGCCAAGGGTCTAAAAAAACAGACATTCAAAAAAGTCCCGATGGTGGCTAGCTGGCAGAAGGAAACACGGACTGTGTTCAGTGAGTCCTCGCCCAGCCCAGCTCTGCGCCAGCGAGGGGGTGTTAAGGAGCCGAGAGCACCGTTATGCCCAGGGACGTTTGCTCTGGGGACCGGAGTTCTTGCTGTGGGACAAGGCTGTGTCTGGCCTCTGGGAGGAGGACTGTGGGGGGGGAGTCTGGGTTCCCCCGCCCTAGTGACCCAGCTGGTTGAAGGCAGCAGATGAAAGGAGACAATGAGCACCCTGGCTGGCCTCACGAACAGGTGGTGGACATGGGTGACCCCTGCTGAGCAAGGTCCTGCACTGCGGTAGGTCCAAGGACTAAGCTGCCAGCATTCATATCTCACTGTCGCTTACCAGCTTCCTGTGCCATTTTCTCATCCAAAAACACCTGGATCCGTCTCAAGGACGGGCGTGAGGAGGGTGTGAAGGAACAGGCACAGAGAGCTCACCAGGCCTGCCGCGGAGTCTGTGCTCAGCAAATCCCAGGTGTCGCCAGCACAACTGCTGTTGGAGGGCCCAAGAGGGGACCCTGGTGACCCCAACCCTGGCTGCCTGTCCCTGGAGGGCAGGCAGGTGTAAGAGTGAAGAAGGGGCTCACAGAACTCAAATACAAATGGGCCACTAGAGGGAGGAAATGCAATCTCTGCAAAGTGTCTTCATGGCCAAGAATTTACTGATGTCCCCTGAAGGGAAAGCCAGCCATAGGGATAAGGGGGAGGTCAATGGGCAGGCTCCACTCACATGTGCAGACGCCTCGGGTTATTTGCTGAGAGTCAGGGATGGACTATGAAGTGGGACTGAGGTGGGAGGGGGACAGGACCCCAATTCCACATAGACTGGTCAAGAGCAGCTGTTCAGGGATGGAAGCCAGGCCCGTCACTTTGTAGCATCTTTAAGAATCTCAAAAGAGAGCCGCAAAAAGGCCCAACCAAGACCCAAGGCGAGGGGAAGTGTTTGAGTCTGTTCCCATTGGAAGATGTGCAAACAAGTTCAAGGAAGTACATTTGTACATAAATAGGACAGACTGGTGAAATAAAAGGAAGAGTTTGTGTCCCTAAAGATGTCCCAGGAACAGCCCTGGGGTGTTGTCACAGATGGTTCCTTGGGAACACTGATCCTACAAAATGTTTGTCCACACAGGCTAATAAAATCCTGAGCTGGGGAGAGAAGACAGCGTCCGGCTGGAAAACACACATGTCCACTCCCGAGCTGCTCTAGCCAGCTCTGGGCCTGGGCCAGACACAAAAAGTTCCACCCACTAATCCAAACCTAGGGAACTCATTTTCCCAGCAGGCAGGACAACAGAGGAAGTGCGGAGGGCTTTGCACACACATGTGGAAGGGTCTGCATGGGTTTGCACACACACATGTGGAGGGGTTTGCAGTGGGTTTGCACACACACATGTGGAGGGGTTTGCATGGGTTTGCACACACACATGTGGAGGGGTTTGCATGGGTTTGCACACACATGTGGAGGGGTTTGCAGTGGGTTTGCACACACACATATGGAGGGGTTTGCACACACATGGGAGAGGTTTGCATGGTTTTCCACACACACGTGGTGGGTTTTACAGTGGGTTTGCACACACACATGTGGAGGGGTTTGCATGGGTTTGCACACACACGTGGAGGAGTTTGCAGTGGGTTTGCACACACACATGTGGAGGGGTTTGCATGGCTTTCCACATACACATGTGGAGGGGTTTGCATGAGTTTCCACACACACACGTGGAGGGGTTTGCATGGGTTTGCACACACACATGTGGAGGGGTTTGCATGGGTTTGCACACATGCATGTGGAGGGGTTTGCAGTGTGCTTGCACACACACGTGGAGGGGTTTGCACACACATGCGGAGGGGTTTGCAGTGGACTTGCACATACTGAGAGGGCAACAGAGGCCCAACAGGAGGTGCCATATGCCTCCTGGGAGGGGATCCTTGCTAGGCTCAGAAGGAAGGACCTGGCAGGTAGGAGCCTTACCTGGGTCAGAGCCTGTCTTCCCTGCTGTGGGTGGGGAACTGTGTGAATAAGGACACCCCACTTCTGGCAAAAAGGACACTTTTTCAGTTCTGCCTGTGTCCTCATCCAGGGAGCTTCTACCAAATACCCACTGAAGGTCCCCAGCATGATGGGTGCTGGGTGGACACAAAAGCTGAGGCCTGAAGGGGGCAGGCTGGCAGTGTATGTGGGAAGGGTAGGGGTGGTGGGCAGGAGAGAGGAAGGGATGGGTCCCCACCAGCCCTAGAGGGACACAGCTGGCCCAGACAGAGCAGAGGTGGGGGTCAGCAGACTGGAGCCAGGGTCACTGTCTGCATATCGAGCAGATCTTGTATTCAGCCCATGACAGGCTCAGAATGATGGAAACACTCACAGTTCTCTGCCATTTCCTGACATTTTAAAGCCACCAAATGGAGCCTGTGCATACAGAGCGTTGTAGCAGTTGATCCTAGAAAAGAATGGAAGAAGGCTCAGAGTCACCTTGAAAAGACCCCTTGGCTCCTGGCGCTGCAGCCACTGAGCCCCTGCTGCAGGGCATTGTCTAATAAGTGGTCTTTTGCCAAAGCTTCCACGATGAAAACACATGGTCCTCTCAACCTTTGCCTTTCCATTCTTCCCGTTAGCAACTAAAATTTGGAAATCCTCAAGTACAGAGACTTTCATTGGAATAGAAATGAAATGAGAAGGGGAAAAAAGAGAAGAGAGGGCAGGGCGAGGTGGCTCATGCCTGTAATCCCAGCACTTTGGGAGGCCGAGGCTGGTGGATCACCTGAGGTCAGGAGTTTAAGACCAGCCTGAGCAAAATGGTGATACAACATCTCTACTAAAAATATAAAAATTAGCCAGGTGTGGTGGTGTGTGCCTATAGTCCCAGCTTCATGGGAGGCTAAGACAGGAGAATCGCTTAAACCTGGGAGGTGGAGGTTGCAGTGAGCTGAGAGCACGTCACTGCACTCCAGCCTCCTGGGCAACAGAGCGAGACCCCATCTCAAACAAAAACAAGAGAGAGAGAGAGAGAGAGAGAGAGAGAGAGAGAGAGACCGCAATCAGGGTGGAGGGATAAGAAATTAGCTTTGAAATGAGACAGATCTGACCACAAAGTTCTGCTTCCTAGTTATGTGATTCTGGGCTTGTTGCTTTCCCTCTCTGAGTCTCAATTCCTTCATCTTGAACATGGGGGTCACAAAACATCATCTGCCGAATCACTGATGAGGCAGGGACTAGTATATTTTGCAGATGAGCAAGAACTGCTTTTGGAATCAGAACAGAAGATAAGGTCAGAGGTGCAGTATAACACGGGGTCACGGGCATGTGCACTGGAGCCCTCTCTGAAGTGACACGGGAAGTCACTTCATCTCTCTGTGCCTCGATTTTCTCATCTATAAAATGGGGACATAACGGCACCCACCTCAGAAGGTGGTCCTGAGGATGGAAGGAAGCCCTGAGATAATCCTTGGCACATAACATACAGTGTAAACAATGAGAAACTCTCAGTTAACAGAAGAATAAGAAACCGGGCAAGAAGCAGCTCAGCAGAACTGAAATACACACACTGTCAACTCACCAGACTGTTCCAGACTCCAAGGCGGAAGCCAGCTTCAGGGCTTTGTCAAGGTTTTTTGTGAACACGGCTGCTGTGAGTCCATAGTCAGTGCTATTTGCTCTTTTGATCACTTCTTCGATACTTTTGAACTTCAGTATTGGTTGCACTGGTCCGAAAATCTAGGATTAATTGCAAGAATGGCAGTGAGAGCTTTGATTGAATGGAAATGTATGCCGTGAGCACACATTTCCTTCTCTTTACATGATTTTCGTGCACCCAGAGCACACACATAGATAAAAAATGATGGTTAGAGAAGAAGCTGCATTACTGTTGAAGACTGAAGAGAAGGATTAAAATGAAACAAAAATAAAAAATAATAACAAAAATACATGTGGTGTTTAAGATGTCTTGCTGTCATCAGGGTTTCTGAGACACCCAGCCAGAGGGGCTTGGAGTAACCCATACATGTGAGACGCACAGAAAACAAAACCTTTCAATAACTTTTTGGAGAATTATCTTGAAGGATATCGACAGGCACTTTGTAAGACTGGGCCCCTACCTCCTCAGAGCTGTGTTTTCTATCAATGAAGACACCCTGCAAGGTTTCCATAGTATCTACCAAGGGGAAAGAATTGGCTTTCCCCTTCGTAGTTTGTAACATACTTTTTTTCAAACTATGTTTCATCACAGTTGTAATATAACAAAGAAAAGGAAATGGACGAACTGAGGCTTGAACATTTAAAGGTGAATTTGAAGGGAGTTTGCAGTTGATTCAATATTAGACATAATTATAAGCCAGCAGGATAGTGCCCGGCCTGCCAAAATACCTTCCCTGGGTTCCCCAGGACCTCTTGTCACAGGGATGTTTAAGGAGCTGAGCTTCATGCCATCATGGCATACCAAAGTCTTAAGAAAGAGCCAGGCATGGTGGTGCGTGCCTGTAGTCCCAGCTACTCGGGAGGCTGAGGCTGGAGGGTCCCTTGAGCCCAGGAGTTCTGGGCTATGGTGCGCTATGCCAATTGGGTGTCCACACTAAGTTTGGCATCAATATGGTGACCTCCCGGGAGTGGGGGACCACCAGGTTGCCTAAGGAGGGGTGAACCAGTCCAGGTCAGAAACAGAGTAGGTCAAAACTCCCGTGCTGATCAGTAGTGGGATCGCGCCTGTGAATAGCCACTGCACTCCAGCCTGGGCAACATAGCAAGACCAAGTCTCAAAAAAAAAAAAAAAAAAAAAAATCTCAAGGAGGATGTCTCTAAAATACCTGCCCCAGGAAGCCCTTGGCAGGGACTCATCCTTTTATGTGCCCCAGAAGACCACGTGCAGGGTCTAACGTCCCAGGACCCAGCTCTCCTCTTATGAATGCTGTGTGAAAACCAGTTCCCATTTAGTGTAGTGAAACAGTGAGGTTGAAAGACAAAGATTTACATTCTTATCAGCGGGGGAGTCTCCTAAATTTCCCTCATTTCTAAGACATCCATGGGAGAAAATGTCAATAAGAATTCCAGCTGTGACATGCTCCTTGAATGAACACTTGAAATTCAGTCCAGGGGCACTGAAGGCGGCTTTGGGCCCTGAATCCACAGGTTCCTGAATTGATCCCTGGCAAAGCCCACAGGTGGCGACAGCTCTTCCACCCTGGCTGCAGGACTGACTCAGGGACGGGCTGCGTCAGAACACCAGAAAGGGCTTGTTGCTCCCCAGAGAAGGTGAGCCAGGAGTGGAAACAGGCTAAAACAAACGAGGGCCCTGCTGTATCATGCTTGGGATTCCCTAGAGGTAGGGACAGAATGGCTTCCCCAGGGACCTCAAAGGAGAGGGGAAAGACCACACAGAAAGAAAAAGAAAGGAAAAAACACCCTCAGCTCACAAGGATTTCTGGGATCCCCGGCCCTAGGGAAGGACTCCTGTTTGAAAGGCCCCGCGGGCTGCAGCCTCGACGCACCCCCCTTGTACCTCCTCTTTGGCGATCCGCATGTTGTCCGTAACTTCTGAGAAGACAGTGGGTTTGATGAAGAGCCCCCTGTCTTCCACGGCTGTGCCCCCACATTCCAGCTTGGCCCCTTCCTTCTTCCCACTCTCAATCAGTTCTAGGATTTTGTCGAACTGCTTCTGATCAATCTGCAAAACACGAACAAATACAGCCTGGCTTCCTTCTGGGCAGCGGCTGCCATCTCGTGTTCGGTGGTCTTCACACATGATCGGCCGTCCTCCCTCTACAGGTTCTTGCCAAGCCGTGATCCATGTAACGAAAGTGCCTTGCAGGCACATATTCCTCCAATGCCCAGAGTTGGGCTCTTTGGAGCAGGGGAGACATAGGGGGACAGGCTAGTCTCGTCCTCTGGAGGTTTGGGACTTATCTGCACTTCTATCTCGATTTTCCATGCCACAAAGTTAATCCATGGGTGACACAGGTAGGAAGTGGTCACGTTCCTTCCTCTCCCAACTCTTCACATTCTACTAGGGTTGCCACATCCAGCAAATAAAAATACAGGATGCCCAGTGAATTTGAATTTCAGAAAAATGATGCATGATTCTCTCGTTTTAGGATAAGCATGTCCCAAAACGATATTTGGGATATATTAAAGCTAAAAGTGCATTCATTGTTTCTCTGAAATTCAAGTCTACCTGGGTGTATCACCTGGCAACCCTGTGCCCTGTTCAGCTGCTACTATGAATCAGGGTACTAGTTACTGGAATTCTCCTGTCATAGTGCAGAGAAGCCAAAAGCAGACCTAACCACCTTAGGTCTCAACACCCCTGGAGACAAAGCAGAATGAGCCTCCAGGTGGGGTGGTAGGGCTGCTCCTTGGTTGGCGGGGAACAGCTCGTGAAAAAGACTCCTTCTTTTGCTATCTTTAGACATCTCCTTGGCTGGAGTTTGCCCTGTACCACCAGCCTGATACCCAGCTTGTGAACCTGCTACTGACCAATTTTCAAAATCGCACCCTTTTGGGAGACTGCTCAAGGGGGAAAGGGCTCTTTCTGCCCCCTCCACTGGTCCTTCTTCCTAAATCCATGGGAATCCTGTCCTTTATTATGGTCTGTGGCTGGTCCCCCTCCTCTCTGGCTGGGAGAGACAAAGCTTTACTAGGTTTACTATAGCTGGAACTTCTAGGTAGGAAAACTGGTTTCATTCCAATAATTGTAAACAGAAAAACATGCAAACCCAGCAGTGCAACTGGATGACAGTCTGTCCCGGAGGAGGCTGGCTTTCTCAAGAGAGAGGGCAAAAACCATGCATGCCACATGACCAATCATCTCATGAAATATAGACCCAGTTTAAAAATACTAACTCAGATCCATACCTCACACCTTATACCAGCCAAACTCCAGAGAGATCAAAGATATAACCATGAAAAATGAAACCATAGAAGTTTTATATGTGGGAGACTTCTGCAAAGTTGGAACACCAATGGCCTTCTAATTCCTCAAAATGCAGAAGCCAGAAAGAAAAGATTTGTAATTTTGAGTATGTAAAAAAAAAGGGGGGGGGGGTCAAAATTATCACAACAAAGTCAAACAGCAAAACAACAAACTTGGAAAAAATATCAACAAGTCATATTCATAGAAAGCTAATCTTTCTACTACATATGTAAAGAGGTCTTAGAAGTGGTAAGAAAAATGCCCAACAATTTGAAAGAAAAATATTCAAAGCAAATGCACATTTGATAATAAGGGAAATACAAATGGCTTTTAAATATATAATAAGATGTTCTACCTTGTTTATTATAAGAGGTAGATGCATATGAAAATGACATAAGATACCATTTTTAACTCTCAGGTGGGCAAAAATCCATATTCTGTTGGCAAGGGTAAAGAAACAGACAAGCTTCTACAATGTTGGTAAGAATACACGTGGGTTCACCCTCTATAGAGGAAAGTAATTCAGCCACACTTAAGGAAATTACCAATGTGTTCCCACTTAGCAACTCACTCTGGGGAATCTGTCCCAGGGATTTCCTTGTGTATGTGTGAAATTACATACTCTGAGGTCTCATGTGTGACTGCACACATACACGTGCTAATCAGAAGATGTTACTTAAATTCTGGTGGTTTCATCCAGTGGAATTTTGTACACATGTGAAAAAGAATCAGGCAGGTTCCCATGGACTGGTATAAAGAGCTCTTCACATTTTCTTAAGGAACAATTAAGTACAAAACAGTATACTAGCGTGGGAACCTTCATGTAAAAATCACAAAGGCTATCAGGACACACATTCATATTTGCTTGTATACACATGAAGACATTCTAGAGGGAAACCTGAGGTACTAAGAACTGGGGATAGCCATGGGGGGAAGGGTAAGAACCAGGTGTATGAAGGTGGGGGTGAGAGGGGCAGGAACCCTTTCACTATGGATGTTTTAGGCGTTTTGGAGTTTGGCCCAGGCATGTGTACTCCCACTCAAAAAAAGTAACAAAAAACAAGAAACAACAACAACAACAAAGGAACAGGCTGGGCACAGTGGCTCACATCTGTAATCTCAGCACTTTGGGAGGCTGAGGTGAGAGGATCACAAGGTCAGGGGTTTGAGACCAGCCAGGCCAACATAGTGAAACCCTATCTCTACTAAAACTTAGCCAGGTGTGGTGGTGCGCACCTGTGATCCCAGCTACTTGGGAGGTTGAGGCAGGAGAATCGCTTGAACCCGGGAAGGGGAGGTTGCAATGAGCCTAGACTGCAGCATTGCACTCCAGCCTGGGTGACAGAGCAAGACTCTATCTCCAAAAAAAAAAAAAAAAGTTACAAAACAACTTTGTAAGCTGCAAGATCCCGGAAGAGCTCAAGATTCTCTCCACTTCTCTCTGGGTGAACCAGGTCCCGGGTTACCAGTTCCAGGTGTTGCTGAGCCTCTCTTCTCCTCCCTGAGGGGCTAAAAGGGGCACAGGGGCTTCACCCAACTGCAGGTCCGGCCTGGCTGCTGGGCATAGGCCATCTGGAAGACCCTGTTTGTCCTGCAGGCAGTGCTGGGTCCCTGAGGAAACTCTACACATCCAAACTCAACACTCCCTGGAGAGTCCGTAGGAACACATTGTTTAAATCTAATAATCCTCCATGAAATGTCAGCTGGTGCCTTACAGTACAGGAAGAGAGACCTGCCAGGAAGTGGGATGACGCGGCAGGGCACAACACCAGAAACAGGGAAATACGGCCCCCAAAGGACTGGCTCAAGGCTGTGCTGGGCTCTCTGCCGGGAGGACGCTGCCGGATCCTGCCCGGCCAGGTGGCCTGCATAATGTTTATGTGCCTGGTTGCTCAGTTGCCAAATAAACCTGAACGATTTTGGAGTATTCCTGGGAGTGCTAGCCCGGCCATGGACCCTGATCTAGGTCAGCTAGCTGTTTCACAGGCATGAGACAGGCAGGACTATTTGGACAGCTGTAAGTCCTCTCAGAGTAAAATCTTATTACCGTAGATGAAAAAGCACTTTGGAAGAAAAAAAAAACCACGAACAGCATTCTAAAATAATATGCTGAGGTTAGACGGCTTTAGTGAGCTTTCAAACAGACTTTGAGTGGTGGCATAAATGTTTGATGAAATCAACACCCATTCTGCCTCTATCTGTTCTCTTGGAAGAGGTTGGCATATCTGGCCTCAAAAGTCAAGACCGGAGCCACGGAAAGAGACTTACAAATAGTGACGGGGTAAAGAAGTTTCCTCAGTATGGGGATCAGCTCACATAGTTACCACTGATTCTGGATTAGCTTTAAAATCACGATGGATTCGATAATGACTTGTGGTCATGTTTGCGTTCAGATCTGAAATCCAACCGAGGCCATTAGACGACCTTGTGTCACTGACCACTGGGTTTGGGGCTGAGGCTGGGCAGGCAATGACTAAGGAGGAGGAACGTTAGCCACGAGCAGAAGTGCTTTCTGCCAGGGTCACGCGGCATCAGTGTGTGGGCTGGGGACAGTGGAGGGTGGGCCCTATGGCCAGAGACACACCCCTCCTCCATGAGGCCCTCCCTTCTTCCCCAGCCAGGGCATCCCCATAGGATGGCCTGAGGTCATGCACAGACACTCACTTCCACCTAGACTGGAGAACCTGTCATTTAAAGCTTCTTCCTGTTTAAAACAAAATCTTCCCATAACTGAATACTTCTTAGGGGCCATGAAATTCTCGTAACACTTATTGCTTACTTCTATTCTCCAGATGAGGAAACTGAGCCATGGAAGGATTTTTGTGACTTTCATAAAGCCCAGGGCCAAATCTGAGCTCAGATCCACAGAAGCTTCCCCTGTAAACATGCAACGCTGTCAAAGTGGGGGAGCAGCAACCTCCTGGGATAGACACCAGTGGGAAAGTCATAGACATGTGACTCGAAATTTCATGGCCGGGGCAGGACTTTGGCTGAAAGCAAAGTGAGTGGCTGCTGAGCTCCATTTCAATAATGCATGGGCTGGTCAGACTGCCCTCTTAAATATTTATCCATCTGCTTCACTTCGTAATTAGTAAGAAAGTGATATAGGATGTGCCCTTTTAAAGAGGATATTGAATCTCGTGGTTATGATCATTTTCAACCTGTCCTTGGCTTCCCAAACTCCCCAAACTCCGCCTCCAGAGACATGTTCCTACTGCCTGGAGACACAGCCCCATGCCCCAGGCCCTCTCCATCTGGGATTCTTTGGTTTCTGATGGTTCACCTTGTCCTATAACCATGTGGGCTTGAGGGCCTCGGGCTGTGCCTGAGGCTCCGGGCCACAGTCTGCCTGCACTCTGCTGCCATTAGCTGCCCCACAGCCCCTCTTTCACAGGGAGGCCATCCTGGTGAGTGGAGGGTGCAGGCAGATGGCCTTCTGCCCTGGGAACAGCACCGTCCTCCCATGCCTGGGTGTGTCCTGCCTGCTTTCATGACCCCCTGGGACCTGATCAGCTTCTAAAGAAAAGGCTCCTGGGCAGGGCAAGTCACTGCTTCCTTCCTTGGAGACGGACCCTATAGGCTGTGGGCCTGCCAGCTTCAGCCCTGAGACCAGCACCGTGGGTTCAGACACATCAGGGAGTTACCTGAGGCCCCTGCTCTGTTTTGACATCGAAGGGGTCTCCCACGGGCCGTTTCTTGGCGTACTCCACGCTCCGCCTGACAAACTCGGCGTAGACCTGCTCCTCCACGAACACCCTGGAGGCGGCTGTGCAGCACTGGCCCTGGTTGAAGAACACTCCCTGATGGGCACACTCCACTGCCAAGTCCACTGGAGGGGGAGGGCGTGCGGGAGCAGCCGCAGAGAGAGGAAGCGATTAAGTTGTTAAGGCAGCACTGGTGACAGCTGCAATTCTAATTGCCTGCACAAGAAAACAGGCCCCAGGGTGGCTGCATTTCAGAAATTAATTTTGTTTGCAGACTTTCCCAAACAGAGAGGAAGGGAGAAAGGATTTGGGGTCCAAGTTTGGGGTTAAATCAATTCCCTGCAGGACTTCTCAGTACCTTTAGGATGCTAATGAACCCGAAGAATCATAGCAGTCCCCATTTCACTTGCCTGTGTAACCCTCCCCTCTCCTTTTTCTAGAGGACTAATGTTTTATAGAATAAACTTTGGTAATGACTGATGGAGGCCCATGGGCAAGAACTTAAAGGAGCCAAAATTCTTCACCTTGACTAAAAGAAGGGTCTTATTAAGTAAGGTAACATCACGTGTGTGGCTTAGAATGGCTGCCTTTAAATTGTAGAGCTGACACTGAACTAAAACCAGTTATTCAAACCAAGCTGGAGGGCTTGCAGAGAGGAAGATCTTGGGGGACACGCCTAGTGGATAAGAATGGTATTGGGATGTCATTCACATGTATGGAGGGGTTTCTAGTGCTCAACCCTTGACTGGTTTCATCACCAGCAGCCCCCACTCTATTGCCTGTTTAAGAAATGCAGCTTTCCTTTGCAGAGAGGCTGGTAGTGGCTCTGGGCACTGGGGAGTGATCCATTCCAGCTCCATCGGGGCTGCTCCAACAGCCTCTGCCCTTGGCTTTGAGGACGCCGTCACTATTTAGCTGGGTCATTTGTGCAAGTTTCGGTGGCAGCAGGACAGCATCATAAAGTTGGGGGTACCTCTCTTGTACCTCGACTCCTGCAGCTGGCTGGGCCAGGTCCCAGCTTGGAACTGCCACCCCTCTAAGATAACAGACTCATTTCCTGCTCCTGATGGAGCCAGGGCTGGCAGGCAAAGGGGCAGGAGGATGGTGGCTTGTTACCCTTGATGTCTTGCCTGGGATGCTGGTTATGTTAAGATGTAATTTGTGGACTGGCGCTGCCCTGAGGAGGAGTAGGAGGTGGCTACACAGCCTGTTTCTATGACCCTTGGGAGTAAAACCAAGCCCCAAACAGAATTAGTCTTGTGCTCTAGCCGCAGTTTCCTCTCCGAGAGGAAGATGAACTTCAGTGCAGGTGGAGTGTCCAGATGTGGTGGCACAGGAATGCAAAATGGGAGTCCTGGGTGTTTGGGACTCTAAATGTGAGTCACAGTGCCAGAACTGCTCTGGGTGCCTCCAAACACCTCGTGCTATTCACAGCACTCACAGCGTTCCCACAAGGAAACACTAACCCAGGCAAGAAGTGGGCAGTCCGTCTTCACACCCAGCTCCCCTTTCTTTCCTGAGAGCCTGTTCTCTCCTCCTGTCCTGTCTCCCATTGTGAGAGCCAGCTGCCAGAAAGGAATTGATATCAGTCATTTACACCTTAGCGAGAAATTGCGCCAAGGTCATTTTTCTCTGGGATAGTTGCAATTCCAACCTTATCTGAGTGTGAAATGAAAGGCTTTGTTCTCCGTGACAGGGATTTCTGGCACCAGTGGACAGTTGGGTGCGGCTACTCTTTAAGGCAAAGGTGTTTCAAGGCACTTGGGAAGTCACACCTTCTCATAGCTGACCCTGTCAGCAGGTGAATGAATGCCCGGCCAGCCCTTTCTTCCCTCTTGTGGACACGACAGCCAATAGCATGTATTTTAATGTTGTGACATTTGACTCTGGTAAGACACAAGCTGCCCCCAAGCCACTGGGCAGGTTGCTTTCCCAGGACAGGGGTCCACCCCTAGAACCAGCCCACCAGGGTATTTTGAAGGATCAGTTGATACTGCCCTTCTCTGGTTTGTTAGGTCTGAGACACATAAGGAAAAAGCATCTCCACGCTTCAGGGATCTTAAAACATGATAGGAAACGTGACTTGGAGGGGAGACGAAGGAATGTCTGGGAGTGGGTGGCACCTGCCCTCCCCGGTCCTCCCAGCGGGCTCTGGAGGAGAAGCCAGACCTGCTCCTCGTGACCTCAGCTTTGCAGGAGCATGCAGGAACACTTAATGTTGAGGGCCAGAAACAGGCAGCCCCTCTGGTGCCACTCAAGCCATGTCCTTTTGAAGGAAGCTTTCTACCAGAAGTGAAGCTGGCATTGTGATGTCCGCCTGCCTGTCTGTGGCTGGCTGACCGCGGCTGGGATGCATCCCCACTGTGTGTGTACACATCTCACTCTCAGTGGGTTTTGAATTCAGGCCAGGAAGTAGGGAGAGACCGATGGGTGCCCGACGCCCCAGCAACACCCAGGAGGGCAGAGACTCACAGTCAGCGTCAGCGCACACGATGCAGGGGTTCTTCCCTCCCAGCTCCAGCGTCACCCGCTTCAGATTGCTCCGGGAGGCGGCTTCTTTAACCAGCTTTCCAACCTCCAGGACAGAACACAGACCACAGTGTACCTTGGATACGGCTGAACTTGGCCCAAATGCACACATCAGTGAACATTCCGGATGAGTCTGGTAGGCAGTGCCACCACCTGCCTCTCTGCCCAGGCACTCCAGCCCCCAGTGTCGCTTCACTGTCCTGGCCTCTGCCAGCACCTCCCCCAATGCCAGACTGCCACATCCCGGGATCCTTGGTCTGAGCGGCTCCACTTACAGGTGTGAGCTGGAGCCTCCCCACACAGCTGGCCAGGAGCAGGGCCCTGCCCTCTCACCTGTCCTGGTGCCTGTCCTTCTGAGCCCAGGAGGCTGGTCCAGCCAGTCTGGTAAAGGGCTCCAGGGACTGCGGGGTGACTCTTCCACCCTCGCTAGAAACAGCTGAAATTCCAGCAGCCCAGTTGGGAGGTGGTTCTGTGTGGCTTTTTGGTGTGCTCTGAGGGAGCCCCCAAGTGTTAGAGAAGTATGGAGGGCAGCCAGCCCTCAGAGTGAGAGGGAGCGAATTCTCTGGAAACACGTTCTAAGACTGGGCTGCCGCTGACAGGCAGGGAGAGAAGGGGTGTGCTCTGAGGGGGCAGAGGAGCCACTCACCAGCCGTGCTCAGGGCCCCTCTCTCCCACCGCCCACCACACCCCTGCGGGGGAGGGCTGGCCCAGCAGGACTTGGTGACTTATCTAGGGCAACAGGAATGAATGAACCTCAGAGCTGGGAAGACCCTCAGAGATCAGCACAGACACGGAGGCCCACAGCCAGAAGACAGCAAGGGGCGGCCTGGGCTCTTCCGGGCCTGAGGCCGATTTCTCCAAAGCTAAGATGTGAGTGCATTTGAAACCTCGGCGAGCTGGAGCTCGTGGGTGACAGCTGAATGAGGTCTGGAATCCATCCGCAGGGACAACGTGTGTCTCCAAGGACGGTAACAGCGTCCAGCAGGGCTGGGCTGGACTGAGGAGGGGGATGGAGACACTGATTACAGTGGGCGTTTTCTTCTTTTTCAAGTACAGAAGCACTTTCTCATTAAAAGTAATTCCACGTAGAGATGTATGTAAATTAAAGGGAGAAAGCCTTCAGCTTCCCTCCCTCTCTGTCCCTGAGCCCGCCCCACAGGTGGCCATCAGTCATAATTTCTTGGGAGTCCCTCCAGATAATTTCCGCTTCTGCAAGCACACACTTTTACCAATAAGCTCGTATCGCGGATGATTTTCTACAGTTTGCCGTTTTGTGCTCCAACAATAGAGTATGGGCAGCTTGCCTTGTAACGGCCGTAAAACATTTTGTAGAGTACATAGAACATCCTGGAAGGTATGTCCCTGAAGGCTCATGAGAAAATTTCTCTAAGTAGTTTTTTTTTTTTTTTTTTTTAAATGAAGCTTCTAAAGCAAAAGTTTTTCACTTTTAAATGTTGGATGAGTGCTACTGAAACACCGTTCATCTTAGGGAAAGTGTCAGTGAGCACCTGCTTCCCCATATTCTCAATAGTATCATTTCAGTTTTTAGCAATCTGGCAGGCAAAAGGAGAGTCTGATTTTGTTTGCATTTCCCTGCTTACCAGCAAACTCGTTTAACCTTGGTTTAACCTTGTTGGGCATTCAGTATTTCTATTCTCAGAATGGCTCATTTTTCTACCATTCACTTTGGTTTTTTTTTTCATTGATTTGTAGGAGCACTTTACATATGATGGATATAAACTCTTGGAGTGCTGACTGCATCACGACTATTTTTTTCTGAGCTTGTTATTTATCTCTTAACCTTAATTATGGTATTGTTGGCCAGATGAATATTTTACATTTTTACTTTATCTTATCTCTCAATCTTTTCTTCTAAGCTGTCTGAGTTCTAGTATTCTTTATTTAGTTTGCAAACTAGGCCAGCGATTTTTTTTTTTAACTGGTTGTTATGTACTAAAACATGGTCAAATTTAGAAGAAAAGCAAATCATATTAGGGCCCGTCACAGGAAAAGTTCACGGTGTCAAGTAACACACCACTTTTACTTCTGCCAGCAGCCTGTGAGGAGGGTTACCTCTGTGGACCCAGTGAAGGCGACCTTGTTGATCTGAGGGTGAGAAGAAATGGCTGCTCCCACTGTGGGCCCGAATCCTGGCACGATGTTCACCACTCCTGGAGGGAACCCGACCTGGGAAGAAATCAAGATGGCACTTGAAGAAGGATGGACTTCATCCGCCATGGATCCACATTTGGGCCGAGACAGCCGTGGCTCTGTCACGTCCCCACAGGGAAGCCTGGGCTGGGGTGAATTTACCCAGGACCCAAGAGCAGTTGACCTTGGACACCCTGGGAGCTGACCTGGGCTTCTCACCCCCCTGCTTCCAGCCCAGTGTGCATGCTGGGCCAGGGGAGATGCCCACTCCTTCCAGGGGGACGCCACCCCGAAACGACGTGCAGCACAGATGTGTCGTGACGCCACAAGGTGGCTGTGGCCTGCCTGCAGCACAGTGCCTTTCCATGTGGGGCGTGTGTGTGAGACAGTGTGCGTATGTGTTGAGGGGAGAGAGGTGGCTTACCATGACCCCCTGCCCAGAATCAGAGGCACCTGCAAAATATCTGGAAACACCTGCCCAGAGCTTGAGTTTTCATTTTTTAGTCAGACCCATTATTGTTCCAAATGTTGTGACAAGATATCACTCCCTTAAAGTTCCTTGCCTGTTCAACTCGGGTCTCACCTGGAGCGAGCCCTTCCTGAAGGCAGAAGCTGCCACCTCGTTCACATTTGTGCCTCGTGTTTTGCATATGCTAAGCCTGTTTATTAGGCAAGAACGCAAAATAGACGAGGTGGACGGTGGTCCTGAGTCTTACTTAGAACATACTATTTCAGAAAGTCAACATTCTAGGCACACAGTTTGAGTCGGTGGAGTTTTAGGCACTGTTTCTGAACAGCTGGGATTTTCGAATTCCTAAGTCTCACCCGTGTGACTTAATTATGCCCCCGTCACCAAAGGAAAGTGGGCAACCGGCCCATCCCCAGCCGTTCCCACCCAGCCTCTAAGCAACCATGCACCTGCTCCCAGTCGTATCAGCCCTGGCTAAGAGGAGAACGGAATCAATCTTTTCTCCTGTCTCTGGTTCCTGTTGCTTTCTCTGAATCTCTGCTCCTTACAACCAGGGGATGGGATGGCTAAAGGTATCTCTGGAAAGAGGTGTCCCTATGGGCCTCTGTTTCCCTAAGTTGTGGCTGCCTGAGGGAGAAGAGATTGCATTCAGAGAGGAAGGCACTGATTAGCAGGGACCCGGCACACGCATGGCTGCGGCTGCCCAGCTGGAGCTGGTGCGGCCACCTCTCCAGAGAAAAATGGACCATTTCATACGCTGCAAATGCAAATCCCAGAGAACCTCCCAAATATTTGGCTCCCTCTTGGTTAACGCCCCTGCAAATTCTCTAGACAAAATACTGGGTCCTAAACCATGGGTTAGAGCCCATACTGAGAGTGAAGCGTTCTCATGAAGACCAGCGGGAGGAGTGGAGTTTCTCCAGCTTGGTGGCCACAAGCAGGAGAAAGAACGCGCAGTCACCACGCAAAGCACTGGGAGTCATTCCCTTCCCACTCGGCCGCCAGCAGTCTGCCCATCCTGTCTCGTGACGGTGGCCTGGTTCCTAGGAGTGGGAACGTTAACAAGAACACGTGACATTTTCTTTTTGGATGTCTCACCTCTTTGATCAGAGAGCCGAGATAAAGGGCAGTGAGGGGTGTCTGCTCCGCGGGCTTCAGGACCATGGTGTTCCCACAGCAGAGGGCGGGCGCCATCTTCCACACCAGCATCAGCAGGGGGAAGTTCCACTGTGACAGAGCACAAGGGCTTTGGGGGTCCGGTCCACCGTCCTACCCTGTCCCATGTGCCCAGCGAGGCCTTTGTGGAGGATACTGGCTTTTCAGGGTCTGGATTTGGGGTATGTGAGGTAACACAGGAGTGTGCAGTGATGAGAACTGCACTCCTGCACAGCACTTTCTAAACGGCCTTCTGGGTGGTACGAATAGGTGGCCTTTGCAGAGGATGAACGCATGCGCTGTACTTCTCCCTCTAAAACGTCTGCTGAAGACCTGGCCTCCCTTCCTCCACGGGTGCTTTTCCAAACCTCACTTCGTGTTGCTACCTGACTCTCCAGCTCCCTGCCTGGCTATTGTTGCAGTGGCCAAACGCTTCCCAAACAGACAAGCAGCAATCTTGGGCACCTGTGAATATCCCCACTGCCCAGGGAATAAAGTCCCAGCCCCTCGGCAGCCAAGGCTGCTGGAAGCTGGCCCACACCACTTGCCACGCGTGCTCACCCTCTTCCTCACTTTCGCTCCTGCCTGAGCTCTGGCCCCACCGGTTTTCCTGCTGTTCCCTTCCAAGTAGCCCAGCCACCTCTACACCTTGGCTCTGGCCATTCTTACTCCTTGGAAAATTCTTTTTCTTGTTGAACAAGCCTTTCTTATCTTTAGGGTCCAGTTAAGAGACCACCTTCCTGGGAATGCTGGCCACTCCTGACCACTCTGGCTGGAATCCACAGTGCCTCCTGTTGCATACCTAGAGCCAGTCCTAGGAGAGTAGGAATGGGGTCTAATCCATCTCAAGAGCTCCCAGGCATGGAGTTCCATGCCACAGAGAAAATGATCATAACACACCAGACATTGGTTCCAAAGGACACAGGGCACTGGGGCCGGATCTTCATAAAATCTATTGAGAAAAGCTGCCACACTTACCGGAGTGATAGCCCCACAGACACCAATGGGCTCATGCCTGGTGAAGCACACAACGTTGTCATCTGGAAGAGGGTCACATGGTGGGAAAGAACACACTCACTTAATACAGGTTGGGAACTTCAAGTAGCAAAAAGACAAGAAAGAAACCCACAAAGGTGCCAGAGCCCAGTCTCATCTATTACACAGAGAAGTGATGTCAACTCGACTGTAAAAGTGAAGTTCTTTAGAAGAAGAACTGGCAAAGCCATCTGGAGAGGGAGTTGGGTTGGGAATAGTGCCTCGGGGACACAGTCAGGAGGGGCTCTGGATTAATGGGAAGACGTAGCCCCAGAGGCATCCCAGATGAGGCTATAATCCACCTCGCTCACCTGTGGGGATGGTCTTGCCCTGGATTTTGTCTGCCCACCCTGCAAAGTATCTGAGGGTTCTAATACAGCCCTCCAGGTCAATGAAAAAGGCGTGAAGAAACGGCTTCCCTGTATCCATCGTCTCCAGGGCCTGCAATCACAAGATGATGTCTGTTTCAGACGCGGCTTGCTTTTCTTTTGCACTGTCAGGCTGTTCAAGACTCAAGTGGACTGTGGACAGGGGTCGGGGAGAGAACACAGTCCTAGGACATCGCTCTCCGGACCTCACAGTCGAATGTTCCTCTTCAGAAAGCATGGCACCAAATCTAACGGGGGGCCTGTCCCGGAGTGTGAGGATTGCTTTGATTTCAAAACACCTAAAGTGGGTTGCAGGGTGGTGGGCCCGAACACGGGCATGCACCCCTCCTTGAGGGGCCCCTGGAGGCAAGGCGGACTTGAAGCTGTGCTGGGAAGGAATGCACATTGGCATCTGATCGTCTATCTGTAGCACAGGGGCCTCCGCTGTGCGGCCGGTCATGTGTGCTTATGTGTTCCCAGGAAGCTCTCTGAAGGTTCGCTGGCTTTGGGGTGGCTGTGGCGGGGGCTGCCCTCCTCGAACAAAAGAGAAAGGGAGGATATAGGCTCTTCCTTCTCGCCGAGCTGGCCAGCGTAGCTGTGGAAAGCCTAGAGGGGTCGCGCCCCCAGCACAAAGATGCATCCTTCCCTCCTGCACCACGGAGCCCGGCTGGCCGGATGCGGAGTGGGAAGGCAACAGACTGCCCTGCTGGTGAGGGAGGTGATTACCCAGGGCGAGTGTGCAGCCACTCAATGGCAGGGATTCTTTTCTATTTCCAGCCTGGGTGGAAGAGAACCCCTTTGTCCCTCAGACAAGCGGCCCCAGTTGAGCCCAGCGCTGAAACCGCCAGCCATCCGCCTCTGCAGGAAGTGGCCGCCCTGACGCATAGCCCAGGGCTGGATTCTTGCAGAAGAGTCAGTGGAGTGAGATGATGATTGAGAAAGGAAGAAGGCCCCTCCTCGGGTCCAGGGCTTTAACCCCGGTGCACTCCCCGATGTCTCACCCCTGAGCTCCATGACTCTGTTCCCACTTCAACGTGCAGGCACAGACACTAATGGCCCAGGGACTCGACCAAGGCCACCCAGGGAGGCAGCAGCTGAATTCGGGGCATTTCCTTCCAGCCAGCATAGAGACGGGTCCTTAGAGGCTGCTCCTGGACATGTGGGTCTGGAAAGGCTGCAGGGCGGCCACTCCAATGCTGCGGCCCCCCAGCTCCCCTGGGCTCCAGGAATGAGCCAAGACCCCTCTAAATGGAGCCAACCACACCTGATGAACCTAGTTAAGTAAGTGGGCCTTGGGTAAGGCCCTGAATCTCTCCCTGCCTCAGTTTCCTCATCTGTAAAAGAAGAATAACGGTGCTTACCTCACAGGGCGAGTGTTAGAGTGAGAGGAGTCGGTGCACGCAGCACCAACCGCACTGCCCGCCCGCGGTGAGTGTGAGGATGGCGTTCAGATGGGAACCCTGACGACTATGCGGGTTATCATCACTTTCCCTTCAGGCACCAGTCAAGGCCTTGGTGACCCTCACCTGGGGACCCAGACAGGGCACTGAGTTGCTGAAGACCACAGGACTGCTCTAGGTCGGGGTGTGTGTTTGCCCCCAGCAGCCGCTGCTCAGGGACTGGGTCAGGCCAGTGTGACATCAAGAATAGTCTCCTGTTGGTTCCTGTAGATTTGCACTCATGCGTGAACTTTCATTTTGCCAGGGGAAACCTAGCAACTGCAAATAGTGCCAAAAGGCCTCTAAGCCTGGCCTAGTCCAGACAGTATCTGAATATCCGTCACTGGAACCAAGAGTTTCTTCTTTGCTCTTTTCTGGGATGGAACAAGAGAGAGGACTTCAATGTCAGCCCTGAGTGTACGTGTGAGACATGGAGCCAACGTTCTGCCTCCAGTCCTGGATTACCACCTCTGGCTGGGTGACCTCGGACAGGTTAATTAACCTCTCTGGGCCTCAGTTTCTCACCTCTGAAACTGAGACAATAAATCCTGCAGGCCAAGTGCCTACAACAAGCCGGGTACCCGCTGAGCATTCAATAAACATTGCTATTTTTTTTTATTATTAACTTCAGCAAGTTTGCTTACTGGAGTGACAATGTGAATTTACCAGGTTGGTTTTATGGAATTTCTCCAAGCAAGATCCAGGTCATGATAGGTTTAGATGGGAAATTATTTTTTAAACAAATTCTGCAGGTGAGTGAGTACAAGCGCTAGCTACAGATTGAAACAGTCACCCTTTAAAACAACTTGTTCTTGTGGCTCGATCATGAGTAAACCACAGCCACTCCTAAGTTAATTTCCTTTAATATTTCAAGAGAAAAATGTGCCTTCTGAGAAATTAACACATCATAACCCTCAGACACTAAAGAGTGACCGGAAAGAGCCAGGAAAACCGCACGGCAGGACTTACAACGAGAGGACCCAGAAATGGCATTTGGGGTGTAACGGAGAGTGCATAGGGAGGGCTTCCATGTGGGGGCTCCCAAAATGAGCACCCAAAGAGCCAGACTTGGGGCCTGGGCACCCCAGCAAAGGAAAGCCATCCAGGAGCCGCTGGATACCCCACATCTGTTTCCAGACACTGAGCGCAGAAATAAACACCCAGCCTTGTCAAACCACTGAGCCGGCGAGAGAACACGCTCCATGAACACGCACAGAAACCATATCAAGGTGGAGAGCAAGGGGCGCTCTCCTGTGATGTGGTCTGAGTTTTAAAAACCGTGTTTGCCAGTAATTCTCTTGTCCCTTTCATGTTGTGGCAAAGAGCTGGATCTTATTTCTTGTGGGCAGTGAGGTCCCAATGGCAGAAGTGATTTGCTGGGTTTGCATTCTGAGCTCCTTCAAAGTTCTGTCTGCTATCAAAACACAGTCGTGCCAGGACAATGGGGCAGGCCGAAGATGAAGGTGGCTTTGCAGCCGCCGTTCCTAAGATGATACTGACACTTAAGGACAGGGTTCGGGGGGTGGGGGGTGCCCAGGGCACATCCTCTCTAGCCTGCTATTAGTCCACACGGACATTGCCGACCGATGAGCTCACGCCGGGTGAAAACAGAAATGTTTTTGAAAAAGCCAGTTTGGCAGCTTGAGGGTTGAAGCTGGCTTACTTTGCAGGAAGAAACCAGAGGCTCCTCAGAGAGAAGCACTTACCCTGGGAGGGAGCTACCCTCACCCGGGAAACGTGCGGGCTGGTGGGGCTGACTGGGAAGGAAGGAAGGAAGGAGAGCTCAAGTTTCTGTGCTGATGCACTCTTAAGAAAATGCACCCAAGAGTCAGGCCTGAGAGTTCCTCCACCCTAGGAAGCACATTGAGGAGCACAGCAGTTTCCGTGTCCTGGCTGACACCCTCCTTTAAACAGTGGCTACCCTACTGCTTGTTCCCGACATCAGAAAAACCATTTTTCCAAGTCAAAGGCCAAAAAGGAGATTTCCTTCCCTACAACGGGCCTCAAGCTTTGGAACAAGTTTTAAAAACAAGAGGCTGAGACGTGCAAGGACAAAATGCACAGGATGCAGAGGATCTCGGCGCCCAACATGGCCCTGAGACATCCTCCAGTCACCCTTCAGGACCAGAGGAAGGTCTGAGGATCCTGCTAAAAAGTGCATTCACTGATTAATGCCTTTGCAGCCCAACCCCATGGGTTACGCTGCATCAATATTCCCACCTAAGGTATCTAGAAATTACTGGCCAGCAATGCATGTAGCTGAGGTTAAAAAATGGGTCTTCAGCCAGGTGTGGTGGCTCATACCTGTAATCCCAGCACTTTGGGAGGCTGAGGTGGGCAGATCACCTGAGGTCGGGAGTTCAAGACTAGCCTGACCAACATGGAGAAACCCCGTCTCTACTAAAAATACAAAATTAGTCAGGCGTGGTGGTGCATGCCTGTAATCCCAGCTATTAGGGAGGCTGAGGCAGGAGAATCGCTTGAACCCAGGAAGTAGAGGTTGCAGTGACCTGAGATCGCCCCATTGCACTCCAGGCTGGACAACAAGAGTGACAATCGTTCTCAAAAAAAAAAAAAAAGAAAAGAAAATGGGTCTTCATATGGCCTTATTACGATAGCTGCTATTATTAATAATAGATTAATAATAGATATCACCTACTGAGTGCTTACTGCACTCCAGAGACTCTGCCTAGAATCTCAGAGGAGACCATTCTTACACCACTAAGATATCATTATTGGGGACATTTTACATGAAGAAATAAATCTCAGAGAGGTTTCACAACTTGTCCCAAGTCACACAGCTAGTAAGTGGCAGAGTGGGGATTTGAACCTACATGTTTTCTACTCTGAGGTTTCCTACAACCAGGCTATTCTGACCTCATGACCACTGCACATACACTTGCTGCTGGCCAGTTCATGGGTGATTGAGGAATGATTTTAAGTCACATGGGGGCAATTTTTTCTATGTTAACTGCTGGCGTTGATTTTAGTATTAGAAAAATAAAAATAGCACATCAAACCTGTGATTTAATGAATATTTAATGAACACTGTCACATTCCAGCACTTTGGGAGGCCAAGGTGGGAGGATCACCTGAGGCCAGGAGTTCGAGACCTGGCCAACATGACGAAATATATAAATATACAATTTGTATATTAATATAATATAATATTAATATAATATTTGTAGTCTCTACTACAAATATAAAAATTATCCAGTCATGGTGGTGGGCAGCTGTAGACCCAGCTACTCGGGAGGCTGAGGCAAGAGAATTGTTTTAACCCGGGAGGCGGAGGCTGCAGTGAGCTGAGTTCACACCACTGCACTCCAGCCTAGGTGACAGAGGGAGACTCTGTCTCAAATAAATAAATAAATAAATAAATAAATAAATAAATAAATAAATAAAATAAAATAAATGAGAGTGAATATAAAAAAGAAAAAAGTTAAGTACAAAAACACACAATGGTACCAGGATATGGCCCAGCTCACAGTCACCATCTGTGAGTGCCGCAAGTCTGAGACTACAGATAGAGCTGAGCTTCCTATAGGCAGCCGCTTGGTCAAGACGCTGAGCTGCAGAGGACAAAACGTCTGACTTTGAAAAAGAAGGGATTCAGCCAGAAGCATAAACGCCTGCCTACATTGCTAGAGAGCTGTATCTCAAAGGATGGAACAGACCCATGACCACACAAAACCAGGACCCTGATCTTTCTGCACAGCCCATGGCAGACAGGACCCTCCCTGAGGACGGCTCATCCCACGCTGGCCCCCGTGTGCAGGTACTCACCGCCAGGGTGGCGCGGTCTCTCTCCACCAGGTCAGCCAGCTGGTGCAGCAGCCGCCCGCGACTCAGGGCGTCCAGCCGGCGCCACGGCGAGCCCCTCTGGAAGGCGGCCTGTGCAGCCTCCACGGCCTTGTCCACATCGGGCTGAGTGGCCAAAACGACAGAGAGACGGTGTCATCTTTCGATGTGGCTGCAGCGTGGGACGGCGGCTGTCAGTCACAGAGAATAGCAGAATCGTGCCTCTGGCAGACAGGCCGCAAGCAGCATCAAGTTTTTAAATCATCTGAGTGGCCGGGAGCGTTCAAGGGATTTTTTTTCTTCTTTACATCTATGATGTCTACAGTGGCCAAGTATCAATGCTTGTTTCTGATTATAAAAAGCATTATAAAATATTTCGGAAAGTCACCGACCTTGAGTATTTCTCTCGGGGACCCAAGTACAAAAAGACTTCCTAGCTAGCTCAGTGTGAACACACGCCAGCTGCTATTCGCAAATCAGGTGGGATGCGCGTCTGCCTGGCATTTTATTCCAGCAGGGAACTGGTGGTCAGGAGTGAGAATGGAGGAATTTGTTCCTCTCTAGATTGCAGAACTGACCCTGGGAAATAGTTCCCAGACAGGGAGAAGCAGGGAGGACCGTGGAGGCCTTTCTTCTCCCTTCAGCCTCTCCCACCCCATGGGAGCAGAACTGGATCTTCCGTGCACTGATAGAATAATCACAACAGAACCTTCTTTCTAAAAGGAGAGAAGTGAGGGCTATCCAGAGTAGTGTCATTCTTTCTTTTTCTCAGGAACATGGGTCACATTCATCTCGAAGGCCCCTTCATGCCTCTCTCTTTCTAGGAAGGTACAGCAAGGAGTCGATGCCGGACCCCAGGCAGGAGCGACTCTACCGAGACTCTGTGTCCAGAGCTGGCTTGGGGGTAAGCAGAAGCTTGGCAGGGGAGATGTGGGACACTGAATTCCTTGTCCCAGGCTCTGGGGTGGAGGCCAGGATCTCTCCAGCTGCAGAGGACGGGGTGGCCTGTAGCTCAGAACAGTCACTCAGACCAAGAGAGAAACCAAGGCCAGGGCAACCATCTCGTTCTCCTCCCAGCACCTGCACGGGCCACTTGGGAGTCTCCTAGTGGAAACCCCATTCCATGTCATGGCTTCCCCCCGATGCCCTCACATTTTTCTGTAAGTTCCTCTGTGCTGCTTTCTTTATTAGCAGAGCCTAACTGTCGTGTACAGGCGGGGCGGCTGTGAATTGCTCGCCTGTCACAAAACTCATGGGCAGGATAAAACCCAAGGCTACCCTGCACACACCCTTCACTCCATCTACATCCAACATCATCAGCTTGTTGACTGAGGACATCGGTCCACTGCTGTAGCGGCTGAGGAAACAGTTAAATCTGCCCGCCCTCAGTGGAAGGGCTTTACCTCTGCACTGACCTTCAAATTAGATTTGGTGGCCTTGCAATGTCTAAAGGACACATTCAGAAGTCCCTTAGCTTCAGAAGTCCCTTCCCTTAGTATTACAATATAGACCTTGCACTTGCAAATAGGGTTATAAAGGTTACTGCTTTCCATGCTTACGTAAATTTCTAGGAAAGAAGAAATCTGGTGGTTACATTATTAACGATCTCCCCATCACTTGGGGAGAAACTATTTTTTTCCTTCAAGTCTACTTTTTTCTCAAGTGTCTCCTGTCAGAATGCTGCATTTGGTGAAACACACCAGCTGGAAATGCTTTCTGGAAAGATTCTTTCATGCCTCCCGGTTCAAATAATTGATTAAAAAAAAAAAACAAAAAAACCTTTCCTTTAGCCATATGATGTGGATAGCTGCTGAAGTCATCCTCATAGATGGAGAAACATCTATCACAGGAAAATGACACTCTGCAGAGGATAGTCGGTAATTGATCCCATTCTGTGCCACGTGTCTCAGGAGCACACGCCAATTCGTGCAGCTAGCCCAGGCCCTGCGCCTAGCATGGGCCAGTCCTGTCTTCTAGCTAAGCCAAACGGCTTCCTTATCCTTTGGTCATCTGTAATTGAATTACTTAGAGCAACATTTTCTTTTAAGTACTTACCTTATCTCCTTCTTCCACTTCGCATATTTTCTCCAGAGTTGAAGGGTTATATGTGGCAAACTTTTTTCCACTCTTGGATTCGTGCCATTCATTGTTGATAAATATCTAACCAGGAAAGGAAGTGTAACAAATTAGATTTAAATCAAAATCATATAATTTCAACATGCTGAGGACCTTACGTAAGGTCTTATTCATCCTGTCCACCTTCTTCCCCGCTGCTTCCCTCTCCTCGTCGACATTTTATAGACAGGACCTGACATTTTATAGACAGAGTCCCAGGACCACGTGACCAATAGATCAACCTGGACAAACTCAGAATCCAAGTTGGTCAAATAAAACGAAAGTCTTTTACAGATTTTTTTCGAAATTATTATTATTATTTTCAACAATGACAATGGATTCCCAGAGGAAGGACTACGTTAAATGGTTAAGCAGAGGCTATGAATGGAATCATAACCTCACAGACTTTGGGGAAAGAGTCACTAGGTTTACATATAGAAAAGTCCCGAGCAGTCCACCCGCCCCTGGAGGGTAAAGACGAACTGAGCTTTCCCTTTCTCCTTTCAGCTGCGACACCCAGCACACTGATCGCCAAGGTGCTCGCTTTGAGGAGGATCTCACCATCACCCTTCAGTTTTCACCAATGCACATCGGGATGCCCCTCTCCAGCATTCCCCTTAAAATGTGTATTTTCACATTGGTCTTGATAAAAAAAAAAAAAAAAAAAAAAAAAAAAAAAAAAAAAAAAAAAAAAAAATTGAAATACAAAGTTAAATATCTGCGTTAGAAACTTTCCAGGTTACATTAAGGGATGTCGCAAATAACTGTTTAACCCACAGAAATCACTGTTCTGGGAACCTCAATGATCCAGAGTGCAGCTGAGAATAAAAACTTTTTTAACAAAAGACATCATGAGCAGACTAAGAAAAACATACCAAGTGCACGCACCAAAACGTATGTACTATTTACTGTTAGTTTACACTGAGATCTAATTGTCTTAATAACATCAATTAGAAGAGAGGGCTTTTAGAAAAGAACTAGGAACAGAGGTGACAGACAATATACAAAGCACATTCCGACAGCACAGAAGGCCCCCACTGCCCAGCAAGAAGACACACAAACTCCTACGACACCAACTTGGAATGGCTTCCTCCTCATCACAGCCTATCACAGCGTCAGAAAAACCCCCATGGCAGAAATGGCTAACATGCAAGTCTATCAAATAAAATGCCGTCAATAATTTCCGAGTACAGAATTAGTTGATCAGGTTCCATTTTTATATCTATCTGCATACAGGGCACACAGCTTTACTTTGCCTCTCTTTGACTTCTTTAAAGGAACAATTGCATTCCTCAAGGACTAATTTCAATTATTGTGAAACGGACTCATTTGGAGCATTGGACTCCCCAGTGACAACAGGTGAGAGAGGGCAGCCATCTCCAAAGCATGCGTATTGGTGACGTTCTCTGTATTGAGTTTCCTGTACGAACACCACAGCTTGAGCTTCAGACCTGGGTGATGATGGGTTGATCTGTATAGCACACCACCGTGGCACATGTTTACCTATGTAACGAACCTGCATATCCTGCACATGTTTCCCAGAACTTAAAATAAAAGTTGATAAAAAGTAAAACAAACAACAACACCACAAAAACCTCCAAAGCTCAGGGGTGGGGAAGCCTGGTCTGAGTCTGCTGGGGACCAAGCACACGCGGCAGACTCTGGCTGGGCAGGTGAGTGGAGCCCAGCTGCCCCCCAGTTTGGAATCCAGAACTGAGAGCATCCGTCACCAGTGGGACATGTCTGTCTGGCTTCTGGAAGCTTAGTGTCTCGAGTGTGAGGCCAGGCCCCCAGGGAAGCACACAAGGAAAAGGCCAGGCTACAATTACAGGTTTATTCTTCCAGCTGAAACTAAATCCAAGAGTTCACTTTCGCCATCCAGCAAGTCATCACTTGGTAACAGCGAGGAAAAAAAAAAACAGGGAAGAAGGGTTAAGTTAGTGCGGGGAGGAAAGTGCAGCCAGGAAGAGAGGCCCATTTGTAGAAAGATGAAATTTCGTGGGTTAGATAATAGAGACTGTCAGTGAAAATTGCTGATTCTAGATCCTTCCTGGTATCAATTCCAAAGAGGAGGGAAAATGAGAAGGTGGCAGAAGAGAATATAAATAAGGGGGCTGGAAACAGATTACGATGATCGGATGTCTGCTATACTTCATCTCTGAGCACGCTCCTCCAAAAAAAAGAAAAAATTAGTTTGCTCATGACATTGATCTGTAACAAGCAACCTTAAAAAAAATTCAGACTGTTTGGCTCTAACCATATTTTCCCATCACAATGTTTTTGATTTTGTAAAATCTTCTTTATACTACACTAAACTAGTAAGTAACCTTGTAAGTAGTTTCTACTGTTGACTTTTCTCTCCACTAAAACAAAAATTTAAGGAAAGGGTCAGTAAATATGGCCTATCCATTCTGCTGGCTGTATTGTTTTGAACTCCAAATCAGGGTAAAGGGTCTGGAAGGCACGGTTGTCTTTGATTTGTGAATTAGCATACGACACATCTTATGGAGGGATAACATTAAGCTACATTGAGCTGTAGACATGGTTCACATTTTACAAAAGGAATAGAATAGCATGGCATCAGGACTGAGCTGTAGGTGTCTCAGGCAGAGGTGAAAATGGCATTTGTACAAGTAGATGCTATTGGTGCCGATTTCCAGTAACTTCCATTGGCCAACAGGCCACTCAGCGAAACTCAAAAAGAACATGTTTTCAGAAAAGGAGATTTGGGGGAATTTTATTTTTCATAAGAAAGGCAATAAAAACTGGTGTTTTAAAACCAGAAAACTTTAAAGAGAATCTCTGCTACTGGAAGCAATTGTATAAAGAAAGAGGACCCCTAAATTAGAAGGGGCTTCTATCTTCTGAGATCCGTGTGGGGACCTTGGAGGGGCTCTCTGCTATCCAGAACCACACAGTATGACCCTAGAGAATCCAGTGTTAATATGTGAGGACAGATGAAGGGGCTTTGACAAAGTCATCCTCCTGAAAGCAGGACTACCCTGGGAAATGGCACCGCCAGGGCTGGGGCTCAGATGGACCAACTATGGCGTGTGCCCCATTATCAAGAAGCGCCACGAGTCAACTTTAGAAAATAGCAGACCATTGCTGGCTCCCATGCTCCACTGTCTGCTTGCCCGCCAGACCACCCACGTGCCGGGGCCACTCGCCCACCCTGGGCCTCGGACTTGCACTTTCTGCCGCTCCTTCCCTCAGCAGGCACTCTCGGCAGCCTCACTCTCAGCGGCCTCTCCAGTCCAGGCCCTGTACCAGGGCACTGGCTACGCACCCTCAGCCAGTCAAGCTGCCTGGGTCCACAACTGCTATGAGGAGGTCTCCGCAGAAGATGGACCAGAAGTCAGGACAGAGCAGGCAGCAGCACTGTCCCCCACGGGTGAGGAGGGAGCAGCCAGTGTCAGGCAGTTGGGGCCATCAACCCCAGAGAGAACCCTCAAGATCCCAGTGCTCCCGGCCCATCTACCACCTTCCCTCGGCCTCAGTCCTGCACTGCTTCCCTTCAACTGGCAGAGGCTGTGCACCCACCAGGACGACAGGCAGTCATGGCTCTGATCTGAGCCTGTCTGTGCATCGTCTGAGATATCCCTAAAGGCTACGTTTACACTTTAAAAGTGTCCTAAAAATTGTAAAGAAAGAGGTAAAGTTTTGTATGTTGTCAGATTGCTGATAGGACTTAAAAACATCAACAGTAAAAGGACCATAATAAATTTACTTTCTGGTTTCTGTATACTGTATTTTGAAATCCTGCGCAACCAAAAGAAAACAAACAACCTCCCCACTTCGCCGCCAGTAGCAAGAGCCAAGCACCTAGAGTAAGGGTACAGAATTAAGACACCGGTTTCACTCTTCCCAGAATTTGTGTTGGAATTTTCACTCTGAAGCTGATATTACAAAGAAAACTACATTGAGAATCAGTTCCAGCGTTCACAGCGACCTGTCTTTGTGATTACAGAGCCTTCTGAAAACAGTTAATTTAAATGTCATGTGATCAGAGGCTCAGCCGACATTGGGAATTAAGTGCCAAGAGACCCAAATCTGAAGGCCACACATAGTGCCCTGCAACTTTCTCCGCTTGATTAAAACTCTTTGAGAAAGATAATTGCTACTTCTGAAAGTAAAACGAATGAGGAAATTCTCTAAGTGCGGTGTCAGCTGGAGCGGGGGTTATGGATAAAAGCAAAAATCAAGAGAAGCCAAAGGTGGGGAAAGTAAAGGCCATGGCTCTCGGTCTGGCCCGTGCCTCTAAAGTGCCCCAGCACCGGCCCACGGGCAGTAGAGCACCCCAGACAGCCTGGGGGTGTCCTCCATCTGGTCGCGCTTCCGGACCCGGGTCTCCTGGCCCTCCTCAGCCCCAGCTCAGAGGCCTCGGAGGCCTCACCATCTTCCCTTCTTCCTTTCTGCCCCAGGTAGGTTAATCTCACCGCTCTGCCACCGCTCTAGCCTCCCAGCCCACAGCGCAAGGAGGCAGAGAACCGTGTGCTTCTGCCGCGCGACCAAGCCTGGGCTCTCGGCCTTGCTACCCACGGCTTCTCAAGGACCAGACCTGCGACCTTCCAGAACGCGCTTCTTGTCTGTAAACACCAGGCCCTCTGGGCTCCAGGACGGTTTCATCAGTAGGTGAGCACCTTCCTATTCCCCTCTAGCTCTGCTGGTGAGCTGGGTAGAAGCTAAACTTGGAAGGTGCCCACTCTTCTCGCTTTGCTCGGAGGACCTGTTTCCCCAGTCTTCTAACCAGCTCGGCGATGTGGCTCCCAGACTCGCTCTTGGAGTTCTAGAGCACCTCTGACCCTCTCAAAGCCAGACTCGTCCACCCTGGAAACCATCCCAGGGGGTTTTGCAGGAGCGAGACTCCCGAGCTCCGAGTCAACGTGACGCTCACCTCCGCTCGCGATCAAAGCGGGCAGTGCAGGGAAACGTCGGGGCCGCGCGGGGATCCCTGCAGCCTGGCACCGCGCGGGCGCTAGACGGCCTCGGTCTCCTGGTTTCGAGGCTCACAGCGCCGAACCCCGTAGCCTGCGATCCCGCCCAAGATGCCCCGCGAAGGGTGCGGTTTCTAGAGGTCCGAGCCCGGGCAGGGAAGCTCGGGTCTCGGGAGCGCCCGGCGGACTCCCGGCCCGCTGGCCCCTGGCCCCGGCGCCCCAAGCTGGCTGCGCAGCGCGGAGGCTGGCGGCCGTCGGGTGGGAGGGGCGCCCACCTCACCTTGGTGAACTTGACCTCCAGGTTGCGGATGGGGCGCGGCAGGGCTGGAGGCTTCCTGTCCGGCTGCCCGTTTTCCACAGCCCCGTTAGTGGTGGCCATGGCTCCCCCGCGCTCCCTGGCCCTAGGCGCCCGAGTCTGCGGCGCACCGGCTCGGCCAGGGCACTGCGAAGCCTGCTCCCGGGCTGACAGCTCCCCGCCGCTTTATGCAGCGCCCCACGCCTCCCCCCCCCCACCCCGAGGGGGCCGTCTAATTGGCTGCAGAACCAGAGGAAGGGAGGGCGGACGGCGGGAGGGAAGGGAGGGGGCCGGCCCGTCTCTCTCCACCCCGCCCGCCGCCCCTGCGGGAGCGGGAGTGCCGGCCGCGCTGCCCGCGTGCTGCGGACCGCCCCGGCGACCGCACCGCGCGCGCTCTAGCTCTGGAGGCTGCCCTTGGACTAGTTCCCCGAAGCGCCGCCGGACCCCGGAAGTCGCAGGGCTGAGACACCCGATCCCGCAGGGAGCTGAGCCGCAGGGGCCACAGCGCCCGGCTGCCTCCCCGAAGTCCGGCGGGCTCTTCCCGCGGCACCTGCAGCCCCCTCCCAGCCGCCGCACCGCACTTCGGCCGGCGCGCGGCCCTCCGGAATGCGAGCTCTCTGCTGGGCCCTGCGTCGCGCCCGGGTCGGGGCTCCTGGCGGGGCTGCCCTGCATCGCTGCGCACGTGCCCTGGTCTTGGGTCCAGCTGCCTGATCCCGGCTCGCAGGACAGACGCCCGCTGCGCCCCACCCTGCTCGAGCGGGCACCGCTGGCGGGCGCACCCGGGCCCAGCTGGCCTGGAATTTCCCCGCGGCCCTGGGGCTTCACACGCAGTGGGGCAGAAGGCGAAAGCAAAGCGCGGGGCCATTCATTCCAGCGCTACGCTGCGAAGCCCTAGCGCCGCTGGGCCTCTGACCTTCACGGGCGCACACCGCCCTCCATCCCAGAGCCCTGGGATGCAATTAACTTGATTTTTAAAACGCATAAATTGTACCTCGATTAGAAAATGATAATAAAAAAGGCACATAAGATCTCTGCTGCTAATCGTTTTAAGAAGTGGAATTCTCTTCGCACATAACTTCCTGGGAGAGGGAGGCACGACTGGCTCCTCTCCTCTTGCCATCTGGGGAAACGCTCCATCAGCCCCCAGGACTTGACCCAGCCCCCATCCGAGACCCGGAAGCGGCTTCCGATGCATGCCATTCCTCAGGTCGCTGGAACAATGACGTGAGGCACGAACTCTTGACAAAAGCTGTGCTTTAATCCTCAGATAGGCTCAGCCGCTTCAGTCCGTCTTTCTGTAATACCCAAGTAATCAACAAGGGCGGGGGTCTCCTTATTTTCCTGGGGCTTCTCCTGTTTTCAGGCCTCCGTGTCTATCTTTGGCCCCTGGTGTCCTTCGGGATAGAGGGGTAAGCTTTGAAGCTTTTGGAAACCCCGCATCTGACTTTTACCCTGTGGTGGTGGAAAGGTCCTGTGCCGTTATGGGCTGGAGTGCACAGCTGAGGGCGGGGAAAGGGGATAGTGGGCCCTGGAGCCTGGCAGGCTTGACCTATATCAGCAGGCTAACACTGGTGAGTCTGAGCAATGCCAGCTTTTTCCTCAGCTGCTTCTGCCAAATCCTGGGCTCCTTGCCCGCTTGGCTGGCCCCATGGCTTCCACTTAGGTCTCCTGTAAACATCTGGGCAGATGTGCCATGCCAGGGCCCCCGGCTGGGTGCTGAGCCCTGGCGTTTGGGTGCCTGAGCCCAGGAGGACTGTCAGGGTGATTGACAGGCCCTTCCTGCATGGAGGCCAGGGGCTCAAGGCCAGTGGGTGCACCAGGAACCAGGGAGTGAACTCCCATTCGGAGACTTTATCTGGCATTTTGAATGGTTGAACTTATGTCACTGCCAGGATTTTTTTTTAATCTGAAATAAAATTTATAGAGGAAACTGTGTTAATTAAATAACTGCTGGATTGATGGGGGAGGCAAATAGGGTTGAGCTTAAAAGTCTGCTCCTTTAGGGAAAGGAGTTGAGCCTGTTTGCTCAGAGGTAGACAGCCACCATTTTGTTGGCTATGAAGTCAGGAATGAAAGCCACCTCACCTCACACTCAGACATCCTTGTGACCCGAGGTCTAGTCTCAGGAGCCAGTTGCAATGATGCCATCTGGCTCACCTGCAGCTCCGTTTGATACCCACGTGATCCTGGGAGCCTGAAACCAGAGTGGAGCACTCAGCCACAGACCTTGTCACAGCAGCTGGCTCTCAGAGGGCAGATCAGGAGAAGGGCCTCGCTCTGGGCTTGTCCAGACAAGCAGGCTCTACCTCTGCTCCCATCCGAGGGAGGGTGGAGGCAAACACTCTTCTCCCCATTTTACAGGTGAGTAAACAGAGGCGTGCAGATACTTGTCCCAGACATCACCATCGGTGGAGAAACTAAGGCCAGACTGTGTGAGAGTGGGTGGTGCAGGGCAGGGAGGAGGGGCTTCTCTGACATTCCTCTGACCTATTCTTTCACGCAGGTGGGCACGTGTGATCCAGCGGGGTCCCATGTCACTGGGGCTGCATAGGACATAGTGAAGACACCAAATGCTTTGAAGGTCAAAAATGGTGGGAGTAACCCATTTCATTGTGCCTTTCCTGGGAATCCTATCTCCTAGCTGTGGCTTCAGAGGCAGGGACTACAGGGGCTGGGAAGGAGGAAGATTTACTTTTACTCACAGTGGGTTGCTGCATGTCTGGTTGGAGGTTGAGTTGCCTGAGCATTGGAGGTGGCAGACCCCCAGCCCCTTCTGACCACATCCCTGACCTGAGTTCCAGCTGTGCACCCTTAGGTTGGATATTGATCTCTCTGAACTTCCTTTTCCATAATTTCCTTCCCACTTTACGGCGTTTGGGGAGGCTCAAGCAAGATAAGGTTCTCAAGAAGTGCTTCATAAGCTGGAAAGTGCTGTCTATGTGCCAGCTCTTCATTTTCCAATACTTCCTGAAGACTGGCTCCTCTTTGCTGGCTTTTCTTCTTGGAAGACAGCAAGTTCTCCACACTTCTTTCTGGCTTGCAGGAGCTCCCCGAATCAGCAGTCCGTTCACTCATTTCATTGTGAGAAAGTCTTCATTCATTTTGTTTTTAGCTCTGTGGTGCTGCCATTGTCTGCTGATTGTTTTCTTGGTCCATCAAATGAGCTGAGTCCAAGACGTGTCATGTTGCAGGTTTGTTTGCAGATGAACACTCAGTAAAAAGAAGCATGAGTAAAAGACTAAGATAAAACAAAAGTCAAGTGATCACCCCCTAAGTTCAACCTAATTTCTTTCTTTTTTTTTTTTTTTTTTTTTTTTTTGGGGGGACAGTCTTGCTCTGTTGCCCAGGCCGAAGTGCAGCAGCACCATCTCAGATCGCACAACCTCCACCTCCCAGGTTCAAGCAATTCTCCTGCCTCAGCCTCTCGAGTAGCTGAGACTACAGGCACACACCACCATGTCTGGCTTTCATATTTCTTTTTACTTTTTAAGTATGATCTGAATTGATTACCAACATATGATGCTTTTTTTTTTATTTTTCTGGAGACAGAGTGTCACTCTGTTGCCCTGGAGTGCAATGGTGTGATCTCGGCTTACTGCAAACTCCGCCTCCTGGGTTCAAGAGATTCTCCTGCCTCAGCCTCTTGAGTAGCTGGGATTACAGGCATGTGCCACCATGCCCGGCTAATTTTTGTGTTTTTAGTAGAGATGGGGTTTCTCCATATTGATCAGGCTGGTCTCAAACTCCTGACCTCATTCATGATCTTCCCATCTTGGCCTTCCAAAGTGCTGGATACAGGCGTGAGCCACCTCGCCCAGCCCCTAATTCCATTTTTAAGCCCATAATCATTTGTGGGTGATATTGAGGTCTGAAGCAAATGTAATGAATAATGATGATGATATTGAGGGAGCCCCTACTGTGTTTCACATTATTTCAGGTCTGGTACCTGAGCCCTGTGGGTACCAGGCCTGCTGAGTGCCCCTTGTGCTCCCACAGCCTCTGTCCAGCTGCAGGGTGCCTCTCCTACCCAGTCTGCTCACCTCCTTCAGTGTCGTGGACTTAAGGCAGGGCGCTGGGGCTTGGGCGGGTTCTGAACCCCTCCCTAGAGAGCTGGGCCCCTGGGCTGAGGGTAGTTCTTCCATGTAGGGAAGCCCAGTCGTACCACCATGCAGCTCTGAGGCCAGCTCATGGGTGCAGCTCTTGGGTGATGCAGGGGAGGTGACTTAACCTCAGGTTTTTTGGATATAAAATGGGGGTGGCATGTGCCCCTGTGATGAAGGAAGGTTGACTTCACTGTGAACCCCTCCCTCCTGGTATCAGTGAAGTCAATTCCATATTTCATGTCAGTCGTTCTGTGTTGTCTAAACCTGACTTGAACAGGCAGCTACTTACCTTTCAAGCTCACTATAAATTAAGACCTATCAAGCCTTCTCCATACTACAACATTGTTCTATCTTCAAGGAACACACAAACATATCTTTCTTTTTTCCTTTTTCTTGTGTGGGGGACAGAGTCCTGCTCTGTTGCCCAGGCTGGAGTGCAATGGTGCGATCTCAGCTCACTGCAACCTCTGACTTCTGGGTTCAAGCTCTTCTCTTGCCTCAGCCTCCTAAATAGCTGGGATTACAGGCCACCACACCCAGCTAATTTTTTTTTGTATTTTTAGTAGAGATGGGATTTCGCCATGTTGGCCAGGCTGGTCTCGAACTCCTGATCTCAGGTAATCCACCTGCCTCGACCTCCCAAAGTGCTGGGATGAGAGGCGTGAGTCACCGTGCCTGGACAGCAAGTCTTTTTCCCTGCAAGTTTCCAACAGTAGTTATACTGAGGCAGGAACACCCCAGGTTGGAGAAAGATGAGCTGATAACACCCAAGCAAGGTGAAGAGAAAGGAGCTGCGGCCTGCCAGACAGCTCTGCCAGCTACTTTCTCTCCAGCCCTGTTGGTCCTTTCTGGCCCTGAGGAAGGCCTTCCCCACACAATATTAGGCTGAGGCAAATCAGTCTTAGACCAGGCAGAAGTAAATGGAGAACTAATTACATAAAAGCAAAGAGGACATATCACGGTATTTGTGGGTCAGGCCTCAGTGAGCCGCCCCGACACACACGCGCACGCACGCACACACACACATATGAACACATACAGCCTTTTTTCCCTTGCAAGTTCTTTCCCCTTGGTCTGTCCTCTGCCTCTGATGAGAGCTGTGGCACAGCCGGGAGACAGCATGGAGGGTAAGGTGGGAAGAGGTGGTTGGCTACCTGATTGTTCTCTCCTTTCTTGCCAGTGGAATCCCATATTATTGAGCGTGGCAATGGAATTTGATAAAACGTATTCCCCAGCCTCTCTTGCAGATGGGTGGTTAAAGAGGTATAAGCTGAAGATTTTCAGTTTGGGCTTGCAAAGAAAGTATTAGGCATGGTGGCTCAGGGCTGTGATCCCAGGACTTTGGGAGGCTGAAGTGGAAGGATCACTTGAGGCCAGGAGTTCGAGACCAAAGAAGCTCTTTACATGGGACTGAGTCAGCTGAAAGCCTCTTTTTCCTTTCTGCTGCCTGGAACATAGACATGAGAGCTGGGTCTCCAGCAGCCATCATGTAACCATAATGCAATTCTGAAAGGGAAGTTACATGGTAAGGAAGTTGGAAGAGTCACTTAAGAAGAACCTAGGTCCCTGATGGCCCTGGAACCAGCCTTTCATCCCTAGATATTTTTTCTTGGATTTTTTTTTACATGTGAGCAAAAAGAAAATTCCTGTATTATTAAAGCCCGCCATTCGGGTTTTCTGTTATATGTGGCCGACCTAGGCAGCATAGCTGGCGGTTGGCCATCGCTATGACAAGAAAAGCAAACTTTTAAATTCAAGTGGAATAATTATCTTATTTTGTGTAAACAGAGCAGCACAGATATAAAAATCTTATCACCATCTCTAATCAAATACCCTTGATGTGCTGTGCTCAGATTTATAGTATATTCAACAAACGCAAAAACTACGCCTGGGATGGAATAAATGGAGCTAGCTCATTGATTCATTCACAGCTTCAATTGTCTAAATTGAATGGTAAGGTCCTACTAGGCAAGAGAATCTGTTTCGTTCAAAAGCCCCATGGAGCTGCCATCCTCTGGTGCCCATAGGTGTTCATTGTGTCCTCACATCTACCAAGGAAGGCACCAACACTCAGAGAGACTGTGTGACAGTAAAAGTCCCTGGGCCACCCAGACCTGAAAGATACTTGGCCAGAACAGCACCCAAACCAGGCATCAAGAGGTCAGACTTTGTTTTAAAGTAAACAAAATGTCACTCCATATGATCACCGAATTTTGCTCATAATACTTCACACTTCTCAATACCACCACTGGCCATTCTCAATGACCTGAGGCTCTGCTTGCAGACTTTCCAATCATCTTCAAAATTCAAGAATTTTGAATTTTGAACCACACTGTTTGGGATTTGAGTTCAATTTACCCCAGACAAAACATACTTCCTGGTTAAAAGGAAAACCGTTTAAGGGGGCTTACAAAAGAAAGGGTTCAGGAAGATTCTTGGATACAAAGTGGTTCTTGCTAAATAGTTGTGCTGAGTTAAGCCTAAGTGAATCAAAAACATACATATTGAATTTCCCTTGAAATTCACATGGGTATAACAATGTCGGGAAAGGGGGCTTAGCAACATGCATTTTGCCAAACCCAAAATGTTTGAAAAACAATTCGAGTGTGTTACCGTTTGGCAAATCACTCTTCGGTTCATTTATGCTAGCCCCACAGTAAGAAGACTTTCCCCCTGCCCTTCAACTGGGGACCCCCTGTAAAGGAGCATTAGTTACCCAAGAATCTTTCCTTGTATTTTTGCCATTCTGTGAGTCCTGGGGTGGAGAAACAGGGTGGGGGATGAAGGGGCTGTTAGAAAATAAAGGATTATAGACTTTATAAGATGCATGTAAATGTGCATCTTCTGAATTCCATGGATACTTCCGCTATTGTGAATTTCAGCGCATTTTTTTAAATCCCAGGAAGTACTAAGCGTTTGCACCTGCTTACAATATCCAGCGATTTCACTGCACTTCTCCTGTTGGCCACTAGATGTCACAGGACCAAGTTGAGTAGGAAGTTGCCGCTGAAGTTTGTTCTACGCAAGAAGCAGGAATTTCTTCCCAACTTAGCAGTAAATGGCAGTGCAAAAGTTTGTTGATAGTGGAGTGCCCAAAACGTCCATTTCACCACAGACGTGATGCTAGAACTTGTGATTAGTGCCCAGGCTAGCCCACAAAAGCCTACTTGCTTCTTCATCTGCCTAAAATGGGTTCCTAGCTTCGAGATCAGACAAATGTGGGTGCTGTTCTCAGCTCACGGAGATCTTGAGCCTGGCACCTCATCTTTTTGAACCACTGCTTCATTTTCTGAGGATGGGAGTAATAATTCCTGCTCAGCAAGGAAGTCACAGGGAGTGGAGGTGTAACAAGTACATTTACAAGAAGACAGACAAGACCTCACCACTGTCTGACTCTTGATGGATCCCACAGAAAGCACCACCCAGAACCCCGTCCTGCCTGTTCCTGGCTGTGAGGCATCACGACTGACCTGGCTGCTCTGTTGGGCCCTGGGTGCCCACCTCATCCCCATCTCTTCTGTCCCTCTGACAGACAAGACCACCCAGGACCCTCCACTAGAAATTTGTCAAGGATTTCCAACAGGATAAACAACGGCAGAGGTAAGTGTGTATGAGCCTAGGTCAGTCTTGCAGGCAAGTAAACTGGGAAGGATTCCTACGGGGCATTTACCAGCGTCATTGTTTAATCTCCCTTGGTCTCCGATTCCATGACTGTAGAAGATGATGGTACCTCCTTCATGGGATGAGAAACACAACAGCGATCACTGATATGACAGGTCTGGCCCCTGCCTGGGGTACAGAGGATGCTCTGTTTATGTCACTTGGGAGACGCTCTTGCTAGGGGGATGGACTTCAGTCTCTTCCTTCAGCCCTGGCCAAGAAACCTCCAGCTGTTTAGGCAGCTTCTCAACCCTTCTAGGACCTTCTTCCTGGTCTTGTCTCTGATCTGTGCTACGAGAAGCTTTCAGCAGCTCCAGACTCTTCTCTGGCTGATGCCAGGCTCCATTCCTCCAACAACTATCCCCTCACTTGTATTTATGCTTCATCAAGACCTTACAGACACTTTTTAGGCATCTTCTAGTTATCGATCTGGCTTTGGGTTTCTGAAAACCCATCTCTGCCCCAACTTGCTTCTCTCGCTGATTCTTCTCAGCATTTTTAGTTTCTTCCCCATACTGCCTCTCAGGCATTGGTGGGGCACTGGCAGCACTGTGTAGACAAGGATCTTGACTCATCATCAGAATGTCCTGATTGATTAGTGATGTCTGCCGTGGGCACAGGATGCAGGCAAGCCCTAGAAACTGGCCTTCTCACACGGTGACATGAGCAGGAGTCACTGGGGATCTTGTTGACAGGCAGGTTGCATTCATAGGTCTGATGTGGGGCTCAGGAGTCTGCCCTTCTAATAAGCTACTAACAAGTATCTTCTCCAGATTGGCAGCATCAGCATTTGCTGGGAGCTTGTTAGAAATGCAAGCTCCCAGGCCCTGTCCTAGACTTACTGAGCTGGAATCTGTAGGTTGACAAAAGCCTTACCCACAAGCTGCAAATGCACATCACAGTATGAGAAGGGCTGCCAGGATCTGGTTTGGCTAATACCTGGCCTCTTAGGAAAAGCACTCCCTGTCCCTCTCAAAGCCCACCTTGTCAGAATGGCCGAAATGAGCTCCCCTTTTTCTTGTTTTCTGTTTATTTTCAGGGGGGAGATGACATCACATTCTACTGTGAGCCCAAGGATAGCCCAATACTGGTCCCAGCCAAGATCCCAACTGCCCCTGCTCTTTAGAGGGTCCTTCCAGCTATTCCCAAGGGAATGGTTTTGAAGGATTTTGATCAACATAGTTTTACAAGATCAGAGTCTAGAAGTACGAGAAAACACTATTAAGAAGAGGTTCTACTTTCATTACACTGCATGTAAATTGCTCTTTATACAGATCTTGAATTCTGGGGCTTGAGGAAGGCAGGCTTGTTGGGATGGGATGCATACTCTGGGGAGGAAGGAGGGACCCTCTGTGCACAGTGGATGTTAGGTCCTGTGCCCACTGGAGAGGCTGCAATGAATCTTACCAGGCTAAGAGCCCCACTTTGGAATGTGAGGCCCCAGGGGCAATAGGGCACGACAAGGTGTTTCCCCAAAAAGGCTGAAGGGGGACATTAAAGGGACAAGTGTGGACAGTGAACAGTTGAAGCAGCCAATGGGAAGGCAGATCTGGGAGATGGCCCCAAGCCTCAGGTTGGAGAGGCGAGGCAAGGACAGGGTGGGGTCGCCCATGTGGCTTGAAGCACCTGCCCTGACTCAGGCTGAGTGGTTCCAGGTGAAGGTTTCGGGCAAGCTGGGGACCTGTGGGCTGTCTCAGGCACTCAGCCCCACCTGATAGTGGCCCAGCCTCTTACAGGAGAGCATTGACTTTAGGCATTGTACATATTCCGGCTCGTGGGGTGGCCACATTATCATACACATATGATTTTGTAGACACAGAATCATAAGGATGCATTTATTTGTGTAGTTCTTTGACATCGGTCTTCTTTTATAGACAGAGAGATTTGGTAGCTAGTTCCAGGCTCCCCGGCTCCGACACTTGCATCTCTAACCCCTGGGGTACCTGGCAGAGGTCTCTATCCCTCCGCTTCCTTCTCTGCAAAAGAGAAGCGCTTGGCAATGCACAGCTATGGGGACTGCATGGTGTCACTCTGCTGGACTGTTAAGGAAATGGACCTCTCCAGGTGAGGGTGCTGGGGCTGGGGCTGGGACTGGGGCTGGCTGGGTGTGTGGTCACCTTTCAGCTGCTCAAGGAGGCGGTCTCCAAGGCTACGACACATTTATTGGCCAAGGTTAGGGTTGTGTTTGGTCCCAGTGGAATGGAATGGAAGACTAAGGGAAGGTAATTTTTTTCTTTCATACCTGAACAAGGTTGAAATGTCAAGAAATACCTTCTGAAGTGGAGCCAACTTAAGCGTGAGGACTGACTTGGAGAATGAAGGAATACAGCCCAGTGCCACACCACTCAAACACTTCACACCACTCTCGCGCCCAACTCCCAAGCCCCTTCCACTCTGAATCAGCTGTCCCCGCCTGGCAAGGCCTCCAGTGATCCGCCTCTACACTGCCTCAGTGTGCCGTGTGCTCACCAGGGCCAGCTGGCCAGGGTGACCTCTGTTGCTGAAACAGAATCACTCAATCCCACTCAGGGCCTTTGTAATCAATGCTACCACAGCCTGGAGTGCTGTCTTTCTCAGATCTTTGCATGACTGATCTCTTCTCATGAGAGTCTCAGTTTAAATGCCCCCTCCTCAGAGAGGCCTCCCCCGACCACTCTGTCTGAAACCCCACGACCTCACACTTCCCTCCCGCATCCTGTTCTGTCATCTTTATGGCCCTGATTATACATTTCCTCTATGTTTGCTGATGGATTCCTTATTCTAGAACAGAAGTGTGAAAACGCAGGGAACCCCCCCAAACACCAGCCACCAGGTGGCGTCATTGACCTAGGACAGCTTGGTAATGAATATTGCAAAGGGCCCCCAAATACTCAAAATTAGCACCTTCACCAACCAACCGGGAGTTGGATAGTTTATTAGTTACCTGCAGTGAATGCATCAGGACTAATAGTCTTTCCGGAGCAAATTAAAATGAGACCTTAGGTTGGTGTCATAAAAAAAAGCTCTGCTTGTTTTCCCATCCGTGCCTGGGACATTTATAGATGAAGTGACACTATCAGTGCTTGGCATAGTGTCGCACCCCTGGTGGAGGCCGGAGAGCTCTCCAAAACCCATGTCTTTAGAAACAATGCACCACAGCACAAGTGTGTGTCCACGGCCATGGGGTTAGCTGTTAGCTAGGGTGGAGGAGCCCAAGCCACATCTGACCCCCCTCCCGGGATGCCTTCTTCTGCCATGCAAAAACCCATGACCCCAGGCCTGCGCCAAAGCACCCTCTTGGATTAAATAGGAAAGACGTTTGGAGGTAGGTGGCTTGGCACACATTGTCTGTTAACAGACACTACTTACCTACAGACCCGTCTCATCCAGCAACTTCCTAACAGTCTAGCAACAATCCAGCAACTTCCTTTCTGCTAACCTTTGTGATGGAAGAGAGTTATTTTTGGTAACTTTCCCAATGCACAAAACCAATCCCACTTTAAGGTGGGAAAGTACAGGGTACAATGGCATGACTGTTGTTTTTTTTTTTTGTTCTTGGTGAGACGAAAATGTTTAAGCTTGGCTCTAACACCAGTTGCTATTGAAAGGTACTGCCTTGTACAAAATAACAAATCAAATCCCAAACTGTCTGTTTACGGTTATTACGGTTCACTTCATTAAGCCATAACTCTGATTACATTCTTTCTGCTGCCCTACCCTGAAGGCTGAGCTCTGAGGCCAGGGGGCCGGGCCTGCTCTTCTCTGGGAACTGCGTGTCCAAAAACATATTTGGGCAAAACAGATGAGTTGTGGACAAAGGGAACTCTCAGGCTTTGAGGGGAACTTACTTGAGGGGCTCCTTCCAAGCCCTGGAGTCATGTTCCCCCATCCTCGTCTCTTGAGGCCCCGGGTCCCTGTTGCACCTGCAGAGATTCAAGTGAGAAAACTCTGGTTGGAGAAGGTAAGGTGCAGGTGGGAGTTGGTTTTAATCTGAGATAATGCACAGGCTTTCAAAGAATGAGATGGAGTGAACAGAGAAGCCCACGGTTGTGGGTACAGAGTGCAGATGCCCTGACCCTCCGTGTGTCAGTCCCTCTGTCAACTCACCCTTCATCTTGGTGACATTTTCCCACAGCTCCCTCCTGCTATAAACGACTTATGAAACACCGGATTAGAGACCATCCTCAACCCCACACAGGCAGTCCTTGACTGTGTGTCCTTGCAGTCCCTGCAGAGTTCTGGCTGCAAATGCACCGTCAGGAGTATTCCTTTGCTCAAGAGGTTGAGTATGGAGGAGGAGAGAAGGCCGGCAAGGGAGGTGGGTTGCTCTGGGTTCCATTCCCACCCTCAGTGGTATGAGGCCTTCAAGCTCTTTCGCCTCTCAGCCTCCTCACCTATAAAATTCAATCACGCCTACTCATGTGGGCAGCAGCTAGTCCCCAGCGATGGCTCCACAGAGCCTCCTGCTGTCCATGTCTCTGTGCAGTCCCCGGCCATGCTGACTCTGGGCTGGCCCTGCCACTGCCTTAACGACAGAGTGCTGAGTCGTGCCAGGTCAGCTCCAGACCTGATCCTTGGGAAGCTGGGCAGCTTCTGCCTCTGTACTATTGTGGTCCTGAGCATCCATGTAAGGAGTCCAGGTGGCCTTCAGCAGACACCACATGGAAAATCCATGTGCCGAGGGAGAGGCCCTAGCACCCCAAGGAGAATCAGGCCCGGGTGTCCCAATGCTGTGGCTGAGCCCAGCCTCCCAGGCACTCCTGCCAAAGCTCCAGAGAGGTGAATGCAGTCACCTTGGATGTCCAGCCACTGCTGCCACCTGACTGCAGCTGGAGACCCCAAACAAGACCAGCAGAGGGACCCCAGCTGAGCGTCAGTGAACCCTCAGAATCATGAGAAATTCAAAAAATGCCTGTTGCTTTAAGCCCTGAGCTCGGAGGCACTTTGCTATGCAGAGATCAATCACAAGACATGGGTATACCCTAAAGTGAGGAATGCCAGCTCCCTGCACCACTTCCACAGTGAGGATCGGAAAGATTTTCTGCTAAGTCTCAATACAGCTCCTGGCACATGGAGAGTGCTCAAAAATAGCTGGTTTTCTTATAAATAAATGCAAATAGGTGGTTTTCCCTCTCCTGTGCCCTAATTATAATCACTGACCTCTCCTGATATCCTTAAATCTTTTTTCTTTTTTTTAGACAGAATCTCACTCTGTTGCCCAGCCTGGAGTGCAGCGGCCCGATCTTGGCTCACTGCAACCTCCACCTGCCGGGTTCAAGAGATTCTCCTGCCTCAGCCTCCTGAATAGCTGGGATTACAGGCACCCACCACCACCTGTGGCTAATTTCTGTATTTTTGTAGAGACAAGAGTTTCACCCTATCTTCCAGGCTGGTCTGAAATTCTTGACCTCAAGTGATCCGCCTGCCTTGGCCTCCCAAAGCACTGGGATTATAGGCATAAGCCACCATACCAGCCCCTGATATCCTTAAATCTTGCTTAACTCCATGGAAGGCTTCAGGTGTACCAACCCACTGGCAGAGCCATGTTGCAGGGGCATCTCATTCAGAAAACATTTACAGGCCTGCTCTTATGTGCCAGATGCCACGCCAGGCAGTGAGGCTCCTGCAGACGGCACCACAGACCCACCATTGATCTCACAGCTGGTACATGGTGGGGAGAAGACAGACATGGAATGAGAAGCTGCAGGTCTGAGTAGTGGTATGGAGACGTGCAGAAAGGGGAGGGCTTACTTTGGTTTAGTTCAGCTGCAAGTGACGAAGACTAGAAGCAACATCACTTAAAGGGGACACGGGTTTACTTTCACGTAAGAGAAATACAGCCATGGGAAGTCTAGGGTTGGCAAGGCAGCTCCATAGTCACTCATCAGAGAATCTAATGTCTACTTTCTTTCTGCTCAGCCCTCTTAGCTTATAATGTGCATCCTCACATTGGTCACAAGATGGCAGCTGGAGTTCCAACCACCATGATCGCATTCCATGGGGAAGGGCAAAAAAGAAAGTTCACCTCCTAGTTTAATTATCCCCCTTTCAAATAACTTTCTCTGAGGTATCCTCTACCCACAAAGTCTTCTGCTTATACCCACTTGGCCACAGATGTCTGTAAACGTGGGAAAGGTAGTGTTTTAGCTGGACCTATTGCTGCCCCAATACCGTAAGGGTCTCTCAGTCAAGAAGAAAGCGTACTAGGTATTACTGCTTGGCAACTGGCATCTTCGACCCCAGGGACCACTCCCAAGCACAGAAGCGTTATTTTTCAGCAGAAAGAAAGCATGAGCCAATTAGACAAAGAGCATTACAGACGGAGAGACTCAACCCCCACAGAAAGCCCAGAGGTGAGAAATCTCATGAATCCCTCAAGGAATTCACAGGAGTCCAGTGTGGACCTCTTCCCCTCAATATAATTCCCTCATCTGTTTAGCAGGAGCTTACTCTAGCTTAGGATCTGGGAAAACACGAGCCTCCCCTCCCACCCGGAAAAGAAGCCGGGGTCACCAATCACCTTTGGGTCTGAGTGAGCTTCCACTTTTCCCTGAGAGCAGACGTGACAGATTAAGGACATAGAGGAGCTGGGGCTCTGAGACAGGAAGGGGCGGGCGTGGGGAGGGGAGGGGACAGGAACTCTTAAAACAAAGCAAGGTGCATCCTTGCCTTCCTGTCCTGGGCTGAGGGGTCCGGGACCCCCTGAAGCAGCAGCCAGGGAGGCTACAGTCATGAGACTTCTGGCAACTTCCAGGAGGACCCAGATGCAGTGGCTCACGCCTGTAATCCTAGCACTTTGGGAGGCCAAGGCAGGTGGGTCACTTGAGGTGAGGAATTTGAGACCATCCTGGCCAGCACGGCGAAAAGCCCATCTCTACCAAAAATACAAAAATTAGCTGGCACGGTGGCGTGCACCTGTAGTTCCATCTACTCAGGAGGCTGAGCAGAAGAATCGCTGGAACCTGGGAGGCAGAGGTTGCAGTGAGCTGAGATTGTGCCAGCTTCCCCTCTCAGACTCACTGTACTCCAGCCTGGCAACAGAATGAGACTCTGTCTCAAAAACATAAATAAAGATTCCAAGGATGGGCTGGAGGACGAGCAAAGGTGAAGGTTTGGTGCAGGAGGAGGACGAAGGTTCCAGGGAGAGCTGCCCTCACCTGCGCTGCTCACTCGGACTCCTGTTTGTCGATTTAGTCTAATAAGTGCAAGCATGAACCAGTATTTTAAAATTAAGAGTCTCCTGAGCTCTGGGCCCTACAGCAATGACTGCCCGAAATTCCTTTTGTTCTGATCTCACACATCAGTTCAACATGTGAGGGGGTCCGAAGGAAACTCAGCTAGAAATGCAGGCTAGATAAATGGAAAACATGTTGTTTTCTTTCTCTCTGTTTTTTTTCTTTTGTCTTTCAACACTTGGGGCCTGCCAAGCCCACTTCAAGGAAAGAGGTTGCATTTTAAGTTAGCCTTGTTTTCTGGAACTGGTGGGAACGTCTTCATTGTTCAGGTTTCTGCCTGTGGTTCCCTCGCCAGGCTTTGCAGGCCCTGCGTGTCTCCTCCTCCGCTGCGTCCCAGCTCCTCCTGGCTGGATTACCCAGTGCATCTGCTGCGGGCTGGGTGCCCAATCATTTTCCATGAATGCCTCTGGACAGAGAGGCCTACACAGCTGCACAGCTTGTGACGCAACGTACCCGACACACATACTCCCTCCTGTCCCCGGCCAGCCCTGGCCAGAGAGCCATCGGAAACTTGTGTTTACTGGGAAGTGATTTAACTTTGTAACACGGTGACCACAAACCCCACTCTGCCAGCTGACAGGGCCCCAAATATTTCCCCTTCTCAGGAGCTTCCCATCCCCCCGCAGTTGCTGTTTAGAAGAGTGTGGCTCGGGAAGGGGAGGAGACAGTGGTAGCCTCAGAATCGGGATGAAAGAGTCTTTGGACACTGTCATTAGAGGTCTGGGCTGCTGTATAGACTGCAAAATGTTCATAGCTGTTCCCTCGAAAAGTGGGTTATAACTCCTTAAATTTGCCCAAGTCATCGCTTTCAGGCGCTGCCTCTGGTTCTTAGAAGGCATCACATCGCTTTAATATGCAACAGTCTAACATAACATTAAATCATTTTTTAAAGTTTCATCTAGTTGAGCCTGAGCCAAGGTATTCTTGGGTTGGGTTTGCACATCCACCCTTTTGTTTCTTATATAGTTAAAAAGAAACACACAACAAAATGCCTACCAAGTGACATCACTCTTGTTGGTGTCCAAGAGTGATCTCTTGGCTAAGTGGGTCTCTTTGGTTTCTAGGGGCCCCGAAGGAGGGCTTTGTTTTCAAGACCAACAAGTATTCTCTGAATGCTCATCACACAACCGGACTGCAGCGTGAGGGGCTGGAAGGAGACGCAGATTGGAAAAATCGTGGTTTTCCAGGGATGCCAGAGACTTGGAGAGAGAGAGGCTAAGCCAGAGCTGGGAGGAGGCAAGTGCTTTTGCCCTTGTTATAAGATGCTTCAGCTACACCTTCACCACACGCATCCTCCATTTCCTCTCTGCAAAAGACCCCCACTCATTGACCGTGGCCTCGGGTGGGGCTGCTCTCCCCCAAATCTTTGTCCTCCTCCTGCACCAAATCTCCTTTGTTTGTCCTTCAGGCCGTCCTTGGAACCTTTATTTATTTATTTATTTATTTATTTATTTATTTATTTAGAGACGGAGTATCCCTCTGTTGCCCAGGTTGGAATGTAGTGGCTTGATCTCGGCTCACTGCAATCTGTCTCCCGGGTTCCAGCGATTCTTCTGCCTCAGCCTCCTGAGTAGCTGGGACTACAGGCACCCACTGCCACACCCACTGCAAATGTTTGTATTTTTAGTGGATGGGGTTTTATGATGTTGGCCAGGCTGGTCTTGAACCTCTGATGTCAAGTGATCCACCTGCCTTGGCCTCTTAAAGTACTGTGATTTACAGGCGTGAACCATGGCGCCCAGGCTCTGTGGAACCTTTAAATAGCCCTCAGTCAACTCTGCTTGGGTTAGACTTGGTTGCTCATGTCAGTCTCCCCACAGATAATAAGAAGGAACCCATGTCTTGGTCACTCAAAAATTTTGATGGCCATCCAGTGTCCTTTGGTGACTCAGTCAATGCAGCAGAGCCTGCCCAATGTCCAGCTCAGCCCAGCCCCACGACCCACCCCCCAGGGTCCCCACTTCTCACTTCCTGACTCCACTCCCGCCCAGGCCTTGCCCTGCTGGCCTGGGGACTCTCCTGACCCACCCTGGTTCTTCAGAATTTGTAGTGGGAGTGGTAGAGATAAACGTGGGGTATCTGGTAGGTGTGACAATATCCTTCCAGTCTCAGCCACTTCCAGAAGTTGCCCAAGCCCTTGGGGCTAGGTGATGGTCAGGTGGAGGACGTGGTTAGGGAGGCAGAGACCCAGAGAGCTTCCTGAGTCCTAGGGAGGGTGAGGGCCTAGGGGTAGAGTCTCCCAGAAGCACTCGGAGGACTCTGTCTTCCAGGGACCTGGGCCCTCAGAGCCTCTTCCTGGGGGCCTCGCTGTGGACGTGAGCCACCCCGGCCTCTGCCCTGACCCTGGGCATGTCTAGCAGGGCTGGCAGCCGCTGCCCCCAGCAACCCGTGCGCCGACCCCAGCCACTGGGGGCCTGTGTTGCAAGCTGGGCCTCTTCCTGGTCTCCCTGGGCCTGGCCTCGCCTCCCCAGCCAGCTCGGCGGGTCTGGAAACAATGACTGTGGACAGAAATGACTTCTCATGGGGGATTGTGGAAACCGTGGCTGGGCATCAGCAAACAGCTTTTGCACAGGGCAGTGGCTCCCGAGTAGACGCAGACACGCTGGGAGGCTGAGCGGAAGTGGCAGAGACAATAGGAGGCATTGTGTCTTCTCCCAGGAAGCTCTGCTTTGCGTTGCTTCCAAGAAAATTGACTCTGGGCAGCCCCGTCTATTCCAAAGCGACAGCTTTATGCGATTATGTCAGTCGCCGGCTCGGACCAACGCGCCCTGCCTACCTCATTAACAGTGCCAGCAGGGCCCAGCTGTGCCATGGGGGGCTCTGTGCCCTAATTCGTCAGACAAGGGCTGAGTGTAGGAAGTCAGAAGAACAATGCATCTTGGAGCAGAAGCTGTCTGTGGAGGGAGTGCAGCTTTGATGTGGGGCATGGCCCTGATTAGGGGTGACGGCCGGGACGGTCAGTGCTCGGGAAGGTGGCATAAGCACGGATGGCATTTGGGATGCGGGTTTTTGCACCTGGGTCTGTTGAAGTTTGATGAGGTTTAACACGTGCAAACAGTGGCTTTTGTTCTGCAGGACAAAGGCCCTCCTCGACCTGGGCCCAGGCTGAGACCTTGGTGGTGGCAGTATTTCCTCCCCGTCGCCTCTTGTCACTCTCCTTGTGGAAGTTTAATTAGGACAACGAGCTTTCACAGGCTCATTTCTCACTCCAGCAACTTTCTAACACTTCCTAACGAGGAGGCTGGAGCCTGAGGGCTGTGGGATGGAGAGGGGGCTGCAGGGCTGGAGAGGACTGTTGAGGAGACTGGGAGGGGCTGGGGAGGTGGGGGTGCATGGAGAGGGGCAGAACAGGCACAGAGGAAGCACAAAACCACAGTGGGTCCCTGGAGAACTGTGGACTGATCTGGGAAGAGGAGAAAATAAAACAAATCTTCACTGGTCTTTGTTTTCTGGGTGGCCAGACAGTAATTTCCCCAAATTCTCTCTGGTTCTGGAAAAGAAAGCAAAGGATCAATCACTGTTGACTTTGTGGCTTTCAGAACTGGATCACACGGGCCGTTACTTAACACCTTAAACTCCTCTTACTGCCGTGCAATCCTTTCCCATCCACTGGGTTCTAATCAGAGGGGCGGTAATGACCAAACCAAGCCCCCAGCCCACTCCTGAACCAGGCTCCACTCCGCGCTTTTTATCCAGGTGTGGACATGGTGGAATGCCGTTCCCTGGGTAGGGGACAGGGAGCCCACATCAAGGGTGTGATCCTGCTGACCTTGATGGAGATGCTGGCTTTCTTGGGCCCAAAGAGCATGAAGAGCTGGGGGTGGAGGGATAGGGGATCCCTGTGTATCCTCACCTGTGTTAGTCAGTATAGTTCAGGTTGTGCCACAATAACAAACACCCAAAATGTGGGAGCTTAAAGACCACACGGCTTGTTTCTTCTGCTGTTACGAATCCACAGTGGGTCAGAGAACAGCTCTGGTCCACATCACCCCAACCCCTGGCCCCAAGCCGACAGAGCACGGTCTCATTATTTACAACACTGGCAATTTGTTTGGTAGCGGCAGAGAAAGAGATCATGATGGCACATTGGCTCTTGAAGTGCCTTCATGGAGGTAACACAGTCTGGTCTTGCTCAGTTTCAAAGTTGTGTGGATATACATAACTTCCAAGCAGCGACATAGGTCATCCTACCATGCTTCTGCAAGCTAGAACTAGAACACATTTGGTGAGTAGTGCTAGTAACTTCCTGTTTAGTTATCTGTTGCTGTGTAACAAATTATTCCAAAACCGAGCCATTTAAAATAATAACTATTTATTTTTCTTACTCAGCAATCTGGAAGCAGCTTAGCTGGGTGGTTCTGTCTCAAAATCCCACATGAAGCTGTGGTTAAAATGTCAGCCAGGCCTGCAGGGATCTGAAGGCTGGACTAGGGCTGGAGGGTCTGGCTCTGAGATGTCACTCACATGGCTACTGTCAGGAGGCCTCCAATGAGCTGCCTGAGTGTACACATGACATAGAAGCTGGCTTCTCCCAGAGCCAATGATGAGAGAGAGACGGCGGGAGGGAGAGAGAGAACACGCAGGAAACTGCAAGACTGTTGATGACCTCACACACATTACCTCTGTGTTATTTTATCTATCTATCTATCTATCTATCTATTTATTTGAGACAAAGTCTTGCTTGCTTTGTCGCCAGGCGCCAGGCTGCAGTGAAGTGTCTCCATCTCTGCTCACTGTGACCTCCGCCTCCTGGGTTCAAGCAATTCTCCTGCCTCAGCCTCCTGAGTAGCTGGGACTATAGGCATGTGCCACCATGCCTAGCTAATTTTTGTATTTTTTAGTAGAGACTGGGTTTCACCATGCTGGCCAGGATGGTCTCGATCTCTTGACCTCATGACCCACCCACCTTGGCCTCCCAAAGTGCTGGGATTACAGGTGTGAGCCACCACACCTGGCTTATTTTTTATTTTATTTTTTTTGAGACAGAGTCTTGTTCTGTTGCCAGGCTGGAGTGCGATGGCACAATTTCGGCTCACTACAACCTCCACCTCCAGCGTACAAGTGACTCTCCTGCCTCAGCCTCCTAAGAAGCTGGGACTACAGGCACGCACCACCATACGCAGCTAATTTTTGTAGAGACAGGGTTTCACCATGTTGGTCAGGATGGTCTCGATCTCTTGACCTCGTGATCCGCCCGCCTCAGCCTCCCAAAGTGCTGGGATTATAGGCATTAGCCACCGCGACCATTGACTTCTACTTTATTTTACGCATGAGAAGCAAGGCGCTAAATCCCATCCACACTTAAGCAGAGGGAAATTTAGCTCCACCTCTGGAAGAAAGGAGTGTCAAAAGAATCTGGGGTCATATCTGAAAACCACCACACCTACACAAGTTCCCCAGGTGACTGTACGGAGACTGGGACCAAGATGCAGGGCTGCGGGTCCATCTGGTCCTGGTTCAGCTCAGGCTCTCCAGTTGTGTCCAGGACCTCTTCACCTGTCCCTGTCCCTCTCCAACTGAGACAGGAGGAGAGGCCCCAGGAGGGTAAGAGGAGGAGAGTACACCCTTTCCAAAACAGTCTCATTGTCTTCCCTTCCTTCTCTCTGTCTTTGAGACAAAGAGAGAGAAGGAAGAGAAGCACATGAGCCTTTGGCATCTTTAGACTTTAATATTCTGTGGCTCTGTCTCCAAACTGAGAACCCCCGCTGATCTGACAGCTGTGTGGGCTGTCAAGGGATGTATTTGAAAATTTTCCTACCCATAGGAACTTTCTCCCTGGCTTAACGTGCTCCACCACTGGTGGGTGTGGCCTGTTGGAGCCAGCGGTCTCTACCTGGGCAGACAGAAATGCTCCTTTGTGCAGAGGGTGAGTGAGCAGGTGAGCTCCTAAGTACACACAACGCACACAAGCTTCCCAGGGGATGGCAGTCGATTTTGTACTACAACAAAATATACCTGTCCCTTTGAGTTACGAGAGAAAGTTCAGGACTAAGGTTCCACTGTCCATCCTGGTGCATGTGAGACTCCCAGCAGCAATGCCAAGCAATCTGTGCCAGAGACAGAGAGGACCCAGCACAGGCCCTCAGAGAAAGCCCAGCAGGAAGCCGGCAGACAGAGTGAGGGAGGCCGGGCGGGGGATGGCCAGGCTTGCAGCCACAGGCCTGCCCCAGAGGCTCTAGCCTGCTAAGGGTAGGAAGATTTTCACACCTCTTGACAGCCCACACTGCTGCTGGTGGGGCATCCGCCATTTGGAGAGGGAGCTGTGAGAATATCAAGTGTAGAAAATGACTCTGCCCTGGTTGCTGAGAAAAGCTGTCAGGAAGGACAGTGGTCTTCCGTTAACCTCCATCTCCTGTATTTCTAGAACAGCTGGGGTGGGGAGGGGAGGTGTTTTGGGAAGCCTTCTTTCTGGGCTCTTAGAAGTGGGGTGCTTGGTTTAAGTGGGGAGGGCTGGGGCAGTGCTATCTCAGAGGACAGGCACATCGAGGGCAGTGGGGCCCCTGAGGGCTGGGGAGGGTTGCTGGTCACAAAGCAGCACATTTCCTAACATAACCTTACTATTTACTTTTTGATCAATAATTAGCAAAATTATTGGAAAGAGAGAACATATGGAATTTTGGCCCAGAGAAAAGTTCAGGGGACTTACTGCAGCCAGTAGGCACGTCCTACCAGTGATGCTCAATGTGGCTGAGAACTGGGCTGGAGGGTGACCCCAGGAAAGCCTGGCCTGTCCATGTGCACGAAGTGGGAAGCCTCGAGGGACTGAGCTTTCCTGCCAGAGCCACCACCCCTCCTCCTGGGCAGCAAGGGTGGGAAACGGTTACCCCAGCAAGGTCCCAGGGCCTACCAGAGCTTGTTCAACCTGGGCCAGTTCCTTTCTTGGGGTTAGCTTTTTTGTTGTTGTTGTTTGTTTGTTTTTTGAGACAGAGTCTCACTCTCTCACCAGGCTGCAGTGCAGTGGTGCAATCTCGGCTCACTGCAACCTCCACCTCCCGGGTTCAAGCAATTCTCCTGGCTCAGCCTCCCAAGTAGCTGGGACTACAGATGCATGCCATAACGGCCAGCTAATTTTTGTATATTTAGTAGAGACAGGGTTTCACCATGTTGGCCAGGATGGTCTCGATCTCATGACCTCGAGATCCTCCTGCCTTGGCCTCCCAGAGTGCTGGGACTATAGGCATGAGCTACTGCGCCTGGCCTAGGGAAAGGTTTTCTTCTTTCAATTGTTTTTTTTCTAACTCTCCTGCTACTAAGTCTTTGAGACTTTGCTTTTGATGAGACTGAACCCTTTTTGCCCATCAAAAAGTGAACAAACTCCTGGTGGGAGCAATGATTGGGAAATGGTTTGGCAGAAACTGCCAAAACTGCACATTCTCTGTGGCCCGGGAAGTTCACTCCGAGGTATACACCCAAGGGAGACAAGTGCTTTCACCCAGATGAGTGTTCACAGTAGCTCTCTTCCTAAGAGGGATAACTGGGAAACACCCCAATGTCCATAAAATGTAGAACAGATAAATAAATATCCACACAAAGGAACACTAACTGCAGTGAAAACGCAAGAGCCCAGCTCTACAGAGCAACACAGATGGACCCCAGACACCTACCCGTGAGAGAAAGAAGCCGGCCAGCCAGAGTGTATATAAAATTCATAGTTCCAATTATGGAAAATCCAAGGATAGGCAAAACCATTCCAGGGGATAGAAATCAGGATGGTGGCTCCCTTGGGTGGGGTCTTAACAGGTAGGGGTCTGAGAGCCTTCAAGAGCAGAGAAAATGATCTATTTCTTGATACCGGTGGTGGTTACACACATATTCACACAGGTGAAAAATTCATCAACATATGCATTTCAGATGGATGCACTTGATGTGTGTGATACTTAGAAAAAGAAAGGTAAAATAAGTGGGAAATGGATTTTCTGTATGTTCTGGGCTTTTTGGAGTTTTTAAGAGATGTTTCCTCAACAATGAAGAAGAACTAACCATTCCATTAAAAACAAACAAACAAACACAGTTCACATGTCACTTTGCCTCCTGGACTTTGGAGTCTTTTCAGGGAGAAATAATTTTCAGGGGAAATGACACTCTAGTCCTGGAACTTTCTCCCATGAGGAGGTGATCTCTGCCCCCTCCTCTCCCTGTTGAGGTTTGAGTAGCAGCAAATAGTTTCAACTTTCAATGTCATCTTCCAAGCAAAGAGTTCTCATTATGGTCTAATTACCTTGGCGATGGGAAATGGGAAATGAAGAGCTAAGCTATTGAACTTGGGGAAAAAGAAGAGAACAGCTTCCTACTAATACTTTTAAAGCTTCAGAAAGATCACTGCCCAGGCTCCGCAGGGCTACTAGGTATGTTCAAACTTTGCCCAATTACATATTTTACAAAGAAACCAAAGAAAGAAAGAATCCAAGACAGTGTCATTTTAATCTTCCAGATAAATAAAAATAAAAATGTGTTTGGAAGCTACAAATAAATACATTTTATATTTTAAAATGCCTAATTACCTATTTGCCTAAGGAATTTCTGCACGTTGTGGTAAAAATTAATATACATAGTATATTTTCCCCTGAAGGATGTAAATATAAAAACAAATATAAAATGCTCAATTTTTCTGATGGTGTAATGAGTTCCAGTCAATAGGAGTCCCTTTTCTTCTCTAATATTTATGTTTTTTGGGAGCATTCTAGGCAAAGGAACTTTGTCAAAGGGATTGTAGTGGGAGAAAAATCCCAAGAAATAGGGGGTGCCTTTTTTCCCGTCAAGTGCTTTATATAACAGTCACCTACCCTCCACCCCCTCTTCCATCCCAGAGAGCATTTTTCTAAGGGAATGGCGAAAAGTGGATCCCTAAATGATTTCTCATTGTTCCTGTAAAATATATGTTGCGCCGCCAAGCTCAGAGAACGGGCCTCCATGAGAAGCATGTCCACGTTCTACTGCCAGTCTCTGTGATATTGGATACCACATGAAAACTAAGAAAGCAAAGAAGATAGACGTGGGAACGCTGGGAAACAAAATCTGTATATTTTATTTCAAAGGGAAACTCTTCATTAATGTCTGTCCCTGCCTTTGTGAGACATGCTGAGCATAGGCGTACTTTTAATCAAGTAAATTAAACTTGCTTTACAGCAGGACGAAGCAGCCGGATTGCATCCTGCTAGAGAGATCAGCTTAGATGAGGAAAAACACACCAGGTTCCTTGAAATACAACACTCGGCGGGAAATAATTTCTGTTGCCCCATTTTTAAGGAAAAATTCTACAAACAAATAGAGCCCTTTGTCAACAGTTCAGAAGTAAAGGAAGGCATTTAGAAGGGTTAACCAGACACAGACTTTCGATCTTGTTTGTGCCAACGACAGAGCCTCAAACGTGGCTTTCACTGGTTTTCTGTCATTCTCAAAGCACGACTGTGTATTTAGCAAAAGCTAATGGCTTTACTGAAATTTACTTCAAATTATTAAAGTAACAATAGCTCAATAGGAATTCGCTTCCTGCTTTGAGTCAAAAGTATGTGCTTGGCTTTATTTTTCCAAATAATCACCTAAGATGCTACATGAGCTACATGGCTGATTAGTTGCTTACATTTACAGGTAATATTCACATGTAAGTAAGTGGTGGAAGGAATGATACAAGAATTCTCACACAGACACAACTGTATTTTGTTGTTATTTGGTGGTGGTGGTGAGCTACATTTTTATAACCGTCTTAGCTATCCAGAGTCAAGAAAGGGCATTTTGGCCAGGCATGGTTACTCATGCCTGTAATCCCAGCACTTTGGGAGACCAAGGTGGATGGACCACCTGAAGCCAGGAGTAGAGACCAGCCTGGCCAACATGTCGAAACTCCATCTCTACTAAAAATACAAAACAATTAGCTGGGCATAGTGGCAAATAACTGTAATCCCAGCTACTTGGGAGGCTGAGGCTAGAGAATGGCTTGAACCCGGGAGTTGGAGGTTGCAGTGAGCCGAGATCACACCACTGCAGTCCAGCCTGGGCAGCAGAGCAGGACTCTGTCTCAAAAACAAAAAAACAAAAAAAGGCATTTTATTGGATGTTGGAAATTGCTGTTCTGTGGGCAAATAGCTATCACTGGATCACCCCTTTTCAGTTGCAGCTAGGCGCTGCAGCCCTCAATTCTCCCTGGTGCTCCTGGGAAAGGGCTATCTCTGACCTCACCGAATGCCCAGATTAGAATCTGCCTCTCCTAGACCCCAGGGAATGCCACACCCTTGCGTGTTGGTGGAGAGGGTTGGAGGGTTGAAGATTATGCATTACCTTCAGGGGTTGAACCACGAGGGGCCCAGAGATGAGTAACAGCTGCTCCCTTCCAGCAAGGACCTTGTGTTTCATTGAGACAAAGAAACGTGAATATAAAAGAGAGTTATCTTCAAAAAGTTACACTGGTGTTTGTGTCTGGATTTGTCATAGGTGCTACCTGGTTCTCCACACTTAGGAATGGCCCTGCTCTCCTTTCATCAGTGAGGACTGAGGTCGTGGTCGGCTGGACAACCTGAGCCCTATGACAGCCTGCCTTGACTCCTGCCTCCAGACTGGCCTCCGCTGGGTTCTCAGAGCCGTCCCTTTCTGTGACTGCTGTATTAGCCATGGTGTAAGGATGAAAGGAGCAACAGTAGGTTTTCTTCTGGAAAATCGGTGTTCTGAAGGAAAAGTGGGATCACCGGGTTTCATTGGCTTCCAAGGACAGCCATCCACAGAGTGCCCCCTGGCTAAGCCCATGCCATACAGCCAGCATTCTTATCTGGTGATGGCTTCAGGAGGATGCCAGTGTCTAAGGGCAGGAAGGGTCGATTTTAGGCCTCCAGTCTCTCCACAGCCTTAGCCCTTCCTCTTCTCATCTTGTCAAAGGTCACCTGAGGGTTTTGTGGTCCTTGCCAACGTGGTTCTTCTACATCAATGCGGGCACCCTCTGCCATTTGCCTATGGCTGACACAAGAGCCAGGGTCTGCTGAAGCCAGGGCAAACAGGGCCAGCAGGAGGCAGCTTTGGACAAGCCGGTCCTCCACAGGCAGGGGCATGATTGGGTCCTAGGGCCCCCTCTCCATTGTGGGCCTGGGGAGGCCAAGGCCGCCCCGGATAACATGTTCCAGGTGTTCAGCCCCAAAACAAAGAGGCTTTTCTCTGTTGCCTGAGAATGAAGAGTCCTCACTAGTTGCATAAGGTTTTTCCGAGACGGTAATATTTGGTTACAGTACGATCTGTTATTTCACAGGAAACCCAGCAGAGGTGCCCGTAATTTGATTCATGTAGTAACTGGGAAAACTCAGAGCAGGGAGCTCTCGGGAGGGAGTGGGGATGCTAGCTCCTTAACACAGCCTTCAGTGTGGTCAGTGTTCAGCTCTCTTCACAGAGCCTTGGATGAGAGACTGCCAGGTCCCTGGCCACCTCCTGGGGTCAAGGTCAGCCAAGGAAGCTCTGTAAATTCCTCTAAGTGTAACACCCCAAACAGTTTCCAGGACCCACATATTCCATCTGATTTAATCTTTCTAGTCATTGCTAATGGGCCACAAAAGCCTGAACAAGCACCATTGCCCAACAGGACCGACTCCAACATTTCAGTGTCAAAAGCCAATTGCTACAGATTTGCTGGGGACACTATAGTATTTGGTACCTGAAGTACATAATTTTATAAAGTCTCTGTGATGACTTGAAAGAATATGTATAGGTTCACCTACACAGCTTATACAAAGTCATATCTTTCCAGGAATTTTTATGTATACAGCACTACTACATCAGTTAAATTCATCTATGGTTCACCGTAAGTTAATATTTAATATCCAATTATATTCATTTTATTCATTAACATGAAATGAACATGAATGAAATTCATATATAAATAAAATTAATAAAATTGGATATTCAATTTATGATGTGTATGCATGGCTTAAAATCTAATGCACTAGGATATATTTCATCCAAGATTAAATGCACTAAGAAACAGATAGATGTAAGTGCGATTAAATAAGGTTTTGATCAGCTCTCAGATCTGATGATTTATTTACTTAAGTACTCTCAAAGGGCTGGATTTTGCTGTCTAGGGCCAGGCAGAAACATGGTAAAGGATTGAGAACCTCTCTTGAGGAGCACAACAACCCCCAGCGTCACTGTTGCTCCCAATTCCAGGAGATGCCCATGGCCAGTTTCTCAGACAAAGGATAGGGACAACATCCAAGAACTTTAAAATATCCTGTTGACAGGTATTGTGGGAAAGTAAGAGTTCTAATGAGCAAGTCACTGTTTCTTGTTCTCGTGAGTCCATCTGTTGGGGAACCAGGGCTGTTGAATGATGGATCTTACTGGTGACTGGCAGTCATAGGCTTGAAGGATGGCGGAGAGGGTTGGGGTTGGGAATGGCATACATGGGGGCTCAGGAGGAAGGTGGAAACCATGAATGTAGTTATTGCTAGCATCCTGATCTCTGCTCCTGGCCTCCCACCTTTACCCTGGTCCTCCAGGTGGGCATGCTCCCTGCTGGACTCTCATGTGTACTGCACTGGTTCAGTTCACAAGGCTGCCATCTGGAGATGCCCAGTTCATGACTGCCAGTACCGGTTTTGGCCCACTTACACTGGACCTGGCTTCCCGGGGCTGTTTACCACAGCTTGGAGCAGTTGATATAAACAGAGTAGAAGTACCAAAACCAACACATAGCATCCTCTCTCATCCGTTTTCCTAGGTTTGTTTTTATTTGTTTGTTTTTGTTTTGTTAGATGGAATCTTCCTCTGTCGCCCAGGCTGGAGTGCAATGGCACCATCTCAGCTCACTGCAACATCTGCCTCCCCAGTTCAAGTGATTCTCCTGCCTCAGCCTCCCGAGTAGCTGGGATTATAGGTGAATGCCCCCATGCCCAGCTAATTTTTGTATTTTTAGTAGAGGAAGGGTTTTACCACGTTGGCCAGGCTGGTCTGGAACTCCTGACCTCAGATGATCTGTCTGCCTTGGCCTGCCAAAATGCTGGGATGATTAGGTATGAGCCACTGCACCCAGCCATTTTCCTAGGTGTTAACATATATTGCCTTTCTGCCACTACAGAAGTGCAGAGCCAGGCTTCTGCAGGTGCCAAATGCTGCCTGCCCCAAGTCTCCTTACTGTTCTTTACTTTCATTTGTAGTATGGGTCGATCACTCAAATTATTTAGATGTATTATGCATGATTATCTTAGAAATATTTTTGACTCATTAAAATAGTGCAACAATTAAAAATAATTACTAAAGTATTTACCTTGTTTCAATTATTTCAACTTTGTTAAAACTGAAAAATAATTACTAAAATATTCAGATACTTTATGCAATTGTTTCAACTTTGTCAAAATTTAAAAAATATTTAGATACTTTGTTTCAACTGTTTCAACTTTGTCAAAATTATGAAAATCACTAAAAGATAACCTTTCCCCTGTCTAACTGAACTTTTGTACCCTCTGACCAGCATCACCCCAACTCCCCACGCTCCAGCCCCTGGTAACCTCCATTCTGCTCTACTCTGTATGAGTTCAATGTGGTTTTTTTGTTTTGTTTTGTTTTGTTTGAGGCAGAGTTTCGCTCTTGTTGCCCAGGCTGGAGTGCAATGGAGTAATCTTGGCTCACTGCAACCTCTGCTTCTGCTACGTCAGCCTTCTGAGTAGCTGGGATTACAGGTGCACGCCACCACGCCTGGCTAATTTTTGCATTTTTAGTAGAGATGGAGTTTCATCATATTGGTCAGGCTGGTCTCAAACTCCGGACCTCAGGTTATCTGGCTGTCTCAGCCTCCTAAAGGGATTATAGGTGTGAGCCACTGCTCCCGGCTGAGTTCAATGTTTTAAGATTCCACCTATGGGTGAGAGGTGAGATCATGCAGTATTTGTCTTTCTGTGCCTGAGATAAATAAACTGTTGGTTTATAACACTTATTTTAAGGAGCCTTTCTTTTTTTTTTTTTTTTTTTAGTGGAGTGGTGCGATCTTGGCTCACTGCAAGCTCCCCCTCCCAGGTTCGGATTCTCCTCCCAGCCTCCAGAATAGCTGAGATGACAGGCGCATGCCACCACACCCGGCTAATTTTTGTATTTTTAGCAGAGATGGGGTTTCGCCATGTTGGTCAGGCTGGTCTCAAACTCCTGACCTCAGGTGCCACCTCGGCCTCCCAAAGTTCTGGTATTACAGGTGTGAGCCACTGTGCCTGGCCATTTGCCTCATGTTAAAAATGAGAGTTGAGTTCTAGAAGGTCTCCAGTTCCTTCTGTCTCTAAAATTTTAAGTTCTAAGTTTTTATTTGTTAGTGCCCTTTTAGCCAGCACATTCCCAAAGAAGTATAGCCAGATCAGCCCTTTTTACCCCAACAGACTTTATGAAAGATTTTAAGCAAATAGGAAAGGTGAAAAGACAATACAACAAATACATGCGGGCTTGCCACAAAGATTCAGCAATTGAGAACATCTGCCATGTTTGCCTTATGTCTGTGTATATGTCTGTCCTTGTCAAACCATTTTAAATTAAGTCACAGACATCATGGCCCTTTACCCCCCAAGATCTCAGCATGCAATTCCTAGAAATAAGGCATTTTTTCTGCCTGACACAACACAGTCATCATATCTGAGAAAACAGACACTAACTGTAGGGTCTGCGGTACTGGAATATCCTCTACGAAGACAACATACATTTCTTTTCATTTAAAACAGCACCCCCTACCCCCCCGCCACCACCTTGCGCTTTCCCCAGTAACACTGGATTTTTAAAAGAGATGCGACCCAATACCTTGTAGAATGTTCTCTTTCCTCAAGGCATTAATTGTACTTTGAAGGTTCAGTCAAGGCTGGCTTGGGGTCAGGTTCAATGTTATTGGTAGGGTTCCCTCCTGAGTGAGGCTGTGCATCCCCTTGCTCTTTGGAGGGACATTCCCAGCAGCCTGAGAGGCTAAGCCACAATGCCCCCAACTCCCGGGTCCCCTGGAAAAGGCAGCTGACAGCCTGGGGTTCAGACGTTGGCTCTCCCATAGACTGCAGGGGATTACGGTTTCCTCAGGTGGGGAGCGCAGCAGTCTCTCATTGCTGTTGTGAGGGTTCAACACATAATACTGGTAAAGTGCCAGAGAATCATAATCATCAGAAGAGGTAGGCTACTTTTTTCTTTTTTGAGATGGAGTCTTGCTCTGTCACCCAGGCTGGAGTGCAGTGGCTGGAGTGCAGTGGCATGATCTCGGCTCACTGGAATCTCTGCAGTCCAGGTTCAAGCAATTCCCCTGCCTCAGTCTCCTGAGTAGCTGGAACTACAGGCGCATGTCACCACTCCCGGCTAATTTTTTGTATTTTTTAGTAGACAGGGGGTTTCACCATGTTGGCCAGGGTGGTCTCGATCTCTTGACCTGGTGATCTGCCCTCCTCAGCCTCCCAAAGTGCTGGGATCACAGGCATGAGCCACCGTGCCAGGCCATGGTAGGCTCCTTTCAAATAGCCTCTGTGAGGAGACCCAGACACATTCACAGGGCGTGGCAGGGGACGGGGCAGGGTGTTTGGAGGCTTTGTGTTGAGTGTATGTCATGTACTGGTTCTGTAAATCCAGTGAGGCAGCACTGTGAGCAGCTCTGGGACCCTGAAGTCCTTAGGGGTACACACTTCTCCCTCCAGCACACACAGACTCCACATGCACACCTGTATCTCGCACAGCAGCACAACTGCAAACTGCAAATACGCATGATCCCCGTTACCTGACGAGACACAGGCAGGTAAATATGATCCCAGCAACCACTGAATACGGTTAATTATGTTTCATCACCTCTATCCGCCTGCTGTGGGTTTACTATACTTTTTTCTTAGATGGCAAATAAGCAAGCTTTTTATTTTAAATGACAGTGGGGCAAGAATAAGGTTGCTGATCTCCCTGAGACACATGAGGGTGCAATGACAGATAGAGGCTGGAAACCAAGAGTCATTTTGCTTAAAAGACTTAAACAACTTGAAAGTCATTCTTTAAATGACTTGGATCTGTACTAGTGAGTTTCAAGGTCCTAATTAAAAACAGAAAGTGGGCGGGTGGAGGAGGAGGGAGGAATGTCAGAGCTAAGTGGATAGTATTCGGGATACAGCTCTCATTGGAATGCATAGACCAGGCGTCCCCAAACTTTTTACACAGGGGGTCAGTTCACTGTCCCTCAGACCATTGGAGGGCCGCCACATACTGTGCTCCTCTTACTGACCACCAATGAAAGAGGTGCCCCTTCCTGAAGTGCGGCGGGGGGGCCGGATAAATGGCCTCAGGGGGCCACATGCGGCCCGCGGGCTGGCAGTAGTTTGGGGATGCCTGGCATAGACTCTCTGCAGCTCCTTTTCAAATGCCTCTTGCTAGTTGGAGTCATGGCATTACCAGAATCACTGTGTTCATATGTCCTTTCAGGGGCAGTGGGTGGCGGTGGTGGGCTTACTCAGGGGCTTTTGCCTGAGAAGGGAAAAGAGGTTGAGCCACCTCACCATCAAGTTTGTCCACCCTGTTTTTTTAATGACCTGATTTGGGACTTCAGACAAATGAGTCTCTGATGTTTCATGTGTTTGAGTACAGGCTGAGCTTGAAGTGGTTCCTTCTTCCCCCTCCTCCCCTTAGGTCTTTATGAACACTAAAATTCTGTAACTAGAATCCCATCTGAATTGGGTTTTCTATGTCTTCCGATGTTTTATTGCTTGCCACAGTAATCACAAGAAGATACGTAACATATCGAGTAGTTAATCATCAGGCAAATCCGTTTGTGTTGTTTGGAAGATTTGCCCACTTGGGCTGGCAAGGCTGTGGTAAAGCTGGCACTGGTGGCCCTGCAGGTTGGGTCTATCACTTTGGGAAGAGTAATAACTTAGTGATGTGTATAAAAATGTTCCATATTAATTGACTAATATGGCCCCTTGGGAACTAATCCCAAGATAACTGAAGAAAAATATGGTATGCGTGAAAGTTCATTATAGCAGATCATACAGTGGCAAAGCTGGACAGTATAGTATGATATCTGGCAATTAATAATTATGTAAATGCTAGAAATGGGGGAGATATCCAAGATCTAATATTTTTGAAAGGTAAAGCAACCAAATTATATCTCCACTGTGATTATAATTATGTAAGCACACGTCAGGGAGTATATGAAAATAGGGTGAAGTAGTGAAATTATGGGTGAAATTGTTTTTATTCATTGTTCTTTACATTTTTTTGCTTTAAAACCTTTGAAAAAATGCCAGCTTTGTGTCAGGTTTGGCTGACAATTCTGTGCTGCATACACAGAAGGCACACATTAAATGAGTTATTTGCTTTTTAAGACACCCAGCAACAAGGAGCAGAAAAACAAAACAAGAAAGTCAGTCAGACCGTGTCACTGACTATATACAAGGCAACCTGTTGTTTCAATCCTTGGTTCACTGGAAGTGGACACACCAAAGTGGCACATAGGGCCGCTTTTGGTCAGCCAGAGCTGAGCCCCAACCCAGCACGGACCTTCCTCAGCTGTGTGGCTAGTTGACCTGAGCCTCAATGTCCTCATCTGAGCAATGAGAAGACAACATTCACCTGTGTAGGGCACAGGCGGGACTGGAGATTCTGAACCTGATGAGTGTGGACTCTTAAAGAAGACTAGTCTTTCTCTGAGCGGGATTGAAGATGTTTATTTTCCCCCTTTATTACCTTATGGAAAACACCGACATGTGCACCAGATGGTATGAAACATAGGTTGCTATGAAGCTTTCCTTTGATGCCTGCTCATGAAGCAGGACCAGTAGTGACCTGACCTGTCCCTGTCCTGCTCACCTCCGGGGACCAGCTCTCTCCTCAGTTTGAAAATGAGTTTAAACTCCAAATGCTTTTGTGTCTGAACCATATTGGAAGGCATGGCTAAGCAACTGAAATGTCAGTTCCTGAAACTGGAGCGATTTGGAGACAAGAAGAAAGAAACTATTTCTGAATGAGGCGAATACATGAAAGGAAAGGGCATGATTTCTAAACAGAAAAAGATGTGTTTATGCATTGGGTTCAGAGTTACCTTAATAGGTAGCCTGGTGCCTGGTGTCGTTTGGAGTGATGGCTAAAGATCACCCTGATTTGATCTTTTGCTGCAAGCAGCCTGGTGTTGCTATCAGAAGACTGTGTCAAAAATAGAAATGGCTGCCCAAAGATTGTCAATTTTGTGAGTTCTAAGACAGACCTCTTCCATAAACGCAAAAAGCATGGCTTCAAGAAGAGGTGATTGGGTGGAGCACGGTGGCTCACACCTGTAATCCCAGCATTTTGGGAGGCAGAGGTGGCAGGATCACCTGAGGTCAGGAGTTTGAGACCAGCCTGGCCAACATGGTGAAAACTCATCTCTACTAAAAATACAAAAATTAGCCAGGCGTGGTGGCACATGTTGGTAATCCCAGCTCCTCAGGAGGCTGAGGCATGAGAATCATTTGAACCTGGGCGGCAGAGGCTTCAGTGACTTGAGATTGCACAACTGCACTCCAGCCTGAATGACAAAGTGAGACTCTGTCTCAAAAAAAGAGAAAGGGTGATTGGTGGGTGGCCCCTTCCTCCTCCACATCAAGCTGCTGCAGCTGCCAGAAAAGCAGCCTTCTACCACCAGCAGAAAAGGAGCGGAGCCCAGGGCATCACCAGGAGTGCCTGCTAGTATACGGGCACCTTGCCACCCTTCCTCTCCACTCACCCAGACACATGGGGGCAATGGAAAAGGATTCTTCACAGAGCACTTGGGCACACTGTATCAGAGAAAAACTTACAGAGTCGTTCATGGTTTTATTTGAATTCAAGAAGTGAAGCTCTATTCTCCATATTGTTATGTTCTTCCTAAACCATCATCTTCTAAAAAGAAATGACATTTCAGTCTTGAGGAGGTGATAGTGAAGCTACATCTAGTGAAAAATGTGTTCTTGCAGCAATTCTGGTGGCAGCTGTCCCTGAGGAAGCTTCGGTGTGTGGAAGCTATCGAAACAAGAAATGTGGACATTTAATCTTGTAACACTTAATCTGGTGGTGCTGGTTTCATGTTATTTTCCTTTTAAGAAACTGGGGGCTGGGCATGGTGGCTCACACCTGTAATCCCAGCACTTTGGGAGGCTGAGACGAGCAGAGCACTTGAGGTCAGAAGTTTGTGACCAGCCTGGTCAATATGGTTAAACCTCATCTCTGCTAAGAATACAAAAATTAGCCGGGCTTGGTGGCATGGGCCTGCAGTCCCAGCTGCTTGGGAGGCTGAGGCAGGAGAATCGGTTGAACCCAGGAGGCAGAGGTTGGCTCAGAACCCAGGAGGCAGAGGTTGGCTCAGAACCTGGGAGGCAGAGGTTGCGGTAAGCCAAGATCACGCCACTGTGCTCCAGCTTGGGTGACAGAGCAAGACTCTGTCTCAAAAAAAAAAAAAAAAAAAAAAAAACTATTACATTAATGAAGTTCGTGTATAAATACATATATATATATATATATATATATATATATATATATATATGTATTTTTTTTTGTCGTCGTTATTTTTTTAAAGAGTTATCTTAGGTAAATACACAGTATTCTGATTCTGGTCTCGAATGGGACCTAACCATGAGCCAAAAGCAGAGCAGTCAGATGATTTCTGATGTGCTCCCTGCTGTCTTTCTGAAAGGCACAGTCACAGGGTGCCTGAATGTCCTCCCCTCTGCCCCTGGAGGGGGTCAAGAAGCCCATGCTCAGCTACCTTCTGACCCCTCCCCAGGGCCCCCTGCATGCCTCCTCTCTCTCCAGTGACGTGAAAGGACCTCCCTGAGTGGCCAGAATCAAATACCTGTGACCTGGGCCCTTCAAGGGTAAGTCTTGGTCAGCAGATGGAACCTCTGAAGCTACTGACTTTATCTGACCTCGGGACAATGGGTCTAAAGGACCCTGGGATAACAGCTAAGTGTAGCTCCACTGAGGCAAGGTGTCGTCCACATGTATGTTTCCCAGATTCAAACGTCTCTTGGCCCTTCACTCAATCAGGTTGCAGAGACCCCACAGCAGGCGAACAAGCTGTTCACACTGTGCACCACATCCCATCCAGGTGTCAACTGAGGTCATGGAGCCCGTGTTTGGAAAACTTACTGCTCTCACAGGAGCAGCCGACATTGCCCCGTGGGGAGTGGGCCTGCATTTCACTCCAGCAAGCCAGCCCTGTCTGAAACATACCCAGACAGCTCAGGGCTGGGGGCCATGATTTTGATTTTCCTCATAAGGGACAAATCCTTGTTCTTTGAGGGTGGGCTTCGTGTTTGAAAACAGTTCTAAGTCACTCAGATCTGGCATAGAAATAATCATAGTAGTTTGTTTTTTGTAAAGAAAACAAACAAAAAATCACTATTTTTTTTCTTTTGACCATAAGCAAGGTAAGGAGACCACTTTTTTTGGTGAGACTTAGAACCTTTTTCAGTGAGGTTTATTGGCAAGGTGAGTTCCCACTCCGCAATTCCAAGTATGTGTATATACATATATATATATATATATATATATATATATTTATTTATTTATATATATATATATATATATATTTTTTTTTTTTTTTTTTTTTTTTTTTTTTGAGACGGAGTTTTGCTCTTGTTACCCAGGCTGAAGTGCAATGGCGCGATCTCGGCTCACCGCACCCTCCGCCTCCTGGGTTCAGGCAATTCTCCTGCCTCAACCTCCTGAGTAGCTGGGATTACAGGCACGCACCACCATGCCCAGCTAATTCTTTGTATTTTTAGTAGAGACGGGGTTTCACCATGTTGACCAGGATGATCTCGATCTCTCGATCTCGTGATCCACCCGCCTCGGCCTCCCAAAGTGCTGGGATTACAGGCGTGAGCCATCGTGCCCGGCCCAATTCCAAGTATATTTTAAAGCTGCATCGTGGGAGTGGGCGTTCAGCCACCCAAAGGGGCTGCTTTGAAAGGCAGCACCCGGAGGAAGGTGCGGATTTGGACCCAGCTGTTCAGGACTCAGTTTATTCCATGCTTTTCCCACACAGCTGTGCTCTGAAAGAGACATCCACTAACTGGGTCCGTCCCACTTCCTGCCACTTCCCCACATGCTGACCTGCATGCTTGTTAGTTGCGTTTATCTAAACAGTACATTCTGTAAATTATTACATGTTATCAATCAGCCAGAGATCATAGCACAGAGACTATTTGAATTGTTTTCTTCTTTCCTTCAAAATACCGTCCCAGGGCTATTGTGGGTCTCCGACATTTACAAATTATCCTTACATCAAGATTTAGTGGATACTCTGGACTCAATCAAAAACAAAACAAAACAGCAACAGCAACAACACAACACCAAACAAATCCTCACTGTAAACTCTATTTCAGAAAACTCCATAGTACCAGGAGCTTCCGGTACTAGGTGTGTATTACCAACCTCTTTCTTGCTAGTTTCCCATTATCTACGTTAAAAAAACACACACACACACACAAACAAGAGCATGCCCCAATTCAGTGACTCCAGCTTATTCTTGGGAACACAACTCTTTATGCTAATATAGGGCAAGGTAAAGCTGATGGTCCAGCTGTCAAATACGAAACGTTTCCCATGTCTTCTCTCACCTAGTAACATGCTTCCTTGCCAGAGAGACAGCTAGCATTTAGCCACCCAGCAAGAGGACTGAGCAACTTCTTGGCCAGAGGAGAGTTAAGTGCTTAAACCCGTGCTGCCGACTTCAGGTTGTACATGTATGTATTCTGGGGAATGTGTACAAGCTTCTGCCTTGGCTGTATTTACTTACAGATGTTATTTATGTCAGTTGAGTCAAGTGGCAAGTTTGCTAGAGTCAGTCTTCAAAAATGTGGACAAGGCTCTGGTTGCTCTGGAAAATATAATGATGATGATAGGAAGGGAAAGAGCCTCACATCATAAACAAAGCTGGAAACAAGGAATTTAGCGAAAACACAGAAAATATGTGTGTGTCTATGTGAACTGACCCAGGCCAAAATTAAACAAACCAGGCAGGAGGAGAAAGACTTTCCAGCTTGCTGAGGGTTTAAGGCTGCCTTCTCTGATTGTTATCTGCTGCTGATTACCTGGTTTTGAAGGTAAATGCAAAATGTGCTCACACCTCCGAGGATAACATTAATCCCTTCGGCAGAAACCCTAGCACCAAACCCAGCACGGACGCTGTGGCCGGAGAATTTCACTTTTTGCTTTATCTCTGCCATCCATCTGGCTGTCAGGGCTGTCACATACCTGCAGCCTACAGCCTGGAAACCAGGGACTTTGATGTTCTAAAGGACGCTTTATCTGGGGTAATTTTCGCCAATTCTTACGTTATTGTGTAGGATATTCAGAGATTCAGAGAATGAGCGATGGCTTTGTCTGCTAAGATCAGAGCAATTTGCAAGCTTTACTAAGGGACAAGGTCTCATAAAGGCACTTTTGAGCTGGAGTCTGTCAACACCACTGAGAACTGGCATGACATCAAGCTCTATGATTATGGATAGCTTCAGCATCAGTGGGCAGACAGAAAGGCCGTGGGCATGTGGAATTCCTCCTAGCCAGAGCAGGAAGCCTTGCAGCTTATGACTGGGTTCATAATAGATTAATTTTTTTAATTAAAAAGGTAATCATATACACGGGAACAAAGTCAAATTGTACAATGGAAAGCAAGCCTGTCTCCCATCCTAAATTCCTAATTGAGTTCTCTCAGGAGCAGTCACTGTTGCTCAATTCCTGTGGGCGTAAATACTCTAGGAGTTCATCCAGCAGGGTCCTCCTCCACCTTCTACACGGAAGGGAGGTGCACCGTGACACCCTCTGTCTCTTGCTTTGTTCACTTAGTATCTTGCAGGTGATTCTTTAACTGTGATCATGGCTAAGTCTTTTGTGTTCTCACTATGTCCAAGACACCAGGCTTGGTATTGGTACCTATATTTTTAATCCTGTCAACAGTCTTATGAGTGGGTACAATTATTAAGCTCGTTTTACAGATGTACAAATAAAGGCATCGAGGGATACATGACCTGCCCAAGGCCTCCAGTCTAGAGAGGCCAACCCAGGATTTTAATGCCAGAAGCTGTTCAGGACCTACCAATGTTATCATCCCAGAGGCACCTCATTCTTAAAAACAGATACTATTACATAATAATTGATAGATACAACGGAACGTGTAAGGAGTATGTAGTTTTCTTTTTTATTCTTTTTTGATGTAGTCTTGCTTTGTATCCCAGGCTGGAGTACAATGGTGCAATCTCTGCTCACTGCAACCTCCACCTTCTAGGTTCAAGTGATTCTCCCGCCTCAGTCTCCCAAGTAGCTAGGATTGCAGGTGCCCGCATAGGATTACTATGTCCTAGTTCCTCATTCATTTTCACCACTCTGTTGTATTCCTTTGGGTGGATGTACTTTACCTTATCTAGTTAAGTAAGTGGGGAGAGCCTATTGGTATTTTTATTGAGATCACATCAGTTTAGGGAAAATTATTTTCAGCACTTACAATTTTGATGTTTTCTACCCAATAATAAAGTAGTTCTCCAAATTTTAGTCTTCTCTTGTCTGTTGACATCATTTATTATCTAGGATCTGTGTATTTCTTATAATGTATAGTCCCAGATATTCTTTTGCTTTTACTCTTCTTCCATTATATTTTCTAATGAGTTGCTGCTTGCACATGAGAAGCTACTGATTTGTTTAATTTTGTTACCAGCGATATTAATAAATCTCATTTATAACAGTTTTTCAGTTGATTTTCTTGTGAGTATTTGAAGCATACTATTGTATTATCTGCAAATAATACAACATTTGCTTCTTTCTCAATTTTTATGCATTTTGTTTCTCTTGTCTGATTACATTAATGAGTAATTCAAATACAATCTAAAATTGTTGTGGTAATTGTGAGCATTCTGGTCTCCTTCTTGACTTCAGTAGAAATATTTTGTCATTAAATACAATGCTGGTACCAATACGGGTACGTGTGTGTAAAATCATGATAAATGTGTACGTTCCTATTTTATTAAGATGTTAAATTATGAATTATGTTGAACTTAATGCCTTTTCTTTTTTTTTTTTTTTTTTAATTTTTGAGATGGTTCTCACTCTGTCACCCAGGCTGGAGTGCAGTGGCAAGATTACGGCTCACTACAACCTCTGCCTCCTGGGTTCAAGCGATTCTCCTGCCTTGGCCTCCCCAGTAGTTGGGATTACAGGTGCCTGCCACCATGCCCAGCTAATTTTTTTGTATTATCAGTAGAGATGAGGTTTCACCATGTTTGCCAGGCTGGTCTAGAACTCCTGACCTCAGGTAATCTGCCTACCTCTGCCCCACAAAGTGCTGATATTACAGTCATGAGCCACCATGCCCTGTGGAACTTAACGCCTTTTCTAAATCTATGGACAAACTAATTTAGTTTGTCTTTTTTTACCTACTCCAGGAAATCAGTAGATTTCCTATGTTGGGGGATTCTCACAACTTAGATTGAACTCCATGTTGGCTACGGTATGTTTTTCTTTTAAAGCATGGTGGGATTAGAGTTTTTGAAGCAATGATCGTGAGTGAAATGGAGCTGTATTTTTCCTTTGGGAGGGGTCCTCAAATATTGTTACCTCTCTCTCTCTTTCTTTATATATATATATATATATATATGCACATTTTTATTCATAAAAATAATTGGTTAAATGCAGCATAATATCTGGGATTGAATCTGGGAACAGAAAAGGGTCATCAGTGGAAAAAGAAAGGGTGAAATCCAAACAAAATCTGTAAGTTGGTTAATAGTTTTGTACCATTAATAGTTGCTTAGTTTTGACACATGAACTCTGGCTATAGAGTATGTCACCAGTATGGAAAGCTGGGAGAGGGCCATATGGAAACTCCCTGTGTTATCTTTGCCAGTCTTCTGTAAATCCAGAGGTATTAAAAAATGAAAGTTCCGAAATAAAACGTACTTTGTAAGATTTCCTTCTTTACCATTCATAGCAGTTTAAATAATATTGACAGTATCAACATTTTGGATGGCTGAGGAGATTATTCAACAAAAGCAGCTGAGCTGAGTGCTTTCTTAAAATCTCTACTATGTGAATTATTTTGTTTCTATTTCTCTCTTTTCATTTCTATATTTAGAAACATACCTTATTAGAAAATTATGAGGTTTTCACATTTATTTCTGCATAACTGAGCAGGGTAATCATTTGTTATTTTAAAAATTTCCCTTGCAGCTGAGAATTTTCCCATTTCATATGTATTTTTCCTTCTTTTTGTGGTTTACTGCCATTTTCCTTGATTTGGTTAATTTCTCCTCCTTTTATATTTATTATCTCTCCCTGCAATTTTCTCAATTTTATTTTATTTTTCTTTCCTTAATTTCCTTTTTTTTTTTTTTTTTTTTTTTTTTTTGAGACAGAGTCTTGCTCTGTTGCCCAGGCTGGAGTGCAGGGGTGCAATCTCGGCTCGCTGCAACCTCCGCCTCCTGAGTTTAAGCAATTCTCCTGCCTTAGCCTCCTGAGTAGCTGGGATTACGGGTATGTGCCAAGATGCCCAGCTAATTTGTGTATTTTTGGTAAAGACAGGGTTTTGCCATGTTGGCCAGGCTTGTCTTGAACTCCTGACCTCAGGTGATCCAGCCGCCTTGGCTTCCGAAAGTGCTGGGATTACAGGTGTGAGCCACTACGTCCAGTATTTATTTATTTTTTTTTAGTTGAGCGTATAGACTATTAAGTATTTAAAGCTATGAAATTTCCTCAGGGTATTGCTTTAGCTATATCATACAGCTTCTGATACATGTTTTTATGTTATTTTTATTTCAAAGTATTCTGCAGTTCTGTTTTCTATTTTATTTTGGACCTGAGATCTACATAAGAGGAAGTTTAAAATGTCTTAGGAATCTGTTGCTTTTAAAAGCAACACTTGCTAGAATGGTTATTTTTATTTTTTAAAAAGTCCTTACAGGTGAGTAACCACTGTCAATTTTTTCTCTATGAATGTTTTTATTTGATCATGAATACTTTCCAAACAAACAAAAGCAGACACACAGTAAAATTCTTTGTCTTCATTTCTGCCATATTTTCCCACACTTTAAACAATTTAGATTCCTTTTCCTAGCTTATTTGATTTTACTTTCACAATTTACCAGAAGTAGCGCTGGACTTTCAATTAAGTGAAAGGGGCTACACATTAGTTGATATCCCGTGGAGAGGTTGTATAGGTTAGAAGTTTAGGGTCAATGAAAATTTAGAATAAAGAAGTATAATGACAGAGACATATAGGACATAAAGGGGAGAAAGGAATGATGATAAACATACTCCTAAATCTCTGAATTTCACATCCTAGGAAGCCAAGTATCCCCAGTAATCTAAGACACTGATGGAGTCCCTATCAGAAATAATGGATGTCCTTTGTTCAATGCAGGAGGGCATCAGTTATATGATTAAGAGAGGGGGTGTCAGCATTTCCAGTCTCATTTTTCAGCTGATCGAGAATCCAGCCAACAACTTCAGAGCAGATAAGGCTGCACCCCCACCACCACTTCCTGAGTGGTGTCACCTCTGCCAGACTGAAGTACTTCCACACTCTTGGCCTTTGGAGTAGTCACGCTCCATCCTTCGTCTTTCTGTGTGGCCTCTGTAGAGGCCAAGAGTCTCTCCAACAGTTCTGCAAGCCGGGATGCCGCCCTGCTCTGCCAAGTGTCTCAAAGGTAAGGCGTTGCTTCAAATTATTCAGAAATAATAAACCATGTAAAACCCAACATGGCTTTATGACTATTCACACACAACCTATAAAACCGAGTTTAGCCTTGAATGCTTCCTGAAGTAATGGATTTTGACTTGTTCCCCCAAATCTTCTCACATGACTCAATCTGACAAAAATGATATAATTCTCAAGGGATTCATCTGGTCCCATTGCCCATACCATTTGCCATTTTCCACCCTGCCCAATGTGGTGGGTCTTTTCTAGTTGTTTTGCTTGGCTGATAGCTGTCCACATCTTTCGTGCCAGCCCTTGGGTGTGCATTCTTTCTCGAGACACATCACCAAATCAGATTACTGTAGTGAGCTTCCTCTTCCCCTGGGTATTTATTTATTTAGATATAAAGAAAATTGACAAATGTGTTTTATATTACATGCTATCAACTACAGCGGCTGCAGTTCCACAGGGCTGAGGAATGTTTTTCATCAAGGCCTCAAGAGTCACCCCGTGAGTCCAGTGTTCCTTCCATTTCCAGGTGGAGGGAGTGGCCTGGGTCCCCCGAGTTGGTCAGCAGAAATTATAGGAAGGGGGACACCGGGTTCTATGCACTTCTTTGTATTTCTTCTTTCATTGTCTTCTTGCTGCTCTTTCCACAGCTTGTTTTCTTTAAAGCACACACAGCTGTATATGGAATTCAAGGCAGCATGCCCATGTTTCTTATAAATTCCATCTTTACTTGACTTCAGTATCCTTCAGTAATCATGTTAATTATTTTATAGTAGTCTTGTTTTATAGCAATTTACTCTTATTTTATGAGCCAAAAAGAAATCAAGTGTTCGCATACTTCCTAGCTTATCCTTAAATTCAGTTCACTGTGTTGTATGTGTGAGTTTGTGTGTGTGGATGAGAGAGAGAGAGAGGGAGAGGGAATGGGCTTGGCACTGATTAGCTGCCACAGAACAATAAAACACTGCCTAATTTGAACAGCTTCACAGTATCACCAAATATTCATCGTGGTAATAACACCTGAGAAGCTGTGTTGAATGTTTACACCACGGCACGGCACTCTTCGTTAGGTGCCTTGCCTGTGTTCCATCTGTTAGTCCTCACGACGACTCTACAAGACAGGAATGCTATCGCCATTGGACACATGAGGCGACTGACTCTCAGAGATTGACCAGAATTCGTCTCCAGGGGGACGGGATCGAAGCCCATATTGTTTAACCAACGTGGTCAGAATGCTCTGTGGAAGACATAGCCTTCTTTACTAAAGGCTTTTCTACAGCTTCCTAAGAGTGCTTTCTCCCAAAGGAATGCTTACACACTGTTGGTGGGACTGGAAATTACTTCAGCCACTGTGGAAGACAGTGCGACAATTCCTTGAAGATCTAAAGACAGAAATACCATCCGACCTAGCAATCCCATTACTGAGTATATACCTGAAGGAATATAAATCATTTCTATTATAAAGATATGCACATGAATGTCCACTGCAGCACAGTTCACAATAGCAAAGACATGGAATCAACCGAAATGCCCATCAGTGATAGACTAGATAAAGAAAATATGGTACACAGACAGTATGGAATACTGGGCAGCCATAAAAAAGGACAAGATCACAGTCTTTATAGGGACATGGATGGAGCTGGAGGCCATTATCCTTAGCAAACTAACACAGGAACAGAAAACCAAATACCACATGTTCTCTCATAGGTGGGAGCTAAACGATGAGAACACCTGGACACATAGAGGGGAACAACACACACTAGGGCCTCTTTGAGGATGGAGGTTGCGAGGAGGGAGAGAATGAGGAAAAACAACTAATGGGCACTAGGCTTAATACCCGGGGTGAAGAAATCATCTGTACAACAACCCCCACCATGTCACACATTGACCTACGTAACAAACCTGCACTTGTACCCTGAACTTAAAATGAAAGTTAAAAAAAGTGTTTTCTCCCAATGTTGCAAGGCACCTCTTTTTAGAGTTAGGTAAAGGTTTGAAGATTCAAAATGGAATTGAGTAATATCTGGAGCAGAAAACACAGAATTATTCCTGCCCCCCTTCCCTTCCTCTTTGTCAAGAGGCCTCTCCTTCCCACCTCACCTGCTTCTAGCAAATTGAATCGATATAATTGTAGAATTTTAAGCTATTTTTTAATTGTTATGGATGCTAATGTTGTTACCTGTCATTCCCTATTTTGTCTCATTAAAACGTTTTATTTCCCATATTTGTAAAGTGGCATCTAAGTTTCATAAGGTGACGTTATTTTTTAAAATGAGATTTCATTTCTTAGATAATTTATGTTTTCAGTTGTTTAGTTTACTCTTAGGTCATTATTTATTGCATAAATTATTAGACCAAAGCTAAGAAATGGTTCTTAGAGAGAGTTTCAGCTGAAAGTCACTTGGCTGTCTTGGATATAAGCCCCTGAACTGTGGCCCTAGGCATGAGCATTTTACCATTTTACCTTTTTACCTTAAGATTAACCTTGCGATTGATGCGAGGCTTGTAAAAATCTCTTAAACCCATCTGACAAATTTTTCTTAGTCACTAAACATGCCTAGCGGCAGCTCCATACCTCTAAACAGAACGTTTTATGTTTAGGAGCAAGTTCAGGGTCTCCTGTTTGTAAAATTCTTACCATAACTACTTTCTCTAATGAGTCATTATGGAAACTAATCTTTCATAACAGAGGCATTGCAGAGCACCCAGTCAAGAAACACTGACTCTGCTTCTTGAATAATATCAACAAGAAAGACACTTTTAGTCTTTGCATGTGCAGTGATATGTTCAAAATAGTGTTTCCTGTGGCTGAAAAATCTCAGGAGACTGAACTGGAGCAACAAGGCGGTGCCGGAAGGGACGAGAGTTCACCTCTGCTGCTTCCACTCAAGTACGGGAGGCCAGCTCTCGGGAGAGGTGCAGCCTGAAACCCTGCAGTGTAACTGTCTGGGTTGCCCTATAATTTAGGGTGCTGACTGTGATATAAGAGGGCCATTAAATCAGGACATTAACCATGTCGGAAAGTAAATGAGCTCCTTTGTTGGATGGAGTTTTGTGGTCTTGAAGTCACTGGGGTAAATCATTCACATGAATACTGCTCCCATGAGGGGTCTGCACCAGTATGGATGGGTTTCATATACACCCCAAGTGTGCACACAGGTTCACACCCACTCGCACACAAGCTACACGCCACAAGGTAGGAGGACAGCATTCACCTTCAGCTGAGGTCTAATCATTTTACCAGCAAGCTCATCTGACCACTAACTGGATAAGAGACTAGCCTTATTTTCACAGAAAGGCAGAGACATTTCTTCTTCAGCAAGCTGCCTGTGAGCCAGTGACCTTTAGTAGTTTTTAATTAGCATTGTAAACTTTATCTTATGATTCCAGAATTTATTTCTGGGTGACGAATCTTCATCTTTGAATCTTCATTTTCCAAAATTTACCATGAGTGTGTGTGTGTGTGTGTGTGTGTGTGCGTGTGTGTGCATGTATGCGTGTGTCTTAAACAAGTATTTATTTACTTTGCTATAAATCACTTGCCAGGCATATTTCACATGTCTTCTTACTGTAAGTTTTTTAGAAAGGATCCTCAATTTAGAGATAAAAGAGGAGGGTGAAATAAAGAGGACGGTGAAAAAGATTCATGTTAAAATTTGCCAACAGAACAAGTGGTAATCCGTAATTTAAAAAACTCTAGAAGTCTCTGATCTAAGTCTCTTACCTTATAAAAAATTAACTCAAAATGTACCATGTAAAACTATAAAACTTTTAGAAGAAAACGGGAGAACGTCTTCATGACATTGGGTTAGGCAAAAAGTTCTTACATTTAACATCAAATACATGACCGAGAAAAGAAAAGCTTCACGAACTGGATTTTAGGAAATTAAAATATTTTGCTCAACAAAAAGCACTGTTAAGTGGATGAAAACACAAGTCATAAATGGGTAGCAAATTGCAAATCACTTATGAGATTAAGGACTTACATCCAGAATATATAAAGAGCTCTCAAAACTCAAGAGTAAGAAAATAAACCGCTGAATTTTTTCAATAGGCAAAATATTTGAAGAAACACTTCACCAAAGAAGATATAAGCAAACGGACACAAAAATAAGTCTTCAACAGCATTAGCCTCTAGGAAAATGCAAATTAGAACAGCCTGAGAATCCATTTCCCACCTATTAAAATGGCTAAAATGAAAACATGGACAATATCAAGTGGCTGCGAGAATGAGACAACCTGCATTTTCACACATGCTGGTGGGAATGCAAAGTGACGTGGCCACTCTGAAAAACAGTTTGTCAGTTTAAGTTTCATCACATGCTTACCATACGACTCAAGAATCCCACTTCTAGATACTCACTCTACAGAAAGGAAAACATGTTTACACAGAAACCTGTGCATGGCTGTTCATAGAAAGAGTATTTATAATCACTAAAAACACTCTTAACGATGGGTGAATTGATAAACACGCTGTGGTATATGAAATGCTGCCGAGCAATAAAAAGGAATAAACTATTGAGACTGACGACAACATGGAGAAATTTCAAAGGCATTACACTGAGTGAAAGAAACCAGTTACAAAAGGTTACCTACTGCATGAGTACATAAAGCAAAACTATGGGAATGGAAAACAGAACAGCAGTTGCCAGGGGCTGAGGGTGGAGAAGAGTTTGACTATGAGGGGCAGTATGAGGGGAGAGTCTGGGGGATGGGAGTCTTCCACAACCTAATTGTGGAGGTGGTTACATAAATCTACACGTCTTAAAACTCACAGAACTGGGCGGGGCATGATGTCTCACACCTGTAATCCTAGCACTTTGGGAGGCCGAGGCAAGTGGATCACGAAGTCAAGAGATTTGAGACTATCTGGCCAACGTGGTGAAACCCCATTTCTACTAAAAATACAAAAATTAACTGAGCGTAGTGGTGTGCACCTGTAGTCCCTGCTACTTGGGAGGCTGAGGCAGGAGAATCACTTGAACTAGGTGGTGGAGGTTGCTGTGAGCCAAGATCATACCACTGCACTCCAGCCTGGGGACAGAGCAAGACTCCATCTCCAAAAAAAAAAAAAACAAAACACAAAATTCATAGAACTGTACACTAAATAAAAGTCCATTTCACTGTCTATAAATTTAAGTATTAACAGCAAATAAGCAAAAATAGTGGCTGGCATTGATCAAGTGCTTCCCAAGTGCTTGGCCTATTGCAGCATTCATTTCCACTTTGGTCTCTCCGACTCCAGTCTGCTTTTCAGCTAGACCGGCACCCATCCAAAAGCCCAGAACAACTTCATGTTACCTCCGGTGATGCCTTTTTCACATGGCTTCTTCTTTAGTTTAGCAAGTTGGTGCACAGGATTTGTCTCCTACTCCAAGACCTGCGTTTTGTGTTTGCATAGGAGCTCGGGGCTGGCTGGGATCTGTGAGGAGCAGTGAGATGGGACTCAGGCTTGCGACAGGAGGCTGAGCAGATGGCCGCCATTCTCAGGAGTCAGTCCTCTGGGAGCACAGAAAGTACTAAAATCCGATTGTTGGCACACACGTAAGCAGGATGGAAGAGGACCACCCTGGTTCACTAAAGGTTATTCCTGGAACAGGACTGCCCCAGGGTGCCCTGGAACCAGTCATTCCACAAGTCAGGGCTCAGTGAGTTGAGCATTGCTCCGACAGAAAAATTAAAAGCATTCTGCAGAAAGCCTGTCATTCTTCCTGTACACAGTGCAGGAGAGGGGCTTAAACTGGCCAGAGGCAGACATCAATTTCAGAGCCGTCATGTCATTCAGGGAAGGTTCTGGAGTTGATTTGTGGCTGCAGGTGACTCTGTCCTGACTTAGATGAAGCCAGAGGGGGCATGCAGGGGCTGCCTGGATTCTCCAATCCTGAGGGCAGTTGGATGTCTGTGAGCTCATTCCATCTTGCCCTCTCCCCTGGGGCATCACTGTGGTGGGCTGACCTCATTGACTGTAAACCAAGGCCTCCCCATTTTCTGCAAACCTCCTGATCACTGCCCAGATCATGGGGCTCTCACAAGGTGTGTGGGAACTTTCCCAGGTTGGCCCCCCAGGAGAGGGGCTGGGCGGAAAGATCACTGTGTATAGACTGAGTGGAGTGAGGTCTGAGACACGCAGGACATATTTTCCACATTGAGTGGAATTTCAAAGAGATTCCAGAAATAATCATGGCAAGACAGATCCACGCTGGAAGAGTCTTGAGCTGTGAGGACTGTTCTCAAACAAAGACTGTGAAGGCAGGGCAATTAAGTGGGTTGGGGACTCTGAGGGCCTTGCTTTAATTTATTTTTCTCAGGGAAAGCACAGGATGGATAGGATTACCAAGATCAGAGAGAGAGCAGAGGATGATGTCGCTGGGTGAACAGAGAGCCTTCTGGTGGGAGGTGGGCTCACCCAGCTCTCGGCCACCCTACAGCTTACCACTGGAGGTGAGGGGAGCTGATGACTTGGCAGGCACAAGAGCAGGGCTGCGTCCTCAGACAATCCTCGCTGTGTGACTCGGGTCTAGTAACTGGGGTGCAGTCCGTGTCTGTGTTCGCACATAATGCATTAATGCTAAGAAGGCAGCCAGCAGATGCTTCTGTTCCTGCCCCAGCTTCCTCTTGTGGTGACTCTGTAAGGCAGCTCACTTGTTCTGGACCAGTGTGCATCTTAGCTGGAGATCAGAGAGGGAAGATCACCTATCTACTCTCCTGCCTGCCGGTTAGATTCACAGAGCAGCAGGGTTCTACCCAGCTGCAGGGCCCTGACCGCTGCTGTGGGTCCACATGCCTGGCTTAGATTTGGACTTGTTTTGGGGGCATCAACATCAGGGAGCAGTGAGGCCTCTCTGGACCTCCATGAGCCCCCTCTGGACCTCCATGAGCCCCAAAGGTTGATCTTGAGTGACAGCATGCAACCTCACAGCTCCTGCAGCCTGAAGAGAAGAATGCATTCAGTAATGCTAGTTGAGCTTTACTGATGAGATTTATCAGGTTCCAGCCCACCCAGGAGGGAGTTGGGAGAAGTGAGAGTTGGGAATGATTTTCACTGATATTCACATGCCTGTTGAGAAGATGATATGGTTTTTCTCCTTTCATACATTAATGTGATGAAGTGTGTGCATTGACTTTCTAACAGTAAACCATGATTTTAAAAAGGTAATACTTAACATATAATGTTAACATTTTATGACTTAATTAAAACATTGAAAACAACAGGTACTATTAAGCTTATCATAAGACATTAATCTTTGCCATTCTGATTCCAAGTCAGGCACGATTCTTTCACATTTTAAAATGTCTGAAAATGGGAAGCAACAATGGATGATATTTCATTTATCAGTAACAGTTTTCTCCTTTGCCATGCATTGTACGACCAATGTATACAGTACTTACAGCTCAGATTTTGGTTAAATCAATATTCTTTATTTTGACTTTAAAAATTCAAAGCTGAGCCATATAGTAGAGGCAATTACATTTCCTGTTTTGTGCAATCTTTGTTCCATGAGTTAAGAATTATTCTATTATTTGCTTAGTTTTTTTATATATACCTAAGCTAATTCCACTTTAAAAATTCCAGAAAAACCATTTAACTCCATTCAGTGCAAACACATTAGGTAATGTGCTGTCTTCATTATTGTTTCATCTGGACCATTGGCAGGCCGGTACATGTTTAACAACTGCCTCTCCAAAAGAAAACTCATGCATTTGTGTGTACATAGGCTTACTATAAGTGTTACTGACATAAAGGACAGGTAGCACGCTACTTAAAATTAACAATAAAAACTCTTTACTGTAACTTCTATATGGTGAACTGTTTCTCACAGAATGCTTTCACTGATTTTTGCCAAATTCTTATATCCATAATGTATGAGTGTAGTTCTCTTTTAAATTTTTCACATTATTTTTAATTTTCAGTGTCAGGGTCTCTCTCTCTGTTGCCCAGGCTGGAGTGCAGTGACATGATCTCATTGCCTCCAATCCTGCCTCCTGGGCTCAAGCAATCCTCTCATCTGAGCTTACTGAGTAGCTGGGACTACAGGCATATACCACCCGGCTACTTTTTAAATTTTTCTGTAGAGATGAAGTCCTGCTTATTGTCCAGGCTGGTCTCCATCTCCTGACCTCAAGTGATTGATCCTCCTGCCTCAGTCTTCCAAGTGTAGAGACTATAGGTGTGAGCCACCATGCCTGGCCTGGAGTGCAGTTTTTACATGTGAATTATTTAATATTTTCACTTTTGTGATATATAAGACACAAGTGAAACAGTAAGAATTTTTCTGAACCTCATTTTGTTCATCAATGATGTGAGTGTAATTTCTTTGCTGCATCGCATATTAGTTCTTGAGTATTGGAAGAATATTTTTGTGGCTTTTCCCCCCTATTCAGACATAATGACTTCAGACTTGACTCATTTGAAGTCTCATCTGCATTAACAATGTCTTCATTATTTTCTTACAATAAATCAAGCCCTGATTTGCAGCTTTTCTGATTTCTGTGGTATAAATACTACCACCCAGGCCAGTATTGAGCTATCAATGTGACATTGCTGAACCTAGAATTGGCAAGATTGGCAAGAGGTGCATTATACTCTACCATGAAAACACAATACAGATACTCCTGAACTTAAAAGTTGTAAAAAAAAAAAAGGAAGAAAGAAAGAAACCACACATGTTAAAATGCAAAAAAAATATATATAATAAATGTAAGTTACAAGAACACAGATAACCAGTAAAATGTAGTCTAATGAACACAGATGAATTTGGAATATTTATCATCTTTATTTCTAATACGATTAAACTTTTTATAATTTACTTTTAAAATAATGGCTGTGTTTAACAACTGGCTTACAAAATTCCTGAATATTTAACAATTGGCTCCAATGGGCTGACACCAGCACCATCACATGACAGAGCCCTTCCACCTGGAGTCCCTCCTTCTCCTGTACCCATCTTCACAGATCATTCTCTAGGCCTGCTGCACAGCTGTTGACCTTGGATTTTTCTTGGTTGTGATTCTAAAAATTCCCTTTACCTTTTTCTGCATTGGATTCCATTGCCTGGAGCCCACATCTTCCACTTTCTTGGCTTACCCCCTCAGTTGTAGGGAGCATATCCTTTAGCAGCTCCCTGAGAAAAGGGAAATGGAATTTTTCTTGCCTGATAATCCAGGTACATGTTTAATGAAATTCGCTTGACTGAGGTGTTCACCACTTGGTTGAGACACCCTTCATTATTATAGTTAAAAATCATCACTCACTCTTTTCTCTCTTTTTTAAAATCATTTGTTCAATATGCATTATGAATCTGCTATGCTTCATTGTTCTTATCCTCTTGACTATAACAATAAAAATTCTTTTACTACTTAAAGTCTTTCATGTGGAACAATATGCTTTTTGAGTCTTTGGCTTTGATATTTTTAACCTTACAAATTTCATCATCAAACAGCTGTCATTCAAAGCTTGTTAATTTCATGTTCTTTCCTGCCTAGTCTCAAATGCTGCATTTCACTGGCCATAATTGGTCATTAGTGTGATAGCATCCTTAAATGCAATGCTAAAGCCTGATTTTGCATGTGGCTGATGTAGTGATTTCTAAGATGCATTTAGGTGAGACAAAGCATTATTTATGTGCCCTGTATTCCTGATTTGTGCCCTAATTTCTTCAACCCATACAATGAAGGCATAAAATTTGATGACAGCTGAGGGACTTCTCATTGTAAAATTGTAGAATTCTGTTTTATGAATAATCTTTGGGTGACTTTGCCCAGGGAAATCTGTAAAGATGAAGAATGGGGGGAGGAGAAAAGAAAGAAAAAGGAAATAGCAGAGGGCAGAGGAAAAAATCAGCAGCAGCCACTTGCTTGAGAATCTGATATAAAAACGGTCCCTCAAACTAGTCGTGATTCCAAATGATTCTAAACGTTCTAAGGTGAGCTAAAGGAATTCTAATGGGTTTTCAACAATTATTAAAAAATTCTGGCCGGGCACGGTGGCTCAGCCTGTAATCCCAGCACTTTGGGAGGCCGAGGCGGGTGGATCACGAGGTCGAGAGATCGAGACCATCCTGGTCAACATAGTGAAACCCCGTCTCTACTAAAAATACGAAAAACTAGCTGGGCGTGGTGGCGCGTGCCTGTAATCCCAGCTACTTAGGAGGCTGAGGCAGGAGAATTGCCTGAGCCCAGGAGGCAGAGGTTGCGGTGAGCCGAGATCGCGCCATTGCACTCCAGCCTGGGTAACGAGAGCGAAACTCCGTCTCAAAAAAAAAAAATTCTACATTTCAGGAAATCCAACCTGGGCCTATGATCTGTTCATTTACTGATCTGGGATCAATGAGAGGCCTTTAAAAATGTCAGCCTGTTGCAGAGCATCCTTAGGGAATATTCCAGAAGTTTTAAAAGGCTGCCTGGGAATTTTGTACTAGTCACCTGTGCTTCTAGGGATTGGTGCTACCCCTGAGAAAAAAGCCAGGTAGGAAGGATGAATTCCTTGAGGGTATTTGGCTCTTTTCCCCATGAGGCTGGCTCTAGTGGGGGTGGCTCAAAGACACCTGAAAATTGGCCATTCCCCATGCCCTCATCCCTATCTCCCCACCAATCCCTTCCTGTTGAACCAGCCATCATGGCATCCCTGTGTGCCATGGGGCAGCCCACAGCCTGTCTGATCCCTTTCTAACCCCCTATCCCATGGGTGATCAAGGTCTTTTATGCACCCTAGCATGGTGGCAACGGGGTTATGCTTTTCCCTGCTCTCTGTCTTGACCACTGGGGCTCTCCTAGTTCTGCATCCATCATCCCTGCTTCTTGTACTGTTTTAAAGCACCCTGAGTCTCAAACTAGCTTCCATGGACAAAGCTGTACCTGGATCCATCTGGGGCTTGACGCTGGCTGGGGATGTGGTGAGGGTGGTTGTACCGCCCCCAGAGGAGAAGGCCCCACACTCATCCTCTCCCTTCCCTGTTGCTCTGGCTGCACTCCCCAACAGTGAGGCTCCGCTGTGGGCTGTGCTCCATTTCTACTGCTACTTCTGAAGTCAACCACAGGAACTAGAGGGTGTGGGCTGCCACAGGGACTCATGCCAGAGGGACACGGGGGGTGCCCAGGGTGGTCAGAAGTGGACCACGCCAGAAGGTGAGCAGAAGGTTCAAAGCTAAGAAACCGAGTTGTCCTTGGGCCTGCATGCTGAGCACAAACAAGGCTGGCACAGGAACAGGGCAGGCAGAAGGTAGGAAAATGTGCCATGCACATGCTGAGATGGTTGCAGTGTCCCTGGTCTCTTCCAAATCCCTGGGGGAGCCACCTGGCTTCATAGCCGGGGTTTTGGGTGAACAGACTGCTCCCTGTCCTTGAGGAGTGCCTACAATCAGGGCACCAGGGTGAGGATTTTTGGGGTTCATCACTCTCTGCTAGGACCTGTTTCTGCTGTGATCCTTTCCCTGCTATACATACACCTCCTCCCCAGGAGAAAGGCCCACTCTTCCACTCCTGGGATCCAGGGGCAGATCCTGGGCTGTATAAGTAATGTGGCAGTTTTCCTCATTCTGTGGTGCTTACAGAGGCTTTGAGCCATGACATGAACCTCCGATTTTTATCTAACTGTTCACAAGTGGATGTTTCAGCTCCTCCCTCACTTCCACTACATTGCAACACCATGGCTCTTCTAGGGGCCTCTCAAGTGTTCTCCTTTAGGGCTGGCATGCATGTGCTCAGCTTGCTCACCGAACAGACTACCTTGGCCTGCTCAGCTACTCACCCTTGACACCCTCATTAAGTGCTGGCGCTCAGCTCAGCCCAGGGTCCAACAGCTCCTGTGTCCACACATGATTATGTACACATCCGTTCTCCCAGCAAGTGCTGCCTATCTGCCCAGGAGGTGGCTGGCAGGGCAATCCTCCCACCAGGGTTCTGGCCAGGACAGATGAGGGGGGACCCCCATGATCCGAGTCCCTGGCAGTAAGGAGGCTCCTTGTCTTGCCTTGATAGCCCCAGGAGACAATCCCAAAAAGACCACAGTTAGAAATCTGGACACTTCCCAGGGTTTGGCTGCCCAGGTTTAACATGGCCATCTGGTTACATATTTTAAATCATTACAAAGGTAAACTATCCATGTTACCAGCCTGCTGCTGGAATTCACTTTTCTGTTGATGGAAAGTCTGCTGTTTTACATTAATTATAAAGGGAATTCAAGGTTGCTTATGAGAGGTTTTGCCCCCACACAAAATTAGGAGTTATTTATGTCCCCAAAATGAGGGACAGGGATGGGCTAGGTGTTTCTCAGTGATTTGGCTTGATTTTCTATTAATCAATTTTCCTCACTTCTTTTAAATTTGATCTTTATCTAAAGAAAAGTAATTAAGTGAACAAAGTTAGTGAGTAGAATCAAAAAGCAACTGGAAAATTCCCACCAAAACGAGGAGATTTTCTTTCTGAAGTTCCCCCACTTCTGCTTTCTTTCATACATAAGAGGAAAATTCTAGTTATGAAGGAGAAGTTGAAGGATGGCTAGAGATTATTACAGATTTTAATGGTAATTTTAAAAAATAGGTTACTATCTTAATTTTATTCTGCATCAAAGAAGGACACATTTCGACTGTTGTCTGCCTGTCATGACCTAACTTTTTTCTTTAATTCTTTAGATGGTGTGAGACCCTCTATAGCCTCACAACCAGAAGCAGGAACCTTCTGCATAACCAGGAATCCTCACGTGATTCCTTTTGAGAATTCTGGGGAATGGACAGAGAAAAGGAAAGCAAGTTTCCACAGCCAAAGAGGTGAGCGGCTGAGGAAGTGATCCCAGAATGCCTATTCCTGAACTCTCATCATCAGAAGAGACATATCAGCCGGAAAGTTGTAGGTATTTCCTCAGTGGAAACAGGCAGGTTCCTGATAAATCAGCCTGGAGGTCAAGAAATCTGAGCTCTATGAATAGTAGGATTTAAATTCGGCAGATGTGTGGATGTCTGATATGAAACAATGGGGAATTAACTTCAAAATTCAACCACTAAAACCAAAAGATGAGGTGATAAAAGATTACCTACAGCAACAGTTTCCTCTGTGAGAAAATACAATTATGGGAGTCTCAAATGATCTTTCCTTTGTAGAACAAATACTTTATGACCTAGGTGTGAATTTTCAACTCTGGGACAAAGGTACAAATGGAGAAAAACTGCAGGCACCTGCATTTGTAATCATTTGGAGAGTTTGTTTTATCAACTGCTCGCAGAATTGAAATAGCACCTCTGGGACTGATTTCTTTCCCTAATTTTTGGCTTTTGCAGTCTCCAGATATTGAAGGAAGAATGGCAAGACAGTTCTGTGGCATAGCTGTGCAGTTAAGGGGACAAAAATCATTTTTAACTTACATTTTGACGCCTCCCCTTCATGGGACAGTGTGAGGCAGGCAGGCAGAGTGCTGACAGGCTATAATATGGAATACCACTCTTTAAGCTTGGCCTCAGGGCAGCACACAAACAAAGCAGACTGGACCTGCATGCTAAGCCTACTTAAAGGAAAATTTAAATAGGACCCCACAGTCTCATAACACAATACTCAGGATTATTTTTTAAATGGTTTCTTACATAAAGGAGCAGAAAAATTACAACTTGAAAAAACAATCAACATATGCTAACACTGAGATGAATTCAAATTTCATCTGATGATTCAGATGAAATTTTCTGACAAAGATTTTAAAGCAGCTGTCCTAAAAATACTCCAATAAGGAATTAGGAACACTCTTGAAATATGTTAAAATCTTCATTTAAAAAGATATAAAATAACTAAATAGACATTATAGATTAAATGATATAACTATATGGAAATAATAGAACCTAAAAATGTAATAACCAAAATTAAAAACTTACTGAATGTGCTTACTAGCAAAGAAGAGATAGTAGAGGAAATAACTTCCGAATTTGAAGACAGATGAATAGAAATTATACAGTTTGGACAACATACAAAAAATACACTGAGAAAAGAAGAACAGAGCCTCAGAGAACTGTGAAACAATAACAAAAGAAATGTAGTATGTGTGTCATCAGAGTCCCAGTAAGAGAGGAGCAAGGGAATGGGTTGAAAAATATTTGAAGAAGTAATGGCTAGAATCTCCCCAAATTTGGCAAAAGGCATAAACCTACAGATTCAAGAGCAGAGTGAACCCCAAACAGGGTAACTCAAGAAACCCTTACCCAGACACATCGTAATCAAACTTCTGAAAACCAAGGACATAGGAAAAGCTCCTAGAAAGAAATAATGCATTTCCTAAAAGGAAGCAATAATTCTAATACAGTAGACTTATCATCAGAAATCATGGAGTCCAGAAGGAAGTGGTACATGTTTCAAGTGCTGAAAGGAAAACAAACCATTAACTGTCAACTCAAGATTCTATATCCAGCAAAAATATCCTTCAAGAAGGAAGAGAGGATAAGAGCATTCTCAGATAAAGGAGGATTTGTTACCAGCAAACCTGCTCTAGAAGAATGACTAAAGGCAGTTCTTCAAACAGAAAGAAAATAACAGAAATACACACACACACACACACACACACACACAAACTAGGAACGTGAGGAAGGAAGAAATAACATTGAAATGGGTAAACATGGAGTTAAGTAAAATAGACTATCCTTCTACTCTTTAGTTAAGTTTTACGGTTGAAGCAACATATTTATAAAAACCCACATCATTTAATATCGTGTTCAATGTATGTAGAAGAAACATTTAAGGAAATTATATTATAAAGGAGTGGGGGATGGTTAAAGGCACCTAAATGAAGATAAGATTTCTACATTTTATTTGAAGTGGTAAGAGACTGACATCAGCAGACTGCAATAAGTTACATATGCATATTTTAATACCTAGAGAAACCACTGAGAAAACTATAAAAGAGATATACTTACAATATTTAAGATAAACAAAATCGCATTCTAGAAAATGTTTAAGTAACTCACAAGAAACAAGACATTAGAAACAGAAGCAACCCAAAGAACAAACAAAAAAATAAAATGGTAGACAGAAACCCTAACATATTAATAATTACATTAAATGTGAATGATCTAAATATGCCAGATATTGGGTAGAGTGGATTAAAGATTATGACCCAACTATTTTCTGTCTATAAGGAACTTACTTCAAATTTAACAATATAGATAGTTTGAAAGTAAAAGAAGAGGCAGTGAGATGGCCATGGCCTGGGTGGGCAGGAGACAAGCTTAAGTTGGATGTTAACAAATCAGAGATGAGTCACCAAGTTCAGAATCAATGCCAGAGAAGCAATTCTGAGCTCCCACTATGAAGTGGGTGTTTAACAAATATGATTAGTATGATTACTGCTGCTCCCACAAATTCACGCTATTACCACGTATCACTGATGATCAAACTATCACTCCAAGTCTTAACCCAAAACTTGCCTGAGACCAGGCTAGTGAGTAAGGGACCAGGGACATCTGTCAAGCATATCCGAATTTTTTTCTATTTCAGACTTGAAGAAGAACTGGAAGGCTTTAAGGAAGGAGAATGGACAAAGTAAGGGGGCTTATAGGTTGGAACAGTGGGTTCCAGCAAGGCTGCAGATTTCTAGGATGGCCTCATCCTAAAACTCTTCCTGAGCCCTGACCCACAACTTTCACCCCAGAGGGCTCACATTCAGGAGAAATCTTGAGTATTGATGATTTTAAGGGCTTTTTGTTTAAAAATTACGTGTGGTAATAATATTGTGCTTTTGATTTTTAAAAAACAATTCTAACTTTTTGGGCATATATATATATATATATATATATATATTTCAGTATTTACAGACAAAATGGTATGACATCTGGGATCTGCTGTGAAATAAGCCAATGTGTGTGTGGGTGGGGAGGATGTCAGGGGTGTTATTGAAACAAAATTATAAATGATTTAATACTTGTTGAAGTTGGCAATTGGTACATGTGGGTCCATTTGTCTGGTTTCTCTGCTTTTGTGTATATTTGAACATTTTCATAATAAAATTGTTTTATTTAAAAGCCACCAAAGATAACCTGGAAAGGAAAGAGAAGCCATGTGTCTGAGGAAAGAAGGGAACCCAGGCCAGGTTCCTTGGGTTGGGTGGAGGCATGGGGGAGGGATGCCGTTGATGAGGTGACTAGCCGTGTGAATTCTGGGTGTTGCTAGACATGAACCAGCAGGGTTTTCCCACTCTCTGTTGCAACATTTGTCCCCTTAGCCCAGAATGCCTGGAATCCCAGGCCCAAGCAGAGCTGTGCCTGCCAGAGGGAGTCCCAGTAAAAGGACATCCCCTCTGAGGAACTGGTGATCCAGAATGGGTACCCCAAACCAAGTGGACGTCAAAGGGACAAGTTTGTTCAATGCTAAGCTTTTGTCCTCCACCCCGCTATCTTGCCCGAATCCACCTGGCACCTATATTCAAGCCTTTTATCTTGTCACATTCTGTTCCTGTTCGCCCTTTTCCCAAAGTCATGTCTGTGCTGGAATGTCCGCTCCCAGCTGCTTTAGTAAAAGCACTATGCTTCCATGTTCTTAAAATGATTTCTGAGATACCTACCCACTAAGAAATTCCTCCTAAATATTTAGATAAGGGATGTGGAAGTTTTACCACAATTCCTTCCTCATATATTCTTCCATCAAATACATTGACCCATTTGCTTTTCATTAACGTAAAAACGTAAACTCCCAGTTTATTAATTGATATCTGTTTCTAATATTTCAATCTGGCGCACTGTAGTCTGTGCTGATGTGTCAGCTGCCAGGAAGCAGGAATGTTACTGGTTTTCTTAGTTCACTCTGTGTAGTTACTCAAGAAAAGGCTTACTGACAGGCACCTCTCAGATGCTTCAGGAGCAGGTGGCTGTCTCTGTGAAAGAAATAGTAAGAATAGTGAGGTGTCGTGTGTGCTCTACCCTGCTCCTGGCTGCCTCCACTTCCCTCAGGCACCCAGGACTGAGGCAGCCTTCTCACTAGGACCTCTAAAATCCAACTCTTGTCCTTGTTGATGTCAAAACATCTCAATTCCATCTCCCCAGTATGCTCCTCCAGGTTTCAACAGCCAACCACTTGAATGGTACTGGCTTAATGGGTTAACTCAATTCTGACTAGCATTTGCATTTGAATACTTTGGTCCAAAGGGTAAATATTACAGGCATTTGTAGCACCTTTGAAAGCTGGTGAAGGAGATGTTTCAGAGTGTAGGTGGTTTCTAGCACCTTCATACCAGTTCACGTGGGCTGCTGCTAGAAGCTGGCACTGTGTTCAAATTGTAAATCACTCAATAAACTGTGACAAAGGAAAACATTAGCAAGTCACCTCCAGATAGTTGATGAAGGCTTTATGAAGAGAAGACTCCTACCTGCTCATAGGAATATGGGAGACTCTTGGAGAACACTGGAGGGAAAAGCATCTCTGGACACAACTAGATTTGTCTGCAAGGTGTTAGCATGCACAGGAGCCTTTGATCTCAAGGTTCCATGATTTTGGACAGATTTCATGGTGGGTTCTGTTGAGTAGGAAATATACTGCTGGAAATCAGACAGGACAGAAGCCTTCCAGCTCCATGATTCTGAGCTCTTCCTAGGTCCACACTGGGATTTTTGAGCTCCCAGATGCTGTATCACAGTGAACTCATTTGAAAAGGCAGAAATTCGTATCCTTAACAGTATGGGTCAAATACCTCCTTCAAGGCAGACCCCAATGCTGGGAGGATCCCTCCCTCTCTCCCTCTCTCCCTCTCCAGTTTCGGCCTCCTGACGTAAGTGAAGGTTTTCCTGGCCTAGACACCTTGGCCTTGGCCCAAAAAGCATCACTGTGGACAGTCCAGACCTGAGGCTGATGGCCCAGATAACTGGACAATTTGGGCCCAGATGCCAGTTTCCAAAACCAAAGAGATTTCTGTGTCGCTTGACCTGTCATTTAAGCCAGACAGAAAAGCTTTGACATTTCCCAACTCCCTCTTTTTAAACAATGTAAAATGCTGTTCCACATCTAATTGTACTGGAGAAATGTGACAACTATAATTTTAGGCATCAAATGCCCAAAAAAAGTTGCATAAATCTTAGAGACTCTAGTCATCAATAAATTATGTGTACAATTAAGCATTCTAAAATGGCCTTTTTTCCTTTTTCCTCATCAAAAATAATTTATAGCCCATTGACAGCAGTTTTAAAATACTGAATTTCTTTTAAAGATTTGAAACATATTTGGATAAATATGTCTTAATGTTTTAATTTACATACAATAATTAACTTTTCTCATGAACAATTATGAGTTTTTACATATGCATAGATTCTTGTAACCACCACAACACATAAGATTCAAAACAAATCCAACATCCCAAAAGATGTGTCCCTTGGGTTTTCCCTTTGTAGTCAAATCCTCCTTCTACCCTTAACCCCTGACAATCACTTATGTGTTCTCAATCACTAAGTTCTACTTTTTCCAGAATGTCATATAAATGGAATCATATAATAGGTAACTTTAAGCATAACTTCTAACCACAATGCCTTTGCAATTCATCCAAGTCATTGTGTGTAGCAAGAGTTTGTTCCGGCCAGGCATAGTGGCTGACATCTGTAATCCCAGCACTTTGGGAGGCCAAGGCAGGTGGATCACCTGACATCAGGAGTTGGAGACCATCCTGGCCAAAATGGTGAAACCCTGTCTCTACAAAAATACAAAAATCAGCCAGGTGTAGTGGCACTTTCCTGTAATCTCAGCTGCTTAGGAGGCTGAGGCAGAAGAATCTATTCAGCCAGGAGGCGGAGGTTGCAGTGAGCTGAGATTGTACCATTGTACTCCAGCCTGAGCCACAAAAGCAAGACTCCGTCTCAAGGAGAAAAAAAAAAAAAAAAAAGGGTTTGCTCCTTTTCATTGCTGAGTAGTATTCTGTTGTTTGGATATACAAATTTGTTTGCCTACTTACCCATTGAGACATATTGGGATTATTTCCACTTTTCTGGCAATTGGAAATAATGTTGCCATAAATATTCATGAACAGATTATTGTGTGAATGCAAGTTTTCATTTCTCTATAGTAAATACCTAGGAGTATGATTAATGGGTCATGCTGTAAGTTTATGGTTAACTTTACAACAACTGCTCAGCTATGTTCTGGAGTGATTGTACCGTTTTGTATTCTCATCAATAAATGTATACATGAGAGCTCCAGTTGCTCCTCATCCTCACCAACACTTGGTATTGTTCAGTTCTTTTTAAAAATTTTGCCATTTTACTAGACATGTAATGGTATGTCATTGTTGTTTTAATATGCATTTCCTTAATAGCTAATGGTATTAAGTGTCTGTTCATGAGTTGATTTGCTATCCATGTGTCTTTTTTGATTAAATGTCTGCTAAAATGTTTTGCTCCTTAAAAGTTTTTTTTTTTCTTCTTATTGACAAGAGTACTTTCTGGATACAAGTCCTTTGTCTCTGCAGTCCCCAACTTTTTTGGCACCAGGGACGGGTTTTATAAAAGGCAATTTTTCCATGGACTGATGGAGAGGATGGTTCTGGGATGAAACTGTTCCACCTCAGATCATCAGGAATTAGATTCTCATAAGGAGCATGAAACCTAGATCCCTTGCATGCACCATTCACAATAGGTTCTGTGCTCCTATGAGAATCTAATGCCACCGCTGATTCCACAGGAGCAGAGCTCAGATGGTAATGCCTGGGGGCCTGCCGCTCACCTCCTGCTGTGCCGCCCAGTTCCTAACAGGCCATGGCCGGTACTGATCTGTGGCCCTGGAAGCTGGGGGCTCCTGCTTTGTCTGATAAATGATCTCAAATATTCTCTTACAACCTCTGGCTTGTCTCTTTATTCTCTTAACAGTGCAAAAGTTTCAAATTTTAAGTTCAATTTATCTTTTTTTTTTTAATGGGAGACAATTTTTTTGTTGTTTTTTTTTTTTGTTTGTTTGTTTTTGGTATGAAACCTAAGAACTTTTTGTCTAACTCAAGGTCTTGAAGATTTTTCTCCTAAATGTTTTATAGTTTTATGTTTTACATGTAGGTCTATGATTCTATTTGAGTTAATTTAAAATATTATGTGGGGTGTAGGTTAAGGTTTATTTATTTTTTACACATGATATTCAGATTTACAGAAAAGTTTGTGCTTTCTCCACCTAACTGCCTTTGCATCTTTGTCAAAATTCAATTGGCCATATCTTTGTGAACCTATTTTTTGAGTTTCTATTCTGTTCCATGGATCCATGTATCTATTCATTTACCAATATTACACTGTATTGAATACTGGAGTTTTATCATGTGTCTTAAAATTAGGAATTATGAGTCCTTGAACTTTGTTCTTTTTAAAGATTTTGGCCATTCTAGTTCATTAACCCATCCATACACATTTTAGAATAAGTTGTCTATGTTCAGAGGATCTTGCTGAGATTTTAAGTGGGAATGTGCTAAATCTATAAATCAATTTTGGGACTTATTGACATCTTAAGTAAACCTTCCAGTCGTGAACATGGTATGTCACTCTGTTTAGATCTTCTTTGATCTCTTTCATTGGTGTTCTATATTTTTCAGCATATAAAAGCTGCACATATTTTGACAAATTGATTTATACCTAAGTATTTCATTTTGAAGGCTACTGTAAATGGTTTTAAAACACCAATTTCCAACTGTCCAGTGTTATTATAAAGAAACCCAATTGATCTTGTATTGATATTATGTTCTATGACAGGAAAATAAAATATTGAGACTCCAAACTCACTATGCCAAAGGGAAAAGTTAAATTTGGAAGCTGAGTTACCCAAAGAAAACCTGCCTTTCCTTTTTTTCCTAAAAATATAGTTACAAGTAGAAGGCCACCTGTCTCCACAGGTGGCCTCTCATCCTGACAATGTAAATTAACAGCTTATCTTCACTGAACAGGACAACAGGAGACTAGAAATCACCCCCTAACCCACCCTAAGATGAATACATATTTGACTTTTACCTCCACTCTGTATTTATCTTATGTTAACTGTAGGTTTCCCAACTGCATTATAAATACATAATTGACTGTTTCCTTTACCCTTCTTCCTTTTCATGAACAACACGTGGATTCAGTAAGACTAATCAAAACCACACAAGAATGTGGCCATTCCCTCCCTCTTTTTTCTTTCCTCTTTTCCCTGATCACCTTTTCTCTTTTAAATACTGAAGCCCTCCAAATCTTCTTTGAAAAAAGTATGGGCCACAGATCCTACCATGACTTGCATCTCCTTTTCCCAGCAAAATAAACCTCTACACTGATTGAGACTGGCCTCAGTCATTTTCTTTGGCCTCACAGTGGTATGACCTTGTTCAACACACTAGTTCTAGAAGTTTTTTTTTTTTTTTAAAGTAAATTTTCTACATAGACAATCATATCATCTCTTAAAAATGTAGTAACATTTTTCTTTCAAATCTGGATGCCCATTATTTCTTTTTCTTGCCTTATTGCATTTGCAGTGTTCTAATATGCTACCAAATGGAAATATTGAAGGCAGATATGCTTGCCTAGTTCCCAGACTTAGAAAGTATTCAGTCTTTGACTATTAAGAATGATGTTAGATGTAGGTTGTCTCAGATAGGCCCTTTATCAGATTGAGGAAATTCATTTCTATTCTTAGTGTGCCTAAAAAAATTATGCATAAATGTTGAATCCTATCTAGTGTTTTTTCTGCATCTAATGATATGATCATGGCATCTTGTTGCTGTTAAGTCTGTGTAACAGTTAATTTTATTTGTCTACTTGCAGGGTATTTTGGGATGAGTTTAACATTTACATCAATGAATTTGGGGTAAAGCAGATTGCCCTCAATAATGTGGGTGGGCCTCATCCAATCAGTTGAAAGTTTAAATAGAACAAAAAATCAGCCTCCCTGAGCAAGAGGAAACTCTCTGGCAGACAGCCGTCAGACTTCATCTGCACCACTGGCTCTCCTGAGTCTCGCCTGCTGGCCTTCAGGCTGGAACTGTGCCACTGGCTCTCCTGTATCTTGAGCCTATTATAGAACTGAACTGGGGTCTACTCTGGTGTTGCACAGTAAGGGCAAACCCCACACTGAGATCTGCAGCAGGAAAAAGAAGAACCTTTATTTACAGGGCACCAGGCAAGCAGAATTGGGCAGCTCATGCTTAAGACACAACCTATCCAGTGGCTTGCAAGCAAGGATTTTTAAAGGTGGGGCTACATTTCAGGAAAGCAGAAGTGACAGGCAAAATCATAAAGCAATATATGGAGGTTATGCAATGGTTTGTCCTAGAAAGTGGGGGTATCTTGAAGTGGGGGCTTCTAGGTCATAGACAGCTTCAAAAATTTTCTGATTTGCAATTGGTTGAAGAAGAGAAGCTTTATTTAAAAAATTTAATATGAGTAGAAAGATATGCTAAGTCTGGTTTGTGAGACTTCCTCCCAGCACCCCAGGAAGAACTTTGGAACAAAGAACAGTGGTCAGAGTTTAGTCCTCTGTTCCCCTTGTCTGAGGGGTCTATGTGTCAGTGTATTCATTTAGTGGAGGTCCAGATTTCTGAAAAACCACTCAGGAACACATATTAAGATGTTATCTTTGGTCAAACATCCTATGACTGTAACTTGCTTGGCTATTGTTTTAAGCTACTATTAACTTCTTGTTTATCAAGTTACTCATTTATTTCTCAGGGCTGGGTAGGTGCCTGAAATTTCCCTCAAAGGAACTCAAGATTTCCCTTTATTTCTATGCCTGCAGGCCCCTAAGAAGGACCCCTGCTCCATCTCAAGCCTGCCAGCCCACACTGCAGATTTTGGACTTGCCAGCCTCCATAATCTCATGAGTCGATTCTTTACATTAAATCTCTTTACAAATGTGTGTATGTGCACATGTGTACACACACACACACACACACACACACAATCTCTTATTAGTTCTGTCTCTCTGGAAAACCCTAATACCAATTGTGGTATGAAGAATGGTCCTCATGGAATAGAATCTTAAAGATAAATTTTCCAAATTGGTTCTGAGGATTCTGGAATTGGTTCTATAATCTGTTTAGATTTAAAGACACTAATAATTCTATTTCTGGTAGTAAAGAGAACACTGTTAGGTCATGGAGTGATCTGGTAACAGAGACAGACAAAATATCAACCTTTAATACTCCTAACCAAACACTTAGAAGCAGCAAGGATCTGAGTGTGTATACAGTACTTTAAAACATTTTTGTCATGCTAGAAGTATAATGAGATTGGCTGTTTGGGGCTAATGTTGCTAGACAAAGTGGGGAAATAAAAGTTAAGCTCAGGGCTATGAGTTCCCAGCATAAATTCTGAATAAATGACCTGAGAGCTTCTATGTCTGCCCTGAAAGAGACCATTATCTCCTGTAGCCTCAGAGCTGAGATTGCTGAAAAACAAGTGCAAAATCTTATCCTGCGAGAGACTGACTTACAATATAAATTGAATTCCCAGCCTTTCAGAGTGTCCACTGTTAAATGAGGGCATTGATTGGAAAGGAACTAGATCCTAAATTTGAAATGGGAAATGGGACCCTGATGAAGCGGAGGACACTGGGCCCCTAAACTCTGATGAGACTTCTTTGTCAGTAGAATCAGTCTTTCTGCTCCCTCTACCCCAGTGAGAGGAAATTAGTCCTGCATTGTCTGAGAAAGTTGCAATGGCTGTCCCTGAGTCAGTTGCCCCCTAAGACAAGACAGACTGTCCTCAGGGTCCACCCCCACCACACTTCTTTGTTTCCAAACCTGTAGCTAGACTCAAGCCCCAAGAGGACACTAAAGGTAGGTTATGGAGTATGACTCATGAGATGTGCTACACTCTAAAGGAGCAACTTAATGTTTTCTAATTTACACAAACAGGAATCAGGGGAATATGTATGGAAACGGATATTAAGGTTGTGGAATAATGCTGGAAGGAACATAAAGTTGGATCAGGACAAATTTACTGATATGGACCCACTAAGAAGAGATTCTGCATTTAGTATTTCAGCTTATGGAGTTAGAAAGGGCTCTAAAGTTTGGTTGGCTGGTTGGCTAAAATGAGGACTAAAAGATGGCCCAGAGTCAATGAGCTAGAAATACCAGAACTGTCTTGCTATACTATAGAGGAAGGTATTCACTCAAAGGCCTAGTGAGACTGGAATGTTAGAATGAATTTGTCATTTAAGGCCTGCTCAGAGACCCTGAAAAAGTCCAAAAGACACACGTTTTCGTCTGTGAGAAGTAAATTTGTGAGGAGAGCCTCAGCGTCTTTGAAGAGCTCTGTGATCACTTTTCTTTGCAGGCCAGACCTTCCAGTGGTAACTGTGGTCACTGACTGGGAAACCTAAGTAAAATGGTATTAATTGGATCTCAGGGTGTCAGGGAACAAGTTATATACTCAACTCCCACAGGCAAGGAGAATGTGGTTATTGTGATGAACAGCAGAGCCACAGAAGCAATCAGAATAGTCTGTTTCACTTCTAGGAACACCATGACCAACTGCTAACCATCAACATAAGTAGGTTTCTGTTGCTGTAAGTGGACTTATGTGTTGGTTAGCACTTGATCATGGTGTTCCTAGAAGTGAAATAGGGAGCCTACTAAATTCTTACTTCATCTGTATAAGCATAAAAGTTCTAGGTCAAGTAACCAAAAGTCTAAGCTGAATCATAAAAACAGAGAATCTTGGCCCTTCAAACAATTCCCAGACTTGAGCCAGTTATACTCATTAACTCCTTGATCCAGTGCCCCCAAATTTATACTATTAATCTTTCTCCCATCTTTCCAAAAGGGACCTACGGCCTTTTACCAGGGTAACTGTGCATTGGGAAAAAGAAAATAACCAGACCTCTAGAGGACCACTGGACACTGGTGCTGAGCTGATGTTATTAATGCTAGGAGACCCAAAACATCACTGCGGAGGTCGGGTAAGCTAATGGAGTTTTAGCTTAGCTCAGTTTCACAGTGGATCCAGTGAGCCCCAGAACCCATCTTCGGGAATTTCTCCAATTCCAGGAGATTTTTTTTGGTAACAGGCAGAATTCTTATATTGCTTCCCTGACCTAAGACATTAGGGCTAATATGGTGGAAAAGGCCAAGCGGAAACCATTAGAGCTTCCTCTACATAGAAAAATAGTTAATCAAAAACAATACTGTGTCTACATCCCTGGAAGGATTGCAGAGATTAGTGCCACTGTCAAGGACTTGGACGATGCAGGGATGATGATTCCCACCATATGATTTCAGGTCCCCATCATGAACTGGGTGGTATCTGACCACTAACCCATGAAGTTTGGCATACACAGCAGCACTTCACCATCAAATGAGGGTGCTATATACAAGCCTGGATTCATGCAGGCCTGGAAGGTACAAATAAGTTACACGAAGAAGTGGTCCAAATGCCTGTGGTCCCCACTCCTGCCATACTGCCTTCTGTCTCCCAGTCTGCACCTATGACCTCCGGGGGAGTTCCCTATGATCAACTGACAAAGGAAGAGAAAGCACTGGCCTTGTTTACATGATATGCAGGTGCCACCTAAATGTGAGCACCTGTCGCACTACAGCCCCTTTCTGGGACATCGGTGAGGACAGTAGTGAATGGAAATTCAGCAGAAATTTGAGTAATATACCTGGTTATGCACTTTGCTTGAAAGGGAAAATGACTAGACATGTGATTACATACTGATTCATGGCCCGTAGTTTGGCTGGATAGTCAGGGACATGGAAGACACACGATTGGAAAACTGGTGATGAGAACGAGGTATGTGGATAGACCTCTCTGCATGGGCAAAAATCATGAAGATATTTGTATCCCATGTTGATGCCACCAAAGGGTGACCTCAATAGAGGTGGACGCTAATAATTAAATGGATAGGATGACCTGTTCTGTGGATATCAATTCGCCTCTTTCTCCAGGAACCTCTGTCATTTCCCAATGAACTCATGAAGTAGCCATGGTGGCAGGGATGGAGGTTACGCACAGGCTCAGTAACATGAACTTCTACTCATCAAAGATGACCCGGGTACAGACACCATTGAGACTCTGCCAACAGCAGAGACCAACCCTGAGTCTCCAACAAGGACCATTCCCTGGGGTGTTCAGCCAGCTACCTGGCGGCAGGTTGATTATACTGCACTGTTTCTATCATGGAAGGAGCAGCATTTTGTTCTTACTAGAATATGTATTCTGGATACAGATTTGCCTATCATGCACATAATGTTTCTGCCAAGACTACTATTCATAGATTTATGGAAAGCCTTATCCACTGTCATGGTATTCTAGACAGCATTACGTCTGGTCAAGAAATTCACTAGCAAATAAAATGTGACAATAGACCTATGTCCCGGACATCATTAGTGTTTCCATGTTCCCCACCATCCTGAAGCACCTGGTTTGATATAATGGTGGAACTGGCATTGGAAAATTCAGTAACAGTTTCATCTAGGTGACAATACCCTATAGGTCTGGGGAAAGTTCTTTAGAAAACTGTGTATGCTCTGAAGTATCGAATACATGGGCCACCAAATTCCCATACAATTTGAGAAGCCCATCATGAACTGGGTGGTAGTCCTCCCATAGCCAGGATGCATAGGTCCAGGAATCAAGGGGTGAAAATAGGGGTAACACCACTCACTACCATCCTTAGTGACTCACTAGCAAATTCTTTGCTTCCTGTTCCCACAACCTCATATCTTCCTGGCCTAGAAGTCTTAGTACCAAAGGAAGGAATACTTTTACCAAGAGACAACACAGATTCCACTGAATTGGAAGTTAAGACTGCCAACTAACCATTATGGACTCCTCCTGCCTCTGGACCAAGAGGCAAAGGAGTTGTTAGTATGCTGGCTGGGGTGACTGATTCTGACTACCAAGGGGAAATTGGACACTGCTCCACAAAGAAAGTAAAGAAGGATGTGTCTGGAGCACAGGAGATCCCCTAGGGTGTCTCTTAGTATTACCAGACCTTGAGATTAGTGTCAATAAAAACCTAGAACAGCTCAATCCAGGGAAGGCTAATAGTCCAGACACTTCAGGAATGCAGGTTTGGGTACCCCACTCAACAAAGAACCCCTAACTGCTGAGGTACCTGCTGAAGGCAAAGGAAACATGAAGTGGGTAGTGAAAGGAGAGTTTTAATTGCCAGCTATGATCATGTGACCAGTTACAGAAATGAGAACTTTGTGATGACTGTTTACTCCATATTTTTTGATGAACATGCTAGTGTGTGTATATATGCACGTGCATACCAAATATTTTTGTTTTCTTTCCTCTCTTACCCCATTATTATATAACATAAGGTATGCTGATGTTATATCACAGTATTTAAGTTTGCTAATGTTACGGGATCTGTGGGGTGTTGTTTTTCTGGCTGGAAACCTCTGTGGTTGGTGGCGCTTTTTTGCCTGAGTTTTGTTCAGCCCACTCAGCCTGGTAGGCTGCGCTTGGTTCACACTACCAGCCTGAATCCCACATCTGCCATGGGTGAGCCAGGTGTGGAGTGGTCATGGGTGTATGGGCAAACGAGCACAGGTCTGGCCACTGCACACGGTCTAGTCATGCCAGCCATTGCAGGAGGGTGGCAGCTCCAAGCGTCAGCATGGGCCCTGGCTCTCTGTGAGGTGGCAGTTGGACCAGATGCACTACAAGCAGCTTACATGGCTGCCATCAGGGAATGCAGTGGCACCTGGTAGCTTGAAGACTCCAGGAGCTGAGGAAGTGCACACTGATTGGTCGACAGGCAGCCATGGGCCAGCCCGGAAAACACACCCCAAGTTCCCACTCTGGTCCACAGGATTGGAAGCCCAGCCCCCAGCCTTCAAGCCCTCCCTGGCCAGAAGGTAAGATTTTACTGGGGACCTACCCCCTTCCGCTCTGTCTCCTGCTGCCATTCATGGTGCCCAGGCTATAGGTGCCAATGAGCACCTGCAGGCCAGTACCAAACTGCCCTCAGGCCCCCCTTGGCTTCCTTCCTATGCTCATCAGTGCCCAAAGTTTGGAGGGGGTCTAGGTGGCAGGGGGTTGGTATGTTGGCACTGTCCTGAGTGTGTGCACACCTGGCTGGGCTGTGATATCATCCAGGCTCAGCCCCAACTTTGCTCCGAGATCAGAGCAGGTACCGACAGCAGGGAAAAGCCAGATAGCAGGAGAAGGCACTTCCAAGACTGCAAGGGCAGGGGCGGCCTTCCGGGGCCACCATAAGTGCAGAGATACTCAGAAGGGGCGGGGTTCCCATTTGTCCCTGGCTCCTGCCAACTCTCAGGAGTGTGCAGCTCTGGCCACACCTCCCTGCTGCAGCCAGTGTGATGGCAGTGGCCACTCCAGATGCGCTGCTGCTGCCATCATTAACTTTACACCATAGCATTTAAGTTACAGGATATCAAGGAAAGGAGTAAACATCCAAGGACTTTACCTTCTTTTCTTGGGAAGAAGTTAGCGCATTTTCAGTTGTGTGCAAGACAATTATATCTAAGAAGATGCATACAGATGCCAAGTTGACAAGAAGTGGACTTGTGATGGTTCGATGGTTCATTTTATGTGTCAACTTTGAGGATGTTTTTGGATGAGGTTATTAAAATCAGTTTACTGTGGGTAAAGCTGACTGCCCTCCATAATGTGGGTGGGTCTCATTCAATTACTTGAAGGCCTGAATGGGAAAAAAAAAAAAAAAAAAAGGCTGGCCTCCTCAGCAAGAGAAAATTTTTCAGCAGTCTGCCTTTAAATCTCATCCACTCCATTGGCACTCCCAGCTCTCAAGCCTATTGGCCCACATTAGAGATCTGAATTTCCCAGCCTCCATTCCATAATTCATGTAACTCACTTCCTCATAGGAAATCTCTCTCTCCCTCTCTATTTCTGTTGGTTCTGCTTCTCTGAAGAATTTTGACTAATATAGTCTGTTAACATTGTGAATTACATTCATCACCTTCAAGTATTGAGTCATCCTTATTTAGGATAAATTCCACTTGATTATGATGTATTTGCTAATATTTTATTGAGGACTTTTGGGTTTATAGTCTTAGGAGTACTGGTCTGTAGTTTTCTCTTCCTGCATTTGTCTTAGTTCGGTTTGGGCATGACAGTAACATTGGCCTACTAAATGAGTTAAAAGTATTCTCTCCTTTTCTATTTTCTAGAAGGGTTTGTGAAGTACTTCTTCTATTTTTCCTTCTAATGTGGGGCCAAATTCACAATGATACCATGTGGGCTTGGAGTTTGTCTTTTTAGGTTTTGCTTTTAATGACAAATTCAAATTTTTAAAAATCTATGACTACTTACATAGTTTATTTCTTCTTAATTTTCATAGTTTGTGGCTTTTAAGAATTTGGCTCATCATCTAAATTGTTAAATTTATGGGCATAGAATTGTTCATAGTATCCCTTCATTATCCTTCTGTTGTATGTAAAAGGCATCAGATACTATGAACAACAATCAGGGATACCTTCTTTTTTCCCCTGGTGTTGGTAATTTGTTTCTTTCATTTTTGTTTTTTGGTCAGTCTGGTTATAAGTTTATCAATTCTATTGACTTTTTTGAAGAATCAAATTTGGTTTAATTGATTTTATCTGTTGTTTTTACCTCTTAAAGGGCACTGATTCCTGTTCTCCTGTTTATTATTTCTGCCCTCCTTGCTTTAGGTTTATTTTACTATTTTTTTTCTATCTAATTGAAGTGGAAGTTTACATTGTTTATTTGAGACCTTTCTTCTTTTATAATATACATTTAATATACTATAATTTATCCTCTAAACACTGTTTTAGCTCCAACCCACAATTTTTTATGTGTTCTACTTTCATTTTATTCACTTTAAAATATTTTAATTTCTCTTGAGACTTCTTTCTTGGCCTATGCATTATTTAGAAACACAAATATTTAATTTTCAAATATAAAGATTTTCCAGACATTATTCTAATATTGATTTCTAGTTTAATTCCTTTATGGCCACAGACTATACTTGAATAATTTAAAAAATTTTAAGTTTAACTTTTAAAAAATTTAGGATATGACCTTATTTTGTAAATGTTCTATATGTACTTGAAAAGAATGTGTATTCTTCTCTTGTTGGGTGAAGTGTTCTACATATATCAATTAATTAGGTTGAGTTAGTTAATGGTGTTCTTCATGTCTGTTATATACTTCTTGATTTTCCAACTGTTTTTTTACTGAGAGAAATGCTTAAATCCACAACGATAACTGTAGATTTATCTGTTTATCCTTTCAGTTCTATTTGGTTCTGCTTTATGTATTTTGAAGCCCTCTTGTTAGGAACATATACATTTAGGATTGTTATGTCTTCTTTCAACCTGTACATTTTTGTAGTATTCAAAAATAATTTAAATACAGAATAAGGTGACATTAAATTGAAAAGAAAGCACAAAGGATTATCCCTTTTAAAAGAAAAACTGTATTTTTAACATGTACTCTCAATTTCTTCACTTTTTTAAAGTAAAGAGCTCTGGAAATCACATTACATTACAGGCTGCTGTGACTATGTTTTGATTAAATGTTTTTTGTTTTTTGTTTTTTTTCCTAAATATCTCCCTTTGTTACATTAGTTAAGTGTAGGTCCTCATTTTGGTTGGTGTAATTCCAAAAAATCACGGGCAGGGTTTTCTCCCTTCAGGCCCCAAAGCCACAGTCAAAAGTAGTTAGTTGTCTCTCCCTCTCCCGTTCCTTCTGCGGGGTTTCTTTGCGTGTTTACTTCTAAAAGATACCAACTCCCATGGAAAGACTAAACACTATCAAATCTCAAAACTAATAAACAGAAGCTCTGCTTTTACCTGTAGCCTTGCTGCCAATTATTTTTAGACGAGGATTAGGATGTGAGTTCCCCAAGGCGAGCCAGTGTACAGTGTTGGCCGTGACATGCAGGGGTGGGAATGAAGGGAAAATAAAGAAACTTTTTGCCCTTACACCAGGCTCTGAAAAGCACAATTCAGAAAACAGACTGACAAAAGCTTTCTTAAGAAGAACCTTTCTAAGCCTTGTTGGAATCTTGCTGGAAAACAATCCACAGCATTTTACATTTCTTCATATTATACCAAAGGTAGTTGGTTAACTAAGGAAGGTGCCAGCTCAGGTAGGAGATTTGAGGCCTGATGGGTTGGCCCTGGAGTGATTCTCTCCTGCACTGGTCTACTGGATCTTCTCCATTCCTCCAGCCTCAACAGCGAGAGGCCCCAGAGCTGTCATCTATGTCTCCCTACACGTTGGACATCTGCTTCAAGAACCTCTCCAAGTAAAAAGGCAGGAAACTCCCCGGCGGCTGTTTTCCACATTCCCTGCAGACCATGAAGTGAACATCTGATAACTGGCCAGGGGAGGAATAAACTCACTTTAGCTCACAGTTATGGTTTAACAGGTCCCTGTGTGTTTATCCATAGAGCCCTGGTTGGTTGGACTTGAGTTTAAATAGTTGACAGGAAGCAATGCCTTCCTTCCTGATATCCCAAACTCATGCAGAGCCAGAGGATGAACTATACTTTCCAGGTTGGTTTACCATCCCTATAAATAAACATAATATCTGTATTCATAAAAGACTCACTGCCTCCAAATAAGTGGAGTTTGAATAATTGATGTCCTTCACAAACTCCCACTGTGGTGGAAGCAAGCCTCTTGGCCCTGTGAGCTCTTAGTGACCTCTGGATGTCTTCAGCTCCTGGTGACCCAGAGTGGACAAACAAATCCCCTGACCACACCATGAGGGTCACAGGAAGCTGCGAGCTCAGAACTCCTCCTGTACATGTGATTAGCCTGAGGAAGGCCACAGCACATATGCTTAGATCTCTGCTTTAGGAATTGATTAGGAGAAATGACCCTAAATGGCTTAAACTCAAGGATGGGAACTGCCTACTGAAATCAATACGCCTTTTGTGTGGTAAGCAAGGGAGTCAGAGTGGTCAGGTCCTTGATAGCACTGTCCTGCTTCAGTGTTTGTGAGGGTGACCGGGAGCTTCTGGCCTTACTGTTTAGGGACAGCCACAGTTGAGAGGTGCCCCCCAGCAGCATCCCCAGGCTTGGTGCCAGGGCCATTATGTCTACCTACATGGCGTCCTGAAGCCCAGCCTGAGCATAGTTGGTAATGGTGTATTCTAACCAAAGCCAACATTCCCTTCCACCATCCTGTCCTGTGCTCTTGGGTTTGTTTCCAGATACAAGTGAGGATTCAGAGGATGCCCTGGCCTGCTGAAATCTGTTTGATCTATTGCTTCCCACCCTAGGCAGAATGGCCTCTAGCCTTCACCATGATTAAATGACAGTGCCACATGAGAAAGAGCCATGGCTCACTGCACCCACAAGCTGTGCTGGCTACAAAGGAACCTTTTGGTTCAGCTCAGAGGGCACTGTTCAGGGATGGGAAGGTTGTAGCTATATACATGGTGTTGGCTTCAAACACCAGTTTTTTCCTTGATGTTGTTTTGTTTTTTACTTGGTTGTTGTTGAGTACATGACATTGCTTGCTCTGCCTTATTTGGGCGACACGGGAAATGCTGAAACCTATTTGTGGAGATAAACACAAAAGTAAACACTTGCAGAAGAGGGCATCTGAGGACACCTGAGACTGTTTAACTTGTGCCTGTGACTAAGAGGAAGTGGCTTCTAACCTGGCTGCCTTTGATGTGTGGTGGAAGGAGCCCAGGGCAGTAGGGCCAGGCACATGGGAATATCGCTCGAGGCCCAGGCCACCCTCCCTAATTGAGCCTAGCAGACGGCGACGCTGGGAAAGGCACCCAGATTCCAGCTCTGCTGCTGGCATGGGCCTGGGCAGGCAGCTGAGTTGCCCACCGGGTGGTGACAGTGCCTGATTGTCTGGCTGAAAATAAGCCTGGGGGATTGTGTGTCATGGGGAAGGGGTCAGCGTCTGATCTTCATCCACATGACCCGGGGCACCTGAGGTCCGTCAGAGTCCTGCTCCCAGGTTTCTGGCTGAGTGGCCCAACAATATTTACAGCACTTGTACCCAGGGGCAGGTGCTTCCAAGACCCAGGCACCCGAAAGCAGAGAGGACTCAGCCTTGTGTTATTATTCCCCAGGCTGCGGGGCCATGCTGGTTCCAGGCAAGCTGTGGACACGTATGCACCAGCAGACACCCAACACCGAGCAAGGAGGTGGCGGGAGACACACGCACACCTGGGCCATTCCCCTCACAGTTGCGAAGCCGCTTCCCTCGGGGGCAGGCTTTCTATATCTGCTGACAGCGATCATGGCAAGATAAAATCCAAGGATGCCTGGGTTTCAGGGCAGCAACACCTCCCCTACAGGTCTGAAGCAATCCAGCTCTAAAGACTAGCAACCTTTGGTTTGCTGAGAATATTCTGGAATTCTTCTGCAGTCATTACACCCCAGATGTAATGCGTGAAATGCATGAACAAAGCCTAAAGCGCTCAGCCTCACAGAGAACACTTGTGTCCTCTGTATAGACCCAGGAGTCTCAGTTTCGGGACATCATCTGAGGATTCCGGCAACACTCACAGCCCACCCCACCCCACCCCAGTCCCATTGGAACCACAGTTGAGGCTGCCAAATTAATTCTGAACCCTAACACATGCTTAGGTTTTATAGCTGTTGTTCCAGGACCCCGAGCAGCCACTGGCTCTTTCTTACTTTGCTCCACAGGTCCCAGGTTTTCACCCGCAGAATGATTCGTTTCTCTAGTTCTCAGTTCCCTGGGCCCTGCGTGCGTCCCTCCAGCCTGTGCCTCTCTCCGTGGCCCATCAGGCCTGTCCCGGCTCCCAGACGGATGGAAGGGAGCCCCAGCGGGGTCTCAGCCACTGCAAAGCCGAGAGCCTCCTCGTGCTTCTCAAGGGTTCCTGTCCCACTCCCCTGCCTTCCTTCTCTTCTCCAGCTTCAGAGTCCATCCCTGAAAAGGTCGTTCTGCTTTTTGACCCTTGGGGTGCATGCTAGGACTCGGTTTTGCTTTTGCTCACTCCCTGGCTTCACTCTGTGACTGCTGCTCACATACCTTCCCCTGGTCTTCTCCCACTTACAACCCGGTTCCGTTTGGTCCCGGTCCCGGGATGCCAACCCAGTGTGGCTGATTCTCCCTTTGGGCATGAAGGCAGGGTACGGCTCGGTCCCTGTTCTCTGTGTATTTGTTTGGTTTTAGCACACGGAATGAACAAGCGGAAGCACAGCAGGGCTAGTTAAGACCTTAGATCTTCCATGGAATCGCGCTTTTCAGGTCCCACCTCACGTTTTACCACAGCTACCGAAGGCACCTGCCCTCCCTGGGCGCACCTCACCTGGACTCCCAGCCAGCGGAGCTGCACTGTGCGTGCTGCCATGCGTTCACTCAGGTGGACGTTTGATGGACCACATGGTGAGTTCTGTTGGCAGCATTTTTGGCTTATTTTCCAGCCGTGTCATCATCAAGAGGAAGCTGCTGATAAGCTGTCCCAGTTTAACCTTCCCAGACATGAAGGCCGTGGAGATGGCCCTTGGTTTTCTCCTCTATGCTGAAAACAGCAAAACCAAAAATGTCACCACTCAGCTTCTTTGGTTCCCGTTTCCCTACCCTCCTATGGAGTCTCTGACTTTTACCCATCCATCTTACCCTGCAGATGGTCACAGTACACAAGGGAAATTTACATGGAATGGTGGTCAGCAAAAAGATGGAAACACTCTCCTCTTCCTGGCCGAGGTACACACACTCACCCACCCTTTCCCACATCCCTCTGGCTCTCCTCCTCTTCAGCTTTAGAGTCCAAAGTTTTTTAGGAACTTACCCCAAAGACCACCCTTCTGCGCCTTCCCAGGGGCTTTTTTGCACTACAGCCTCTCCTCATTAAAAATAACAACAGACAAAAATAAATACATAAAAAACAAAAAACTGATCTTGCTCCCACATCTCCTTCCAGCTAGGATTCCTCTCCCTTCTCTGAAAGCATTCATCTGGAATTTGTCTTTCTGTGTCTGAGCTCTTTTCCCCCAGGCATTGTGATGCTGTGTCTTTCAAACCCAGTGATCTGACCAGTGCCCTAGCCTGTGCAGTGCTTTCATTATTTATTCCATTACTCTGTTTCTGTATCAGTACTGCACTATTTTAATGACTCTGGCTTTGTAAAATGACCTAATGCCTGGTAGAGAGAGGCTGTTTTTGATGATAGCGTTTAAAATTGATTTAGCTGTTCAAATTCCTTCATTGGTTCATATAAAGTTTAGAATCTGTTTTCTGAGATGAATCAAAGAATCTTAATTGCAATTGCACTTAACGTATTAATTTGGAAGTAGAGTGACTAAATCTCTACAGTGTTGAATTTTTCTATGCATGGACAGTAAATATGTATTTCTTTAATCTTTTATGTCTTTCAGTGTTTTCTAATAATCTCCATAAAGTTTGTACATTCTTGATTTATTTTATATGAGTGTGTGTATATATGTTGTAATTGTGACATTTTAAATGTTACATGACTAGTTTCTTATTGAATATTTAATGAAAGATTAGTTTCTATAACTTTATTTTGTATTCATATACTGTTAATTTTATTATTTTATCCATTGAGTTTCTTGTCTTTTTTTATATAGATGATCATATTTCACTTACAATTTTGTCTACCTTTATAATTCTTATTCTTGCCTTATTGTATTGTTTAGAAACTCTAGTACTCTATTCAATAGTAGTGGTGATAATGGGCATTTTCCCGTATTAAACATGTTGTTTTACTATTACATAAGCTGTCTGTAGTAGATTTTTGATAAGTGCCAATTATTATTTTCATGACATTTCCTTCTACAGTTAGGATGTATATGTTTTCTTCTGAATGGGCTTTAAATTTTATTGAGTGCTTTTTCTGTATCTTTTGAAAGGTACGTATGTTTTTTCTTCTTTAATATATTAATGAGATGAAATATACATCTATCTAATGAAAGAACCACCTTTTAATTTCTGGTATAAGCCTAACTTAGTCATGACAAATTACTATTTTAGGACACTACTAGATTGGAATCCCTGATATTTCCTGTAGGATTTTTACATTTATATTTCTAAGTGACCTTTACTTTTTCTTTCTTATAGGGACCGTTACGTTTATTTTAATCCAGATTTTATTTACACAAAAAATAAATTGAAAGCTTATTTATTTTTATCTGCAAGATACATGTTAATATTTTATCTTACTTCTTATCTGTAAGAATGTGTAAAAAAAGAAATTACCTGTTCTTTGACAATTTGATAAAAATATACCCAAAAAATCTGAGTGAGGTGTAGATTGCCACTGGATTTTCCTCACTGTCATTGGTGCACTCAAATTTTTCATTACTTGTTAGTTTTGGTAGCTTATATCCTACATATTCTTTGTTTTTACAAAAGTATATGAAATAGCTGTTCATAATATCTTCCTTGATTTAAAACATTCATTCAGTGTCTGTAGTTATTCCCCCATCCCCACCTTTTTTTTTTTTCCTTTTTTAGAGGTGGAGTCTCGCTGTCAACCAGGCTGGAGTGCGGTGGTATGATCTCAGCTCACTGCAACCTCCACATCCCAAGTCAAACGATTCTCCTGCCTCAGCCTCCAAAGTAGCTGGGACTACAGGTGCATGCCACTGGGCCCAGCTTATTTATTTATTTGTTGTCGTTGTTTAGCAGAGATGGGGTTTCACTGTGTTAGCCAGGATGCTCTCCACCTCCTGACCTCATCATTTGCCCGCCTTGGCTCCCCAAAGTACTGGGATTACAGGTGTGAGCACCACTGTGCCTGGCCTATTTTCCTTTTTAACTACAAGATTTGGGGTTTTGTACCTTCTTTTTCAGCTGATTCATTCTGTTAAAGGATTTACTGAAAATCTTATTAGTTTTTTTCAAAGAACCTTTGGCTTTATGAATCATCTCTAGTACCTATTCTCCCCGATCCATGTATTTCATTAACTTTTGCCCCCTTTTTAAATTCTATATCCAATTTTTTCAGTCTTTCTTGTTTTCTGCCAAATATATTAAAACTATATGTCTCCCTCTAAGTATTATTTTGGATATATTCCACAGTTTTTGATAAGTAGTAGTTTTATGCTTATCTCATTGAGAAGTTATAATTCCATTATGATTTCCTTTTAATCTGCAAATTATTGAAAAGTAAGGTTTTTAGTTTTCAAACATGGAATGTTTTTGGTGAACTTTTTCTTTGTTGATTTCTAATTTTATTGTATCATGAAGAGAGAATGCAGTCTGTGTGATGTTGGTGAATTTGTTGGGACTTTCTTTGTGTCCAAATATGTGATCAATTTTCATAACTGTTCTGTGTGCTTTTTGTTTTTCAGATACAAGTTAATATCAAGTTGTAATTAAATTATTCCTTCTACATCCCTCCTTGTTTTTTGCCTGGTTGGTGTTTTCATTTTTGAGAGGTTTGCTAACGTCTACTATAATACGGATTTGTTTATTTTCTCTATGGGTGTATTGTTTATCTTATCAGTATAAATTGTACTTCTTTGCCCCGTTTAATACCTTTGCTTTAAACTTCATTTGATGTGACATTAGTATTTCTATTCCAGCTTTTCTTTTGTTCATATTTGCCCATTTTATTAGCTTGTTTGTCTTCCTATTAATAAGTTGCAGGAGCACTTTAAGTATTTGGGCCGGCTGTTTTATTGTTTTGTGTTTGTCCCTCTGTTTTTGTTCATCCTTTCTTGCTTTTTTATTATTTTAGTAACTTTTTGAATTTCAAATTTTCAATTTAACTATTGATTTTAACAATATCTTTGCAGTTTTAGATGTCTGTCTTGGGGATAACACTCTTAACCCTCCACAGTTTACTTCCTACTAATATTGTACCATTTACCTAAAGTGTAGAAACTTTGTAGCCATATAGAAACATTTCCCATTCCTGTGTTTTATGCTATAGTAATCACATGTGTTACCTTTACCTATATTACCTCACAAGGCATTGTTATGTTTTTTGTCAGCTTTATATATTTTTAAAAATTAAAAGAAAAATAGTATCTTTATTCATAAATATACTATTTCTTATGTTATTCTTCCCTTCTAAAGATTGAATTTTCTATCTAGTATCATTTCCCTTCAGCCTGAGGAACCTCTTGGTAAGCATTTCTTATACTGAAGTTTATTGGCAATAAATTATCTTAATTTTCTTTTTACCTAAGCATGTTTTTATTTCATCTTTATTCTTGAAAGTTATTTTCACTGAATATAAACTTTTGAATTAATGTTTTTTTCTTTCAAATCTTTTAAATGACTCCTGGTCTCCATTGTTTCTGATGAGAAGTTAGTGATAATTCAAATGTTTTTTCACCTACGTGTATTTTTTTCTGGCTTCTTTTGAGATTCTTTCTATAAAAGGCTTTTTTTTAGAAGTTTGTCTCTGATGTGGCCTGCCATGGTTTTCTTTGTATTTGTACTTCTTGGAGTTTACTGAGCTTTTTTCATCTTTAAATTTATGTCTTTATCTAATTTAGAAATTTGGTGCTGTTATTTCTTTTTTGTAGAAATCATTTCCATTTTAAAAGTTGTGACAAAGTGGCCTGTTGGCATAGTAGTTAAGGTATAAGGCCTGCAACTGTGAGGTTGCTGGTTCAAATCCTCAGTGGAGCCAGTCTTAGAAAAAAAAGTTGTGATAAAATACAGATAGCACAAAATTTGCCATCTTTCGGTATATGGTTTGGTAGTTTTAAGTACATTCACATTGTTGTGGAACCAAACTCCAGAACACACTTCATTTTGCCAAACGGAAACTCTATACCCACCAAGCAACTCTCTTCTCTCCTCCCTTCAAGCCCTGGTAACCATCATTCTATTTTCTGTCTCTATAAATCTGACTCTTCTAGGTACCTCATGTAAGTAGAACCATACAGTATTTTTCCTTTTCTGACTAGCTTATTTCACTTAGTATAATGTCCTCAAGGTGCATCCATGTTGTAGCATATGTTCTAATTTCCTTCTTTCCTCAGGCCGAATAATATCTTTTTGTATGTGTATATCACATTTTGTTTATGTACTCATGCACTGACTGACAGACACTTGCGTTGCTTTCATCTTTTGGCTATTATGAATAATATGACTATGAAAATGGGTGTACAAATATCTGTTTGAGTCCCTGGTCTCAATTCCTTTGGGTATATACCCAAACATGGAATTTCTGGATCATATGATAAATCTATTTTCAATTTTTTTTTTTTTTTTTTTTTTTTTGAGATGAAGTTTCCCACTCGTGTTGCCCAGGCTGGAGTACAATGGCATGATCTCGGCTCATGGTAGCCTCCACTTCCCAGGTTCAAGTGATTCTCCTGCCTGAGCCTCCCAAGTAGCTGGGATTACCCACTACCATGCCTGATTTTTTGTATTGATAGTAGAGATGGGGTTTTGCCATGCTGGTCAAGCTGGTCTCAAATTCCTGGCATCAGGTGATCTGTCCATCTCAGCCTCCCAAAGTGCTAAGATTACAGGCTTGAATCACCATGCCTAGCCTATTTTCAATTTTTTAAGGAACCACCATATGCTTTTTCACAGAAGATGAACCATGTTACACTCTTATGACAGTGCACAAGTTTTCCAATTTCATCATGTCCTTGTCAATTCTTGCTATTATTTTTTTTTTTGAAGTAGCATGCTACTAGGCATGAAGCGGTATTTTATTGTGATTTTAATTTGTATTTTTTTAGTGATTAGCGATGTTGAGCATCTCTTTATGTGCTTGTTAGCCATTTGTATATTTTCTTTGGAGAAATGTCTATTCATTCTTTACCCATTTGTTACTTGTTTGGTTTTTTTGCTGTTGAGCTATTGGAATTATTTCATATTCAGAATATTAACCTTTTATCAGATATATAATTTGTAAATATTTTCTCTCATTCTGTGGATTGCCTTTTCATTTTGTTGATTGTATTCTTTGATGCACAGATTTTTTTAATAGTAAAATTTAACTATTTTTAGTTTTGCTACCTTAGCTTTTAGTGTCATATCCAAGAAATCATTGCCAAGTCCAATAACATGAAGCTTTCCCCTTATTTTTTCATCTGAGAGTTTTAAATCTTACACTGAGGTCTTCAAGCCATTTTGAATTCATTTTTTGTATACGGTGTTAAGTAAGGGCCCAACTTCATTTCTTCACGTATGTCTATGCAGTTTTCCCAGCATCATTCGTCCTTTTGTCCTTTCCCCCATCGAATGGTCTTGGCACCCTTGTCAAGAGTCATTTGACCAGGTATGTGAAGATTTATTTCTGGGCCCTGTATTCTATTCCATTGGTCTATATGTCTATATTTATGCCATTATCATATTGTTTTGATCATTGTCGGCTTGTAATAAGTTTTTAAATCAGGAAGTGTGAGAACTCTAACTTTGTTCATTGTTTGCAAGATTGCTTGGGCTATTGGGGGTGCCTTGAAATTCCATATGAATTTTAGAATGGATTTTTCTATGTCTCCCCAAAATACCACTGGGATTTTGATAGAGACTGCATTACATTTGTAGATCTCTTTGGATAGTATTGCTATCATGTAGATATCAAGACTACCAAATATATTAACATTAAATATCTTTCAATTTATTTACATCTTCTTTAATTTCTCTCTGCAACATTTTATAGTTTTCAGAGTCCAAGACTTTCGCCTCCTGGAATAACATTATTCACAACTATTTTATTCTTCTTGATGAAATTGTAAATGGAATTGTTTTCTGAATTTTCTTTAGAGATTGTTTAATGTTAATGCATAGAAATACACTGATTCTTGTGTGCTAATTTTGTGTCTTTGAACTTCACTAAGTTCTCTTATTGGTTCTAATTTTTCTATGTTGTCTTTTTAGAGTTTTCCACATATTTGATCATGTTGTTTGTAACCAGGGATTATTTTACTTCTCCCTTTCTAAATTTAGATATCTTTTATTTTATTTTCTTGCACAACTGCTCTGGCTAGGACTTCCAATACTATGTTGAATAGCAGTGGTAAATGTGGAATACAAGTGGTTATTCTTGTCTTTTCCCTGATCTTAGAGGAAAAGCCTTTAGCTTTTTACCATTGAGTGTGATGTTAGCTAAGGATTTTTCATATGCAGCCTTTACATATTAGGTTGAGGTAGTTTCTTTCTGTTCCTAGTTTTGAGGGTTTTTGAAAAATCACAAAATGGTGTTGGATTTTGTCAAACTTTTTTTTTTTTTTTTTTTTTTTTGGCATCAATTGAGATGATCATGTGAGGATTGTTCTCTTTTATCTGTTAATGTGGTGTATTACATTGATTGAGTTTTTGGTATAAATTTGTGGGGGACAAGTGCAATTTTGTTACATGCATAGATTGCATAGTGATGAAGTCAGGGCATTTAGGGCATCCATCCCGAGTAATATACATTGTGCTCATTAAATAATTTCTCATCATCCACCCCCTCCCATGCCCTCATGCTTCAGAGTCTCCAGTAACTATCATTCCACATTCTATGTCCGTGTGAATACATTATTGAGCTTCCACTTATAAGTGAGAATGTTTGACTTGTTTCACTGCAGACAATGACCTCCAGTTCAATCCATGCTGCTGCAAAAGACATGATTGTATCCTTTTATTAGCTAAATAGTATTCTGTTGTACATATACAACACATTTTCTTTACTTAATCCTTTGCTGATGAACACACTTAGGTTGATTCCATACTTTTGCTGTTGTTAATAGTGCTGCGATAAACATAGGCATGCAGGTATCTTTCTGATATAACAATTTATTCTCCTTTGGGTAGACATCCAGTAGTGGAATTGCTGCATCAAATGATACTTAATTGCTTTTTGTATGCTGAACCATCTTGCATTCTAAGAATAAATGCCACTTGGTCATTGCATATAATTCTCTTAAAGTGTTGTTGAATTCTGTTTGCTAGCATTTTGTTTAGCATTTTTGCATCAATATTCATCTGTAGTTGCTTGTTTTTGTAGTCTTTGTCTGGTTTGGTATCAGAGTAATGGTGGTCTCACAGAATGAGTTTAGAAATATTTCCTCCTCTTCAATTTCTGAAAGAGTTTGAGGCGGATTTGTGTCCTCTTTTTTAATGTTTGGTAGAATTCATCAAGGAAGCCATCTTCTTCTGGGCTTTTCCTTGTTGGGAAGTTTTTAATTACTGGTTCAATGTTCTTACTAGTAATAAGTCTGTTTGAATTTTCTGTTTGTTCATGACTCCATCTGAGTAGGCTGTGTGTTCCTAGGGATTTATCCATTGCATCTAGGTTATCCAATTTGTTGGCATAAAGTTACTTACAGTACTTTCTTATAATTATTTTCATTTCTGTGAAATCAGTTGTAATGCCCCATCTTTCATTTCTGCTTTTAGTTACTTAAGTCTTATCCCTTTTTTCTTGGTTCATCTAGCTCGAGGCTTGTCGGGTTGTTCATCTTCACAAAGACCCAGGTGTTGGTTTTGCTGATTTTCCTTAGTGTTTTTCCAGTCTCTGTTTAATTTATATCTGCTGCAATCTTTACTAACTCCTTTCCTCTGCTAGCTTTGACCTTACTTTGTTTTTATTTTCTAGGTCATCAAGATAAAACTAGGTGGTTGAGTTCAGATTTTTAGAAGCCTTTAGCTTTGCGGTTTTGAACCTGTTCCATGCATGCATCTGACAGGGATCGGCAGGAGATTTGAGTGGAGTTCCAAATTTGGTCTCTCCATCTACGAGTCTCTTCCTTCTAAAACTCCAGCAGCTGCAGTTACTCCAGTTCTGCACTATGGCTCTTCGGGCTGAGAAGGTGCAGATTTCTATCAGAGCAAGTGAGGAACTCATCCTGTGTTAGTTACTCCTGCCAGGTTTCATCCCTCTCCAGAATCTTCTTGCTTTTGTCCACACTCCATTGTGTCAGCCATTGTTTTCTTTTCCCAGTGCCTCAGAGTTAGTATCTGCCGTAGAGACAGAGCCATTGGGAGGTCACCTGACAATAATGGAAGTTATTATTACGCTCATGAGGAGTAATTTAAAAAAATTCCTTGAAGACACTCAGTAGACTTCTCCTGAGAGTTGTTGGCCAGAACTGCACCCAGACCCAGAGTGGAGACAGAATCACCCTGATTGCTTTGATCAATCAGGACTTAACTCTAGAGCTACAGGCAGAGGCACCCATCTCTGGGTGATCTGAACAGAATCAGAGCTAAATCAGCAAGATAGGAAACAGGCGTGACTGCTACAAGACAGTAGCGAGTGTCTGCTAGAACACTTATACATAATTTAACTTATTTATTTCTCTAATAACAACTGAAATTAATCAGCATATGTATCTTCCCTTTTAAGAAAATAAAAATGTATCATACCTTGCATTTCTGTGGTTGACATGGAGAAGGCATTGTTAAGTGTGGTAAACCATCTTAAAAATTGGATTATTAGTATCATCATCAATATAATCATTCTTATAATTATTTTCTGTATGGGAAAAAAAAAAAAAAACGAAGGGAGAATGAGTGTCAAAAGGTGTTCAGCCAGAGACAAGCTTTTCCTCCCACACTTCTCTTTAGAAACATTCCAACACCAAATATTTTCAAGCACCCATGAAACGTTTATCAATATAGACCATATCCTGGGCCATAAAATGAGCCTCAATGAATTTGAAAGAAGTGAAGTCATACGGCGTATGTTCTCTGATCATAATGACATCAGTAACAGAAAGACAAAAGAAAAATCTCCAGACACAGAAATTTAACAACACACTTCTATAAAAACTCATGGGTCAAAGAGGAAGCTTCAGAGGAAATTTGAAAAAATACATAGAACTGATTTGAAACAAAAAGATGACAGAGCAAAATTTGTGGGATGCAGCTAAAGTTAAGGGGGAAACTTATAGTACCAAAAGCTTTGTTGAGAAAAGATCCCAAATCAATCATCTAAGTCTCTACCTTAAGAAATGTTTGAAATAGAAGAGCAAAAATATGGAGAGAAGAGAGAATATAAATGTATTTATTACTGCTGAACTGCACACTTAAAAATGGCAAAGATGGTAAATTTTCTATGTATATTTTACCTTAATTTTAAAAAGAAGAAAAAAGAAGAGCAAAATCAACCCAAAGCAAGCAGAAGGAAGAAAATCATAAAGATAAGAGCATAACTCAAATGGAAAAATAGAGTAGCAAAAAGAATTCATAACCCCTCCAAGCAAGACTAACAAAAAGAGAGAAGACAAAAATTTTAAGTGCCCAGAATTAAATAAGGAGCATCACTACAGAACCTGTGGCATACAGAATACTGTGAAAATGGTATGACAGATTAACCTTCTGCTCTATCCACTCAACAAGAAGACAACTGTGCCTTGTGCCAACACGACCAGCTGCTTCTGAGTCCTGGGCAACCTGGACTGAATGTTCTTCTGTACCAAGGCTGCCTTACCCCAGCATCCTACCCACCTACAGGAAAGCTAGCTGTTGTTTGTTTTATTTTTATTTTGTAAATAAGGTAAAATACATATGATGTAAAATTTACCACCTAAACCTTTTTTTTTTTTTTTTTTTGAGATGGAGTTTCACTCTCGTTGCTCAGGCTGGAGTGCAACGGTGTGATCTCAGCTCACCACAACCTTCACCTCCCGGGTTCAAGCAATTTTCCTGCCTCAGCCTCCAGAGTAGCTGATCTCAGGTTATCTGCCTGCCTTGGCCTCCTAAAGAGCTGGGATTATAGCTGTAAGCCACTGCTCCTGGCCGAGTTCAATGTTTTAAGATTCTACCTATGGGGGAGATCATGCAGTATTTGTTTTTCTGTGCCTGAGATAAATAAACTGTTAGTTTATAACACTTATTTTATGAAGCTTTTTTTTTAAAGATGGAGTCTCACTTGGTCACCAGGTTGGAGTGGTGTGACACGATCCTGGCTCACTGCAACCTACCCCATCCTGGGTTCAGATTCTCCTGCCTTAGCCCCCAGAGTAGCTTGGGATTACAGGCATACCCCACCATACCCAGCTAATTTTTTTTGTATTTTTGGTAGAGATGGAGTTTTTCCACGTTGGTCAGGCTGGTCTCAAACTCCTGACCTCAGGTGATCCGCCTGCCTCTGCCTCCCAAAGTGTTAGGATTACAGGTATGAGCCACCGCACACCCAGCCTCACCTTAACTATTTTTAAGTGCTCACTTGAGTGGCATTATGCACATTCACACTGCTGTGCAACCATCACCGCCATCCACCTCCAGAACTCTTTTCATCTTCCCAAACTGAAATTCTGTACCCATTAAACACTAACTCCACACATTCCATCTTCCCCCCAGCTCCTGGCAAACACCATTCTACTTTCTGTCTCTGTAAATGTGATGACTCCAGGCACCTCGTATAAACGGAATCATGCAGTATCTGTCCTTCGTGACTGGCTGATTTCACCCAGCATAATGTCCTCAAGATCTAGCTCTGTTGCAACACATGTCAGAATCTTTTGAAGGTCGAATAATATTGCATTGTATATATACACCACATTTTGCTCACTTATGCATTCATTGTTGGACATCTGAATTGTTTCCATTTTTCTGTGAATAACACTGCTATGAATATGAATGTAGAAAGTTCATTTTATAAGGTGACTCAGGAGAGTTTTAATTGGTACATGATATGAGAAGTAACATCTACGGTCATGAGGCAAAGGAAGTTGCTAAATGCCTGTGGCTTGAGCCACATTAAAGGAGAGATGATTTAGGATGGGAGCTCATGTAAAAGAAACATGTCAGGGAGCTCTTGCTGTGAAAAATATTTGCCTGACAGCAGATGCTGCACTTCATGCTCCTCCACCTACTGCTTCTGGATGACCTGTGTGTGTGCTGCACACTCACTCGGCTGGCTGAGGTCTTCCAGCTCTTGGGTGCAGTTATCTGCACTTTGCAGATGAGGAAGTGGAAGTACAAAGATATTAGTAGGCCACTTCCTGTAACCAGTTGGCCGGCTCCAAAGGCTGTTCTACAAGGCATGGAAGCATGGTCAGGACATCATGGGGTGCCTCTGTCAGAAGCACCCTGGTCCCTCAGGCTCCCGATCATCCTCCACATCCAGGGTGGCTGGATGCAGGAAGGAGGCGCAGAGAAAGCAGCACATGGTGTGAAGTTCAAGGATGCAGTATGATGTGGCTCTGAGCCACACAGTGACGTGGGCAAGGGCATGCCATCCCTGTCTTGTCTCTCAGTTTCCTCATCTGTAGAACATGGACGGCCACTCTTCCTTCATGGAGATAGTGAGGAAATCACAACACACACATTGTGAGAAATCGTCCACCCACAGTAGGCAGATGATGAGTGGGCAGCAGTCTCAGGCCACTCTGCAGACCCTACACTATTCCCACGCCCTTCCCCCCTGGAGCCCGAGATGCGGGAGTGCAAGCCCATCCCCTCCCTTGCAGACCTGCCCCTCTTGACGAGGAGCGATGGTGCTGGGTGGGGAGGGCTCATGCTTTCCTGGCACAGGGGGAGGCTGAGAGCACATGCTGGAGGCAGGTGTTCCTGGCCCAATCAAAACCCCACTGTGCAGTTAAGAGCTGGAGATAACAGAACCACAACATGGTGAGCAGCAGGGTAGGGGTGGGTGGACAGAGAGTGGGGAGAGGTGTTGGGAAAGGCACAAGTTCTGGAATCAGCCCATCTGATTCCGTTCCATCCACAAGGGCTGGTCCCCTGCTCTTTTGGGCATGGACAGGCCTCAGCACAGGCCAGTTGCAAAGCTTCCCTTGGCTGAGCTCTGTAGTCCTCCTGTTACAGGGCCTAGTGCACAGCAGCTGTTTGCCAAGTGGAGGCTGTATGTCTCCCAGAAAGCTGCGTTTCCGAAATTCCTTTCTGCCTCTGTCAGTTGGGAGGGTGGCTCCCCCTTTAACTCCACTTCCCCTGTGATGAGCTCCTCCAAGCATATATCGTAGGTGCTTGATGCTTGCTGGCAGAATCAATGAATGGGTGGAGCATCATAGCCAAGAGAGTAGAGGTCAACAGGAAGAGAAAGTTCACATTTCAAGGGGAAGCTGAGAGTCAAACCCCGTGCTGTCCTGGGAGACTCATTCATAGGCATTTCATTCTGGAACTCCGCCCAAGGCATCCAGGAGCCTGCCTGGGCCTCTTCCTCAGTATTGCTGCATCTGCCCCACACTGTCTTCTAGGTCCTCTGCATCTGCTAAGGGATGCTAACTCAACTATTCACAGCACTGAGAAAGGCACAATAACCTAGAAAGCCCACACGGTAAGGACAGACCCACAGTGTATCGCATCAGCGATACTGGCTTTATTTTAGCTATAGCATGATTCCTCTCATCCTCCAACACATGAGACCTTCAGCAAGCATTTATTCTAAATCCGACCCCCGACTCCTTCCATTAATTAGAAGGCCCAACCCCTGTCTCAGCTCTCTAAGCACTGGCTCAGCCTGTTGCTTCTGAGCCTGAATACCGTGCAGGACCCCACTCTGTGTGGCAGAGAGGAGACACAGGGATGAATCCCATGAGCATCACCTTCCTCCAGGAGTTCATGCTCCAGATTCAGGGCTTCCAAAGAGATGCTGCAGAATCAGACTTTGCAGTGAGTGCTGTTTCCCTTGCTGGAAATAGTTTCTCTGGGTGACGATTAAATGGCAATGGTCTTCAGGACTGTTCTGTTCAGTGCTACAGTTGCATTGGGCCAAAGGTGCTCAGCTAAGAGGCAAACTGGACCTGAAATCCAGCTGATGTTGCTTTTCCCATGCCAAGCCAGCAGCTGCTGCTGCCCAGGGGGCACCTTCTGTAATCCACACAAAGGCGCAGCACAAGAGCGGTGCTGAGCTTGCTTCCTTCTGGTGTATCAGATGCTGGTGGGCAAGAAGGCAAAGTGCAGCGTGCAGCTCCCTGGTGGGATCCCGAACTGCTGCACACGAAGCAGCAGGGACAGAGAGACGGGTGGCCCACCCACCTGCACAGGGCCCCTTCCCTCCCCATTCCCTCTCATCTCAGCCCTGGGGTATGCTAGAGGGTTGGCGTAGCCTGGCAGGAACTGTCTCTGGAGATTCTCAGAAGGAAAAGCAGGAGAGGGAGTTTCCAGGGATTGGTAGGGAACTGCCGGGGGATGTCCCTGCCATTGCAGCCTCCTTAGCAATATTGGAATCTCCTCTGATCACAGGATGCCCAAAGGGTGAAGGCAAGAGAGACAAAAGGTAAAGTAACGAAGGTATCTCTGCCTTCCTGCTGCCTCCCCCAGGCACATACCACATCTCCTGTATCAAAGCCAGGGGCAGGTGTTGCTGGCTCTGCTTTACAAAGGAATCAACGGAGGCTCATTGAGTGGAGGTCGCTTGACCCCCACCACTCTGCTAGTCAGTGGCAAGGCCACACTTTAGACCCTGGCCTGCCTGGCTCCCCACAGCAGCCGCCACCTCTGCACGGACACCACCCCAGCCTGGAGCTGGGTGCAGTCACATGGGGGAAGCTGGAGTCCGGGCGGGTTTGGTTCTTGCATTGCTCCCGAAGCAGCTTAGCTCATCCCATCTGGGTGCGTGGGGAAGGCAGCAGGTGTGGTTCGGGGAGGGACCCGAGCCCATGTTCAACATGTCTGGAGGAACCCATGACAGCAGAAATGGCACGCGATTTCCACACGGAGAGCAAAGCCGCAGAGTGGTTTCTCTGGGAAGGCAGGTGGATGGCACCGATTACTCAAAGAGGATTTAGCAATAGGATGGAGGGACGCCTACAGGCTGGCATTAGCACACTCAACTAGCACAAGAAGCACACCCAGGCGGCAGGAGCTACAGCTGCCTCCGAGGGTCTGTGATGCCCCTTCAGTGGGCGCCGCAGCTCTGGCTGCACATTAGAGCCCCCGGGGAAGTTCCAAAGGGAACGCATAGGCCTGGGCCCCATTTCCCTGGTTCTGCTTTAATTGCTCTGGGGAGACCCTGGCAGGGGCATGCTTTTGAGTTTCAAGATGCTACTGGGCAGCTATGACAGAGAATCTTTCCCTATGGGCTCATGGCGCCCACCCAGGTCTGCCCCCCGCCCTGTCCCATGAAGCCTTCTGCCTCAAGAGTGGCAGCAGGTTGAGCAGGAGCCATGTGAGCTCAAGCAGGCTGCTCCTTACCTGGGTCTAGAGAGGCTATCTGGACAGGTGACCCGTGAGGCTCCTTCCTGGGGCAAAACCTTCATGAAGGGTGGGCTGTAGAGGACAAGAAGGCATGTGGGATGCACCCCCTTCCCAGCCCTGATGGATTGGACACTGGTGTCTCAGCCAGCTCAGGCTGCCATAGCAAAATACCACAGAATGGGAGGCTTAAGCAACAGCTTAATTTTTCTCATAGTTCTGGAAGCTGGAAGTCCACAATCAAGGTGTCGGCAGGTTTGGTTTCTCTGAAAGCATCCTGGGCTTGCAGATGGCCACCCACCCACCATGTCCACATTCGCTCCTTCCTCTGTGCCTGTCTGTGCCTTAATCTCTTTTTCCTGTAAGGACACCAGTCAGGCCCCACCCTAAGGACCCCATTTTAACCTAACTGCCTCCTTCAAGGCCCTGTCACCAAATATAGTCACATTCTGAGGAATGGGGGGTTTAGGGCTTCAATGCATGAATTTGGTAGAAACACAATTCAGCCCCTAACAGCTGTGCTGGAGGCTCGATGAGATGGCCTCCCCTAACCTAACATCAGTGCAGTGACCACACACCTGCATGTTCACCCACATGCACACACACATCACATTGATTTACAGATTTCCACAGGTTGAAACAGGTCTGACCATTTACAAATTGGCAGGTAAGTCCAAATGCAGAATTGAGTTTCACTTAGGGCTTTGGACAAAATCTCACTTAATTGATATAAGAGGCCATCAGCCCACCCCCAAACAAAGCAAAACAACAACAAAGAAAAGTATTTCAAGAAATTCACTCCATTAATGAATCATGACATAGCACAGTGGGAAGAATGACTTCTTGGGGCCAGGAAAACCTGAGCTGAAAGTCAGCAGTGCCCGTGAGCAGCTCCGGGACCTGGGGGAAGGTCTCTTCCTACGATCACTCACATCCACATGGAATGAGGCAACTAATATCCACAGGTAAATCTGATCCACCCACCTGCCTGCCTATCTTCTGAAGTCACCATTTCCCTGACATAATTGCGTCTTGCGGGTCTTACAGTTGTTTCCTGTGGCCCACTTGTTGGTGGGTGGCACCTTGGCATGTCCACCAGGTAGTGCCTGATGCTGAACATCACAGCCGGTCCCCAGCAGGCCCTTCCCTTCCTCCCTGCCTGGTCTACCCCACTGAATTAGGGAAGTTGGCTTCATTCATCCCTTCCTTCTGCAGGTCCTGAAGGTGAGGCGATGGCTGCTTCTCCACTCGCCGCCCCTGTTTGCTGTGTAAGTGTGATTGGTCACACATCACAGAAAAGTCATAAAACAGGTATTTGCCACGTAAAGTAGAATTTGAAAGCAAACATCTATGCCATAGGAAACGGCTAATTGCCTTGACTCAGGAGTGCCCCAAGAGTCTGTCTCATGGGAATCCTAGAGGAAACCATCGCACTGACTTCTGTGACAGTCATGTACTTGGTTATAATGATGTTTATCACTTACTTACAAGTTCTTACGCACCAGAGTTAAGTTGGGCCTCTTTCTGGCCCTGGGATGACTGGGCATGTCCTTGTCGGTGTCCGATGTCTTTCGCTCACCATGTTTGGAGGATCTTTCTATTTCATTGCCTGCTCTTTGCTCACATCCTATTGCAGCTCTGCACATGGCCCATGACATGAACACAACCACTGCTCTCTCTTCTGTTATTAGTGGACTTGGGGCTGCTTCTGATCTTTAGCTCTTAGGAACCTTGCCTCATAAACATCCTGTCTCTGGCTGCACCTGTGCACAGTGACTGTCAGAAACATGCCTGGCGGGTAGAACTGGGTTTCCTCACTTGGATAGGTACTGTAGACACTGCCCCTGAGTGGCTGGCAGCTTCTCTTCTCACCAGCAGTGAGAGAGCCCGCTGTGCTTCAGCCCTCCCCAGAGCTTGGGATCACCAGACCTGAGAGCCATGTGTCCTCATCCATATGTAGCTGACCAAGTGTGAGGCTGCTCTGCCCACGTTTGGGGCCAGCTTCTTTTTCTCTCCCCATCTGGCTCCCCATGCTCCCTGTGTGCCCACCCCACTTGCCCCGGTGTCTGGCTGGGCTCTTCCTGCTAAGCCAGTGCCTCTAAGGAGCTGCCAGTGATGGGAATGCACCAGGCATCCTCCAGTTCTCTAGGGCACGAGCTTTCTGCACCGGCCAGCCTGGGTCTCATCGAGTTCTGCAACCTGTGCCCACAGCTGCTGATCTCAGGAACCTGCTCCTCTGCAGTGGCTTGCCCCTGCCTGCTGCCTGCCTCTTTCTGGTCCTGTCATCTCTCATTCCCTTGGTCTCTCTCATGGCCTTGCTGTTGTCTCCCTTCCTCAGCTTGTCTTTCAGGGAACCACCAATCTTCCAGAACTCCCTCTGCCCATGTGGAGCCCTGATCTGGGTAGCACCACCCCTTTGCAAAACTCCGCTCCATCCACACCTCCCTGGGGCCTTCAGGCACCATGCAAGGGACAGCAGGACTCACCATCTCAGTGAGCCATAGCAGGGGAGCCCGGGGCCGAGGCAGTGTGGGACTGGGAACCTGAGCTATGGTGTGGCCTCTGCGACCTGGGCCAGGCACCAAATGTCTCTACGCTCTCTTCATCCAAAAAATAAAATAATTGTAAGAGTTCGGTGAGAGAATATCCACGGCAGTGTTTGGGGGTGATGTGCTGCATGGCTCAGAAGTCACTGTGAACACCATTGTCCCTTTCTGTAATGTAGCTTTCTGTCTGACACATCTAGCTGGTATGTAAGGAGAACCTGGTGCACCCAGGCTGTCAGTTCACCTTATGTTGTGGAGTGCTTATAACTGCCCCGCAGGAGGTACTCACCGTGCTCCTCTCGGCTTTACAAAATAGGAAATCAAGGCGTAGGAAGGGCACTAGCCCCGATAATGAGCAAAACTGGGAATCTCATCTCCATCGTCAGACTCCCAGCACCATCATGCACACCTCTCTGGAGCAAAGGCAGAACAGTGGGGAGATCATAGGCACCGAGGCAGGAGTGGGAAAGTATCAGAATATGCTACCCTGAAGGATGCCACTTTGGCATAAGGATTATTTTGAACTGAAGGCAGTTGGAAAACAGCCAGGTGCAGAAAAAGCTCTCTACTCTCCATGCTCCCATCTGCCTCAAGGGAGGGCAGAAATTTATTCTCCCCCTCCCCAACTTTTTGTTTTCGAGACAGAGTCTTACTCTCTTGCCCAGGCTGTAATGCAGTAGAGCAATCTCAGCTCCCTGCAACTTCCTCCTCCCAGGTTCAAGAGTTCCTCATGCCTCAGACTCCCAAGTAGCTGGGATTACAAGCATGTACCACCACACTCAGCTACTTTTTGTATTTTTAGTAGAGATGGGGTTTCACCATGTTGGCCAGGCTGGTCTCGAACTCCTGACCTCAAGTAATCCACCCACCTCAGCCTCTGAAAATGCTGGGATTGCAGGCATGAGCCACCATGCCCAAACCAGAAATTCACCCTGCAGGTTTCCCCTGCCCTCTCCTGTACAAGAAAGAAGCCACAACTCATCACTGGAGACGGCACCAAGTTGAATAGTTATAACCTTTACTAAAATAACCCTTATCTTCCATTATTTCCACCATATGTTTACCTTTCCGTTTGCCATCCCTAGAAGCTGAAAACATTTTTCCTTTGTCTTGTCACATCTCTGCAATTTATGGCTCTTTGTTAAGATGTTACACAGGCCCAAATGTTAACCACCTCAGTGGGTCACATTTTTGTGAATGCCCATGCATATGTGTATAATTAAATCAGTTCTTTTCTCTTATCAATTGCCTTTTGCCAGTTTAATTTGCAGGACCTCAGTCACTGAAGATAAGAAGGTAGAAGACAAATTTTTCCTCACTCAAAAAGCCAGGACCCCTGAGAAAGGTCCTACAGCCCTGCTCATAGCACACCATTCTTAAGAGGAGACCAGCTCTGGGGAACAGCAGGGTAAGCCTTCCCACAACATGCAGTGCAGTAGGATGTGCTAGGGTGTGGCCCCAGCCAGGGTGAGCAAGTGGCTCAGCTCCCTGTGGCCCTTGGAAGCCTCAGTACGCCTTGCAGCCTGAGGCCTGCCTGTCTCTCCTTTGCAGTCCTGGCTGCAGAAGGGGTGAACCCGTCTGGAGGGCACTGCCTGCGGCTTCCCAAGGAGCTCCTCTGGCCCTCCCTCTCCATTCATCCACTCCTCCATGGTTAACATTTTGTGAAAACAGATGCTTTCCAGGAGAGAGTCACAGTTCATTAGAGAGACGGAGAGCAGGGATCCCAGACTGCCACTGTGACCAAAATGGAGAGGCTTGCCCAGCATGGCAACCCCCTGGCTGGTGCAGTGCCTGGCCTGTCAGAGGGGCTGGGTGGGCAGGGGCAGGGCAGAGAGAGATTGCCCTACAAAGGTAAGCTTTTGTTGCTAGCATAAGAGCTGCTTTCCTTTATCTCTTTAGATAAATTATTTGGTAGATGCTGTTACTGATGTGTGCACTGTGGGTTTCAGCAAAGACAGAAACAGAGCTCTGAGACCCCCGGGAATGGCTGCAGTAATGAGCAGCCACTCCCAGCAGGCCTCTTTCAGAGGACAGAGGGGCTGCACAGAGGCAGGAAGGAGGGGGTGGGTGTGTCTCCCCATGCCTTTTGCTTCCACAGAGAGGCCTCTGGGATACAGGATCTCCCTGGGTATTCCTTCTTCAGCTGGGAGCTGTTGACACCTACCAGGGACTGGAGGACTCCTGGACAAAAGGAAGGTTAGAAAGAAGCCCAGGAAGGGCCCGGGGGAGAGGGAAGTACCAAGAGAGAAAGATGGGGTTTCCTGGGGGTACCTGGACCAACCTGGGCCCTATAATCTGGGCCCTGCCCTGGCTTGTCACTACTGACCTGCTCTCCCAAACGCCAATCAATTCAAATGGTGGCTCTTGCTTTTATGGTTTTGTTTTGTTTTGTTTTCAGAGTCTTACTCTGTCTCTCAGGCTGGAGTGCAATGGTGCAATCCCGGCTCACTGCAGCTCCATCTCCCGGGTTCAAGCAATTCTCATGCCTCAGCCTCCTGAGTGGCTGGGACTACAGACGCCTGACACCGTGCCCAGCTAATTTTTGTATTTTTTAGTAGAGACAGGGTTTCACCATGTTGGCCAGGCTGGTCTCAAACTCCTGACCTCAGGTGATCCACTCACCTCATCCTCCCAAAGTGCTGGGATTATAGGTGTAAGCCAGCCTTTATGTTTTAAATAGCCTCACTGAGGCATAATTGACAGAGAACAAGCCATGCCTATCTGACGTGTTCGATTTGGTAGCTTTGACATAGGCAGACGATCAGGAAGCCATCACCACAGTCAAGACTGTGAGCACATTCATCAGCCCAGGCGTTACTTGTCACAGAGCATTTTCACAGATAGCTTGTTTCTAGTTTTTATCTAGAAATTTCATTAAACGAACTGGTACGGACACAAATTGACAGCAAATAGAAATCGAAGGCATGAGCCTCTTTTCTGTGGAGGCCGACAGTTGGGGACAGTCACCACTTCCACACATGCCCGTAGGGACTCCTGCAGGCCACCCACCCTGGTTTTCTGGAAAGCAGGAGAACATCCCAGAAATGCTACATGGAGTTCCTGAGGAGGGTTTGCTGCCGGCTGAGGGAGAACCCAAATGTAGACGCTCGGGCAGAGGGGATGGTCCCATCACCCTCTTCAGAAGGCGCTTGGTGGTAGGACGGAAAAGGGCAGCTCTCGGGTGTGGATTTAAAATCCTAGTCAGGCCTCGAGTAAAATTTGGGAAAGATTCCTTTCCTCCTGCCAATTCCCAGCGCAACTGCCTTCTCCTCAGCACCTACTAGCAGAGGGCATCCCAAACTCAGTACCCACAGAGCCCAGGCCGGAAACTCAAAAACTCACCCGAGTTATCACAACGGGGTCTTGGCTCAGGGGCAGGCCTCGATCATCTCTGGCTTCTCTTGTGGGACTTACTTATTTATTTTTTGCTAAAAACTGAATACCTGGATTCCTACGTGCAATCTCCTCATTCTCACAGTTGGCAACGTAATGATTTTTCAAACACATCAGAGGAGGCAGGTCTGAGGGCCCCCAAACTGCAGGTGCCCTGCTCGAAGCATCAGCCTTATTGGGTGACTCCACCTTGGCGCCTCCTTCCCGGCTCTGGGAACCCCTCTTCACCCCACAATAGATTCTTCTTGCATTTCACTTCATGTCAACAAACTTTCAATGAGCAACTGTGGCTGTCATGTCCAGGGCCCTGGGCTGGGGTGGAGGCTGCAGAGGTGATTGGCCATCCCTGTCCCTAGGGAGACTTGCCAGCTGATGTGCGCCACCACGGAAGGCATCCTAGTCTGTGAGCTTAGGGAAGAGAAAGCAATTGCTCTACAGGGGTGCTCCCGGAAGGCTGCAGGGAGGAAGGGGCACTGGAGCCGAGAAAGATGATGAAGATCTGCAGGTCGGCAGCAAGGAATAATAGAGCTGCAGAGGTGGGGAGTGCAAGGGGTGTACTGGGATGACAGGTGGTTTGCCTGTGGGGCCAGACTGGGGACCCCAGGAATGCTGGGAGAAGAATGATTTGAAAAAAAGATTCATCTCTTGGTCTCTCTCCCTTTCTGAGGTCTCCTAAGGCATTGCCTCTGGGCCTCTTGGGGGTTCTGTGGAATTTGCATTAGGGTCCTAGAAGCCTAGAAAGAAGAGTGACCACGAGAGTCTGTCATTGAGACCCCATCCAGTGCAGGATCCCTGTCTCCTATAGCACTACATTCATCGACATCCCTTTCTCACCCCTCCATCAAATAGGCCAGACCTCCAGTGTCCCTTCTTATGGAAATGGGGGTGGTGACTCTTGAGTTTTTCCCGGCATAAGAATAAAAGAATGAGCTGTCAAAAGTTGCCTGGAATCGGAACTCGGAGCGCATTGGAGCCAGGAGAGAAGGAATGGATACAGACAAGCTTCCTCTGGCCAGCTGTGCCTACACTCTATAAAAATGTGTCAGATTCAATCACCCGGGTCTGGGGGCTGTTGGTGCCAAACATCTGGATCTTTGGCTGGGCCCCTAAGACGTCAGGATGTTGCACTTTCCACCTGGAAGTCTGCCGTCTCTAAGTGCTGCTCTGACTCGGGAGAGGGCGAGCACCTGGCCAGGCCCAGCCCACTTCCTCCGAGGGGCCTCGCCCCAGCTCCCTGCAGACGGATAGGACACACGTGTTCCCAGGGCCTCTGGGGTGGGGGATGGGGAGGAGGCAGGGCCTGTCTAGCCTGTTCTGGGTCTTTCCTGCCTCTGAGGCAGCCCTGTGTCCACAACCAGGAAGTTGCATCCAGGTGGCTGCATCCTGGGTTGACTCAGGCCTGGCTGCAGTAATAAATGACCAATAGGCCTGGCTCCCAGAAGGTGGAAGCAACGCTATTGGGCTTTGCTTATGAAGGAAGAAATCTACTTACATCCGACTCTCTCCTCTCACCAAGAATAAACCAAATAGTTAATTCCAAGGGTCCGAATTCCCAGAGGAGGTGTGTGTGTGCCTGTGTGCATGGGTGTGTGTGTCTGTGTGTGTAGGGTTATTGCTTCCGAAGGAGCCAAAACAATGCCAACCTTTCAAAATACTTTCCAGCAATACAGTGACCTGAATTAGAGCCCGTCATCCCCACTAATTTTCTAGTAAGTAAAGATGTTTCTGACCATCTAAAGGAGGTGGCCAGGAAAAGCCAATCAATTTTTGTGAGCTGTAACACCCCTTCCCTCTCCTGGCTGCTGTGAAGGGCACTGCCCAGGTGCAAGTGCAGAAGTTGGCAGGAAATGTCTTGAGAATATTAAGCTGCATTGTAGTTTTTCTGTCGGTTAAATGTGGAATTACCATGTGCCCTGCACTTCCACACCAGGCATATACACAAGACAAATGAGAATAGATGTTCACCCAGAAACCTGTTCGTGAATGCTCATGGCAGCACTGTTCGCAACAGCAAAAAGTGGAAGCATCCTAGATGCCACTGTTTGGTGAATGAATCAGTAAAAAATGGTCCATCCATATAATGCATTATTTGGCAGTAAGCAAGAATGAAGTACCAATACATCCTGCAACATGGATGAGTCTTGAAAGCATTATGGTGGCCGGGGGTGGGGGCTCATGCCTGTAATCTCAACACTTTGGGAGGCTGAAGCAGGCAGATCACAAGGTCAGGAGTTCGAGGCTGCCCTGGCCAACATGGTGAAATACCGTTTCCTTAAAAAAAAAAAAATACAAAGTTAGCTGGGTGTGGTGGCACATACCCGTAGTCTCAGCTACTCAGGAGGCTGAGGCAGGAGAATTGCTTGTACCTGGGAGGTGGAGGTTGCAGCAGTGAGCCAAGATCGTGCCACTGCACTCCAGCCTGGGCAACCAAGAAAGACTCTGTCTCAAAACAACAACAACAACAACAACAACAACCCACATTATGGCAAGTGAAAGAAGCCAGACACAAAAAGAACAATATTGTCTGATTCCAATTATATAAAATGTCCAGAATAGGCAAATCCATAGAAACAAAAAATGATTACAGTTTCCTAAGGTGGAGGCAGGGAGGAATGAGTGACTGCTGATGGCTAGGGGGCTTCTTTTACAAGTGATGGAATGTTCTAGAATTTGGTGATGGATGTACAACTCTGTGAATATATTAAAAGCCATTGGATTGTGCACTGTAAATGGTTAAATTGAATATGTGAATTATATCACAATAAAAACTTTTTTTTTTTTTAAAGGCAAAAAAGTACTCTCAACCAAGTGCAGCTTTTTAAATTCCCAGATAGCTGCCCACCCAATCAGCCCACACAGTTGAGGGTTTTTTTGAGCTGTTTTCTTTAGCTGGAGTCTCACGCTGTTGCCCATACTGGAGTGCAGTGGTGCAGTCTTGGCTCACTGCAAGTTCTGCCTCCAAGGTTGAAGTGATTCTCCTGCCTCAGCCTCCCAAGTAGCTGGGATTACAGGCACCTGCCACAATACCCAGCTAATTTTTTGTATTTTTAGTAGTGATGGGCTTTCACCATGTTGGCCAGGCTGATCTCTAACTCCTGACCTCATGATCCGCCTGCCTTGGCTGTCCAAAGTGCTGGGATTACAGGCGTAAGCCACCACACCAGGCTAAGGGTTTTAATAGAGTTAAATTACTGATTTATGTTATGTTGGTTGGCATCCAATATTTGGAATCATGGCAAGATAGAATTGATCTCATCTCCTGCTCCCAAGGAGATAATAGTGACATAAAAGGCTGAGCTATGTTATTATGATTTTAGAGGAAGGAATGGATGCTTATTATCCCAGAATCCAGTATTTGAACCCATGAAATACAGAATGATAGCTGGTTTGGTTTTTTTAGAATCAGGGTCTTGCTCTGTTGTCTATGCTGGGGTGCAGCGGTACAATCATGGCTCACTGCAACCTCCAACTCCTGAGCAAAGTAATATCCATGTCTCAGTCTCCGAGTAGCTGGGACTATAGTTGCATGCCACCACGCCTGACTAATTTAAAAAAAATTTGTAGAAATGTGGTCTTGCTATGTTGCCCAGGCTGCTCTCAAACTCCTGACCTCAAGTGGTCCTCCTACTTCAGCCTCCCAATTTGCTGGGACTACAGCCATAAGCCATTGCATGCAGTAGGATCTATGAAATAAAAAATGATAGCTTGTTGTTTTGCTGTGTGGCCTTGTGCAAATGACCTAGCTTCTCTGGTTTGTAGTTTCTTCATTTATAAAATGTGGATAAAGTGGTACCCTAGGGTTGCTATGAGGATTAAATAGGTAAAATATTTAAACCACTAGGCCAGGCACAGTGGCTCATTCCTGTAATCCCAGCACTTTGGGAGGCTAAGGCAGGCAAATCACCTGAGGTCAGAAGTTCAAGACCAGTATGTGTAACATGATGAAACCCCATCTCTACTAAAAATGCAAAAATTAGCTGGTCATGTTGGTGAAGGCCTATAATCCCAACTACTTGGGAGGCTGAGGCAGGAGAATTGCTTGAACCTGGGAGGCGGAGTTTGCAGTGAGCCCATAACACAACACTGAACTCCAGCCTGGGTGACAGAGTGAGACCCTGTCTCAAAGCAAAACAAACAAACAAAAAAATTAAGCAAGTAACAGCATTTCCCCCCACCCTAACTATAAAAGAAATGCCGTATCTCTTCAGCATACACCATCTGGAAAATTCGGAGAACTGTAAAGAAGAAAATGAAAGCCCCACCACCGTACCACTGTGAGATGAACATGGTTACCATTTTGATGTGACTCCTTCCAAATCCTCCCTTCCATTCCCGATAGCATTTTAGGTTGTGCACTTTCCTTTGGAATTTATGACTTGCCTTTCACCCTGAGTGCATAGATCAGCCTTTTGTGTGTGTGCAAAGTATCTGGAATCTCCAGAAGCCAGTGCAGGGGCTTAAACACAGAGAAAAAAACCCCCCTCCATCCCCCGGCTTCGCTCTCAGGTGTGTACCCACTGCGACTTCCAAAGCTGGGTGCATGAGTTGTGTGTTTCTTAAATTACACCGACTGCAGAAGCCACGTGGGAAATGAGCGATTCTCCAAACGGGGCTTTTATTTGTCTTGTGTGACTAAGTGTGCCTCCAGCCCAGAGGAGAGGAAGTATATGGAGTTTCCTTCTTGGAGAGACCAGGCCTCTTTAAGTATTTTTTAAATTCAATTAGCTTGAGAGGGAAGGTGGGGAGGGTCACCAGCTGTGTGGTTTGTGAGTCACTTAAATTTCAAGCTCTGAACTGCATATTTCAGGCAATGGACATCTTAAGGCTTGGGGATTTTATTATTATTTATTTTCAAGTCTGGCCCTGGAACAGACTGGTTCTGTCCCCTCCAGATTTTAGCATTAGATTTGATGTCCTTAAAAAAGGAAGTAATCTGAGATATCTGTGACATAAATTTAGGAGATTAAAAGTGAAATTAAAGTACAATGAAAAGAGGGTCTGGTGCTGTGCAGCCATGGAGAAGAGACGGGTTGAAAGTCTAAGCGTCAGGCATTCGCCTCGAGGTGGCCTCCCTGCGGCTGACGTTGGCTCTGAACCTTGATTGGGTCCCACAGTTTGACCGCAGGCAGAATATTTAAACTGAAATTGTCCTGGAAAGTTTGGGAAGCATGATTGCCCTAAGTATTGCCTGTGCTTTATCTTGTTTATGGAACATATATTAGCACATTTAAGCACTCATGGACCAGGAAGTCAGCAGTGCCAGTGCCAGGGTGGGAGCGGGGGTGGACTCTGATTTATCCTATTTTCGAGTTTCTGTGGTGTAAACAATCCCACCGAACTGACATCACTGGAAGTTGGGGAGAGGTAGGCAGTATTATATGGTACATATTATATGGTATTTCCACCATATAAACACCAGATAGATTGTAAATAAACATAAACTCAATGGTAAAATAAGTAGGAAGCGACGGGTCTGATGAGTTTTAAGTCTTACCTTTACTCCTAATACAATTGTTTTTAATATAACGTATCTCATTGTAAGCTTACTATTCTATTTTTTAATAATAAAAGCTGCGTTTAACAAGCAGCTCACAAGATTTCTGCAAATTTAACAGCATTCCCTCATGACCAGGAATGGGGCAGCCTCAGGACACAGCTGTCTAATGGGGCAGGTCGGGAGGGAGCAAGCACACACTGGCCTGTGGCTGACAAGGTCTGGGAAGGCCCCCGCTGTCCTCACCCTGCCAGCTCTGCAGCCCAGCTGTCTGTCTCTCTGGCTAAAGAGGAGCCAAGGATGATTCTTGGTTCCCAGGTCTCATCAAGCAGCCTACTGGACTGGGGCTGCTGGCCCCATCTCCAAGCCTCGGACCTGCCTGGCTCCCCGCACTTCTGTGGCTCTGTTCTGAGTCCGTTTGCCTCCCTTTCTCCCTCCCTCCCTCCCTCCTTCCTTCTCATTGTGTCTGTCTCACTAAGTGCAGGACAATAAGGCAAATCATCAGCCTACTGTGTGTCATTTTTTTTTTTTTTTTTGAAACAGAGTCTCACTCTTTCGTCCAGATTGTGCAGTGACGCAATCTCGGCTCGCTGCAACCTCTGTCCCCTGGGTTCAAGTGATTCTCCTGCCTCAGCCTCCCAAGTAGCTGGGACTGCAGGCATGCACCAGCATACCCGGCTAATTTTTGTATTTTTAGTAGAGATGGGGTTTCACCATATTGGCCAGGCTGGTCTTGAACTCTACACCTCAGGTGATCTACCACCTTGGCCATCCAAAGTGCTGGGATTACAGGCATGAGCCCTTGCCCCCAGCCCTGTGTATCCTTCTTAAACATCATTTGCAGGGAGGGTCAGGTGGGGACACTTGAAAATCTCATAAGCTGTTGAAAAGAGGCCAGAGACAGAAAGCAGCAGCTGTCCCCTACAGGCTGTGTCTGTAGCTCCCTGGCCTGGCTGCCTGGGGCCATTACATACCTGGGAAGAGGGAGGGAAGTGCAGAAGCGCTCTTTATGGAGCATCTGCCAAGAGGGAAATGGGGCTGATGCTGCCCAGAGGAAAGACCACCTCTTGGCTGAGTTAACCCACATCTCTTCTTGTCTGGAGCTGCCTCAGATAACCAACCTGGACCCATGCCGCCCCTGACCCAGAACAGGCAGAGAGGTCCATGCAGCAAACCCCAGAGAGAGAGAATGAGGTGCCCACTCTTTACTCTCGAGCCAGCTCCCTGGCTTGGCACTGCACGACCAGGGAGGGGAAGGGCTCAGAGTGGGAGGGGAGAGCCTTGCCAAGGCAAGTCTTGGAGGAGACACACTCCCACATTTACAGACAAAGACATGCTGATCCTGAAGATATCATTAACTTAATTTTATAGGACAGAATGGAAGCTGGCCAACTTGGGGGAAGGAAAAGAGAGGGGAGAAATGGGAATTATAGAATATTTTAAAGCAGTTGCAATGGATTACTTTCGATTCCTTTCAAGAACATAAAATAACTTGAGGGAAGTTAACCATGCCTTGCCAAGTAGTCTTATGCAAGGGATTTTTTTTTTTAAGTTAAGATTACTGTGCTATTTGCATATTAAGAGTTTGTAAGAAACCCTACAGGCTAAAGCATCCAGAGGCTCAGTAGGGTGGGAAGGAATGAGGGGGGTTCAGGATGGAGATAGTATTCAGTTATTGAACTCAGGACATCTTGAATCCACCATCTCAGCCCTGAGGGCTTCTAACTCTATGTTTATGAATATAAAACCATTAGCCAAAATTGTTTCAATATTGGCTATTTTGGAGAAGAAAGTATCTTCTAGAGCGAATCCCAGCATGGTCATTTCAATTCATGATCATTTTTCCGTGAAGCAGCATTGGAACAAAGTCCCTCTCTCCTATTGTCATTTGTACTTCACTGAAACTCCTTTATCCAGATTCTTTCTTTTTTTCCAAGGCAACAACAACTAGGCTCTCCAACCCCACTAGGACTCTCCCCTCCCCTCCTAAATGGCTGGTATTTATTGGACAGTCTCCGTGCTCAGGGATTGGCCCCAGCAGCTCCAGTCCCAGGTTAAAAATCCTGGGGAAGCCTCTGATAGGTCGAGCAGTGTTGCCTGTCCATTCCTAGCCCAATCACCTTTGGGCAATGGGCAGAGATGCAATGATGTCCCCACCCATCTTAGAGGCTAAGGCGGAGTCTGCAAGCAGATGAAAACCCTGCTTCAACCTGGCTGGGTCTAGAATGGGGCTTCTGTCTTGGGCAGATGAAACACACCCACCCATGATTGCTTTGGTCATTTTTCCCAAATGCTAAATGGTCGCAGCTGAGTTAGGGGGACTTCTCCAAAACTCCAGCACTTCACAGATGTGTGTGGGTTAGCACGGTGGCCTTCCAGAGGAATGGGGAGGCACATGGGGCATCAGAGAAGCCCCACCCTGTGAGTACCAGGCTGGGCTGGCCAGGAATCAGGTGGCCATGGGTCCTTTGTCCACAGGGCGGGGCACGGTCAGAGCTGTGAGTGGCCCCACACCTCCAGGCAGACAGAGGCTGTGGGAAAAAGGGGCTGGTGGAGTCAAGAAGGCTCTCCTGAATGTGGGTCGCTTGTTCTGTTCTGTTTTGCTGCTCAGCGTATTCCAGCAGGCCCCATCTAGTTCTGGTCCAGCTCTGGGTCAGCTGTGTAGGGACTGTGACAATGCCTGTCTCCTATTAGGGTCCTGCAAATCCTCAGGACACCCAGCCAAGGCACGTTTGTCACCTGCTTTGTACGTCTCCACTGCATCTTCAGTAACATGGAGCTGTCCTTAGTCTCCAACTCCGGGACTGTGTGAGAACCAACGAGGTCCACAGAGCAAGGTCCTGGCATGGCCTGCAGGTGGCCCATAAGGACTTACAATTGCAACTGCTCTCAGGAGCTGGCTGGCGCTCAGGCCCACCTGCCTCCCCACTCAGGGGTGGCTACCATCACTCCATGGGGCTCTGAGTAACCCACAGAAGGCCTGGAGCCCTGGGGTGGAGTTGCCTCCTGCCTACAGTGGGGGAGATCCCTGCACCTGGGACTCAACTCTGATGGACTGGGTGAGTCTCTCTGACAGCCCCTGGGAGGGCAGAACTTGTGGAGGGGCTGGGCAGTTGCTGTCATCCCAGGAGGGCACTTGGCTGGGTGGCCCAGGCTGAATGGCTGAGCTAATAATGCCTGTGTGCCGAACTTGTGTGAGCCATAAAAACCTAAAGCAGCAACAAAGTGAAGATGAAGGAGATAGACCCTCTTACAACCCTTGTTTCCAGCTCTCAGGGAAGGTGGTGGAGGGAGGAAGCCTGGCCATGTGGAGGGTGAGGCCTCGGGCAGGTCTCTGCATCCCACCCCAGGCACCTCTGTCACCCAGACACAGACACATAGACAGGGCCTCCCCCTGCATGGCCTCCTGTGGGTAGGGGCTTCCCCAAGTGAGGAGGGGCCATCAGGAAGCAACGCCTGGCATTCACAAAGACTTGAAGGGTTCCACAGGTCCCACCAACTCCCCGGCTGGAAGAGGAGTCCACTCACTCCTGTGCTGTGGACACAGCCAGGTGGCAGGTCCTGTCCCTGTGGCCCTGAGGACTTGAAGGATATCCCTTATCTGCCTCTACCTCAGGCTTCTGCAACCTTTTGCATGGTGCCCACAAGGTAACCAAGCCTCACCCCCCACCCCACATTGATGGGGAGGGAGGCTCAGGAACCACATGACACACATGAGCCCTGCTTCTGCTGTTATTCACTCACCTCCAAGGTGGCTCTAATTATTCTTATTTTATAGAAAACTGATGACCAGAGATGCCCCCAGAACTGGTCCACGTGCATCCAGGGTTCAAACACAGGTCATCGGTTCTCTAAGGCCTACAGCAGAATTACAGAAACCTCAGTGCCATGGGACCAAAACCACCACCACAGGACCAAGACCACCACCACGACGGGACCAAGACCACCACCACGGGACCAAGACAACCACCACCACGGGACCAAGATCACCACCACCACAGGACCAAGACCACCACTCCCACAGGACCAAGACCACCACCACAGGACCAAGACCACCACCACCATGGGACAAAGATTAACACCACCATGGGACCAAGACCACCACCACCACGGTACCAAGTCCACCACCATGGGACCAAGGCCACCACCACCACAGGACCTGCTGGTCTCTGAGCTTCAGCTTCAGCTTCCAGAGAGAAAGAGAAGGCAGGTGTATCTGACTGGTCCAGCCCAGGTCCTTGGGCTGGCCAGGGCCCTAAATGTCTCTACCATGTGCCAGCCATGGCATGCTTCAAGCCCTCATTGCTCCCAAGAGCCACTGATTTGCTCCCTCAGCCAGCTGGGGCTGCTCCATGTGGAGCAGCAGAGACTTACTCAGGCCACCTTACTTGACGACCTTATTACCCCGTGTCCTCAGCAGACTGGCCAGCCAAAGTGGGGGCTGCCCAGCTCTTCTCTCTGCCTCCTTCTCTGTGTCTGTCCCTCTCCTCTCATCAGTCATGAGTGTGGGGAAAACAGATGAGTGAATGAGGGCACACAGGAGGAGCAATGGAGGGAGAGAAGGAAGGAGAGAAAGATGGTGGGAGAAAGGGAGAGAAAGGAGGAAGGGAGAGAAAGGAGAAAGGGAGGGAAGGAGAAAGGGAAGGAAGGAGAAAGGGAAGGAAGGGGAAAGGGAAGGAAGGGGAAAGGGAGGGAAGGAGAAAGAGGGAAGGGGAAAGGAAGAGGAAAGGGAGGGAAGAAGAGGAGGGAAGGGATGGGGGTGGGGAGCAGCGCATCTGGTTTCTGGTTTCCTGACCCTCCTCTCACCAGCTGAGAAACGCTGGCCGAGATCCTCATCCCCTCCGAGGCTCATCTCCCTCATCTGTAAAACAGGGCTGCAAGACCTTCCCTTAGGGACCTTCACTGGAGCTGGGACCAGGCCCTTCATTTCCCTCCTGATCCTGAGGTCAAGGAAGGACCAGGCTCTTTCCAAAACAGGGCAGGGATATTTTGGCTTCTGTGTCTTCTAATGACCCTCCAATGTCTCAGGTCTCCAGGAGGGAAGGAGCAGCACCCGCCCACCTGCAGGACCCTCCCCAGCCTGGCTCACAGGCTGCGACCATCAGAGATTGGCTTCCAAACTAAGCCAATCAGTTCCTCTCCGACCTCACCCCCTCATCTGCAGGTTAAGCAGTGAGGCCTGGACCAGGTGCCCCACAGAGAACACAGTGCACGTGCCCAGGTTCCTCTGGGTGATTTGAGGTGGGGAGAGAGAGGTGGGATTCAGGGCCAGTGCCCGGGGTCTGCCTGCCTAGAACTGCTGCAGCTCCCAGGGAATGGGGTCCAGGCTGGCACCAAGCCAAGGTCTCCAGACCACAAACACCCAGACCTTGGCTTGATCTTCTTAATTTCCATAATCCTCTTAATTGGTCGATCACAAGGCCTGCTAAATCAATCAGATTCTCTCTTGACCGCCCCCCCCACCCCCGTCTCTGTCTCACGCTGGGGCTCCCTCACTGCTTGTCCCCTTGCCTCTCTGTTTCTGTCTCTGGATCGCCATCTCCCCCTCCTCCCATATTTCTCTGGGCCTGTCCCTCCACTCCCCTCTTTCCTTCCGGCCTCACACTTTGGCCCCCATCCCCCTCCAGTGGTCTCACAGGGACAGCTGTGAAGAATTAGGAGCTCCACGGTGAGTATCAGCCCTGAGCGGCCGGGGAGGACTGATGTCTCCGTGGGAGATCGGGCAGGTTTTCTTAATTATTTCACCCAATAGCACATGTCCTGAGGCTCTAGGGGTTTTTCTTGGACTTTCCCTCCTCTTGAAATCTTGATTCTCACCTGAGTTAGACAGTCTGTCTTTGTCTCAGGCCCCCAGACGCAGTCCCAGCCCCCCCATGCCCCTAAGCTTCCAGAGAGCATCTGTGGCGAGCCCAGGAGCCCTGGGAACTGGCCTCCCTTGGCCCGCATCCCCACATCCCTTCTCTTCCTAGGATGGGGTGCCTCTCCTTCAAGAGTCTGCTTGCACCATGCTGCCTCAGACCCCAATGGAGGGGCTCAGAGTCACACCTCTGGAAAGGGATTCGGGACCAGTTCTTACCCTAAGGAGCCACCAGTAACAGCTGCTCCCTGCCCGGCTGCTCCCATTGAAGCCAACTCCCTGGATGTCAGCGTCTCAGGGACCAGAACTGCTGCTGTCCCCTCGGGCAAGCTGCCCACAGAGCTACTGCCTTCTTCTCTGTGGAATGGCGGCAGCAAAGGTACCTGCCTCACAGGACGACTGCTACGGCTACCGCAACTCACTGAGCACCTACTCTGTGCCAGTGCCACGTCATACCCTTCCTGCCAATTATCCCGTTCTTCCTCACAGTGACCATGGCAGGAAGGATTTGTATGACCATTTCATGGATTGAAAGAGCGCAGTTTAGAGATGTGAAATTATTTTGCTAGGGCCTGAGAGCTACAGGAGGTGGTGTCATGGAACCCCAGCACTTATCTGGGGTGTTTTTCATTATTTGAGCCACAGGAAGCCCCTGGTGCCTTCTACCTCCCTGCCCCATGACATTCCCTGCTGCTGTGGCCCTGTGCCCACATGGGCTCCCACCACACAGGAGGAGGGAGCTGACTGCCCTGGCAGCTCCGCTTGTGGTTAAAGGAGAGGGAGCTCACATTTCAATTCTTTCTGGCTTGGAAAAGGCCATTGGAAAACACAGCCCTCTCCACCCCTCAGCGATGTGTGTTCACAGCTTGTCAGTCCTGGCAGGCCAGAGAGCTCCCCCGAGGCAGTGGAGGAAGCTGGGGCTGTGGGCGGCAGCCAAGCTGTGGGGCTTTGAGAGTCCGTCTCTGGGTACAAGCCCGTCATCCTGCAGGGTTCAGAGAGCCTGGGGGTCTGAGACTGGCTGAGCGCAGGGCTCTGGGCATTGGCAACGTGTCTCACGCACAGTGAGGCTGATATATGATGATGGAACTGCAGAGCGGTAGATCCAGAGGCTGTGCAAAGGAGAATGCTATTCTCTCAGCCAGCAGGCCCCTAATTACGGGTTGCAGGCGGGTGGAAGGGTGGAAGAGCTTCCTGCTGTGAACAGTCTCTCGGGAAAGCTCCATTCTTTATACTGGCGGAGGGGAGAATGAGGAAAAGGAGGCCTGGCCAGATAAGCTAGATTAGACAACCCTGTCAGGTTTGAATCATAGAAACACAAACCAAGCTGTCTTAAGCAAAATGAAACACTTTGAGGAGTGTAATTAAAATGTTTAAGGAGTAGCTTCAGGTATAGCTGGATCCAGATGCTCTAACAATGTCACCAAGACGCAGTCTGTCATTCTCTAGCTCAGCTTTCTTTGGCTTGGCTTCAGTCTCAGGCAGGTCCTGTGGCTCCCTGGGCTACATCAGGGGCTGCAAACAAACTCAGAGGTTGCCACTCAGAGTGAACTGGGCCAGGTGTTCATCCGAACTCATCGCATCAGTCGGGATGGACTGTGCTGAGTATTTCAGCCTTGCTCATATCCTTCTCCCGAGTGGAGGCATCCATGCAGGACTGCAGAACCGTGCGATGGAATACAATTGTGATGGGGTTGACACCCCAAGGAAATGCGGCAGCTGATACCAGGAAACAAGAATGAACCCGGGGCTGGGTCCACCTTGCCCAGGTCACGTTGACACCCCATGACTCCATTTCCTCATCAGCAAGAAAAGAGGTGCTGTAAGGCCCTTCTCCCCAGGTGGGTTCCACATCCAAGTGTCCATGGCCCTATGGGTCAGGTGTGAGTTGTAAAGAACTGGGGGTGAAGGGAAGATCTGAGCCAGGCCTCCACACCAGCCACCCCTCACCTCAAGTTCAGCAAACGAAGTGGAAAACACCCCAAAGTAAAGACAAAGGCTCTGTCGCCTCCCCCGGCTTCTCCTTGCACTTGGGGCTGCCTGGGCTCCACTGATTTACTGTCAGCTCCTCTTCCTGCCCAGGGAACTTCAGAGTGTCTCACCTGCCGGGAGGCTTGTTCATCCCTCTGGCACCCACTGCCTGCCTGGAGGCAGCCTCTTGAAGGCATATGAGAGGTGGCTTTTTCACATCTGTCCCATTGCCAGGGAAACCAGGATGGTCCTCTGCTCCTTGGGTCCCTTGGCAGGAAGGCACGAGGGAGGCGCTGCTGACTACAGCTAGAAGAGCTGCTCCCCAACCCCACGTGCTCCCCTGCCGGTCATTCCTCTTTGCCTGTAGCTCTCCCTCCCTTCCAGCCAGACTCAAGGCTGGGGCTATCTCAGGAAGGGAGACCCAGAAGAGCCCAGTGAGGCACTGAGGGGAAGCCTTACCCCATACAGTCCAAACTTGCTCTCAGAAGCATGCACAGGGATGATAGCTTCGAGACAGCAAAGGCATCTGGCGCTTCCTGCAGAAAAGGAGGGAAGAGTGTAGGGTGGGATGCCAGGGGTAGGGGTTCCTGCTGACCAAGAGGCCCCGGGAATAGGCCTTGCACGGTGAGATGACTCACCTGACTTTCCAGGGGTCAGAGAGAGACACTTCACGGTGGGTTGAGGGATGCCAAGGCAGGGGAACTTGGACCCCATCTTCCCTCTGAGACTCTGTGGACTGGCTGGTGGCCATCTAGAGAGACACGGTACTGGGGGGGTTTGGGACAGACGGGTGGTGGCACCTGCCCTCAGCAGAGCTGGAATGGTCTGGGGGGCACCCACAGCTTTCTGGGACTCCGAGGAGCAAGTTGGGAGGAGAGGAGGTGGAGTCGGGGGCCCTCTTCAGTGAGGATGTGCAGAAGTCTGAAGGCTGGCCTGCCACCTACATGGCCCCTGTCCCATGCCAGGGTGATGGGGAAGCTGCCTGTCAACGTTGCTTTTCCCCAGGGATAAAGGACAAGGAAAGAGCAATAGACTCTGAAATGCGTCAGATGGGTGAACATTCACAGGTCAGAAGTGTCAGGTGCTGGGCCCCCAGCAGAGCTGCTCATCTGCGCGTTTGCCCTCTGCCGGACCACACTGGGCTCCCGAAGCTCTGCAGTTAAGTCTCAGGACTTCATTCTTCTCTGTCAAAGATGGTTATCTAGGGCCTTTCCTTTCTCATATCAGTTAAAGAATAGGCTGGTCTGTATCTGTAAAAACCTTGCTGAGATTTTGATAGGAATGGTGTTAAAACTGCTATCAGTGGGTAGAAGAGACATCTTTGTCATGCTGAGCCTTTGAATCCATGAACACTGATGTCTCCCCATTCATTTAGGTCTTCCTTGATTTCTTCCATCTGTGGCTTGTAATTGCCATCACACAGACTCATAATGTTTTAACTCAAAAAGATTCACATGCAGCTTTCTAGGCTCACTGGAGCACCCTCTCTTTGTCCTTGTTCTTGCCATCTTGCTGAACTCAGTACTCCATCCCACTAAGGACGTCTCATTGAGCTCCATGTCTATGTCATCCATGCCAAGTTGTGCCTCTGCACAAACTTAACCACCTTTGGTGATAGGGAACAACACATCCTGCTCAGGCAGCCCATCCTCTCACTGTGCCCGCCAGAAAGTTTTTGCATGGAGTATATTTCTGCACCCAGGGTCCTGACTCTACCCCAGGGCCACCCACCCACAGTTCTAAACCCTGAGTGTTCCCCTGCTTTGCAAACCTTCAGTCTCTTCTCTAAGTCTCAACTTAGAGCACTCCACTGGGTATTTCACAAGGTTTGCCTCCTTGCCCTGACTGGTCCTCATCTTCTATGAGCTCCTGACACTGTCAATCTGTCTCTGAAACAAACATGAAACACACACACACACACTCTCTTCTTCCTTCATTCCCATCACCCCACGTTCCTTTCTCTATCTCTCCAAGCTGGTCCCATGTCCTGGTTACCCTCACAGGTGACAGCTGAGATCTGACCTATACCCTGCCAGGAACAAGGCACCTTCTAACTGCTCCTAAGTGCCCCACATGAACCCGGAGAAGAATGGAAACAGACTACAATGGCTCTTCTCTTTCAGGATATTGTGCCACACTTAGGGATAAGCAGGGAAACTTCCACAGGAAGCTATCTAAACATCACTCTAACTTTTTTTTTTGCAGGCTCCGGCAATGATGCCAGATTTCTGGGACAACAGGGTCACCAAGGAAACCCTGCCCAAGTTTTGGATTCGTCCCAAGTTTTGGACCCTGTAGATGACACCTCCACTTGTGTCCAGTTACTGGTGACCCAGAAGACTCAGCAGAGGCTATGGAGGCTTTGCTGGCTTCTCCACTTGGATCGTGAGACCCTGAGCAAGACACGTGTCTCTGCTTCCTCCTCACAAGGCAGGGTGCTAAGATCTACCTCCCAAGGAGCTGGTGTGCTTGTGGAAATCAAATACAGTGCCCAGCACCACGCCTGAAACCGTGGTCATGGCGCTGTGACCACCATCATCATTAGCATTTTAAAGGGAGACCACCCAGCTCTGTGGCTCCCTGTCTCTCTGAACTTGCTCACTCATGTGGCTCCCTAAAGAATGATTTGTGGTGGTTTCCTCTTCAGATGACAACAGCACCAGGTCCCAGGTTTCTATTTGTCTTGCATCTCACCAAAGTGCTGACTTCCTCAATCAAATACACCCAGGCCCCGGGGCTGGCCAGGGAAGTGATGTGAGGGGTGTCACAGGGGTGGGCAGGAATACCCACCTGCTTGAACCCCAGGACACCATTCGGTGTGGCTGCCTACAAACCACCAACACTCATCCACACTGTTGGTCCTTTAGAGACCCAAGGCTTAGACTGCTCCAGGAAGGGAGGCTGCACCCTCAGTTGGAGAGAGAATCCGAATGCTAGCTAGTGAGACTCCAGAGATGTAGAGTCAGCGGGGGGCCACCAGCCACAGCGGGCAACCGGGACCTTTAAATGTGGCTAGTCCAGACTGGCATGTGCTGAGAGCATAAAATCACACTAGATTTCAAAGACTTTGTGCCAAAATTTATATATATATATTATACATAGTAATATATTAGCTATATAGATAATATATGAGATACATATAGATAATATATGAGATATAGGTATCTCTAATATAACAGATAACATATATATTACAGTCTGTTTCTTTTCACTTTAAAAATGTGACGACTAGAAGATCTGAAATGACATATGGCTGGTATTTATAGCTCATGTTCTATTTCCATAGGGTAGTGCCACTCTAAACAGACTGTCCAATATATATGGCTTGTTTTAGGGTCCTAGTCCTAGGAGGCCAGCATCCTCCTCTTTCCCAGGAGATCCTGCAGGGTCCTCGCCACCTAGCCCTGTGGCCTGGATGCACATACAACAAAATCCAGAACCTGGAAGGCTTCTGTGACCCCATGCATCTTCGGATCCACCCCTTCAGCCCTGTGTACATGGTCCCTCAAGCACATACAGCAGTTTTATGCAACTTGGGAACAGGACTTCCTTATTCAAGGTACTTTCCTAGTGTCCTCCAGGAAGTCAACACAATAAACAAGCAACTCTATGACAGCTGGCATGGGAATAATGTCTCTTGGATATAGCGCCCTTGTCCAGTGCACAACTTGCACAGCCATATGTGGCAGCCCTGCCAGTATCTAGCTGCTCAATAAATATCAGTTGGAGAGATAACTCAGGAAGAGATAATAGGACTCCCACCCGCTTGATGTTTCTGGGCTGAGGCTGCACCTCTTCTCCAATGAAAACGACAGTCTTTTCCAAGCAAGAGGCCACTTCTCAGTACTGTGGCCCCAGCCTCACTGCCCACATGCAAAAAACATGTCAATGCAACACCACAACTCCAACATTCAGATAGCTCATAAAGCCATGGGCAGAAGGTAAACACCTAGTGATGCTTCAAGCCCAGCCTAGGGGTCTCTGTGAAGAATCTCCCTCTCTGAGCTGTTGATGTCACAGAACGGCCCCAGGGAGGGGGCGCTGGGCTAGTAGTCTAATCTGAGTTGTTACCACATTGGTTGAGGAACCATTGCTTTATTGAAGGATTGGTGCTGGTACAGACTGGTGCAGCGTGCTGGCATGCTTTTATTAGAGAGTGCTGATACACATCTGCTTAGAATGATGAAAGTGTCTCATCTTGTCTGACTCATAGGGCAGCATCCACAGAAAGCAAAAGATGAGATAAGCCGGGAGGGCTGGGAGTGTCCAACTCATGACTTTCACAGCTCTGTTTTCACCCTAAAATGTCCTGTTTGCTCTCAGTGAGCTTTGTTGGTTGGTTACAAAAACATGTAGATATTTATTCATCTGTGGCAGGGTGAGTTTAATTCTATTCTTCCTTAGTTTCTCACAATGATTACATATAGCTTTTATTTGTGTTTCGTTAAGGTTTAATATTGATGATTTCTCTCATTTGACACTTTTCCATTACATGGAAATTTCAGTCCCCAGAAAAAATGTCAAAGAGGGTGTTTTGTTTGTGAATTCATTTTCCTTTTATTTTGAAAACATTTTCTATTTTCCCACATCTGAATGTGATCGTGTCTAGAGAGCAATAGGAAGTGAGTGAGGGCCCAGGCGCAGAGCATCAAAACAATTCTCAGCCCAGTTTTCCAGAGCTCCTTGAAATTCCTTTAACCAAATGGATGTTTTGTGGAGAGTTAGGTTATTTAGTACAGTAAACAATTTTTTTCTTTTCCTTTCAGCCACTTAATGTGGTATCATGAAAGGAAGATCAACTTCTTAATGAAAAAAAGCTGCAATGGAAGAGGAGGCTAGCACATCAGGAGCACTTCCAGGCTTACATAAGTAACATTCCTGCTGCATAAACATTTGGCAAATCCGGAGACTAAATCTCAGCCCACACTGCTGGCCTGAACCAAACACAGTATAATATTTAAAAAAAAAAAGAATCCCGTTGATGGTAACATTTTTCTTTCCAGAAACAAGTCATTCATTTGGACAAAAAAATCCAAATGCATCTGCTGAGCTCCCCAAAGTTCTAGTGGAAATTATCTAGAGAAAAAGCAAGTGAGGAGTTAAGAGTGGAGAGCTGTGATTTCTTAAGAGTAAAACCGAGAAAAATGGCACAAAACTGCAAACCCTAAACTAAATTAAACGATCGTAATTTGGCAAATGTCAACGAGAGTCCAAAAATAATCATCATAATTTTAATGAATTATTAACTCTACTAGAGATTTTAAACAAAATTAAACATTGCCATTTTACTTAACTCCTGAAATAATATGAAATCGAAGTATGTAGGCCGGGTATGGTGGCTCATGCCCATAATCTCAGCACTTTGGGAGGCCGAGGCAAGCAGATCACCTGAGGTCAGGAGTTCAAGACCAACCTGGACAACATGAAGAAACCCCATCTCTACAAAATACGGGAAAAAAATTAGCTAGTCATGGTGGCAGGTGCCTGTAGTCCCAGCTACTCAGGAGGCTGAGGCAGGAGAATTCCTTGAACCCAGGAGGCGAGGGTTGCAGTGAGCTGAGATGGTGCTGCTGCATTCCATGAGACTCCATCTCAAACAACAACCAAACAGACAAAAACAGCATTCATTAAACATTTACTGAGGCCAGGCTTTCAAGACCAGCCTAGCCAACATGGTGAAACCCCATCTCTACTAAAAAAAATTAGCCACATGTGGTGGCAGACACCTGTAATCCCAGCTACTCAGGAGGCTGAGGCAGGAGAATCACTTGAACCTGGGAGGCAGAGGTTGCAGTGAGCCGAGACTGAGCTACTGCACTCCAGTCTGGGCAACACAGCAAGACTCTGTCTTAAAAGAAGAAGAGGAAGAAAAAGAAAAAGGAAGAAGAAGAAGAGGAAGAAAAAAAAGGAAGAAGAAGAAGAAGAAGAAAAAGAAAAAGGAAGAAGAAGAAGAAGAAGAAGAGAAGTAGTAGTAGTAGTAGTATAGTAGTAGTAGTAGCAGCAGTAGCAGTAGCAGTATGTACTGGGAGCCTCAGCTTTTCTGTGATACATACGTATTAATTCACATTAATATCTGTTTCCAAGAAAAGACAGGACTTACAGAGCACTGTTTCATAACATATTCTCCATGACATTTTAATTCCAAGACATACACGAAGTTGTGAGGAAAAACTATGCCTTCTTTCTAAGTATTTGAGGCATAAAAGCAAAGTCATATACCCATAAAACCAGTTTCCATGGTTCCTGAGCTACAAAGAATATTTGCATTTCTTTCAATTCCCACAAGTAACAACTCTTCAGAAGTGGTTCCTCTAAAGTCTTTTATTCTGCAAGTCTGAACAGACCAATTATCACAGAAGTGATAGAGAAATTAGTTAGAGCTCCCCCTAGACCCTACAAAGGACATCAACTCCAAATCATTTCTCAGTATTCCTTAAATTATTCCAAACCACAGGAAAAGAGGAAAACTTCCAATTATTTACAAAGCCATGCGCATTACTGGTTTGAAAATTTGACAGAGAGTTTACCAAAAAGTAAAACTACAGACCAATCTCACTCATTAATATTGATATGAAAATGTTAAAGAAAATCTAAGCAAGTAGAATTAGGAAATCAGGACCAAGACAAAGATATGCACCATCATCATTACTGTATAAAGTTGTATTGGAAGTATTAGCCAAAGCAATAAAAAGGGGGAATAATTACAAGCTGATAAATTTGAAAAGAAACAATAACAATAAAAAATATCTCTGTGTAGATTATATGATGATATATTAGGAGATCCCCAAATAATCAATAGAAAAATGAATGCAAACCATAAGATAATTCAGTAAAATAGCAGGCTGTGAAACAAATAAACAAGAGCCATAGCCTCCATATCTATAAACAAAAGCCATCTAGGAGAAATAATAAAAGAGAAGATCTCATTTGTGAGAGGGAGAAAAAGAAGACCTTAGTGTAAACTTAATCAGAAATGTGCAAACTGTTCAAGGAAAATATAAAACTTCTGTGAAAGATGCAAAAGTGTAATTAAGGAAATTGAGAGATATACCATGCTCATGGATAGGAAGACTGAACATCAAAAAGATATCCATTTATTTTAAAATAATTTACAAATTTGCCATAGTCTCAATAAACATTACGCTTTTTGGGGGGAGCTAGGCAAGTTGATTCAAAGGTTTAATTGAAGCACAAACAAGCAGAAATTGCCAGTAAAATCTTGAAAAAACAATGTGGAGAAACTACCATTATCAAATATTAAAACATATTACAAAGTCTTTATCATTTTTTTAAAAAAGCATAGAATAGTGCACAGAGAGACTGATGCAGCAGAATAAACAAATCCAGAAATAGGTTCAATTGCTTATGGATATTTAAGAAGCATCTCGAATTAGTGGAGAAAAAAACAGACTTTTAAATAAGTGGCATTGGAAGAATACCTGCGTAGCTATAGGAAAAAAAAAAAAGAGAAAGCTAATTTTTTTCTCACACTGTATACAAAGATAACTTATTATTTCAGAGATTAAATATTTAATATTATGGAATAATAAGAAATCATATAAAATTTAAAAATATGAATAAATTACTGAAAATTAAGGGAGGAAGAAAAATATTCCTAAACTATGATTCAAAATCCAGAAGCAACTAAGGAAAAGACTGATAAATTTGACAGCATATAAACAAAGGAAAACTTTTGCATGGAATAAACAAAACAAATAAAAAACACCATAAATAAATGAAAAAGGAAAAATAGATTGCAGAAGAGATTCTGAAGAGAGAAGAAAAAGGCTAACAATCTCATAGAAAAATAAGCAAGAGCTATGGGCAGATGTATCAGAAACAAATGCAAATGGCCCTCATCCACATGTGCATTGATTAATCATCTTTACAATAAGAGAAATGTAAATGAAATCTATGATGACTATTATTCTTACTTTTAAGGAACAAAAATCTAAAAGTTTGATGGCAAACTTGGTGCTGGTAGGAGTAAGAAAAAATTCTTCAACACTATAAAAAGAAATTTTGAAATATTTAGAAAAATTAAACAAGCATTTGATCCAGAAATCTCCCTTTGGAAATCCAGCATAATACATATTCCCAAAATGGTTTTTAAATATGCAAGATTATACTAAAATATGGGAAACAACTAAAATGTCCTCAAATAGAATTTACATACAGTTAATGTTTAAACTACAGTACTTCTATTCAATGGAGAATTATTCAGAGCTTAAGAGAAATGAGGAATATCTTTATGCATTGCTACAGATGATCTCCAGAATATATCATTTTGTGAAGAAAAACAACTGAAGAATAAATTTTTAAAGAGAAAAATATATATGGCTATCTACTGGAGAAGGAGAGGACATGATGGAATAGACAGGCATTAAAATTAGACTTATCTGAATTTATCTTGTCTTGTAGATTTGACTTTTGTGCAATATAAATGTCTTACATAAATATAAAGTGAAATATAAGGGACATTTATAAAGTAATTTGTGAAAATAAAAAGTGAATCAAGTAAGTCTCTGTATTGTCTTAATGTCCTATCCATACAGAGGGGTACATTTTAAAACACAGTAATTCTATGGAACATTTCTAGTGGGGTATATCCCAATGACAAAAAAGTAACTGCAAATAAATCTTAATTGTTGCTAACCATGTTAATAGAAATCTTTTGGGAACTGATGTTCTAAAGCCTTATATATATGAAGTAAATAACTGTACTGTTAGGAATAAAAATTTTCAATAAAAGAGGTCCAGTGTAAAATCTTTGTAATCCTAAATTTGAATCTGAAGATACCAGGATAAGCTTATAATGTGTTTCCTTGAAGAAAAATGTATTTCCTTGCTCCATTTATTCACAAAGGCCTAGAAACAGTGACGAGCCAAGAAGTGATAAGTGCCACAAGTGACTAGATTTTCATCTCTAAATTCCATTTCTCACCAAAAGAAATCAGGTTCAGTGAAGACATGTCTGGATCCAGGTCTGGAGCAGGAAATGTACATGAGAAACCTGGATCATCTTGTCACATCTGAGAACGTGTAAAGAGTCATGGACTGCTACTGTTTGGTCAAAACTATTCCAGAACTTACCAGAGAAGGCTCCTACCAGCCAAAGGTAGTATAATATGAGCATCAAGAACAGTAGTTACAATGCACTGAAGCATGAAAAACACATAAATAAGTTTAATCTGTGAGTTGACAATGATAAGCAGACAAACAAACATGAGACAAAACCCCGAACTCATTTTTAACTTTTGAAGGCTAACAGAATGCCGGTTTATTATTCTGAAATCTATAAACAAAGGAGAAAACAATTAAACATTTATTCTGCCTTCCCTGTAGGAACTGTGCCTCAGGGTAACAAGGTTGCTGCTCAGAGGAAGTTTCTCTTTGTAGAAGTGTTTTAGCTAATAAACAGAGAAGGAATGATAAAAATAGAAGATCTCTACTTTGAAACCTCTAATGGTCATCAATGTCTGCTAAAACCATTAGGAAAAAGCTAATGGGGAACTCTAAGAACAGATGGATAAGGCTAACAATAGTTGAAACCACTGATCCATCTTAACAGCACAGAAGGGAAGAGAACCAGACATTATGTGTCTCCTGATACAAGTACACACCACCACCCATGAAGCATTTTTGCCAAAAAAATATAGCCTGTTTACTATAAAGTCACAGATCTACTATTTTATTAAAAACACTGCAGATGGAAGAACATGTTAAATGACACCATGGGGATGCAATCAGCAAGATCTGGAATCTGACAAACTCCACAGGATGAATAACCTGGATCTTCAAGAGGAAAATTAAGGGGGACGGGAAAGAGGCTTCAGAGACTCATCAACCCATATGAAATGTGTGAACTTTATTTGAATTCTGATTCAAACAAACCAACTGTAAAAAAGATTTATGAGATAGTTGAGAAAATAAGACTATTATGACATCTTTATTGTTAAAATTTTTAGATTTGATAATAATATGGTTGTTTTTTTTTTAAGAGTCTTATCTTTTAGATATAAATGCTTAAGTACTTACAGACTAAAATACTTGTCTAAGATTTGCTTCAAAAGAACCCAATCAGGAAGGGGAAATATGGGCAGGCTAGAGATGCTACATACTGGCTATGAGCTGATTATTGCTGACATGCAATAATGACTATGCATTTGAATATGTTCAGGATTTTTCTAACAGAATGTTAACAAAAGAAAATAAAGTTGTTCTTGACATCTCAGAAGCCCATAGATATCTGATGAGATGGGACAGAGTCTGCATCTGTTGATAGCATTTGTTAGGTAGGGTGTACAGAAAGCACTCAAACCTCTGTTGCCTGTCCCCCGTCCTTCATACCAGACTCTCGTGGTCAAGATTCCCAGAAATACAAGGACTATCCATGTATTTTACATGCAAGTGGGATGATATAATTGGTGAGAGGAAATCAAATAGCTAAAGCCCTGGGTAATATGGGGGCAGGGGATAGAATTTAATTGGGTAATGAAAAATAACCAATATAAAACTTCTTTGACTAACAGGAGAATAATTTTTTATGTAACTCTCAATCTGAAGGTCATTTATTTTCTACCAAAAGTCAGGGTACACATGCACAACTAAATTCATTACTCCATCCATAAAGTTCATTGCTGCACCCAAAGATAAATGCAAAATCATCCACAAGTTGTTACATGGGCATCTTTTCAGACTATTACCTTAGGTTACATCTACTATTGAACAGATCTGTGCAGTGTTTTACATGTCAGGGAAGTTAAAGCTATAGAACTAGGCTGATAAAGATCCAGCTTAAAGTATAAAATTGTATTTATTTGTTTGCTTTTATTTCCATAGGTTTTGGGGGAACAGGTAGTCTTTGGTTACATAAGTTCTTCAGTGGTGATTTGTGAGATTCTGGTGCACCCATCACCCGGGCAGTATACAATGCATCCCATTTGTAGTCTTTTATCTCCAAGCCCACCCTTTCTTTAAAGTCTCCAAAGTTTACTGCATCATTCTTAAAGCATGACATTTTAAAAAGGCAAAGGTTGAAAAAGCTAGCAGACAGAGAGGTCTCAATAAGTATTTGCTTGCATGTTAGAAAAGCAACACTGATATCTACCCTACTCTGCTATTTTCAGAAATAGAGACAATGCAAATCATAAAAGTAGACACTCAGTAAATGGTAATTATAAAAGAAAGACTAGCTTTCTAGTCTTTCTATCTCTTTCAGAGGAGATAATCATGACCAAGAAGCATGAGCCAGAAAACTAAACAGGTTCTTGCTCAAAGGCCTCAGTGACATCCTAATGAGGAGACCTAATGGAATGTCCAAATGGAAGCTGGATATGCTATTTAATTGTAGGTTGCTGTGAATACCCATCAATATCCCAAGGAAGAATGAATTCTGTCTCTAAGATGCCACTGGACTTAAGCTGCAGCAACTACTCCTCCCTGGATCTCCAGCCTGTCAGCCTGCCCTGCAGATTCTGGACATGCCAGCCCTCACAGTTATGTGAGAGCCAATTCCTTAAAATAAGTCAGTCTCTCTCTTTCCCTGTTTCTCTGTCTCCCACACTCTTCTCCATACATATATACACACACACATACACATACACATATATATACACACACACACATATGTATATCTAGCATGGTATATGCGTGTGTGCTTGTATGTGAATATATCCAATAGTATATGTGTGTGTGTGTGTGTGTGTGCGTGCACACATATACATACACATATGCACACACACAATAGATTGTGCATATGCGTATATACACACACACATGAACACACACACTCATTCTACTGGTTCTATTTCTCTGGAAAACCATGACTAATATAAGATGACTTAAAAATAAATTTGGCAGCTAACCAGGGAGGTGAAAATCTCTATAATGAAAATTACAAAACACTACTCAGAGAAATCAGAAAAGACACAAACAAATGGAAAAAAATCACATGCTCATAGATAGGAAGACTCAATATCATTAAAATGGCGCTACTTCCCAAAGCAATTACAGATTCAATGCTATTCCTATCAAACTACCAATAACATTCCTCACAGAACCAGAAAAAACTATTTTAAAATTCACATGAAACCAAAAAGAGCCTGAATAGCTAAGGCAATCCTAAGCAAAAGTCTGGAGGCATTACATTACCCAAACTCAAACTATACTAGAGAGCTACTATAACCAAATCAGCATGGTACTGGTACAAAAATAGGCACATAGACCAATGTAACAGAAGAGAGAGCCAAGAATTAAGACTGCAAACCTACAACCATCTGATCTTCAACAAAGCTTACAAAAACAAGCAATGGATACTGGTATATACCCAAAGGATTATAAAACATTCAATTATAAAGACACATGCACATGTATATTTATTGTAGCACTCTTTACAATAGCAAAGATTTGGAATCAACCCAAATGCCATCAATGATAGACTGAATGAAGAAAATGTGACACATATACACCATGAACTACTATACAGCCATAAAAAAGGATGAGTTCATGTCCTTTGCAGGGACATGAATGAAGCTGGAAACCATCATACTCAGCAAACTGACACAGGAACAAAAAACCAAACACCTCATGTTCTCATTAATAAGAACACATGGACACAGGGAGGGGAACATCACACACCAGGGCCTGTTGTGGGTGGGGAGGCTAGGGGAAGGATAGCAGGGGGTGGGGGGATTGGGGAAGGATAGTATTAGGAGAAATACCTAATGTAGATGACAGGGAGATGGCTGCAGCAAACCACCACCATGGCACGTGTATAACTGTGTAACAATCCTGCACACTCTGCACATGTACCCCAGAACTTAAAGTATAATAATAAAAAAAAAAAAAGAAAAAAAACAAAAAAGCAATGGGGAAAAGACTCCTTATTCAATAAATGATGCTGAATAACTGGCTAGCCATATGCAGAATACTGAAGCCGGACTCCTTTCTTACACCATATATAAAAATTAACTTAGGAGGGATTACAGACATAAATATAAAACCCAAAACTATATTTAAAAAAAAAAAACTATGGAAAACAACCTAGGCAATACCATACTAGACATAGGAAAGGGGAAAGATTTCATGACAAAGACACCAAAAGCAATTGCAAAAAAGAAAAAACTGACAAGTGGAATTGAATTAAATTTAAAGGCTTCTGTGCAGCAAAAGAAACTATCAACAGAGTAAACTGACAACCTACATAATGAGAGAAAATATTTGCACAATATGCATCTGACAAAAGTTTAATACCCACATCTATAAGGAACTTAAGGAAATTTACATGAGAAAAACAAAAGCCCATTGAAAAGGGAACAAACGACACGAACAAACACTTTTCAAAAGAAGACATACATGTGGCTAATAATTATATGAAAAAAGCTCAATACTCCGACCATTAAAGAAATGCAAATTAAAACCACAATGAGATACTATCTCACACCAGTCAGAATGGCTATTATCAAAAAATAAAAAAATAACAGATCCTAGCGAGGTTGTGGGGAAAATGGAAAACTTATACACTATTGGTGGAAGTGTAAATTAGTTCAACCATTGTGAAAGGTTGTATGGCGATTCTTCAAAGAGCTAAAGGCAGCACTACTCTTCAACCCTGTCATCTCATTAACGGATATATATCCAGAGGAATATAAATCATTCTACCATAAAGACACGTGGATACAAATGTTCATTGCAGCATTATTCATAATAGCAAAAACATGGAATCAACCTAAATGCCCATCAATGACAGACTGAATAAAGAACATGTGGTACATATACACCATGGAATACTAGGCAGCCATAAAAAATGAGACTATGTCTTTTGCAGAAATGTGAATGGAACTGGAGGCTATTATCCTTAGCAAACTAAGGCAGAAACAGAAAAGCAAGTACTGTACTGCATGTTCTCACTTACAAGTTGGAGCTAAATTATGAGAACTTGTGAACACAAAGAAGAAAATGACAGACACTGGGTCTACTTGAATGTGGAGGGTGGGAGGAGGGAGAGGAGCAGAAAAGGTAACTATTGGGTACTGGGTTTAATACCTGGGTGATAAAATAATCTGTACAACAAATCCCCATGACACGAATTTACACATGTAGCAAACGTTCACATGTACCCCAGAACTTAAAAGTAAAAAAAGAAAAAGATCATTGCCAAAACCAATGTCAAAAAAAAAAAAAAAAAAGGTTACTAAGAGTTAACATTACAATTGTGAAAGGAAAATAAATCCAAACTCACTAGGCCAAAGGGAAAGCCAAGCTGGGAACTGGGTCATGCAAACCTGCCTCCCATTTTGATTCCTAAATAAGATGGTTACAAAGATGAAAAGCTACATGACTCCCTCATAATTTGCCCACATGGAAATTCCTTGTGGGCCCTAGGATCTTTACCCTAAAGTGGTTCTGTTAAAATTCATCATAGCAATGTAAATTGATAGCTTATCTTCAAGGTACAGTGACAAAGGATAGAACTCAAAGTCATCCCTCTGCTCATCAGAGACAAATGCATATCTGATTGTTTCCTCTTCTTGTCTACCTTATCTTATGTAAAAATGCAGATTCACTGCGCTAGACAAAGGCATGAATGACTACTTCCCCCTACCCCACTCACATGAAAGTTGTGTATTTCTCAATATCCCACACTTTCCCTTTTGAATGTTGAAGCCCTCAAAATCGTCTTCAGAGAAAGGCATAGACCTGTCTCCCAGGTGCATGTCCTTAACTCTGGCAAATAAACCTCCTAAAATGATTTTTTAATTAAAATAAATAAATAAATTAGGAAGACTTCTACTTCTGGGAAGATGAAGTATACATGTCCTTCCCTAATTTCCCACTAAGCACAACTAAAACTCTGGACATTATACGTAAAACAAACATGCTAAGTCTCTGAAAGGTGACCAGGAGACGGTAGGCTGGCTAAATGCCTTAAGACTCGGGGTGGGGAGGTGGGAAGAGATAGCATGGGGAGAAATGACAGATACAGGTGAGGGGACGGAAGGCAGCAAAGCACACTGCCATGTGTGTACCTATGCAACAATCTTGCATGTTCATCACATGTACCCCAAAACCTAAAATGCAATAAAAAAATAAAAAATAAAATAAAAAAAAAAATCTTTCCTATAGTGAATTGTAAAAATAACCACTTTAAGGACAAAATTATTAAATGTAAACGCTACAGAATGTAAAAAAAAAAAAAAAAAAAAAAGACTCAAGGAATGATGTGGTACCGAGTTCTGTAGGGTTTCTTTTTGCCTCCTAAACTTGGAGCTGAAAAGCGGGCAAGCTGGAAATCCCAAGGGACACAAACAAAAACCACAATAACAAAAGCTTTCTCTCTCTAATAAAAGGGCCAAGAAAGGGGCAGCCTAGCAAGATAGAAAACTTTTATAGAATAACTGCTCTGTTCCAGTGAAAACCACAGATACCTACATCAGCAAAAACAAGTAGAAAGCCTAGACTTCTACTCTTAATGAGACTTTAGCAAGGTATCCTAACACACCCCAAAGGGTGACATCAGAGAAGTCCAAGTAGACACCTAAGATTTTCATCCCCACTGGTAAATAATGAGATATGAACCCCCTGGGTCAGTGGAGACACCCACACCTAGCAACAACATGGAACCCCACAGCTCAGGTGTCCACAGAGGCTGAGTAAGGAACCTGGACTTTTAGCCCTACCTGGCAGTGATAAGGCAGCACTCCTTTTCTACCTCTGCAAAAACAATGTCAGAGAAAGCCAGCTAAAACAGAAGATTTAAATATTATTCAAATTTTCATAACATAATACAAAAATGTCCAGATTAGAATTAAAAATCACTCATCATATCAAGAACTAGGAAGATCTCTAATATAATGAAAAAGACAGTCCATAGATGCCAACATCAGGATGACAGAGATGTTAGAATTATCTTAAAAATATTTTAGAGGAGCCATGATGAATATGCTTTAGGCTGGGTGTGATGGCTCATGCCTGTAATCCTAGCACTTTGGGAGGAGAAGGGGAACAGATTTTCTGAGCTCAGGAGTTCACCACCAGCCTGGGCAACATGGTGAAAACCTGTCTCTACTAAAAAAATAAAATACAAAATATTGGCTGGGCGTGGCATCATAGTCCTGTAGTCCCAGCTACTCAGGAGGCTGAGGCAAAAGAATTGCTTGAACCCAGGAGGTGGAGGTTGCAGTGAGCCAAAATCACGCCACTGCACTCCAAGTCTGGGTGACAGAGTCTCATTCCATCACCCAGTGGGACTCCATCTCAAAAAACAAAAACAAAAACAAAAAATAAGCAATTATGATCATGAAGTACATTTAAAAATAAAACTCAATCAAGAAACATAAATTTTCCATAAAGAAGATGTAAAGAAGAACCAAATGAAAATTTTAGAACTGAAGAATACAATAGCTGGAGTAAATAGCTTAGTAGATGGGTTCAACAGCAGAAAGGAGGAGACAGAAGAATCAGTAAACTTGCAGATAGAAAAATAGAAGTAAGTCGATCTGAACAACAGAGAAAAAATATTCTGAAAAAACAAAAAAGAGCAGAGGCTTGGGGACCTAGGGGACTATGACAAAAAGTCTAGTGTTTGTGTCATCAGAGTCCTGGAAGAAACAGGAACAGGATGAAGAAGTACTTGAAGAAATCATGGCTGAAAAACTTACCAAATTTAGCAAGAGACATAAATTTATAGATTCAAGTAGCAGAACAAATGCCAAATAAAATAAACCCCAAGAAAAACATGCCAAGACACATCAAAATAATACTTTCGAAAACTAAAGACAAAAGAATTATGAAAGTGGCCAGAGAAGCCGGGCGCGGTGGCTCAAGCCTGTAATCCCAGCACTTTGGGAGGCTGAGGTGGGTGGATCACAAGGTCAAGAGATCGAGACCATCCTGGTCAACATGGTGAAACCCCGTCTCTACTAAAAATACAAAAAATTAGCTGGGCATGGTGGCGCGTGCCTGTAATCCCAGCTACTCAGGAGGCTGAGGCAGGAGAATTGCCTGAACCCAGGAGGCGGAGGTTGCGGTGAGCCGAGATTGTGCCATTGCACTCCAGCCTGGGTAACAAGAGCGAAACTCCGTCTCAAAAAAAAAAAAAGAAAAGAAAAAAGAAAGTGGCCAGAGAAAACCATAGCATCTTATCCATTAGGGAAAAACAATTTGAATAACAGCAGATTTCTCTTCAGAAGGCATAGAGGCCAGAAGAAAGGGGCGTAATATTTTCAAGTGTTGAAAGAAAGGAACTGTCAACCTAGAATCCTATACCTGAAAGTAAGGATTTACTATTTGCCTGTAAGTAAAATAGCCTTATGACTGAAGTGAAAAATCAGTAAGTTTTGAACAAAGGAAAACTAAGAAAATTGTCACTAGCAAATCTACCCTAAAATAATAAAGCAATTTGATTATTAAAAATAATAAAGGAATTTCTCAAAATAGAGATGAAACAAGAAAAGAAGGAATCTTAGCATATCTAAAAGGGGCTGGGGGCAATGGCTCACACCTGTAATTCCAGCACTTTGGGAGGCTAAGGCAGGCAGATCATGTGAGGCCAAGAGTCTGAGACCAGCCTGACCAACATGGCAAAACCCTGTCTCTACTAAAAATACAAAAATTCACCAGGCATGGTGGTACGGGCCTGCAATTCCAGCTACTTGGGAGGCTGAGGCCCCAGAATTGCTTGAACCCCGGAGGCAGAAGTTGCTGTAAGCTGAGATCATGCCACTGAACTCCAGCTGGATGACACAGCAAGACCCTGTCTCAAAAAAAAGAAAAAAAAAAGATATTTAAAAGGAAGAAAGAACATGGAAAGAACAAAATTATGACTAAACAAATTTTTCTTCTGTTTTCTAAATTATGTTTGATGGGAAACGCAAAAATTGTAACACTCTCTGATACGGTTCTAAAGATATGCAGAAGAAAATTCAGTACAGTTATAACTGGGAGTAGGTAAAGAGGTATAAAAGAGAGAGAATATGTCTATGCTGAATTAATTGGTAAAATGACAATACTAGCAGACTGTGATAAATTATTATATATAATGTAATATTTAGAGCAATCACCAAAAAAAAATGCAAAGAAATACACTCAAAAATTTATAGCTAAATCAAGTAGGATTTCCTAAAAATGTTCAAGTAACCCACAGTAAGCAGGAAAAGAAAACAAACAAGAAAAAAAGAAATAAATCAAATTTTAAAATGGCAGACTTAAGCTTTAACAAATTTGTAATTCTATTAAATGTAAATGATCTAAATACACCAATTATAAGATAGAGATTGGAAAAGTCTGTTTTAAATGATTCAGAGGACTTTCTATTTCCAGTTCTACATGTAAGGTGCTTCAAAATCACCACTCCATTCTAACAACAAGTAAAAAGCCGAAGAGACCGAGAAAACAACAACTCTTCCAGGATCCATAAAAGAGGTGAGGACACCGGTGAGAAAGTAAATACCCAACTAAAGCCCACCTGAAACATCTTCTCCCACCTAAGTGGGGAGGAAAAAACCCTGAGAATCACTTGTGAGGTTCAAAGCACAGAGGAATTGGCTGACTTAAAAATTGAGACCTAATCATAGGACTACAGAATGCTTTCCCTCCTGTCACATCTCACCACCACATTACTAACTATTCATTTACAGTACTTTTGGTTTTTTGCCTTTTGGGATACCTTCTTTCTTGATAGCTGGGCAAGATTAGGAAATTAATTTTTTCTTGATAGCTGGGCATGATTAGGAAACTAACAAATACGATCTAACATATTAAAAAGAAGGAAAACCATGTGTTCCTACCAATCAATTCAGAAAAAGCATTTGGCAAGATTCAATATTCATTCATGTTTTTAAAATTCTCAAAAAAACAGAAATAAAGGGGAAGTTGCTCAACTTGACAAAGAAGACCTACAAAAATCTACAACAAACATTCTTAATTGTGAAAGACTGAATGTTTTCCACCTAAGATTAGGAACAAAAGCAGGAATGTCTGCTCTCTTCACTCTTTCCCTCCTTTTACACCTCACCATCACATGACTAAATACCTATTTACAGCCCTTTCCTATACTCAACATAGACTGCACATTCTGGTCAATATAACAGAAGAGAAAGGTAATAAAAGGAAGAAACAAAAGTCTCCCAGTTTCTGGATAATGTAATTGTCCACATAGAAGATCCCAAGAAACATACAAAAAAACCTCTTAAGAACTTACAAATGTGTTCAGCAAAGTTGAAGGATATAAGATAAACATACAAAATAACATTTTTCTATAAAGTACCAATGAACACATGGAGATTCAAATTAAAAATACAATAGCATTTACAATTGCCCAGAGGAAATAAAACATTTAGGTATAAATCTAACATCATATCTAGGAATTATATGCTGAAAACTATATAATGCTGAATACTGATAAAGGAAATCAAAAATGATACAATAAATGGAAAGGCATATTATGTTCATGGATTAGAGTCTCAATGCAGTAAAGATGTCAATTCTTCCTAAGTTGATATACAGGGTTCATGCTATTTTTTTCAAAATTCCAGGAATTTGCCATATAGATTCTCAAATTTACATGGAATTTTGTGTTAGTTATATTTATATGAAAAAGGAAAAGCCCTGGAATACTAAAACGAAAGTTCAAAAAAGAATGAAGTGTGAGAAATCAGTCTACTCAGTTTCAAGACTTACTATTTATAGTCACAGTTATCAAGACTGTGTGGTATTGGAGGAGGAACAGGCATACATAGCTCAACAGAACAGAGCAGAGAACCCAGAAAGAGATCCACACAAATATGTCCAACTGAGTTTTGACAAAGCAGCAAAGAAATTCAATGGAGTAAAGACAGCCTTTACAACAAATGGTACTAGTGCAATTGGACATCCAGAGGCAAAAAAAACTTGCCCTCTTGCTCTCTTGCTCTACCTTATACAAAAGTTAACTCAAAATACACCATGGACTTAAATGTGAGCCGTAAAATTATAAAACTTGTAGAAAAAGGAGCATAACATGATATATTCAGGGCTAAGGATAGAAAAAAATTCTTGAACTTGACACCAAAACCATGATCCATACAAGGAGAAACTGACATGAATGTCACCAAAATTAAACACTTTTGTTCTGCAAAAGATCTTGTTAAGAGGATGAAAAGAAACTACAGAGTGAGAGAGAAAATATTTGCAAACTACATGTCTATATTTACATAACTCATGTAATTAAGCAGTGAAAAAGCAAACAATCCTTAGAAATTGGGCCAAAGACATGAACAGACATTTTACCAAAGAGGATGTACTAATGGCAAATAAGCACATGAAGAATATATTTAATGAGGTTAGCCATTAGGAAAACGTAAATTAAAGGCACAATAAGCTATCAGTACCACCTAATCAGAATGGCTAAAATAAAAATTAGTGACAACACCACCAAAGCTGGTGATGAGAAATTCACTCGCTCACAGATGGCTGGTGGGAATGTGAAATGATACAGTTAAAACCGTCCGGAAATTTTATATAAATCTAAACATGCAACTAGCATTGCACTACTTGACATTTATCCAAGAGAAATGAAGACTTATGTCCACCCAAAAGCTTGAACATGAATGTTTATAGCAGCTTTGTTTGCAACTGCCCCAAATGGAAAACAACCCAGATGTCCTTCAGTGGGTGGATTATGAAACCAGCTGTGGTACATCCATACCATGGGATAATGCTGAATCACAAAAAGGAACAGACTATTGATCCATGCAACACCCTAGTGGATCTCCACAGAGTTACAGTGAGTGAAAAGGGCCAGTCCCCCAAAAAGGTTATACACTGTATGAGTCTATTTATCATATACTAATATACTATTCTTTTTTTTTTTTTTGAGACAGTGTCTCACTCTGTCACCCAGCCTGAAGCGCAGTGGCACAATCATAGTTCACCGCAGCCTCAACCTCCTGGTCTCAGACAAGTGTTACTACACCCAGCTTATATAACACTCTTTTTTTTTTTTCCTGAGACCCAGTCTCCCTCTGTCACCAGGCTGAAGTGCAGTGGCGTGATCTTGGCTCACTGCAACCTCTGCCTCTCGAGTTTAAGCAATTCTCCAGCCTCAGTCTCCTGAGTAGCTGGGACCTACAGGCACGTGCCACCATGCCTGGCTAATTTTTTGTGTATTTAGTAGAGATGGGGTTTCACGGTGTTAGCCAGGATGGTCTCAATTTCCTGACTGGTGATCTGCCCACCTCGGCCTCCCAAAGTGCTGGGATTACAGGTGTGAGCCACCACACCCGGCCAACACTCTTTAAATGACAAAATTATAGAAATAGAGAACATATTAATATGCATCAACGGTTAAAGAGGGGCAGGGGGCTGGGGGGATTCAGGTGTAGCTATAAGGAAACGAAAAAGTTCTGCAACATTACTATATCAATGTCAATATCCTAGTTGTGATATTATGCTATAGTTTAGAAAGATGTTACCGCTGAAGAAAATAAGGAGATTTCTTCTTCTTTTTATTATTTATTCCATTTATTTTTTTTTTTTTAAGACGGGATTTCACCATATTGGTCAGGCTGGTCTGACCTCAGGTGATCCACCCGCCTCAGCCTCCCAAAGTGCTGGGATTACAGGCATGAGCTGCCATGCCCAGCTCAGGAGATTTCTTTGTATTATTTCTTACAACTGCACGAGTCTACATTGTTTTCAAAATAAAAAACATAATTAGAAAAACATAAATGCAGAAGCCACATACATAATAGCAACTATGGAAAGGCTAGGCTGACAATGATAGATTTAAATGCAGGCTAATGCTGAAGTTCGTGTTAATTCAAATACCATGAACAACATTACCGTTAGTCATGTTGGTTCACAAAAGGTTCACAATTCTCAATAAAATTCTGAACCTAACAATAATCTTTTCTCTCAAATAACACAGTATTTGCATTATTGGAAAACACTGAGTATATTAAAACTATGTAAAAATGACTTTGTGTTTATATGTAACATGCAGTTAAATTTTAGGCTCATTGAATAAAACCCCAAATGTGACAAACAAATATGTCCCCAAGGGGAGGTACATTTTCCCTGCATGAATACCCATTACTCTACTGCAGCGGTTCTCAAAGCATTATCTGGAGCCCACGGGTGAAGCAGGTATGGGAATCTATCTGTGTTTTATTAAACTAGGCATTAAAAAGACTTGTGAAATGTTTTCTACATTTGCAAAATTACCTAAAACATCACTCTTGTCAATTTTTCTTTTCTGTTTTGGGAAACAGCAGTAGAGAGTAATGAAGTTCAGGAATCAAAAAGTTTGAAAATTGCTGCTCTCAGGTGAGTGAGCCACTTTCACACCTTGATATTGACAGCATCTAGTAACGTGCCTAAAACATGATAGGTGCTACATAAAGACCTTTGTTGAGCTGAACAAACAGACCAGCTAAAAGACCAGAAAACCCCACTTCACCAGAACACTCCATGTATTTCCTTGTGTACCCAGGATTCCATGAGCAAAGGCTCCCACAGCTAGGGATCTTCCTTGTGTAACTGCCTCCCCTGGCGCCCTGGAGAGTCCTCGCATAGAGCTCCCACTTCCCATTTCCCTTGAGACCCAGCCCAATTCCAGAGCCTGCCCAAGGTCACAGCTGAGAGACAAGGATCCGGGGCTTCGGCCTCCAAGCCTCCCACTTCACCACCAGCCTTTGCCGCCTAGAGCACTGGCACTTTCACCCTCTCCCCTGATTGGCTGTGGAAATAGAAAAGGCCTTGTCAAAACTGTGACTTTTGTGAGTGAGTTTTGTGATTCTTTCTCACGTAGGACTCTGCCTGGGATGAGGGGAACTTACCAGAGAAATGGCTGCAAAAGCTGGGCTCTGGCTTCTCAGTCAGGAGACAAGCTCTCCTGGGGAAAGGACTCTGCACCAGCAGAATGGAGAGGAGAGCCCTTCATTGCACTGGTCCTGTCTCTGGAGAATCCTGACCAAAGCTACGTCCTCAGATAAAACTTGCCAGAATGTGTCCTTTAAACGTGCTGCAGTGAATGTCATCTTCTCAGGTCTGTACAGCACGTACATGTTATCGCCAAGCCTCAAAGCCTCCAAACAGCAGGGCCACCTGAGGTATAGGCACGTGCTTACCTGCTCCCCACAGACAATCCATTATAGTATCAAGAGGAGGAAATGTCTAGAATAAATTCATTCTCAATTCCTTCTATTTTTTTTTCATGGTGCTCACACTGGGAGAAGCTAATCTGGGCAGGGTAAAGTGTGGTGAGTGACCCTATACCCCAGCTGCAGTTTACTAGTTGAGTTAAGATTGGAAGCTTCCCTCCGTTTCTTCACCTGAACATGAACCAATAGGAAACCTTAATATCTGGGCCTAGGAACATTTTACATTTGACCACTGTGACCCTCCAAAAGGCTGGGAGCAGAACCACCTGAAAGTCAAATTAGCTGAGGCTAAAAATAACATAGCATTGAGGAGTCTTCCCTTAAGTTGTTTTGTAAAATGAGCCTAATGATTGAGTTCTGTACAGCTGATCAGACAGGTCTTGAGTTTTATTCAGTTTTTCAAGCAGTAAGATGTCTCAGTACCATGTTGGTGTGTGTGTAATGGGGATAAGGAGGTGGCCTACTATTGTCATATTTGATGTGTTTTCTTCCCTGAAGGTAATCGTTACTCAACAGAACGCGAGAGTCAAAGACCCAAAAAGGCCTAGATATCCTCAGAGCTATTAATTGTTTTTGATGCTGTTCTGCAGTAGAACCAGAAAACTTGGTAAGGAAAGGTCTGGAAGAGGGAGTACCAGCCTCCAGTCCTCACTGGGGCCCTGCCCTCCAGTGCCACACGCGCTGTAGGAAGGTGTAAACTGCTCCACAATCCGACATGTTGGGAGAGATGCTGTTACCCTGACTTGCACTCAGATCACCTCGTGTCCTCTGAAAGCTGAGCTGCCTGTCATTTCATCGGGGCTATTGTGGCCGCAGAGGACTCTGAATCACCCACTTGGCAGGGCTAACCTAGCTTCTTGCTAAGCCCAGTCCAAGGTTCCCCACAGTGGTTCACTCTACTATTTAATTATATGTGGTTTGAGAAGTCTGTGACAATCCTCTTAAAATGGGTGGCCTTTTTGTTCTCCTCTCACAGCCGAGGCTCCTAAAACTGGCCAACCAGTCTTTTGTTCTGTAAGCAGCAAGGGACAAGGAAAACACAAAGGTTCTACCCAGGTCCCCAGTTCCCAGGGAACGTGTGGCATTTGGCACAAATATCGTCAAGAGGTAAGCGGTCCCCAGCCATGCACACACAGCTCACAGCTCACGAAGTGGAAGGCTGGGAGTCCAATCCAGCCTACAGATACTAGTCCCTAACAAATTTTGATTTTTTTAAAAATTTTCTTGGAAATTTTAAGAGTTAAAACCTTTTACATTAAGATCTGTATTTCTGCTGGGCACGGTGGCTCATGCCTATAATCCCAGCACTTAGGCAGGCTGAGGCAGGAGGATCACGAGGTCAGGAGTTCAAGACCAGACTGGCCAACATGGTGAAACCCCATCTCTACCAAAGATACAAAAAAAAAAAAAATTGCTGGGTGTGGTGGTGTAAGCCTGTAATCCCAGCTACTCGGGAGGCTGAGGCAGGAGAATCACTTGAACCCAGCAGGCAGAGGTTGCAGTGAGCTGAGATAATGCCATTGCACTCCAGGTGGATGACAGGGAGAGACTCCATCTCAAAAAAAAAAAAAAAAAAAAAAAAAAAGAAGAATCTGTATTTCTGGGCTCTCTTGAAAAATTGGGAGATTTAGCAACTCTAGGCTGCATTTATTTCCCAAGGCAACTGGGAGCTGGAGCTGAGGAATCATCACTCTCTTCAGGCGGGGCAGTGGATCTCAAAGCATGGTCCTGACCAGGAGCAGCCACATCACCTGGACACTTGTTAGAAATGTGTGGAGTCTGAAAAAAATCAAACTTGCAGAAGTTGAGAGTAGAGTGGTAACTACCAGAGGCTGGGGACGGGGAATGGGAATGGGAGATATCGACCAAAGGATTCACCGATTTGGATAGACAGGAGGAATACGTTTCTAAGATCTATTGCACAATATGGTGACCATGGTTAGTAACAATGTAACATATTTAAAAATTGCTAGAATAGATTTCAAATGTTCTCACTACAAAGGAATGATGAACATGTGAAGTGATGGATGTGTCCTTTAGCTTTTGATATAATCATTCCACAAATGTATACATGTATCAAAACATCACATTTTACCCCATAAGTATACTCAAGTGTTATTTGTCAATTAAAAGTAAAAATTCAAATTAGCCATGCACGGTGGCCTGCACCTGTACTCCCAGCTACTTGGGAGCCTGAATTAAGAGGATTGCCTAAGTCCAGGAGGCGGAGGTTACAGTGAGCCGAGACTGCGCCATTGCACCCCAAGGTGGGTGTCAGAGTGAGACTCTGTCTCAAAAAAAAGAAAAAAAAAATCTGAATAAAGAAAAAAGAGAAATGTACATGTTCAACCCCAGACCCACTGCCTCAGATCTGGCATGGGACCCAGCACTCTGTGTTCTGACAAGCCCTGCAGGGAGTCTGATGTTAAGTTTGAGGACAGCTGAGACGGAGCCTGGGTGCTGTGTCCACAGTCCCCACTGTTCCTGATGCCTGCTCCCAGCCTGCATCTCTGTCAAGTGCTGATGCTACCACCCTCTGTGTTTGTGACCCCTGGCTTCACTGCTTTTGCATTTTGCATTTTGGAGACTCCCTGGCAGTCTGTCATCCCACTCAGCTGGAATAGCTGGCAGCAAGGTGTCTTGTTCTCTGCATACAAGGGGTGGTGGGAGAAGGCTGTGAGGGGCTCTGATGTGCCTCCAAGCCAAGAGTCAAGCAACAAGCACTGAAGGCTCAATGCATGGAGACCCAAGTGGAGCTGAAAAGAGGGGAAGTGGCAGGAGAGGACGTTGGATCAATGTCACCTGGATCTAGTCACTTTCATCCCCCTGCTGGGATGCCTTCTCACCCATATAAATGTGGCTTGGTGCAGCTGTAAGTTGCTGTGTGCATGTTTATGTGTTTCTAACATTCGTCCTGGGTTGTGCATTTTTCTGCCTGCTCCTCTGTCTTTGCTTCAGAGACACCTCCCTCTCTACAACGCAGGGCAAGGGTTGGGCTCTTATCTCCTGTAAGCTCAGGGGTGTACTGGACAAACACTAAGGGCCACCGCAAAGATAGAGTGGAGCTGTTTTGGCCAGGCTCTCAGCAAGAGGGCACAGAGGAATATGTGGGCAAAAGCCTGGAGAGCTGTATAGACAGCTGTGATGTTACCCCTTGGCTACCTGGATGACAGCTGCCACTGATAAAATGGGCAAAAAAAAAAAAAAAAAAAAAATGACAGCCCACTGGTTTGAAAAGGGGAGCAGAGCAGGCCTGAGCTGCCAAGGTCAAGGGCAGGTGGGATTCGCCTTAGTGCCCCAGCCTGGCCATGATGCTTGGCACAAAGCAGACACAGCCTAAGTGTTTGCTGGAAAAAAGAAAGCAGTGAGGCACTGATGTTGGGGTGAGGGGGCCCTGACATTTGCTCACTTACTCATTCCTTCATCTGTTCACTCACTGCATCTGGTGCTTTTGTACCAGGCCCTGCTCCAAGCACAATCAGGGGCCAGGGCTTCTGTGGTACACTCAGTGGAATGGGAAAGTGAAGAACCTCCATTAACACCTGTATGACATTCAGGTGCAGGAAGGGCTGCTGGATGCCAGGATCTCTTACATCACTTCATTTAAGTGTCTTCTCCTTCCTCAGCTGATCTAGGTTCCTTCAGCATCACACTAACCCCCCAGGTATGATCTGGGCCTCCCGTGCTTTAGGAGAGAAGAAGGAAGACAGGAGGACCTCATCTGTGCCCATGTGGCAACAGGAGCCTTAGACTCTCACTGCCCTAACAGCGGTGGGCAACATATTCATTTATATTGGAAAGATAATAATTACAGTGAATATTATTACAGTAGCAGCAGCAGGAGTAATAGGAATAGCTGCCTTTATTCTGGATGTATTAGTCCATTCTCACACTGCTATAAAGAACCACCTGATACTGGATAATTTATAAAGAAAATAGGTTTAATTGACTCACGGTTCCACAGATTGTACAGGAGGCACGCCTGGGAGGCCTCAGGAAACTGGTGGAAAGTGGCAGAAGGGCGAGGGAAAGCAACGCGTCTTCAGGGAGCAGCGGGAGAGACAGAGAGCAAAGAGGGAGGTGCTACCCACTTTCAAACAACCAGATCTTGTGAGAACTCATTCCCCATCACAAGAACAGCAAGGGAGAAATCCTCCCGTATGATCCAATCACTTCCCACCAGGTCCCTCCCCAAACATTGGAGATTACAATTCAACGTGATATTTGGGTGTGGACACAGAGCCCAGCCATATCACCGGAGTTCTCACTGAGATGTAGGCCCTTGGGTCGGGCATATTTTCTGTAGCTGATCATTTTCTCATCACAACAGTCAAAGGGAGTAGATATTTTGAACTTATTTTACAAATGAAGAAGCTCAGTATTAGGGAGTTTGGGTGTCTGGCATCTTTTCAAATTCAATGAGGTACATTAGAAGAGCCAACCTTATATAAGAGGTGGCAACAGAAAGGAAAAAAAACAAAAAACAAAACGAGAGTCCAAGAACCTAAGTCTAAACCTCACTTGGCACTATTAATTATTAGCTACAGGGTCGCCACATACAGCTACCCGGGTTGTCTACTGCACCACAACTCCAGGAGCTGCTTTTCACTTAAACTGCAGTGTGAATGCGCTCTCAGGTTGTGCGATATGGTGGCCCTTGTAAGCTCTATGACCACCTAAACTCCTCTCAAGGGTATTGTGAGGGGATGTCTGCACCAAGTCTTTGTGAGCAAAGTCTGTGGCTCCAGGGAATCCATATCTGCCTTTCCACATATCTTCTTGATGGGGAATGTGCCGCAAGTCACCAGGATTAATCAAGCCCTGCCTGGCAGAGGCGAACAGAATGTCAGCGTCCTGCATCCTGTGGAATGCAGTGGCTTGGGAACAGGAACTGGGGCCCAGGACTCATGTCTCTGGCCCCAGCTCTTCATTGTTAAATGCTCGCTTCATGACCATGGGCTAACAGAAAAGCCACCAACAGATGGTTCTGCTTTGCAGCGTCATGGGAACTTAGGCCCACCCCCTCCTCTTTTAGAGTGTGTGCCAGCGCCAGCCATCCTTGTGACAAAAAGATACCCAAGGAGGAGCGGAGAGCCAAGACTCTACTCAGTAGAGAGCGGCAAGCCTCCCCCGTAGAGCTAAGAATGGGGTACTGAACAGGGTATGAACCCAGCACAAACTCTTCATAGTATTTGGTAGCACTGGGCCTGTACAGGGCAAAAGCAGCTTTCAAATAGACAAAAACAAAATGGCAGGTAGTCGTTCTTCCTGGGAAATCTGATGACAAGTTCTCATGGAGTGAAAGAAATGGCCTAAAGTATGACTTGGCCCCAGGTACAAACGTCAGTGTTGGTCAGCCCAGAGATCCTAACTTAGCCAAGTACTGGGGAACCACATATAAGAAGCCTCAAGGGGCACAGTCCCTCCTGCAGGTCCTGTCTCCTGGAATTCATCCCCCAAGCCACTGTGATTGTTTCTCCTATATTACCTTGTTGCTAGTCCCATGCACACAGTTCTCACTGGCTTGTTCTTTGTGTTTTGTTTTGCTTTGCTTTCGCCCAAGGCCTCCGACAAAGCTCACCGGCCCTCAGAAAAGCAATGTGAATACTAGGCTTGCGTTTCACCTGAGGATACCCTTGTTGGGAGAGAGGCGCTGACACAGCAGCCCGGGGCTGAGCTGAGACCCCCCTCCTCACAGCTGGTGGACTAGGGATGAAGACCCCCAAGCTAGGCCTGGGGATTTGGGGGTTGGGACTTGGAAATGCCTGCCAGTCTTTGTCACACATATACTTGAATTGAAAACATGTCAGCAAGGAAGTTCAAGGTTGAACACAGTCTCTTGAAGGTCTGACATTGGGTGTGCCTAGAGAGCCACGTGGGCGGGAAAGATAATGAGAGAAGGGGGCCCAGAAAGAAAGAAGGGAAAGCGTTCTTCCCCGGTTCTCTCTGGATTTCCCATTCCTGGGTCCAGGTCTTCCTGAGCCAGCCATTCCTTTAGGCTCCCCGTGTCCTTAGAATAAATGCACCCTATTTGCACACCTTTTTATTTTTTGCTCATTTGAGAGTATCACTGTTACTGAGAGGTGACGTGGCCTGACTTGAACCTCCAGCAGTCACAAAGCAGTGGAAGGACGTGGAAGCCGCATTTCAGACACAATCTTCCAACTTTATGCTTAAAACATGGGGCACAGATGTGGCAACTCCCATGACAGCTTAATGACAGTCAGTCAGGACATCCATCTTGCTCATCCTAGTTAATCCTTGCACTATCCTTTTGAGGCAGTGATTGTTCCCAATTTACAGGTAAAAATGTTGGGGATCAGAGAAGTTATGTAACTTGCCTAAAATCACACAGCTTCTGCTAATTCAGTGTATTCATCAACTCACTCAACTCCTCCTCCAGTGCTAGAGACCCCTGGTCAGAAGGGCTTACAGAATTACCAAACCTTAGCCAGAGCAGGACTCTGAGGAGTTTACTAGTCTCATTAAGGCCCTGATACATGTTTTAAATTTCATTTTCTTAAGCTCTGGGGAAGGCTTGCAAAAGCAGCCCAGTATACAGCAGCTGTGGATACAGATGACGTCCTAGGGGCTTCACTCAGTGACTCACTCTCCTTGTCAGATTGAACCCCTGGACTGCTCTGGCCGTTGCCTGGAGAAGAAGAGACAGCTCTGCCTGCTGCTGCCCCTGCCCTGGGTCAGAACCACCAGAGCTACCTGCCAGAATGCAGTTCTCGGAGTCTCCCTCTAAGATGGATGGACTCAGATCCTACCAATATCCACCATCCTATGATCTGCTTGTTTAAGAAGTGTTTGCACAATTAGCCAGGCGTGGTGGCCGGTGCCTATGATCCTAGCTACTCAGGAGGCTGAGGCAGGAGAACTGCTTGAACCCAGAAGGTGGAGGCTACTTGGGAGGTTTAAGCAGGAGAATCACTTGAACCCAGGAGGCGGAGGTTGCAGTGAGCCGAGATCACGCCACTGCACTCCAGGGTGGGTGGCAGAGCGAGACTCCCAACTCAAAAGGAAAAAAAAGTGGCTACACAGAGCTTTATGTGCCCTTGAGCTTCAGACCTGAATTACCATTTTGGAGACTTGAGGCCTGTGTGTTCTCCAAGTAAACTGAAAGTCCTCCTGGTGGGCGTTCCCCCAGGGTTTCACTTACATTCCTTTCCTGTCATTTTCTTTCCTTTCCTTCGTGCTTTTGGTTCCTTGGAGCCACTGTCTGAGCGGGCCTGAGAGCAATCAGGAAGTCAGATAAGGATGCTGCTGTCTCGCTGTCTTCCCAGGCATGTGGGAGGTCAGCCTGGGTGCTTCTGGAAATTTGCTGTCCCATTGACTGAGAGAGCAAAGACTGTCCCCCGGAAACAACTGAGTGACTTCCAGCACCTGCAGCACGCCCTGGACCCCAAAGGCCACTTTCCTGGCTTGTAGTCGCAGAGGGGTAAGAGTGCCCTGAGCAGGGTCACTTTAGTCTTCATAAAGGCCGTGCTGAGCAAGCAGTCAAGTTGGCCAGAGAGCACACTGAGGTTGCCTTGACTTTCTGCAAGACTGAAAAAACCTGAACCATCCATCTCAAACATGGGGGCAAGACAGAAAGGGGGCTGGAGGAGTCAGCTGACAAGCATCCTGTTCATCAGGGCTGAGCCCAGGCCCCGGCAGAGAGGACAGCCGCCCCTAAGCTCCCACCGACCAAGCCAAGAGGATGTGCAGCCTGGAGTTGAAAATATCATCCGGATTTTCAAGAAATGGGAAATTCTGACTTGAGCTGAAATTTCCCAACTTGTAATAAAATATTGACATGTAATTTAATTTATAAATAACACTCTATGCCGGCCAAACAAAATTCTTCATTGATGGGATGTGGCCCCCGGGAGGTCTGTCTGTGGCCTCTGCTGTCAATGTTGTCTAAGAGGCAATGGCTCTGCATGGAGGGTGTACTGGCTTTGCTCAGGTAGGAACCTTCGGGTAGGCAGTCTCAGAGCCTGTGGCTGCAGGCCAGCAGGGCAGAACCACCCAGGACACAGAGGCTACGGTGGCAGGCACCAGAGGCTGAGTCATGGCTAGGTCTGAGCTGGCCTGGAGAGCAGGTGTGGACAGGGGTATGTGTTTATTCTTTTTTTTGGCACGGAGTTTTGCTCTTATAGCCCAGGCTGCAGGATAACGGTGTGATCTCGGCTCATGGGCTCACTACAACCTCCACCTTCTGGGTTCAAGCAATTCTCTTGCCTCAGCCTCCAGAGTATCTGGGGTTACAGGCACACTCCAACACTCCTGGCTAATTTTTCTATTATTAGTAGAGATGGGGTTTCACCATGTTGGCCAGGCTGGTCTTGAACTCCTCACCTTAGGTGATCCACCCACCTCGGCTTCCCAAAGTGCTGGGATTACAGGTGTGAGCCACCGTGCCTGGCCTATTCTTTCAGAAAATATATACTAGCTGTAGCGTACCGGGCACTAAGATACATGGCGGTTTGTTAATTTCCTGGGGCTGCTGTAACAAATCACAACAGTCTCCCTGGCTTAAAACAACAAAAATGTATCCTCTCACAGTTCTGGAAGCCAAAAGTTAGAAACCAGTACCACTTGGCCAAAATCAGGGCCACGCTCCCGCAGACGCATGAGGGGAGAAGCCCTTCCCTGCCTCTTCCAGCCTCTGGTGGCTGCTGTTCCTTGACTTCCGGCCTCATCACCTGCCTCTGTAGCCACATGACATCCTTCCCTCCTGTGTGTGTCACATCTCTTTCTGCATCTCTCTTATAAGGACACCTGCTTGGTTTAGGAGCCACCTGGATAATCCAGGGTAATTTCCCCATCTCAAAATCCTTCACATCTGCAAAGTCCATTTTTCCTATAGGTAACATTTACAGGTTCCAGAGATCTTGTTTGAGGGCCAGTATTCAGCCATGATTCAGGAGGAATATAACTCAAAGGTGGCAAAGAACAAAACAGATAAGGTCCCTCTCCTCTGAGATCTTACCTTCTGGCTGGGAGAGGGGGCAGAAGAAAGTCAACATGCCAATAAACACATAATAAAATCTCATGCGACAGACGTGCTGAGGAGAATGACTAAGATCTTCTGGGCACTGCTTCTCAGACCTTGGGAATGTGCCCCTCTGCGCTGTCCAGCTCCGTCCACCCCAGCAGGTGGAGCCTTGGGCTGTCCCTCCCTGCCTCCCTGAGCTCCTTAGCTCACACCAGTTGCATGTGTTTGTTGCAGACCCCAAGACTTGGTGAATGAGAGCATCATCTGGTGGAGACTGGGAGCCCAACAGGAAGGGAAGCCTTCCAGGGGATTCCCTTGAGACCTATCTGGAACCCTGCTGTAGGATGCTGTCAGCCTGGCTGCAGTGGAGGAAGGGCAGGCTCCCTTGGGGCTCACCTGAAGGGCTTGGCTGGCGATGACAGACTTCTCGGAGCACACTTCCCTTCTCAGTTCCAAGCCCCAGTGGGGAAGATTTTCCTGGCCCATGTAGGGCATGTGCTGGGGATTCCAAACCTGCCTATCATGAAGCAGGTCCCAGAAAGGCACAGTGGTCAGAGGGAGGACTCCTCTGCTCATGGGAGGGCATGGCAGTCACTGTGTGAAGGCCCTCTAAAGTAGGCTGGGTCAGAGGGCTCGCCTCCAGCTTTTGGTCTCTGATCTGGTTACAGCCACGTCACCAGGAGTCCAGCCTCAGAGCTCCATTCCAGCAAGGCTGATGGGAAGCGACTGGACTGGGGCAGGGGACCTGAAAATGTCAAGGTCACATGATGCATTTGTTGGGGCTCAGGACATACCACCCCAACGTATAACCTTAGAAGATCAAAATGTGCCACCTCTAAATATACTTCTAGGCATATTTTGCCCTGGTTTTTCAAGAAACTGCAGACACAGGGGTAGCTCTGAAAAGCTGTCCTTTTGTAAAAGAAATTTTCATCTGTGAAGGAAATTACGTTAGCTCAGTGAAGTATCTGTATCAGGAAGAGGGCTGCTCCCAGGTAACTTTTTTGATCTGAGGCACTTCTTTTTTTTTTTTTTTTAGACTGAGTCTCGCCCTGTCACCCAGGCTGGAGTGTAGTGGCACCATCTTGGCTGACTGCAACATCTGCCTCCCAGGTTCAAGCGATTCTCCTGCCTCAGCCTCCCGAGTAGCTAGGATTACAGGCACATGCTACCAGGTTGGGCTAATTTTTTGTATCTTTAGTAGAGTTGGAGTTTTACCATGTTAGCCAGGCTGGTCTCAAACTCCTGACCTCGTGATCCACCCATCTTGGCCTCCCAAAATGCTGGGATTACAGGTGTGAGCCACAATGCCCAGCCCGACCTGAGGGACTTTTTATCTGCATAAGAAGCCAAACTTTATTCACCATACATTTCCTCTTCTCACCCTATCATAACCTGTGTCGCCACCCCCATACCCCGACCCCAGATGTCCCAAGCCTCTGTTCCTTTCTGTAGTTCAGGATGCTATATCAGGTTCAATTCTCTGACCCTTATTGAAGTCTCATATTTTGTAGGATTCCCATGCATATATGCACAACTCAAATGGTTTCCTCTTGTGAATCTGTGTTTTGTCAACTTAATTTGTAGCCCAACCAAAGAACTCAGGAGGGTAGAAGGAAGTCATTTTTCCCTCCCCTACACATGTCAATATTTGAGTGTGTTCTCGTCCCCTTGACCTCCAGCCAGGCACACCCTGCTATTTCTACATGTCAGATGTCATTCTCCCTTTATGAATGAAAGAGGAGTCTGAGGTCCAGGGAGGAAGGTAACTCATCCAAACGCCTTCAGATTCCAGCAGGCCACACCCACTGGCATATGAATTTAAATGCCATTTGTAAATAAAATCCTCCAAAGCCACCTGCATCCGCCCCTCTCTCATACCGCAGGAAGTTGGGAAACTCTGGAAGGACGCTGGTCTTCCCCACACTGGGAGCAGCAGGGAGCTGAGACTGAGGTCCTGTCTGCCCCCAGGAGCAGGAGTGTGGGAGGGCCCGCAAGTCAAGCACTTGGTATTTCCATTGTGAAACACAGGGGTAATCACCCCGCCTTCCCAGGGGAGAGCTGTCAGGGCAGGTCTACAGAAGCCACTCAAGCGCTTTGAACTCTGCTGCAGATAGGGCTGGAGGGAGACGATGGAGCCCCTCTCAAGCCCCGGGGTGGGTATAGTTTGCAGGACAGCCCTGGCCTTGGTCCCGACACCCTTGAAGGATGGAGAATCAGGCTTGGCATATTTAGCACCTGGAAGCAGCTCGGCATGGTGGCTGCAGAGTGAGGACTGCGTTATCCTGGTCACACCACCTGCAGTTGTGTGCCCTTGACCACAAGTCCCCATGGGGACTCAGTGTCCCCATTCAGAAAATGAGAACAATGTCCCTGTCACCGGGTTGTTTCGAAAATTAGATACAGGCCAGGCATGGTGGCTCACGCCTGTAATCCCAGCACTTTGGGAGGCCAAGGTGGGCAGATGACCTGAGGTCAGGAGTTCGAGATCAGCCTGGCCAACGTGGTGAAACCCCATCTCTACTGAAAACACAAAAATTAGGCGGGTGTGGTGGTACATGCCTGTAGTCCAAGCTACTTGGGAGGCTGAGGCAGGAGAATCGTTTGAACCAGGGAGGCTGAGGTTGCAGTGAGCCAAGATCACACCACTGCACTCCAGCCTAGCAACAGAGCGAGACTCCATCTCAAAAAAAAGAAAAAGAAAATTGCATATAAATTTCCCATAGTCCCTAACACAATAGGCGCTATATTAAATGGTAGAACATTCTTGTTCTTGCTATCACAGTGTGACCTTGGGAAATTCCTTTCATCTCTCTGTACTTGGTTTCTTTAGTTGTCAAAAGAGGCATTCTCAGGGGCTTTGATTTTCTTGTCTTTAAAATGCGAGCAGTCACAGTACGTTCCTTGTTGGATGCAGCCAGGGTGCCACAAGTGAGCGTCTGTGGAACAGAGCCGCATTCCTGCTGAGTGCTCTCTGTATGTGTGCTGGTATCCGTGCTACTCTTCAGCACCAGGACATAATCATCATTCCAGGCCTTCCCAGAAGGAACGGAATGGGATAAGAATGAAATCAGGGCGATGGGGATGGTAGAAGGAAGCCCAGCAAAGCACCAGCTGCTCCATGCCATGAGGAAGGAACATAAAGACCCCCCTACCCCAGCCTTCTCCCCAGGCTCAGAGTCCACAGGAAGCCTGGGGAACCACAGCCCTCCTCAGCATTCCGAACTACAGCCCCAAGCCCGAGGTCTTGAGTGTCCTGCAAAGCCTCAACCCTTGGCAGCCACCTGGCAGGCCCAGTGTACTATGGCAGGCCTAGTGTGTGTTAGACACAGGGCATGCACAGTGCACAAGTGAGGCATTTCTGCTCCATTTCACAGACAAGCAAACTGAGGCTTAAAGAGTTTCAGCAAATTGCCTGAGCCTCATGGTGAATCACTGGCGGCTGGGAAACTGGAGCTCTGGTATCCTAAGGCTCCTATTGCATGTAAGGAAATTCTGGCATCATCTAGGGAGACAGCATTCCCTCCCTGTCTACGCCCCCCACTCCCACCCCCACCCCCAGCCCCTGAAAGCATTCATGGGGCCTGATAGACCATGGATCTCTCCCAAGTGTACCAACAGCTGGGCCCCATCTGCAGCAGGCATCCCGGAGGGTTAGATGCAGGTCCTGGTGATTCTGTGGGGCTGGTTAGTTGTCCACACTGTGAGGAGTGACAAGACCACCCTGCCCTCTGCCAACTTCCCAAGCTCAGAGCTCCCGGAAGGCCTGGGAGGCCACAGTGCCCAAATGGAACCAGGTATAGCCTATTTCCCTCTGATTGTTTTTAAGAAACCTGTGACCTCTGATCCATTCTGGGCTGGCCGCATTTAGGAGGTCAAGTTTCATGTCCCTTCCAGCATCAACCACAAGTCCCAGGCTGCCTCTGCCCCTCCTGGCTTCTCCTCCTTCTCCAAGCATCCCCTGGCATGAGCTGGGGGAAAACAGCTTGTCTGTTCTTGTGGGGCAGCCTCCAGGCATGGCTGCCTCAGCAGGGGTTCTGCTTGCCGCTGTTAGCAGCCCCCCGCACCCCCAATCCCATTCCCCTTAACCCAAAACTTCAGGAGCTCTAGGTTTACTCAGTCCAAAGGCATCAACCCTGTGCCACTGGAGTATCTCCAGCCCACTTGTGACCCTGGCCTCTGCGGCTACCTCCCCAAGGTGCAACAGAAGAGGCTGGAAAGTTCTACAGAGTTCACTGCATTGTCTCATACACTGCACTGATGACCTTAAGAGTCTAGGCCCAAGAACAGGCCGAGGTGCGCCCAGGACTCAGCCATGCCATTCACTCTCCGCCTCAGCCGTTGCTGCAGAATCCCTCCAGGCCTGCTTAGCTTTCAGCCTTGTACCTTCTTAGTGATGCTACAGTGTGGAAATACATGTGAACACTGCATGTTCTTTGGTCAGTGAACACACTGCTCTGGGACCTCCCTGGGGACACGGCTAGACGCGTTTCCCATCTCTCTTATTCAGTTCAGAGTGGCTGCGTGTCAGACTTCTAGCCAATGGAATGTGGGGAAAATGACGGGAGCCACCTCCAGTGAACACCTCACACAAGACTCGGTGGCCTCTCTCCATCTGCCTGCTGAACCAAGAGGCCCCTGAGGACGAGAGAGAGCAGGGCACACGACAGAAGGACCCCAGGGCCCTTCCCTGAGTTGACACTGAACATGAGCCACCTGAGAGAGCCTCGCAGCCCAGTCAGGAACCCCCATGTGGGATCATCATCAGTGAAAAGAAACTTTCAGTGCTTTCAGCCAGGAGTCAGCCAGCTGCAGACAGCAGGCCAAATCTAGCTGCCTGCCTGTTTTCATATGACCTTTTCTATGTGAGCTAAAAAAAAAAAAAAAGTTTTTATGTTTAAAAAAATGATTTAAAGAATTTTGTGTCACATGAAAATTATATGAAATTCAAATTTCCGTGCCCTACCATCTAAGTTTGGTTGGAGCACAGTCACACCCATTTGTTGACATCCCATCTGTGGCTGCTGTTCCAGGACAGCAGCAGAGGCAAGAGTTGGAAGATCGTATGGCCTGCAAAACCTAAAACTATTTCCCATCTGGTCCATACAGAGAGTTTGCCAACTGCTGCTTTCTTCTGTCACTAGGATTTGGGGGTTGTTTGCTACAAAAGTTAGCTTATCCTGGCTACCGCAATTAGGTGATATGATGAAGTTTTTTTTTTTTTTTTTTTTTTTAAACAGAGTCTCACTCTATTGCCCAGGCTTAAGTGCAGTGGCACAATCTCAGCTCACTGCAACCTCCGCCTCCCAGGTTAAATGATTCTCCTGCCTCAGCCTCCCAAATAGCTAGGATTATAGGTCCCTGCCACCATGCCCAGCTAATTTTTGTATTTTTAGTAGAGATGAGCTTTCACCATGTTGACCAGGCTGGCCTCGAACTCCTGACCTCAAGTGATCCACCTGCCTTGGCCTCCCAAAGTGCTGGGATTACAGGCATGAGCCACCGTGCCTGGCCATGATGAAAATTTTTAAGACTTTGAGATGTCAGGCAAAATTGCCTTTTGGAGGATTATGTTAACCTACACTCCCCCCAAAACTTATGAGCAAGACCACTGCCCCACTCTTTTGCCAATCTTGGGCATGTGATATACCCTCACTGGAAAATAAGAAAATAATTCCACCTGCTTAAGGCTAAGGGGGAGCCGACATGAAACAGTCTGTGATATAGTAGGTGCTGGATAAATACTAGTATTGACCTTTGGTTGCTGAGAGGTCCTTCTCACAAAAGTTAGATCCTAATATATGAATGTTTTTGATGCCTAAAATTGGCCCCACAAGGAAGATCTTCTGATGCGTCAGGCACATTGCTTTGAGAATGTCTGTGGATGGTACTCCCTCCTTCTGACACCCATGTCATTAAGTGACCTTGTGACAATATCAAAACTTCCTGTTCTTTTCTCTATTTCTTGGGTTTACACAATTCGTCCAGACTCTGTTAGAAGCGGGATGTGATTAGATGGAGGAAAGAAAAAAAAAAGCCCTGAGCACTTCTGCCAAGGAGAATAGATCAGATCAGCACTCCACTCTGATAGAATGAGGAAACCCAAATGCAAACTGGCACAGCCCTGCACAAAACAAAGGGCTCTCTGTCCCCTTTGAAAATTCCTGCTGGTGATATGGCCAAGCAGAATTCAGGAAGACAGGAGGCAGTGACCTGACCACCTGAATTCCAGCACACTCCCTGGTTAAGAACTAATGGATGTAAGGAAACTATTTTTGGAAGCTGGTGAAATATAAAAAGCAGAAACATGGATGGAAATTGTATCAGACGACATCCACCATGCTCTCAGGAAAGTAAAAAGGAGAAAGGGGAGAGGGGAGGGGCAGTGATGAGCTGCAGCCAATACCCACCGTCCACAAGGCCCAGCTGTTAAATATTTAGGAACTTTGTGAGCCTGTTGCTTAACTGTTGGTAACTTAAAATCAGCCATGGTGGAAGTATTTACACTACAGAAATTGGCAAAAGTCACAGATCAGAGCTTTGTGATTTCCTCCCATCCCACTCCCCACCCCACGAGTTCCAATTTAACAATACATCCCTGGGTAGAGGGAGAAGAGGGGAATAAAGGCAATGTTCCATCAGGAAAGGAGCCTCAACTCAGAGGAAAAGAAGTAGCAAAAAAGGAAGTGCAGCGCCGGGTGCAGTGGCTCAAGCCTGTAATCCCAGCACTTTGGGAGGCCGAGGCGGGTGGATCACGAGGTCGAGAGATCGAGACCATCCTGGTCAACATGGTGAAACCCCGTCTCTACTAAAAGTGCAAAAAATTAGCTGGGCATGGTGGCGCGTGCCTGTAATCCCAGTTACTCAGGAGGCTGAGGCAGGAGAATTGCTTGAACCCAGGAGGCGGAGGTTGCGGTGAGCCGAGATCGTGCCATTGCACTCCAGCCTGGGTAACAAGGGCGAAACTCCGTCTCAAAAAAAAAAAAAAAAAAAAAAAAAAAAGGAAGTGCAGTGCCCTTAGATTTTTTTTTTCCCTTAGGGAAAATTTTCAGATATGGCCCAGACAGGTTAAGTGACTCGCCCAAAGACACAGCTGAGAAGTGTTAGAGCTAGAATTTGAACCCACGTGTTTCTGGTAATGATGATTTCTTTGGGTTTCTTTTTCTTTTTCACTCTCCCAATGACTGATTAGTGAATTAATGAAAGGGAATTACCTGTTTGAAAGTGTCTTTAGGATCAGCTGCCTGAAAACTTCTAAATTCATGGGTTAGACCCACATGCTCACTTTTGGCTTGGTTACCAATGGCTTTGTTTACACAAACAAAGGACCCAACTTTTCTATCTTTAAGGATTTTCTGTATGACTAATCTTGCATGTATAATCCTGGAAGTCAATTCCAAAGACTGGTTTTGAGAATGTTTTGGTGTTATCTCCTGAGTAATGAGTAACTTCTCAAGAACTCCAACTATCAAAAGAAACACTTAGAGGCAAAATTCCAGGTACAGTCACTTGATCAAGGGACAAGGTGGTGGGTTTGAAGCCCGTGCCTACAATCTACTGGCTCTCTCACACTGACCCATTGGCTGGTGTCAGGGAGGCCGGGGGAAGGAAGTCAGGAAGAGCTAGAAACATCCTAGGCTTCTATTCGCGTTTCTTTGACCATGGGTAGCCACTTGCGTGGACAAGTATTATTAGGATGACCTACCTTGATTTAGCTAGTCAGGATAAATAAGAAAAACCTTCTGGGTTTTCATGAATACTTTGGCATTTTATAGTCATGACTCAGCGCTTCATCTGCAATCAAGATTCAGACACCAATGACTAGGAGTTGGAAGTGATGATTCATTCAAACAGCCCATTTACTGATTTTGCAATAGACCATGGACCTCTGTCCTCATAAAACTCATTATATTTCCCTTTCAGAATTCAGAGTCATCAAAGCAACCCAGTCCTGCATGTCATCCTGTTGTGGTCCACAATCACGTGTTGTGCTCCTGGTTCCGTTCATGTCAGTTTGAGGAGTGCTAAGTCCCCTGACATTAGCACGGCTAGCTCGTCCTCTTCCCGGACTGATGCTGCCACTGGCTAACTCTTGACAGCAAGTGCTTCTCCCCGTGTAGGCACAGCCTATGTTTTGCAAGGCTTATTAGGGCCAATGAGCTCCTCAGAAGGGTATTGCAAAAATAAATTCGGGAGCTACCTCCCTTCAATGGACACTGCTCTACCAACAAGCTACAGCACATTCAGGGCAGTGGTATTAAATTCTCAGCCTTGGCCGGGCACAGTGGCTCATGCCTGTAATCCCAGCATTTTGGGAGGCTGAGGCGGGTGGATCATGAGGTCAGGAGTTCAAGACCAGCCTGGCCAACATCGTGAAACTCCGTCTCTACTAACAATACAAAAAATTAGCCGGGCAGGGTGCCTGTGCCTGTAATTCCAGCTACTTGGGAGGCTGAGGCAGGAGAATCACTTGAACCTGGGAGGCAGAGGTTGCAGTGAGCTGAGATCACACCATTACACTCCAGCCTGGGTGACAGAGTGAGACTCTGTCTCAAAAAAAACAGACAAAAAATTTTCAGCCTTCAGGACACAGCCCAAAGCCAGCCCTCCTTTCCCCAGCAGCTCCTGGGAGCATCCTGGCAATGTGGACATGGTGGGCTGGGAAGATCCAGCAATGGGGCACCATGCCATGTGTAAAGGGGATAACTGGCTTGGAATTACCCACTTATTGTATCCAATCTAACCAATCTACCTTGGATAACTCTGAGAAACTGTGTTCAACAATACTATTGAATACATATTGAAACTGTCTCAATAGTTTGTGGACACTCATCTCTCCTGGAATGTTCATGAGTAATCTGTCTCGGTATCTCTATGTAACTGAGACAGAAAGCTTGGCTCTACCCATGAAAGAATTAGTCACTTACATAAATAAGGATACAAGCAGCTTGAGGAAATAGATTCTGTGAGACTCAAAACAGGATTACCAAGAACTGAAATGTATACTGGTGAGGCACATCACGCCACACACACACACACACACACACACACACACACACACACCCATCTGCCCACCTCCCTGTCGCACCAGCATAGCAACAATGAACAATGGTGTGGAATGTGTATAGCGTGGCAGCACTGACATTTCCTCTTCCCAGTTGACCAGTGTGGCACTGCTGTGGTTCATGCACTGGCAGTTCATTCATTTGCTCCTTAATGTGACCTGACTCCCCATTCATTCCCTCCCAACCCCAAACCCATCACCAGGTTCTCTGGAACTTTCCTTTCTCCCCAAACTCTTCTCTAAATCTTCCTTGTGTAGGGACCTGGCTGCCCCCTCCCCTGAAGACCCCACTTCCCCTGCATCCTCTTGTGGAGGGGAAGGGGTGCAGGTGTAAGAAAGTTCGGGCTGGGGTGGAATGTGGGAGTGTTCCACACCTGCTTCTACAGCTCTCTCTTCCTCCTGCCCACTGGCTTCCTCTCCTTGCTGCTGTGATCCATCAACCCTCATTTCAGGATGGACTTGAGCACCTGCTCGCTGGCTTCCTCTCCACATGGCAGGTTTTCTTTCTCAATGGTCAGCCAGGTCCCGACCTCCCTAGCACCTGAGCTGTCCTCCTCCTCCCTGCCCCAACACTCCCACGGTCTCACCCCACATCTGAGCTCACCATCTCCAGCATCCCCTCTGTGGCTGCCCCACGGGGTACTCCCAGCTTACTCACTCAGCGTCCTCACGGCTACAATCCACTCTCTCCCCAGTCCTCCCATCCTCAGCCTCAGCACCTTCTCCCTCCCCTGTCTTCACACCCTCCTCCATCATGGTAACCCTTCCCTCCATGCCCACCCTGGCACTGTGGCTACTGTACCCCCATGACTGAATTCCAATCTTGAACAGACCCAGCCATTTGCCTTCTCCACATAGCTGTTGTTGCCAGGAAATTTCCCAGCCAGGACAAGGGGTTCCACCTCCACCCATCAGAACACAACTCATGGGCTCTCAGCACTACTCGGGGTCCCGAATCCCTTCCTTGGATTGATTGATCTGTTCTCTGAGGCCATCGCATGCTGTCTCCCACCCCCAGTCTACCTTCAGGGCTGCCCTGGCCTCCTAGTTCCTGCGTGAAACACTAAAGCCATGGGAGGTGACCTCCCTTCACTTCCTGCATCCCACGAAGCACATCTAAGTCCTAGGAGCTGTGAACTGCTCCCCCCACCCCCTGCAGCCTTCACCTCGCCTATGGCCCTTCCCTTCCCTCACCATGGCCTTCAGTCTGGACGCTGGATCATCCCCAAGACGTGCAGACTCCAGCACCATCCACCTGAAGAAACCATACCCTCTGCTTCATTTCTCCTGTCTCATTCTTTGCCCTCCCTCACAGCAGAAGGTCCCCAAATGGCTATCTACACTTGCTGCCTCCATTTCCCCACCTCCACAGTCCACACCTCTCCAACTCTCTCCAGCCTGACTATTGTTCCCTAGCTCCACGGAAGCTCCCTTGTTAGGGCCACCAATGGTTCCTTGTTCACGAATCCAGCAGACGCTTTCTTCTCCCTATTGGTGTTGGTCACCGTCATCCACTCCTTTTTTTAAAACACCTAGGCCTCCCACCGACTCAGCTTCCTCCAGCTGCACTTCCTCCCCATGCCTCGCTCCGTCTGACCAACGTTCAACACTGCAGCATGCAGCCTTGGCCCTGGGTTCCTCCTCCTCCTCATCTCCTTTTCAGGTGATCCCATTCAGTCTCAGGGCTCTTACACACCTTCTGTACTCTGAAGATGCCAACAGGATGTCTCCAGACCTTGCCCCAACCCCAGGACTCTTATTCTAGCTGTCCCCTTGGCACTCACTTGGCGGTGTATGTCTGTCATGGAGCAGGACCAAAATGCAGCTGTTAGTCTATTGCCTTTTCCCTCTGGGGAACACTCGAGACAAATACATTTATTCTTGAGCCTTCTCCAATCCCTCTTGCAGGCCTGCCACCAAGAAGATACCTGAGGCTCAGCCCCTGACACCTGGGTCAGTCTGATCTTAAGCCTTGTGGCCTTTGATGAGAGAACTTGACAGGGAAGTCCTGGTGGCTCAGTAAGGTGTCATTCCCAGCTCCACAGTCATCCAAGCCTCCAGCACCTCTCTGGCCTTGTGGCCTCCAGCTGCACACCCATTGCAACGCAGAACTGGCATCCACGCCTGCCCATCCACCTCCTCCCCTCTCTGCCAATAGCTCCTGGTTTCCCCATGAACAACTCGCCTTCCTCCACTCTCTATCTGTCTTAGCCCAAGATGACCCTACCCCAGCTTCTTGACAGCAAGAAGGCGGCTCAGGTATAGATAGCCAAGCAATCCATTCCACTTCCTTGGGAACATAATCCAAGCCAGGCCCAAAAGACCAAATTTTAGGACTCGACAGTTAGCCGGAAACATAACGCTCTCCAGCTGTGAGGGAAAAGGTCTCGATGACATCAACTGAGCCACTAAATCCATTTATTTCTACACTTTCAGTAATGGGGGCCAATAAATCCCCCCAACTTTATTTTTACTTAAACTAGTTTGAGTAGGGATTATTTTACTCACAACCCAAAGAGGTCTGATGAATGCATCAGTTCATTCATTCATTCATCACTCACTCATTCAGGTACTATGCGCTGGGCACTAACCCACCTGCTAATGATTTGCCTAATCACCACTGTGCTCACATCACTGAAACCCTATATGCCACCCACCCAACCCCATTGCTTATGGGATCTCAAGTCCTGGCGTTTGTAATTCCATAGTTGGGCCCTATCTGATATTTTTCAAGCCAATTCCCTCGCGTAGCCTTCAAAAACTGCATTTACTCCAGTTTTAATACTGTGTTGCATACTCCCAACTTGCTCCATCTAAAAGGCCCATCTCCCTACCTCAGCCTCTCCCAGGAGTCTCGCAGAATGATGGGGCTCATGAACCAAGCATCCTTCTGCAGCACCTCCTCGGCTGGGTCCTGCCCCACCATGCTGTGCCAGCGCATACCTGTCCTACCTCCCAAAGGGCAACGTGAGGGCTTGTGTCTCAAGTACCCTTTGTGCCTCTGAGTGCCTGGGACAGAGCTGGACATGCTCCTGAATGACAAGAACAGACATAGGTACAGAGCTTACTATGGTCTAGGCCTGTCTCTGAGTTAATTCAATTAACTCAAATGATAGCCAGCAGTTGGGAAACCAAAACACTCAGGAACTCACTCAATGTCACACAGTTAGCAGGTGATGGGGCTGGAAAAAGAACCTAGAACTGCTTCAGTATGCACTGAGATTTCAATGGGATTTCGAGGAAGGGGCAGAAGCGACCTTCAGGGAAAATATGTTTCTGAGGGCTTCTCTTCTAACCCAGTGCCGGCCCTGCCATCTGAAGTGAAGGTCCTTCCTGAACTGATCTCTGCCCAAGGGGCTCAGGAAGTCAAGTCTACAGATCCCTTTTGGGGCACTGCATCAATGTCAAAGTGCTCAAATGTTTCTAGACTTTTGCTCTCAGCATCGGTTCTTGCAGTTTCCCAGTCTAGTAACAAACAGTGGACAGGCAGGGATCTGTGGTCCACTCTTTGAGTGTTGCATCCAGCCAGCTCTTCTCCTGGGTTACATGGCACCTCTTTCCCTCCAATCAACCGTGTCCAAGGTGGGCAGCCATGTCTGATCCTAGAGTCCAGAAGGCTGGAGGCGTGGGCTGGGAAGCAGGGAGCCGGCCAAGGAGACACCAGCCTGACCAGAAGGCCAGCGGGAGCAGCTGAGACAGCGACAGGAAAGCACCCCTGGCTCCTCAGCCTTCTGCTCCCAGGGCCACGGGCCACAGGCCAGGCCTGCCCTGTTACTGACAGTTGAGAAGCCAGGGATTCAGTTCCAAGGGCCACTGGGTCTCCTGAGAAGGATTAACCAGGTCTCCACTCGAAGACAGAAGGTCAGATTGATGGGCCTCCAACCAGGGGTCAGTGGCCTCTGTCGGGTAAACACTCCAAGTTTCACTAATTCTTTCAACAAACATTTACTGATTGCCGGGCTCTGAGCCAGTGTGTGAGATAGAACCAGGCCTTGTGTCTCCTGGGCTGGTCGGGAGACGGGCGCCTCGACAAGCACTCACACTGACAGTCGAGAGTAGACAGGGAAGAAGAGGGGAGACAGAGCCACCTGATGACTGCAGCTTCATGGAGAAGCCCAGTGGCCTCCTGCCCATGCTTGTGGTATGGGAAGCTGATGGGGGACCTGTGCCTGCCTCACCCAGCCCATTTCTCAGCACCTGGGCAACTGATCCTTCCGGTCCTGCTCCTCCTTCCTAAGTCCTGCTTCCTCCTCCAGCCCCTTTCCAACTGCCATTCATTCTTGCCCCTAGAACCTGATACTCTGAGCTGGGACCTGTCACTTCTCCAGCAGAGGCTGGGGGGAGAATCGAAGGATAATGTTCCCTGTTCCTGAGAGGTAGCATGACAGAATTGGGAACCTCAGAAAGGTCTGGTTCAATTCCTGGCTCAGCCACTTGGTGAGGAAGCCATGAAGGGGTTGAGAGCTTAGAGCCAGATGGCCTGGGGCCGAATTCCAGCACTGCCACCACCTCCGCTGTGTCAACAGTGTGTCACCTCCATTCCCTCTCTGTAAAGTGAGGAGCGTTGAAGACCCTGCAGCGGGGTTGTTCAGAGGAGCAAGCAACTGATTTCACACAGGGCTGAAAATAGGGCTTCGCTCACAGCATTCTTGCCAGTTGTTGTTGGTCGTGGTTATTCTACCTGCTGGGAGGGACACTGAAAGATATAAATGGGCCAATCACATGTCGAGTAGGCGCCTGGCAAATATTAGTGTCCTTTCTTCCACGTTTTTCCGATAAGACAAAGAATGCAAGGAACAACAACGCCTGCTGTCCCCACCATCCCCATCGTGTGGGCCTGCTAGGAAGGGTCTGCCCCAGGGGCTGCTTCTATGTTCCCAGGGTGGCAGCTCCTCGATCTCATTTTTGCAACACCCCTCAAGTCCTCTCAAGGGGTATGAAGTTCCTAAGATAATATCATTTAAATTCACCCGAATATTTAAACATGATTTATTTATTTTTTTTTTTTTTTTGAGTCAGGGTCTTGCTCTGTCACCCAGGGTGGAGTACAGTGGTGCAATCTTGTCTCACTGCAACCTCCAACTCCTGGGTTCAAGCAATTATCCCGCCTCAGCCTCCTGAGTAGCTGGTGTTACAGGAACCCACCACCTCACCCAGCTAATTTTTGTATTTTTAGTAGAGACGGGGTTTCACCATTTTGGCCAGGCTGGTCTCCAACTCCTGACCTTGTGATCTGCCTGCCTCAGCCTCCCAAAGTCCTGGGAATACAGGCATGAGCCGCCGCGCCTGGCACATGATTCTTTAAAGAAGCAGGAAGACACAGAGATGGAAGAAGCTGAACAGCTGTGGCCATGGGAACTGCCAGCAGCTGGCACTGAGGAGTGCCAAGGTGGGCTCAGAGAACACTCCCCACCTCTGACCCTGGGGGCAGATGCCAGGGAAACCTTTCCCTGGGACAGGCCCTGTGTCTTGTGCAGGGAGGGAAGCTAAGTGTTTTACAGAAAAGGCAAGGCTTAAAATTCAGATTCCTCCATATTCCTGCCACCTCCTTCCTCCTTTTTCAGAGCATTTTGCAGTAGGAAAGAGGAAAACCCCTGGGGGGGTCTCTGGGCTGAAACCTCAAGGCTGGAAGGGATGGTGCAAAGGGAAGGGGAGACACCAGACACAATCTCCCACCTGAAATGAGTGCCACACAGCCTGGCCAAGTGGTGCTTAGCTAGGGGGACGGGGTCCCTGCAAGATCTCTACAGAGCCCTTCTCTCTGAAGCTGTCTCCACACACCGCCCCATGCTCTGCAGAGAGGGGAGGCCTCACTGACGGCCTTTCTCCATACAGCCGGCTAGGGACCTCACAGATTGTTGGAGGGGTGGGGGCCATGAGGACCGCAGCATCACCTTTGTGTGCTTCCAGAAGGCCTGGGTAGACCTGGCCTCAAATCCCATTCCCTGGCCACTGCCTGGTGCCCTTTTGCCTGAAGGAACATCCCAGTGGCTCTGCCAGCCAGGAAAGTGCCTGAGATGTCATTTCATTTCAAGTTTATGCCAGCCCTTCCCTGAGCTGCCCACTGTGGGTTGGGCTGATGTGTCCATCTAGATAGTGACCCAGTCACCAAGCTGGGCCTCATGTTGGAGCTCAGTTTCCCCCAGCTCTCTTTGGTATTTATCTGCCTCCCCAGCTGGCAGAGTCCTACTGTGCCTGGGCTGATGGCACCAGCAGACACCTGGGCAGGGCCAGCCAAGGTGAGAGCCAGGCCACCAGGTGAGTCTAGGCCAAGATACCAGCAGGTGAGGCAGGTAGCGTGAGGATGAGGTCTCCTGGGGAGAGCAGCATGGTGGGTGAGTCACTGCAGAGGAATCCTCTGAGGTTATAAACAGGCCTAGCTGGCGGGATGGAGGCAGAATGATAAAAGACCATTGTGGGAGCAGCTTCCTGATAGGCAGCTATTAAACCATGAATAACCCCTCTAAGGGAATCTCAGGCTTTAGGCAGCTCTGAGCCCCTTCTGTGCCAAGGCCAGCATCATAAAGTGCACGAGGTGCCTGAAGCCTGCCAGAGCTGTACCTACACAATGGCATTTAATTTATGAGCACACCAACCTCCCAGATAAGCATGCTCGGCCCCGATTTAGAGATGGATAAACAAACCAGGCAAGGCTCCCTGCCCAGGCTCCACAGCTGAATCAGTACTGGAACCCAGAACTGTCTGACAGTGAGGCTTCTGTTCCTTCAGCCAGGCAATGAGGGTCGCTGGCCAGCCATGGGGGATAGGCAGGGCCCAGGAACCCCAAATGACCACACCATAAACTCTAGTATCCAGAGCTTCCCAGTACAATGTGGTCAACCAAATACTCCACCAAGATTCGTATATGAGGCTGGCTTCAGGAAACGCTGCCCAGGGAGGGAGGTAGTTGGAAATCTATTTAAATAGAAACGGCTCTGTTAAAACCATTTCATCTTCATTTCCCTTTTAAAAAATTAAATAAAGGCTACAGCTGGAAGAGGCTCCCAGTAGGAACTAAGCAGGGGCCTGTTCTCTGCTACAAGGTCATCTTGCTTCCATTTGCCAAAGAGGGTCAGGTCTGTCCATGTAGGAGTTTCTGGAGACCATTCCAGAAATTCCCTGGCCCACACAGCCATGCCCACTCCAGCTCCTCCCACACAGCCCTCAGATGGAGCAGGGCTAGGCCTGGCCGGGTGGGCACCATGGCCTCAGGGGAGACCAGGATGTGGCCTAGTTGGGACCCTACCCGCTTCCCTGAGCTTCAGGCCCGACATGCAGGCTTGTGCACATTCTCAAGCTGTCTGGGAGCTAGACATCGGGGGCAAGTGACGTTAGAACCTGGAGAGAGCATCCGCCGGTCTGGCTGTGGCATACGGGGTGTGGCAGGGATGGAGTCTGGCAAAGTTTTGCCTGCTCCTTAGAGTGCTGCAGGCACAGAACCTCAGCAGGCCAAACCCCACTGGCACCAGCAAGGCCAGGAGGATGCCACTCATGCAAACTAGAAGGCTTAGTTGGCCGGTTTTTGTTCTCTACATAAATACCAAACAACCGTCTCTCCTTCCCTTTGACAAATCAGCAGCTCCATTGTGAAAGCTGACAGTGAAGGGTGCATGTTGGGGAGGAAGGGAAGGAGTCCAAGTCGGCGTGGATATCTACTCATCTGGAACAGGGGATTCTGAATGGGGTGCCTGGGGAAGGTCCTTTCTCTAGTGGAGACCCAGATGGAGCTGGCAGCAGCGTGGACATGCTACCTCCCCCCACCCCATAGGCACCACTCAAAGCTCTTGCCTTTTCTCTGTCACAAGAGGATGATGTAAATCATAACCCGGGCCTCCCCTCTACCTTCCTACTGGGGATTTTCAAGATGTTTGGTTCTTCTGAAGCCTGAACATCATACACACAGGTAAGAGCCAAGCACAACTGCTTTAGCTTAAAACAGATTCTGCCTCAGCGCAGGTAATGCCTCAGCATGATGGCTGTAATGCCCGTGTCCCTGCTGGCTCGTTTCCTGTCATCTCTCCACGTACATCACAAGCCACTCACAAGCCGCATGCAAGCCCAGACGCACAGAATCCTGCCCCCAACACCCTCAGCCTTCCCTCCTGATGGTGTGGCATGGACACTTAATTTATCAAAGCTTGAAAAGACCAAATAGGTGTCAGGCGCCCTGCTGCAGCTGTGGTCTTTGGCTCCATTCAAGTGCTGGGACATTTGTCTAACAACCCAAGGTGGCAGAGCCACTAAGCCACTAACACAGTGCTGAGGGCAGTGCAGCCTGAAGGGCTTTGAGGAAGGGAACCCATGCAATCTGAACCTAGGTCCAGTGATCACGTGAGCAACAAAGCCATCTGCAGAGACAAGCCCAGCCCTCTTAAGTGTCAACCCAAGATCAGCCAAGGGATACAAGATGCAGGGTCTGCCACTCCCAAATGGTATTCACATCCCTCTTCACCAAGGGGCTGCTTATGAGCAACTGGGTCAAAAGCATGCACCTAATCCCTTAGGCCCATGACAAAAGGACAGGTGCGGGTGAATGTGGAGCTGGCAGCGATGGTGGAGATGGTAGAGCTTGTGGTCATGGTGGTTGTAGAGGAGGTAGTGATGACGATGGTGAAGAATAGCAGTGGGCAGGCCACAACAGGTTCATCCTGGTTCAGGTGGCATTGGGTTGGCACTCCTTTTTGCAAGAGCATGACCAACTGCACCACTGGCTCTTATGCTTAGGGACTTTCTGAGAGATTTAACACTTCAGAGGCACAACTGTCCCTTCCTACTAGAGCTTAAAGAGCAGACCATAATCTGGACCCAAAGTCAACCTTTCTTTCTTTCTACTCACTTTTTCTGGAGTTCCATCCATTTCTGTGGCTGTTGACTCCCAAGTCTGTGTCTCCAGCCCAAAGCCCTCCCCTGAGCCTCAGCTCCTACGTGGTAGTTCTTCAGGAAATCCTGTGTCTGTTGTGCAGATCAAACTCAGTATGTCTAAAATGAGCTATTTTTTAACATCCATCCTGGCCTCAAACCTGCCATCCTTCTACATTCTCTATCATGATGAATCCATGCAGACATGAGTCAGAAATTTCTACTACGTCCCACACTCATCATCACCATCTCCCCACCACCATCTCTACCATCACCTCTACCACCACACCCATGACTGCAACCTCCACCTCCACCAGCACCATGACCTCCACTTCCACCTTCACCTCCATTTCCACCACTGCCACACCCACCACCTCCACCTCCACCACGATCATCACTTTTACCTCCTTTACGTCTGCCACCACCACCATCAATATAAACATCATCTCCACCTCCACCCCCAACCATGACCTTTGCTTCCACGTCCACCTCCACCACCTCCATCACAACTTCCACCACCACTACCAGAAAATTCCGAAGCATAACATCCAGTGGTGTAGCTGGGTCATGCTCTTGCGTAAATGAGTACCAACCCACCTCCACCTTCACCTCCATTTCTACCACCATCATCTCCACCTACACTACTTTTACCTCCACCTCTACCACTACCAACATAAACACAATCACCTCCACTAACCTCATCTTCACCTCTAGCTTCACTTCCACCACCATCACCATCACTGTCACCTCTAGCTTCCATCACTCCCTCAGTGGTGGTGGAATACCACCTCCAGTACCGATACCACCTCCACCTCCTCCACCACCTCCACCTCCATCACCTTCACAGTCTTCACCACCATCTCCAATACCACACACACATGAAACATGCATGTGTGCATGCACACACACACTCCTGGGTCAGGTCACCTCGTTCTAGTGATTCTTTCTCCTAAGTTCTCTGGAGTCTGCCCCTTCTCTGCCCAGACAGTAGTCTATGTCAATCTTGCCATATCCAGCTCTGCACTCTTCATCTCCCTCTCCTCCCATCTGGCCTAGACACTGCCATTACAGTGACCTTTCTAGAGGGTGTAAAGCCTGCAATAACTTCTTCCCATATGACCCCAAACTTCCCCAAATGCGTCCTAAAGAAAGAGTCTTAATCAAATTTGGGAAATGCTGAGTTAAAAGCGTAAATGCTTATGTTCATTGCAAGCTTTGTCACAGCCTTTAATATAAATAATTGAGCCATAGAGTCTCCCATAACTTGCTGGGGCCCCTCAGAGAAGAACAGATACTGAGCTACCTCTTTGGCTCTTGTTTCTCCTTCTCTGCCTTAAAAACCCTTATTCACTGATAAGAATAAGGGTTCCTTACACACCTTCCAAGGTTAATGTGGTCAGCCTCTCTACTTCTTCCTCACTCCTTCCCCACTACTATAATCATCTGTCTCCATTTCTGATTTCCCCACTGGTCTGGAAGGTCTCTAAAACAGGGAATAATGGTGACTCCTGGGCCCACACAGGAATCGAGAAATGATGTGTGTCCCATTCGTGTTTGTGGGGTAACTGTTGAATGTTTACTGCTCCGGGCAAGAAAAGTTGAAGCAAAACCAGTGGTCTACTGGAGTGACGTGCCCACCTTCTACATCTCAGGCCCTCTTGTCCCTCCAGCACCTCAGCCCACTTCCCTAGACCCTGCCTCCACCCCTCCATCAATGTCACTCTTACTCATGTCACCAGTGGCTAGAACCCCTAACTCCTCCTGGCACATTTCCATTTTCAGCCAACTCAACCTCTCGACACAATTCTACACAGTCCACTCTCTGGTCTCTCTGAAACACCCTGCAGCCCAGCCCCCGCCTGGTTTTCCTCCCACCCCTCTGACCACTACTCTGCCCTGGTCTCCTTTACTGGTCTGGGCCTCTCTACCCCTCTGGCCAGTGCTGACACCCCTTCAGGCTTGGCCCTGGTTCTCTTCATCCCCTGCTCTGGGCTCTGTCCAACAGCAGTTTCCTGACCCTCCCCAGCTGCTCCATGGCTGTGACTATCCCCATGCTCTGATGACCCCTCACGATGTGTCTGCCCCAGACTTCTCCTCGGACCTTCCAGTTTGATCTCACTAACTGCCCAATGGATTCACGTTCTTTACCATCTCACTGGCACCTCAAACTCAGTGTAGCCAGAAGCTTAACTCTTGATCTTCCCCTTCCAACCTAATCTGCCTCCAGTATTTTCCCCTCTCCATAGATGGCTCATCCATCCCGCTTCCTCCATGGTTTAGCCAACGTTAGTTCCCCTACAAAGATCTTCTTATAAATGTATTTTATTGCAATAAGAATAATAAACATGTGACCTACACCCTTAAAATACTGGGTATAGGCCAGGTGAGGTGGTTCACGCCTGTAATCCAAACACTTGGGGAGGCCGAGGCAGGTAGATTGCTTGAGCTTGAGACTAGCCTGGATAACATGGTGAAACTCCTTCTCTTCCAAAAATACAAAAATTAGTCAGGCACAATGACGTGCATCTGTGGTCCCAGCTACTTGGGAGGCTGAGGCAGGAGAATTACTTGAGCCAGGAGGTGAAGGTTGCAGTGAGCCAAGAGTGCACCACTGTACTCCAGCCTGGGTGACAGAGCAAGACTCTGTCTCAAAAAAAGGAGGAAAAAGCTTATAATACAATATGTGGATTATACAGATAACGTTGTTCAACAGATCTCTAGAACTTACTCATCTTGCTTTACTGAAACTCTTTGTTATTCATCAGCAAATCCCCATTCTCCCCTGTTCTAGCCCCTGGTAATCACCATCGTACTCTCTGCTTCTATTCTATTTTCAGTATCTCAGATGTAAAACCATGAACTATTTGTCCTTCTGTGACTTGTTCATTTCACTTAGCACAATGTCTTCCAGGTTCATTTATGTTGTTGCAGACAGCAGGATGTTCAACTTTTTCAAGGCTGAGTAATATTCCCTCATGTGTCTATACCACATTTTCTTTATTCATTCATTCTTTGAAGACACTTAGGTCATTTCCACACCTTGGCTGGTATGACTCATGCTGCACTGGCACAGGAGTGCAGACGTCTCTTCAAGATCCTGATTCCAGTTCTTTAGAATAAATACCCAGTAGTGAGATTGTTGGATTATGTAATAGTTCCATTTTCATTTTTTTTTTTTTTTTGAGGAATCTCCACACTGTTTTCTAGAGTGGCTGCACCGTTTTGCATTCCTACCTACTGTGTGAGGGTTCTACATTCTACACACCCTTGTCAACACGTGTCTTCCGGGCTTTGCTGATAGCCATCTTGACAGGTGCGAGATGCTATTGCTTTGTGGTTTTGGTTTGTGTTTCCTGGTGATTAGTGAGGCTGCGTATTCTTCTCAGTCCACCCATTTCCCTTGATCCTCCTTGCCACCAGCCAATCCAAACACCAACCTCTCTGTTGCCTGCATTCTTGTGGCGGCCTCCAAACAGGTCTCCTGGTATGTTCCTATCACAAAAGGCAGCAGCCTCACGCTTCTGGGCGGATCAACAAGAATCTTCCTTCTTGCCTCCTGGAGGCTCAGGGCTCTTAGACGTTCGGCTTGCATTGTGCGTAATGGAGCTTGCTTTAGTTTTCTTGGGCTGCCAGAACAAATACCATAGACCGGGTGGCTTAAACAATGGACGTGTATCATCTCATGGTTCTGGAAGCTGGAAGTCTGAGATCAGGGTCAGCAGGGATGGTTCCTTCTGGGGGCCATGAGAGAGAATCTGTCCCTGAGCAGTCTCTCTCCTGGCGGGTTGCTGGCTGGCTTGGTGTTCCTTGCTGGTAGACCCCTGCCTTCATCTTCACATGGCGTTCTCCCTGTGTGCTCATCTCTATCCAAGTTTCTCATCTTTATAAACTCACCAGTCTTACTGGATTAGAGACCTGCTCTATTCCAGTATGGCCTTTTCCTAATTTAACTAATTACACCTTCAATGACTCTATTTCCAAACAATCAGGGCAAGTTCTAAAGTACTGAGCATTATGACTTCAACTTCAGTTTTACGGGCAGAGCCTGTCCACAGGTCCAAAGAGGAGGCTGCAGAGCCCTGCGTCAGCTGGCCGGGCATGGGTGGGGGTCTCTCTGCGGTTGGTGGCATATGGACAGGGTAAGCACCCAGTGTGGAAGGCATATGGTGGAGAGGCCAGGGTCATGAAGCCTTCAGATCCTGCCCGGCCTAGGAAGATCACCTTTGAATGAAAGGACCTTCGCCCACCTCCAGAGAAGGCAGGGATCTCTACCACATCTCTGGTGAGGAGGTTGAATGGGGACCTCCAAAGGGCTCCCCAGATCTTTTGCCCACAGTCCCACAGGCCAGCTCAGCTCTGAGAGCCCCAGTCACCAACAAGCTCTGGGAATGAAGCTGCATGGCCGCTCAGCCTGGCAGGGCCGTGGCTCTGGCACCTTACTCATCTGCTGCCCAGAAGGTGCTGTCCCTCCTCTTCCTCACTCATTGTCACCAAGAACTGAAGGCCAGTGAGAGCCTTCCCAGCACTTGCAAGATAAACAGGAGTGAGCAGACATTCCCGTGGCCTGACTCCCTTTCTATGGCTGCCTGGCCCACTTCAAGGTCCGCAGACTCCACTCCGGAAGAGCAGCAGCGTGAAGAGAAGGTCTCCCGACATGATAGAGACAAGTGCGAAGGGGGCACCTATGACAGCTGCTCCAGGTTGCTGGGACCCCATGGTCTGTGTGAGCCTCGGCACCTGGAAGGCATGGAAGGTCCTTCACACCAATATTTCATCTGCATCAAAGATGGCAGAGGGATTCCTTCAGAGGCCATCCCTTGCTCATCACAGCCATGAGTCCTCCTCTTCCCTCCCACATAGTTGGGTTCCTCAGATTTCAAGAGTGACCACAGCCAGCGAGCCGCAGCGTGGGCACATAGCAGGTTCTCAGCAAAGGCCTCCTGGCTGCCTCTTTTCCCACTGGCATGCCCAGCTTCCTCCTAGGATTCTCTGATTATCTTTAGCTGACCTCTCTCCCAAGTTCCCCCGAGCTGTCTCCGGCCAGGGTAACAGCATCACAGTTTTCAGTTGCCCCAGCCAGAGATGTTGACTCCTCAAAGCCTGTCCTCTCTGAGTCCCCTGGCTTCTATCTCCCAATTTCCTTCGAAGCCTGCTCCATCTCTCCATCAGGCCTGCACTAGCCTTGCCCTCAACGTGGTGATGGCCTTTGCTCTCAGCTCCACTCTGGGGGGTTCTTTCCCTCCCATCCAACCTCCTCTGTGCCTCCAGAGGACAGCTAGAGAGCCTGTACCAACTGAGGGTATGCTGTTTGGACATGCACAGTCTGGCCTCTGCCTCTTTGGCTTGAACTCCCCCAGCCAGCCTGCACCATTCCCTAAAGATCCATGCCCTTCACGTCCTGCCTCAACCACACCAAGCCACTTTCTATTCTACACCAGGTCATGCTGTTTCCCACCAGTGTGCCTTTCACCACAGTGTCCCTTCTTTTTGTAACACTCTTCTAGTCCTCTAGCCCGTGAACTCTTATTCATCCTCTGGGGCCCAACTCCAATGTCGACTTCTGTGACATCAGCCTGAGTCACCCCACTCCTTCGGGTCTCCTCCCAGAGCGGGTTGCAACCTCATCCACACTGGATTTGTCACTTCCTATTGTGATCCTTTGTCAACCAGCCAGTCTCTCCCACCAGAGTCCCCTAAGTTCTCAAATGCCAGTGTGCACAAAATCACCTGGCAGCATGATAAACAGCAGGTCCCTTGGCTCCACGCCTGAGATTCCAATTTGGGGCCCAGGAATGTGTATTTTCACAAACATACCAGGTAGTCTTCATGCAGGTGGTCCTCGGGTCCCACACCAAACCTGCTGCTCTTGTGGGTTCCAGGCTTGGGGAATCTTTCTTCTTCAGGGGTAGGCCTCCCCAGCTGCAGCTCAGCACCCAACACATGGGGTGATAAGTGAGGGACCTGGGCTCACTGCATGGCTTCTCCCTTCTGCCAGCCAAGTGGCTACAGCAGGCCCCATAGCTCCTCTGAGGTTCAAGGGAAACTTCCACCAGGCCTGGCTCACAGAGTTGTAAGGAGGACTCAGGAAGATAGGAACCTCAGACACAACATTTGGGCCCACTACGTCATCAGCGAATACAGTTGACTCTATAGCAATGTATGTGTCTTACCATTTTCAAAATGTGCTGAGGCCTTACACTAGTCGTGTAATGGGATATCTACTTGCAAACAGTCATAGGAGGTAAAAAATCCCCTTCGTCCCCTCCCTTCTTAGGAATCAATGGAGTTTACAATCTGCTCTGAGTTCTCCCAGGTGTCTTGCCAAGTTCTAGGAGGGTGGGTGTTGACACACAGGGATAAAGGCACTGACATTTCCCAAGAAGAAGACAAAGGGAAGGGAGTGTTTCCAGCCTGCTGCATGTCCCCTGCGGTGGAGACAGGCCCTGGGATGGAGACCATGGGGAGCTGTGGTGGCCCTGGGCCTGTACACTCTGGCCAGCAGAAGTCACCTTTTGACCACAGTCCCTCCTGGGAGGTTTGAGGAACAGCAACGAAACTGGGGCTGGAACAGAATGAGTGAAGGCCAGAGACGTGGGGTAAAAGGCAGGGGCGGTACGGGGGACTCAGGCCCGGGCAGTCACTGGAGGGTGTGGGCAGAATGTCACCATCTGACTTCCACGATGAAACCAACGCTTTAGCCATTTTCTCGAGACTGGAATATGGGGAGAAATAGGGAGGCTGCTTGGGAGCTTGCATCATTTGAATGTTAACTGATGGTGCTTAGAAAAAGGTGAGGGCAGTTCCAGAAAGATCAACCGGGTTTCCTGGCAATTGGATATGGGGTGTGAGAAAAGAAAGAAGTCAGGTTTTAGTGGGTTTCTGTTGCTTGCAGCCAAAAGAGCTCAGCCCTGACACTGGGTTCCTTTGCTCTCCGCAGGAGCTGGAGGTGCTCTCTTCCAGCAGACTCCCCACTGGGCCCAAGGAAAGCCTGGTAAGATGCTCCCTCAGAAGCCACCCAGTGCCCCATGAGGAATCAGAAGTCACAACTAAGCCAAAGGATTGAGTGAGTGAGGCTTTGTTTACTTAGAGAAGCCCAGAGTCAGAAAGAACAAAAGGTGTAAATGAGAAATCCAGGAAATCAACCATGAACCCAGGAGTTCGTTTGGGTTCAGCACACTTTCTCACACATTGTCAGCAGCTGCAAGGCCTATCCTCTGTGGCTGAAACTTCTCGGTGAAAGCACCAGACGACACACATCCGTCTATATGACTGTGCTGGTGCGGTGGAAGCAGCACTAACGTACCTACCCTCTTGTGAGCACCCCAGATTTCCCAGCCTCCCTCACTGTGAGACAAGGTCATGTGACTAATTCTGACCAACAGACTGTGAGCACCAAAGATGGGTTTTAGTAGGACAAGCAGTAGGAGGCAGTGTGTGTCCTCCATTCCTCTCTTCCTGTGTTACAGTGACCGGGGGCAAAATGGATGCAGCCTGAATCCCTGAGTCACCATGTGGAGAACTATTGCCCACTCTTGGTGGGCCTTATAAGAGCAAGCAATAAACTTTTGTTTCTTACAAGGTTAACTTATTGCCACAGCATGGCACAGCATAGCTGTGGCAAATACAATTGGCTATGGACTTGGGCAACAATTTAAAACAACAATACCAGGATAAGTCGCATTCATATATCACTTTGCAGTTTAAAAATGCCTTTGCTTATTCTCATTTGATACTCATCTCTTCTATGAATGAGGTAGGTGTATCTGAATATTTTCAAATGAACAGCTTCTGACTGGCTTCAAAAACAATTACAGAGAAATCAATAGATTTGCTTTGTAGAAAACAAAATGTAAAAGAAGGCTTTTAAAATCATATTAAATAGTACAGACATACAGACAAACTTATTTAGGATCACAGCAAGACCTACTGAGAAAGCTATGAACTCTATTAAGGGAAATAAAATTTTAACAAATAAAGACAATGCTGAGTTCTTAATTAGGAAGATTCAGTATAGTAAATATAAAAACTTTTCTAAATTAACTTAAAAATGTAACATACTTTGAATCAAAACTGTCAGATGACTTTTCGAAAGACTTGATAGTATGAATATGAAGTTTTTCTTGGAAAATGAAGAGGTGATAGTAATTTAAACATTGTGTGTGAGAGGGCACAAAGATGGGCTCTAATGGAGAAATAACCATAACAACAAGCTAGAAAAAAAAGCAAACAGACTCCAGTACTTCTAATTAAAGAAAAAAAAAAAAATCAAAGCCAAAGTTTTAACAATTTTCAAACCCCAAACTCTGGGGTACTCCACACATTCCCAAGGCCAACAGTGGCTTATTATGGCAAAGATTCTCACCAGAACGACCTGAGAAGGCAAGGAAGGTGTGTTGAAATGTGTGTGTGTGTGTTTGTATGTGTGTGTGTGTGTGTGTATGTGTGTGTGACTTTGAAAAATTGCCTCCATACACATACAGATTCCTAAAAAGCAAAAAAAAAAAAAAAAAGAAAGAAGGAAAAGAAAAAGGATAAACAGTTCAAGGCGTTGCTTACTTCTGCAAGAGAAGAAAAGGAATCAAATCAGAAAGATTTTCAGAGGGTCTTCAAAGACTTAATGGTGTTTTATTTATTATGCTGAGTGGTAGGGAGATGAGGGTTCATTTTATATATATATATATTTTTTTTTAATTTATTTTATTTTATTTTATTTTGAGACAGAGTCTCACTCTGTTGCCCAGGCTGGTGCAGTGGCATGATCTTGACTCACTGTAACCACTGCCTCCTGAGTTCAAGCGAGTCTTTTGCGTCAACCTCCAGAGTAGCTGGGACTAATACACCCAGCTAATTTTTTGTATTTTTAGTAGAGATAGGGTTTCACCATGTTGGCCAGGCTGGTCTCAAACTCCTGACCTCAGGGGATCTGCCCGCTTCAGCCTGTCAAAGTGCTAGGGTTACAGGCGTGAGCCTCTGTGCCTGGCCCATTATATTATTCTTTATTCCTTATGTAGACAATCTACACATTCTTTGTATGTATGAAATATTTCCTAATACATTTTAAAACCCCTGAGGTATACTGATATCCCGCCCAAGAAGATGTATCTACTCCATCTTCAGTTACAAATCAATAAATTAATAAATAGTAAAATGATAAAAAGAAGTTGAGGAATTATAACTTGAAGTATTATCATGATTCGCCGTATTTTGCAAAACAAAAAAACCAGTGATGAGGATGAGGTCCAAGTGTTTTCATAAAAACAGGTGAGGAAATAACTTTGAGTGCCATCCTATTCTTCCCCCAGCACTTTAACCTCCCTACTGTACTGTACAAAAAAAGGTGTGGACTTCCAATACAGCTGCAATCAGCATTTAAAACTGTAATGGAAACAAAATCACTTAAAAGAACACCAAAACAATGCTTTTTTTTTTTGAGATGGAGTCTCGCTCTGCCATCCAGGCTGGAATACAGTGGCACGATCTCAGCTCACTGCAACCGCTGCCTCCTGGGTTCAAACAATTCTCCAGCCTCAGCCTCCTGAGTAGCTGGGACTACAGGTGTGCAGCACCACATCCAGCTAATTTTTGTACTTTTAATAGAAACAGGGTTTCGCCATGTTGGTTAGGCTGGTTTCAAACTCCTGACCTGAGTGATCCACCCATCTTGACTTCTCAAAGTGCTGGGATTATAGGCGTGAGCCATCCCACCTGGCCAAAAACAAAAACAAGTTTAAACAATTTTTAAACTCCCATAGAAATAAAATATTATAAATTCTATATGGAAAAATATTTATTGAAACAATATTTATTGAAAAAGTATTTATTAATAAATAAAAATTATTTATTCAAAAATTTATTGAAGGACATTTTTTGAAACACCTGAATAACTCCATGTTTCTCCAAGGAAATGCTCCTTCTTAAAATTGTACTTTAGGTTCTGAGGTACATGTGCAGATAATGCAGGATTGTTGCATAGGTACATACACGGCAAGGTGGTTTGCTGCCTCTATTCCCCCCATCAACTACACCTGGTAGGAAATACTCATTTTTATAAAAGGCTCACATCTCTCCAAAAGAGTGCACAAGTTGAATAAATTGCCAACAAATATCTTAAAGGATTCCTATGGAATTTGCAAAATGGTTTCTATTTTAAGTATATCTGACAGAAGAGCCAGAAGTATCTGAAAAATAAGAAAATTGAAAGGTTCTTGAGATATCGGATATCAAACTATTCTATAAAGTTTTGGTTATTAAAGCATGGGAGTATTGACAAATTGATGGGAAAAAAGGAGCAAGTCTTGAAACAGACTCATAATACATGGTAGAGGTGTCATTTCAAACTAGCAGAGACAGGCTCAAATGTTCAATAAATGAAGGTTGGACCTTAAACTAGTATTATGAATAAACTGCTTAGAGCCCAGCATAGTGGCTCATACCTGTAATCCCAGTAGTTTGGGAGGCCAAGGCAGGAGGATCAATTAAGTCCGAGAGTTCAAGACCAGCTTGAACAACATAGTGAGATCATGTCACTCCACCCCCCGACCAAAAAAAAAAAAAAGAAAAAACTAGACATTGTGGCACATGCCTGTGGTTCCAGCTACTCAGGAGGCTGAGGTAGGAAGATCCCTTGAGCCCAGGAAGTCAAGGCTGCAGTGATCATGCCACTGATCAGTGAGTCATGATCATGCCACTGCACTTCAGCCTGGGTAATAGAGTGAGACCCTGTCTTAAAAAATAAAATTAAACTACTCAGATCCCTACCACAGCACTATATACAAAAATAAAATTCCAATGAATCAAAGTATCAATTGCAAAAAATAAAATTATAAATGTATTAGAAAACATACAGGAACATATCTTCACACTTAATATGCAGAAAGTTTTGCCAAGCAAGATATCAGATCCATTAGCCATAAAATAAAATAATGATGTGTTCAACTACCTACAAATTTTAAAAGTTCTGTATATTAATGATATTATTTTCTAAGTTTAATGGTGAGAGAGATTCAGGAAGAAAATATGCGTAATGTGTATGATAAATAATCCCAATTAACAAACTATAAAAAATTTTAAGAATTAATAAAAGAAAAAGAGCAACCTGGGCAGAATAACCAGGCAAAAGACACCAAAACACAATTCGCCGAAGAAACACAAATGTTACACTTAAAAACACAAGTTCAAACGATGAGATGGCATTTTAAAATGCACTGGATTGGAAAAAATCTTTAAAGATTGGTACTATTACATGTGGGTTAGGTTATGGAAGAAAGGAATCCATCACAAGCTCTTGAGTATGGAATGAGCACCCTGTTTTGGATGGCATTGAGCGATGCCCAGTGACCCAACAGGGGGCCCTCTAATCAAGTAATCTCACAGTTAGGAATGTACCTGACCCAAATCCTCACACCATGCACAATACTGCACATGCAGGAACATTCCCTGCAGTATTGCTAATAATAAAGTTGGAGAAACTTAAATGTCTTTTAGAATGGGACTGGCCAAATAAATGATGGTATATTACTCCTATGAAATATCATGCAATCATTCTTAAGAATTTGGTGGTTCTAAATATATAGAAGCAAAAAGAGACCAAAGGCATATTCTCAAATGCAAGATAGAGTCTCAAAACAATACGTTTATTATGACCCATTTTTTCAAGTGCAATATATATATATGTATGTATAAAACAAAAAACTAGAATGGTCCTCACCACCCTGTTACTCTAGCATGAGAAAGCAGATTGGGAGTGAGGTGGGGAGATGGGATCTGCAATAAAGAACTTTTAATAATCTATGTTTCTGTTGCATGAGACACTGTAAAAAGATATATTTAAAATATCAAAGAATAGCAAGTACAGAATTATTTGAAGTTTTCAAAAATTATTTAAGTTTTAAAATCCTTAAATATATTTGCAGCAATCTTTTTTTTTTTTTTTTTTTGTAATGTACTATATAGGACCATAAAATGACCATGCAATCTGAACCATGTAAATCAAACTTAATGATCAAGAGGGAGAACACACTCTGAGAAGGGAATGAGGACTCGGTCTTGAAGAGAAACCTATACATTTTTGTCAATATACTTCTGTGTTATTGGATACTTGACAATAAGCCTTAGAATTTTTAAAAGAAGAAAAACACAGGCAGAAAAAGAGAAAGTCATCTGACAATACCACTGTTTTTCTAAAGAAATATTTAAAATGTGTGTAAATGAAAATATTTCATTGATTATTGAATTATCTTTATTAGATTTTTAAAATTATGAAGTAATACATGTCTGCAACAATGAAACAAGCCAAAGATGATGAAGAAAATGTTACCATTTCTGGATTTGTTCTGTTTCACTGATCTATGTGAATATTTTTGTGTCAATGCCATACTGTTTTGTTAAAGCAGTTTTAAAGTTGTAATATTCCATGAGGCAAACTGCCCCCCTGACATCATTCTTTTACAAGGTGTTCCAGGCTATTCTCAGACTTTGTTCTTTCTGATTACCTTTAAGATATATTTATTTAAAGATATAGTATAGAGATTTCATTTAAAATCACATTTCATTTTCATTTTTATACAATTTTGACTTTCTGTTTAGGTACATGTCTCTCCAATGTTGTTTTAATTCCTTTAATAAAGTTGTATAATGTTCTTCAGTAGATATTAGATTCTTCTTGCTAGTTTTATTCCTATTAATATTGTAGAATTTTAAACAACTGAATAGGAGCTTCCCATTTTCATTTCTAACTAAATTTTGATAATACAGAAAAGCAATTTATTTTGTATATTTACCTTGTACCCAGCAAACATGCTACATATTCTACTCAATACTAAGTCTTTAATTAGTCTCTCAGGTTTTCAAGATACGTAATCAACCATGATAATGACATATATATATTTTTTTTGTCTAATATTTATATTTTTGATTTAATTTTCATGTTTTATCTTAGTAATAAAAGCATACAGTTTTAAAAGTCAAATGATACTAGAAGATTTATAATTTTAAAACATAGTTACTTGTTACACTCGCTTTTTTTTGCCACACTTATTTTTGATTCTGAATCCTCAGATGCAGCCACCTTGACGTATTTTAGCTATTTCTTCCAACATTTTCACAGAGCCATATTTCTAAATGACATGTTTGTATGAGCACATTTTTATATTTTTAGGTTTAGGTACTATCTGTTAACGTCTTATAATGGGAAAACAAGAATTTAGCTCTCCTATACCACCCCTCACCCACATATATATTCCCCATTCTCCTAAAATAGTTTTACCACAACAAACCAATTTTTATATTCACATATTCATGGATATGTAAATATTATCTATAGCTGAGCCATACACATAGTGACCATCTTTCCTTTGCTTTACAGCTTTTCTTTTCCCTAGAAAAACTTCCGTGTAGTCTCCTTCCTTCTTTTCCCTCCTTCCTTCCCTCCTTCTTTCCTTCCTTTTTATTCCTTCCTTCCTTCTTTTCCTTCCTTCCTGCCTGCCTTCCTTCTCTCTTTCTTTCCTGCCTTCCTGCCTTCCTTCCTTCTCTCTTTCTTTCCTGCCTTCCGCCTTGTTTTCATGTGTGTGCATGTGTACTGTTGTTATTGTTTTGTTTTGCTTAGCTATTCATTAACATCTCTTCTGGATAAATTATCCTCTGGACACATTTAAGTACATCCCATAATCTATTACTTTTGTATCTTTTTTGGAGATCTCTTTTCTGTGGTCCTCTGTCTTCCTGCTACAAATGGGGTCAACTGCTCTCATAGGCAATTACATGGCTGTAATTCTGGACTTCCATTTACATCAACCTTTCAAAACATCTTCAAAACAGATTTTTGCCTTTCAGCCGTTTCCTGTTCACTTATTTTTCATTTTTTATGGCCTTTTTCTTTTTTGATTTACTTTCTACAGTAGTTAGAAGAGAGATGATGAGAAAGAAGTCATTCTCATTTGCTGGAAAAGTTTTCCAGTAGAGAGAAACATGAACTACTAACCCAAAATGGCAGAAGAGAAGGGGTTAACTGAAAGAGAAAAACTGTGGTCATTCAAGATAAGAAGGTACTATGTGGGAGGCAGTTCCCAGAGATCACACATGAATGAGCTGGCTTTGGAGAAGGAAAAGTCTTCCCACAAGAATTAGCCAGAAGAGCTGAAAGGCAGACTCCACTTTGGGGAATTTGGCAGACCGGATTATTTGGGTCAACCCTTCTGCAGAAAACAATGACAAATGTCAGATAAAATAGGAAAGACACATATTCTGAAGCATCCAAAAGCTGGCTAAATATTAGCGTTAATAAAGTTGCCTTTTTGAGGGTCAAAAATGGGATACTAATAATATCATATGTTTAAACCTAATAGTGAGGAATTCTTAGGCCAAACATTTAAGAGAAAGAGGAAGCCCCGGAGAGGAAAGAGCAATACTGGAGTTGCTTTTGCTTTGAGGGCATCTGCCGATCCAGCAAACTTTAACTTTGATTGGTTCCTGATGGTGAGGGGACAAAGGCAAAAGTGAAGAGTATAACAGGAGAATCTCCCCACATTAAATCATGAGCCCAAAAAGCTATACACTCAGAACAAGATGAGTCCGTAGTAATCTTCTCCCATCCAAGTAAGGGAACTAAATGAGGCACTGAGCAGAGCAGGAAAGGATGGCGATGTCCTATCAGTATTTGCAATCACAAGCAGGCCTTCAGGGAGATCTGCATCCCAAATTCATATTCCTGGGATGGTCCCAAACTAAACTTAAGTATGAATTTAGTTTAAAGTACTCTGATCAGTAGTGACCTCAGGCAAGTTCAGGAAGAAAAAATGCAATACTGAAGGGAAGCACTTCACCCCACAAATAATTTTTCAAGGACAATGAGCATTCTACAATAAAAAATAATCAAGCATGTAAGGAAACGAGGCACCATATGGGAGATCCAACAGAAGGAATGAACAACAGAAACAAACCTGCAGAAAATCAGATACTAGAATCACATGACATAGATTATAAAATAACTACACTCACTGATGTTAAAAGATTTTTGAAGCTTAAATGATCCTGCAGAGAACAGGAAACTACAAAAACTGGCATCACAAATTTGAAATTGAACCAAATGGAACTTCTAGGAATAAAAATAAGGAATAATCACAATTTAAAACTCAGTAAACAGGTTCAACAAAAGTAGAAAAAGCTGAAGAAAGAATTTGGGAACTGGAAGCTAGGTCAGTAGATATCATCTAGAATGAAGCACAGAGACAAAAACAGAAAATATGAAAGAGAAGTTAAGAAATATAGAATATGGAATGAGAAGACCAACATCAATTTACTCAGAGTTAGAGAAGAGGAGGAAAAGAATGGAGACAAGTCAACATTTGAAGAGATACTGACTAGACATTTTCAGAACTGGTAGAAGTCTGGAATATGATCCTGGGTGGTGTTCCTCACTAAATACATAACAAAATTTGTTCTGCCGTCATATAATTGTGGATATTAGGACTTGGGGAATTTAAAATTTTATTATACCAAGGTCATACCACCCCACCCTCTGAGTTAAAATCCAATATCAATGTGATAACGCATTACAAAATCAGCCCCTACTCTGGATAAGAAATGATGACTTACAGCCCAGCTGAAATGGAGTTGAGAAAGTTCTTTAGAAACATTGATATTACGTTAGAATTCCTTTGAATCCTCCTGAAAGAGCCATGAAGTTTCATTTTTTAAAATCAGTATTTTGGTGAAAAAGCGTAACTTCCTTGGAGGATGAAAAAGAAAATCCCACAAGGTCCTACATCAACAACCTGGGTGAAGGCGCCAGAAAAACTACATATACTCTGTCTTGTCATGAATTACAATCATTGTTCTGGGAATTTTCTTAGGGGCTTGGAATTTTTCCTTATAAACAAAACTACATATCATTCTTGAAGCTGTCTGGTAACTGGAATGCTAGCAGTTGCAGCATCTTTTCCAGGCCAAAGAGCAATGCCCAGTGGCCCCAAAGGACAACCAGGGGTCTAGGTTTCAGTTTTCAGTCCCCAGTGGAGCTGCCTCATTCAGGACACAGTGGAGACAGCCAGCTCACATGGACCTCAGAGGATTTCTTCCTCTACTCCACAGCCCTGTATTCTTCTCTGCCTAGAGACATCATAGGTCAAGGGCCAAGACTTCTGAGGCCTAGTAGTATGGAGTAAGTTCCCTGAGACTCCTAGCTCAAGTACCCATGGCTGGTACAGCACGTTCCTTGTTTGCAAGTTAATCCTGTGATGAATTTTGTAAGACAAAGTTTGATGACCTCTTGGATAAAGGGATGTGGGCTCACAGACAGCTGTAAATAAAATGAACTAAAAAGGCAAAGAAAGAATCCTTGGCAAGCTTCCCAGTCATCTTTCTTCTAGTTTCTCTTCCCTCTGTCCTTCCTTCCCTGCTTCCTTTCTGTTAGCAATATCAGGGTAGGTTTTCTCTCTATTATCTAGCCTTGATTCCTGACCACACCTTGAGCAGAGCCCCTAATTCCTTTAGAGATTCATCAGGGAGTCACACACACTTCTGTGTCATGATTCCTCTACTGGTGGTGGTACAGGCCTCTTTCGTGTGAATATGAGACTGATCCCTGTAGGAACGGCCGGAGGTGGCCTGCAGGTCTTCTCAGCTCCCTTGAGAGTCTGCACTCATTGGAGTCTAGGTTCTCTCCTTCTCCAGTGCCTCCACCAGGCTGCTCCTCATACTCTTCTTCACTCATAAACCTTCAGTCACTCCCCATTGTCTCCAGCCTCAAGGCTAACCTTGTTTGGCTTTCGAGGCCTTCCTCAGTCTAATCCCAGTAACAATCCCCAGCTGATCTCTGGCTCTCATTTACTCTAGTGGTTCTCAACCTAGGGTGCCCTGGAGGGTGTTTGGAAACGCACACAAGCATTTTCATCGTCGTTAGGATGGGGGTGGCACTTCTTGGGCAGAGTCCAGGCATGAGAATTGCCCTCGAATGCCTGTAACAGTCCCACACACTGAACAATTGTCCCTTCCTGATGCCAGTAGTGCCCCTGTTGAGAAACGCTGCTTGATTCTGGCCAAACTTGTTCACTGTGCATCCATCAAACCAGTTATGCATGTTCGTCACTACCGGCCCAACCCTCTTGGAATTTCCCTCTTTTCCTGCTTCTCTGCGTTCTACCCACTAAAAAGGTACTCATTTTGAAGATACGGCTTGCTTGGACACCCAGCTGAAGCCATTCCCTCTAAACTTTCAAAGCCACAATTATCACTAAGAGGCTGACCAGCTCAAAGGAAGTACGTGGACACTGGAGCCGCACAACCCCAGGTTTGAGCCTCGTTCTGCCACTTTATCCATGTGGCCTGAGGAGAGCCACTTCCTCTTGCTAAGTCTACTTTCCTCGTCTCTAAAGTAGAGATGGTAACAGCACCTATCTTAGAATTTTCTATGAGGACTAAATGCTGTACCATAGGGTGAAGAGGGTAAAGTGCCCAGCGCGTCTCCTGGCACGTGGTAGGAACTCCTTTAATGCCATAAATATATATATATATATATATATTTATTCTGTATAAGATGGCATGTTTATTCACTAAATTCTTGTAGAGTTGATATCCACCCCTAGGACTATCTACAAAGTTGAAGCATGAAGTCCCACCATGCTAGACATACTGGGTAGGCAGAGATTCATTTTCCTGCAGCCACTGAATGTGTCTTAGTGCAGGAGCCACTTAGAAGCCACAAAGGAAAAGGCCCCCATAGGGTAACACCTTCAGAATCCTATCTTTTCACTATGCTGAAGCATATGCTTAATGATGCCCACTGCCTGAGGTCCATATAAAGCCTGAAGAAGAGCTAAGAGGAGAACCCGGGCTCCATCAATATTACTGAGGGCGGTGACAGCCCATAAGAAATGGAAGTCAGAGAATGGGAGTGAAATGCTGCCCCCTGAAACGGAACGCCACTGTCATGCCACTTCCAGCATCTCTTAGCTGCTCTCTCCTCCCTCTGGTTCTGTGCTCCTAAAACTCTGTGACCTTGGAGTCTTCCCAACTTGGCTTTGCTCTGTGGCCTGAGAAAAGGCATTGACCCTTAGTGAAGGAATCACTTCACTGCATTTATCCAGTGACATGAGGCGTCACAGATACCCAGGAATGAGGGCAAAAGCCAGGCCAGCCCAGGCTCACTGGCCTGAGCCCAAAGCCCGAGTCCCTACTCTCTTTGAACTGGCTCGTAGCAAGCATGAAGGTCTAGCTGATGAAAATGTGACTTGCTGGGTAACCCTTAAGAAAGGAAAGTTGAGAAAATTCTTAGTAAGGAATGACTAAGAGTTATCTTGTAAGTCAGGGACTTTCAAGTGCCTCCTTGACGATTTCCTACTTTTAAGGTTAGCAACATTCCAGAAGTCTAAGAAGATGCATAGAGAGTATTCCAAACTCCCTAGATAAAGAGTTCAGATGCAAGGCATTGAATTTGCTGGCCTTTGAAGACAAAGAAGTGTCAGAACCAAACTCAAGACAATATATTAAGGGAACGGATGGGACTGCCTGGTGGGAATGAAGCAGCCATGGACAGAAGGGAGGAGGACTCAACCTGAGCCTCGCTCTGCCACTAAATGACCAAAGACTTCTGGGCACCTCACACAGCTTCTCTGAGTGTCTGCCTCATTATTCCATGAGAACATTGGCCTGTAAAGACTACAGATGCTCCCTGACTTATGATGGCATTGCATCCCAGTGCACCCTTCATAAGTTGAAAATATTGTAAGTCAAAAATGCATTTAATACACCTAACCTACCAAACATTATAGCTTTGCCTAGCTGACCTTTAACAGGCTCAGAACATTGACATTCATCTACAGTTGGGCAATATCATCTAACACAAAGCCTATTTCATAATAACATGTTGCATACCTCATGCAGTTTATTGAATACTGTGCTGAAGTACGGTTTCTAGTCAGTGTATAACTTTCACACCACTGTGAAGTTGATAAACCCTAAGTCAACCCATCATAAAATCTGTACGTCTATGTGATGAGCAGTTAAACACCAAATGGACTTTTACCCAAGGGATTGATAAGTGGCTAAAATGATTGTGTTGGTTGATTCTTTGTCTGCTGGCTCTTTCCATAGAAGACATCCCCCTCACATGATGAACCACAAAGGCACCTGAGGATGTCCAGCTCTCTTGGGTCACCCCAGATCTACCTGGTGCTACCTTCCTGGCCCTGGGCCCTGGTGCCAAGCTCTGCTCTTGACACTGGTCATCTGTTAGTTAACCCCTTGGACCTCCCCTTCTTCATGTCTCTATGGCTTGCTCCCAGATCCCAGAGCAGGGCTAGTTCCATGAGGGATCTGGACTAGGGGGTCATTTATACCCAGTGCCCAAAAGTCAGAGTCAAGAAGCTGCAATGTCCTTTGCTACCCCCACTGCACTGGGTAGCACCTGTTGTACTGTCAGAGCACCAGGGTGAGAATGGACAAGGGCCAGCATGGACTCCTGTTCTCTGAGGGGAATGTGGCTGTCACTGTCCTGAGCAGGTAAGTCAGAGAGGAGCCGGAACAGAGGCCTGATTGGGTTCCTTGCACTGTTGGCACACCTCTCAATACAGGTCTCGACAGGAGCTCTGGACTGAGGGCCACAATTACTTATACTCCTGGGTAAAAGTGTCCAAAAGAGAAAGGCTGGAGAGGACCTCCCTGGCCAATGACAAACACAGGGTCCGTCTCCAAGAGCTGGAGAAGCTTCAACATGGAGAAACGTGTGTCTGTCTCAAACCCATGTCTGGCCAATGTAGGCACATGTGTCCCTGCCAGGGGCCAGCTGGAAGCTTCCTGGAGCTCCTTATGCTTCTGGCCTCTTCAGCTCACAGACTGTACAGCAGGGCAAAACCCTTAACAAGCTGGAACATAATCAAAACTCTAAATGCACAAGATCATTTCTACAATAAAACAAATTCACATCAAGAACATACTAAAACAACAGAAACAATACCCATATCCACAAACAAGTCTTCGCCTTGTCACCAGTGAGGAGAAAACCTTAAAGCCCATCAGTGCCCCAAGGAACCATCCAACCATCCAACAAAAGAATCAGTGCTGGAGAAGAGACGATCACTGTTTCCCAAGGCAGACAGCAAACACATGCCTCATGCCTTGTCAGTGACAATGCAAATGGATACACTTCTGCATCAATCCTCAGTGAAGTCAATGATTTTATTAATTGATTCTTAAGTATCCAGGGCCCTCCTTAAACATTCTGGTTAAATGACATTTGTAAGATACACAGAGGATTCACACACCCTACATCTTGACAAAATGACACACTTCATATTCTTTGTGGAAATGAGATTGAGAACAAAATGAAATATAAAAATCTTAAAATTCACAAAACAATGAGGAAAATAGAAGGGGATGGGAGAACAAACAAAAAGAAAAAAGGTCACTTGCACAACCCTTTAAAGGCCTGGGAAGTTAAGCATGTCCTGAAGTCATGGCACTGGCCGCTCTCCAAAACTTGAGAGGCACCACAAGGCATTTGGAAGAAAGCACCACTTGGCTGGGAAAAGTGGTACCAAGGGAGGCTTTCAGGCCAGGAATTACAAGGAAAGTAACAATAATGTTAATCAAGTGCCTAGAATTGGCTTCACCCTGTCTTTCTCTGCAAATATTGGCAAAGTATATCTTTCCGTTTATTTGCACAATTGACCACAATTCCTTCTACCTTAGAATGCATTAACCTGATCTACTTGTTCTTAAGGTTCAGAAGATCACAGATTCCTTTGAGAATCCAATAAAGCTATGTACCCTTTCCACAAAATAATGATTGTTGGCACACAATTTTCAATGAATTAGGAAAGACCCTGAAGCCGACACACAGACCCTGGTTTGAAACTCCCGTGCAGAAGTGGGCTCCATTTGTGACCCCTGGACGAAGGGTGGGCGCAGGTTCATTTCCCGAGTTTCAGTATCTTGGGCCAATCATCTATGGGAAGTGATGGGATCATTCTAATCACAAGAGAAAGGTACCTTAGTGCCTCCCGAGTTTGCCCTGGGAATTCAGCATCCTCACTGGTTATTGTGAAGGCATCCATCCAAGCTGGCCAGGGCCCTTTCTCCCCAGAGTTTTCAGGCATTTACAAAACACCAGTTGGCACAACTCTTATAAGCAGGTATGAGACAGGACAACCAATAGTACTCAAATCAGGGACTGTCTCCATTGGGTGGGGCGGGGTGCATATGCGTGCATGCACGTGTGCACCTGGGAATCTCAGACCATTATTAACTGATTCTTGAGTATTGAGGGCCCTCCTTAATTAAACATTCTGGTGAAATGGCATTTGCCAGAGGATTCACACACCCTACATCTTGACAATATCAGACACTTCATATTCTTTGTGGAAATGAGATAGAGAACAAAATAAAATATGCAAATCTTTTAAAATCAAATGAGGAAAAGAGAAGGGGATGAGGTGACAAACAAAAAGAAAAAAGGCCACTTGCACAGCTGGGAAGTCAGGCTTGCTGGGGCTCAGACCCAAGTAGCCTGGTCTTCATGCTCTGAGCCAAAGAGCACAGCAGGGACTGTGCCTGGAGACAGGGTCCTCGCAGCAGCAGGGCAGCACGTGTGACTCCATTTGGAGCATTTCTCCAAAGGAATTATAGGCAAAACCAACATCACAAATGATGTAATGATTTTGGCCCAGAAGGGATCCTCATCACTTCCCCTCCTGGACCTTTGGCTGAGAGCAGTGCTATGGTCCTGCCTGAGAAGGCAGGAAAACAGAAACTCCCTTGAGGTCCAACAGAGCAGAGCACTGGATCCAGGCAAGCTCAGGAGCTCTCCTCCACACACCTTTACACAGGAGTGGAGATGCTGATGTGGAAAATGACAAGCTCTAGGTCACTGTCTAGAAAGGGCACAGCCAAGACTCTAGCCTGGGTCTGTCCTACACAGTGCCTATGCCCCAGATCACAGTTGGAGTACAGTGTGGGTGTAGAAAGGGAAGACAGAAGCAAAGCACGTTCTTGTTCTGCATGATGTGCTCTCAGACTGCAAGGAGCTTTTTGCATGCTGGGGGACTACCTGCCTTGGGAGATTCTGGGATCTGCAGGCCTCCCTCTATCCCACTACTGGCGGGGCATACTGATGACAGCCCCTCATCTAGTGTTACTGATGTCTTGGCATACTGGCTTGGCATACTGGCTATGCGATTAACAGGTTTTTGCCTTACCTCTGACTTGGTGATACCCGATGAGCCTCTTGGTGGGCCGGAGGGTCGCGCTACAACATTTCACTTCTATTGCATCGGTGTCACTGGGGCACACAGAGCACGCCTCCTGCAGCCCCAAACCTCTGGCTACAGGCTCCAGAAAGGTGCCTCCCTAACAGGGACCGAGGTACCAAAGGGTGCAGGATGCCCTCTTCCTGTGGCTGACTGAGGAATGGGCAGGGCACAGAGGCAGTGTGGAGAATCTGAAGGAATGCTTGCCTTCTTTTTAAGGTTTAGTGCTTTTAAACATAACCCAGAGTTTCTATCCTAACACCGTGCCCACAGCCAGGAGGCTGGGAAGTCAGGCTTGCTGGGGCTCAGACCCCAGTAGCCCAGTCTTCATGCTCTGAGCCAAAGAGCACAGCAGGGACAGTGCCTGGGGACAGGGTCCTTGCAGCAGCAGGGCAGCACGTGTAGCCCACAGCAATGACTGAGCTATGGCCCTGGGGTCCTCGGCGGCACAACACTCCCAGTATCAACTAGGAATGGTCTGGAGTCAAGCTTCTGCCCTACATTGTGTTGGCTGCCTCTTCTTTACACCTTGTTTGGGGGGTTGCTTGATTTATTTCGAGTGCAGATTACTATCACTATTAGAGAGCCCCTCACCCCTCGCCTGTCCCAGAGCTCTCCCTCATTTCTCACTTCCCGGTGCTCTCTCTCTCTCTCTCCCCCAGACGCTCCCACCCATGCAGCTGATATGACACAGCTCAGCAGAGTGATTTAACCCTGGAATCATTCCTGTCTAACACTCTGACTTGGGGAAAACCTGGAAGTTTCTGTGTGTAACAGAGCTACCTTTCTCACTCAGCAGCAGCATTTAGAGGTGGCGCCACTCACTCTTCCCCGAATTTGCTCCTCTTTTTCTTGTAATCCTCGGCTGAGTAATGTCATGCCTCCCTGTCCTCTGCTTCCGGCAAGAATTTTTTTTCTTTGGCTGGCCACATGAAAGCATTCAATCCATTAGAAGGCTCCCCCTTTTTCCCCTTTCATTTCTCTCTTTCCATCACCCTTTCAGTCCACCCTGAGGGTTTCCAAATAAAGCCGGAGGAGTGCATTCCTGCCTTTGACTCACACCGTTCCAGCTGAAAGTTCACTGAATTTCCTTATGCACCAAGAAGCTTCACATTGAGTATCTCTGAGAAACTCTTACTCACTTGATTACAACACTGCTAAACTTTTGGCAGAACACATGTTTACCCATTTAATTATCATGATTAGGTTTTGCTCCCACTTGGATTTCTGGTTTTACATATTATATCATTTTTGGCTGAGCGGACATGTGTGGGGAGTGGTATGTAGAAGGAGAAGAAAGATATAATTGATCACGCTGTGCACTTAAAACTTTAATTTTTTTCTCCTTAGGACAACTATCTAGGAGCTATACATGTCACTAACCAAATACTCCTCTCTTTAAATCACTCTTCTTTTGTTTTCAGAAAAAGTCCCTTCCACTGGTCCTCCCCTCACTGGGTCTTACTCATGCCTCAATCACTTCCTACTAGGGTTATAGACGGTTTTTGTTTCACGACATCTAACATGATGCCTTTAGAATGAATATCCAAGGAGCCAAACAGACACAGAAAGATTGAAGATTGATTCTAGGCTCTGGAAGATAAAATATTAGTCATTTGCTTTCCTCAATTGTGAAACACACTGAAGGACTAAAATTCAAATCACTCATCTAGATTTCCAAGGTTTTCATCATCCCAATCAATCTCGTAATTCAAATCCAGAAATGACTTCACCTATTCCCATATGCCTTTGGTGGATTTTTGGGTGACCATTTCCAAGTCACTGGCCAGGGAAGACAGTAAGGGATGACCCCTCTGTGAGAACCCCACAGGTCACCTGCCCGTGAGCCCAGCTGTCTCCAGGAGAGGGCTGAGGAGCTAGTGCCAAGGACACACTGACGTCTGGGGTGCCCTGGCCTGAAAGACCCCCACATTTGGCTCTGCTCTAACTACCCATCTCCTGACACCCTCTGTCGCTCTTTGGTTCCCTATTGCTCCCCACCAGGGCTCCTAGCTCTAAGTCCACTCTCGAAGACCAAGGCACCAGCTCAGAAGGCATGGTCCAAGAACATCTCGTGTGTAAGGAACCATGCTGTGGCCCAGCCTCTGCTCCTGTGTGCAGCTGACATATCTTACCATGACTGGGAACTGCAGGCTCACCCTTGTCTTTGTCCTCCAGCAGGTGGCCCTCAGGGAGCAGCCTTTTCTCACAGTCACCTGCTTACGTCGAGCCCTTGACCCCTCTACTGCAGAGAAGGCTCTGTGCTCACCCAAAATGTGTGCTCACCTCCGACTGTGGGGTGGCACATGGGAGACAGCCCTGTCCAGCAACAGACCTGCTGCCAGGGACGACATTTCCCCCTTTCTGCACCTCCAGGTGAGGCCAAGCGACTAGTTCTTGCCAGAGGAATTTTGGCAGACGCACTGAGTGTCGCTTCTGAGGCAGACGTGACTGAGCCTTCCCTCCATTCTCCAGCTGGAGAAGGAGGAAGTCTGGGGCCCTGGGGGATGGCAAAGACACAAGATGGAGAGATCTAGGCCTCTATGGATGGGCTGCCGTTGCCCAGGACTGCTCAGACTGCTGTTCCTAGAGTGGAACACCGAGGCTTGTGCACCAAGCCACTGAGATGCAGGGGGTATTTGTGCCAGCAGCAAGTGTCCCCTCACCCTCCCATGGCCATCTTCACCCTCCCCCTCTGGAGCTGCGGGGTTCCTGGCGGACCTCCCTGAGTATTGCCAACTGTCCTGAGCCTGCCACCTCCCAAGGGGCTAATTTCCCCACAACATCTGAGACCAGCACCCTGAGGGCCAGCAGCAGGGGCAGTTTCCAACCTCCAGGTCTTATTTATTTATTTATTTATTTATTTATTGAGAAGAAGTCTTGCTCTGTCACCCAGGCTGGAATGCAGTGGCACAATCTTGGCTCACTGCATCCTCCACCTCCCAGGTTGAAGCGATTCTCCTGCCTCAGACTCCCAAGTAGCTGGGATTGCAGGTGCCCATCACCACAACCTGGCTAATTTTTGTATTTTTAGTAGACACGGGGTTTTGCCATGTTGATCAGGCTAGTCTCAAACTCCTGACCTTAGATGGTACACCTGCCTCAGCCTCCCAAAGTGCTGGGATAGCATGTGTGAGCCACTGCGCCCGGCCTCCAAGCCTTTTGTCAACGTGACTTCTGTCCTTTCAGGGGACGTCCAGCAGGTGTTGCCCAGGCTGCTATGAGGGGGATGAGGGCTTACTACCCATTAGGGGTGAGAGGAGGCTATACCAGGGTCGGCTCCCCCAGGATGTCAATCTGCACCCAGATTCCACAAGGAGCCTAGCCTGTCTCTCTCAGTTCTTGGCCTGCTCAACAGGAGAAGGACACTTCCCTGCAGGGTGGCTAGGAAGCTTAGGATAAGACACCTCTAATGTGGCTGGCGCAAGGGCTCAGGAAACATTAGCTTTCTTCCGCTCTCCTTTCTGAGTAGGAAACTGTGAAGCTGAAAATTATCTAGAGAGGCAAAAAGGGAAAAACCCCAAAAACTCCAAGACAGGCAAACTAGACAGGACACAGTCACTTCCAGCTGTGCCCTTCCCAGTTGGGGCTGAGCTGTACCTGCCTTCCAGCATTCTAGGGAGGTGCCATCCGGGCCCAGGGGTCCACAGTGGCCACCCCAGGCCCACTGTGACCCAAGCCCCAGAATACACCACAGCAGCATACAGGGTGCTAATGGGACCCCCTTCCCACCATACCTAAGACCATCTGGTGGCAGGAAGTTGCTTCCAGAACTCAAACAGCTCTTGATTATGACAAAGCCAAAAAGTAACAGATGCTGGTGAGGTTGCTAGAAAAGGGAATACTTACACCCTGCTGATGGGAGTGTAAGTTAGTTTAGCCATTGTGGAAGACAGTGTGGCGATTCCTCCAAGAGCTAAAAACAGAACTACCATTCGACCCAGCAATCCTATTACTGGGTATATACCCAAAGGAATGTAAATCGTTCTACCATAAAGACACATGCATGCATATGCTCATTGCAGCTCTATTCACAATAGCTAAGACATGGAATCAACCTACATGCCCATCAATGACAGACTGGGTAAAGAAAATGTGGTACATGTACACCATGGAATACCATGCAGCCAGAAAAAAGAACAAGCGACATGGATGGAGCTGGAGGCCACCATCCTTAGCAAACTAACACAGGAACAGAAAACTGAATACCACATGTTCTCACTTCCAAGTGGGAGCTAAATGATGAGAACACGTGGACACAAAAGGAAACAACAGACGCTGGGGCCTTCTTGAGGGTGGAGGCTGGGAGGAGGGAGATGAGCAGAAAAAAAACAGCTATTGGGTACTAGGCTTAGTACATGGGGACCTAATAATCTGTACAACAAATCTCATGACACACGTTTGCCTGCACATGTATCCCTGAACAAACCTGGACATGTATCCCTGAACCTAAAATTTAAAGAAACCTGCACATGTACTCCTGAACCTAAAATTACAGTTTTTAAAAATCATCCCTAGCTATATGAACTTAAATGAACAAATGAAACAGCCCCTGGGGTGTGCGGCTACCTCCCCCTATCTCGGCTGGAGAATCATTGTCCTGTTGATCTTGTCTTGACACAGATGCAGCCCAGGGTGCACTCTAGAAAGCCCACAGCTACTTTCCAGCCAGCTGCCTGGCAACACGGGAGCACAAGGTTGTTCTCCTGGAGTGACTCCAGGTCCCTCATTCTCTGGGGCCTGCCTTGCCCTCCATGTCTCTTTCAGCACCTGGGCGTCCCTACCCTGGTATCCTAGGAAGTGCACCCACATCCTTCATTCCACCAGAGCATCCGTTGGAACCACAGCGCAGGAGCTTGCTTGTCATCAGTGGTCTTTTTGAGGCTCTGGTCTTCTTCTCAATCCATCCATGAGCACATGGTGGCTGGACGTGGTTTTCCTTAACCCTGCTTCTGTAGGAGACCAGCTCTCAAGGAAACTCAGCCAAGATACCAAATCCCATGGGATGTGTCCGGTGACCATGAAGAGGAATTGAGAGCCTCTCATTGCAAATGGAATCAGATACTGAAGGATGATATTCATCCTCTATCCTTCCCTAAGGCCTGAGAGTTTCTAAATGTCAGCCAGGTCAGACTCCATTGGGGGAAAACAGAGTACCTTGTTTAAAGCCCTGGAGATCATAAGTGGAATTACATTTTTTTAATATGAAGGGGTTTGCGGTGAGCTCAGGATGGCCACTGCCCCTCTCTTCTCAGGAGGGCCCAGCAGTAAAGAGGAAATGAAGAAGTCACCTCCATCCTTGCCCTAAAGAAGCGCTTCATCGAGGAAGCTCTTTCCTGCTCCTGTGGCCAAGACCTGAGAGCCCTCCAAGGGCAGCTTTCAGCATAAAAAGGGAGATGACAACTCCGAAATGTAAGGGCAAAACATCTCCTCTCTGGAATGACGAGCCCAGATTCTCTTCCAGACCCACAGGACAAAATCATGGGTACTTTTAGAGGATGGATAGAGAAAACCCTTCCTTTCTTCTCCACAGATGCAGCTACTGTCACTAGCACCTCAGCACCTCCAAAAAGGCCCACGTGCCAGCCAGGCCTCCAGAATTAAAGGTGCAATTCATATTTTTAGCAAGAGGAAGGGAGAGGAAAGCATGTATAGATGACAGCTCTGCATGGCAAAGGTGGAGACAAAAGGGGCTATCAGAAATAGAACCAGGAGACCCATCCCACCAGGGAATCTTACTGGCCTTGGGGCCCACAAGTAAAGCCTCAACACCAGCAGGGTCCACAGGAAACCACCCCCTGCCTGCTCAGATGGCCCTCAAGTCATTTTGATGTTTAGAGAAGACTCTGTTAGAGTCCACGACAAAGGAGCCTGTGAAGAAATAAGATTTGGAGTGTTTGTCTACTGCAGTATTTGGACTGGAAATACCAATTGCCTCTGGAGTTAAAGACCCAGCCCTGTATTAAAATATCCTTTCATATCTGATGACAAAATGCTAGCAAGTGTTTAAAGCACCCTTGAATTGTGGATGCTGCAAAACCACAGACTTCAGAGTTTTTTGATAGACATAGTTCAATGACATTGAAACCACTTTTGCAAAAATTGTAACAGTGAGAAAACTACGACAGTAAAAGAGCTCGGACCTAACAAACTCCATCTTGCCTTTCATCTCCAAACTGCCCTTGGTCATTCCTGAGTGTGGACTAAGCTCACTTTAGGAGAAATTCAGTCTATAATTTAAATGATAGCAACCCTTCCCCCAAACTAAACTGCCTCTGTAAAACTAATGAAAGGCCAGTGGGTTAGACAGCTTACAGAAGCCTGAATTCACAGCTAACCTATTACCAGCCATCACTCTGGAGGTCACAAGGTTTGCAACCTCCCCAATCACTCCCGTAAATAACATCATGATTGTAGAGCCTAAGACTGGCCTTTTTGTTTTGTTTTTTGAAACGGACTCACTCTGTCACCCAGGCTGGAGTGCAATGGTGCGATCTTGGCTCACTGCACTCGCCTCCTGTGTTCAAGCAATTCTCCTGCCTCGGCTTCCCAAGTAGCTGGGACTACAGGTACCCACCACCACGCCTGGCTATTTTTTGTATTTTTAGTAGAGATGGAGTTTCATCATGTTGGCCAGGCTGGCCTTGAACTCCTGACCTTGTGATCCACCTGCCTTGGCCTCCCAAAGTACTGGGATTACAGGCATGAACCACCACGCCTGGTAGACGTTTGCATTTCTGCCTACTGGATGACTCCACCAGGACCACCGATTTCTGTGGCTCCCACCAAGAAGCAGACTCAGTGCATGAGGACCATTTTCCATACCCTCATGATTGTATCCCCAACCAATCAGCAACACCCATTCCCTAGCCAAGGAGAGATGAGTGGGGCCCACAGGACCACGAGAAGCTTTTGTTTCACTGGGTGCAGTGGCTCATTCCTGTAATCCCAGCACTTTGGGAGGCTGAGGCGGGTGGATCACTTGAGGTCAGGAGTTCGAGACCAGCCTGGCCAAAATGGTGAAACTCCATCTCTACTAAAAATACAAAAATTAGCCAGGTGTGGTTGTGGCATGCCATAATTGCTCTGGAGGCTGAGACAGGAGAATCGCTTGAACCCAAGATGTGGAAGTTGTAGTGAACTGAGATCATTGTGCCACTGAGCTCCAGCCTAGGCAACACAGTGGGACTCCATCTCGGGAAAAAAAAAAAAAAAAAAATCTTTAAAAACAAACAAAAAAGCAGCTTTCATTTCACTCCAGGGGCAACGTTGGGACACAAACCTGGCCTGAGAATGACTGACAGGTGAGTCTGAGTCAGCTACCATATATTATAAACTATAAGATGCCATCAATTTTAAGCCACAACCTATTTCAGAAATGTTAAAATGTGAAAACCTGTAAATAGTAGAATATGAGACATGGAAGGCCAACCCCATTGAGTGAAGAAAAAATCTTATCAGCTCAAAGCAACCCATGCGCCAGAGGAGTGACGCAGTCCCACCTGGGGAATGCAGTGTGCCTGTAGTCCCAGCTACTTGGCAGGCTGAGACAGGGTCAGTTGAACCCAGGAGGTGGAGGCTGCGGTGAGAGGGGTTGGGATAGGAGATTGCAAATAGCACCACTTTGCTGGGACAATTGTGTACTCCTATGTGTCCTAGTCTTAGTAATTTTGCCCAGGCCAAACAGATAAAAGTAAGCCTCAAGGCCTAACTTAAAAAAAAATATGAAGTAAAGGAAACGCTTGAACATTGTTGGTAAATCAGCACAGCCATTATGGAAAACTATATGGAGGGTCCTCAAAAAAACAAAAATAGCACTACCATAGATCCAGCAATCTCACTTCTGGGGATTTAGCCAAAAGATTTGAGTTCAGTATGTGAAAGAGGCATCTGCACATTCACTGTGGCAGATATGGAATCAACCTCAGAGTCCATCAACAGATGAATGGATAAAGGAAACGTGGTACATATACACAATGGAGCACTATTGGCTGTAAAAAGAAGGAAAATCTGCCATTTGCAAACACATGGATGGAACTGGAGAACATTATGCTAAGTGAAATAAGCCAGGCACAGAAAGACAAATACCACACATTCTCACTTATATGTAGAATCGAAAACAAGCAGATGGCTGGGCGTGGTGGTTGATGCCTGTAATCTCAGCGCTTTGGGAGGCTGGGATGGGAGGATCCCTGAAGAGTTAGAGATCAACCCTGGCAACACAGTGATACCCCCATCTCGACAAAAGATTTTAAAAAATTATCCAGGTGTGGTGGCACAGGCCTGTGGTCCTTGCCACCCAGGAGGCTGAGGCGGGAGGATTGCTTGAGCCTGAAAGGTCAAAACTGCAGTGGGCCATGTTCATGCCACTGCACTCCAGCCTGGGTGACAGTGTGAGGGAAACGGAAAGGGGAATGAGGGAGGGAAGGGAGCAGAGAATAGAATGGCGGTTACCAGAGTCAGGGGTTGGGGAAAATTGGAAGAGAATGGTCAAAGGGTATAGGGCCTCAATCAGAAAAAAGGAGGAATTTTATTTTCCTTGGAGATGCAGTGTACATCCTAATAAAATAGTAAATAATAATGCATTGTACATTTTAACATTGCTAAGAGAGTAAACTTCAAGTGTTCTCACCAGAAAAAAAGTAAAAACTTTTGCAGTGATACGTTAATTAGCTTGGTATAATTTTTTCACATTGTATTCATAAATCAACACTTTGTACTCCATAAACGTATACAACTATAATTTATCAATCTACAATATAAAAAAGAGGCCAGGCTCGGTGGCTCACGGCTGTAATTGCAGCACTTTGGGAGGCTGAGGTGGGTGGATCACGAGGTCAGGAGATGGAGACCATCATAGGCAACATTGTGAAACCCCATCTCTATTAAAAACACAAAAATTATCCGGGCGTGGTGGTGCATGCCTGTAGTCCTAGCTTCTCGGGAGGCTGAGACAGGAGGATCACTTGAACCCAAGAGGTGAAGGTTGCAGTGAGCTGAGATCGCACCACTGCACTCTAGCCTGGGCAACAGAGCAAGACTCCATCTCAAAAGAAAAAAAAAAAAAAAAAAGAAAAGTACAAAAAGGCATTCCCTAAGCGGCTCATGGAGATGAAAAGAACAAGCCATGCTTTTCTAAAGGGGCACATTTGCGCCAATCTCATGCGTATGAGGCTCCCAACTACACAACCCCAAACTCAACAGCAGTTCCAAACTGCCCCCTGCTCTGTCTTGGCGCCTCTAATGAGGCAGTGGCTGTCCTGCCCTCTGCCAGAAGGTCAGCATTCACACACCGTATTTCCTGGTTTACATTTTATGATCTTTTTAACATTTCTGAACTCATGATGCCTTTTACAATCAATGTATATATTAAGACAGTGTTATTTTTGCCTTCTGAAAAGCTGTTACTAGCCTGATGGTGCATCTTACAATGATGGTACAATCTAGAGCCTTTGACGTTAGAGTATTCGGTAATCCCCATGCCCAGCAGATCACTCTGTAGCAACTGTGACTCATTAAAACATACACACACACACACACACACACACACACAAACACACACACACAGAAACACACAAATAGGACACAAGCTTTTTTTTTTTTTTTTTCGTAAATACTGCTGTCTCCAACTGGTCTCCCCCTTTTGCAAATGTGCACAGATAAACACTAATAAACAAATTCCAAGCTCTATTGGGTAATTCCTCTTAAAAAGGAAAAAAAATGGGGGATTACAGTTTTGGGTGATTACAGGAAATTAGAGTCACAAGTATTTTAGGGAGTGCTTTTGGCCTCCATTTCAGCAGTATGGATTTTGCAGTGGAGTGAGGTGGAGGAAATAACCCTAGCAAAGCAGAAGCTGAGCAATTTGGCTGGATGCAGCTTGCTTAATTTGTTGGCTGTCATTTGCCAGTGCCTGTTGACAACCATCATCTGGGTCCTCTTCACAGGAGCCCTGTGCCCACTGTCCAGATGTGGAAACTGAGTTTCTGGGAATGAGGTGGCTTACACATCACCATGCAACACAGAGGTACACAGTCAGGACTTGAACACAGGTACATCTAATTCCACACACCCACAAAGATTCCCAGAAAGAGGCGCAGCGCTAGGGTGCTTTAACCCAAGGGGCAAATGAGCTTTCCTTAAGTTCTCCCCAGTAGAACCCGAGTGCAGAGTTCACCTCCCTGCTATGCAGCACTGCCATTTCCATGTTGAAGAAGAATCGCTGGGTGGAGATTAAGTTCATGAAACCTTTGTTCCTGTCTCTGCCCCTTTAACAACAGAGCCATCAGGAGGGCTCACCCGTTTCTGGTGGCTTCCAGATACTAATAGGGTTACCTCCTGCCATGCTCACCTGGCAGCTCTCAGGAAGTCTTGTGGGGCAAGGTGGGGCTTACTTTCCAATACCTCAAGCCTTCCAATTGCAGGTGTGGGCCTTAGTGCCAGAGCTCAGCCTGGGGCTCTGGGGAAAGGGTCCTGAACAGCCAATGTATTAACAGGGCTGCAGCAAGGCAGCCAGGCGCAATGCCCACGGCTTCCCAGCAATAGTGTAAACACCCCGTCTCTCCTCATCTCCTCGTCTCTCCCTGAAGCGACTTGCACATATACCCAGTGCTCCCAGCACTGCGTCCCTGTGATTCACAGCCTCCTGCCACTCCTGAGCATGCTTTGAAAGATGAGCCCTTGAACATCACTATTGTAGGGAGAGATCCAAGATGGCTGATCACTAGCAGCTCGGGATTGTAGCTCCCAGTGAAAGCGCAGAGAATAAGAGGACACCACACTTTCAGATGAATTCTTGCTGCTCACGCACCAAGAGATTCCCAGCTGAGGAGACTCACGGGTCACCAGCGCGACTCTTGTGACCGGTGAGGCGGTTTTGCCGGTGCCTTGGAGCGTCAGTTCTTGGTGCAGAGTCAGAAAAGCACCATCAATCTTAACGCTGCTGTTTTAGTTGGCGCAGTGGGTTGCTCAGATTTCGACACTGAGAATCAGTAAGTCGGATGTCCACTCAGAAACCCAATTACAAAGACGGTAAATACAAAGACCACAGAGGCTTCAAAATGTGGATAATGACAAACTTCTGTGAATTAAAAGAACTTGTTCTAACCCAATCCAAAGAAACTAAGAACTTTGAAAAAAGGTTTGATGAAATGTTAACAAGAATACACAATTTAGAGAGGAATATAAGTGAATTGATGGAGCTGAAAAACACAATACGAGAACTAAGTGAAGTATGCACAAGTTTTAACAGCCGAATTGATCAAGCAGAAGAAAGGATATCAGAGATCGAAGACCAATTCAATGAAATAAAACGAGAAGACAAGATTAGAGAAAAAAGGATAAAAAGGAACGAGCAAAGTCTCCAAGAAATATGGGACTACGTGAAAAGACCTAATCTACGCTTGATAGGTGTACCTGAATGTGATGAAGAGAATGAATCCAAGCTGGAAAATATGCTTCAGGATATTATTCAGGAAAATTTTCCCAACCTAGTAAGGCACGATAATACTCAACTCCAGGTAATACTGAGAACACCACAAAGATATTCCTCAAGAAGTGCAACTCCAAGGCACATAATCGTCAGATTCACCAGGGTTGAAATGAAGGAGAAAATACTAAGGGCAGCCAGAGAGAAAGGTCAGGTTACTCACAAAGGGAAGCCTATCAGACTTACAGCAGATCTCTCAGCAGAAACCCTACAAGCCAGAAGAGAGTGGGGACCAATATTCAACATCCTTAAAGAAAAGAACTTTCAACCAAGAATTTCACATCCAGCCAAACTAAGCTTCATTAAGTGAAGGAAAAATAAAGTTTTTTGTGAATAAGCAAGCACTCAGAGATTTCATCACCACCAGGCCTGCTTTACAAGAGCTTCTGAAAGAACCACTACACATAGAAAGGAACAAGCAGTATCAGCCTTTCTAAAAAACACCAAAAAGAGTATCAATATAATGAAGAAATTACATCAACTAATGGGCAAAACAGCCAGCAAATATTAAATGGCAGTATTAAACTCACATATATCATTATTAATTTTAAATTTAAATTGACTAAATCCCCCAATCCAAAAACAGATAGGCAATTTGGATAAAAAACTAAAACCCATTGGTATGCTGCATCCAGACCCATCTCACATGTAAGGATACACAAAGACTCAAAACGAAGGGATGGAGAAAGATTTACCAACCAAACAGAAAGCAAAAATAAATAAATAAAAAGCAGAAGTTACCATTTTTACCTCTGATAAAATAGTCGTTAAAGCAACAAAGATCAAAAGAAGCAAAGAAGGACATTATATAATGATAAAAGGATCAATGCAACAAGAAGAGCTGAAGATTCTAAACATACATGCACCCAATACAGGAATACCCAAATATACAAGACTTATAAAGAGACTTAGACTCCCACACAATAATAGTGGGTGACTTCAACATTAATATTTGACAAATTAATGAGACAGAGAATTAATAACGATATCCAGGACCTGAACTCAGATCTGCAACAAGTAAACTTAATTAACATTTATAGAACTCTCCACTTTAAATACACAAAATATTCACTCTTATTAGTACCACGTCATATCAACTTAGAAGTTTAACCGAAATATTGGTTGGCTCCTCGTTTGTTATTCTCGTCCCTTATTTTCTTTCATGTCTCCATTACTAAGCACAATTAAAGGCATACCCATATTTAGATGCATTCTAGCCTGGGCAATAAAGCAATACCCCCATTCTCTCTCCCTCTTCCTCTTTCTCTTTCTTCCTCTTATTATTCTTTTTTCTTTCTCTCAAAAAAAAAAAAAAATCACTATTGTAAAACCTAAGATCAGTGCTGGAAATATTTTGCAGACCCTGCTCTAGATAGACTGGCTGACATCAGCCAGACCTGTAAACTGGCTCAACCAGTTCTGCCATCCCACCCAAGAACAGAAGATGGCAAGAAAACCCCGCCTTGACCCCCTATGATTCCATCTTCAACCTGACCAATCAGCACTCCCACTTCCCAAGCCCCTATCTTTCAAAACGCTGATCTTTGAGTAATAATAAAACTCCTGTCCCCCGCAAAAAAAAAGAAAAAGAAAAAGAAAAAGAAAAAAAAAAAAAAAAAAAGAAAGAGAAAGATGAGCCCTCACCCTTCTGGTCTTAATCTAGTGTCCAAGGCCCAGGTAGAGGTTGACTGCACTGAGCAGGCCATGGCTATGTGGAGCCAAGTACGATGACTCTCATGGGTGGAATTGCGTTCCCAACTATAAAATTCATGTGTTGAATCCTCAGCCCGAGCACTGCAGACTGTAACTTCACTAGGGAATAGTCTTTGCAGACTGCACTATGATGAGGTCATTAGGGTGGGCCCTAATCTAATTAGACTGGTGTCCTTATAACAAGGAGAGATGTGGACACAGAGAGATATGCACAGGGGGACTGCCACATGGACATGAAGGCACAGATCAGGATGAGTCTTCAACAAGCCAAGAGACCCCGAAGATCGCCAGAAAACCTTCAGAAGTTAGAGAGAGGCCTGGAGCAGAGTTTCCCTCCCAGGCCTCAGTAGGAACCCACCCTACCAGCATCCTGATTTTGGTCTTTCAGCCTCCAGAACTGGAAGATGATACATTTCTGCTGTTTAAGTCCCCGGGTTGCGCGCTCTGTAACAACCCTCGCAATCTAATACAGCAACCAAACACCCTGGAATCTCCAGGAAAGTGACAACTCCAAATGCGTAAACCTCAGTCCTCATAAGCTGTCAAAATGTCCCAGAAATTCACATTTCAGGTACAAAATACCCTCTTCCAAGCTGCCTCCTACATCCCCAAGCAGCATTAAAGCTCATAGAGAGATCATAAGTCTTGATTCGGGTTTCAGAAAAGGAGGCGCCGAATGTGTTGAACCGTCTACAAAAGCCTGCTTCATTCAGGACTCATTTTACCCAGGGGGAAGCAGCCAGGTTTCCTCGCGCTCCCCAGACTCCTGTGATGGTGGTGGGGGTTGGACCCACCATCTTCAGGCAAGGCAAATTCCTGCCAGGACTCAGCCCAGCCGTCTCATGCAGAAAGCTTTAAGCCCTTCACAAGTGAGCCGAGTGCTGCTCCCACGCTGGGAGCGCTGTCCATCCCTTGGTGCCCTAGGAGCCGCCCCTAGGAGGACAGCCCCATCCGACACCCACGTACAGGCGAACTCCTTCAGACCTGGGCATGAGCTTCCACCCATGGCCGCATCACTCCCCGTCTAAGCGCAAACATATCTCAGGCTTGCTGGTTGTTACCGCGTCACAGTAACTAGATTTTCTGGGAGATGGGAGGGACGGGAGGATGGGTGGAAAGACACATCCAGAAAATGAACTGAAATGAAATGTTACCTCTTATTCACGAAGAACTTTTTTCAAGCCGAAGACCGTGGTGCTTTTCGTTGGTTGGTATCGCTTGAATTAGATTCGGAAGCTGGGCCCTCCGACAGTTACCCAGCCCCTCGCTGGACTGGCTGACAAGGAACCGAACCCGCGGGTCAGCCAGAAGCCTTGGAGCCCGTGGTCCGAGTGGGGAAAGCGATTCGCAGCGGAATGTGCCGAGGTGGGCTTCCGGCAAAACCCAACCCACAGTGGCTAGTGCCCCGAGACGCGTCACCTGGGCTCTGGGTGAATGGTGTAACAATGTCACAGTAAAGCCAGCCAAGGGATCAGTTCGCTGCCATCCGGCATGGTCTGTCTGCAGCGGAGGCCCCTGAGAGTTTCTAGAGACAGAGAGGTGGCTACCGTGCCTCCCACCACTTCCTTGTCCTACGACTTCGGGCCACTCCCTTAGCCTCTCTGTACCTCAGTTTCCTCTTCACCCTGCTGTAATGGCGGGCCTGCCTCAGAGCGTCACTGAGAAGACTTCCATGGAAGAGAGGGCATCCGGCAAGTGCACGCACGCACGCACGCAGGCACTAACGCACATACGCACCACGCACGCACGCACTCACGCTAGCACGCACGCACCCACGCACGCTCGCACACACCCACGAACGCACCCACGCACCCACGCAGGCACGCAGGCACGCACGCACGCAGGCACTAACGCACATACGCACGCACGCAGGCACGCTCGCACCCACGCACGCAGGCACGCTCGCACGCACGCACCCACGCAGGCACGCAGGCACTAACGCACATACGCACGCACGCACGCTCGCACGCACGCACTAACGCACATACGCACGCACGCAGGCACTAACGCACATACGCACCCACGCACGCACCCGCGCGCACACGCACGCACCCACGCACGCACGTAGGCACTGACGCACATACGTGCGCACGCACGCAGGCACGCACGCGCCCGCTCAGATCGCTAAGTTGCCGGTAACCACAACCTTTAGGCCATCACAGGCAGCAAGGCCCGAGGACCGTGGAGTTCGGAGGAGGAAGTGATGGCGATGGCCCGAGGGGCAGGCGGAAGCCCCCTCCCCTGAGGGGAGCCCCGTGCGGCCACACGGAGTCCGGACGCTCCACTTCGTTACACTCACCATGTGTCGTTTTCAGGCCCCAGAAACCCACATTTCAGGAAGGATGGTTTTCTTTAGTACAGGAGGCTCTTGTTACAGGAAGGAAACAATTGGAAAATGGCATCTAGAAATGGCCACTTCGGATAGGTGGGAACAGAGAGACATGGTGACCCTCAGTTCTCCACTTTCCCACCCACATTTCCGTGGGGGGTGGTGCGTTTGCGGGAGGACGGGGGTGGGGGTGTTTAAACACAATTCTGAGTCACAGAATTAAAAAATCTAAAAGGAATTTTCAAGCAAGTCTCGCCAGCTCCTGCTCTGTGGGACCCACCAGCTTGTCCTATCTATTTACTTTATTATTCGGTTGTTGGCCAGAGAGATGAAATATGGGATTAGAGGGGAGGTGAGGGACAAAAACATCCACCATGGTGTAAATAAACGAAGACCCCAAATCCTCCGTCCAAACAAAACCCAAGCGTCCTGGCCAGGCCGCCTTCTCCGTGCGCTGCCCTGCGCCTCGACCGCAGGAACATACCGGGTCGGAAAATGCGCATTAACAAAGCGCCGTGCGTTGCCGGGCACTGGCTAGTCCCTGGAAGAGATGCAAGCGTTTCCCAGCCTTTGCTAAGGGGCCACATGTTTTCCTCATTAGGTTTTCCTCGGGTAGAAATAATTCTTGCCTGTTTAATGTTCGAATCAATTAGTAACCACTCTACAAGGCCTGGGAGCTGTCTATTTTGAGTTGCCTTTAGAGATGAAACTCTAAAAACATATCCTAGCATACAGCATCATCTATGAGACATACCTGCCAAAAACGCCCACCCTGGGCCCAGCCTGCTGCCAAACTTACTTTGAGTTTACCGAAAACACCAGAAGTAGAGGAACAAGCTAAATGGCACCACAGATAAACAGGCACACAGATCCAGAATATGGGATATTCTCTAAGACATATTTTCTAGACTCCTTAGTCAAGTCGAGATTTTTTGTTTTTTTGACACAGAGTTTGTTTGCTTTTGTCGCCCAGCTGGAGTGCAATGGTGTGATCTCAGCTCACTGCAACTTCCGCTTCTTGGGTTCAAGTGATTCTCCTGCCTCAGCCTCTGGAGTAGCTGGGATTGCAGGTGCCTGCCACCACGCTCAGCTAAGTTTTTGTATTTTTAGTAGAGACGTGGTTTTACCACGTTGGCCAGGCTGAGATTTTTTTTTTTTTTTTTTTAAGGTAGGGTGTACTATTCTGGAATGAAAAATCAAAGAGACACAAATGCAATGTGTAAACCAAGATTAGGTATGGTTTTATATATACATATCAAACAGTTATAACATATTCTTGTGGCAACTGGGGAAATTTGAACACGAACTCTATATTAGATTTTGAAATACCATTGTTTTCTTATGAATGCTATTAGTCTCTGGTTATATTGAAGAATGTCTTTATTTTTGGATGCAGGTGAAGTATCATAATGTCTGCAACTTCGTTTATGTATTTATTTTCAGAGACAAGGTCTTACTCTGTCACCAAGGCTAGAGTGCCGTGGCTCAGTCATGGCTCACTGCAACTTCAACTCCTGGGCTCAAGCGATCCTCCAACCTTAGCCTCCCAAGTTGCTGGGACTACTGCTACTATTTTAAATTTTTTATGGAGATAGAGTCTTGCTATATTCCCCAGGTTGGTCTCTAACTCCTGGGCTCAAGTGACCCTCCCACCTCAGCCTCCCAGAGTCCTGGGAGTACAGGTACAAACCACCATGCCCAACCAATAACTTAGTTTTAAATAGCACAGAAAAGAAGATATATAGGCTTTCATGTACACATAAAGATAACTCAGTGATGTTCAAATCTTTACAAATGTTGAAACCACAGTGGAGATATTCATTGCATAATGCTTTCATATTAAACAGCTGGGGAAAGAAAACACTGAAAGAAAACCAAAATAACAAAAATATTTTTAAAAATAAAAAAAACATTAAGTTAGAGAAAAATCTATTCTAATTGAAAGCCATGCACTCCACTACTTTGTCTTCTGAAAAGCATAACAGAGAAAATACCACCAGCAAACAAGTATGCATAACAAAACTACTAGGCATGAAAAGAGGAAACAAGAGCATGGTAAGATCCGAATGCAGGGTAGCCCAGCTACAGTGCCTCACACCTCTGATCCCAGCACTTTGGGAAGCCAAGGCGGGAGGATTGCTTGAAAAATGGAAGAGGGCCATACCTGCACTAATGATAGCTTCTAAATCCAGTAAAATAAAATACTGCCCAGTTCCTGTCCTTGGTTATATGAATGACAAGAAAATGTTTTCATGTTAGTTTTCAATCCTCTGGATGCTGAACTAAAAGAATTATACCCATTACAGGATGTTTCAGTTCAGTTATTCATTCCATTAATATTTACTGAGGGTCTGCTATAGTCCAGGTGTACAGACATACATCATGCTATGATGAAATACATAAAGCATGGTAAGGGGCTTGGGAATGGGGAGTCTGACTTTTGGCCCAGGGGCCAGGGTTGAGCTCTTGGAGAAGGTGCCCTCTGGGCTGAGGCTAGAGTGAGGGAGCCAGCCGCCCTGCGTTCCCGAAGGAGTACTTCTGGCAGAGGAACAGTCAGTGCACAGAAAGGCTGCAGGGCAGGGATGTGCTCTGCATGTGGGGATTGCAGGGCTCAGAGCAGCTCCAGTGAAGTGTGCAGGCCAGAGAGGGCTGGAAGCCATGGGAAGCACTTGAGATTTGGTGAGGTAGAAGCCATCAGTGGGTTTGAGAGGAGGAGTGACATATCTGATCTGTGTTTTTAAAGGTTAAAGCCAAATGATTTTCTTGAAAGAGTAAACCAGAATATTATCCAGTCTATGAAGGCAGAAGTGATATCAAAAACACTGAGCAACTTTCGAGACGAGAGCTCTGCCAGTCTCAGCTGACACTGGTCCTTGCATAGAAGCCAGGTGCCAGAGAGCCCACCTGCTGGGGCAAGGGCCAGTCCTGGAGTTGCTGGATCTGGATGAAGTATCTGAGATGCAGGAGGTCCGGAGCCATAGGGGCAGGAATTATTGGAAGATTCAGGGAATGCCTGTTTTCCCATCTGTATGGAAGTAGTTAATATTTTAACAAAAAAAAAATGCGTAAACACACACACACACACATATAAAGATAAAATGAATATAAATAAGACTCAGTCATGTCTCCATTTAACTGTCTAAAGTACGTAGAATTGAGCTGGAAGTTCAAGGAAACCGAATCAAGGTCATCAATGAGCAGTTCTACTTCTTCCCCAACTGGCTTTATCCACAGAAAATTCATCCATCCTTCCATCCATCCATCCATCCATCCATCCATCTGTCCATTCAGCTATGCATAGAATCCAGTTTTTAAGTCACTGGCATGTGCCAAATACTATTTTAGTGCAGAGGGTATATCAGTTAAGACAAGCAACGTCATCAGTCTCACTGAGTTTATATTTTTATAAACAATAAAGAAATACACATCAAGCAAATTTCAGCCTGAAAAAATAAAAGCACTTGATGATAATACGGTGATTGGGAAGTAGGTTAGATACTTTAGATTCCAGAGAAAAAAATCAGCCAGAGAAAGATGATAAAAAAAGAATTAATTCCTGCTGTATTTCTGAAGCATCTGGCATGTGGAAGGTTCTTTACATTGGTTGGAAGAAAAAATGAATATGGAATATTATTTAGGTATCAACAAGAATTTGTCATATCTGCACATGGTAACATGAACGAATCTCTGTGAGTAGAAACATGTAAGCTGCAGAGAGATCATTTTTGTAAACCACATGCACACAGACAGATGCACAAAGAGCTGGAAGAATCCATACCACATGGTTAACACTGGGAAGGAAGAACAGGCTTCCACTTTTTACTTAAGGTATTTGTTCACTGATTATATTATAAGGGTACATACTCATTTTGAAATAAAAAAAGCACTCTTCAAAAGATGCTCACAGTGATTATATACATGGGGGGTGTAACTTAGAGCAGGAATACCGCTGAATAATTTGATTCAAACATGAAACCTACACAAGACAAAGTCGCTTTACAGATAATGACTCTTTAGATGTTCAGCCAAACTCACGCACTCACACATGATGCATTAGCCAGGCTCCCTGACATATCCAAGCAAACACTTCCGCGGAACACATTAGCATTTCCAATGTATGTGTGTTATCTCAGAAACAAAGGGCAGAGGGGGTAAAAACAGAAAATAAAGTATTGCAGGTCTCAAATTTCAGTATCCTATCGTCACCACTGAGATAACTGGCCAGGCATCTTCTCGCGGTTAAATAGTCCAGATCTTTACTGGGAGGAAGATTAGAGACACTGACTGGATGAAGTCAGTGCAGGTGAATTCTGTTACTGGCTTACAACAAAAAGAACTGGATGGGATGAGGCTGTTCTTGTGGTTTCTTGCCCTAGAAAGACCCGCTTCGTGTTGGGAGTATTAAAAGCCTGGAGACAAAGGCATCCTGTGCTGATTTTTGTGACGGTATTAGAAAGCTAACAAGGCATGCCCTCCCTAAATTCTCCTGGGCAGTGTTGGTCCAAGGGCCTCACCATGAACAGCTGTGCACAAAAAATCGGTGGGTGGCATACTGGAAGGAGCGGGTCCCAGGGTGAGGGCTCCCTGACCCCAGTGGCTGAGCCGGCGAATCAGGTGACTCAAACTCCTGAAAGACCCTGTAATTTTCAGTTAACTAAATGGGGGGAAAATCAAGATGCGAATCACCTTTCAAGTATTTAATTTAATTAGACAAGGAAAATGAGGCTTCTTTAAAATTCTTACTTGGTATTAACTTCTGTCACAAAGCAGCCTAGAGTAATTGGTAAAAGTGAAAAAGTGATTACTGAGGCTTAAGCTTATTTATCACAGCTGGTGCACTTTTACAAAGTGAGTTTTATGGTGCTAAACCCTCCACCAGAGCAGGACAGGCCCTGGAGCATGGATTCCAGCCTTTTCATAAGCCACCACTAATAAGCCACGGTAAGAGGGGAGCATGGTAACAGGCAGCCAATGTAGGGCTCCCAGCTGGATCTGTCACCCTGGGTGCCCAGTTTTTCCCCCTGCTGGCTTCTCTGTGATGTTAGGATCATGGTGTGTGGCAGCTGAAAGAGCACTTAGCTTATGCCCCTAACCCTGGGCAAATGACTCAGCCAGAGTCATGCTGCCAGTTACCAGCACAGCCAGCCTTCAGTGTCAGGCTACGTGAAGCCCGGCTCAGCCTCTTTTGTCTTTTTAGCAAGCTAATCAGAAAGAAAGTGGAGACGGACCTCACGAGTGCACAGCAGAAGCTGTTTGTCTTTCATTCTTCGGCAGCCTTGCTTTAGTCCTAGAGCATTAAGAATTTTTGTTTATCTTCTTTATTCTCCAAGAATCTAAACATTTGGGAGGCAGGTTCCTGATCTCATTCTTTTTCCAGGAAGGACTACAGTGCACCGGACATAGGAAGCACTGGACATCGTAGTTGAAAGAAAAGAAAAGAAAGAGAGAAAGAAGGAAGGAAGGAAGCTCTTCATGTCAATAACCAACCTAACCAATGAACTTTAGGAGTCTGTTTTTTCCACCAAAACAGAATAAAACTTCCAAGTAAGGGATCGATATTTGCAATGTGCCAACCTCTGTGCTGAAATTCACAAACTGAGGAAAAAATAGACCCAGCCCACAAAAAACAATTAAGTGGGTAAGAAGACAATTTTCCTTGTTCTTTTTTGAAAAAAAAAAAAATTAAAATGAAAACTCAGAGAAAAATAGCACAAACAGCCATGTACTTACTTCCCAAACATGTACATTTCATCAAACTCACTTAGTCTGAAACAGTCAAATAAAATCAATATTGTGGCAAGCCAGGAATTGTCAGGGGTCCTGAACTGGTAGGCCAGGGATCTGGCTGCATTTCCCTCTAGAAAAACATTGTTAGGCAAGTTAGTAGATACAGAGGTTGGAAATTATGACGATTGAAATCTTTATGAGGATTCAAAGACCTTAAATATCTTATTAAGCACCTTTGCCTGATGAAAGATTTCTGAACCCGCTGTTCTTTACATCTTGACAGGCTGTGTTCATTAAGAGGGGCTACAAAACTGGCCAGGCTTTGGAGCAGTGCAGGCTGGATCCAGCCCTGGGCTGTGTGTGGTAGACGATTGTATTTTGAAGGGAAACTTTGGATGTCCTTTTTCCTTCAGAGTTGTCTATTTTTCCACTTTCAAATGGGAATCTACCAAACCCATCAAGCTGTATATGCTAAATGTGTGCTTTTTTTTTTTTTTTTTTTTTTTTGTATAACACTTGTATCTCAAAAAAGCTGTTAACGAAAAAAAAAAAGTTTTTTTTTGTTCTTTTTGAGACAGAGTCTGGCTCTGTCACCCAGGGTGGTGTGCAGTAGTGCAATCTTGACTCACTGCAACCTCCACCTCCCAAGTTCAAGTGATTCTCCTGCCTCAGCCTCCTGAGTAACTGGGACTATAGGCACCTGTCACCACACCTGGATCACTTGTGTTTTTTAGTAGAAATGGGTTTTCGCCATGTTGGCCAGGCTGGTCTTGAACTGCTGACTTGAACTGCAGTCCACACGCCTCAGCCTCCCCAAGTGCTGGGATTACAGGTGTGAGCCACCACACCTGGCAAACCATCTTTGTTTTAGCAGTGAGATTCCATGCAGAGATGACTCTCTGTCAGTGGTCCCACTAGTGGCTCTAAAACCCACAGTAGCAGCAGCATCTGATCTGAGGCTATGCTCACCTCCTAGCTGATTTATTTTTCTCAATGCTCCCCACCCCCCCCAACCCCCCTGCCCCCCAGCCCCAAAAAGCTCAGGCTGCACTGAGTGGCTGGGAAAGGATTCATAGGTGCCGTGGTTTCTTTTACTATCTGGGGGTTAGGGAGTAAGTTGGTCAGGCTGTAGTAAGCTGGAGCTGGCAAGGTGTTCTCTCTCTGCTATCAGCAATTGAGGCAATACTGCCCATGCTTCTTAGAGATACTTCGTTGGCAGGCTGCCTCACGGGCAGTGCCAAGGCACATGCTGGCTGAGGCAACTAGAGTCATTGTCTTTCCCACCCTGGAGCAGGCTAGGGCTGTCATTAGTGTTTGGCACACATGATTATTTATGAGCCACTCAACGAGACTAAAGAGCAGTAACAGCAGGATAACGGAACTATAGGCTACTGGTTTTGAATTAAGTAGTTGCAAAAGATAATTGGAGACATAAAGGCCTAATGTCAAGTCAGCTTGTAGAATGGCAGGAGAGATTTGTAGTCTTTGTTCCCATAACACATGCAGAACTATTCAAGGCTGGCCCATAAAATAAGAAGCCTCAGTTTTACGCACAGTTTCTGAAAAGCACTGAGACATCTTTACTCATAACTCATGGATAAGCAGGTAAGTGGCTTTTGTAACATCTCATAGTGACGGTAGGATTTCTTTCTCTTTTTTTACCTTGTTTTTTTTTTTTTTTTTTTTTTTTTTTTTTTTTTTTTTTTTTTTTTTGGCTACAAAGAGTCCAAATACGCTCACACAGTGGTTCTAAGTTTGGTCCACAGACCAACAGCACACACCTCACCTGGATGCTTGTTAGACATGGAGATTTGTTTTGTTTTGTTTTGATTTTTAGATAGAGCCTCACTCTGTCGCCCAGGCTGGAGTGCAATGGCACGATCTTGGCTCACTGCAACCTCCTCCTCCCAGGTTCAAGCAATTCTTGTGCCTCAGCCTCTTGAGTAGCTAGGACTACAGGTGCATGCCACCACACCCAGCTTTTTTTTTTCTATTTTTAGTAGAGATGGAGTTTCACCATGTTGGCCAGACTGGTCTAGAACTCCTGACCTCAGGTGATCTGCCTGTCTCAGCCTCTCAAAGTGCTGAGATTACAGGCATGAGCCACTGCGCCCAGCTAGACATGGAGATTCTTAAAGCCCACCTGAGAATTACTGCCTCTGAACTTCTTGGGGTGGGACCCGCACTATTTTTAAAAACTCTCCAGTGGGTGCACGTGCTTGCTTACTCACTCCAAAGTAGGGAGTACTGTAATTCCACCTCACCCCAGGGATTGTGTATGTTTTGAATCTGGAAAGTAGACGTTCCCGGCCACGCACAGCCCTAGTCCTGATCTCTACCCAGCCCTGTCTTCCCATACCAGCCCCTGCTCTGTCCTCTTGCTCCTCATCTGGGCTCCCACGCGGGCTCCTTCCGAGTGCTGGCACTAATCTGGTCCTGCAGTGTGTGTTGAATGAGCAAGCAGCATTCACCGAGGTCATTTCTAAACTCTCCGGAATTTTGAGAACATGCACAGTAAGGAACACAAGGGCAGGACGGAACCGGGGTGAGGCTTGAGTTAGAAGCACCACGGGACTCCTCTCAGGGAGGAGTCGCTTCCAGGGAATGGATGCTGACCTGAGAAATCTCTCAAATGTGCATGGGGCAAAGATGAGCTTCTACTAAGCAGGCTTTTTATTACTGCCCACATGATTAGAGCACTTCTTAATCAAATAATTGTTAGATGGAGTAGGAAGTAGTGGTATTGGTCAATCTCAGGGTAGGGTTTTTTTCTTTTTTTGAACCCTCTAATAATTTCCTAAACATCAAGCATTTCCATGAAGCCAGCCAAAGTTACTTAATTACAGGCTTCATGAGTAAGTGTTTCTACAGAATTCTCAAAGGACTCATCAGGCTCCTCATATAACAGGGTTTACATATTTCCTTGTGGAACGTATATATGTGCTTTTTTTTTTTTTTTTTTTTTGAGACGGAGTTTCGCTCCTGTTACCCAGGCTGGAGTGCAATGGCGCGATCTCGGCTCACCGCAACCTCCGCCTCCTGGGTTCAGGCAATTCTCCTGCCTCAGCCTCCTGAGTAGCTGGGACTACAGGCATGCGCCACCATGCCCAGCTAATTTTTTGTATTTTTAGTAGAGACGGGGTTTCACCATGTTGACCAGGTTGGTCTCGATCTCTCGACCTTGTGATCCACCCGCCTCGGCCTCCCAAAGTGCTGGGATTACAGGCTTGAGCCACCGCGCCCGGCCATATATGTGCTTTTTTAAATCTTAAGGCACAAAGCTGTCCCGAAGAGCACGCCGTGAGGACTTCAGCACCTGGGAGCCAGCCTGGCCCGCAGACGAGGTTACCCCCGGACTCAGGTGCCAGCCAGCCACTGTGGGGCCTGGGGTTGGTGACATAGTGGCTCTCCTGGGAGAGGGTCCTCCTCCCAGGCAGGTGAGCCCACCCTGGTGACCAGGACGTCACAGCTCATCCCGAGACACTCGGCCTCGCCGCGGCCTCCTCTCACAGTTCTGCGAGTCTCCCTTCAAAGGCCTTTCTGCAGAGGGAGCCAGGCTTGGTATTGTAACCTAGGAGTCTGCCAGGCGTCAGGGCAAAGGAGGATGGTGCCAACTCAGTGCCAGAGCGGGCCCAGCATCGCCAGCAGCGGGGCGCCCTGCAGGCTCTCTGGGTGCTTTCCGTCTGTGTCCCCTCCCGAGTGCCCACAGACTGTCTCCGTGAGTCGAAAACAGGAGCACGTGGAGTTTAGTGAAGAAGCCTAAGGAGAGCTGGGGCGAACTCGGGGAACAAGGGAGCAGCCTCCAAACCCACACAGCCCGAGGCAGGGACCCGAGGTCCCGGGGGCCGGAGACGGCAGCTGTGTGACTCGAGTCACTGACGTCGGCGACGTCAGCAGAGCAGACGGATGTTCAGGAACGATCACAGGGGCACCCATGTGCGGCGCCGTGACGCTCCTGAGATCAAAGGCCCCCTGGACAACATGGTAACAATGCCACAGGCCCGCTTCCCGGGAAAGGTCATGTGTCTTCCCTCAGAGAGGCTTCCCAGGCCTGAATTCGGAGCCCCGAAAAGCGCGCACACACACACACACACACACACACACACACACAGGACAGCGGGACACATGTCACAAAACAGGCCCGCGGGGACCCGGAAGGGCGAGCTGCTCCAGCTCAGGAGCCTGAGGAAGTGGGCGGACAAGTGTCACCCCGCCGCCCCGGCCTCCGCCTGGCAGGGTGGTGGTGAGTACGCCTGGGAGGGAATGCGGATTAGGAGTGGGAACCTGAACGAATCATTGATTCTTTCCCCTCACCTGGCACCAGGGTTAGGACCAGGGGCCTGCCCAATTCCTCACTCACCAGACACCTGCCAGCCAGGGACCGCACACAAGGCCGTTCTCTTTGCTGGGCCGCAAGCCTAAGGCCAGATCCCTGCCTTCCAGGGGCTTGCAACGTGGCAGACAAACCAGTTTCCCCTTTCCAAAGAAGAACTGTGGGGCAACCCCTCCAACCGGGACTTTCCCAAGGACACAGACAGACCCAAGGGCAAGGAAGGTGGAGGGAAAGGGCACCCTCCCCACTGGAACAGAAACACCCAAAAAAGCTGTTCCTAGAGGCTGCCGCTGTCCTGGGTGCAGACTGGGCAAGCAGCAGGACAGAAACCAGTCCTTCGCTCTCCCTAGCCCCCAGACTGGCAGGCCACACTCGCGCCTGGGAACCAGCCTCTCCACCACCTCCTCCGGTGGGAGGAAAGGGATGGAAAGTCTGGAAACAGTTTGCTGTTTCCCATCCCTGTCTAGACTTGATGAGCATAGGTTACTCTAAATCCACTGGCCATGAACAATGAAGCCCTCCTTGGCCTGCAGAATTGCAGGGGACCTCTCTGAAGAGGAGCGACGGGCCCAGCCTTCCCTCCACGGATGTGGGTGAGACAGAGCTATAGTTTCCTCCCCAGCATGCTGTGTGTGTGTGTGTGTGTGTGTGTGTGTGTGTGTGTGTGTGTGTGTGTGTTTTGAGATGCAGCCTCGCTCTGTTGCCCAGGCTGGACTGCAGCAGCGCCACCTTAGCTCACTGCAACCTCCACTTTCCGGGTTCAAGCAATTCTCTGCAGCCTTAGCCTCCCTAGTACGTGGGATTACAGGTATACGCCGTCATGCTAAGCTACTTTTAAAATTTTTAGTAGAGACAGGGTTTCACCTTGTTGGACAGGGTGGTCTCAGACTCCTGACCTCAAGCGATCTGCTCACCTTGACATCCCAAAATGCTGGGATTACAGTTGTGAGCCACCGCACCCAGCACCAGCATGCCTTGTATCAGAACCTCATCCCTGTTCATCTAAGGCTTTAACGTAAACATACACACCCCTTGGAGTGGGTGGTAACAAGTATGTCATTTACACATTATAGGACAAATGTGTCCAAGAACAGGTTTAATAAGAAGTGGGGCTAAAGGTGAGTGTTCAGAACAGGTTGTAGCAGAGAAGCAGCTGCTTTCTAAGTCCCAGTGCAGACAGGGCACGGTGGCAAAGCTCTCCTGGCCTCAGGCAAGATGTGCCCTAGTCTTTGAGGGGCCCCTAGGTAAGGATGCTACTGCCCTCAGCACAGCCTGTCACCATTCCAGGTGCCAGGTCCTCCTTAGAATCTGTCACTGGACTGCCACTGTGTGTCCTGCTCCATTCCTCACAGGGAAATCTCCTGACTAGGAGAGGGAGGAGGCGACGGCCGTTCATCTGTGCTCTACTGATACTACCCCGGCAGGTGGAGGGCCCTGAGCCACTGCATCTCAGTCCCTAGGAACACCTGCCAGGGATGGGGCTGGGAGGCTGGGGTGGTGACTGTCAAATCTACCCAGTATTCGTTTTGACAGGAAGTTGCAAGAGACACGGCCACCGTGTCACTGACATGTGCACAGTGATCTTAAACCTTGAGATGCTCTATAGATAGTATATTTGAGTCAACACTGCTTTCTGGGATAAAGCATCACTCACTATCTTAGTCTCAAAGGCTGATGAATTAGGATAGACTCTAATGACGTGACAGTCTTGAAATCAGCACACTGACATTGGCAATCTTACTTTTTACTTGCCTAATGGTCTAACAAACTGATAGCTTATCAGCTTCTTATATAAACTTCAGGAGAAGACTCCACATAAGCAAATGTCAAATGTCAAATGTATATGACCACCCAACCGGGTGCTATCTGATACATGGATATTTATTTCAACTTTATTTCTAAGACAACATACCCAAGTTCCTCTCTGTACCCCTCCCCAAGTCTCTTTGACAGGTCTCTCTTCTCTTTTCAGTGGAAGCATATGTTATAAATGTGAGGGGTCACAAAAAGCGGTGAAAGGGGGGCTGCCTGTGCCGAAAGCTGAAAGAAGCAGCCAGTCAAGTATGCACGCTGCTGGCCTCTGTGCAGGCTCGTGTGTTCAGTTAGCCAGCCCGTCTCATCGTCAGTGGACAGGCAGAGCTGAGAGCAGTAGTATCCTTGCCTAGGAAGTAGTTCTTATTGCCATACTCCCGAGGCCAGCAAGGGCACACGGAGTTCCTAAGGGGGTCCCAGAACCCAAGCTGTTTCCTTTTATTCAAGACTATCCAAAAGGTGGCCAGATGTGGTGGCTCATGCCTGTAATCCCAGCACTTTGGGGGGCCAAAGCTAGCAGATTACCTGAGGTCAGGAGTTCAAGACCAGCCTGGCCAACATGGCTAAACCCCATCTCTACTAAAAATACCAAACAAACAAACAAACAAAAAGCCTGGCATGGTGGTACACGCCTGTAGTCCCAGCTAATCAGATGGCTGAGGCATAAGAATCACTCGAACCCGGGCAGCAGAGGTTGCAGTGAGCCAAGATCACACCACTGCATTCCAGCCTGGGTGACAGAGTGAGACTGTGTCTCAATTTTTTTAAAAAATTACCCAATTATCCACAAAGCATGGTGGAGGCTAGTGCTGAAATCTTGGACCACATTTTATAGGAAATTACAGGCATTTTATAGATGTGTGGGCTTTAAATCCAGGAAGTACAGCATGTGAAATCCTGAGCCTTGCCAGCTCTTGCCAAAATGGGTCTCACTCTATTATTACTGTCTTCATAATGGAGTGATTTCCATTCCATGGAAAACTGCTGATGCCAGAAGAAGAGGAGTGACACTCATTCAGAGATAGTGAGGACCAGCTTAGTGGGTAAGGAGGCCTGGCTCTTCCACCTGCCCAAGGAAGGACTAGATTCACTTGATAAATACTGTGGGAGTATTGACTGTGGGAAAGGTGCTGTGCCAGGCAGACACTAAAGAGTGCAGATACGGTCCAAGAGAACGAGGACCAAGTCGGCCGAGGATTTCCCGTGTAAGAATGATGCCACTCATGCGGTGGATGAAACACTGGAGAGAAAGCAACATGGGGTGCTGACTGAGCAGGGGCTCCATCTCAGCCCATCCGGCTTCGTGGATAGCGCTGAACCAGCCCAGCTGGAACTGGTGGGGATGCCTCAAGTGAGCCGTGGGTGCCTGGGGGCAGCTCTGAACCAGCCATCTAGAGTGTGCCCTGCCCTGCCTCCTTGGGGGCTTGCAGCACTCCGGGAGCTCAGGGAGGGAGAATTCGGACTCATAGTTTGTGGCAGCCAAAATGCAGTGGTCTCACCTGAAGGTCTTAGTGCCCACAGGAGACCAGTAGCTAGTTCCACTGCCAGGTGACGCTGACGGCAGGGAAGCTGAAGGGAGGCGGAGGGAAGAAGACGAGCAAAAGGCAATACTGGCAGGAATTAGGAGGGCCATACGTACCTGAGACAAAGCTATGAATGACCTGGCCTTCATTTCCTTGGAGTCTTGACGGAATGAAGTTAACAGGCTAGGGACCAAATGCCACATGCTTCACTAAAGCCCTAGAAAATGAATTCTTTTGGCAAATACGGTCTGAGGGTCAGGCCGATAAGACCCAGTGTCTGTCTTCAAGGAACTCTCTGCCCAGTGAACTCATAGCAAATGACTGCTTAAGCGCACCAGTGGTAAGGCAGGAAGAAATGCAGTTTGTTCTCTGGTACCACCCAAGATGAAAGATGGCTGTAGCCAACTCATTAGGCATTCTTCCAAAACGATAAGCTACATTTCTACCCAGAGGAAGGTAAGGCAGAGGAAATAAGCCATTTGGGCACTCTGAAGTAGCACACTAAAACAACCTGAGTCTACACCTTGTACTCAGGCTTGTATTTCACTAAAGGGTTAAGTGACCAGAATTAAGAGAGGGAAAATCTAGAAACTCTCTAGAGAAATCTAAAATGGTCATGTACAGTAAGTCCCTGCCCCACAAGTGTTCTTTTTTCTGGTAAAGAAAAAGAAAACTAAGAAGTGACCTGACCTAAAACTAGCAGAGGAAGAAAAGCAACATTATCTCAAATTTGAGCAGCAAGAAAAACATGACTCCATTTGCCAGATAAAATAGGAAATCTCTGCAGCTGGAGTCCTGTGTCAGTCACAAAGGGTCAGTCTACTCATCACATAAGCAAATTTCTCAAACTAAACTGAATGCCATTGTCCAAATTCAGCCATCTCTGTTCTGATTCGTTAACTACGATTTCACAGAAAAGTGAATCACTTCATTACTTCTTAATGTAACGTAACATTCCACTTTTAATTTAAAACAATGCTTTAATAAAAAGGAAACAAAGGTTCCAAGTAAGATTTTCAAGATACTGGAGTCAAGATTTAAAATACATTTATAGGCCGGGCATGGTGGCTCATGCCTGTAATCCCAACACTTTGGGAGGCCAAGGCAGGTGGATTACTTGAGGTCAGGAGTTCGAGACCATCCTGGCCAACATGGCAAAATGCCATCTCTACTAAAAACACAAAAACTAGCTGGGCATCGTGGTGCATGCCAATAATCTCAGGTACTTGGGAGGCTGAAGCAAGACAATCAGGGGAGGTGAAGGTTGCAGTGAGCCGAGATTGTGCCACTGCACTCCAGCCTGTGCAACAGAGCGAGACTCTGTCTCAAAAATAAAATTATAACTACAAGTGATGACTTTTTAAAAGGTCACATCTGCGAAAGAAGAGAAACACTGTGCTTGAATGTTATCCTTTACTTCCAATGGTTTACAGGTCAGCATGAATCAACCCCTTGCCTTGCAGATGCACAACTGAAAGGCAGCATGAGGTGCTCTAGGCACAGTGGAATGAAGGAGACTTGAAGATCACATCTAAACATTTAATGTAAGACATTCGCTCAGGACAGTGAGGGATCAAGCACTGGGCAACAGGGCCAGTTCAGGGTTTTATTCCCACACCCGTGATCTTTTACAACCATACACAAATCACCTCAGTCTTTTCAAACGTGATTCAGAAGGTTAACTGTCACTCAGGAATCATGGAGTTCTTCTGGAAGATAAGGAAATATCCATCAAATGTGCCATGGTCTTCTGGAAATATATTTGCCAGGGGCATACGAGAGAAGTCATGAGGTCCAGGAGGCCATATGCTAGCTGATCATTTGTGTTATTTAACAGGTAATAACAAAGTAACTGAAGATAAAGAAAAATTATCTTTGTATCTTAGTATCTTTGTATCTTGAGTTCTAACATCAGAACTTCGTAAAACTTCACTCTTACTCCTTCAGTTAAGCACATATAGTTACATTAAGTTACATAAATAGAAGCAGAGGATACAAATCCATCTTCCTTCATCTTCAGTATCCAAATACAGGAGATGTGGAACTGTGTGTTTTTTGTTTGTTTGTTTTTTAATCAACTAGATAATGTTTTATCAATAGCTGTAAACCATTTTTGGAAACTGTCTTTCGGCTGAGAAAACAATACACTACTTATATCATATTGGAAAAGGAATGATCTCAAGGTTTCCAAGCAACACAGCTATTTTTCAAAGCTGAACTCCCCTGCTGATCATTAGAAATGGTTTCAAATGTCCTATTCTTGGCCTTCATTCGTGCCAAACCCTGGACAAGACTGCAACAAGACTGTAATTCCAAAACATCCCATTTCTGCGTGGGGTGCTAAGCAGTCCCTCCTCCCTCTCTCTCAGCACACCATCATTCATATTCGCTTCAGGTCTCTCCTGAATCAAGCTGTGCTTATGTTTTACAGAGGAAATGTGAAATCAAAGTTGTTTTGCTTCATCTCCTGCAGGGTAGCTCCCTCAGATTCATTGCTTTGACTGCATACTGTCCTACGTTTAGAAACGTAGGTCCAAATCCTGTCCTCGGTCAAGGTGTGGCATGCATGAGGCGGGTGGTGATTATGGCCCAAGAAGGCCCAGTGCTGGGTCAATACACTCAACACTGTGAACATCTTTTGTTGGTTGGTATTTGCAGAATGCATTAAAAAAAACTAAAGGAGGGTAAGAACTGGCTTATCCGGTGACAACGTACAGTGGTATTGTTTTCACATCATCGTATTCTTAAACAATTCCCAGCGATCTAAAATGCTGATGAAGGAAGGATCGATTTTTATTTATTTTCACCAAATAGCTGGACATATTAAAAAGTTAAGGTAGACTGTTAATAAAGCACAACTCCAACATGTTTTAAATCAGATTTGATTTTTTTTTTAATTCAAATTGACCCAAAGCAAAACTTACATTAAAAAGGAAGAACAAAATACATTATGATATAACACACTAGGAGTTACATGAAAGCTAAATTTGTGGGCAAATGGCCTTATCCCAATCACATTCTGGGCTAATGAGCACTTCTGCAGGAATCAGAATCTCGATTTCGTACGGTCCACTCTGGTAATTAAACTACACATTCTTGTCTTGTAGGGTGTGCATCTGACAAATCATGCTAAACTCCCTCATGCTCCAGATGTGTGCTCCTGCTACTGCCAGGACACTGAATTCTCTAGTGGAAATGCTGTTCCAAGCATGACTGATAATGAATTAAAAAACGAAACAGTCAAGTCCTCCAAACTAACAGGCATGGATTACTGTGTAGTAAATAGTTTAGAAATACGGGAATTAAATAATCTAAAAAGCACTCTTACTCTGCTGTACATTTATAAACACAAATATTTACAAAAAAAAAAAAAAAGAAAGAAACACAAAACCTTGTTTTTGAAAGATGAGGTTTGCAGTTCATTAATGATCATAATCTTTTATGAGCTGGTTTCTTTGGTGTACTTGCCAAATATATTTTTATAAAGGTTTAGTAATAGGCTTAAATAATACATTTCAAAGGAAACATAAAAGAATCAGTGACATATTTGAAAATACTCTGAACATCTTCTGTTCTGTTTCTGGAAAAAACAACCTGTTGATTTTTCTGAAAATACCTGTTCTCTCTATTCATTATGTGATCACAGAATGCTTCTCTGTCAACCCAATTCAAATGCAGACCTGCAGGTTTCACCACTGTAATTCACCAGCAACCAACTTGGAGACATTTTAATTATTGTGAAATGTGGTATGTGATTGGGATTTTATTAACAACAAAAATAAAACATTCTTTTTAAGCTTTCAGATAAATCAAACCTCAAACAATAAATAATGGAATTATACACTTCTTCATTAAACAGAAATTTCAGACTTCCAGGAAGAGCTCTCATAATTGTTTTTCTGTAGTCACAGCAGCAATACAGAACAAAGAATTTACCTTAATCTGATCTTTTTACTTGGAATTCCCTGACTCAAACTCAGTGGCTTAGTTTGGAAACCTTTGAATGGCTGGGGAGAGAAAATCGTTTTAAACTAAGTGAATAAATTAACACACACACACATCTGGGGAAATAAGCCGTGTGCAAGTGTAACGTTAACATCACTGACCAGCGTGCAGAAACTCCAGACACCCTCCTGATTCCTCATCTGCCTGGGCCTGGGGCTTCCGGGAGAAGTAACACTCAATTCATTTCTGGCCACACCATGTCCCTAAAACTGCTGGTGTGTCTCAGCCCTGACCTGGGTATTGGTGGAAAGAACAAGAATACAGCTCAGCAGTTGTCTTCACAAGGGATTCTCTCCGGAAATAACTTGTTGGAGACATTTTTATGGGGAAAAGGACAGACTACCCGTTCCTATCCATCAGGTTCCAGCTAGTTTGGGGATGGTTATAAAACTGGCCACACTCAGACTGGCTGCCTGTTAAAGGGACTATGCCAAAGAGTCTATGGGCCACACCAGCAATCTCCCAAACACTCCTTTTTTCTGAAGCTGCCCGTCTTCAGAAACTTGGGCAATGCCTGGGCACAAACAGATCAGAATCTATGAAGCCACAGCTACTCTGCACCCAAGAGAACAAACCCCGTGCTTGAGAAAACAGCACATCCTGGCTCTGAAAAAGGTAAAGCCAGAGAAGACTCCTAATTCCACTTAGTTACATTTCTAGGTGAAATCATTTTACACTTTATGACTGAAATCCAGAAATTCAGATGAGAGAAGCCCTTCATCTTGTAAACTTCTGATAACAAATTTATTAACAGTGTTTAAGTATTTTTTCCCAAAGCACTAGGAACGACACTGGGACATGTTAAAAGGTTTTTCTGAAGCTATTAACACAAATCAAGCACAGAAAATGTTTCGGAGGGCATCCTCTGAGATGCCTAATGCCTCTGGAACCTTTTTCATTGTTACCTACACTTTATCCTACCTGTGCTTACACGGCACACATATGCCCAATCAACCCAGAAAATAATCATCCTGAAGAGCCTCACTGTATATAACCTTAAAACAGGAAATGTTGTAATTAGCATATATTAGAAATTAGCCAGACTTATATATGTGTATCCCTTAAAGATTTTACCCTTAAAAAGTTTTGTTTTGTTTTGTTTTTTTAAACTGGGAAGAAAAGAAACACCATGAAGCCACCTCAAATTATTTAACCATTAAAGCCAAATGATTTAACAATTTTTAGGGAACACTCTACCACCAGAGTACAAAATTTTCTGCATAAAGTGAAGTAAAAGGCATAGCTTAAAATGGAAATTGCTACTGACATCCTATGGTTCTGCAATGAAAATTAAAGTGGCGGCTCCTGTTCTCACGGGCACGTCAAAGCTGGCTGTGAAATGATGACCAGCAAGTGAAATAATGGATAAAATACACCAGAAAGAGTATTGCACTGCAGGCACAGTTTTAAAAACAGAATACACTGGCTTCGTAAAGTTATTTTCTTTCCTGTTAATTTTTTTTAAAAGCACAACTCTAGAGATAGAAATCAAGATACAATGTCTCAGGGTAGTGTACTACAGTTGTTAAAAAATAATAAATTAAAAACAAGAGCACACCAGAAGAAAAGCAGAGATTCTAGACTTATGTCATCCGAAAGCTACATTAATTAGGAAAAAGAACAGTTTGAAACGGCCAATTTGTACTCATTAAAAATGAATGAGGTGACAGCGTTATTTTAAACATTTCTTAGGGCATCTTCCAGAAGAACCCAGGGCCCCCCTGGTCAAACTGTGCCTCCAAACGTTAGCAGGTGCTCTGCTGGGTTAGAATACCATGCTTACCAAGGAAACCAGAAATTTGGAAAGGGTACCTTCTCCACTCCAAACCTGCTTGTGTCATTCAAGAAAAAAACAAGAGCAAAAAAAAACCAACCATTTTTCTAAATGCAGTATTGTATACAAAGCTTGGACCTCTTAAACTTGGACCAAGAAACCAAATTAAGACCTTCAAGCATGTGGCGTGTGTTTTCATATATATAAAAAAGTCCCTCCCTTACAATGAAAACCAACCAAACAAACAGAAAACCCAAAAGTGTATACCTGCTTTCTGATTTCACAGCAAATCAGAAATTGCATAGGATATACTGTGTGCAAGGCCAAAAGCCTTTTAAGTATCTGGAATATAACTCCTAATCTTGCTCACAGTTCTGACATATCAGATATCATCGAATTTGTGTTTTAAGTAGTCTTTCATGACCTTGGCAATTGGTAGTTCATCAAGTAGCTTTAGGTTTTGAAGGCCTATACATTGTCGAATTTTAATTCGGCACAGGTCCTGCAAGTTTCTGGGCTGTCCTAAAAAGACAGAAAAAAGAAAATGTTACAAAAGCCACAAAGTACTACATTTAAGACACTTTTGCAAAGAACTATGCATTTCACTGGGAGTTCTCTCTATGGACTTTACATGGAAAGGACCAGAAAGATATCAACTCAAAGTGTCTTAGGACCTTCATGCGATGCCTCATTTGATCCTTTTCATAACCCTGGGATGGCAGATATTTTTCCTCCATTTTACAAATAAGAATACTGAGTATCAGGTTTAAACACATTGCTGATATCAGACAACCAAGTAAGGCTTCAGACAGACTAAAAACAGTTCTGATTCTAAGCCTCATATCCTTTCCATTACAAGTCAGGAAAATTCTGGTTCTCATCCTGATTAGGTTTCTCTTACGCTGGGTGAGCAGCTGTGAGCCAATCATCTCTCTGATCAGAGCCTTGGCTTCTCCATCTGAAAAGTGTGGGGACTGAGTGAGATGTCCCTTATTGTCAGCCTCCCCTGCGTCTCTGGGTCTAAGAAGATGGAGCCCTGATGCCCACCACAGTCTCTGCAGAGCTTTCCAAACAAGCTTTCCAAATCCGCCACCTGTTCTCCGTGACTCTGAACGTAGCAGAACCTCGGTTGTAAGGCTGATGGTTGAGAAATGCAACAAGAAGTGGGGGTGTTGAAAACGTACCTCAAGGTGTTCTGACTACATCACTTCACGCTTCCACACCCTCACACTTGCCAATAAAAACCCCTGTTCTATCTCAACTCAAAAGAAAAATCATAAAATCCAATTCCTTTCCCTTTGGAGTATTTTGTTTTACAAAAACAATACAGATGGCTCCAAGAACAACCAAGAATTCTTCAACTGTGTTTCAGTCGTGTTTGGAGTCACGGAAGTTCTGCTTTCATATTAAACATGATAATAAAGCTGATCTATATTGAATGCTTACTCTGCACCACGTATTGTTAGAAGCTCATGACATGTTAACTCCTTTCATCCTTTTATGAGGGAAGTACTTTGATCATCATGCCGTTTTATAGCGTCTCAGAGAGATTAAGTAACACGCTTAAAGTCAAGCTGAATGCCACATTTCAGTCATTCTCAAACTTTTTGGTTTCAAAACCCCTTTACGCTTTAAAAAATTATTGTAACCCCCTCCCCCCAAAAAACGTTTTATGTGGACTATCTCTATAGATAAATGCCATATTATGAGTTAAAACAAATTTTAGAAATACTTTTAAATTCATTTAAAAATAATGAACCCATTACACGTTAACACATCACTACGAAAAATAACTGTGTTTTCCAAAACCAAAAACAATTTAACAAGAAGAATGCCATTCTTTCACATTTTTGCATAGCCTTTTAATGTCTAGCTTAATAGATGATAACTGAATTTTCATGTATGCTTCTGAATTCAATCTGCTGAGATAAATCACATCAACCACATCACCTAGTCTCTGGAAAACACTGATACTCATTGAGAAAAGGAATGAGAAGAAAGGCAAATCATGTCTCAGTCTTATTATGAAAATCGGGAGGAGACCCAAGGAGAGAAAGCAGAGTCCAGGATTAGACTGCAGCTTCTCACATCTGCACAGTCTAATTTTGAGCTCTCTTCATAGTCCTAAGAGACGGCGGCTTCGGTTCTCAGCCTACTAACCCATACGTTTCTGTGGGCAAGTCTCGTGTGCGCTCCCTGCTGTGGCTCAGCTCCAAACACGCTTCTACACTGACAACCAGCAATAGGTGTCGGTGTGCTCCCTTCTCAATCCCTGCTGTCTCTGAAAGCGCTGACCTTATTAACATCATCAATAAATTACTAAAGGATAAAAATGGGTTCCACAAATACATGGAGTTTGATTTTCTTATTCAAGTCAGTTTCCGTGAATGCCCTTTGTCAAACACTTGGAACTGGAGAACATCTCGTCAGAAGAAGTTATGGAAATAGAACACATGGAGAAGTAGACAGTACCCCAGCCAGAGCAATGTGTCCACGATGACAGGATCAGTCCAGTTTAAGGGGCAGAGGTATGGATCTTGACTGGTTCTCATGATAAAAGGCTTCTCAGATCTGGTCCTTGGAAGGAAAGGACTTTCTTAGCCAATTGTGGGACATATATATGGATGTTGTAAAAGATGGGGCCTGGGTGAAAAAAAGACAATTTGTCTTGCTTATTACTGAGTGCCTCTATGGATCAGACTATTCTCTTACGGGAGTGGAATGCCAAAAGAAACAAAGTGAAATCCCTACACTGTTGCACAGGTCATGCTGCAAGTGTCTATTCTACCACTGTTGATAGCTCAGGAACTGAATTTTGCATCGGCTCCTGGGATAAGATACTGAGGATCTGATCTACAGTCGCTACAGGAGAAGATGAAATGGAGGAATCCACAAATTGACTAAGAAAGTCCTTGTTGGGACTAACAAGGACTCCCATACTGACCCTCTCTGGCAACAAGGAAGCAACGTCCTCAGTTCTGTGGTCAGATGCTAAGGAAATCTGCAGTGCATCTTGGGACCATACAATTGGTGTGTGGGATGTTGTGTCTGGCAATTTTAAGTCAACTTTACAGGAAATAAAGTGTTCAATTCTATTTTCTATTCTCCACTTTGCATATGTTTAGCATCTGGAAGCACAGATAGGCATATCAGACTGTGGGATCCCCAAACTAGAGATGGTTCTTTGGTTTTGCTGTCCCTAACCTCACCTACTGGATGGGAGACAACATTAATATGGTCTCCTACCCATGAACAGCAACTGGTTTCAGGATCCTTACATAAATAACACTGTCAAGCTGTGGGATACAAGAAGTTGTAAGGCTCTTCTCTATGATCTGGCTGCTCATGAAGACAAAGTTCTGAGAGGATACTAGACAGACACAGGGCTCCTTCCGAGTGGAGGAGCAGACAAGAAACTGTATTCCTACAGGTATTCACCTACCATTTCCCACGCAGGGGCACAAAAACGAATGAGAATTTGATTATAGAGATTCTTTCTATAAATGAAATGGGTAGAGAATCATGAAATTACATTGATGCAGATGGAGAAAACAGTCTTTTAAAGTTTATATCAAGTGTTCACCCTTCATAACAGTTAACATAGCACTATCTTTTCTTATTTTGTATTTAAAATAAAAAGTTTGTGTTTATAAAATATAAACTGTGGCTTGCATTCTCTATTAAAAAAAATAATCATTTTGACCTCATGGATGCCCTAAAAGAACCTTTTGGGGACCCCAGGGCCTGCTAGACCACACTTGGAAAACTAGTCTTATACTTTATCCCTTATATCCATTGTATTTGTTCACAGCGATCACCGTTATTCAGAATTAAGTACTTCATGAATGAGAAAGGCTGACTTAAACCTCTGCTAAGGCTTGTATGAGTATATGCTTTTTGAGAGTTTACTAAATGAACAACAACAGAAGTGACTGCTTTCTTGGAAATGTCAATGAACTAGGCACATGTGCATCCACAGATGTCTGTGCATGGATCCACACAGGGATGTGACACACACTCACGTTGTCTCTTGGCAAGATTATGTCTCCTCCACCTTTCAGATCTCTGCCAAAATAGCACTTCATCAGAGGAGACTATGTCAGGATTCACCATCAGATACTCCCAGAGTTCCTTTCCTTTATAACATTTCATAAGGTTGTGGGTTCACATTTATTTGGTTATTACGTGTTAATTAATGGCCACTTTCCTCACTATATGGCATGTTCCACAAGGGGAGGACTGTATCTGGCTCCATTTGCCAATGTAAACCTAACAGCTGACACAGTACTCAGTGACTATTAGTTGAATGGATGCTTAATATGCATTAAATGCTTCAAGTATAAATCAGCGAATGCACCGTGAAACACACCCATGTCAATGGCAAATCATTTCCAAGCCTGTTTTGATTTTTCAACACTATTCATGGGCTACTTTAGGAAAATAATAAATTATCATTGTCATTTTTGATCTACAAATGCAAATGGAATATGAATTAGATGTGAATCTTCTTTCTTTAAAGAATCTGATTTTCCTATTAGACGATGGGTTCTTAAGTATAAATTTTTTAAAAAATTATTTATTTTTTGCAACACAATCTTACTCTATCGCCCAGGCTGGAGTGTAATGGTGTAATCTCAGCTCACTGCAACCTCCATCTCCCAAGTTCGAGCTACTCTTGTGCCTCAGCCTTCCGGGTAACCGGGATTACAGGAGTGTGCCACCACACCCAGCTAAGTTTTGTATTTTTAGTAGAGATGGAGTGTCACCATGTCGGCCAGGCTAGTCTTGAACTTCTGGCTTCAAGTGATCCAGTTGCCTCAGCCTTTCAAAGTGTTGGGTTTAGAGGCATGAGCCACTGTGCCCAGCCCTTTCTGGCTATAATATTAATAAAAAGAATCACCACAACATATTCAGGCAAAAAATGGACGAGGAAAAAGTTGACATATGTATGTATACATGCATACACTTAAATGAAAACCTGTCATCCAGAAAAGTGGTAAAAACTAAATTACTAGAATTTGCTTAGCTAAATAAGGATTCGAGACAAAAGGTGATGGAATGGGAGATCTTCTGACATGGATTTGTTTCATGGCAGACTGTTCTCTCCAAAGACGACCATGTTACCTCCTACCTCTCATGCCTTTCCACAATGAGACTGGACACTCCTGTCATTAAGAGATGAGGTCTCTGTTACCTCTCCTTGAAACTGGGTGGGCTTGAGATAATGGTGACACTGTTGTTATGCAACTTCCAAGGCTAAGTCATAAAAGGTGATGCAGCTTTTGCCAGACTCTTGGGACATTTATTATTGCAACACAGCCACCATGCCACGAAGCAGCCCTAGCAGCCTATACAAGGGAACTGAGGTCACTGACTGACAATCCTGGCTGAGCTCCCAGCCAACCACCAGCATCAACTCGCCAGCACCAACTCACCAGCCACCTGAGCCAGCCTTTTCTTTTTCAGACAAAGTCTCACTCCGTCACCCAGGCTGGAGTGCAGTGGCACAATCTTGGCTCACTGCAACCTCCACCTCCAGGGTTCCAGCAATTCTCCTGCTTCAGCCTCCCGAGCAGCTGAGACTACAGACATGTGCCACCACACGGCTAAGTTTTGTAGTTTTAGTAGGGATGCGGTTTCAGTGGTCTCATACTCCTGACCTCAGGTGAACTGCCTGCCTCAGCCTCCCAAGGTGCTGGGATTACAGACGTGAGCCACTGCTCCCGGCCACAAGAGTGAGCCATTGTCAAAGCAGAGAGGGCCCAGTCGAATTGCTCTGGAAAACAACGTGTGGGGCGGGGAAGAAAAACAAATGATTCTTGTTGTTTTAAGCCACTGTATTCTACGGCATTAGATAACCAAGTGAGACCCTTCGACCTGAAAGCGAGGCTTTGCCCGTGGCACCAGGCAGTGGGAGGGCTTTGAGGTGACTGTTAGAAGAGAGCCGTAAGACCTTGAAGAAGCCTGTTGGTTGAGGGTGTAAAAAAAATTTTTTTTTGAATGTGATTAGAAGCTGGAAGAAGGGAAAGCCTTGTGTGTAATAGTGCAAAGTCTGGCAACACTGTCACTGTGGTAATGTGGAAAATAGGAAAGGACCGAATGACCTACTTAAGAAGATTCCCGAGGCAGAACACTGGAAGTACCACTGGCTTTTCCTCATTATCTATGATAAAATGCAAGAGGGCAAAAATGAGCCAGCAACTTTAACTCAAGGGAAGCATCGACAGAAACGCTAACATCTTCACAAGTTACTAGCTCTATGCCAGCCTTTCCCAGGGAAAAATGCGCATTCTTAGGCCTAAATATGTTGAAACGCTCTCTTCCATTTGCTACTAATTTTTCCTTCTCCTTAAAACGTGTGTTGTTGGGAGAATCTGATCTTTTAAAAGTTTCTTGGGCACGTGTAACTCCTGTCTGCAGAACGTCCTTTAACGTCAGAGGCGTATCACAGCGGTTAAAACCATCAACTCTGGAGCCAGGCTGCCTGGGTTTGGCTCGTGGCCCCACCATCACTTGAAATCTGTGTGATCTTGGGCAATTTTCCGGCCTGTTTTCTCCTAAACGAACCCTCACCTCAAAGGCTTTACAAGCATAAAAACAATGAGTTTTGGTAAAGTGCTTACGACAGTGCCAAGCACACAGTGAGCACCAGGTAAGTACGTTTTTAAATACTGGTAAAGATGTTTGCTTCTAGTTACTAAAAAGGCAGAGTGCCCCTCTTTGGAAGCTGGAGTTTCCATCTTCCTGCTGTCACGACAGTAAGAAAAGTAGGTGACAGTTTACCAGTAAAGGAGCAACTGGAAACCCATTAGTGGGAAACAGTCCTGGGCAAATTCATAGAAATCATATTCTGGAAATCCCTGCCTGACGTGAATCAGGCAGCGACCTGAGGACCTCTACCTGTGTAAAAAGATGTGCAGAGATGAAGTGAGGAATATCATTACACTGTTTCTCCATGAGTGTACAGGTATGAACTCATCTTGCCAGGTACCAGCATTGCTGAGTGAAAAGTGGGCTAAATTTCAGGAGTAATAAGGACTGCTTATTAATAAATAGTAAATACCGTCATTTCTTAGACTAAGGAGCTATTTTTTTCAGAAATGGCATTTTAGGAATAGAAGACTATAACCGGAAAAGAAATATTTTTTTGTCAACACATCACTTAGAAGTATTCACTGAGCATCTATTAATGTAATCAACAAGGCACTATCCCAGAGATTAAAAGGCCAAGGGAAGGGAAGGGCAGTGACAGAGGAAGAGAAGGCGGAGAAAGAGAACAAAGAGAATAAAAGCAGAAAAATCAACATAAATGTGCACAGCATTTACTAGGATATTAGAAAATTAATTCCTCCCCTGTTAAAAAACAACTTCCCTGTCCATGGGATCATAACAGGGGAAAGCTGGAGGACATGTCACAAAAGACCATAATTTAAAGAATTACAAAACCTTTATGGGATGCAGAAAAAATGAGCAGGTATTCATACTAATGAACTACAATGGAATTACATAATAGTTCAAAGAGTTATTAGTCTTTTCATTTTATAAAGAAGCCCATCATTAGTAGTAATTGGGCTAGTATAAAATAGGAAATCAGCTTTTGAAGGGCCTGGTCTAGTATAAATTACAAAACCAGGGCCAGCGGCATAATTTAGATAATTAAATATCCTAAAGCACCTCCCTTTGACATCCCCATTACCGTTTTTATGATAGGATAAATTTATTTACTTGTTTAAAAATATGTGGATTCATAAAGGTAGAGAAGAAAAACATTTTTAAATACCCAAAGTGAACAAAATGAAGGCAAAACAAAGTTCCGAAGTGGCTCTTTGGGGTGGACAGGGGTACAAGCTGGAGGAAGAGGGCAGGCGTAAAGGAATAAATGAAAGCTCAGCATCCTCAGGACTGCTCTGCACACCCGGCCCTCCAGCCCCTCTCCATCTTAGGTCCACGTCTGGGATGGTCACCCAATTCCTCTTTGTTTTATTTCAGCTTCCCATTTTAAAATCCTCCCATAGGCCGGGCGTCGCAGCACTTTGAGAGGCCAAGGCAGGCAGATCCCTTGAGGTCAGGAGTTTGAGACCAACCTGGCAAAACCTTCTCTCTACTAAAAATACAAAAATTAGCTGGGTGTGGTGGCACATGCCTGTGGTCCCGACTACTAAGGAGGCTGAGGCAGGAGAATTGCATGGGCCTTGTAGGCAGAGGTTGCAGTGAGCTGAGATCATACCATTGCACTCCAGCCTGGTTGAAAAGCAAGACTCTGTCTCAAAAAAAAAAAAAAACAAAAAAACCAAAAAAAACCAACCTATCATAAACACATTTTATTACTTTGCTCTTGTCTCTGAATTCCCTTCACAGGGACTTACTATGAAACGTGCTAAACAAATCTAACTTTATAGGACAAAGGCAGTTTCAAGCTCCCCTTGAAATAACTATAATATTCTCTTAGATAGAATCCCAATGGATACAATACTAGCCTTATGATATTTATTTACTGATTGCTTTTTTCCATAGGTAAGTGGGCTCTGAACTATATTTTCTATTTGTACTAAGTCAAATGACAAGAAATCTCTAGATGCCTATATTAAAAACATAAAGTAATACAAGTACTATAAAGGGCAGGATATTTTCCCTATCAAAGAACTTTAAAATGTGGTGCAATTTGACTAAAAACTGTGTACTATTTATTTCTAAAAGTGATTCTTAATAACTGGGACTGAAAAACCTAGTTAAGACTACAATATAATTATAAATCAATAATCAAAAATACCCCTGGTTAAAATGTATTACAAAAATTATTTCTCCAGAGTTGTACTATACAACACTATTTTAGATAAACCACCCTACAAAAATATCGAAGTAGCATTCAAAAGGAACACAGTATGGGAGGGCACTTGTCTTAGGGGCATTTTGTGTGATCGGCTGCTCACTTACTTACTGCTGTATTGTGCTTAACCTGAGAAAGCCCAAGCCTAAATTTTACTTTCTTAAAACTGAAAAAAGAGGGGTCATGATTTTTATTACTCCTTAAGTTATTTTAAAGTTTAAAATAATGTTTTTAAAGTTTTTCTTCTACAGCTAGCACATAGTACTTGACTACTGCTGAAATTTAAACAAAAATATTTCAGGTTACTGAAATATTTATAAAATAGTATTTTCAGATATCTGTGATGAATGTTCCAGAAAGCAACTAGTTTAAGTACCTCACAGACTGTCTTCTGCAAAACCATTTATGCAACTAAATTCCCATCTACGTGATCTTTTTCTTTTAGAAATACAAGCCAGTTAATTTCTTAAAATGTACAAATTAAAATACAGCCCAGCCCTCGCTGTTACACACCATCAAAGCATACTGACGGTTGCTTCTAGTCTTTCAACAGTGTCTACTACAAACAGATCACTGCCTCAGCTCAGCCTCCTATGGACAGTACATACCAACTACTGTATTCTGACTTAAGGGTCACCCAGACCAGAGCCTGCCACAGGAATAAAAGATATTCTGTTCTCACTCATGAAGTGGGAGTTGAAAAGTGAGAACGCATGGACACAGGGAGGAGAACTTCATAGACTGGGGCCTGTCGGAGGGCGGTGGGGAGGGCACGGGGAGGGACAGCACTGGGATAATACCTAATGCATGTGGGGCTTAAAGCCTAGATCACGGGTTGATGGGTGCAGCAAACCACCATGGCATATGTATACCCATGTAGCAAACCTGCATGTTGTACACATGTATCCCAGAACTTAAAATTTAAAAAAAGATGCTCTGTAAAAGCTGTGAAAGTAAGTTGTTCACACTAGTAAAAAAATAAGTGCTTTATTTATTCAAGAGCTTTCTGGCCCCTTTGATATGTTACTGTGCACAGTAAATCTCTCAAACCTGGACCTAGGATCAAAGGTACTAGACTTCCAAATGGATCTGAATCTTGAATCCATTTGAATCCACAATATCTGGTAGAACCAATATTTTTCTTTTTCTTTAAGACTGGTCAAGTGTAGTATTGAGAAGGAAGGAAAGAGCAGAATGAGAAATCTGATCCGTAACCGACTATGAACACTACCTCTGGACCAGCCAGCCAGTTTTAGAAACAAACTTCAGGATCTCTGCAGAGCCTACACGGTAAATATGCTAGTATAAGGCAAACAGTAATGAAATATCGCTCGTACTATCCACAGATTTTAACTTTAAACAGAAATACATTAGAGATTCATCAAATTCTGAAACAGTAGGCTAACAGGACACCCCTAAATATCTGATTTTACGGAATGTATGTCACTAAGTCTCAGCTTTCTAGTTTTAGGGCCTCCTTGCACTTTTAAAATTGGGAAGCTCAAATAATTTTTATGTCAGTTATATTTATCTATATTTGCCATGTTAAAATTGAGAATTTAAAAAAATATCCAATTCACTTAAAAATAAGAAAAACGCACCATCAATTGAAAGAAATTTTTAAGTAAAAAAAAAGAGCTGCTTTTCAAAACAAAAAGGATTTTTGTGCGAACAGCACTTCTTAGAGTTTTCTGCAAATCTCTTTTAACTTCTGGCTTCACAGAAGACAGCTGGAGTGAGAGACCTGCTTCTGCATTTCATCTGTTGCACATGCAGTCTTGACTGGAGCATCTGAAGAAAATCCAGCCTCACTCAGATACCCAGTTGCAAAGGAAGGAATTTTTAAATAGCTTTTTTTCTGGTAACTGTGGATCTTCTCGGATACTCCATCAAAACTAGACAAGGGGGAGTTTCTTAATGGTTAGTTACAATATGAAATCTGGAACCAAGCTAATGAGCTTTTATACTCTGCTATGTTAAAATCCATTGGTTTGCCTTGTACTTGGAATGGATCTTTTATCCATGTGTGATTTTTGTCACATTATGCATTAGTCATTTGGAAAACAAGGTTCATTGGGTTATGTGGATCTTCCAAATGATGACCTGTTCCATTATATGAGATCAAAAAAACATCACTTTTGTTAATATCTTCACGGACTGAAGAAGCCTCTAGACACTGGGAATCTCACAGCAGCAAATGTTAAGTTTGCTAAAATCCTCATCTGCAAAGCTCAAATTTTATGACCGACTGTAAGTCCTATCAGTTGTTTTCCTTAAAGTGACAAGTGAATTTTATTCATTTTTCAAGAAAATGTCTGCCAAATACCCAAGACTAAATGGCTATGGTTTATCTGTTAGTCACTCTTTCAAGTAAAAATGGTGTTCCATGAAAAAGCTGCCGATTCAGCTCAAACAAACTGAAGTTGCTTTTCTTCAGTTCAACCATTGCACTTCTGTATGCAGTAAGAATACTTTCCATTTCCGTGCCACAGAAAATTTAAAAACTATTGCAGGGATGCGATTTAATAAAAGTTAATTTTACTGCTTCATCAAAGCCATTCTTAAGTGGATCTGGAATGTTTTTTCCTGAGAGCGTCCGGCGGTGAACAGTGACCAGTACCGGCTGGGGCCATGTTGTTGGTTGATGCTAACATGCCAACAGTTTCATCTACCACTGCTGTACACCATCAACAAAGATGTCACAGTGAAAAAGGCAAATCACAAACCTTAGTATTGTTAGGAAATGAGTTTTGACCTCATAGGCACCTAAAACAATCTTGAGGAGCCCTGGTTAAAGTCCATACTGAAAAACATCATTCTAACATAAATAAAAATAAAAACAATTTTTGTTTTGTTTTAAATCACAAGCAGAAGAAAATCATAGCCTTTACAAGCGGTTAGTGGCAAGAATTTTTAAAAGGGAAGGACCTGGGGACTGTGTTCCAATTTCCCTACTTTTCAGAGAAGCAAACTGATCCCAGCGGGGTGGGGGATGGTTAAGTATCTTGTCCAAGTTTACAAGGCAAGTCAGTTGCTAGGTCAGAAGCCCCCATTAGCTGCTCTAGCATCCCATTCTACTGATTCAACAGTGTCTCTGACACAGGCACAGTGGAGAGACCTTTGGGATGATGTACAGGAGACATCTAATCCCAGTGGGCAAAACATTCATCAGCTCAAAGAATAGCGGGTAGAATGTGCTTTTCCTATTTTAAGTACAAATGATAAAACTAGACTTCTAATTTCACCATGTAAATAGCTTGGAAATCATCACTCCCAACCTTACAAGACAAAAAACCTGAACAAACTCAAAGTCAATGATGTTTTCATGGATCCATCAGTAGACTGAAGTTGTGGGGCAAACCTCCACCACAAAATCTGGAGAGAGAAATACATTCAGAGCCGCGGGCTGGGATCTGGGCACTGGAGCCGAAGTCATTGAAGCCACAAACTGGTGGGAACACTGCCATCGTAATTCTGACGAATGGCCAGCCTGTGAATTGATTGGTCTGAGAGCGGCAGCCAGTCTTAGGAAGCCTCCTACTCAGTTGTGAGTTTCACTCCCAGGAACCCCACTGGGTAAAGAGCCAGTAAAGATCCTCTCAAGGCTCCAGCATGGGGAGGTGAGAGTAACCTTTGTGAAATGCACCCAGAACCTTCTCCATGACAAAGGCCTGCGCTCCAAGGGGAAAGACTTTCCCAGAGCCTTGTCTCAGAGCCACGGAGAAAAGGGCATTCCTCAGTCCAGGCCCCTCTGGCCTCCTGTCTTGCGTAGGGGGTTGAAAAGCTCCATGAGAAGAAACACCTGTGAAGACGCAGCCTAGGCACACAGGCCCACTGAAAGACCGAGAGTTAATTAGAAGACTGCAGACCACTGGCCCTCTCCACACCCTACAACTGCACCAACGGGGCTCCCCCGTGTAACAGATAATGAAAGCGGAGAGCGGCAAGATGCACCCTCTCTCCATCGAGGGTGCTCAAGGAAGCCCAAAGCCAAGACAAGAACAAGAGCACTGCAGGGACTGGAACCCTCTGGCACCCACAGCAGCAATAAACATGACACACAGCCCAAATCACAGCCAGATTAATAGAAAACCTCACGTTAAAGACCTGTTTACCTCAGTTTGTTACCCGCCATGTCTAGCTTCAGTTAAAAAAACAAATCACAAAACGTGCTAAGAGCACAGAAAAAAGCACAGTCTGCAAAGACAAAATACACATCAGAACCAGACTTACTATGGCACAGGTGTTGGAATTATCAGCCAGGGAATTGAAAATAACCATGATTATTAATTTAAGACTAATGAAATGATTAGATGGTAACTGTAAAATCTTGACTGTCTAATGCCTAAGCAGCAGCTCTGCAGAGGTGAACTTCTCAACACAGTACAGATGTGGATGTCCCCCACAAAGGGAAAAAGGAGTGACAAGCTGACCCCTCCAACAGCCCTGTACCTTGTCTGCTGAGGCAAACAAACCTTTGACTGCACTTTGCCTTTTGGACATTTCCCTCTTACGTAAAGGGTAAAAAGCCTCACACTGAAAGGAATTCCTAGGTAGGAAGCACAGTATGGCAACTTTCCTGCAAATAATCTAGCCAATCGGACACCACCTCTTTTCCAGTGGTATTCTCCAGGGGGGGACCCATCCTATTTACTGCTACCTCACCTCTCACTGGACTGTATTACTGAAAAGTTTCCTCCAATTTCCATACCATTTGTACCAGGGACTGCAGCTACCATTTTTTTCTTTTTCTTTTCCTTTTTTTTTTTTTTTTTTTTTGAGACGGAGTCTCTGTCACCGAGGCTGGAGTGCAGTGGTGTGACCTCAGCTCACTGCAACTGCAGCCTTCCAAGTTCAAGAGATTCTCCTGCCTCAACCTCACAAGTAGCTGGGACAATAGGCGTGTGCCACCACGCCTGGCTAATTTTTGTATTTTTAGTAGAGACGGAGTTTCACCATGTTGGCCTGGCTGGTCTCTAACTCCTGACCTCAAGTGATCTGTCTGCTTCGGCCTCCCAAAGTGCTGGGATTACAGGTGTGGGCCACTTTGCAGGCCCTATCTCCTTTCTTTTCAATCCTTTCCTTTCACCTGCAGAAGTGACTCGGTGAGAACAGTACTTACCTTGGCAGGTCTATAATTTGTGCTTAAGCATTCTAAGGTGGGGTTTTCCCCAAAAATATACGTTCTCTTACTTCTCTTTGAACAAAATTCCAGTTGCAGATCATTAAAGCCTCATTTTTCTATGTGCGTGTATATATGCATATGTGTATCATTAAACGTTCTTGCGAGTCACTGCCCGAGGTTCAGCTTTCTCAGGAAATCTTTCTAAAAGAGTTCATATTCTGAATAACTCCTTGGTCCATACATTGACTACAAGAGTTTACACTATGAACAAGAATATAAGAAAAAAAAAAATCACTAAATCACTCTCTGATTCTTCATTGTGGGTGTTGTTATTTACTCCTCAAGCTTCACTGAGAAACAATCTTTTTCCAAGTTACAGTACTGGACCTCATTTTCTCGTGCCAACCTTTTCTTGTGCATAAACGTTGTTTCTCTTTTGAACTGGGCAGACATTCCCACAACCTTCTGCTCTTCACGTGCCCAAGCCTCCGGGATCCTCTTAGTTCTGGAGTGGTGTGTGTGTAATCACTATGTACACATCATTCCACTTCGTGTGCACGAGCCTGAGAATGATGGCCTCCCAAGTTTTGTGCCCCAGCCACCTCACTTGCTTCACCCTAGTCCTAGACCAGGCACAAAGGGCTGTTTACCTCCAGAATGTCCGCTGCTGTCTGTCCTCACTACCATTTCCTTTTTTTTGTGTGTGAGATGGCGTTTTGCTCTTGTTACCCAGGATGGAGTGCAGTAGCACGATCTCAGCTCATTGCAACCTTTGCCTCCTGGGTTCAAGCGATTCTCCTGCCTCAGCCTCCCAAGTAGCTGGACTTACAGGCGCCTGCCACCACCCCCCCTCCTCCAGCTAATTTTTTTTTTTTTTTTTTTTTTTTTTTGAGATGGAGTCTCACTCTATTGCCCAGGCTGGAGTGCAAGTGGCACAATCTTGGCTCACTGCAACCTCCGCCTCCTAGGTTAAAGCGATCTCCTGCCTCAGCATCCCAAGTAGCTGGGACTGCAGGCGCGTGCCACCACAACGCCCAGCTAATTTTTTTTATATTTTTAGTAGAGATAGGGTTTTCACTGTGTTACCCAGGATGGTCTCGAACTTCAAACCTCAGGTGATCTGCCCACCTTGGCCTCCCAAAGTGCTAGGATTACAGGCGTGAGCCACCGCACCCGGCTGACACTATCATTTCTACTTGACATCAGTCACACCTTCATTGTGACTTCATTGTTATCTCTTTATTCATTTTTTTTTTCTTTTTTGGCTACAAGTAAAAAAACAAAAACTGGCTTCTAAATAGGACACAGTTTCCTTCCACAGGTGATGCTCGTCATTCAGGCAGATGCTCTGGCTCCTCTTAGCTGTGTTCATCTTTCTTGGGCACAGAGAAGTGGCTCCTCCATGGATGGGCCCTGCTGTGCTCCCGCCTTCCTGGAAGGTGGATATTCTGAGGTCTGAATGCTAGACAGTGGGATGGCTGCAGGGAAAAGCAACAGCAGCTCTTCATGGCCTCTCCTCCTACTCAGCGCCAACAAGGCACCAGCAGAGGCTACTTTATTAGCAGGCCATGCGTGCGCTCTGTTTCTCTGCACTATATATCAGTTTTTATGGTAATTTTCCCAAAAGGCCAGAGTAGTTTTTAAATTCCAGAATTACATTTTTTTTTTTGGTTGCTTCCAATTTACATAATCTGCTTCTAGTCAAAACAGTGCAATGAACACTGAAACGGCCCTGAATAAAGATCACCGTGTGGCCCCTCTGCTGTCCTTATACCTCGGCAGTCTGAGGTCTCAGATCATAAGCCAACAGCATGATGCCTGGGGCTGTGGTGCTCAGAGCACAGAGACTAGAGGGAACTCTCAGGTTTGATTTGGTGCTCCCTGAACTAACCAACCTTCTTTCAAGCTGCTTCTCCTGAGAAAGCTCAGTCGAGAGCATCAGCTACAGTTGCTCCTTCTAGCCCGTACTGTTTACCAAGAAAACCTATTTGGAACCAAAGAACACACAGGTGAATCAGAAACACCAAATTTGCTTTTCGCAGGTAACACCACTGGAGAGCCAAAAAAGAATAAATTATGTTGAGACACCTGAAGATAACTGCAGCCTTAAAAGACAGTAGGGCTGGGCACAGTGGCTCACACCTGTAATCCCAGCAGTTTGGGAGGCCCAGGCTGGTAGATCACGAGGTCAGAAGATTGAGACCAGCCTGGCTAACACCGTGAAACCCCGTCTGTACTAAAAATGCAAAAATCAGCTGGGCGTGGTGGCATGCACCTGTAATCCCAGCTACTCAGGAGGCTGAGGCAGCAGAATCACTTGAACCAGGGAGGCGGCGGTTGCAGTGAGCTGAGATCAAACCACTGCACTCCAGCCTGAGCAACAGAGTGAGACTCTGTCTCCAAAAAAAAAAAAAAAAAGGGCAGAGGGCCCTGCACTCAGGAATGCAGTCCGTATGTCTCATCAGTCCCCACCCCTGGTTGTGCGCAGTCAGCCAACCCGCCAGGGCTTACTGAGGACCTCCGAAGTGCTCAGTGCTGCTCCATGTGCAGTGGAGAACTGAAGCACAGACAGAGGCAGTCCCCTTTGATGCTTCTATCTGCTCAAATTTTAAAGCGCATATGAGCCTTGAACTCAACATTCCTGCTGCCCAACAGCACTGCTGGGGGCAGCTCTGAGGGCTTGGGGACACAGGGCGCTGCCCATGTGCTACCCAGTGGCTCTTCTCAGCCACCCGGCTACATGTCTCCACGTACCGACTCTAAACAGTTGTATACAGGGTTGAAAACGGGAGGCTTGAGTTGAATATGACTCTGAAGATTTGCTGTGAGTAGCAAGCCAGTCCTTGCTGTTAATCCACCCTTACTTTATTAGTTACATACTTTATCTTGAAAAACACAAAGAACAGTGTCTGGTATATTTTAAGTGCTAAGTGCATTATAAATATGAACTCATTTAAGCCTCATAACAAGCCTGTATTACCTGAATTTGAAGGTGAGAACACTAAGGCACAGAGAGATCAGGTGACCTGCCCAAGGTCACAGCTAACACGTGGCAGAATGAGAGCCAAAGCTCTTGCAGTCTAGCTCTGGTCTACGCCATTAACCACTGACCAAACTATTTAACAAAAGAGGCTGAGGCATTTATGTGAGTATATAACATGCCTTCCTAAGGACAGCCACACTCATTGTAACTGAGTCTCTAGCATAGAAGTTAAAAGAACAACAAAAACAAGGCAACCAGGAGCTGCAGCACTGCAGATATCACATCTCCCATCTTCGGCTCCTTCGTGCGTCTCAGAAGCTTTCTGCAGTGGAACACCCACCAGTCAGCCCCAGATACCTCTCCCAAGGCAGGCAGATCTGTGTGCACCAACAAAGGAGTCACCAGGCACTTGTCATTTAAACTTATGTCACAATGAAATCAAATTAAAATTTCAGTTCCTCAGTGGCATTGGTCACATAATAGGTGCTCAACAGCTACACGGGACCAGTGGCTACTACACTGGACAGCAAAGCGAGACCATTTCCCACATTACAGAGACTTGTACTGGCCAGCACTACGTAGACTAAGTAGTGTGATTTCTTCTCATGCTTTAGTCTGAATATATACATAATATTAATTTTATCCTTTCTTCCATTATGAAGATGCAAAATTCAAATTACATTTTGTTTCTTCATAAAGCAAATTTTTAGCCCAAAGTTCAGCTCCAAGGGATAGAGTGAGTTATTTACAAGTAGGTCAGGTAAAGCCCTTGTCCTCTAGTAGAATTTCAGCAGACAGCAAAATCAATTTTGTTTATAGATTTTAGCTTCATGTTGGACATTAAGCGTGAGACACACATTCAACTGGTCACATGGAAGCTTGACAAGAGAGGGTGGCTAAGTCCACACAAATGGATACCCCATCAGAGAAACAACTGAGACACGTGTTACTACACAAAATGGGTCTGACACTTTCAGGCTTTAAAAAAAAGCACCCACACACAAAATGTTCAAATCCAATGGAAGCCATGCGGTCCAGGGACAGTGGTGCCAAACTTCCCACTGTTAGCAAATACTTCCTTACAATAATTTGTAGCATCCTGAACTTCCGCTAGCAGTATACCTAAGTAAACAGTACCACTGCTGTTCATTCCATGTGGGTTCCCACGAAGCAGAAAAGCCCAAACTAAAACGTGAACAACTTAGCAATAAAGCACAAATTCTAGGATATTTTCACAGCGAAGGAATCTAAAATCCAAAATTCTCCCTCTAACTCCTCAACTTGAAGTCCACGGAAGCCAGTTAAGATTATCCTTATGACCAACAGGAATTGTCTTGCTCTAACACAGATCTTTGTTCATTTAAAAAATTCTCCTGTCTGCCCCCTCTCCATTTCTTCCCTTGCTCTTACTGTCTACCCCTATTACATTCAGAAACACAACTGAATTTTTATGAAATCTTGTGATACAGTAAAAGTTATTTTTTTTTTTATTTCAGAAGAATGAGGCATTGCTTACCAAGCAGGGCTTATAGGAATGATTAATACCTAGTCATCTTACGTTGCAAAAACACATTAAGCTCTTCAGAAGATGCTGATTTTTTTAAATGCAATAAAGTAATAATTATATTACATACTTGTGACTTCTTGCAAGAAATCCAAACACGGTCGACTACTTCCAGAAATACTTATTGAAACAGCCAACGGGGTCTGTCCTTCATAGTTCCTTGTGTTCGTGTCTGCTCCATAATTATATAACATCCGTGCACACAGCACATCATCCCTAAGGGCAGATAAGTGTAAAGGAGTCTGTCCATCTTCTAAGCGACCCAAGTTTGTGTCTGCCCCTCTCTGAAGGAACATTCGGCAGTAAGAGTGATTGCTTTTGATCACGGCGTATCGCAACAGGAAACCATTCTGAATGTCGATGTTGGCATTGTGGTCCAGGAGGATTTTCACACAGCTTGACCTCTCTCGGATAATGGCGAGCTGAAGCGGTGTGGTACCTTTATCACTGAGTGGGTCAACCTCAGCCTTGAACTCCAGGAGAAGCCGGACAAATGAGTCCCTGCCGTAGTGGGCAGCCACATGGAGGGGAGTCCAGCCATCATTGCTTTTTGCATTAATGATGTCACTCCTGTATTCAGATTCTAACATCAAGCGTGCGATGCGAGCCCGGCCATGCATGGCTGCATAATGAAGAGCCGTGAAGCCTCCGATTAAGTCTTTAACTGTGGGATCAGCTGGAGTTAAAACCAAAATGAAAGTATTAGCAGACTCTAAGACAAAACAACAAACACACCACGGCACAGTAAACTGAGGCCAATTCTCATATACAATGTGAAGCAGCCAAACACTGCAGTAAGCACCAAGTACATTTTCTCTCCGTTTAATTCAGGTCCAGTTTTCATGGAAAATAAATTTTGTAGAATGTTATCATGTCTGGGTTAATGAAAGGAGGAAGACAAAGTGTTTAAGAAGATATACACAAAAAAATATGGGGTTCAGATCACCACATCTCCTCTCTTGGCTATTGAACCGACTGCCTTTGGCTACTCAACTCCCTCATCTCTGCACTGTTTCAAGTTTCTCTTCTGTTTTGAACTTTTTGTTTTATTTTCTCTTGTGCCTCTTCTTGGTCTTAAAGAGAAGCATGTGTAGCAACATCTGCTGCTCTAAATTACGGACGTACTATGGTCTGGCACACTGTGTTGTTTTAGGGTAAATTAAGTAATAAGAAAAAAGATTTTCTGTGGTCTGTACAAATTCCAAAGCATCTCAGATACATGACAAGTAATCCTGGTAAATTGTTTTTTCATAAGATAGAAGTCTATTCTGAATTCTTAGTTTTACATGAACTTTGGAGTTTATAAGAATTAAGCAATGCATTATGTGAATAATTGGAAGAAATCTCAGCATTGTATAAATATTATTTTCTAAAACAGTTCCAAAAACCTCTCCTAATTGACTGATCTCTGGGGAAGGAAAAACAACTCTAACAGTTTATCTGTGCTGTGACTCAAGTCACAGACTTCTGTCACTGGCCTCAGATCTTTCATTAAAGCCAAAGGTTGGTTCCTGATAGCATTCACCCGCTGACATTCCTGGCTGGAGGCAGAAGAGGAACAAGAATGGGTAATGCAGGAAACCTCCTGAAAGCCAGCAATTCTGTATACAAGATAAACTGATCAGACCTAACTACCCAGGATTAAAACACTGTCTTCTTGTCAAAGTCACCCTTACTTTTTTGTTTGTCAATAAAAGGAAAAAATCATTAATGTTTCACACACACACACACACACACACACACACACCCTCCACAGGTGGGTAAAAACTCATGTATTGAATAGATGTTATTTAGGTATAGAACGTATTATGAGAGATGGTTCTCTTAGAAAAATCTATGAAGCAGAAAGCTATATGTAAAATAACAATGCTGTGGAGAGTGAGTATTTCCATGAAGGAGTTGCTAACAAAACCTATACAAAGTAAGATTTTTTTTAGGTAGGTCATGTCATGTAGATTTCTAAAAACATTTACTGTAAAGTGACAATACATGATGGTAGCATTAGTTTTATCTATTTAGGGGAAATAAGGGCATCATGTCTCCCTTGGTCTTAACTGAGAGAAAAACATACAGTACCTATTTATACTACATGACTTAAATAAGGAGGGAGAGAACATTTTAACAAAGCATTTTGCTGCCATCTACTGGCAAGGCATGAGCATGAGCTACTAATGTTTCCATTGGACAGATACTTGCTGAGCCCTCAAAGTCACTCAAACCTGTTTCAGATGCATCACTTACCAAAAGTTCCAAGTCAGGCATGAAACCTAAAAGATCCCCTCCCATTCAAATGAAACAAAAAAATCTTGCCAAAGATCACTTCTAATCTCTACCTGGCCAATCAACTGCTTGCAGACATTCCCTCTTAATCTGCAAGTGAAATGTAACAACACCTTCTTTTCACTTCTCCCTCATCGTACTATTTGATGGTAAAATTAAATTTATGTCACAAAACATTACACTTGCATCTCTAGTTTACATCTGAGGTCTCTTTTAGGTTCTATGTACATTCTGATGCTACACTGAGCCAAGGAAAAACAGAGATTAACACACACAACAATGATCTGTTTAGTCTCTGTTAAAACTAAATGGGAGATTAGAAAGCAAATGAAAATGCAAACAAAATGTAATTTAAAGATTATTAGCCCATGAAATAAGGTAAGAAAGATATCTCATTTGTAATAGCAACATAAACTACGAGGCACCTAGACAGAAATTCAGCAAGAAATGTACAAGACACGTGCAAAGAAAACGTTAATGGAACTCATGTCATCTGTATCCACTCAAATGTCCTTTCACTAAAAAGAAAAGCCTTCCCTAAACATTTCATATCTAAAACAGCAACCCCGCCAAACTTATTACTTTGTTCCCTTATCAAAAAACATTTTCTCCCCAGGTGGAACTTACTTAAACAAGCTGCAGCATAATCTCAACAAGTTCATTTAAATTTAATGGAAAAAAAATTAATGTATATAAACAGAAGCAAATAAACATTCCCTATGAATATGACGGGATTTTTTCCAACAGCTTTAATGAGGTAAAATAAAATGCACTCACTTTATGTGTACAGATTGATGAGCTCTGATAATCGTATAAGGTATATAACTCACGACCCTATTTAAAATACAGAGCATTCCATCATCTCAAAAAGTTCCTTCATCTCTCTTTAACCGTTTCCAGACTGGAGGTCCCAGGGAAAATACTGGTCAACAAAAAGTTTTGTCTTTTCTGAAAATTACTATTAATGAAATCATATGTAGATTTTTGACTCGCTTCACTTTGCATGATGTTTCTGAAATACTCCCATGTTGTATCAACAGTTCATTCTTTTATATTTGATAGTACTGTGTACTATAGAGGCATAATTTTTTTTTTTTTTTTTTTTTTTTTGAGCCAGAGTTTTCGCTCTTGTTACCCAGGCTGGAGTGCAATGGCGCGATCTCAGCTCACCGCAACCTCCGCCTCCTGGGTTCAGGCAATTCTCCTGCCTCAGCCTCCTGAGTAGCTGGGGTTACAGGCACGCACCACCATGCCCAGCTAATTTTTTGTATTTTTAGCAGAGACGGGGTTTCACCATGTTGACTAGGATGGTCTCGATCTATTGACCTCATGATCCACCCGCCTCGGCCTCCCAAAGTGCTGGGATTACAGGCTTAAGCCACCGCGCCTGGCCTGGATGCATATTTTTTTAATTCATTCATGAGAAGATAGACATTTGAGTTATTACCAATTTGAGGCTATTTAAACAATGCTATTGTGAATTCACACATGAGAGAGAGAAAGAGAGACAGAGAGACAGAATGCGTGTTTTCCTTTCACTTGGGTTTAATACCTAGGAGAGAACTGCTGAGTCATAGGTTAAATGCACATTAAACTTTTATAAGTGGCTATACCATTTTACATTCTCACCAGCAATGGATGAGTTCAAGTTGTTCTCTATCTTGGTATCATCAGTAATTTTAATTTCTCTCATTCTAGAGAGAGTAAAATCATGGCTTATGATGCTTTTAATTTCTACTTATCCTGAGCTTATTCATACACTTTGTTTTGTGAATTGTCTGTTCACAACCTTTATCCATTTTTTTTTTTTTTTTTTTTTTTGAGACGGAGTTTCGCTCTTGTTGCCCAGGCTGGAGTGCAATGGCACGATCTCGGCTCACCGCAACCTCTACCTCCTGGGTTCAGGCAATTCTCCTGCCTCAGCCTCCTGAGTAGCTGGGATTACAGGCACACGCCACCATGCCCAGCTAATTTTTAGTATTTTTAGTAGAGACGGGGTTTCACCATGTTGACCAGGATGGTCTCGATCTCTTGACCTCGTGATCCACCCGCCTCAGCCTCCCAAAGTGCTGGGATTACAGGCTTGAGCCACCGCGCCCGGCCAACCTTTATCCATTTTTATTGGTTGTCTCCTCACTAATGAGTTATACACAAATTCTGTGTATATTGTGGTTCAAGCCTTTTGTCAGATTTTTTTTGTAAATATTTTCTCCTAGTTTGTTGCTTGCCTTTTCATTTTCTGTATCATGTTTTGAAGAGCAAAACTTTTAATTTTGAGGAAACCCATTATCATTTATTTTACAGTTTGTGGTTTTGTATTCCACTTTTTAAAATCTTTGCTCAATGCAATGTCACAAAAATTTTGTTTTCTTCTAGGAATTTTGCACTTTTACATTTAGATCAATGGACCATTATTAATTTTTGTGTGTGGTTTATAAGGTAAGTTCAAGGTTCAGTACTTTCTGCAAAGATATCTACTTGTTCCAGCATAGTGTGTTAAAAAGACTTTTAATGATTTACCCTGGTGTCACTGCTGAAAATCAATTCACCATGAGTGTAGGTCTATTTCTGAAATCTGTTTTGTTCCATTGATCTAAAAGTCCCTCTATACACCAATCCCACACTGTCTTGACTACTAGAGCTTATAGTAAGCTTTGACAGCAGGTAGCTTAAGTTCTCCAGTCTACTTTTAAATTATTAATATTTGGGATAATAAATTTTAGAATCAGCTTATCAATTCTTCAAACAAGCCTGCTGGAATTTTCATTAGAACTCCACTGACTCTAAGGAAGGCAACCTCTCCAAAATGATCTAAACATTATTGATTTTTCCAAACCATAGCCATGGCAGTTCTCTATTTATTTAGGTCCTCTTTAACTCTCTTTAGCAATGTTTTGTAGTTTTCAGTGTACATGTCATACATACTTTTTGTTACATTTATTCTCAAATACTTTAAATTTTGTTGCTATTATGAGCTAAAATTCCATTTTCCAAATGACTACTATTAGAAATAAAACTGATTTTTGTACACTGACTTGTGTATTCTATAATCTATCTAGAATCACTTTTAGTTCTAGTACACATTTGTAATTTTCTTACCAGGATCTACAAGCACAATTATGTTCTCTGCAAATAAAGACAGTCTGACTTCTTCCTTTCCAATTCATGACTCTTGATTACTGCTTTGCCCTTATTCCACTGGTTAGAACCTACAGTAGAATGCTGAATGACCCTTCCCTTGATTCCTGATCTTAGAAGGAAAGAATTAAGTAGTTCACCACCCGGGAAGCTGTGGCTTTTCACTGCTTTGGAAATCACCTTCTGCTTCTGGTTTCCCTTCTTTCTCATGAATGTATTTAAGACTACCTCATTTTCTGAATCTACTAAAATAATTATTTGGTATTTATGGTTTATTCTAAGATGATAAATTACTCAGGCTATTGATTTGCAGGTGTTAAACAAATCTTGTATTCCTGAAATAAATACTACTTGGGTTTGATGGAATATCCTTTTTTTATATACCAGTAGACTGGATTTGCCTATATTTTGTTAACACTTTTTGTGTCTGTTGTAGAGAAAAACACTGGCCTATAGCTTTCTTGCACGGTCTTTGGTTTGTATCAGGGCAATGCAAGCCTCATACAACAAGCTTGGAAGGGTTCCCTCCTGTGCCAAAAAATTTGTGTAGAATTCTGATTTATGTCCTTTAATATTTGAAATAATTCAATGAGAAGCCAGCTGGGCCCAAAGTTTTCTTGGTGAAAAGTTTTAGTTATGAACTAGATTTCTTAAACTGATATAAGGCTTTTAATCTATTTTTTCCTTGGGCCAGTTTTAGCAATGTGCATCAGGGAATCTGTCCATTTCTCCTAATGGCACAAAGCTGCCCATTACACTCCTTATTACCTTTTTTATGTCTAGAGGATCTGTAGTGACATACCCCTTTCCATTCTTGTTAAAAATTTTTATTGGTATGTAATATCTTACATGTTTATTGGGTATATGTGAGTCTTTATTATATGCACAGAATGTGTAACAATGAAGTCAGGGTATTTTCATTATCCATCACCACCTTGAGCATTTATCACTTCTATGAGCTGGAAACATTTGCAGCTACTCTGAGATACGTGATACATTGTTGCTAACTATAGTGACCCTACTCTGTTACTGAAGGTTACAATTTCTTTCTTTTGATGAATGGCACCCATTAACCAACCTCTTCATCTCCTCCTACCACCAACATACCCTCCCCAGCCTCTGTTATCTATCATTCTATTCTCTACTCCCTAGAGGTTAACTTTTTTAGCTCCCACGAGTAAGAATGTGATGATTTTTCTTTCTGTGCTTGACTTATTTCACCTCACATAATGACCTCCAGTCATCTATGTAGCCGCAAATGACATGATTTCATTTCATTTTATGGCCAAATAGTATTGTGTGTATATATACCATGATGAACATTTAGGTTGATTCCACATCTTTGCTACTGTGAATAGTGTTGCAGTAGACATGCAAGTGCAGGGATTTCTTTGGTACACTCATCTCTTTTCCTTTGGATACTCAGTAGTGGGACTGCTGGATTATACGGTATTTTTATTTTTTTTTTTTGTTTGAGAAATGTCCATAGACAGTGGTTGTACTAATTGACAGTCCCACCAACAGTGCATTAAGAGTTTTCTTTTCTCTACATCTTCATTGGCATCTGTTATTTTTAATTTTTTAAATAGTAGCCATTATAACTGGGATAAGATATCTCATTGTGGTTTTGATTTGCATTTCCCTGCTGATTAATGATGTTGAGCACTTTTTCACATACCTGCTGGCCATCTGTATGCCTTCTTTCGAGAAATGTCTATTTGCGTCTTGAGACAGTTTTACTCTTGTTGCCCAGGCTGGAGGGCAGTGATGCAATCTCAGCTCTCTGCAACCTCTGCCTCCCGGGTTCAAGTTATTCTCCTGCCTCAGCCTCCCGACTAGCTGGGATTACAGGCACCCACCACCACGTGGGCCCAGCTAATTTCTGTATTTTTAGTAGAGATGGGGTTTCACTATGTTGGCCAGGCTGGTCTCAAAAACTCCTGGCCTCATGTGAGCCACCTGCCTCGGCCTCCCAAAGTGATGGGATTACAGGCATGAGTCACCGTGCCTGGCCTGGCCACTTTTTAATGAGATTGTTTGTTGTTGTTTTTACTGTTGAGTTCCTTCCATTCTGGATATTACAATGTCCCTTGTCAGAGGAATAGTTTGTAAACATTTTCTCCCATTCAACAGGTTGTTTCTTCACTCTATTAATTGTTCCTGTTCCTGTATAGAGGGTTTTCAGTTTCTAAAATATAGTCCCATTTGCCTATGCTTTAGTTGTCTGTGTTTCTGAGGTCTCAGCCATAAAAACTCTGCCTAAACCAATGTCCTAAAGTGTTTTCCCTATTTTCTTCCAGTAGATTTAGGGTTCCAGGTCTTATATTTATGGCTTTAATCCATCTTGTGTTTTGCATATGATAAGAGACAGGGGTCCAGTTTTATTCTTTTGCATATGGATATCCAGTTTTCCCAGCAACATTTTCCTGAAGAGGGTGCCCCTTCCCCACTGTATGTTCCTGTTATCTTTGTTGAACATCAGTTTGCTATAAATACGTAGATTTCTGGATTCTCTGTTCCATTGGTCTGTGTCTGTTTTTAGGTGAATACCATGCTGTTCTGGTTACTAGAGCCTTGTAATATACTTTCAAGTCAGGTAGTGTGATGCCTCCAGCTTTGTCCCTTTTGCTCAGGATTGCTTCAGCTATTTGGGCTCAATCCTAAAAACATGAATTTAAGATTGTTTTTTCTAATTTTGCAAAAAGTGACCTTGGTATTCTGATAGAAATTGCACTGAATCTACAGATTGTCTTGGACAGAAGAGTCATTTTAACAATATTAATTCTTCTAATCCATGAGCATGGGATGTCTTTCCATTTGTTTGTGTCCTCTTCAATTTGTTTCATCAGTGCTTTTGTTTTCTTGTAGAGATCTCTCACCTTCTTGGCTAAATTTAGTCCCAGGTTGTTGGTTTTTGTTTTTTTGTTTTGTTTTGTTTTGTTTTTCAGATAACTATTATACATGAGAATGCCTTCATGCTTTCTTTTTTGCCTGTTTCAGTATTGGTATATAGAAATGTTACTGATTTTTATATGTTAATTTTGTAACCTACAACTTTACTAATTTATCAGATCTGTTTTTTTTTTTTTTTTTTTTAAATAAAGTCTTTAGGTTTTTCTAGATATAAGACTATATCAGTAGCAAAGAGATACAATTTGACTTCCTCTTTTCCAATCTGAATCCCGTTTATTCCTTTCTCTTGCTTGACTGCTCTGGCCAGGATTTCCAGTACTATAGGAACCTCTCTTCCACTCTTGACATTGGTTATGGATCTTTTCTCTTGTCCCAATTCTAGACAGAGATTCAATCAATTTTATTAATCTTTTCAAAGAATCCTTTGTTTTTTAGTTCTATCTTCTCTATCATTTGCCCATTTTCAATTCCACCGATTTCAATTACTCTCTTTATTATTTCATTCCTGTTTTTACTTTGGGATTAACTGGATTCTAGAAGTATACAGAAACTGTTTCAATCTCTGTGCAATTACTGTCATATATTTCATCTTTATATATTATAAGCCCAACAAGAATTTTGTTTCATCATTATTGTCTTCTATGTTCTTTTAAAAGATGAAATGACAACAAAAATATATTTATACTGTCTGTGGTAAAACTAATCAAAGGTAAAAGAACCGCATTTCCTAATAACTACTGTCAACATCGATGACAAACTCAGCTTTTCTTTTACCCATTTTTAAAAAGTTGTAGGTCTAATCATACTTTAATTACTTAACTGTTTCTCTATATTTGAGCATTGAGAACACCTACATCTGGAAAATTATATACAATAAAAGGCAAGCTTTTTTTCAGTACATCATGATATTCAGAAAGGTGAAAGTTTTATACAGAAAATATTTCCCGATTTTAAGATTGCTTCCTCTGGTCACATTAAAAGAATTTTATTTAATCTGATCATTAATTATACTTAATTCAAATGAATGGAGTTAATATACATTCTATATTGGCAAGAGAAGCTATTGTTTTTAAGGCTTCAATACACACTACTAAACTGCTTTCCAATGTACTCTCACAAATTTCCATCAATGTGCCAGTTGCACCACATTTAGAATTATCATTTGCAAAATCTTTCATTTTTGAAAAGCCAAAAATTGTTTTTGTCTTTCTTCCGTGAATTTGATTACCCCCTTATCTCTTACTTATTTTCTTTTTTTCTGAGATGGAGTTTCGCTCTTGTTACCCAGGCTGGAGTGCAATGGCACAATCTCGGCTCACCGCAACCTCTGCCTCCTGGGTTCAGGCAATTCTCCTGCCTCAGCCTCCTGAGTAGCTGGGATTACAGGCACGTGCCACCATGCCCAGCTAATTTTTTGTATTTTTGGTAGAGACGGGGTTTCACCATGTTGACCAGGATGGTCTCGATCTCTTGACCTCGTGATCCACCTGCCTCGGCCTCCCAAAGTGCTGGGATTACAGGCTTGAGCCACCGTGACCAGCCATCTCTTACTTATTTTCATGTGTTTCACCAAAAGAATTTTACCTACTTTATCTGGAGGTTTTCTGACATTTCTCTGGGGATTTTTTTATAGACTTAAATTCTAGAGCTTTATCTAAGAGCCCTCAGGCCAATTTGCAGAAACACTGAATCTGAAGATGAATAAATGCACTACAACATGGTCTCTTCATGTTATTTTCTTGAAATGTCCAGCATGGTCTTGAAATTTTTAGAAGACTCAAAATTGGAAAATAAAGATAATAACGAGTTTGTTACAATTTCCACCCTTACAATAGAGACTGTTTCATTACGATTGTAACAGCACACTAAACTGGTCAGAAAGACCACCAGGATTTGTACCGAGATGCTATTATATGCATCCCGTTTGTGTTTCAAAACTCAAATATTTTTAGACCACTGTAAAACTCCTTAAGTTTTCATCATTTGATGCCGGATGCTTGAAAGTAAAGTAGCAAAGTATCACTTATGTGCACAGGCCAATGTTCTACTGTCAGCCCTTCATATCCACGTGTTCCCTAGCAGAGAGTCAACCAACCACAGATGAAAAATAATTCAATTCAAAAATTAGAAACAATATAATAAAAATACAACGGTTAAAAACAATACAGTATAACACCTACTTACATTGCATTTACAATGTGTTAGGTATTATACGCAACTTAAAGATGATTTTAAAGTATACAGGAAGGTAGTATGCAAATACTATGCCATTTTCTATCAGGAACCTGAGCATATGTGGTTTTGGTATACTGGGGGCATGGTTCTGGAACCAATCCCCTGCAGATACCAAAGGACGACTATGCTCTCTAATATGGCAGCCACTTGTCAGAAGTAACCATTTAGAACATGACTAGTGTTAACTGAGGAACTAAACTTTTTTTTTGAGACAGAGCCTTGCTTTGTGCCCAGGCTAGAATGCAGTAGCATGATCTCGGCTCACCACAACCTCTGTCTCCCTGGTTTAAGTGATTCTCCTGGTTCGGCTTCCCGAGGAGCTGGGACTACAAGTGCCTGCCACCACGGCCAGCTAAATTTTTTTGTATTTTTGGTAGAGACAGGGTTTCACCGTGTTAGGCAGAATGGTCTCAATCTCCTGATCTCGTGATCCACCCGCCTTGGCCTCCCAAAGTGCTGGGATTACAGGTGTGAGCCACTGCACCTGGCTGGAACTGAACTTTTTAATTATCTTGGCTGAAATTTAAATAACCAGATCTGCTATGGACAGCACAGGCTTAGATTAAACAAGACAGAAAGCCACACTTTGTTCTCCTTTTGGAATATAGGTAGTGTCCATTATTCAACTCAAACTCACTCATTTTCTCAACAAAAGTGGATTTCTCCAGAAGCAGCAGCAAGTGTGGCTTCACGTGGCCGCTCCCCATCAGGGTGCCTATGGGCACAGCGCTCTGCCTAAACTATGGCCACACTTGCTCTGATTCTGGCTAGCTCTGTGCGATACATTTTACCATGCAGGTATATGAATCTAACGTTAGTAAAATCTGACCCATTAACATATTTGAGATAAATTCTAGTTGGGTGAGTGACTGGTATTAGATATCTACGTCCCATTTATTAAACTGCATCTGGCTAGCTTCCCCCGTCCCTGCTAATCTTCACCATTTAAATTAACCACAACTCTTCTCTTCCTGATCTTCAGGCCAAAAGTCTCAGTTATTCTTGATGTATTTCACTCTCACATCACATCCCAGCTACTACTCTTCTTGCCTTAGGGCTTATGCCCTTCTGGAATGTTTGCACACTATAAACAGCTAATTTTTTTTTTTTCTTTGAGATGAAGTTTCGCTCTTGTTGCTCAGGCTGGAGCACAATGGCATGATCTTGGTGCACTGCAACCTCTGTCTCCTGAGTTCAAGCGATTCTCCTGCCTCAGCCTCCCGAGCAGCTGAGATTATAGGCACCTACCACCACGCTTGGCTAATTTTTGTATATTTAGTAGAGACAGGGTTTCACCATGTTAACCAGGCTGGTCTTGAACTGCTGACCTAAGGTGATCCACCCGCCTCAGCCTCCCAAAGTGCTGGGATTACAGGCGTGAGCCATCGTGCCCAGCCTAATCAGCTAATTTTCTAAATCACGACTGTTCTCCCATTCCTCTGTCGAAGGTTTTGACAGCTCACCAATGTCCCTACAGTAAATTATTGGATATGCTCCAATCATACTGAACATTTATCAGCTCCTAAAACCAAAACTGTTCCTTCTTTCCTTCAACCCGTCACACACAATGTGCCCTGAGTTGGAGTAATTCCACACCTCCATCCTTCTAGCCTCCCTCCCTGCCTCAGCTTTCCAGATTTCCAGTCCCACCCTGCTTTCCCTAGGAAGTCTTCCTTGCACTCGCCCTCCCACCCCAGCAGACAGTGGGGACTTATTACACACGGCACTTAAATTCACTCTTTTGGAACTGCCTTGTTTTTTTAGGAACAAAACAGAATTACAGGTAAGACAATGGTTTGAATCCCAGCTCCAGTGTTTTTGAAGTAATGACCTTGGGTGAATTACTTATTCTGTAGTTTATAATTTTTAATGTAAAAACTGATAATACTTATTATCCTAAAAGACTTACGAGGAATTTGCCATGTACTTAACCCTCAGTAAGTGTTAGGCTAACTCCATCCCCCGGCAGATGATGAAGTACCAGAAGGAGGGCACCGTATTTGCTCATTTCTGTATCTCGGGGCCCAGCCCTGGGCCTGGTATCCATTAGGTGCTCAATAAATATTTGCTGATTATATAGTTCATGGAGGATCAACTGGTCACCCTGTCTATCTATGTGAATTCTTATTCTTTCTTTCTCTCTGTCTCTACACACACACACACACACACACACACACACACAGAGAGAGAGAGAGAGAGAGAGAGAGAGAGAGAGAGAGAGAGCGAGCAGGGTGAGAAGCGAGGGAGAAAGAGAGAGTGAAAAGTCAAGTCTTGTTTCTTATCAGTTATTTCACTCACTGTTCCCTATTGGGATCTTTGAGCTACTAACAGGAGGAGCCAATTTGACTGGAAGTCACAAACTCTTAAAGAAAGTACATTGTTTTGAGGCCAGGTGTGGTGGCTCATGCCTGTAATTCCAGCATTTTTGGAGGCCAAGGTGGGTGGATCACTTGGGATCAGGACTTTGAGACCAGCCTGGCCAACATGGCAAACCCCACCTCTACTAAAAAAAAAAAAAAAAAATTAGTCGGGTGTGGTGGCATGCGCCTGTAATCCCGGCTACTTGGAGGCTAAGGCAGGAGGCAGAGGTTGCAGTGAGCCAAGATGACACCACTGCATTCCAGTCTGAGCAACAGAGCGAGACTCCACCTCAAAAAAAAAAAAAGAAAAAAGAAAAGAAACTACATTGTTTTGAAAGTAACAGGTATGGCTGAGGCGGGAGGACTGCTTGAGGCCAGGAGGTAGAGGCTGCAGTGAACTATGATTGTGCCACTGCACTGTAGCCTGGGTGACAGAGCAAGAGAGCCTGTGGGGAGTGAAGGGATGTATGATGCATTCAAGCAACTTTCTAATCTCACCAAAAGGCGGTCCATTTCCAACCTTATGATAAAAGAAAAGATTAGTTTTGTCTCTGTAAAACTGAGGAACAATTACTTGAGATAACTGGTGTTAGTTTTCGCTCTCTTTCTAGATGGAAGCAAAACAGATATGGGTTCCACCCTCAAGAAGCTTCAGACCAGGCGTCCCCAAACTTTTCACACAGGGGGCCAGTTCACTGTCCCTCAGACCGCTGGAGGGCCGCCACATACTGTGCTCCTCTCACTGACCACCAATGAAAGAGGTGCCCCTTCCTGAGGTGCAGCAGGGGGCCGGATAAATGGCCTCAGGGGGCTGCATGCGGCCTGCGGGCCGTAGTTTGGGGACACCTGCTTTAGACTCATTGGAGATATAGACATTAAATAGAGAACTATAAAACAGTTCACTATGCTTATGATAGTTGTAATAAAAAAGGTACAGGGAACAATCATATCATATAACAGAGGAATAACGTCACACAGGGAACAATAGTATCACATAGCAGTGATATATATACATATATGGATACCAGGTGACCTGGTCTGGCTGGTAAGAGGAGGTTTCCCTGAGAAAATGATCAGTGAGAGCTGAGAGAGAAGCAGGCAGAGCCGGTAAGGGGGGCAGGGGTGGGGAATGAGCAGAAGAGTGACCCCAGAGGGTCCCAGGCCAAAACCATTGCACTCCGTGACTCTGAAAGAATAGAGAGGGGCTGTGGCTCAAAGCTGAAACTGGAAAGGTAAGAGGAGCCAGACACTGCAGGGCCACACGGATCACCTTATAAACTTTGAATATCACCCTAAGAAAAACGGGGAATCAATCATGGATTTTTAAAAGACAGTATTTTTATTTCCATTTTAACAGGTCACATTATTTGCAGACTGGGTTGGAAGGGGCAAGACTGGATGCAGGGATGGAAGAGGCCGCTGCAACCCTTCTGGTGAGGAATGTTTCCCAACCCAAGAATGTGGCAGAATCTCCAGGGAAAGGAAGTGAAAAGATCTGACAACTTTTTAGGAGGCAGAATCAATCAGACTTAGCAATCAGTGGTATTGGAGGTAAGGAAAAGGTACCAAGGATGGTTTGTAGATTTCCGGCATGGCAATCAGAGGCTTTGGTGCCATCTGCTGAGAATGAGCACGGTGGTGAGAATGAACACAGCTTGTGCTGTGCTGGCAATGTCTCTGAGCTATGGGAGTACAGAGGTTGAACACACAGTTGCCTACACTGGTCTAGAGATCAGAGGCCAGGACTAGGTTAAATACAGAGCATGCCTAAGTGCCACATGTGGCCATAAGGAAGTAGGGCAGTAAGGTATTTTTTTCTATTAATTTTTCCACGTTGGTTCATAATATGCTAGGAGAAACACTCTCTGAATCTCTTATTCTATTAGGGAAAGGGGATCAGGTAAAAGGTGTTATATAAAAACAAACATAGGGCTTGTCCAAAATATTGTTTTAGATAAAACTCAGAAACGAAACCACACATATGAAAATCTTGTATGTGACCTAGTAGTGCACAGTAATGAAGAAAGAAGGCATGATTTAGGCTATCTTCATGAAGAAAAGTGAAACTATACCAGGCTACCTCATACACACAAAAGCCAATTCTGAACAGATTAAAAACCTAAATGCCATAAAACATTTTAGAAGAAAATAAAGGCAAATAATCACCCTGCAGTATATGTCCTGAACAAGACACAAAGGGCACAAACTACATGGCTAAGAAAAACAAAATTCACCTACATTAAAATGTAGACTTCTGTCCAACAACAAAAACCAGAATGTGAAAAAAACTAGAGAAGGAACACATTGCAACATGTAACAAAGAATACATAAACCATTATAATAAATCAGTAAGACAAAAAGCCCAGTCTTGCAATGTTTGTTACTCATATGTCATTTTTTGAAAGAGAGAGAGAGAGAGAGAGAGAGAGAGAGAGAGAGAGAGAGACAGGTATATCACACCGGGGAAGAGAAAAACCATCTGGTAGTACATCACTAGCAAAAGCAAGTGAACAGGCACTATCCCGCCTGGTCAGTAAGGACACAAAATGTTGACAATCTCTTTGGAGGACAACCTGCCAATATCCATAAAAAATGTTTTGACTTGGCAAATGCACTTCTTGGAGTTATTCAAGAAATAAACTCTTACACGTATAACATCATCAGTCAAGGACATTGTCAGTAATGTGTCTAGTAGCCGAAAAATGAAAACTTAAAATGTCCAGAAATAGAAGGTAAGTATAAATAAATCACATCCATATGACGAAATCTGAGACAGAGTCCTATGCAGATAAGGAACTATCACCTAATTAACTGTTACGTGAAAAAATCAAGAGGTAGAACAGAACATTTTTAAAAGGGAGCTGGTTACAAGGTAGAGGATGGAAAAATATTTCTGCCTACATGCATAGATGACCTCTGGACAGTATGTAAGAAACCAGTGAAAGTGATGGCCTCTGAGAAGAAGGGTAAGAGACTGGGGCTAAAAGCTAGATATTGCCCCTCTTTTCAAAACCCAAAATCTCCTGCTATGAAAATTTCAGCCATTCCCAAAAAATAAAATAAATAAATGATAGCATATCCATATTTATAAATACTATATTCAGAAGCTGCGAAGAACAGTGAATCAATATGTATTAACAGAACCGATAGAAGGTTTCTTTGCGGATAATGAAAATGTTTTAAAATTGACTGTGGTGATGAATATCCAACTCTACGAATATGCCAAAAGCTATTAACTGTACACGTTAAATGAGTGAATTCTATGGCACGTGAATTATATCTCAATAAAGCTATTAAAAAATATATATATATAGATATACAGTCATTTACTGCTTAACAACAGAGATATTCTGAGGACTGCGTTGTTAGGGGATTTCGCTTTTGTGTGAACATCATAAAATGCACTCACACAAACCTAGATGGCACAGTGTACTATGCACCCAGGTTATAGCATATAGTCTACTGTTCCTAGACAGCATATGGCTGTACAGAATACTGTAGGTGACTGTAACACAATGGCATTTGTTTTTCTAACCAGAGAAAAGGTATAGTCAAATATGGTGTAATTTTATTGGACCACCATTGTAAATGGGGTCCATGATTGAGCAAAATGTCCTTATGCTGTATGTAACTAGCTACATTCATACATACAGAGAGAGAGAGAAAAGATTCAGAAACTACAGTGCAAGCTTGTCCAGCCTGCAGCCCAAAGTGGCATGAAGCCCAGGACAGCTTTGAATGCAGCCTAACACAAATTCATAAACTTTCTTAAACATCTTTGCAATTTTTTTTAGGTCCTCAGCTATCATTAGTGTTAGTATATTTTATTTGTGGCCCAAGACAATTCTTCCAGTGTGGCCCAGAGAGGCCAAAAGATTGGACACCCCTGCTATTCTAGTTCCTAAGAGCCCCTCACCAGTTTTTCCCTTTTCCCCCCACCATTGGTTTTGATAAAGTTTTACTGGAACACAGCCACACCCATTAGTTTATATACTATCTATAGCTGCTTCATGCTATGATGGCAGAGCTGGGTAGTTACAAAAGCCAGTATGGCACACAAAGCCTAACATGTTTACTATTTGGCCTTTTACAGAAAAAGTTTGCAGATCTCTGATATTAAAAAGTCTTCAAGTCACATAGTTGAATAAAAAAAACAGTTATAGAATTATACAGTCAGTATATCATTAATATTCAAAAACCCCAAGTAACATGATACAACAGAATTTCATTTTCTTTTTCTTTTTTTTTTTTTAAGACGGAGTTTTGCTCTTTCGCCCAGGCAGGAATGAAGTAGTATGATCTCGGCTCACTGCAACCTCCACTGCCTGGGGTTCAAGCAATTCTCCTGCCTCAGCCTCCAGTAGCTGGGATTACAGGCATACACCACAATGCTCAGTTAATTTTTTTTATTTTTAGTAGTCATGGGGTTTCGCCACATTGGCCAGGCTGGTCCAGAACTCCTCACCTCAGGCAATCGACCCACCTCAGCCTCCCAAAATGCTAGGATTACAGGCGTGAGCCACTGTGCCTGCCCATATGACAGAATTTCTGTGATTCCATGCAACATGGTTAAGAAATGCTCTAGAAGGAGAAGCACCAAACCAAACGTATACCCAGTTACATCCACGCAGAGGCAGACGGATAAGGATTAGGGGTTAGTCAAAGGGCACTTGGGCTTTACTTGTAATTTAACTGAAGATTTGCTTTGTTTGAAAGAGACAATATTCATGTATTACTTGAATAATACATTTTGAGGACATTTTTTATTAACTTTTTATAAAGTGAGGCTGGCAAAAGTGGAAAGTAACAGGACTAGGTGGAATACCAATTGTGAGCCGTGATCTTGGTCTTAATGTTATGAAACTCTGCACAGAATTTTAGCAATTCTGACCCTACACCCACCTTTTAATTTTTACAGACCTTTTTCCTGGCATTCCACTTACAGTTCACTTTGATTAACCTCAGAACTGAGGTTTCCGTGTTGTAAGGTTCCACGTGAATCATGTGGAAGACAAGCTACACGGTAGGCACAGGCCAGAGAACTTCTGGGCCCTGACAACAGTCAACTATTTCAGGCAAGGGACTCCCGTTTCAGGGCCCCTGGGCCAGGCGGCTACTCCTAGGCTCAGGGCTAGTGCAGCCTTGCAGTGGGCCCTCCTGTCAGCCTTTGTATTCACATATTCATATTATTCACATGACTCCTGTAAGAATACTAGAACTTCCAACATTTTTCAGCACTTCAAAATGCAAGTAAGTTTGGCTAGTCTTGTAACAAAGAATACCTTAGGAAGGAAATGAAATCATTTCTAAGGAGCAACTAAAGCCCTAGACTGGCACATATATAATTTTGAGTCCCTAAGCAAGCTGCTTTCAACCATAATTCACAGAGATAATGTGGGTACACATGATCAAATATATATAAAATCCATCTCTAGGAAAATAAAGTTAGGTTGAAATTCGACTAGAGAAAGTAAATTAGTTGTGGACAATTATTAGTTTAAAAACCATGGGAATGGACAATTTTTCAAACCAAAAACGGAATATGTCAAGTTTCCAACTGCATATATTTATACAAAATTAGATCTCAGATAACCAGTCTTCTTATAGTATAACTACAAGCTATGTACAGTTGCTGGAAAAAAACAAGTGCTCTAAAACAATAGCAAAGGAAAGCACCTAAAACAAAAAGAGATACGGACAGGATATCATTAGGGCCATGATTTTTGTTGTTTTTTTTTTTGGTTTTCTTTTTTTTTTTTGACCAAGTTTTGCTCTGGTTGCCAATGGCACAGAGACCAATGGCACGATCTCAGCTCACTGCAACCTCCACCTCCCAGGTTCAAGCAATTCTCCTGCCTCAGCTTTCCGAGTAGCTGGGACTACAGGTACATGCCCCCACGCCCGGCTAATTATTTTGTATTGTTAGTAGAAACAAGGTTTCACCATGTTAGCCAGGCTGGGCTTGGTGATCCACCCACCTTGGCCTCCCAGAGCACTGGGATTACAGGCATGAGCCACTGTACCCAGCCAGGCCCATGATGTTCAAAGGACCTGTGCTAAGTCTATACGCTTGAACAACTAACAACAGGGGAAACCTGTGTAATTCTCTAATTACAGGTACACCACAGTCACTTCTGATTCTGAAATAAAAGCAACCGGACAACCTGAAGAAAGGCTGTTAAGCTGAAATAACCTGGGCAAGCCTGGCAGTACAGAAACTATGGTGTCGGGGAAAAGAATCCATTCACAAAACTGATCTTTTAAACAATCAGGTTTAGCAAATCTTCACAAAGGAAAGAGAGTAAGATGTTGAGTACTAACAAGAGAGAAGCATTAAAAATTACACATAGACACATTTTAAACTAAATGTAATTTATGTTTCTCCTTGGGGAAAAAGATGTGCTTCTAGGAAACTTACCTCCGTGTTCTAGAAAAACTCGAACACATCTTTCCTTTCCTCTTGCTGCGGAGAAATGAAGCAGAGTCCAGCCATTAGCATCTCGGCCATTTGGAGAATAGCCTTGTTCTAACATCTTTCGCACCGTGTGGACATCCCCAGCAGCCACTGCAGCCTGGATCTGCAACTCTTCCTGGAGTTCAGGGTTCCTTCGACAATGATGGTGTAACATCCTAGCTGAGTCCGTTTTTTACAAAGGATTCATTAGGTCACAGGGATCAGCCTTTAAGAAGGGAAGGTAGAAAACATGAAATTTAGAATAACTGGTTTCTGATACCATGTCTATTAAGTATCACAGAATGTTCCATTTGCTAAATCAGTAAACCTTATTTGACAATGCATACTACTAGCCAGGTGTGATGTGCCTACAGTCACAGGTACTCAGGAGGCTGAGGGGGGCGGGGAAATCTCCTGAGCCCAGGAGATCAGTCCCAGCTATTCAAGAGGCTGAGGTGAGAGAATCACCTGAACCCAGGAGATCAAAGCTGCAGTGAGCCCTGATAGCACCACTGCACTACTTCAGCCTGGACCACAGAGCAAGACCCCACCTCGAAAAAATTAAAAAAAAAAAAAAAAAAAAGTAGCAAGATGATACAATATGTTTTAAAACCTTAAGAATCTAAACAATCAGGCCAGGCACAGTGGCTCAGGCCTGTAAGCCCAGCATGTTGGGAGGCCAAGGCAGGAGGATCATCTGAGGCCAGGAGTTTGAGGCCAGTCTGGCCAACATGGTGAAACCCTGTCTCTACCAAAAATACAAAAATTAGCTGGGTATGGTGGCACACACCTGTAATCCCAGATATTTGGGTGGCTGAGGCAGGAGAATTGCTTGAACCCAGGAGAAGGAGGTTGCAGGGAGCTGAGATTGCACCACTGCACTCCAGCCTGCTCAAGAGAGTGAGATTCTGTCTCAAAAAAAAAAAAAAAAAAAAATCTAAACAATCTGATGATTAACCACATGATAAAATTACAAAAAGGAAAAGTAACACAGTGAATTCTCATACTCTCTAAAAGGTCACAAAAGAGGAATGTACTAAAACCCAATACAGAACGAAATCTCTGGACAGGCACACTGGCTCACATATGTGATTCCAGCACTTTGGGAGACCAAGACAGGAGGATCACTTGAGCCTAGGAGTTCAAGACCAATCTGGACAACATGGTGAAACCCTGCCTCTACAAAAAATACAAAATAAAAAAATTAGCCAGGCATGGTAGTGTGCGCCTGTAGTCTCAACTACTCAGGGGGTAGAAGCAGGAAGATCATTTGAGCCTGAGAGGTCGAGGCTGCAGTGAGCCGTGACTATGCCACTGTACTCCAGCCTGGGATACAGAGCAAGACCTTCTCTCAAAAATTAAAATAAAAAAGTAAAATGAGATCTCCTTTATGGAAAACAGGAATAGTCCAAAGTAAAATGGTAAAAAGTTGCATCTTACATGTCTATACAGAAGCTTTTTTAGTGTGTTTTTAAGCTTTTAACTACATATAGAAATCTAAATGAACAAGCTTCTAGAAAGCCATTCCAGGTGTGCTAACTGGAAGGAATAGATTAGACTCATCTCTTAACTAGTAGCCTCTGTTTCTAAAAAAATTTTTTAAGTGTGATAAAGCCCTTTACAAAGACATTTTTGTTTTCGTATGTAGGTTAAGCATCGCAGGATAATCTTGCTAACAACAATCATTTATCTTGCAAAACTTATTATAGACTGTACAAAGAGTAAACTTAGCCCCAACAAGTCAAATAATCACAACTTAAGAATACAAATATCCTATGTTGTTTTATACATAGAAAAATGGTGTCTTTACATACTCATAAGTATCACGACTAAATGATCAAATTTAAAAATATCAAGCTACTTCTACAAACAGCTATTTCCTCAGAAAAAAAACTGGGAATAAACAAGATTGCCTCTTTTTTCTTCTCTCAATTCCTTCACAAATTGACCCTCCTTAGAAATGTTTAAACGAGAACCCTTTCAGAATAGGTTGTTGCTTATTCTCAGTTATAAGAGAAAATGCTGAAGACCATCCAAAGAAATTAATGGCAACTTACTACGCTCACAATCATCCTTAACAGATTTTCTTTTTAATGAAGTGATTATGTTGGCACTTAAATGAGGTCTACCATGCAAGAAAAAGACTGAAAGAGTACCAAAACAAACCTGGGTTTTCTTTAGTGAGTGGTATATTTAATATACATTAACTGATTTAAGAGAGAAGGAAAAGTTAAATGAGTTTTCCCCCAAAACAACACAGATGACTGATGACCGAGTCAACTTACCTTACAGAAGAGTGTCCCTTCTCCTGATGTTTGGATTGCTTAATAACCATTGTGCACATACAGCATCGTGGGAAGGGGGTTCAAAGTATGTCCAGACTGCAGAGTAAAAAGGCCTTCTTAACCTAAAAACAAAATAACAATCATAGGAAAATTCTTTAAAATAATAATCAAGATGTCTGCACAGTCTACCTTTTGATGAATTTAAATGTCAGTGCTTTATAATAAATCTACAGAGTGGAGAAGGAACTCAGATCAACTCTTACAGAAAACAATCTTGTTACATATGTTCATCTCCAGTAAATATGATTTAGTTTCAGGACTTCCCCCTCAAAAATGCAGTTATTTGAAAAGAGCAAATAAAGAAAATAATAAATCATGTATTTTGGAATTTGGATGCAAGCACAGATTCTTCATTTTCCTCTACTGAGAATACATTTTCAGACTTGTTTCATCTGTATTACTTTTTAACTGACACCATTAGTCACCTGCACTTTCTAAACAGCATTTAATACGTGTGCATTCAATACAGTAGGTAGCCTGGGTTAAAATGAAATCTATGATGAATAAAAGGAGACTGTGTCTTTAAATGCTTTTTCTTCATATGCCCTAAAAGCATCAAGTCAATTGCTTTGAAATTGTTTTTTCTTTATGCATACACCAAACTAGATAAAACATTAACAGCCTTGCCAGGTTCCCCTTGTGAATTCTGAGTAAACTCTCTACAACTTAAAAAAAAAGGAGGAGGGGGGATGGATCTTTCTTTCTGTCAATTAAATTCCAGCTCTGTTAATTCCATTAAGGTTAAGGACACAAAGTAACTTCTATACAAAACTCTAGGAATTACATATTGGGCGAACTACTCCATTCCCCTTATGGTGAATGAGCATCACTTAAACTTTCAGACAAGAAAAGGTCAGGCCACTTAGCAACCAGACATAGAGCAGTTGTACATACTGCTGGCTGCACACCAGAATTTTCAACCAATCCAAAATAGTATAGTCCACTTTTCTCTTTTCCTCTATTCTTACGTTTTTCCTTGTCAAACTTCTTCAAGGAAGGTAAAGAGTTTGCCAACTTACCCTTGGAAATAAAATTTGTTTTAAAACTCTATTATTATTTCTAAATAAATGAGGCAGGCAGGATCAGAACAACTCCTACGAAGCAAGCTGTGAAACATGCAGAACGATCCTTATACAAATGGTTGATTCTAAGACTGGAACATCACACGGTGCCAGAAAGTAAGGAGGTGCTCAAAGGGACACAGGAGCCAAGTGAAAGATCCCTTGATGGCCAGACAGGGAACAACGTAGAGCCATACTTAAAATACTACCAAATGACAACCCAAAGTACAAAGCAGATATCAAAGTGTTCATATTGAGACAAATAACTGATTCAATAAACAAAGAAGGGAGAAACACATCTGCTGTCCAGAACTCCAAATAATTTGTATAGAAAGTCCCTCCTCAAGACGGTGAGAAACATATGAAAATATAACGTTATTAGCAGAAACTGAGTGTGGAGCATGCAGGAACTCTGTACTGCCTCTGTAATTTTTCTGCAAATCCAAAGTTTTACTACAATAAAGTTTATTTTAAGAGGCAAATCAATGTCTCCAACCACACATTGCCACAGATGAATTTGCCATCACTTTTCACATAAGCTACTTTAAGAGTGAACATCACTGGACATCTCACTTCTAAGTGTGTTTGTTCTCAGCACTTCCTGCTTCCCATAAGAAGTAAAAATCACCCAACACAGCTTCAAGCCTGTGAGAATCCTGTGGTTGTCGCTGGCTTCCAACTACCCATCACTATTTCCATAGAGGTAGCTGGAAGCGACAGGAAAGAGGACATGAGAGCTGAGCAGAATAGGAAATGATATTAATTTATTGATTATAAATATAAAGAAAAGGCCTGGTAGTAAAAGATGAAGGGGCTACACTCTTTCTCCCCACAAGAAAGATGCAAAGGCGTAGTAACTTGTGACCATTCCATATGAGCTCCTTCAATCACACAAACAAATGTCTGTGGAATGCCTGATGCGTACTTGGCATTGTGATGGGCTCTGGCCACAGGTAGCACCTCCAGGTGGTATTCCAATAGAGTTCTGCATACTTAAAATGAATTTTTTTTTTTTAATCCCTAACATGTTTAAGATTATTTTTCTCTTTTCTGACAATACCAAGTGTTACACACAATAACTACAGGTTCAAACCAAAAAAGTATGCCTTGCATGTACTAATACATCCACGTTTACCAGAAAAAAACATACACATATGTCATGGACACATGATCCCTGTCAGCTGCACTTCTTTGAATCACAACAATAATTTATTACAAAAGACCCCCAAATAGTCAAAACATCAACAAGTAATTTCCTCTTGATGTTACTTTATGAGAAAAGCACCTGACAGAGTAGAGCTATTCACGTTTGTATCAATGAAGAAGAAAAAGACTATGGAGCTTAAAAGCAAACACACTATCCAGTGGTAAAGAATGCCTATTAAAAACCACAGAGGAAGTCCAGAGATGAGAATGGAAGAAAGTCTATTTTCCCTCAGGGAGTTAAAGTTAAAAAATCTGATAGTTCATGGAAGTCACCTATAATATAACGGAATATAACAAAGGAGGTAATTTTCTAAGTTACGTATGTTCAGTGTAAGTTTTTGTGCACTTAGGTGCTACTGATACTGAGGGTACAATCTTTAGAAATTCTATTCCAGGTCTCAGTCAGAAGGAAGAAAAAAGAATCCAAACAAGGAAGACTCTTTTCCACTACATGGGGTCAAAAGAAAGCAATCTAGGCTTCCAAGCTTTGATATTACTGACCATATTAATAACTACTGATTTTGAAATTAAAATACATTACCATCTAATTTCCATATATATGCCAAGTGAAGTTCATTTAGTTAAAACCAAAACTTCTTGCTTCACGTAGCTAAAAGAAAAAAATGTATACTGATAGAACAGAGTGAAGAGTAAAATAAACGTAAAATAAAATACGTTTAAGCCCTGTCCAAAGTTAGAAAACCTTCACCAAATTTGACCATATTTCCCCAATTTCCTTTGGTATAAATGATTAGACATTAATGACTTTTTGCATATTATTTTCATTAAAAGTTCACACATTTTTGATTAAGTGTTGTAAGTGGAACTGTGCTTTCTGATGTCATGTAAACTTAGAAACAAGCTATTGGCTTGCTGCTCAAAGAAAGAAATAAGCATTTCTTTGCAAAGTAAACAAAAATACATGCTGTTAAGAAAATAAATGCAGCCAGCAACTCCTATGACATTGGATCTGAGGAAAAAAAAATTCTTCAGTGGTTCACGTTCACAAGATCTAAGAGGGAAGATGGACGTAAAAGCACTACAAGGCCTGACCAAAACGTAGAACATGGCTGAGATGCCTGTTCACAAGCTCTACTGATATGATCAGGAGCCTGGAACCCAAAATAAAGTAGAAGGGTAATTTTAGTATCATTCAGCATAGCATAGCATAGTGGTTATGTTCCAAAACAAATAAAGGTATTACTATTTCATCCAAATGACTGGACCACCATATAACATAAGGATTTATTGCCATGCACAACTTATCTAGGACTCATAAATTCCAGCAGAGAAAACCAATAATTTTCATGAAATGTGAATGAAGCAACAGAAGAAATTTTAGAATTCATTTATCCAGACCCAACTCAAAGCTTAAATCACAAGTACTGTAACGATGAGGTTCTGTCAACATTATCCTTTAACCAAGCTCTGCCAATACCATCTTTGCAGCCATGTGTGTCAGCTCCTAGAAAGTTTGTAAGAAAGGACACAATCATTCTACTTAAGGAGTGCATTCAGTTGATAATGAAATGGAAGGCTGAGAGTCAGGTACTAGATATGCTAATATAAACATTATCTGGCTTTAGACTTTTTAGGGATAGTGTGTATCTCTAGGTTACCAAAGTTAAATGTGAACGAATTAAAGAGATAGTGTAGGTGTCATAGTATTAAATAATTGTAAATGACATCAGTTTATGTATAAAGAATATAAGTACTGGCCACAGTATACTAAAGATGCATCATTGAATATCTTCAATTAAAATCAATTATTCTCCCTATGAGATTATAAATCTGTATTTGGTGACCAAATAAATTGGATTTTCTTTTTAAACCACATAATTGGCAACAGAATTAACAAAAGCTAACTGCCAGATTAAAAAATGTAAGCTACCTAACTAGCCATGTTGGTAAATACCCAAATTCAATATTGCAAATGTCTGCCATAATCTAGAACAAATACTCTCAATCATTCTAATATTAGAAACATTACAGATGCTGACAATTTATATATATTCCCTAATCTTAGAAAAACCATTAAAAGATGAGATGATCCATGAAATACTATTTAAGCAATGAGAATGAACTGGCTGAGAGCCAGGGTAAAGCCTTTTCCTCTCTTACCTTATATGCTGGACTAGCCACAGACTCCCTTCCTTACCATCTCAGGTGAAACTACCCCTTAAAAATGAAAGCACCCTAGAGTTAAATCTAAAGCAGAAAAAATATTTAACTGAGAGGCCTGGAATACAAAACACAGTACTTCATTTTTGATCTTTAAAACATACTTCAAATATTTTAGCATTTTTTAGAAGTTCTGAAGTAATCATTAGGCCATCTCCCTGGCAACTTCCATACTTACATAATAAAATTAGCCTTTAAAGGTTTCTGCTAGCTTTTACTGATGTAGTCGAGTACTCCTGATTCCCTACATACACATACAAAGGCTGCCCTAAGTTTTCACCAGGGAACAGTAACAGGTACATATTGATTCTAAATCCTATTCTGTAGAATCTCTTCTTTTGGCATCCAGTTCCCCGTCTCAAGAATATGTATACCTCAGATCCCCTTAAAAGCGTCTTTAGCTATGTCTTGAGAATTAACAAAATCAGTAAAGATACTAACTTCTTTTTGTGGAGGGCAGAAAGTCCAAAGGAACATAGGAAAACAAAAATATTAATTTCTGCTATTTAAAGTACTTCCTTGTAACAAAAATTCCCTAAACAATCTGGGATATTAAAATAACTCAGATTAACAAGTGACTTTATACTTTTGCTACTGGATTTTAGAAAAGTCATTCATTTGGCTAATTTTGCAATTAAACTTTGTATAATTTCCATGTTTATATTCCCTCTTTAGGAATTACACTAATGTCCTATGCTTACCTTCAGTGCATTTTCAGAAGCTGCAACAAAATATGGTAGTAGAAATGTGATCACATGAATTAGATGCTTAAATTTCAATCTACCAAACTCTATGTAAGGGTTTTGAAATGAGAAATCTTTTATTATAGAGTGCTAAAATTAAGAGCCAGATATGTAAGCACACCAAAAGGTTCCTTTCTTTTTAAATTCCTGAGAGTCGGACGATTAATAAGATATTATGTAAACTTTTTAAAGTTCTTCCAGAAAATGAGGTGTAACTTACAAGTTTTAAAGCCCAGCTACTTTGTGACACACAAACACACAAAAAGCCAAAAGAGTTAACTACACTTAAGTGCTTCAGGGTAACAATGTTGTCTTTATACCATTCACACTCTTAAGGTACACAGGTTCGCTTTTTAGTAGGAAATAAAATCAATTTTCTGACACTCATAAATCTCAAGCCATTAATTTACCTTCCTCTACCAAATCATTGTCAGCTCGGTAACTCAAAAGATTTTCCTGATGCAGGGAGAAGAAAGGTGATAGGAAAGAGAAAGGTGGGAGGGCAATAGTAAATTATGGTTGAATTAAAAGGGAGAGTCATTCAGAATTAACAAGCAATTAACAAGGAATTGAGGAATTCCTATGAGAGTAAGGAAGGGGGGTAGCTATGAAAAGGTCTCAAAGCCTCAGAGCAAAGTAAATGGCACAGTGTACCAAAAGATAACGCCAAACACCGAAACACAATGCACAGAGACAAAGTGGAAAAATACGTTCCCGGGGCAGAGAAGTTATAAAATGTTAAAGATCAGGCACGGGTAATGCTTTCGTTTTTCCTGGTAAACTGAGGCGGGGTTGGGTTAGGAAAGGTTGCATTCCCAGGCAACCACCCTGAAAATAATGAGGTAGGGGCCAGGAATAAACAATGGGGGAGGGGAAGACTGGTTCCTTACCTTTAGAGACGATGTTGATCAGAGGCACTGGTGCCTTCTGCTTCCCTTGTAAGTGGGTAGACCCCTTCCTGCTTTCGCGTCTACTTCAGCCAGCTCAAACCTAGAAAAACAGAAACCAGTAAGTGGGGCAGTGCCTCAGGGGTGAGGAGGGGGCTCTGAAAAAGGGGGAGCTCAGGAAAGCGACTGGAGAGTGGCAAGGGCAGGCAAGAAAAAGCAGAGATTTTCCTACCTCCTGCCGTCCCAGCCAGCCCTCTTCCCCTCCGGGGAGGTATATGACTTTACCTGTCTCCTCAGCTGCTGCTTCTCTTCCTCCTTTTAGCCTCCTCCACACTCACCAACTTCTCCATTGAAGAAATACCCTAGGCAGGGCCGGACCCTGGTGTTCCTGATCCTCCTTGGTGCTTCACGGCCCCAGCCCGGTGAGCATTCAAAAAGCCGAGCAGGCTGCCGGGCAGCCTCGGGGCAGGGGTGTAGGGAGGCAGGGAGGAAGTCCCGGCTCCGGTGTGGGGGGGGGCAGTCCCGGTCCAGGGCTCGGAACTGGGGGCTGCCGCGCTCCGGGCCGGAGGCTTCCAGCTACGGAGGGACCCAGCAGGTCTTGGGACAGCAAGGTCCTAGGTCATACGAGGTCCGAAGTGCCAGCCGTGGGGTCTCCGGATAGGGGGCTTTCGGGATGCACTTTGCACTGGGCCACCCCCGCCCCCTCCCTCCAGCACTTTGGGGTCACTGGGATGGGACCAAGCCTTCAGCAACCAATCAGCGGCCGCAGTGGAGCCTGAGCCTGGAGCCGTAAACCAGGTCCGGGGTGGGTGGGGGTGGGGGAAGTGGGGGCGACTTGGTTGGTTGGTTGCTTCCCTCTCTCCTCCTTACCCCCAGCAGCCCCCACCTTCTGTCTGCCGTAAAGCTGCCTCTGCATTCGCGACAGTTAGGGGAGGCGTGTCGACCGGGACTGAGACTCGTCTCCGATTGGTCTCACTCATCTACCCCCACGGCTTCCCTGTGGTGGCTTCCGAGGCTCCGCCCCCGACGAGAGACTCTAAACGGTTGCTAAGAGACACTGTACGCCGAACGCGGTCTTTGCGCATGCGGGAGGAGGGGCCAGCGTGTACTTTCTGTGAACTACGGTGGCCCAGAGAGGGCAGGTGTGTTCTCTCGAATGGCGGTGTGAAGAGAGTTGGTCTGAGCCAGATCCCAGGCAGGTAACCCGGAGCAGTCGCTGGGCTCGGCGGGCTGGGAGGCGTGAGTGCGGCCAAATGAGGGCCTGGTCCAGGGCTTAAGGTTGGGAGGACGGCAGGCTCAAAGAAGCGAAGAGAGGGGTGCCTGTTTCTCCGCCCCTGCTCGGCGCTTCTCAGACGCAAGTGCCCGGTCCTTGGCGCGTCTGTCCGTCCCTGAGACTCCGTTAGTTTCCAGGCTGGGAATGCCTCGCCTAGAGTGGGAGAGGGGACTCTTTGGGATGGCGACGCCGGTCCAAGGGCTCCCCTGAAGGGATGGCAACGTTGGCGGGTTCCTGCGAATGAATGGAAAGGGGGCGTGGGGAAAATGCGAGGTAGACTAATCATGACATGTTTATATTTTGTTTGCTTTTGTTTGTTTTTGTTTTTGAGTTGGAGTCTTGATCTGTCGCCCAGGCTGGAGTGCAGTGATACAATCTCGGCTCACTGCAACCTCTGCCTTCCAGGTTCAAGCAATTCTCCTGCTTCAGCCTCCCTAATACCTGGGACTACAGGTGTGTGCCACCACAACTGTCAAATTTCTGTATTATTTTTACTGGAGATGGGGTTTCACCACATTGGCCAGGCTGGTCTCGAACATTTGACCTTGGGTGATCCGCCCACGTTGGCCTCCCAGAGTGCTAGGATTACAGGTGTGAGTCACTGTGCCCAGCCTCAAATTTTGTTTTTTAACAGTTCACATATAATGTACAAGTTCAGTTTTATAACATTTACTAATTGCAGAGTCAAGAAGTTTTGAACTCCAAAAAAAAAAAGGGAAAACAGGGAGAGAAAGAAATTAATAAATAATAAGTTGTTGTGGAGAATATATTCAGTCTTGTGGCAGACTCAGCACCCATTCAGCTCATGTAGTGTGTTTGCTAAATGATAGTTAAGTAGAGAGATGGGGGGGCCTAAGAACTTGTTGGTAAGGAGCCTGGAAACAGAGTTGTCTCCTAATTCCTGACTCTCTGTATTTCTGGCCATTTAATCCTGCGTTCAAATTAAACAACAATTTTTCAAATCATTGAAATACATGATTATGTCATAGCCAAGGAACATCATATTGTCAAAGTTTCACAGAATGTATTACTAGGTCATTTTTAATTGCTTTATTGAATTGGTGCTATCAAATTTGATAATTTTTATAACTTCAATGATTTTTTTTTTGTCCTCTTTGTGTTGAAACAATTTCAATTGCAGAATATTTTTAACAAGTTAGTATTGATTAGGTTTTTAACAGATATACCTCATTTCCCATTTACTTAGTTAATATAAAGCTCAGAAAAATGGGAACATCTTTCAACATATAAATGAAATAATTGGGATAAGTATTTATGAAGCAATTCATGAAACCCTGACTCAGTCAGAATTGAGTTTATTTCTTGAGTAGGAAAAGGCTTCAACACTAGAAAAATGCCCTAGCCCCCTACAGCAATTCTGATTTAGCTGATCTCTGGGGAGTCCAAGGCTGGGGCGTTTTTCCTAGTGCTCCAGTGATGTCAGTGTGAAGGTCAGATTCCAAGGCCAAGGACCACTGCCCAGGAGGCTGTGTCCTGGCCCAGAAAGCAGTTGGTGGTGGAGCGAATGAGCAGTTTATGCTCTAGTTGGCAGTAGGCACTGTTCTGGGCCTGCAGGTGGTGTCTGGGGATCTTGGTGTAATAAAGAGGGCCACCAGAAAGACAGATGCGGCACAGTTTGGAGCCCATTATCTGCCTTGTTGCCCAACTTAGTTCAGCTGTACCGAGCAGAAAAGGGAGATGGGGCTGGGTAGAAAAATTGCATTTCAGACCTTGGTCATCCCAGCAAAAAGAATGTTGAAAGAAAGGAAGCTAAATGGAGGCTTTTGAGTTCCTTATAGTTGCGTCCTAGCTAAGGGATTTTGGTCTCCAGGGTAGTTTTCGTTTGTACTCTATCACAACCATTTTAGGATGGTACTTCAACATTTGTTGCTTCTGTTGAGTACGTTGTCCGATGTGTAATACAGTAAAGATGAAATAAGCTCAGAACTTAATCCCTGCTGTGGGTACTACTGTTTACAGTTTTTTGAATTACGTTTTTATTATAATTAAAAATTCAGAGCTTGAAAATTATGTGACATTTAAAAAGTTTTTTGGGGATCAAAATGGTACTGAAATGTACTTTGGGACAGATTTTAGGATTATTTGAGACATATACACTACTAAATTAATCTTTGGGCAGGAAGGTATTCCACAAATACAAGTACCTACTGTGTATCAAATGCTGTGCCAGTAGCTAGGCGAGAACCTAGCTTGGAAGAACCAAGCAGACAACTCTTAACTGAATTTAGTCTAGTGTGCAGACATACACAAACCATTGCACAGATCCGTTCAAGTATAGTCGTGGCACGCTCTGTGAGGCAGAGCCCCAGAGCTGGCGGGCAGACTACCGCCAGAGGACCCAGCCCTGCCAGAGAAAGTCATATTTAAGTCTAAAACAAAAGGGAAAGTGAACAGAAGAGCTTTCTGGGCAGAAGGTGAAGTATTGCATTGAGGCCCAGAGGCAGGAAGGAACCTTTCAAATCAGTAAATAAAGACATATTGACGTCCTCCTATTTGAGTTGTGTAGATGTTTTCACCATATAAACCATTTAATTTTTGCAAATCTTGGAGTGTATACTACTTGGCTGAGGTAGATAGACAATCTCATTTTATCAGTTGAAAATCAAATCTTGTCTGTATGTACAGAATTTAGGAGTTCAGTAAAATCTGGGTAGTATCACATCTGTAGACAGTTCCTAAACAGTACCCTGCCACTGGTGGTGGGTTTGTGGGGGTAGATGGAAAAGGGACAAGGCATAGAATAGAAAAGGGGAAGCCTAAGGAAAACTTTTCAGTGAAACATTTCATTCTGAAGTACCACTTAAGACATGCAGTCATAATTTAGCAACTAAGTGTAGAAAGTATCGTCATTCATATTAGTGCATTGGGGAGTTTCCATTTATTTTAAAAATGCTTAGCATTGGCTGGGCATGGTGGCTCATGCCTGTAATCCCAGAACTTTGGGAGGCCAAAGCAGGTGGATCACAAGATCAGGAGTTCGAGACCAGCCTGGCCAATGTGGTAAAACCCTGTCTCTATTAAAAATACAAAAATTGGCCGGGCGCGGTGGCTCAAGCCTGTAATCCCAGCACTTTGGGAGGCCGAGGCGGGTGGATCACGAGGTCGAGAGATCGAGACCAACCTGGTCAACATGGTGAAACCCCGTCTCTACTAAAAATACAAAAAAAAAATTAGCTGGGCATGGTGGTGCGTGCCTATAATCCCAGCTACTCAGGAGGCTGAGGCAGGAGAATTGCCTGAACCCAGGAGGCGGAGGTTGCGGTGAGCCGAGATCGCGCCATTGCACTCCAGCCTGGGTAACAAGAGCGAAACTCCGTCTCAAAAAAAAAAAAAAAAAAAAAAAAAAATAGAAAAATTAGCTGGTCATGGTGGTGGGCACCTCTAGTCCCAGCTACTCAGGAAGCTGAGGCAAGAGCATTCTTTGAACTTGGGAGGCAGAGGTTGCTGTGAGCTGAGATCACACCATTGTACTCCAGCCTGGGCAGCAGAGTGAGACTTCATCTCAAAAAAAAAAAAAAGAAAAAAATGCATAGCATTAGCATAATATGATAAAAACCTAAGGAGCTCAGATTCCTTGTCAATACACCAAGTAGATTATGCAGTGGTTCTCAAAGTGTAGTCCCTGGTTCAATTCTTAGGCCTTCTTCAGACCCACTAAATCAGAATCTCAAGGAGCGGGCCCAGCCATTTGTGTTCTCATAAGCCTTCCAGGGAATTCTGATGCTGCAGTTTGTGAGAATCTTCTCTAAATTATCTCTGAGATCTCTTCTACTATGAACACATTATGCGTCTAATGTCCAGCATTAATCTGTACTATGTTTTTTAAAAAACATTTGCCTATGGTCACATAATAGAGCTACTTGAGAAAGATACTGTTGCCAGTAGGCCAGGTCAGGTTCTTCTCTTCTGTGCGCAAAAGAATTTGGAAGGGAGACCACAGTGTAGAATGTAGAAGCTTTATTGCAGAGTTGAAGCAAGTACACCCTCAAAAGAGGTGTGCCTACCACACAGACAGGCATAATAAAGACACAGATTCTTCTATACTAAAGGAGAGGGTTTCCAGGAAATGGGCAGGCAGTTCCCTGAATCAGGGTGCCACCTTTACTTGACTAAATGTGGTTAATCCAGAACTGCCGTGGCTTCAGGTATGTGGCAGGGAGTGGGTGGTTTCCCCAGGGAAGTTTTATGGTAATGGGGCATAGTGCAGCCCAGAGTCTGCATTCAGTCAAGTTTTTGGCCATCTTGGATTTAACCAGTTGCAGCAGGCTTCATCTTTGTTACACTCTTATCTGTGCCTAAAGCAGGATGTCCTGCAATCTGTCTTCATTGTTGCAGCCTGTTGTAACAGTTCCTTTCTACTAGGGGCCAGTCGTTGTGCTAACCTTTGTGGCTCTGTTTGTATTGCTTTTAGCTGCCTGCAAGTAATCATGCCCCATTCCCTAACTACCTGCCCTAATATGTATATTTTCTGTTGACCAAGTTTATGTCAATGCTATTACACAATCCCTGTATCATTCCAGGCTTCTGAGAACAAAATCACTTCATTGTATGTGTGAATCCAGTACAGGCTTTTCATGAATCTGCCCAGCAGCTCTGTATTTGCTGGTATCTACATTCTGCCCAATTAAAGCTGAACCAGGGTGACCTCAGTCAAGTTGTCAGTTGCCAAATGAATGTGACCTCTTGATTTTGCACTGTTTCATCATTGAGAACACACCCTATCCCCCTTCAGAGGTTCAACATCTGCTAGTTTCTACTGAATTCCTGATCAAGAATCTGCTAACCAGAGTGCAGGGAACAAAAAAGAATCTGATAGCTGATGTTTTGCTCCCACCCCCTTAAAATGGGGAACAGGGAGCTTTCCTTCTCAAAGTAAATTATGTTCATTCATTTTTTTAAACAACAACTTGATCCAGCATGGTGGCTCATGCCTGTAATCCCAGCACTTTGGGAGGCTGAGGCAGGAGGATCACTTGAGGCCATGGGTTCAAGACCAGCCTGGGCAACATAGCAGGACCCTGTCTCTATTAAAAAGAATATGGAGGGCCGGGTGCGGTGGCTCACGCCTGTAATCCCAGCACTTTGGGAGGCCGAGGTGGGTGGATCACGAGGTCCAGAGATCGAAACCATCCTGGTCAACATGGTGAAACCCCATCTCTACTAAAAATACAAAAAATTAACTGGGTGTGGTGGCACATGCCTGTAATCCCAGCTACTCAGGAGGCTGAAGCAGGAGAATTGCCTGAACCCAGGAGGTGGAGGTTGCCGTGAGCCGAGATCACACCATTGCACTCCAGCCTGGGTAACAAGAGCGAAACTCCATCTCGAAAAAAAAAAGGGAAATTAGCTGAGTGGTGCCTGCTTGTAGTCTCAGCTATTTCAAAGGCTGGAGCAGGAAGATCACTTGAGCCCAGGAGTTCAAGACTGCAGCAAGCTAGGATGGTTCCACTGCAGTCCAGTCTAGGTGACTGAGCAAGACACAAAACAAAAACAAATTTATTTCATATGTAGACCTGCAAAGGAAATAAAGGAGCATGCAGGGCAGACGCTAGAATTGAGTATTACAGAGACAATGGCATTTAATTTAACCCTCCCAGCATCTGGTAAGCTGGGTCCCATCATTATGCCCCTTGAACTTAGGACACTGAAGCTTGGCAGGTAAGTTGCCCCTGCGGCGACTCTGATGTGGTGAAGCCACTTGTCTCCAGAGCCCAGTGAAGGTGCCTCGTTGTCTGGGGTAAATACCCAAGGTTTGTCGTCTCATCCCAAGGGAATTGAGGATGTGGATACACAAGACGTGAGTTTAAGAGCAGAGGTTTAATAGGCAAAAGAAACAAAATAGCTCTCTCTCTTATAGAGAGAGAGGGGCACCCGAGTGGGTCTTCCAGTTTCATGGTGAAATGCACGGGGTTTTATAGACCAGCTTGAGGAGGTGGTGTCTGATTTACTTGGGGCCTGAGAGACTGCTTGGACCAGGTGTGCTATTTGCATAGTGTGAGAAGCTGGCCACCTCACCCTAATCCTTTGTTATGCAGAGGGATTCTTTACCCATCATGGCTGGCAACATGTTGCCTGTTCCTTTGCCATACACATGTTTGACAAAGAAAAAGGAAGATGGAGCCTCCATGTTGAATATGCCTGGTCCCAGGTAGCCCTTTCCTATTGGCATAGCTGCTGGCATTCACCTACGCAACCTTTTAGCTTGCGTATCTACGCTTGCAGCTTGATTTTTCAGGCTGCTTTTTGTTAGAAAAGAAGTGATTTGGGGGCTGTTTTTTATTAAAAGGGAAACCTTGCCAAGGACTCTTACCCTATCTGTCTAAATAATTTCTTTCTAGCTCCTATGTCACCAGGCTGTTACCAATATATTACTTCGACAGAAAAATGCTTTTAAGTATGAAGTTTTTTATCTATAACTTGATTGCCAGGCTTTTCCTTCATGCCAAAAAAATCTGTCCTGTTTCAGAGTCTTAAGACAATAGTTTAATAAGAAGACAATTTATAAACACGGGACAAAGTTTGTATTCTATCTCAGAAGTAACTTGGGGACTTGTTAGAAATACAAATCATTGGGCCCCACCCCAGAACTATCTTATGGGAAACTCCTAGGGGGTAGGTAGGGCCCTGCAGTCTGCTTTCACAAACCTGTCAGGTGCATGCCACCATTTGAGCACCACTGTTTTGAGGGAAGGAAAGGATGGTGTAGCACCCAGAGGCTAGTAACAGCCAGTACCCCCTTTAGCCCTGAGGCTAAGGATTGCTGGCAGTTCCTGGAACTTGAAAGTCCAGCAGGCCTTCCACCCCTCCCACTCCAAATCTCCTGGAGCCTCTTGGGGCACTGAGGAGGGTGACGAATGGAAATAAAAGGAAGATACTGGTACATGGCATGCTGTTGGAAGGTATCTGCCCCACTTCTTTCAATAGGGGAGGGAGGTGGTCTTGTCTAACCAGACCCATTTTCTTTTTTCTGTCAAAGTTCATGCAGTTTTTGATGGAGGGAACCAGAATCTTGGAAGACAGCCTTGGTCTGGAGTGCCTCAGCTTCTGCTTTAAGTGTCCCTGAGTCTTCCTTAGTGAAGCAAAATAGATGAAGTAGCCTTTTGGGCTGTGATCAGATTTGAACCTATGGTTGAATTAGGGGAAGGCCCCCTATTGACTTTCCCAGTCTATCAGTCTATGTAGTAGCCACATCATATAAAGAAGACTAGTAATTTTTTTACTTTTAATACTGATCATGAAAATATTTTTTTTATTCTGAATTTAAACATAGACATTATCTAAAGAAAACCTCCCAAAAAGTAGTGATGTTTTTTGTCACATAAAAAGAAAGGTTAAATTACTAGGAGCTTGTTCTTTGATAATTTCAAAATTAGGCGATGGGAGAGTGTTTTCTAATGAATAGACAGTGTACTTAGACAGTCTACGTATTTCAGCTGAGTGCAGTGTCATGGTCACCTACTGGAAAGGCTGAGGTGGGAGGATCACTTGCAGTTTGAAGCTCTATTGTGCTATGCTTTCACCTTTGTGAACAGCCACTGCTCTCCATCCTGGGCAACATAGACCCTGTATCTAAATATTCTGTATGAAAATACTCTAACATGTTTTAGATACCATTCTATTCAGTTGTAGGTCTAGAGACCTTCAAAATCAAAATTCAAGTAATTTTCGTTTAGATTTTAGTTGATGCTAATGAAAAGTCCTGTACACTTACTAATACTAGGAATCCAAAGACTGATGTCTGAATTTTTTTTTTTTTTTTTCTCTGAGATGGAGTCTCACTCTGTTGCCCAGGCTGGAGTGTGGTGGCATGATCTTGGCTCACTGCAACCTCTGCCTCCCAGGTTCAAGTGATTCTCCTGCCTCAGCCTCCTGAGTAACTGGAACTACAGGCATGTGCCACCACACCCAGCTAATTTTTGTATTTTTTCGTAGAAACAGCGTATCATCATATTGGACAGGCTGGTCTCAAACTCCTGACCTCGTGATCCGCTCGCCTCGGCCTCCCAAAGTGCTGGGATTACAAGCATGAACCACTGCACCAGGCCTGAAATTATTTTTTTAATTAAACTTTTTATTTTAAGATAATTAGAGATTTATACACAGTGAAAAATCATAGAAAAGAATACAGAGAGATTCTGTATAGTCTTTACCGCTTTGCCCTTATGATAGCATCTTATAAAATGGTAGTAGTATATCACAGCCAGGATACTGACACCAACACAATCCTCCAGTCTTACTCAGATTTCCCATTTTACTCTTACTCGTTTATGTGTGTATATAGTTCTGTGCAGCTTTATCATATATGTAGGGTAGCATGTCCCCCACAAGTTCCATCATCACAAGTATCTTTTATGTTACCCCTTACAGTCCTTCCCACCAAGTAAGAGCGATTCCCTAACAGCTGGCAAGCACTGCTCTCTTCTCTGTTCTTTTTTTTTTTTTTTGAGCCAGAATTTTGCTCTTGTTAGCCAGGCTGGAGTGCAATGGCACGATCTCGGCTCACTGCAACCTCCGCCTCCTGGGTTCAGGCAATTCTCCTTCCCCAGCCTCCTGAGTAGCTGGGATTACAGGCACGCGCCTCCATGCCCAGCTAATTTTTTGTATTTTTAGTAGAGACGGGTTTCACCATGTTGACCAGGATGGTCTCGATCTCCTGACCTCGTGATCCACCCGCCTCAGCCTCCCAAAGTGCTGGGATTACAGGCGTGAGCCACCGCACCAGGCCCTCTTCTTCGTTCTTTAATGTTGTCATTTTAAGAACGGAATGATACAGTATGCAACCTTCTGAGATTGGCTTTTTTCTCCCTCAATATATTTCCCTTGAGAACCATCCAAGTTGTTGCATGTATCAATCGTGCTTTCATTGTTTATTGCTGAGTAGTATTCCATGGTATGGATGAATCACAGGTTGTTTAACCATTCACTCACTGAAGGATATCATGTACAGGTTTTTATGTGACCAAGTCTCCATTTTTCTGGATATGTGAATAAGTTTCCATTTTTCTGGATATGTGAATAAGTCTCCATTTTTCTGGAATAAATGCCCAGGTGTGTAGTTGCTGGGTCATATGACAGTTGTATATTTAGTTTTTAAAAATAACTACAAATTGTTGTCCCGAGAGGCTGTGCCATTTTACATTCTCACCAGCAGTGTAAGAGAAATCTAGTTTCTCAGCATCCTCCCCAGCATTTAGAGTCTTTTTAGCCCTGCTAGTAGTGGCATTTCACTGTAGTTTTAATTCGTATTTCTGTAATGGCTAACATGGTTAAACATCTTTCTTTGTGATTGTTTGCCATCTTTATATCCTCTTCAGTGAAATGTCTGTGCATGTCTCTGGTCCATTTTCTAATTGAATTATTTTTTTCATGTTGCGTTTTGGGAGTTCTTTATATATTCTAGGGTACTAGTCATGTGCTTTGCAAATATTTTTCTTTAAGTCTGTAGCTTGTCTTCTCATCCTCTTAATCGGGTTTTTTTTGCAGAAGAAGTTTTAAATTTTGCTGAGTTCCAGTTTATCGGTTTTTACCTTTGTGGATCATGTTTTTATGGTCAAGTCTGAGAACTCTTTCATTAGCCTCAGATCCCTAAGACTCTTCCTACATTTTATTTTCTAAAAGTTTAATTTAAATTTTACAGCTACGACCCATTTGGAGTTAATTTTTGTAGAAAGGTTGGAATTATTTTAGAGAAAGTAAAATCAAGGTCATAGGCACCCTTATTCACAGTGCCTTTAATGTTGATGAACTGTTGTTGCCTGAGAAGAACAGTGGATAGGTGGCTTTTCATGGGGAGCTTGCTGGGTTTGGTATAGCCACTAAAAATATAGTCAGCCCTCCATAGCTGTGGATTCCATTCCCGTGGCTTCTGCTCCCTTGGATTCACCAACCCCAGATCAAAAATATTTAGGGAATTGGGGGGGGAAATGGCTACAGGATGGGGTACTGGCTTCCAGGAGAACTTGCTCTGTGCTCAGAGTTGGTACTGAACCATGTATGAATTTTTTTCTTCTTGTCATTATTTCCTAAGCTCTACAGTGTAACAAATATTTATGTAGCATTTACAATGTACAGTGTCAAATATTTAAAGTAATCTTGAGATAATTTAAAGTACCTAGAAGTGTGCGTGTAGATTATATGCAAACAGTACACCATTTTGGGACTTGAGCATCTGTAGATTTTGGTATTTGTAGAGAGTCCTGGAACAAATCTCCCACGGATACTGAGGGACGACTGCACTTTGTTTTGTTCAGAAACTCACAATTCCGGAAGACCGTGTCACTGACAGCAGCTCTACCAATAACATTTGATCCTGCAAGATTTCTGATCATTAACCAAAATCAGAGACCCCTGAAGGTCTGATTACCATGCTAGCCCGTTGATTTGGGGACTTAAATGGTACTATAGTTGGCCCTCTGGATCCATGGGTTCCACATCCACAAATTCAACCAACCTCAGCTAAAAAAAAATTCAGAAATAATAAAAAAAAAAATACAGTAATAATAATAATACAAGCCAAAACAATGCAGTATAACAACTGTTTACACATCACTTGCATTGTGTTAGATATTTTAAGTAATCTAGAGATGATTTAAAGTACATGGCAGGATATGCACAGGTTATATACAAATATTATACCATTTTGTCAGGAAATTGAATGTCCATGGATTTTGGTATCCTTGGTGGGTCTTGGAACCAGTCCCCCACAGATATCTAGGGGTGACTATATAATTTTAAAAATTCAGTCAAATGGCTGTCTTGATTAACATTTCAACCTGTGGTTGCTGAGTTTCTTTTGAAAAAAAATTAATCTTAGTTTGTATTGGGAAATTGCATAGTAATTGACCTTTATTTTAGATCTTATGTAACATGTGAAAATGATTGTGAGCACTGACATACTGTTTATAGTGTGAACAGTTGAGCTATATGAGTTACAACTTAATTTGCGGTCCAATGTTGAACTATTGTCCTTGGCTTTTGGAGCACCAGCGGAAGTTTGAGGAGTGCCTTGGTAGAGTGGTGAAGGGCACAGCCTCTGAAATTAGATTTTCTGGCTTCACATCCTGACTCTGCCCCTTAAGCTCTATGACGTAATATCCTTCTGCCTTAGTTTTCTTATCTGTAAAATGGGTATGATAATTAAGTACTCCCCTCTTAAAGTTGTTGTGAAACTCACTTAGAGTAGTGTCTGGTACACAGGAGGGGCTTAATGTAGTTTAACAATTAGTATTCCTAACACAGCAATTCTATGTGAAGATGGGTGGGAAGAATGTTATTTTATATTAATAGACACATGGTTTGATTAGTCATCAAATGCAAAATTAAAATAATTTGCAGAACTTAGAAAATAGAGGCTTCAGACTAATTTTATACTTTAATACCAGTAATCCTTAGGCCAGTTGGTGTGATCTCAGCTCCTCTGCCAAGAGAAAGCACTAAGAGAAGCACTGGCCCTTCACTCCCCTAGGAAGATTGCTCCAATTGTTTGTTTCCTTTCCAGGCTGGAGAGGTCTCTCTCGTTTATCATCTATAGATGGCCTCAAAGCCTCTCAGCATCCTGTGTACCCTTCCTCAGACACTTGGGTTTATTGGTATCTCTTAAAAGCTTGGTGTCTGCAGAGTACAGGTTGCCCCAGGCTATCATGGTAATGCAGAGTGCGATGTGCAAGCCGTGGGGCATCCACTTGAGAAAAAAAGTGTGTTCGGTTAAATCCTCTAGTTTGTTTTCTTAAGGATGTATCCTTTCCTTTAATACCACAATTGCTTTAAAACACATACACACATAAAAACTACGGTTTTCAATTCCAGTGGGCTACCCACAGACATTTATTTTAAAGACAGAGTAATTAAGAGGAGTTTATGCTTGATCACAGTAGAAACAGCTTAGCATCTATTGTCATTCATTCATTACCTTCCTGGCCCCTTGGCATTTGTGACCTGTATTACTAAGATGGATATATTTTGATTTCCATCCAAGATTCCAGGCTCATCTGCTTTAAGCCTTAATTTCCCATGGGACTAGAACAGTAAGTTGATCTTTTGTTAAATTATAACATATGGCTCTTTGTCCTGGGTTTCTGAAGCAGCTCAAGAACAGCTTCAGAGCACTGAGGTAAAAGGCAGTCTTTTGTTATTTATAATAAACACTTTTCACACACCCCAGCTTATATTAATGAGGTGATTTTTTGGGACCATCTAGATGGCTACCGGATGGGGTGCTGGCTACTGGGGGTAACCAGCCCTGTGCTCAGAGTTGGAACTTTCAGCCCTACCCCATCTCAGGAAGGGGAGAGGGACTTGAGGATGAGTTTGTCACCAAGGGCCAGTGATTTAATCAAGCATGCCTAAGTAAGGAAGCCTCCATAAAGATCGGAAAGTGTTATCAGTTGATGGGTGTCCAGGTTCTTGGCATCTTAAAGAAATGCACAAACAAAGCAAGGAAAGACACACAAAACACAAAGCAAGGAAAAATGAAGCAACAAAAGCAGAGATTTATTGAAAATGAAAGTATACCCCACAGGGTGGGAGCAGACCAAACATAGGGACTCAAGAGCCCCGTTACAGAATTTTCTGGGGTTTTCATACCCTCTAGAGGTTTCCATTGATTACTTGGTGTATGCCCTATGCAAATGAAGAGGGTAAAGTAAAGTTACAAAGTCACTTACTTAGTGTACGCCCTATGTAAGTGGAGAGAATATTTCATAGATGAAGTGTTTCCATTTCATTAATTCCAGGGAGTCAGTTTGAATTAGCCTTTTGTCTCTGCCTCCATATCCTATTCTGCCTCATTTCCCCCCAGAAAGGTGTGATCCTCATAAATCTTTATGGAGGCAGAGGGGGGGACCAGTGGTCTTTCTTCTGTAACTGCTTCATGCAGGCTTAGGGCATAGTCTCTACCTACTGGGAATCACAGAACTCTCACCTTGTGTCTAGTGGAGGCACAGTAACCCTTGATGGCCAGGAGTGGTGTCTGGAACTGGCTGGAACCATTGTTGCATGATCATCTGAAGCTTGACGGTTTCTAGGTGAAGGGAAATGAATTTGGTTAAAAGATTTAATGGGAACTTCAAGGAGTGGATACCTATGCTGTCAGGAATGTTTTTAGAGATTTGCACGAGAAAAACAAAACCTAGTCTGTTCTAGGATTTATGTGTTTCCTTAACATCTTAATGCAAGCGACTACATTTTGGTTTGGTTTGGTCTGTTGGGGCCTAGCAAATGAGTTCAGTCCAAAACAATGGCCTCCCATAATTTTATTTTTTAAAATTCCCCCTTTTTGGTCAGGTTCTCGCTTAGGTAAGAGTGTGACCAAAACTTAGGGCCTTAGTGCCTCTCTGTTACCATTATTTTGGGTTTCTTGTCTCAGCACGTGATTCATAGGTTATGGTGTCCTCACGTCCGCACATTTCTTTCAGCTCTTGTCATTTCAACTAAAAAGAGACCATTTGACATTGATCGCTGTGTGCAAGCATTTAAAACCTTTGAAAGAATACAGTATACAAGGAATATTACTATTATTATTATTATTTTGATTTGAGACAGAGTTTCGCTCTTTTTGCCCAGGCTGGAGTGCAATGGTATGATCTTGGCTCACTGCAACCTCCGCCTCCTAGATTCAAGTGATTCTCCTACCTCAGCCTCCTAAGTAGCTGGCATTACAGACATCTGCCACCACGCCCAGCTAATTTTGTATTTTTAGTAAAGAGAGGGTTTAATCATGTTGGCCAGGCTGGTCTCAAACTCCTGACCTCAGGCTATCTGCTTACCTTGGCCTCCTAAAGTGCTGGGATTACAGGTGTGAGCCACTGTGTCCGGCTGAGACTATTGTTACGAGTATCAGGAGGATAATACCAAGAGTTTGGAGTATGCTCCTTACCCAGAGTTCCCATAAACCAAACTACCTAAAATCAAATAGATCAAAGAATGAGCTAGATAAAGAGCCTACTCATTTAACCAAGTAATCTCTTTGTTAATCCCCTACCAATGAATCTCTATACTTTTCATTTGCTGTTTTCTCTATAGGCCACAAGTGCCAGCAGCTGCAAAGATACTTCTCTGTTCAGCCAATTCTATCATAACTTTCACAAGAGAATTTAAAGTCTGTTGTGTAACTGTAGCCTTTACAGTAGAATTTGTTATACAGCCTATCGTGAGGAATACATTTCTAATCATTACTTCTTTTGCAGTGGAAAAGGACCATGGAAAAAGGACCTAACAAATGTTAGATGCCCTTCTAGCAATGTTCTCTTTAACTTGTGATGTGGGTTAAGAAGAGTGAACCAGTGTTCTGTTTCTGACTGATTATGAGGCAATATGTGTACCATTAAAGTTTCTCACCTGCCTTGGGCCTTTGTCTTTCATCTGTCAAAGTATAAGGTTATACATACATGAGGCTGGCTGCAAAATCCTTCACAAATAAAAGTGTACCCCATAAGTGCACACAACAGACCTTCTTTTCCCTTCTGTTGTTCATAGAGGCATAAACAAAAAGTATGCAAAGATAAGAGTCTCATACTAGTAGAAGTCTTGATCTTCGATCTTGGTAAAAGCTGTTCACATCAAGGATGCCATATTATTCTAGGGAAAGACTTCCCTGGTGAGCTTTACCTTAAGGGTTTCAGTGGGTGTACAGTTCCAAGAGTGTGGAGGGACCCTTCTCAGTTGTGAGATTATAAACCCAAAGTTCAGGGTTCCAAAGTTTTGCTGCAGTGTGGGTGGCAAGGACAGTCTTTCTCCGATGTTCTCAGAAAAGTTAATCTTCAGGTTCTAGATTGCGAAGGGGTTGATTGTCCTCTGTGAACCATAAAAAGCTTTCTCTACCTGGTGAAAATACAATGTAGTGTGTCCTCTTGCATTGGAGAGCTTTTATACAATCAGAAAACATGCATTGAAAATAACAATTGAATGAAATCCCTTTATAAATTGTTTACGTGGTCCATCGGGTGACGAAATGTACCTGAAGCTTTGATTGTTTTGCCAGGAATATGGGACCAAACATTGGTTATAAACTATTTCGGTAATTTATAAGTCTTCACACCAACGTATTTTATTTGGATCATTTTATCTTTTCTATGATGAGTTATGGAATGTAGAACTTCTAATAATAAAAGCTTTAAAGACTCAGGACAAGGTGGCCATCCTGGTTCTCTATGAGTCCATGCTTAAATAACATTAAACTTATATCCTCTTGAATACAAGTTGTTTCTCCAAATTAGGTGCATACCACTGGTAACTGATGGGTTATCACAGGTAATTTGACTTAGATCGTGGAGTTCATTCAAATTGTATATCTAAACAATTAACAGCTGGTTTAACATGAAAATTTGACAGAAAGTGTTTTCTTGGTATTCAATTCTTGTTCTACTTGGGTTAGAAATTTGGTTATTCTGTCATTTAACCCTTTAAACTAGGCAAAAATTTACATTCCCATGCTTTCTTATAGTCTTTTACCAAAAACATCTTCCACTTTTCTTACACACCTTGCATGTAAAACTGTTTCTTCAGTAGTCCTTTTTTTTTTTTTTTAGACGGAGTTTTTGCTCTTGTTACCCAGGCTGGAGTGCAATGGCACGATCTCGGCTCACTGCAACCTCCGCCTCCTGGGTTCAGGCAATTCTTCTGCCTCAGCCTCCTGAGTAGCTGGGATTGCAGGCACACGCCACCATGCCCAGCTAATTTTTGGTATTTTTAGTAGAGACGGGGTTTCACCATGTTGACCAGGATGGTCTCGATCTCTTGACCTTGTGATCCACCCACCTCAGCCTCCCAAAGTGCTGGGATTACAGGCTTGAGCCACCGCACCCGGCCCCTCTTCAGTAGTCTTAATTACATGTTATGTTGTTAACTCTTAGCAACTTTTACTTTTGGTGCAAACCTTGATAAGTTTGGGATTTTAATTACGTACTATGTGTGGAGGAGCCTAGAACCCAGACAGAAATGCAGATAAAGTCTGACTATTTCCAATGTCTAACTCCATGTGTCCCAGGACTTACCTACCTGTAAAACAGGCAAGTTGTATAGTTAAGAGTCATAGTGGCATTTATGAAGCATTTAGGAGGACTAATCATCTTTAAATTACACATTTCTTGCATAAATTCTTTCATAAATTCTTTCATGACTTATACAGACCATCTGTGGCATGCATAGGCTTTCTAACCTGTCCTAAACATTCCTCTTTTAAACAACCAGTTACTTCACTTTAGGACAAGAATTTATCATACAGGATCCTTTCTTATATAAAATCTCTTGTACTTATAACCATCTTTGAATAGCTAAAGGGCTTGGCTAATATCACATGTCCCCAGAACTTATCTAGAATCTAATGCTCCAAAATGAATGATTTTTAAAAGTCAAAGAAGCAACGCCAGGTGCAGTGGCTGATGCCTGTAATCCCAGCACTTTGGGAGGCCGAGGCAAGTGGATCATGAGGTCAAGAGATTGAGACCATCCTGGCCAACACGATGAAACCCCGTCTCTACTAAAAATACAAAAATTAGCTGGGCATTTGGCACACGCCTATAGTCCCAGCTACTTGGGAGGCTGAGACAGAAGAATCGCTTGCACCAGGAAGGTGGCAGTTGCAGTGAGCCGAGACCGTGCCACCGTGCTCCAGCCTGGGAACAGAGCAAGATTCTGTCTCAAAAAAGAAAGAAAGAAAGAAAAAAGTCAAAGAAGCCGTTTATAACCTTAAAGCACTTAGCAAATATAATAAATTTTAAAAATATGACTGGCATAATTTATATTTATATAATTTACATAAATATTGATATTTATAAACACCAAATGTTTATATTTATGAAAACATTTTTATTTTACCAATAACCTTTAAAACTGTCTCTATTTCCCAGATATTACTTAAGTCATAGGAACTAAGTGGTAGACATTACACTTCTTACTTTTCTGACAAAATATTTGATTTAAGCTTTTATTATTATTAAACCAATTAATTAAAGCTCTTTCATATTACAGACACAACACATATAAATACACAGATAAAAGATAAAAGCTTCATTCCCTGAGCCACCATTGTGAAAAGAGAAAGTGTAGCCACATGGTTTTAAGGTCAAGCTCCCAAGGACATGACAGACCAGTTCTCTGGGCCTTTGGGGCTCTAGGCACACATTTTATCCTAAGGCACCCCACTTTATGAGAGAACAATACAGAAAAACACAAAGCACACCAGATTCACTATAGCTTAAGACCAGTCTCAGAATTCCTGTTGTATTAATTAAAGCTTTATAGAGGAGATAAACAGTGATGTTCACCTTTCATTTAAACAGTTTGCACAAAGAGAGAGAGACCAGAGTCTGACTAGTAAGAAATTCTTGCCCTTTTGCCGGCATGCCAGGTTCTGGGTTCTTTCTCCCTGAGCGGCCCTAGTGACCCTGCTTGATGTATGCAAACAAACACATTCCCATGAATTAAGAATATTCACAAATAGTTTACAAGTTTTGGAGGAATTAGGCAGAGAGAGAAATGACTCAGATTCTGCTTACAAAAATATAATCAAGATACTTCACCGAAAAAGTTAGTTTAAGGTTAAAAAGCTGGTGTGCTCCATTAATTCCTGCAGGCCAAGGAATTTTAGATAAATGGGACAAATGGTGGCTTTCTAGAAACACGTAAGAAACAAAATATCCACAGAACCAAATAAAAGCCTTCCCCTTAGGAACTTAAAAAAAATTCATGGTTTTGTATACATGCATACACAAGCAAAGCCCAGAGGAGAATAAACAGCAAACAAATGAAAACTAAAAACAAAAAACAGGAAACCAACCCTAAATTTTCCTACTCAGTCTATCCTGGAGGTTACAATGTTACCCAAAAAACCCACATAATGATTATTTTATTACTAATACACAATTACATTTCCTTAAGTTCACCAATGCCATTATACATCCTGTGCAATCAAGAAATTTGCTCTCAGCACATGACCAATAAGTACTTCAGTGCCAGCATTATCCATGCAAAACAGTAAATATAGTGTGAAGCAATGTGAGCACGTATGTGAAATTTGGCTCCACACTAAATCTGGCTTCAGGCTTGACTACATTTAAAGAAAAAATTGCCAAACTGCTGATGCATTTCTTTATGACGTTTTATTTTAATCAAGAGTACGAACTTTAACTGAAAACATTAGTTAGCCAAATGTCTCCAATTCTCTATCAGGTTTTAAGTAATATTATCATCTAAAATTTTTCCACATCTTTCTCCCCTACTTACTGGTTTCTTACTAAGTTGTTTCATAAATAACCTTTTCACATCTGTAATCTTAACTAACTTTTAGATAACCTCTGAGTTACACAAAATTATTCATTTTCTCACTAATAGACTTTTTGGCACATTTTGTTTACAGAATGATGTGTTAACTAGAATTCTTAGTAACCTAACAACTTTAGCAAAACCCCTAAAAGCAAGAAATCCTGTGCCATCAGATGTGGGCATCCCATATCGCAACCCTTTCTTTATTGGAAATGACCCAGATATTAAATGAGCATCAAAAATAACTTTAAGCATTTAATTTACACAAAAAGTTTACCTAAAAATTTATCCCATTTACTGTGCTCAATTCTTTCAGCTTTAACAAGGGAGATGTGAGACATCAGTTACCATATGTAAAATGAACATTAGTTCAGTCCGGAAAAGTGGGACAACTCCAAGCAAGGAGGAGGCTTCCTGGTCACAGGTAGGTGAGAGACAACAGATGCATTCTCTCTAATCAGAGTTTCTGATTAGCCTTTCCAAGGGAGGCAACCAGATATGCCTTTATCTCAGTGAGCAGAGGGATGATGACTTTGAATAAAATGGGATGCAGATTTGCCCTAAGCAGTTCCCAACTTGAATTTTCCCTTTAGCCTAGTGATTTTGGGGGCCCAAGATATTTTCCTTTTGCAGAGTTCTCTCATTTGTCAAAAAAGAAAAGAAAAAAAAAAAAAGCCACGCAAAGCAAGATCATTTTGTTTTGGCTGGGTCTATAATTTTATAATCTTCTATGCAAAACACTGACATCTCAAAATATCTAGCAAAGACAAACATAAAACCAAACAAAAAATGTGTGCTGACAGTTCTGAAGGCATTTCTGTTTTTATTTTACTAATAATTTCAAAGCCAGCTTGTTTAGTAAAGTTATACTTAACTCATATGAACTTGAAGATTGCTTAGACTTAATTTATGAGCACTCTTTTACTTATAAGCCACTTTGGTAAACACAACATATAACAATAAATGTACATACAAATAAACACATCTAGACCTGTATACACATACATGAACGAAGATCCAATAGCTTGGAACTCTAGCTATGACACGGCAATACAAGCTCACTGTTTTCACTTTGCTTGCTGCACTAGATAATCCAGTGATGGCTGGGAATCAAAATTTTGGGTAAAGCTGTTTCCATGGCAGTTTGATTTTTAAAGGCCAAACCTCCCCAGACTCCAAAGAACACTGTGGCCAAACAGCACCAAAGGAGAGCATCACACTTTAACCAGGCCCCTGCTTAGAACAGCAGCACAAACGCCTGGGCACATGCAATGCTATCCCACTTTCTCGTTCAGCAGCGAACTCCAGATTCCAAACAATACTGGGGCCAACCAGTATTGCAACTGCAAGAGAAAGTTCTAAAGAGAGTTTAGTACTAGACTTCAGAACCTCTGCCAAGGGTGTCCCCTTTGTAGAGGTTGAGGTCCAGAAGATCCCCTGGGGTGTCCCCCTTTGGAGACCTCTCTGACCTTAGATGGGCACTGGTGCCGCTTTGCATACTTTCCCTACAGAGGGGATGACTTACTATGAGCTTTCCTTTGCTACCTGTGTATAATCCCAACTTTCAGCATCCATATAATTTGTTAAGGCCCCACTCACCCACGTTTCTCATTCCACAAGAGTTACAGCTATGAACTGTAATGACAGGAATTGGAGGCTGGGTGGGCTTCTTTTGTCCTTAGCCAGTCGCCTACGGGAAGGAAAGAATTTAGCATAAGAAAAGGTTTAAGTCACCTGAAACGTGCACCACATGTAGGGATCAGGGACCATAACCAGGAAAGATAGGAAAGAGTGTTTCAGACTGGCCCTGGCCAGAAATCTGCAGTTGCCTCTGTGTTTAGCTGCTGCCCACCAAGGGTCCTGAGTTGGAAAAGAAAAGAGAGAGAGAGAGAGAGAGATGCTCTTTTATGGAACAGAAAGGAAAAGGTGAAAAATAAATCCCAAACTTTGGGCTTACCTCCTAGCCAGCTCACCAAAATGTGTTACTGGTTGAAGGGTGTCCAGGTTCTTGGCGTCTTTAACAGAATTGGGTAAAATACGCAAACAAAGCAAGGAAAGAATAAAGCAACAAAAGCAGAGATTTATTGAAAACAAAACTACACTCCACAGGGTAGGACTGGGCCTGAGCATAGGGGCTCAAGACGCCTATTATGGAATTTTCTGGGGGCTAAGTATCCTCGAGAGGTTTCCATTGATTACTTGGTGTATGCCCTATGTAAATAAAGCAGACGAAGTAAAGTTACAAAGTCATTTACTTAAAAATTGCTTAGACTCACCGAGTACACTGTAACTCGGTATACGCCCTATGTAAATGGAGAGGATATTTCCTGTCACAGCTGAAGTGTTAACATTTGATTTCGTTCTAGGAAGTTGGTGTGAATCAGTCTTATGTTCCCTGTCTCCAGACCCCATTCTCTTGCCTGAGATGGGCAGGTCAGGTTCAGAGAGCTTCTGGAAAGCTGAACATATGGAGCTTCCTAGAGAGTAGCCTTCCCAGAGAAAGCATGGAAGCTCTGTGCTCCTTTCCCAATACCTCACCCCATCTATCTATTTACCAATATCCTTTGCAGTATCCTTTATGATAAACCGGTAAACATATATGTTTCCCTGATTTCTGTGAGCTGCTATAACGTATTAACTAATCAAACGCAAAGGGGAAGTTGGGGAAAGTCCAGTTTAGAGTTAGTTGATCAGAAACACAGGTGAAGCACCCTGGGGCTTGCAGTTGGCATTAGAATTGTGGCTGAGTCTTCAATCTATGTGATCTGATGCTATCCCCAGGTAGACAACATAGAATTGAACTGGAGGACGCCCAGGTAGTGCTCTATGCAGGGTTGCTCTGCTTGCTGGCTGGCTGGTGGTGAGAAATCCTCACACATCTGATGTCAGAACCGCACCATAAGAGGATAATGGAAGAAACTGAGTTTAATTCTTCCTTTCATAACCCCGTAGCTTTTTTCCCCCCTCTGTCTCTAAAGCCTCGTTTTGAGTCTATATTTCTTAAAGTTTACAACCTTTCAATCTAATTTCTCACAATAACTCTTATCAAAGAACCGAGGTCCCACCATGAGAGAAAACAGCCCATCTTCCCCCTGAAATATTTATTTACTGGCATTCACTTTGGCTGGTGTGCTAAAATGATTGAGCCATATGCAGTTGTCCTTTTTGTGGGTTGAAACTGGGTCAAATAGCAATTCAGTCTCATTTTGATAAAATGTAAGGGCTTAGTGACCCATAGGAATATTATTGGAAGTACTTTTATTGCTATAGCACTTACATAAAAATAATTCCATTTGTTGCTGAAATTTTTACTAAAAGAGTTGAGCGTGTGGTAGTAAGTAAAATAAAATATTCTGTTGTAAAGTGTCATTGGTTTCATTGAGAAGAAATGTTTTTATAACTAAAATACAAAGTGCAATGGAATTAGACTTTGAGATAGAACATAAAGACTAGTTTCTGATGTGCAACAGACAAGATGTATCAGGCAATTAAGGAGATCATTTTATTCAGGCAGTTGCAATAGGGAGAATGTTTACTAATGGGAAACCTCTCAAAGAGGAAGGAGAAAAGGTAGAGAATAATAAGACAAGGGAGTCAGTGAGGAAGGGTGGAAGTAGGTCCTATATGGGAATTATAGACAGTGGGTTGGTCCTTTCTGGTTAACCCTTTCTTGGAATAAAAAAGGGTATGGTGGTTATCCCTCCTGGCCTTCTGAGAGCACAGGACTGAGATAAAGTACAGCACTGTCAGATGGGACATTACTCACATTTATGTTCATCAATCGTGGGATGCATACCACAGTTTGAAAGTGGGATTCAGAGAATACCTATCAAAAGTTTCATTCATCACTGAAATCTATAGGTTTCTTAATGTTTATTTCTTCATGAAAGGACCAAAACAGGGCAGCTTTTTGTTGTGGCGTGATCAACAACTGAAATTCCTTAGAGACTAAATCGGGGAAGAAGCCAGCCATTAAAGACTAACACTAGGATAGTGGGCCATGTTGTAGACGGAAGACCCAGTATAGTGGTAGCCTTCTGAAGTTTTTTGGAATAAAGCTGGGAAGGGTGTCTATAAATGGGCCAGGGCAGAGAAGTCTAATTTTATTAAAGGGTAGATTTCAAGAGCGCAAAATCACAACCCATATAAAATGACCACATATCAAAGATTTTATTTACCTTATTAGTCAGGGAACCAGGCACAACCTGTTTAAAGGAGCAGTAAGAAAACCACAAATCTGCATGGGGTGAAGGAATGTTAACATGAGTTTACAAATGGAAGCAAAACTGATTTTTTTCCACTGGGGAAAGGGTTGCCTCTTTACCAGACAGTTATTCACGTATCTGTGGACAAGAATTATTTGCCCTCTCGTCTGTTACCTACAGTTTAGAGGTGTGAAATAGCTCAAAGGCAATGAAAGGCTCAAAGCCCCCTCCTCCCCAAGGTCAGATCATTCCCAGAGGCTCCAGCATTCCATTGTCATGATATTCAGCAATCTCTTTTGCTTATGCCAAAGTCCTAAGTTTTTTCTTTCCATACTCCCTCTATAGTAGCTACTTGCTGCTTCTGATATTGATTCAATTTAGATTGGAATTTCATCAGCATCAGCAATAGCCATAATCTAGTTTGACCGTATGGCAGTCTAACTTTAAAATTGTATATATAAATTGGAGGTGAAGGTTAATGGATTTGAATTAGCTCAGCGGTTCTCAACTGGAGTGATTTTATCCCCCAGGGGACATTTGACAATGTCTGCAGACATTTTTTGTTTGTCAAAATCTGGCAGGTCAGGTGGGACGTGCTTTGGGCATCTAGAAGGCAGAGGTCAGGAATGCTGCCAGACGTCTTAGAATGCGCAAAGCACCCTCAACTACAAAGCTATCTGTCTCCAAATATTAATAGTGCCAAGGTTAAGAAATGCTGATTGCCATTGAAAACTGTTAGAGGAAAGTTCAAGTTTGTGCTGCGTTAAAATTAAACATAATTTTATGCTCTTAAATCTCTACGGAAAGCATACATTTCATTGTTATGGTCTTGAAATAATGTTCCTGTTACAATTTTCCATTCTAGAAATTAAGCAGTCAGCATTCCCTTTAACTTAAGAGACTTAGTGATTAAGTGGAAACAGTTGCTTTCTCTTGTAATAAATGTGTAGCACTTAGAATTTTTAAATTACTTTTCCTATTTTAGGTTTCACTGAAGAAACATCTTAGAGATTTATCGCACTTCTCAGATTTAATATTTACAACTTGGAGTTGTCAACCTTCTTGTAAGACACATTTTGGAAGTCAAAATGAAAGTTTTCTGTGAAGTTTTAGAACGGTTATACAAGAAGGTACTTCTTGGAGCCACACCTGAAAATGACAGCCACGATTGCGTCTTTTATCTCAACCCAGCAGTTTCAGAACAAGATTGCTCTATGGCCACCTCCTCAGAACAGGCAAACACTGGTATCCAGGGCCGGCATCAGCCCATCTCTGTCGGTTTGGCTTCCATTGCTGTAGCACCCGCATGTTTGAAGAGCAACTGTCAGATGAGCAGTTCCAGAGAAGTAGTGCTTCTTCAGTTGACAGTGATCAAAGTAATGATGACTCGAATATTGTCTGTTAAAACTGATTTCCATGCAAAGGAGAAATACAGAGATATCATTAAAATTCTCTTAGAATCAGCCAAAGTCGATTCTAAATTAGTAAGCCATTTATTTTTTTAAAGATCTCGATAATTAAAATAAAAATGCTAACATTCAGCAGTAATGGTTAATTGTATTTGTTTTCTTGTAGATCTGTATGTTCCAAAATTCAGATAAATTGTTATCTCACATGGCCGCACAGTGCCTTGCATTGCTTCTATATTTCCAATTGAGAGAAAAGGTAAGATAAGTCATCAAAGTATGTTATTATCTCTCTTTCTTAATATTTTTTTAATTTAGGTCTCACTGTGTTGCCCAATCTGGTCTCAGACTCCTGGGCTCAAGCAATCCTCCTGCCTCCGCCTCCCAAAGTGCTGGGATTACAGGCAAGGACCATGGCACCCAACCTACTTCTCTTATAGTTTCTTTTCTTCTTTCTTTTGAGATGAAGTCTCCCTCTGTTGCCCAGGCTAGAGTGCAGTGGCGTGATACTGGCTCACCACAGCCTCCGCCTCCTGGGTTCAAGCTATTCTCCTACCTCAGCCTCTGGAGTAGCTGGGACTACAGGTGTGTGCTACCATGTCCGGTTAGTTTTTGTATTTTTAGTAGAGATGGGATTTCACTGTGTTGGCCAGGCCGATCTCAAAACTCCTGACCTCATGATCTGCCCACCTTGGCTTCCCAAAGTGCTGGGATTGCAGGCATGAGCCACCACACCTGGCCTCTCTTATAGTTTCTTTAAAATTCTTTTTGACATTTGATTTTATTCTTCAAATATTTGTATTAAGACATTTGCTCACATAATAACATATGTAAAATCGTAATGCCTCAGCATAATGAAAAACAATATAAACAAATTCAGAGTCAAGTTTTTTTCTTATCTCTGAATTAGTTAATAAACAAATGAAACATCTACTGACTTTTCAACTAGAATCTCTTGCTTTTTTCAATAACTTTTTGTCTGAATAGAAAAAGTGATGTTAAAGTAGAAAATTTGGAAAATAAAGCATGAAGAACAAAATAAAAAATTCACCACTTAGAGATAACACTGCTAACATTTTCCTATTTCATTTCTATTTTCTTTCTATGGCATATTCATTTTTTTTTCTTAAATAGGATATTTCTGTTTCTTCTCTGCCACATATCTTACTTCTTTTGGGCAAATGAGTAAACAGTGTGGTATGCAGTTATATTATATAAAGAAAATACTGTATTTTAACTACCTTATTTTCTCACTTGTAGATAACCTTAAGTAATTCCTGGATTGCTTTTTGCCAGAAAAATCTTTCTGAATACTCTGAGAGTAATAAAGCAATATACTGCCTCTGGACTCTTACAGCAGTAATAAAGGAAATCTTTAAAGATTCATGTTCACAAAAAACAGGTATGGTTTATGTTGCCCTATAAACAATCGTCATCTTTCTTCTGGGAGCACTGTGTTTATAATGAGGAATGAAACTTACTTTAGAACATCTGATCTGTCTTAAAGTATGAAAAAATCTCTTCTCGTATATTTTGATAGAGGATAACTTTTTTTTTTTTTTTTTTGAGACAAGTCTTGCTTTGTTGCTCAGGCTAGAGTCCAATGGCACAATCTCAGCTCACTGTAACCTCTGCCTCTTGGGTTCAAGTGATTCTTCTGCCTCAGGCTCCCAGGTAGCTGGGATTACAGACGCCCGCTGCCAAACTCAGCTAATTTCTGTATTTTTAATAGAGACAGGTTTTGCCATGTTGGCCACAGGCTGCTCTCAAACTCCTGACCTCAAATCATCCACCCGCATTGCTCTCCCATAGTGCTGGGATTACAGGCATGAGCCACCACGCCTAGCCATAAAATGAATTTTAACTGTGGTTATTAGCCGTTAATCTGTGTCACCTCATGTGTTAATGTTAGAGGTAAACATTCCAAATCTATTTTTCCATCTTATAAAGTGATATTTATAAAAACTAAATTGTAAAATTGTTTGAAGGAGACTGTTTTCCCTGTTTATAATTCCTGTTTTTATAATTGCAGAAATTCTAAAGCAGTTCCTGACTCATTTCAATACGATTTTTGAAGCATTTTACAATTCCTTATTCTCTCAGCATTTTGAAAACTGCCAAGATACGTCTAAAATAGTGAACATCCTGATGTGTTTCCTGGAGTTGCTTGAGCTTCTCATAGCCTCCAGAATCTACCTGAAGTTACATTTCACTTCCCAGAGGATTTTATTTTTGAAGCCAACTTGCGTGCTAGAAGTTATTACCTGGCCTATTCAGGCTTTTGTCAAAAGAAAGTTCATTATATTCCTCAAAAAGTGCCTTCTCTGTAAAGTGGGCGAAGACCTTTGTAGTGGATCTGTGCCTGCCTTAATGCCACCAGACCATCAGGTAGCGGTGGACATGCTGGCATTAGCTAATGCTGTTTTGCAAGCTGTGAATTCAGGGTTGTTGAAGACACTGTCTGTTCATGGAAAACATTCCTTTTTTGGAGGTGATGAAGTTCAGCCTGGATGTGAACATATCTTTGGTCCAGATCATGTGATCCTTAGAGCAGCAAGCTTAGTTATAATGAAATCCTTAGAAATCAAGTTTCAAAATTGTTCTTCGGCAAGTGAAATGAAAGGTAATTCTCCGAACTCCTTTTGTATGCAGTGTGTAATTATTTACTGTATAAGTACAGTAATTCATAATTATCAAATCTCAGGACTGGTATAAATTCCACTAATTTAAGCTATATGTTATCCTATTTATAACTTACTACACTTTCCGAAAAAAAAAAGAGAACTGGATTTACCTTTAAGAAACATGGCAGCTTTTTGTGGCCTCAAGGAATTTGTAGAGCCTAAGGAATGATTTAGGTTTAAAAAAGAATTGCTGATTAGTCTTCTCAAGGTAAGTGATGGAAATCAATTCATATTCAAACATTTATAGTATTTTATTTATATTCTTCTTTTTTTTAATCTAAAGTGCAGGTACACAACCATGGGCCACTGCAGCCCTGACCCCCCTGGGCCCAGACTAATCCTCCCGTCATAGCCTGGCAGGCCCCAGCCTGGGAGGTCAAGGCTAAAGTGAGCCACGATCCATAGCACACCTGCACTCCAGCTCTGATGCAACAGATGGAGATCTGTCAGAGAGATTAAAGAAAAATGTGTTCACTCCCACTTATATGTTTGTTGTTATTATTGTTTGTCATTTCTTTGTTATTATTATGTTTACTGTTTATTTATTTGGAGACAGGGTCTTGCTCTGTCGCCCAGGCTCACTGCAGCCTCAACATGTTGAGCTCAAGCGATCCTCCTGCCTCCATTTCCCCACCCCATTTATATTAATCCTTCATACTGTTAGTATTTCTACTGACATAGATTTTTGAAAATTAGATACTGAACTGAAGGTAATATATGAGAAATCACATTGACAAAGAAATTGTTACATATATAATTTCCACGATAGTAACTCAGGAGTTCAAAGTCTTCCATTTCACTTGAGGAAAATGAATAGTAAATGTCTCTAAACAAGCAGCATACAGATTCAGTGAAAAGTTTGAATTGTGAGCAATGACATCACTGAATTGCTTTTGATATAATTTAGCTTTTAATAACTACACATTACTTATAATTCTGTGCAGTTATAATTTGTAACACTAGATGGCACCTGTTATATAATTCAGTTTTAAATTATAGTTAAAACTCCCTAAAATGTTGTTTATTTTTGTGCTTAATAGTAGTACTTCTATGCTCTAAACAAGCAAACAATATGTTTTTCTGTTATTTTGAAGACAAAACGGTTTTTGCTCGGTTGCATTCTTGCCTCTAGTCACAGATAACTCTGGCATCTGATGAAGTGATCTCTGTTGTCTGCTCATTTATCTGTTTTTAGCAAGAAACCACATAACTTTTATTTCTAAGAGACAGTTATTTGGCAGTTGTTGCGAATACTTGATCTAGCTGTACATTTTGCACGTACGCACTCTGGAATGAGTGACTTTTCTTTCCTGAGCCTCATTTGCCAAAGAGAGATGATTCCTAACTGATTCCTGATGACTTTTTGAAAGTGAATTAGGATAATTGCATCTTAAGGTACTTTAGACGCTGTGAGTTTATATATAGGCAAGGTATTATTAATGTGTTCATCAACTGTTGCCTACACTTTGAAATTTGCATTTTTTAAAGTTGACTTGCAGAGGTTCATGTCTGAGTTACTGACCTTCTTAAAGCCTCACCTTCAGCCCTCTCTGCAATTACACAATCCGTGCAAATGGCTGTCTAGGGTTTTCATAGAACAAGACGATGACATGCTGGAGGCTGCCAAGGCATCACTGGGCATCTACTTAACACTGACCAGGTTAGTGTATTTTAGAATATTATTGAACTGCCTTCAAGTCAGGAAAGCAGAAGACATTTCTGAGAATGTGTTGGGCATGTTATTTACTTTGCATCATTTGGGGGGAAACATACTGTGGTTTCCTCCTAAGTTCCTGTTCCTTTCATTAAACCTGACTTACATGAAAAGGAGACTGCATTTGCATCACTATGAAAACTTGGCTGACTGGGCAGATCTCAGGTAGTATAACTAGATTGGGACCTGAAAACATGGCTTCTGATTCAGTCTCCAGTAAGTCAGTACACTTCTCTGAATCTTGATTGTTGTTAATATAAGACCTCTTTTGACCCCTAAGACTTGCTTTTCCGTATTAAGCTTCAGTAGCCTTTGTAAAGGTGAATACAAACTTAGAAATAGTCGAAGGAGCTGTTCTGAATATTCATTTTAATATTCAGTCAAATTTGGGCTGATACCTTCTTGAGGCAAGTGTCTGAAATTGGTTAAGTTCATGTACTGATGATTTATACTGATTGTTTCTGCTCCATTAAAATAGCTGTACTTGGGATAATATCTTCTTGTGGCAAATAGCTATAATTGGTTATGAAGCTAATAACTGATGACCTTTCCCAATGTTTCAGCTTCTGCTTTATTAAAACCCTAAAATATTTGCTTTATTTCCATTTCTTTCTTGGCCTGGGAGAAAGGGATTTCTTGCTAATGATCTGTGGTGCAGCGTTGTGCTGCCAGTACTTACTTGTATTATGACACTGCTGGCAGTGGCTGCTTTTAGACTCTAAGTGTTTGGGGCCAATTTTCAAAAGGTTCTAATCAAGAACACAAAATTCCTGCATGTGATTTGAATTAGGTTCAAAACAGTCAAATACAAATTCAGTCTGAAAATGCACATGCCTGTAAGAGTTTATCTCAATTGTACTCAAAGTTAGCTTTTTACTCCTCAGGAAGTAGAAACCCCTGAATTAAACTTAACTTTGTATGTGAATTTCCCACTTTTTAATTCCAGTTCAGTGTGTCCAGAGAGGCATGTGCTTACAACATACATACTTTTTTCACATGTAGTTGTATTTGTTAAGATTTTTTTTGGTTGTAAATTATAGAAACCAACTCAAACTAATTTAAGAAAAAAACAGAATTTATTGGCTCATAACTAAGAGTTCTAAAGGGTCAAGTTGGGGTCAGGTATTAACTATATGTACAGGGACTCTAACCATGTCATCAATTACTTCTCTTTTTCTCTGTCTCAAAGCTTTGAATTCATTCTCAGGCATGGCAACCGGCAGTTTAAGGCTTACCTCAGCCTTACAGTTATAATCTTCCACAGCTCCAGCAGAAGTCCCAGGGGCAATCTGATTAGCCCACTTGGGTCACAGAGCCTTGTCAGAACCAGTCACTGTGGCCAGGAGCATGGAGTGCTCTGATTGGCCAGTCTGGGTCACATGCCCACCCTTGCTGAGGTGGGTAAGGAAAGAGGTTTAGGAATTATCTTACCACATGAAATTGGTTACCTGTAAGAATGAGGAATTCTGATGTCAAGAAAAAGGATGACAGAGAACTTTTATTGGGCAGACAAAAGCTAGAACTGCCAAAGTCAGTGGATTCTGCTTTACTGAGTCAGATTTATTTAGAGCTTATGGAGAAAGGAGTGGGTCTTGAATTTTTTTCTTTTAATGCATAGATTTAAAAGTAATCTAATAGGTTAATTTGTGTTGTATGAATTATATCTGTTAAAACTGTTTATTTTTATAAAGTCCTTAATTTGGATGCTCCATTATCTTCATTTTCAGAGGATGTGAAGCCACTGAAAGCTTGACCCAAGGAAAGGAAATGTGGACCCATCACACACATGAAAATGGCTATAATCCTCACTGTATTTTCCTGTTCTTCTTAGGAAATATAGGATTTGATTCTACAGTTCTTCTTGACTTTTTGATTTCATCAGAAACCTGTTTTCTTGAATATTTCGTTAGATATTTAAAATTACTACAAAAGGACTGGGATAATTTTTTCATCATTTGCAGTAACTTTGATGCAGCTGAATCTAAATATGACATGAGTACTTGTGGCTGTGTCCCCTCACTTGTCCAAGACCAAAGCACCAACCAAACAATACCCCATCGTTTACCTGCTCCTCATAGTCACGTAGAGGTGTGTGCTTGCCACTCTCAGGCTTCTGATGCTCCCTCTGAACCACTGAGAGCTGTGACATCCAAAGGGAATCACCCCATGTACACTCCTAGTCTGTCTTCCCCACCGGCGTCTCAAAGTCTGGTAGATTATGACAGCTCTGATGATTCTGAAGTGGAGTCCACAGACCAGTGTCTAGCTAACAGTAAACAGACATCTTTACACCAACAAGGAACTAAGGAGATTAAGGACACAGCTGTGACAAGCAGGGATGAAAAAGAATTTAGCCGTGAGCCTCCATCAAGGCCTCTGGTTGTGAAAGAATTGGATACAGCCTTCTCCTTTGGTTGTGAAGTAGTCCCAAATGATGTACTCTCTGCAGTGGGAATATTTTACAGAACAGTTAAATGCTTCAAAGAACTACAAGGTGCCATCTGCCGTTTGCAAAAGAAAAATCTTTTCCCATATAATCCAACTGCACTTATGAAGTTGTTAAAATACATAGAGGTGATAAGTAATAAAACTATGAACACTTTGTAAAACAATTTTCAGGAATTGTTTTTTCTTAATATAAATTGTGTCTCAATGAGATAATAGTATGAAACAATCACCACAAAAGGGTTTTCTTTTCTTTCTTTCTTTCTTTTTTTTTTCTTTGAGATGGAGTCTCCCTCTGTCACCCAGGCTGGAGTGCAGTGGCATGATGTTGGCTCACTGCAACCTCTGCCTCCTGGGTTCAAGCAGTTCTCCTCCCTCAGCCTCCAGAGTAGCTGGGATTACAGGTGCCCGCCACCACACCCAGCTAGTTTTTGCATTTTAGTAGAGATGGTGTTTTGCCATGTTCCAGGCTGGTCTCAAACACCTGACCTCAAGTGATTCACTCGCCTCAGCCTCCCAAAGTGCTGGGATTACAGGCATGAGCCACTGTGCCCGGCTGGATTTTCTAAACGAGTTCCTACTTTTTGCCTTATTGTAAGCAACCTAGTGAATGAAAAAGAGACATCAAATGACAAGTCCCCCAATATAGCTGTATACTGTTGGAGATTTATGCCAGTTCAAACTGACAGAAAATCAGGGGTGGTTATTATATTTGTTAACTAGGGCTTCTCTAACAATCTGCCACATGTGCCACGGCTTCAGAGACACCTGAAATTACTCTCATGGTTCTGGAGGCCAGAATCCAAACTCGAGGTGCAGCAGGGCCATGCTGTCAGGATCTGGAGAAGAATTCCTCCCTGCCGCTTTCCAGCTTCTGGCAGCAGCCAGCCATCCCTGGTGTCTCTTGTCTTGTATCAGTGTCACTCCAGTTCCTGCCTCATACGACACTTGCCTGTGCCCAGTTTCCCTCCTACAGGGACATTGATCATTGGATTAGGACCCACCCTTATCCAGTATGATCTCAACCTGATTACAGCTGCAAAGACCCTAATTCCAGATAAGGCCACTTTCATGTGTTCTTGGTGGACTTGAATCCAGAAGGAATACAAAACAAATATAGTTACTATTTCCCTCTGGGGTATATACCCAGCAAGGATATATTAAAAATGTAAAACCTTAGTAGTTTCTTTGAGAAGTGCTTATACTGTATGAATATGATTCTTTCTAAAAAATTTTAGTTACTACATAGTTTTCTTATTTAAAATTGTGACCTGGACCACTGGCAAGATGGCGAAATAGAAACAGCTCCTGTCTGCAGCTCCCAGTGAGATTGACACAGAAGGTGGATGATTTCTGCATTTCCAACTGAGGTCCCCAGTTCATCTCGTTCGGACTGGTCAGACGGTACAGCCCAGAGGGTGAGCCAAAGTAGGGTGGGGCATTGCCTCACCGGGGAAGCACAGGGGTTGGGGAGCTCCCTCTCCTAGCCAAGTGAAGGCATGAGAGACTGTACCAGCAAGAAAACTGAAACTGATCCCTTCCTTACATCTTGCACAGAAATTAACTCAAGATGGATTAAAGACTTAAATGTAAAACCCAAAATGATAAAAACCCTGGAAGAAAATCAGGACAATACCATTCAGGACATAGGCATGGGCAAATACTTCACGACTAAAACACCGAAAGCAAAGGCAGCAAAAGCCCAAATAGACAAATGGGATCTAATCAAACTAAAGAGCTTCTGCACAGCAAAAGAAACTAGCATTAGAGGGAACAAGCAACCTACAGAATGGGAGAAGAATTTTGCAATTTATCCATCCAACAAAGGGCTAATATCCAGCATCAACAACCCCACCAAAAAATGGGTGAAGAATATGAACAGACACGTCTCAAAAGAAGATATTTATGCAGCCAACAAACGTGAAAAGAAAACATCATCACTGGTTGTTAGAGAAATGAAAATTAAAACCACAGTGAGATACTATCTCACACCAGTTAGAGTGGTGATCATTAAAAAGTCAGGAAACACAGATGCTGGAGAGGATGTGGAGAAACAGGAATGCTTTTACACTGTTGGAGGGAGTATAAATTAATTCAACCATTGTGGAAGACAGTGCAGTGATTCCTCAAGGATCTAGAACTAAAAATAACATTTGACCCATTACTGGGTATATACCCAAAGGACTACAAGTCATTCTACTATAAAGACAGATGCACGTGTATGTTCAGCGGCCCTGTTCTCAATAACAAAGACTTGGAGCCAACTCAAATGCCCATCAAAGATAGACTGGATAAAGAAAATGTGGCACATATACACCATGGAATACTATGCAACCATAAAAAAGGATGAGTTCATGTGCTTCGCAAGAACATGGATGAAGCTGGAAACCACCATTCTCAGCAAACTAACACAGGAACAGAAAACCAAACACCACATGTTCTCACTCATAAGTGGGAGTTAAACAATGAGAACACATGGTTACAGGGAGGGGAACATCACACACCAGGGCCTGTTTGGGGGGTGGGGGTTAGGGGAGGGATTGCATTAGGAGAAATACGTAATGTAGATGACGGGTTGATGGGTGCAGCAAACCACCATGGCACGTGTATACCTGTGTAACAAACCTGCATATTCTACACATGTACCCCAGAACTTAAAGCATAATTTTAAAAAAATGAAAAAAATAAAATGGTGACATTAATAATAATGTTCTATATTCTTGAGGGGAAGCAGTAAATTCAATCTTAATATGTTTATTGGGTTTGTGTAATAGGAGCAGTAAGTGTATTGTGCTGCTAAGTCTGGTATTAAAGCAGTCTAAAATATTGCCTGTAAATTTCTTTTTTTTAAATGATCCCTTTGCAGAGAAACAGAAGAAAGATTAAACCTACCAGATATTGAAATATATATTAAGGCTATGGTAACTGAAACAGTTTAGTACTTATTCAGGTAGAAATGGAAAAATCAGTGATGCTAAATAGAAGGTTGCTGATTAAAATAACAGTGAAGTGCCAGTGTTAGCCACATAGAAATGCAAAGGTCAAAAGGTTTGCATTTAACCTGCTGTTGGTAAGGATGTGCATTGAGGCAGTTTCTACCATGATTTAAAAAGCATGTCAAAGAATGTGCACCCAAAGATGCCATCTTGTTTGTAAAAAACATTTTTAAGGTTTTATTTAGAGCTTCACTAGAAATACCTGTTAAGTAAGTCAGAATTTGTATATCCAGTGGAATATTACTTGCCTGTGCAAGTAATGGGTTTTATGCATGTTTGTGGATATAAAACATCTCCAGTGAAAAACAAGTAAAACATGGGGCTTGCAATTGTTTAGAAAAATAATCAGGGCAGGAGTAATACACATTCACATACTTGCATATGTTTTTGGGCATGTATAACATATGTATGTAAGACTATATAAGGAAGTCATAGTAGTGGCTGCCTTGGGAGACAGGTCTGAAGTAGAAGACAAATTCTCATCTTTTTGTACTATTTTTAGCTGGATACATCCAGCACTGCATTAGGATGTTTCAGCCAATGACAGACCACATACTACAGTAACTGTCCTATGCTTAGACACACTCATACTTATTATTGTGTTACAGTTGCCTGCAGTATTCAGTACGATAACCTGCTGTGTCCAGGTTTGTAGTCCAGGAGCAATAGGCTATACCATACAGGCTAGATGTGTAGTAGGCTATGCCAGCTAGGTTTGTTGAGTATACTCTGTGACATACATGACATCACAAGACAACAAAATTGCCTTACAACTCATTTCTCAGAACTTGTCCCTGTCAAGTGACCCATGGCTAATTGTTTTTTAATGGAAATAACTAGGAAAAGAAAAAAAAATTGACTGTTGTTCCCAAGGGTACATAAATGTTGACTGCATTATAACTCATGGCTATGCAGATGTGGTTTTGACCTGTGTTTATAAGGTTAGCAAGGAACTGTCAGCCCTTCATTACATGTAAAATGAGGAAAAAGCAATCATAGAGGTATGCTAAGTTGGTATTTCAGAATCTCTAAATGTATAACTAACTTGAGTGTAAGTCAATTCATCACACACTCACTAAGCCGTGCTCTTGCTAAAGGTGACCCTTAGCTTTGTGATCACTGTCCTTGGCCTTTCTGAGTCTAAGAGCTATTCCCAGTTAGGTCATAAAGGAACACAAAACTGTTGATACATGTCTGCACAGTGAGTTCCCATTGTACAACACAAGAGCAGTCTGTAACCTCGCCCCTTCAAGTAAAAGCATATGGAAGTGCAAGTGAGCACACGGTGCTGTGCCCCAAACTTACTTGTTTTAAAGCAGAAAAGATACAGAAAAGTGCACTGTAAGTATACAGCATGTTAAATTTTCAGAAACAGCACACCTGTGGAGCCAGTCCCCAGATCAAGAAATAGCATGAGGCACCCAGAACTCCCCTTGAATCCCCTCCCTGTCACTGTCCACCCCAAAGGTACCTGTATCCTGAACTGAGACAACAGAGATGATCTTTGCCTGGTTTCGTCTTTCTTTTATATAAATGGAGTCATAGATTATGTATTCTTTTGTTCAGCATCATTTGGGAGTGTGTACTGGTTTATTTTTAAAAGATCAAGTACCCACATTTTAGCTATTATTAGTAACAAGATACTTTGACTCCTCATAACTCTCTGACACACCCAGTATGCTAGCACAGTGAGATTGACAAACACTGGTCAAACATTAAAGCATATGCTAAACAGGTTATGCAGGGCCTTGTGCAACTGGCCCTAATCTGCTTCTCCAGACTGGTTTTCTCGCCATCCACTGTTCCTTGCACAACTCTTGGCCCTCACATATTCATTCTTCAAGCCTCCTCTTCAGTGTTAGATGTGTGAAGCCTTCCCTCATCCATTCTGCACCATTTAATTTTGCATGCTCTATTCTCCGCACGTTGGTCTTTCCTCTATTGTAGCATTTGTCACACTATATTTGAACCATAAGTCAACAGTCTTTCCATTTGCTAAGCTCTTTTTACATCATCATATCATAGGCACAGCACAAATGTTGAATAAATGAGAAGTGATCCTTCTCCAGGGATTTGATCATCTACTGAAGGAGATGGAGAATTATAATCATTATCTTTATCTTGCACTTCCTGCTTGCCAGCTACTGTTTTAAGTGCTTTTCTAATCCTTGTAACACTGTTAGAAGGTGGGTCCCACTGATTCCTGTTTTGCAGACATGGAGATTAAGTAGCTTGCTCAAGATCACCCAGCCAGTAGTGGCAGAGCTGAGGTAATGGATTCAGGTAGTTGGGTTCCAACCTCTTCTCAGACTCCCTCCATAATTTATTCCCTGCCTTCAAGACAGAAGATCATGGATGTACCCTATTAAAACTAAAATTGTTGCAGCTTTGGATATGTGTGGTGGGTGGTATAAGTCACACTATAAAATTATATTGGAATCAGGTTATCCAAGACCTAGGGGGCTGTGCTAAGGAGTGTTGACTTTTCTGTAGGCAGTGGAGAGCTGATGAGCTTTTTTTTAGTAAATGGCTGGTTTTGTGTTTGAAGAACGCAACTTTAGTGGCAATATAACGCCTGGATGGAGAAGCACAAAGGTTGGGAAGAGTCTATTGCAGAAATCCCATTGAAGGCAAGGGCAATGGGAATGGGATCCTGGCCTGGCTGAATGCCATGCTCACATCACTTTCTCTGCCTTCAGACACCCACTAACAACAATAAAGAGGTCAAATATCGCAAGCAAGAAGACACACAAGGACAAAATGGAAAAGGAGAAAATAATTTTGGAAGCTCACAAGATAGGTATGTTGAAAACTTGTAACCATGAAGTGGGTTCACCTTGCCTGCTGCCTAGACAGAGCCAATTTATCAAGACCGGGTAATTTCAGTAGAGAAAGAGTAATTCATGCAGAGCCAGCTGTGGGGGAGATTAGAGTTTTATTATTACTCAGGTTCCAATAATTGAATAATAGTAAGTACCAGAAAGAGTGAAAAGGACTGGAAAAGAGAAAGTACAAAAGAAATACAAGAAAACTTTTTGGAACTGAGACTGAGTCTTTAAATAATGTGTGCAAGTTTAACTGGACAAAAATAAATAAAAACACAATTTTTAAAAGGAGGAACAGGATCAACCTGAAACAAACAGCCATCATTTCACTGGCATGCTGAGATGCTGCTCTGTTTACTGATTATTTCAGTATTTATTTCAGTATTTCTTATTGAAAGTTGGAAGCCCTAGGAGGAAGAAAAGTTCAGTTCTCACCTGAGTGACTTCTGGCACTGCTATCAGCACAGCACAGCGTCCAGAGTTAGAAATCCTCTGTTGAAAATTAGAAGAACAGAGCAAAATATGAGCCATTTGTATACAGGTATTATGAAAAGCATCCAAGAAAGTATGTTTGCCCTGAGAGTGGAGAGAGAGAGTGAGAGTGGGTGGGGGAGGACTAGATAGAAGAAGCAAAGAGAGAAATTTGAGGCAGGAGAACAGAAAATACTATGAGGAAACTAAGAAAGATTGTACAGAGTTTTGAGAAGGAAAATGTATGTGGGGTTTAGTGTGTCTGAGAGCAACAGTGGGATGAGATCTGAGAAACCACCAGATGATTTTACCATTAAGAAGTAATTGAAGATGTTTAAGAGAGAAATTTTAGTTGGACCCAAGTGTGCGCGGGAGGGGATGAGGTAGAACCCAAGGTGGTGGTTTTCAATTTATTTGTATTTTCTGCATACAAATAATACTGGCATTTTGGGTTGCACCTTTTAAATAACAGGCTGAAAACAATACCATTCAAGTCAGAAATAGTTTTAACATGATCACCAAAGGCTACGTTCCAGACATCCAAAGCATCTCCCTGGGCACCCATTGGACTTGCTGCTGTCCCTCCCACGTCTTCCTTAACACAACCCACCAGGGCTGTGCTTGGTAGACATGGACTGCCCAGATGTTTGGAAACTTGACCTAAATATTAAACTTTACATGGTCTTGATTGTCATTTGTGACAGCATAAAAATTGTCTTGCTTTATCAATATGCACATTTGAAAATTATGGTGGATAAAATGCCTTTTCTGACAGTAGGATCATAGAGCAGACTGGCAAACCATTTCTGAGTTTTTCTGGTTATTTTAAAGAAGGTAGAACTGAACTCACATCAAAGCCTTTACAGTAAACGCTACGGATCTCCTCTTAATTGCAAAGCTGGCTTGTATATTTTTTAAGATAAAGGAAAAGCAGTGATCCCTTTCCAAGTTTGCAGTTCACATTGAACCTTACCAAGCAGCTGGAATAAACTGTACTCCAGTTACCTACTGCATTGAGTACAATACATGTTTGTGCACACCCTGGGTTGCTTGTGTTTTTCCTTTTCACGATTTTTGCTTTGTTTTCAAAGTATACTTCTCTGATACTTATTTTAAATTTGCTTCACATACTGTTTTTTATTTTATTTTATTTTATTTATTTATTTATTTATTTTTCCAATGAGATCTCACTATATTGCCCAGGCCAATCTGGGCTCAAAGGATCTTCCTGCCTCAGCCTCCCGAGTAGCTGAGATTACAGGCACACACCACTGTGCCAGAAGTGCTCTGATATTTAGAAGCACTGAGATATGGAATGTGATCTGCCTGTGGTTTTCTTTCCGGTGGGAATGGCTCAGGTGTTCGCTGTTTTCTAGAGCCTACCTAATCATTGAAGGCAGTAGAGCTGAAGCATGATTTTTCCTGAAAAGTACTTTCTATGCTTGCTAAAGTACTTTCTATGCAGCACATATACTAAAATTGGAATAATACAAAGATTAGCATGGCCCCTGCTCAAGGATGACATGTAAATTTATGAAGCATTTCGTATTTGTTAACTTAAAAAAAAGCACTTTCTAAGGGTGGCAATCAGAATGTCCATGTGTTTTTTAAGTGCCTTGAGCCTCCTACTGCTCATACTCCCTTTCAGGCCCATGAAGTAAGCACCTCAAAAGCACATTTATAATTGCCGATGAAATCTTTTTAAGCTATTCGATAAATTTTGAGGAAGGGCAGGTTTCCCCACAGCTAAGCTGCTTTTATTTGTTAAGGAGCGTATATTTTCCATCTCCAAATCACTGGGTATTTGTTTTTCTGTAAAACACAAAAGTAGATAGTATACCCTACTTGTGTAAAACAGAATTGGATTTTTTAACTGTCAATTTTCCTGAAAATTATCTTTTAATTTTTTTTTCTGATTGTGCTGTTTTATTTTCCACAATTAAGAGAAAGGGTTCCCCTGACTCACTAGACTACCGACAAGTACACCATTGTTGTATCACATAGCACTCTTTTTTTTTTTTCTTTCTTTCTTTCTTTTTTTTTTTTTTTTGAGATGGCGTCTTTTTCTGTAACCCATACTGGAGAGCAGTGGTGCAATACTGGCTCACTGCAACCTCCACCTCCTGGGTTCAAGCAATTCTCCCACCTCAGCTTCCCAAGTGGCTGGGATAACGAGCGTGCGCCACCACATCTGGCTAAGTTTTTTTGTATTTTTAGTAGAGATGGGGTTTCACCCTGTTGGCCAGGCTGGTCTTCAACTCCCAACCTCAATTGATCCGCCTGCCTTGGCCTCCCAAAGTGCTGGGAGTAAAGGCATGAGCCACCACGCCTGGCTCACATAGCATTCTTTACTTGAACATAGCATATGCTCTCTCGGCTGTGTGTCACTTTTAATATGAACCGTGAACAATTTGATGATGGCATGGAAGATGTGTGACAAACAAAAATAAAATTAATTGGCGACAGCTTTTCCATCACACTAGTGAGTTTTATTACAAATTGATAATAGAATCAGGGTAACATTTGGGGGTGATCACGAATAGCTGAGCCTTGGATAGGGCTGCATGGACAGAAGGCACGTCAGCACACCTTCAGCTGGGGATTTGGAAACAGGGCTCGACAGTTGTCTATACTTCCTGGATCTGTAAGAAGAGAGAAAGAGAGAAGTCACCAGGATTTCATCAGAGGCCTTTTTTTTTTTTTTTTTTTTTTTTTTTTTTTTTTTTTAAACAGCATTGTAATAAATAAATAAATAGTACTGCTTATTTTGTTATTTAATAGTCTGCTGTGGAGGATGCCAAGGCCTGCCTCCAGTGAAGATGTGTCATTCCAATTGTTACAGGTCAGTGGTGACATATCCGCCGTAGGAGGCTGGATTCACAAACACAACAGCATGCCATTTGGAATAGTAATATGTAGAACAGATGATGCTGGGATGCTTAGGCAGTCCGCATCGTCCACCCTCACTATGCTACTTGAATTCTGAATCAGCTGGTTTAAAAAAAAAAACACAAAACTGTAGTATGTAGACAAGAGTGCATTGGGGTAATCCAAGGCCAGGCTTTGAGGTTCTACCACAACATTATGTGATTTTTAGTCTAAACCTTTTGGTGTAATTTCTTTGGCATGATTATTTATAAGTAGCAGATAATAAATGGATTTTATATTATAAACACAATTGACAAGGTTTTGCCTCTTTTTCCTTTTTATTAAACATACATAGGTGTAACCTCTTAAATATTTCTTGTCATAAATTATACATTTGCCATTTTATTTCAGTCTTAGTGCTTTCTTTGGGTTACATATGGATTGTTAGTAATTTCTGTTTCTCTCTTACAGTTATTTGGAAAAGATATCTGTTTCAAATCATTGCCTTTCTTCTTCTTCTTCTTTTTTTTTTTTTTTTGAGACCAAGTATCCCTCTGTCTCCCAGGCTGGAGTGAAGTGGCATGGTCTCAGCTCACTGCAACCTTTGCCTCCTGGGTTCAAGCAATTCTCCTGTTTCAGCCAGCTGAGTAGCTAGGATTACAGATGCATGCCCCCATACCCAGCTAACTTTGTGTCTTTAGTAGAGACACATGTCTTTAGTAGTTTCACTATGTGGGCCAGGTTGGTGTCCAACTCCTGACCTCAAGAGATCTGCTCACCTCAGCTTCCCAAAGCACTGGGATTATAGGTGTGAGCCACCATACCCAGCAAATCATTGCCTTTCTAGGCTTTTATTTTTATTTTTTAGTTTTTTGGAGACAGGGTCTCACTCTGCCACCCAGGCTGGAGTGCAGTGACACAATCATGGTGGCTCACTACAGCCTTGAAACTCTTGCACGCAAGTGATCCTCCCCTATCAGCGCCCCCTGCCACCCAGTAGCTGAGACTATGAGCGTATGCCACCATGCCCAGCCTTTTAAATTTGTTTGTAGGGACGGAGTCTCACTATGTTGCCCAGGTTTGTCTCAAACTGAGCCTCAAGTGATCCTCCCCCATCAGCCCCCCAAACCACTAGAATTACAGGCATGAGCCTCTGTGCCCATGTGCCTTTCTCTTCTTTTCAAAAAATATGCTTGAAAATTCATTTTTTCAGTCATGAAAGCCAAGACTGAAGAAAATTCTGCATCTAATAAGTTTCCTGCCCCCTCCAGCTTGCTGGCCATTGTTAATTTCACTTGAATTTCTAAACCAAATTGCTATTCCTGTGATTTTTTTACATTATATATATATATATCTTACCCTCACATTTTGTTATTGACTTTTCTACTACATTTTGTTATCACCATTATATTTATTATTTAGTCTTTATTTCATGATGTGTCTAATGAGAAAATCTTAATTTGTGTTCCTTTCTTTGATAATGTTTCCAGGAAATATGACTGGGTTATGTATGCATCCCAGAAATTTCCTAGGAAGAGAGATGTATTTTCTAAGACTTCGTATATCAGTTTGTCTTTTGGTTACCATTCTTTTTGTTAATGGCAATATGATGTCTTTTGTAGACCCATCCTACATATTTTTTTCTAAGTTATTTTGCCATCCTTCAATATTACATTTTACTGTTTTAAGGCATTATTTGTAGTGAGTTTCTGCTTTCTAATCTCCATGTTTAATTACCTCTTTCATCTTCTCCTGAGTGTTCTGGGAGAATACCTGAACTCTTCTTTTTTTTTTTTTGAGATGGAATTTCTCTCTTGTTGCCTAGGCTAGAGTGCAATGACACAGTCTCGACAGCTCACGGCAAACTCTGCCTCTCCAGTCTCAGCCTCCCAACTATCTGGGATTACAGGCATGTACCACCATGCCAGGCTAATTTTGTATTTTTAATAGAGACTGGGTTTCACCATGTTGGTCAGGCTCGTCTGGAACTACTGACCTCAGGTGATCCACGTGCCCCTGCCTCCCAAAGTGCTGGGATTGCAGGCGTGAGCCACCGCACCTGGCCCTCTTTACTTCATATCTGATTTGAACTTCTTCAGTGTCAATTCAGTTCATTACATCCGAAACGGGTTTTACTTATGAGGGAATTAGAGTATCAATTAGAGTATTAAAAAGCACTAGAAGGTCTGGGTGTGGTGGCTCACATCTGTAGTCCTAGCACTTTGGGAGGCCAAGGTGGGCGGATAGCTTGAGCCCAGGAGTTGGAGACCAGCCTGGGCAACATGGTGAAACCCGGTCTCTACAAAAAACACACAGATGAGTTGCATGTGGTGGTGCACACCTGTGGTTACTTAGGAGGCTGGAGTGAGAGGATCACCTGAGCTCCGCAAGTCAAGGCTATGGTGAGCTGTGCTTGTGCCACTGCCCTCTAGCCTGGGTGACAGACTGAGACCCTATTTCAAAAAAAGGAAAAAGGAAAGAAAGGAAAAGAAAAAAGCGCTAAAAAGCCCAAAGCCACACTTCCCAAAGTTAGTGAATGAGTCAGAGTTCAAATCCAGGGCTGTATGGCGAGAATGCCTGTTTTCCTCTACTGTGCTACACCGTCTCCTCTGTAAATGTTTTGTTGTGTCTTTCTGAGACAGGGTCTCACTCTATCCCCCATGCTGAAGTGCAGTGGTGCCATCACAGCTCACTGCATGTAAATGGTTTTCCTAGATTTGTATTTTAAACCTTCAGAGAAACAACGCTCCCCGTTCCCTTTTGCTGTGGACGTGTTGCATTACCTCATCTTATCTAGTTCCCATTTTTCTGTCTTTGTTAATTCAACCTTATAAAGGATGGCGGCTGCAGACCTGGGCTTGCCCGCTGAGATAGCCCACGGGGGCTTATAGACTTATTCGAGAAGGACCTGCAGACCGTTCGTGTTTTCACCTTTTTTTTTTTTTTTTTCGAGACGGAGTTTCGCTCCTGTTACCCAGGCTGGAGTGCAATGGCGCGATCTCGGCTCACCGCAACCTCCGCCTCCTGGGTTCAGGCAATTCTCCTGCCTCAGCCTCCTGAGTAGCTGGGATTACAGGCACGCGCCGCCATGCCCAGCTAATTTTTTTGTATTTTTAGTAGAGACGGGGTTTCACCATGTTGACCAGGATGGTCTCGATCTCTCGACCTCGTGATCCACCCGCCTCGGCCTCCCAAAGTGCTGGGATTACAGGCTGAGCCACCGCGCCCGGCCCCGTGTTTTCACCTTCTGAAGAGATCGTGCAGGGCCCTGGGTTCGGAACCATGGGAGCCCAGGTGCAAACCCCAGCAGGGCCGCGGAGCAGCTGTGCAGCTCGGGTGGGTGAGGCCTGTCTCGCGAGACCAGCGCAGGGCGAGTCCGAAGAGGGCGCCCGAGAAAGGAGCCCGCGGCCGGTTGGGCGCTCTCTCGGCCCCACCGGGGCTTCCCGCGCCGCCGCTGGGCTCGAGGGGCCGCGTCCCAGGATGCACCGCAGCGGGGACCCCTATCCGGGCCGCGCTGACCCGGACCCGCCTCGGCCCGGGACGGAAGAGGAGGCAGGTGCGCGGGCGGGGACGGGGACGGGGACTGGGACGGGAGGTGCAGGGAGGAGGCCCTGAGGCCCGGCCCGCCGCGGTGTGTGGGGCGGCCCGACCGCGCCCCCGGCAGGTGCTGCCCAGGCCCCGCCAGGCCGAGCCCGAGAGAGGCCCGTGTCCCCGCCAGGCCGAGGCCGAGAGAGGCCCGTGTCCCCGCCAGGCCCCGAGAGAGGCCCGTGTCCCCGCCAGGCCGAGCCCGAGAGACGCCCGTGTCCCCGCCAGGCCGAGCCCGAGAGAGGCCCGTGTCCCCGCCAGGCTGAGGCCCGAGAGAGGCCCGTGTCCCCGCCAGGCCGAGCCCGAGAGAGGCCCGTGTCCCCGCCAGGCTGAGGCCCGAGAGACGCCCGTGTCCCCGCCAGGCTGAGCCCCGAGAGACGCCCGTGTCCCCGCCAGGCCGAGCCCGAGAGAGGCCCGTGTCCCCGCCAGGCTGAGCCCCGAGAGACGCCCGTGTCCCCGCCAGGCTGAGGCCCGAGAGAGGCCCGTGTCCCCGCCAGGCTGAGGCCCGAGAGAGGCCCGTGTCCCCGCCAGGCCGAGCCCGAGAGAGGCCCGTGTCCCCGCCAGGCCCGAGAGAGGCCCGTGTCCCCGCCAGGCCGAGGCCGGAGAGAGGCCCGTGTCCCCGCCAGGTGGTGTCCTGCGGCCGGCTGCCGCCCCCTCACTGCAGCCCCTGTGTACTGGGCCTTGCCAAGTCCGTTAGGAGCGCTCCAGGGCTGCAGCGCCCAGCGGTTAACAACGTTGTGATGACTTTCGTGGGTTTCTATGTTGCAAATTGACAAGAGGGTTGCTGGGTTGGGCCGCCCTCTTCTGGACACTAACCCCACCCATGTAAACAGGGATCTGGCCCAGATTCCAGCTGGGTGCCGAGGCGGGGGATTCGGTGTGGACCCCAAAATGTGCTGGAGTACTGGACATGATTCCACTGCCACCATGTCCTTTACCCCGGCTGCAAAAGCCTCCCTGAGTGCTCCTTGTTTTCCCAGATGTCAGGTATTTGCCCTGTCTCATGCCTAAACGAACACTAAAGATTAACTCTTTTACTCATTCTCAAATTCAAAACATGTATCATGGGTCCAGAATGTACCTAGAACTTAATTCTAGAGATGCTAGGACCTCAAAGATAAGAAAGGCACCCACCCACGGCCAGACGCAGTGGCTCAGGCCTGTAATCCCAGCACTTTGGGAGGCCGAGGCGGGCGGATCACCTGATGTCAGGAGTTTCAGACCAGGCTGGCCAACATGGTGAAACCCCAGCTCTACTAAAAATACAAAAATTAATCAGGCATGGTGGCTGTCGCTTGTGAGCCCAGCTACTCAGGAGACTGAGGCAGGAGAATAGCTTGAACCCGAGAGGCAAAGGATGCGGTGAGCCGAGATCATGCCACTGCACTCCAACCTGGGTAACAAGAATGAAACTTCTAAAAAAAAAAAAAAAAGAAAGTAGGAAAGAAAAAAGAAAAGAAAAAGGCACCCAGCCCTCACTGTGGTCATAGTTCGGAGGACTAAATCACTCTGATATTTGAGCTTACAGCAGTTTCAAAAATCTCATTAGAAAAAGTTTTCAAATCACCTGAAATGAGAACAGACTCTAAGTCGTATGTAGAGTGTAGAGACGGTGAAGCAGTCCAATTAGGTTGGTTTGGGCAGCGTCCATGTGCATCGTCATACCTTAACAGTCAGGAAACCAGCACCAGGATCCACACGAACAATTTTAAAAATAAAGAGTCTAGATTAGACCTGAATATGTGCGGTGTAGTGGCTCGCGCATGTAGTCTCAGCACTTAGGGAGGCCAAGTCCCACAGATCACTTGAGGTCAGGAGTTGGAGACTAACCTGGCCGATATAGTGAAATCCGGCCTCTACTAAAAATACAAAAATTAGCCAGGCGTGGTGGCAGGTGCCTGTAATCCCAACTACTCAGGGGGCTGAGGCAGGAGAATCACTTCAACCCGGGAGGCAGAGGTTGCAGTGAGCTGACATACTGCCACTGCACTCCAGACTGGGTGACAGAGCAAGACTCTGTCTCAAAAACGCAGGGGGGAGGGGGAATTAGACCTGAATAAACAATAGAGTTTATCACAAATAGATAACATAGATAAGTACTATTTTGTGAAAATTTGGTTTGTTATATTTATGTATGTATACATACATACATATATTTATGTAGGTATATTTGCATTAGATCATGATATAAAATGTATTTATTGTAAATTACATTCTTTTTTTTTTTTTTTTTTTGAGACGGAGTTTCGCTCTTGTTACCCAGGCTGGAGTGCAATGGCGCGATCTCGGCTCACCGCAACCTCCGCCTCCTGGGTTCAGGCAATTCTCCTGCCTCAGCCTCCTGAGTAGCTGGGATTACAGGCACGTGCCACCATGCCCAGCTAATTTTTTTGTATTTTTAGTAGAGACGGGGTTTCACCATGTTGACCAGGTTGGTCTCGATCTCTCGACCTCGTGATCCACCCGCCTCGGCCTCCCAAAGTGCTGGGATTACAGGCTTGAGCCACCGCGCCCGGCTGTAAATTACATTCTTAAAATTGTTACTTGGTTTGAACCAGGATAAATATGTTACATATACGGAAAATGCCCTTGTGGTAGTAATAATTACTGCATACTAATTGTTTATATGGTTGGAACTATAGAAGAGTTCAATGGTATTTTTTGCTCTAATTAGCTCCATGTTTTACATTTACTTTACATATATTAGCATGGCATGTGTTCGGGTATCAGATCCATCACACTAAGAATAGATCATTCCTGACTTGTAAGGAATGCAATGGCAGAATTGCTCCAATATGTGAGAACTGTCACTGTGGTGGTTGCTGATTATGGAAGCCATGAGCCATCCTTGTTACCATGAAAATATGCATGATTTATACATTACTTCTACTGTTGCCATGTTTGACCAAACAAGGATCTTTTGCTTTACATTGTTTCTGCTGTAACAAAGTAAAGAAGTTCAACAGTCCAAGAGTTTTTCCGGTCTGTTTCAGTTATTATGTTACTTTCTCAGAAAGCTTAGGACCTTGGTAGTAGTGCATTTTTGAGGCTGAAGGGGTTTCATTATTAACAAGTCAGATAATTTTCATTTCAGCTTTGATAAGATTTTTTCTAAATTTTTGAGGAAAGGTTGAAACTTCATGCTTATTGTAATAATTAGTTTTGCATTTTCTATTTTGATTGATTGGTTGGTTGATTTTGATTTTAAGAATTTAAACAGTTTATATTTCTAGGAAATAGTTTCCTGGTGTACTATTTAACCTCTAATGGTTAGTCCAGACATTTAATTGTAAGTGGTTACTATCCCATTTTGTAAATAGGCCTTGCAGAGAGTTTAACAGGATCAAGCAAATTATTTTTATTTTAACTATAGTTACTGGTGTCAAGACTGCTTTACTGAAAGCTCCATAAATGAATGAATGAATGTTATAATTTATTTAAACATTGTGACATGTGTTAATACTTTTTAGTAAACTTAATTTTTACTCCTTTTTTAATGAGAAACTAATTTTTGGCAAGTTTATTTCAGGGAAGCTATGAGTCATCTGTTTGAACAGAGATAAGTGAATAGAAATCAGCCTGTCTCATAGAACACGTTCAAACAGCACCTAACAATGAAACAGGCTACCTCACATCTGAATATCTAATTCAAAACCAGTCCAGTGCAACAGAGGTTAAAAAAACAAGGATGATTTTTCCTTATTAAGGTCTTAGTAAAAGCCAGTGAGGGACACTTTTTAACCAACTTAGTATGTGATGGTTCTGCTCTTATCTCTTAAGTACCTTCCAAAGTACTGGACCCCAGCACTAGCTGCTTGTGGCGTAGCTCAGCTGATCTGTTGATAGACTCCTACAGAGGGAGAGTGAATGTCTGCTGGCATTCAGGGATGTCCTACCTTTTTCTAACCAAAGTTACAGACTCTCAGTAGTTAAAAAGCAGGGACAGTATCTGTCTTTTTCACTGTGATTTCTCTATTTTTAGACACATGGAAAATACATAATAAATAGTTGTTGAATTCATTAAAACACCAAAAAAAAAAAAAAAAAAAAGAAGCAGGAGATAGTTTACATAGTTTAAAACAAAGGAGAAGAGACTGTTACCTTCTGCTAAGAGTTCAGTATTATCCTCAGGACCTCTTGTCAATCCAGCAGTGTTTCTGCAGTGAGATCTGGGCTCGTAGGATGAATAGCTTACTGGAGACAGCACATACCTGTGTGCACACATATATACACATGCACTACACGTATACTCTGATCAAGTTGTATTGCAGAAGCAGTTTGTGCTGTACTGTTAAATAACAAGGCTGCATATAAAATGGGGCTAATGGTGTAATTTGGATAATTAGCATAGTTTAGGAAGAGAAAGTTGTGGTTTTTTTGTTGTTTTGTTTTGTTTTTGTTTTTGTTTAGTTTTTGAGACAGAGTCTTGCTCTGTTGCCCAGGCTGGAGTACAACGGCACGATCTCTGCTCACTGCAACCTCCATGTCCCTGGTTCAAGCGATTCTCCTGCCTTAGCCTCCCAAGTAGCTGGGATTACTGGCATCTGCCACCATGCCTAGCTAACGTTTTTGTATTTTTAGTAGAGACGGGTTTTGCCGTGTTGGCCAGGCTGGTCTCAAACTCCTGACCTCAGGTGACCCACCGACCTCGGCCTCCCAAAGTGCTGAGATTATAGACACGAGCCACTGCCTCTGGCCAAGAAAGGTTAGTCTGTGAAGCAGTTTCTCAGAGGAAAGGGATGGGGCTTAGATAACAAGGGATCACAGAAGGGGTCTGAGTCAAAGTCAGAGTGATCATAGCTAGTAGGCTTAACTGAAGGAGAGAACAGTATTGGGTTTGGTGGAGAGTAAGGTGGGGCAGGTGGGATGGGGATCAAACCTCAGAGGATGGTTTTGGAAATAGATAATACTAGGCATTTAGATTTAATGTAATTGGCATAAAGAAGCCCTAAGTTCTGGAGCAAGAAAGTAGTTTGATGGGTTCTGTGTTTTGAGATTACCTGATAGCAGCAAGCAGGAGGACAGTCCTCGCTCAGGACTAGAAAGGGAAAGGAAACAGCCTCCCAGGACTGGAATCTCAGCACCACTTTCAGTCACACTGATGGCTGGGTCTCCTGGTATGCTTTGGTGGCACAGAAGTAACTGATAAGGGGAAATGCATTTGGTTTTGATCTTCCCCTTGAGAGGGTCTGGAAATGATCAAAGAATGACTAAGCCTGCCTGATATGGTTAATCTCTGTGTTCCCACCCAAATCTCCTCTGAAATTATAATCCTCATAATCCCCATGTGTCAAGGGAGAGACGAGGTAGAAGTAGAAGTAACTGAATCATAGAGGCAGTTTCCCCCATGCTCTTCTCATGACAGTGAGTGAGTTCTTCTGAGATCTGATAGTTTATAAGGGACTCTTCCCCACTTCACTTGACACTTTTCTTTCCTGCTGTCTTGTAAAGAAGGTGCCTTGCTTTCTCTTCACCTTCTGACATGATGGTAAGTTTCCTGAGCTCTCGCCAGCCATGCAAAACTGTGAGTCAATTAAATCCCTTTTCTTTATAAATTACCCAGTCTTGAGCAGTTATTTGTAACAGTATGAAAATGGACTAATACAGTAAATTGGTACTGCAAAGAGTGAGGGGCTGCTGTAAAGATACCTGAAAATGTGGAAACAACTTTGGAACTGGGTAACAGGCAGGGGATGGAACACTTTGGAGGCTCAGAAGAAGACAGGAAAATATGGAAAACGTTAATACTTCCTAGAGATTTGTTGAATGACTTTAACCAAAATGCTGATAGTGATATGGACAATGAAGTCCAGGCTGAGATGGTCTCAGATGGAGATGAGTAACTTGTTGGGAACTAGGATAAAGATGACTCTTGCTATACTTTGCCAAAGAGACTGGTGGCATTTTTCCCCTGCCCTAGAGATCTGTGGAACTTTGAACTTGAGAGAAATGACTTAGGGTATCTAGAGGAAGAAATTTCTCAGCAGTAAAGTGTTTAAGAAGTAGCTTGGGTGCTCTTAAAAGCATTCAATTTTATGCATTCACAGAGAGAATATTTGGAATTGGAACTTATGTTTAAAAGAAATGCAGAGCATACAGGTTCAGAAAATTTGCAGCTCGACAATTCAATAGAAAAGAAAAACCCATTTTCTGAGGAGATAGTCAAGGTGGCTGCAGAAATTTGCATAGGTAATGAGGAACCAAATGTTAATTGCCAAGACAATGGAAAAAATATCTCCAGGGCATGTCAGGGGTCTTAACATCAGCTCCTCCAATTGCAGGCCCAGAGGCCTGGGAGGTAAAAATCATTTTGTGGGCTCAGCCCTGGGCCTTGCTGCTTCATCCAGTCTCAAGACTTGTTGCCCTCCATGCCAGCTGTGGTTAAAAGGACCAATATAGAGCCCAGGCCATTCCTTCAGAAGCCTTACACTTGATATTGTCCCTGAAGGTGCACAGAAGTCAAGAACTGAGGTTTGGCAACCTCTGCCTGGATTTCAGAGGATGTATGGAAATGCCTGGATATCCAGGCAGAAATTTGCTGCAGGGGTAGAGTTTTAATGGAGAACCTCTGCTAGAGCAGTGCAGAAGGGAAATGTGGGCTCAGAGTCCCCACACAGAATCCCCACTGGGGCATTGCCTAGTGGAGCTCTGAGAAGAGGGCCACTGTCCTCCAGAACCTAGAATGGTAGATCCACTGACAGCCTACACCAGGCATCCCCAAACCTTTTACACAGGGGGCCAGTTCACTGTCCCTCAGACCATTGGAGGGCCGCCACATACTGTGCTCCTCTCACTGACCACCAATGAAAGAGGTGCCCCTTCCTAAAGTGCGGCGGGGGGGCTGGATAAATGGCCTCAGGGGGCTGCATGCGGCCCGCGGGCTGTAGTTTGGGGACACCTGTCCTACACTGTGCCCCCTAGAAAAGCCACAAGCACTCAATGCCAGCCAATGAAAGCAGCTGGGAGCAGGACTGTACACATTTCTTTCTTTTTTTTGTTTTTTTTTTTTGTTTTTGAGACAGAGTTTCACTCTTGTTACCCAGGCTGGAGTGCAATGGCGCGATCTCGGCTCACACAGCCTCTGCCTCCTGGGTTCAGGCAATTCTCTTGCCTCAGCCTCCTGAGTAGCTGGGATTACAGGCACGCGCCACCATGCCCAGCTAATGTTTTGTATTTTTAGTAGAGACGGGGTTTCACCAAGTTGACCAGAATGGTCTCGATCACTTGACCTCGTGATCCACCCACCTCGGCCTCCCAAAGTGCTGGGATTACAGGCATGAGCCACCGCGCCCAGCCTGGACTGTACACATTTCTTACATCAGTGGGACCTGGATGTGAGATGTGGAGTCAAAGGAGATAATTTTGGAACTTAAGATTTAACTGCCCTGCTGGATGTCCGACTTGCATGGGGCTTGTAGTCCCTTTGTTTTGGACAATTTCTCCCATTTCGAATGGGCATGTTTACTCAATTCCTGTACCAGCATTGTATCTAGGAAATAACTAACTTGCTTTTGATTTTACAGGCTTAGAGATGGAAGGGACTTGTGTTGTCTCAGATGAAACTTTGGACTTGGACTTTTGGGTTAATGATGGAATGAATTAAGACTTTGAGGGACAGTTGAGAAGCCATGATTGGTTTTAAAATGTGAGAGGAATATGAGATTTGGGAGGGACCAGGGACAGATGATATGGTTTGGTTGTCCACCCAAATCTCATCTTGAATTGTAGTTTCCATAATCCTCATGTGTCAATGGAGAGACCACATGGAAGTAATTGAATTATGGGGCAGTTTCCCCCATGTTGTTCTTGTGATAGTGAGGGAGTTCTCACGATATCTGGTGGTTTTATAAGGGGCTCTTTCCCACTTCACTCAGCACTTCTCCTTTCTGCTGCCTTATAAAGAAGGTGCCTTGCTTCTTCTTTGCCATCTGCCATAATTGTAAGTTTCCTGAGGCCTCCCCAGCCATTCTGAACTGTGAGTCAATTAAACCTCTTTCCTGTATAAATTACCCAGTCTTGAGCAGTTCTTTATAGAAGTATAAAAGTGGACCAATGCACCGCCAAATAGCCACAATGTTACCCATGCTCACGCCAACCTCAAGCTTAGTCTACATTTCTGTAATGCCCTCTGGAACAACCAAATCTTTTGTTAATGCGAAGTCAGAGAGTATGCGTGTTTTTTTCTTGGGAATCTGTCAGAGTTAGCTGACATTATGAGACTTAGCCTAGCTTGTGTTTTTCATAGGGCATCTCATTGTGCTTTTTAAAATATCCCACTAGAGTAATCACAGGCTAAAGAGAGGGTACCCCTTCTTGGGTATCCTAAGTTTCCCAAGTAGTTCTCCAGGTTCTGTGTTAGCAAGTGGTAGGATATGGGGTAGGTGGTACAATAGGAGGAAGAGGGAAAAGCTAGATCATAATCTCCTTGAGGTCAGGGACATTGCCTTCATCTTTGTCTTTCAAGCACCTTGTACAATACATGTGTTGGATGAATGATGGCTAGATGAATAAGAAGCATTTTGTTTCCTCATTGTCCTGTTCATGTATGACATGGTATCAACAGCCTAGATACTCAGACACTCATCACTTCTTACCTCCTCTTTCCTCCTACCTGCTTGGTGCTGGTGCAACTCATATAAATCTACTCAAAGCATATGGAACATTGAGATGCCCAGCACAGTGTTCAGTAAAGGGATTGCAGATATTGAAGCTACTAAATCTTATTGGCTAAGATAATCATGGGATTGGTTATTTGGGGAGGTGAAAACTTTATCTGCCTACTTCTTTCTATTTCCTAATTTCATATTATGTAGTCTTAGATCCTCATTTAAAAATCCACAACTTAGGCCAGGCATGGTGGCTCATGCCTGTAATCCCAGCACATTGGGAGGCCCAGGGGAGCAGCTTATTTGAGCCCAAGAGTTTGAGACTAGCTTGGGCAACATGGCGAAACCTTGTCTCTACAAAAAATACAAAAATTAGCCAGGCATGGTGGTATGTGCCTATGTCCCAGTTACTTGGGAGGCTGAGGTAGGAGGATCCCTTGAGCCCAGGAGGTTGAGGCTGCAGTAAGCCACGATCGCACTGATGCACTGCAGCCTGAGAAACAGAATAAAACCCTGTCTCATTAAAAAAAAAAAAAAGAATAGAAAATAAAATGCACAGCTTATTCTTTCATGCATGTGGGATATGAAATGGTAAATCTTGAGAGTCAATCTTCTCTATGGTCTTAATTTGTACCTGCATATGAGCATATGAATATACCAACATCACATACACATACAGATATTTTTTCCTGCGCTTCTCTGTAATAGGTCTGTGAACACTTTTGCTCGTCTGTATGAGTGTGTGCTTGTGTCTGTTTTGGCAGTCATGCTATATTTTCATTCTTGACATCCTTAGCTCCTTCAAAAGATGTGATGTGCCTGGCACATGGCATGACCCCAATAAATACCGGCTGAAGGAGTTAATGAATGAATGCTACCTTCAGAGAGCAGTAATACCTGCAATTTGGAAACTTTACACAATCCTTGTACTCAAAATTTAAGTGGAGAAACTAAGTCTAATACGTAGAAAATAAAGTCTGTTACAAAGTGACATAAGAGCCTGTTAGTTAAATATACTATGACCCCCCCCCAACACCTCCCCGCCAAATCTAAGACAATTCTCAGTTAATTTAGAAAGTTTATTTTGCCAAGGTTGAGGACGCATGCTCATGACACAGCCTCAGGGGATCCTGAAGACATGTGCCCAAGACGGTAGGGGCACAGCTTGATTTTATACATTTTAGGGAAACATGAGACATCAGTCAATATGTGTAAGATGTACGTTGGTTTAGTCCAGAAAGATGAAACAACTGGAGGTGAAGGTGGGGCAATTTGAAGTGGGAAGGGGACTTCCAGGTCATAGGTAGGTAAGAGACAAATGCAGCTTTTGAATGTCTGATTAACCTGTCCAAAGGAGGCAATCAGATGTGCATTTATCTCAGCAAACGGAGGGGTGACTTTGAATAGAATGGGAGGCAGGTTTGCCCTAAGCAATTTCCAGTTTCCTTTTTCTTTAGCTTAGTGATTTTGGGGCCTCAAGACTTATTTTCCTTTTATAATAGTAACAATAATTATAGTAATCATAACCATAATCATAGCTAACATTCACTGTGCTTGCTAGGAGGCAGGTATTGTTCTAAGTGCTTTTCAGTATATTAACTCATTCAATGTTTTTACAACTCTTTAAGTATCACTATTATTTTCCTCATTTTGCAGTTAAGAAACCTGACTGAGAGGTTAAGTGACTTGTCTGGAGTCACATAGCTAATAAGAATAAGGTCACGGCCAGGCACGGTGGCTCACACCTGTAATCCCAGCACTTTGGGAGGCTAAGGCTGGCAGATCATGCGGTCAAGAGATCAAGACCATCCCGGCTAACGTGGTGAAACCCTGCCTTTACTAAAAATACCATAATTAGCTGGGCATGGTGGTACACGCTTGTAGTCCCAGCTGCTTGGGAGCCTGAGGCAGGAGAATCTCTTGAACTTGGGAGACAGAGGTTGCAGTGACCCAAGATTGAACTACTGCACTCCAGCTTGGGGACAGAGCAAGACTCTGTCAAAAACAAACAAACAAACAGAATAAGGTCAGAGAGTGAGAGCACAAAGTGGTATTGGGGGTTAGCAATGAATATGGAGGAGGAGGAGGCAAATTGACCCATGTCCTGTCCCAGTTGCACCTGTAGCCAGGGGCTGTATACACAAGTGGCCGTTACCCATCTGGCCAGCCCTCAGAGCGGGTGGTAAGCTGAGAGACACAATCATGTTAAGAGCCTGCTCACATGATGATGTGGTCTGGTGTGCATACAGCACTTGTAGCCTTCCCAGAGTACATGCTGATTAATTCTAATACTTCCATCACGTTCTCAGTATTGACTAAATTCTTCAAGGGAAAAATCTACCTTATTTCCCAGCAAACTCAGGTAGAGCTGACCTCCTTCATGACACAGCACGCTGACTTCAAATTTTGAAAGACTCCAGTGAATTGGCTTTCAAAAAGTAACTACCTACTATGGTAGAGAGGAAGAGACACAATGATAAATATATAGATACATAAATGTACTCTGTCATCACCGAGTGTCGACTCTGTGCCAGAAACTGTTCTAACCCCTGGGGATTTAGCACTGAACAGAGAAGAGGAAAATTCCAGTCCTCCTAAAGTTTACATGGGGGAGAGGCAGACAATAAACAACTAAATCAGTAAGCCATATGGTAAGTTAGAAGGTGACAGGTGACGTGGAGGAAAGCCAAGCAGGAGAGGGGCTGGAGTTTGCAGGGAGGGAGCCAACCAGGGAGTCTGGATGCAGGACAGCCTTGTTCCCCTCACTCATTGGACAGCAGAGGGTCTTCTTAGTTTTCTCACTTTCTCACCAAGTGGACTCTCAGGTTATCTGGCAGAGAGGCTTCCAACCCTGGGCCAGGGTAAGCGTGGAAGCTGAGTGGAGGTGGAAGGGAAGATAAAATTCAGGTCCTCTCATCCTATAATCCATTTAGGGATCTAGAGGAATTATTGTGGTGGGGCAGACAATTTTATGCCAGTAAGACATAGGCTATGAATTCGATCAGGGTAGATATTGATCCAGGGATAGAAAGATGTCTAAGTCATGTCCCTTGAGAATTCCCAGTGTAGTGGGGAAGCACTTGTGAAGACATTTGCTTATTTCATTTTATCACACAGGAGTTTTCCCACACACTTCTTTAAAGAATGCAGTTTGGTTTCACTCCGTCGCCCAGTCTGGAGAGTATTGGGGATGATCACAACTCACTGCAGCCTCAACTTCCCAGGCTCAGGTGATCCTCCCACCTCAGCCTCTCAAGTAGCTGGGACCACAGCTACCATGCTGGCTGACGCTCTCTCTCGCTCTCGCGCTCTCTCTCTCTCTCTCTCTCTCTCTCTGTGTGTGTGTGTGTGTGTGTGTGTGTGTGTGTGTGTGTGTGTATGTATCTTTTTTGTAGAGACGGGATTTTGCCACATTGCCTAGGCTGGTCTTGAACTCCTGGATTCAAGTAATCCTCCCACCCTGGCCTCTGAAAGTGCTGCGATTGCAGGTGTGAGCCATTGCACTTGGCTGTTTGGCAGCATTTTGACTTAAACTTTCTGTCTGTGAACAAACAGCATTTGAAAAGTGTATGAAAATGATAAAACAACAGTTTGTTGATAGTAAAAGCTCAAACATTTTGACTGGTCAGGTTAAGAACAATATGGCCAAAACTGTATTTGTTAAGTTTCTTGGAAGGCGTTCCTTCCCTTGAGGGAAAAAAGCAGGTTGATTCTTACATTTTCTTCTCTAGGATATTAGGTTACGGGCAGACTGAAAGCGTAACAAGCAGCTTAGGCGTTGCCTGCTTCCCCATCTACCCCCTGTGCAGCTGTGGGACCTCTGCCCCTGGCCAGCAGAGCTTTTGGCGCAGTGTCTGGTTCTCTTCTTCCTGCTGGGGCCCAGAGTCAACTTTCCTGCATCCAGCTTGCTGTGTTTCCCTCTTCTAAGTTCCTCAGTGGCCCTCCAGAATCTGGACTGGGTTTGCCTCTGGTCTACACTGCTCCTATCCTCCTCCTCTCCACTTGACCACGTGAAAGGCACCAGGTACCAGCTTCATAATGCATCCCTGCTGCTCCCCACAACACCTCTCCACTGTCACGCTTCATTGTCTTCATTTCATTTGTCAGAGGTGTGATGTTCACTTTTTTAAGTGCAGTGAATCATTAACACTCCAATAAGTGACTTAATATCTATTAATGACGATTCACAATATAAAACTGATTTAATGTCTCAACTCACTGCTTCGGTTTTCTCATACACGGAAACAGCTAAGTACTACCTAGGAGAAAGGACGCTCATGCATGCATCTTGCTCTTTCCTATAATGCTTCCTGGGGTTCTGTCTTTTCTCTTAGCAATGCACTGATAATTGATGGTGAAGCACAAGTAAGAAAGAGAAGAAATAAGGAATCGCCCTAGGAATCCTTGAGAGAAACACTTTTGCTTTTGTTTTCAACTCCACGCACAGCCTGTTTCCTGCCCCTATTTTTTTTTCCTCAGAGGAGCTGTGCAGGAGATGCGCCAGACTCACACATAGATCCACAGCTCCCACAAAGCGTAACCAGCAAACCCTCAGAATTCTCTCTCTTCCTTCTGGCATAGGTTATGCAATAGGCTTGTTTTTCCTTCCCTCCTTCCCTCCTTCCCTCTTCCCTCCTTCCCTCCTTCCCTCCTTCCCTCCTTCCCTCCTTCCTTCCTTCCCTCCTTCCTTCCTTCCTTCCTTCCTTCCCTCCTTCCCTCCTTTCTTTCTTTCTTTCTTTCTTTTCTTTTCTTTTCTTTTCAGGCTGTAGTGCAGTGGCATGATCTCAGCTCACTGCAACCTCCGACTCCCTGGTTCAAGCAATTCTCTTGCCACAGCCTCCCAAGTAGCTGGGATTACAGGCATGTGCCACCATACCATGTCTAGCTAATTTTTGTATTTTTAGTAGAGATGGGGTTTCACAGTATTGGCCAGGATGGGCTCGATCTGACCTCATGATCCACCTGTCTCGGCATCCCAAAATGCTGGGGTTACAGGTGTGAGTCACCACACCTGACCAATAGGCTCATCTTTACATCTCGTCCCTGAAGAAGAGGAAAGAATAACACCTTGACAGTGACTCAAAAAAGACAGCAGATGCAGATGGGGTCCTTTTGATGAAACAGGAAGTATAGAACTATGTCTAAATACTTCTGATTTGATTTGAACATTGTATTTTATCAGCAGATAACATGTGTTATACAAGTAACTAAAACAAAGAAGTAACTAAACTTCATTATAGAAGTAACTAAAACAAAGCATGTGGTTCTACAATGTTGTTTTTTGTTTTGTTTTGTTTTGTTTTGTTTTGAGACCAAGACTCACTCTGTCACCCAGGCTAGAGTATAGTGGGACGATCTCAGCCAATCTCAGCCCACTGTAACCTCTGCCTCCTGGGTTCAAGGAATTCTCCTGCCTCAACTTCCTGATTAGCTGGGATTACAGGTGCCCACCGCCACACCCAGCTGGTTTTTTATACTTTTAGTAGAGACGGGGTTTCACCATGTTGGCCAGGCTGGTCTTGAACTCCTGACCTCAAGTGATCCTCCTGCCTTGGCCTCCCAAAGCGCTGGGGTTACAGGTGTTCCACAGCCTGGTTCCACAGTATTCTTTTGGCTTGTTTAATTCTGAGAAAGTTCAAAATAGGGTTCAGGAGCATTCTCCTCCCGAAATATACCTGGAGTGAAAATGCGTGTTGGATGATCACAATTTGGGGTAATAATTGTTTGACAAGTATTGAACAGCTGAGCTCCAAGGGTAGAAAGATATCTAAGGCTTGTCCAGTGAGGATTCCTGAAGTAGTGGGGAAGCAGATACAAAAATCAGTTCAGTTGTGATAGTGTAGTAAGTGTTGTAATAAAGGTATACACACAGAGCAGAGAGGACCAAGGCTGGGGAAGCTTGAACAGGATTCAGACTTTCATTAGGCATAGAGGCAAGAGAGCAGCTCATGGCAAGGGCTCAGAAGCTGCCCACCGTCGTATTTGTAATTTAGTGGGAAAGGGGAAAAGGAGGTCCTGGAACAGCATTTTGCAACCAAGCTGTTGTGCCACAGAGCCTCGTCTTGATCCTGTAAGAGGAGGGTGGCTGGTAGAGTTTTATCAGCAGAAGAGAAAGAAACGAGACTGGGAAGATGAGTTAGGTGAGAGCTGGACGAAGATGGACCTGATCTAGAACGCCTCATGGCAGGAAACCAGTTAGGCAATGATCTCCTGGAGGAAACAAGGGAGGCCTGACCAGACAGTCTGCCTCAGTTTGTGACCAGCCTGCTTTAAGTTCAACCCTTCTGCCGGATGGTTTTAAAAATGTATGAGCCCAGTATTGAAAGGGAGAAAGTCTTCGAAGAGAAAGGCAGACCGGGAAGCATGAAGTGAGAGTACCCAGTGAAAGGAAGGGCGTTTATCAGTCCTCTCTCTAAATTCATGAGTGAAATCTGAGAAATTTTGGAGCTTCAGTGAATGGGAAACTGGTGATTCCCTTTACTGCATCTAGTTCATTTTTAATTTGCAGTCATCTCTTAGCTGATGAAATAAGAAAAATGTCTTTCAGCGGTTGAAGACAGCTAATGAGAATCAGGCTGTCAGAGTGGGCGGTGCTGCTGATGTGTGGTTTATGACTGATACAGGAATCAACTTGTTGAAGCTCTCTACTTGTCAAAGCACCATTAAATAACCCAAGCCCAGAGTTGTTTCATCTTCAGGCAAGAGAAAGTGAAAATGGCTTCAAAAGGTACAACATCTGAAACAAACACTATAAAATGAATCCACACCTGTCTTTGAAATTGTAGTGGTTCAAGCACACAGGGACAAGTAACAGTGTTTATTCCCTGATGCTAATGAGCTTGTCTGTCTTTGTCTATGGTGATTGTTCTTTGAGACAAACAAAAACAATGTGAATTGTGTCTGACTGTTCTAAATAGAAAAGACTGCCACACTATTTTTTGGTGGTTATATGATTCAAAAAAGTGATTTTTGTTCTTAATTCCTAGGAAGCAGGCAGAGAAATCACATTACTGTGGACCAGTGCTCCTTAGTGGATGAGTTTTGTGGCATGGAGGTGATTTAGTTAGCAAGAAGCCCTGCCTGTTTTCTGGAGGGTACTGTACTTGTCAAACCAGCTCCTAGGACAGTGCAGGGTTGTGACTGGTGTTTCAGGGTTCTCTCTGCACTTAAGTCCTTCGCTTTTGATACAAATAGCAAGACCATCCTGTTCAGCAGTTGACAAATGACTGTGTGTACCACAAGGCAACAAAGATGAGGCAACTGATGCATTTGTAACTCCGTGTCTGACTCAGTTCCAGTTTTCTCCTTTCCAAGTGGTGAAACAGGAAGCAACATCCCATCAGGAAGAACCTGAGGGTGCCATCCAGTAGCTTCGCTTCACGTCACTGACTGCCCTCAGTCAGAAATCTTGACTTGCAACTTTAGAGGGTGGGTCTCTGAAGGAATTTCAGGGCTTACGCAGAGATGAGGGGTGTTGCTCTCTGATGAGAACGGAGCTGGCTGGAACTCTGGAAGCCACTCTCTGACTGCACTTCACAAGCAAGGGGCACCTTTTGTGGGCTGACATTTCAGAAAGGTAGGCGCCATCTCATTGATGTGGTTAGTATTTGGGGACTTTGAAAACCAAGGTGGCCATGATTCCGTGTGTGAGCCTATGTGTGTGTGTGTGTGTGTGCGCGCCTGGGCTTGTGACAGAGAGAGGGAGAGGAGACAGAGAGAGGTGGGGAGAGGCAGCCAAATGAGAAAATGTTCATTTTTGGCTGACGTTTGGGAGATAGACAGAAAAGATAGACTTGGGGCCCTTTGCTTTGTGGAGTTTTGCTCGGAAGTGTTCAGTAGCGGAGGGTAAACGTCGAGTCCAAACTTCCACTCCTGACCTGCATTCCTTGTTCTCGGGCCAGTTTAAACTGATTCATTGAGAGTTTGGAAGAATGGTTTGGGGAGTGAAATCCCACGCGGCCGAATGCTCAGCATGGCTTGGTTTATTGGAAAGCCCTGACTCCAAGTGGAATGAAAGGGTCACCACAGATCCTTGCCAGGTGGCATGGCAAAGGCCATTGCCTTAAACTGAGAACAAGGTGGGACTTGCCCACTCCACAGTGGCAAGCCTTCCTAAGCTGCTTCTGTCTTGAGAGATGCAGTGCTCAGTGTTACGCCAGGAGGAATGAGCTGTTTAGTTCTAAGACTGCCAGTCTCCTGCAGAAAAACGAAACAAAATCAGACTACCTTTTCTGATCCAAGCAAATGTTTAACAAGAATGTTCTGTTAAGCAAGAATGTTCTGTTAAACATTTTAGTTTTTTTGAAAGCTTTACACAAAGCAAGGAAATAAATCTTTAGGGCTGACCAGATAATGAATTTTAATTTATTCATTAACCTGCAATGTTCAAGTGCCTTCTCTACCATAAGTGAGTGTTTGACTTTAAACTTCACCTTTTCATTGTCTTCCCCCACAAGCCTTATGTTTTTCTTAAAAGGAGTTTCCATTTCTAATTTCATCAGCAGAATCTCTGGAAAAAGAGACAAGTTCTTTAAAGAGAAAACAGGCGTATGTTCATAAAAGTAATCATTGTGTGGTCCTCTCATTAATGATATTTCTGCCTTTTTCTTTTTTTTTTCTTTTTCCTTGAGATGGAGTTTCGCTCTTGTTACCCAGGCTGGAGTGCAATGGCGCGATCTCGGCTGACTGCAGCCTCCACCTCCTGGGTTCAAGCAATTCTCCTGCCTCAGCCTCCTGAGTAGCTGGGATTACAGGCATGTGCCACCACGCCCAGCTAGTTTTTTGTATTTTTAGTAGAGACAGGGTTTCACTATGTTGACCAGGATGGTCTCGATCTCTCGACCTCATGATCCACCCGCCTCGGCCTCCCAAAGTGCTGGGATTATAGGCTTGAGCCACCGCACCCGGCTTTTTTTTTTTTTTTTTTTTTTTTTTTTTTTTTTTTTTTTTTTTTTTAAAGACAGTTTCTCTTTCTGTCTCTGAGGCTGGAGAGCAGTGGTGTGATCCTGGTTCACCACAACCTCTACCTCCCGGGTTCAAGCAATTCTCCTGCCTCCGCCTCTCAAGTAGCTGGGAGTACAGGCGTGTGCCACCACATCCGACTAATCTGGGAAGTTACTTTTTGATTCTCTCTTTCTTGTGGAGCTGATCCAGCTTTCAAACAGGCTCTTAAGCAAAGTAATGAATGTCCTGTGCCAAAAGTCCTCCAAAGCACAGTAAAATCAGGCAAAAAGCAAGAACATCAGATACTTATTTTTCAAAAGTCAGTTTGTTGTGGTAGGCCAGGAAAGTTACAGTTTTGCACACACACACACACAGACACGCACACACACACACAGTTTATGTGGGTTTCCCTGGCCTCCACACCACAGCAGAAGCACTGCCAGGAGCTGGCAGAGTACTCATGGGAGGAAGGTGCTGGGCTGGCTCCAAGGGAGCTCCCTCGACTCACAGAGCATGAAGTGTATCATGGCAACTGTTCATTTATCTTGGGCCCCAAGCCATCCACACAACAGCCTTGGATTTTCTAAGGCCTCTCCAATATGAATTTAGGGATACGATTCAAAGGCTGACCTACAGATGTACACCTTTATAAAGACAGATTTGGGACAAAAGCGACTGACTGACTTATTGGCAAAAAGCCTGCCGTCAAGTTCATCAAGCAGGCCAGCTGGCATCAAGAATGGTGTGTTGGCAATCTGTCCCCATGTCTGAATCCTGAGAAACTGCAGATCTTAGTAGAGAGATAGGAGAGAGGAACATAGGGAAGGTGTCTCTGGAATCAGATGCAGGTATATTATTCTTTTTCCTGGAAACACCTCAACACACAATACAACAATCTAACTGATCTTATACAGCCCAAGTTTGTGGTTTTGTCTATTAGGTGGACCTAGGATGATTGAAGAAATCCTTGTGCCAACTCTAGACAGACCAGACAGCTGACAGCATGAAAGAAGGCATTCTAAAGTAGTGGGACTTACTTTCCTAAGCCCCGTGCAATCAAGCCCATCCTTTAACAGCCATACAGTATGTGTTGCCTTGAGATTTGTCCTTGTAACTGGAATTTAAAATGATGAAAACATAAATGAAGCTAAAAGTCTAATTAAAATAAATAAATTAGGACTTATGTATAAAAACCCCAATGGGCAAGTGAGCAGAGAGATTAAGCTTTGACCTTGTACAAAACTGTAACAGCCACGATTCTCCACAGAACTTTCTGCTAATGGTGGACAGATGTTCAATTGTAAATGGGCTTCAGTTTGATCACTTCCAAAGGTTGTTATTATCATAATTTCAAGGCTGAGAAGTTCCATTAGTAAATAGAAAATAGCTCTGAAGAGAAAGGGATTTGGTTTAGGTGACCATGAAACAAATTTTACCTTTCCCATGTATGAGAATTTTAAATGTCTCCATCTGTGCATATCTTCCTGCTACTCAAATATAAAGTTAAGGGGTTTTGGGTGTTTATTTTTTGGCCTACCTGGCCACTGGAAACTCTGCGGAGAGGGTTTGTGCTGGTGGTGGGATTACATGTTTCAATTTAATGGAAAGTTTCCTTTTTATTGTTTCCTGGGTTAAATCTTTAGGAAATACCAGGAAACTAAGATGTTTAACCAAAATTCCCAAATCTGTCTGCTCGGGATTTGTAAACACACACTCACACACATATACACACACACGTGTGAATGTGCATAATATGAAAGCACAACCGAAAGATAAATGCATTTTTCATTAATGGGAAAAGTGTAAAATTCACAGGTAAGGCGTATATTTAGGTTATTCAAAGAGCTAAAATACTACGTTAAAGAGTTTGAAACCATTTTTACTTATTATATTCATGTTCTAAAATGAAGTACTTAGTGAAGAAAAATCATGTGATAATCCATTTAATTCTCTCCTGGGATAAGGTTTGTTTTATTTTGATTTCTTTGCCAGACATATTTTATTGGATAGTCAATGAATACTTGTTGATAAGATTGATCCTGACACAGGCTGAACAATAAACTAATCATTTAAAAATTTAAGCAAAAATTCTGAAAGCATTTTCTTCAATAATGAAGATGACTTGACATTAATAACTAGCTTGGCTTCAATTTCTTCCACTCAAAGTTTGTTTTCTTTTTCTTTCTTTTTTTTTTTTTTTGAGACTGAGTTTCGCTCTTGTTACCCAGGCTGGAGTGCAATGGCGCGATCTCGGCTCACCGCAACCTCCGCCTCCTGGGTTCAGGCAATTCTCCTGCCTCAGCCTCCTGAGTAGCTGGGATTACAGGCATGTGCCACCATGCCCAGCTAATTTTTTGTATTTTTAGTAGAGACGGGGTTTCACCATGTTGACTGGGATGGTCTCGATCTCTTGACCTCGTGATCCACCCGCCTCAGCCTCCCAAAGTGCTGAGATTACAGGCTTGAGCCACCGCGCCCGGCCCAAAGTTTGTTTTCTTGTTTAACATGATTAAAATTTCAAAAACATACAATATGCTGATGCCGAACAAATGTCAAATTCTGCAGATTTAGCAGTTTTCATTTGTGATGTTCACATCACAGGATCATTACTATATTCCACTTAGGGTCAAAGTTACAGGGTTTAGTAATGAGCTCTTCCTATCCCATTAGCTGTAACTGGCTTTACCTGGCTTGATTACAATGGAGATCTGCTTTATGTGGAATTCTGGGCTCTAACTAATTGTGTAAGAGTAAAACTTCAGAGCTTTTCTAGATAATGACTATAAACTCATATGCAACTTGAATTTTCCTCAGTGATTGTTATGTACATTACACTACTGCAGTGGTTTTCAAACGTTTTTGAGCATTACTGATAATAAGAAATACTTTTTATATCTCAACTTAGGGCACATACACAATTCTGAAATAATAATTTCACAAAACAATACTTATGAGTATTGATGTTTTTTATTTCATTTCATTATACTATGCAAAATTTCAGGTTGTAACCTACTAATTAATTTTGTGACCTACTTCTAGCTGTTCTCAACACTGTCTGAAAATTAAAATCAACTAGGGAACAATAGACCAATGGAATGGACTAAAGATACTAGAAAAAACCCTCTATAAATTTGGACCCTTGATTTATGACAACATTGGCATTACAGGAAAAGATGACCATTTGAAAGTCCATGTAGAAATAAATGGATCTTGATTCTCATCTCAAAATTCAGACAGCTCTAAGTATCAATCTAGATGTGACAGGTAAAACAATATAACTTCTAGGTCTTCACTGTCCAATATGGCAGACACTAGCCACGTGTGGCTTGCTATTGAGTACCTGAAATACTAGAAAATTTAAAATTACATACATTACTCTCATTTTTTTATCTGCTGAACAGCATTGTTCTAGAGACAAAACAATATAGGTATGATATTGGGTCAAATGTGATTTCTTAAACAAGATACAAAAAGTACTAACATGATGAAAAAGATCTATAAATTGGATTATGTTAAAAATAAGAACTTCTGTTTCTCAAAGCATACCACTAAAAGAGTAAAAGACAAACTCCAGGAGAGGAGACATTTGCCATGAATGTAACATGCAAGGAGTCATGAATATAACATGACTTGTTATGCATGTAACAAACAAGGAGTCATATCCAAAACAGAAACAAGGCAATTTTGAAAGGTAGGACCATCACAACAGAAAAATGGGCAAGAGGTTTGAACAGGTACTTCACGGAAAAACTTATTTCAAACAACCAAGAAACATAAAACATGCTCAACCTTGTTGGCTTTCTGGGGAATGCAAATTAAAACCACAATGAAGTACCACTACACACCCACCAGAAAGGTGAAAATGTAAAAGACAGACAATCGAAATGTTGACAAGGATATTAAACCACCAGAACTCTCATACATCACTGGGAGGAGTGTAAATAGTCATGAAAGCTTTGAAAAACTGTTCAGCAATATCTGTTAAACTGAATACACGTACGCCTTATGACCTGGTGTTTCTACTCCTAGGTATACGTTCTATAGAAATGCATTCATGTATTTATCTAAAGACATGTTTAAGAATGTTCACAGGGGCCGGGCGCGGTGGCTCAAGCCTGTAATCCCAGCACTTTGGGAGGCCGAGGCGGGTGGATCACGAGGTCAAGGGATCGAGACCATCCTGGTCAACATGGTGAAACCCCGTCTCTACTAAAATACAAAAAAAAATTAGCTGGGCATGGTGGCACGTGCCTGTAATCCCAGCTACTCAGGAGGCTGAGGCAGGAGAATTGCCTGAACCCAGGAGGCGGAGGTTGCGGTGAGCCAAGATCACGCCATTGCACTCCAGCCTGGGTAACAAGAGCAAAACTCCGTCTCCAAAAAAAAAAAAAAAAAAAAAAAAAGAATGTTCACAGATGGCACCTTTAAGTGTTGTAACCCCAAACTCAACCCACATTTCCATCAACAGAATGGGAAAACAGATTGTGATATAGTCATTGGATGAATATTAGATGTCAATGAAAATGAGTTTGCTACTGATACATGCAACAACATAGATGCATCTCAGTCCTAAAAGTTGAGTGAAATAATACAGATGCCAATGAATGTGCTCGATAAATTGTATTTACGTAAAGTTCAAGAACAGGCAATGTTAATCCATGTTGGTTACAGGGAGGGGGTATCAGGAAGAGTCTGGGGTGCTGGTCATACTCTTTTGTCCTGTTACTTTACCATCGGTAAGTTATACTTCAATAAGTAGATTACAGTAACAATACAGCAGTGACAGTACTGATACGAAGACTGCACTTTCAGAGATCTTGGTTTAGTTAATCTGGTTAGGTAGAAAGCATCATCTAAAAATCTCTCCCAAGTAATTCACATGTAGAACCAGGGTTGGGAACCAGCATATTAATGGTTCACAACTGGTCCTTTGAAAACCCATGTGCTATGACAAACCGTAATCATTACTCCAGGCTGTGCTAGGCCCTTATTATTTCTGCTCAAGTTATACTGACTGGAAGACATAATTCACATAGATAAATCTTAGCAACATAAGGAGTCACAGAGTTAACTGCCCTAGAAAGTCAGTTAGGTCACTGAAAGCAGTTGGCCAGGTTGGTAAGCGTGTGCTCCATTTAAGCCCTGTGGCTCTAGTGATTCTTGCCAGATCTTCTGAGTTTCTGAGTGAAGCTGCAAATCTGGATTTCTATGTGAAAATTCCTGAATTTTAACTGTTGGCTCAAATTGTTTTAAAGCCCCAAATACCAATCCAAACTGATTGGCAGGCCCAACTTTGCCAGCACCAAGATATCCCATTGGTTTGAAACTCTGACTTTAGTTTTAGAGCTGTTATAGAAGGACACTTACTGGTACAGTTGTATAGTATATTAATTATGTTTATCTTTTTCTGCTTCTGCAGGGATGTTGTAAAACAAAAGGTGACATTTATATATATACATTATTGGAGTTCCTCAGTAGAAAGCTATCATATACACTCAGGTAATTGTCTTTATTTTTATTTTGTTTTATTTTATTTATTTTACCTCTACTGTATTAACTGTAATCTTGGAAAATTAACCTCTGTGACTTAGAAGTTGATTACCTGGCATTGTTTTGCATATTCTGGGGACAAGCAGAGTTTGGGCAAAGCCAGTGCCATGCTGTTCTCTATGAAATACTATAGATTCATATTCTTTCCTTTGGAAGGGGAGAGGCAGGAGGAAGCTTATGTGACAGCAGCAGGTAGCAAAGAGCCATCATTCAGTGATATCTGCTGTCTGTGCTCTGGTCTTTCCACCCCCACAACACCTGCTGTTCTGATGGGAGGGAAGGAAGAGCTCGCTGTGCTAGGCAGGCCTCCAGCTTCCAATGTCTTATCTGTAAAGAGGAGCTTTCAAAACCACACTCCCTCAAAATCATAAAATTGACCCCAAATGATCAAAAATGATCACTTGTATGAGGAAGAGTCATTCACAAATCATGTTCATAAATGTTGACTTGATGAAAGGCAGAGTCAGGTAAGATAGAGGGGAGGAGTTGCATTTTTACCGTGAATGCCTAAATTTGAGTCTGGCTCTGTATCACCTCGATCAAGTTGCTTTATCTCTCTAAACTTCCTTGTTCACCTGCAGATTGGAAGCATGAATCATTATTCTTGTTGTAAAGATTCAATGAGTGTATCCTTGTGGGTGCAGCTTTGTAAGCTGTGGTAGATACAGTTGTTCATTATAATTTTAATCATCTCATTTACTTTTTGTGGTGGTCTGTGAAAAGCTCTTCCAACAAGAACCAGATATCCATGCTGCTGGGCGTCTGATCCCAGGTCTACGCCCTCCCTGCACTGTCTGTGCTTGCTCACAGAGCTTCTCCTCCTCCCCACCCTGCCAACTCCTAGCGGGACCGTGCGGGGCTCAGGCAGAAGGGCTCCTGTTCAAGGCAACACCCTGCCTTGGGCCTTTCATTTGCTACACCTTCTTACCGAAAGTTTTGCTAAACAGCAAAGGCAGTTCATCACACATGTATTTTCCCAGCCTGCTTTTGAGTGAAGGTGAGAGTCAATGGTGAAGAGGCAGCCTGCTGGGAGGAGGAAGAAGAAGGGGAAGAGGAAGCATTGTAAGCCACAGAGTGGAGAAATGCTTCCTGCTCACAAAGAAGGTGGTTGCTGTGGGACAGAGCAGTTCAGCGGGGCCTTCAGGAGTCACACGTGGACTTCTGTCTTGATCATGCCATCAGCCCCTCTGCTGGCTACACAGCCTGAACAGATCTTTGCCTTCCAGAATTCATGGGATTTCTGGAGCTTCAGACCTATCCCAAGGCCCCGTGGACTGGCCAACCCCTAATATTTGCAGGACACAGGGCAAGAATACAAATGGAGGTATCCAGCCCTCAGCTGGGCCCAGCCTTTCCTCCCAGCCCCACTGCTGTCCCGCTCGGCTGGGAGCCTGGCGCGCTTGTGTGAGGCCACTAAATGCTGGGTCCCCTGCCTTGCCCTCCCCTTGGGGCCTTCTCCAGCCCTAGCATTATACTGTGCTGTCACTTTTAAGAGGACAGACCCAGAAAGGGGCAATGCAGGTCCTGGAAGTGGGCTCAGAGCTGCCAGGCAGGGAATTCTAGAATCCTTGATCACCTAGCAAGTCTGGAAAGGGGGCATGGATGTGGGTGTGCATGTCTCCTTGAACCTACGGATTCCTCGCCCAAGGGAGCAGTGAGACCAGAGGTGGGCCAAAAGGGGATCTTTTAAATTAAAGCCGGAGTGTAAGGGTGGGGCTGCTCCTGAAGATTGAGCAGTGTCCTGGTACACAGCTGGCACTTAATCATACCTTTGACTGATGTGTGACAGAGTAACAAAGGCTGAGCAATTTCAGAATTGCAGTGGAATATGTAGGTGTTGCTCCTCTTCTACCTCCACGCTCCATAAACATCCACCTAGCAGCATGGCAAGGGTTGGAGTGGCTGGGATTTCATAAGATGGCAGAAGAGTGGCATTCCCACCCTTGTGTACTAGCAGGAAGAGCAGTTTACTGAGAAATAGCTTCACTAAACAGGGAAGAGAAACAATCCAAGGCTCTCCCTCTCCCAGAACAAGAGGACGTCACTGAGACTCAGATGGGTGTCTCCTGGATATTTTTAAAATCCATGTAGGGTTAGTGTCTTTCATATGTATTATTCCAGGTAATAGTTGGTATATTTGAAGCTGAATATCATTTGATCCTTCTGTTCACTTTTTTTTCAGATATTTCTTTCATTTAGATCAACCTACAGCAATCTATATTTAAATTTAATGAACATGAATAACACAGAGGAACTCTGAATCCCCTCATACAGCACCTGGAGCTACTGCCTGAGGGTGGGGATGGGAGTGAAGGGGGTCAGCAGTGGGCAGTTCAGCTCTCAGTCCAGTTCCATCACTGGCTCATCTCCTGGACTCTTCTCCACAGAATTTGGACTTGTGTTTCACAGTAGCACGTCTGCCAAGTATATTTTTTGGTGGATTTTTTCTTTTTTTTGAGATGGAATCTTGCTCTGTCACCCAGGCTGGAGTACAGTGGCACGATCTTGGCTTGCTGCAACCTCTGTCTCCCAGGTTCAAGTGATTCTTCTGCCTCAGCCTCTTGAGTAGCTGGGATTACAGGCACATGCCATCACATCGGCTAATTTTTATATTTTTAGTAGAGATAGAGTTTCACCACGTTGGTTCAGGCTGGTCATGAACTCTTCACCTTGTGATTCAAATGCATCGGACTCCCAAAGTGTTGGGATTACAGGTGTAAGCCACTGCACCCAACCTGGTGGAATTTTTTTAAACGAAAATATCCAATAAGTCTTAATTTAAAGAAAAAATTTTTAAAAAGAAGGCTTACGAACCCATTGACCCCAAATCAAGATCAATAGAGGAGAATCAGAAAATCATATTGGCACATGTTTGACTGCTCCCCCAGGGAAAAGGAGCTGATAAAGGGCCAGGTGTGGTGAGCTACGGAATCCTGTGTATGTTAGCATGGTATCTTCTCCCCTTCACACCAGCTGATATTCACAAACAGGCAGAGAGATGATGTGAAAACTGTGTAAATGCATAATGATAGAAATTTAAGGACACTCCTTTGAAAGAATGTATATTTGAAACATCTGGAAACTGGGGAATTTTTTATTTTTAAATAATACGTTACATTTTCAAACAATATGCCCAAGACCTTTTATGCCAGGTATCTTTGCAAGCAAACTATCTCTAAATTCAAAGTCATAGATTTAATCATTAATAAAAAATTGAATAAATGACATTTATTCTCTAATGTTCAGACACTGCAGGTACCCTGTATGAGCCAAGCTCCCTCTCTCTCTCTTTCCTTCTCTGTTCCTGCCTCTCTGTCTTACTCTGAGTGTGCATCTTTCTCTTTCTCTTTGTCCCTCTTTCTGTCTGTCATTCTGTGTTTGTCTCTGTCTTTGTCTGTCTCCCCCTATCTATTTAATAGCTAGGTGTTGTACATTTTTTCTTTAAGAGGATTCTTGCATTAGACAGGGGCTAGACAGAAAAGACTAGCCTTTTTCCAGTTTGAGGTCTTATGATTTATTTTCTCTTGTTGAGTAGTTAGCAAGGGCTGGTGATCACTGACAGAGGGAGCAGCTGCCCTGGCTGGAGAAATGAATGACCCCTCCCTGTTTGCTCAAGGTAGAAAACAATAACTATTCCAACAGGTGACTAATCCCCCAGCTCAATGCCATTGGCCCCTGGCCAGAGGGAGATCTTACTTTTTATTGCTCTAACTTTTCTTGTGATTTTGCTGTCTGAGAAGAAAGCAGTTGAGACTGTATTTGGGGTTATTTTCCTGTATTCTCTTCACCATTTTCCCGCCTCTCCTGCAGGCGCTCACGCCCACTGCACCCCACCCTCCTCTGAAAACTACTAAAATATTTGTCATCTTGTTCTTTTCCAAGAGGTGCTTTATCTTGTGGGGGCTGTAGGCTGTACAACAGGAAACTCTGCCTATAAACATTATGTAACACAAACATATGTTAAAATATTAAAATTTCAGCTTGCTTCATCAGTGTGCCTTAGTAACCCCAGATCTTTCCCTAAAAGTGACCCGGCTTCCTCTTTATCTGTGGGTGCGAGGTAGATGCTCCAAATTCCTTCTTGATCAAGAGGCGGCCTCACACCCTCCTCTAGGGTCTACTCTCTTTCGTAAAATGATTCCTTTGGTGGCACTGCCCAAGACAGGTTTCATGAGGTAAGAAATCCTGCTGTCACTGAGGAAATGAGTCACCCTGCAAGTGACACTATCCCTCAGAAAAGCTGCTCCCCCACCAACACTTGGTCACGGTGACCTAAACCCTAATGAGGGTCTTGTAGGAAATGAGAGACTGCTGGCTGGCCATCATGCCACTTAGAAGGCACAGTGCCATTGATGAGAAAATGTAAACAGTGACTGCCGTGCCAGTGCCAGCAGTATATCGGGTACTTGCCATGTGCCAGGCGTTACATTAGGTAATTGAGACATATGATGTACTTTATTTAATCCTGACCTGGAACTTAAAAAATAAACACAAAATCTTGTGTCTGTTTTTACAGATAGACTTGCCCAAGATCCCTTAGCTGTTAAGTGACAGGACTGACCTTCAAACTGAACTTCCTGACTCCAGACCCACAGGGCTAAGATTTTAGGCTCTGTGAGAAATGAAGGGCTTAGGAAACATCACTTGCTCTAACCCGTGTATCTGGAGAGTGGTGAAAATTGCATTCAGATTCCAAACCCCTTTTCCTAGCAAGCCACTAGGTCCTGGGCTCTCACATGTCCCGTCCTGGAAATCCTAGGCCCGTTTGCTGGGATTGGGAGGGAGATCTGGGCATCTTTGGAATGTGAAGCCTGTCTTTGGAAAGCTTGGAACTGACACTGCAATACAGACTCTCTCGGACCCGTCTGCGTGAATCTTACTTAGCACAGTTGTCACCCATTATGTGGGCTTTGCTTACTGAAAGATGGCTGTGAAACCCGTTAGCTCTTCCCAGTAGTGAGAGAGATGGAGAACACGATGGGGGAGGAGGCTATGAAGCCACAGGAGATTCTCCCATTACTCTTTCTGGGGAATCTTCTGAAACTTAGTATTTAGTTTTATTGTTTAAACCAGCCTGACATCAGATTCTTTCCTGTACCCAGTAGGTGAGGATAATAAGATGAGGTTACTAATAACACTTACCCACATCTTACTGTGTGCAGGCATGTCTGGGTACCTAATCTCCCTTAGTCCGAGGACAGGTCGTTGTGGTAGGTAGAATTAACCCCATTTAACAGGTCAGCAGACAAAGATTCAGAGAGGTAGAGTTGCCTGAGATCACTCAGCTATTAAGTGAAGGACTGGCCCTCAAACCGGGTTTCCTGACACAGAGTTGCGGTTCTCTGGGAAGTATTTAGGCTCTGTGCAAGACACATAGCTGCTTGTGGTCTGAGAAGTACTGCATTCACTCATTTTTGTTTGTTATTTTTGTTTTATTCATTAATTGCCAGCTTGCAATTTGTATGATAGCCTTACCAACCCCTTTCTAACTGGATAAGGTGGTGAGTAGCCAGTATAGCACCCTTGACTGGCACACAGGAGGTCCTTGCAGACACTAAGGCAATCCTTTAGGCTCTCAAATGGGAAAACTGAGACAGAACCTGGTGACTCACCGTAGGCTCTTTGTGACTCACTGGCAGCAGGTTCCCAACTCCCTTGCTCTGGCCTGGACCAGTCACTTGTGCCCGACACTTATAACAGGGTAATTTGTGAGGCAAGACGTGTGACTCACCAGGCGAGGGAGGAGAGTTCCTGAAGATGGCCAGTGGGGAGGAGCAAGATGTTTACTAGCAATTGCAAAGGAAATGGTGGCAGGATGCTATTTGGATTAACATTTCTTAACCCTGCAACACCATTGCCTAGTTACCCAGCCACCAATTTACAGTTGAGATTCCTAAAGTTAACAACCAAAAGGTGGGGAGGGGAGTTCCACCTTTAAAAGCAGAACTGTAGGCGGGGCACGTAATCCCAGCACTTTGGGAGGCCAAGGCGGGAGGATCACGAGGTCAAGAAATTGAGACCATCCTGGCCAACATGGTGAAATCCCGTCTCTACTGAAAATACAAAAATTAGCTGAGCGTGGTGGTGCCTGCCTATAGTCCTAGCTACGTGGGAGGCTGAGGCAGGAGAGTTACTTGAATGGGGGAGGCGGAGGTTGCAGTGAGCCAAGATTGTGCTACTGCACTCCAGCCTGGCAACAGAGCAAGACTCCGTCTCAAAAAACAAAACAATACAAAAAAAAAAAAAACAGAACTATCGGTCTCAAAGCATTCCTCCCCATCACCTCGGACCCCCATTTTGAACCCTAAGATATACATTCTTCTAAGCCATATCTGTTCTGTGACTTTGCTTTACACCCCTCTGATTTCAGTCATACCTGTTTTTCTGCAAATTTTGAGCCACATTACCAGTCTAAGTCAACTTCCTGGCTCACTTACCTCCCTGGGCCCTGAGTGGGCCTTTGGCAGTCTCTGTTAAGGTAATGATCAGGCCAAGATGAACAGAGTGGATTAAGGCGAGAAGGCCTTGGGAGAATTCCATTTTGGTAAGCACTGCCTCCTAGAACACCATGTGCGATTGTGTCTTTATTACCTACACACTGTAAAGTCAGTTTACAGGTAGATTTCAAGAGCCTGTCTTCCTACTAAGGAAGCACACTTTGTATTTTCTCTGAAATTGTTAAAATCGAAAAGATTCCAATAGTTAGCTATTTTGTTAGTAAAACAGCTGTGATAAGTTTTTATGTAGGTAACAAACTTGCCTTACTTAAAATTAGTTTAATCCACATATTATCTGTCAAGCCATTAGCTTTGGTATATGAAACATTTACTATAAAAAATTAGCCTCTTAAAAATATTAATGTGAAATAAATCACCTTTTAGTCCAGGTGAACTAGGTGTGTATTGGAAAAACTCTGGTTTTCCTGGGTTTACTCAGATAAAGCAATTTTATTTCCCTGGGACTCAGTTTCTTCTTATCTGTAGGACTGGGCTAGATGTTGCATGATTTTTAGAACAAAATTTGCTTTCATTCATTTGAATAATCAAATAAGAAAACAGTGATAAATTTTCCTAATACTGAATTAGCAGTAACAATATTTTAAAAGTTTAAGCCACCCAGAATTTATCATTTTAGTATATCAATTACTTTTTACATTTCTTTCTAGTTTTTATCTTTATACCCACATACATACATATAATATGTATAAAATCATATAATGAGATCATGTGCCATCATACAAGCATAGTATGATATAACTTTGAATTGGGGTTTTACTTTTTAATGTATCATAAACATTTTTTATGTTGATAAATTTTATAATTTTTAACATTAGCTGAATAGTATTATCTGGAGTTAATATTTCAAATGTACTTAAACATTCTGGTTTTTAAAAAACTAGTATTACTAACAATGAAGTGTTATTTATTAACTGTAGTTTTTAAAAACATTGTGTCTAGTTTTATGTTTTATGTATATTCCAAGGTAGACTTTAACATTTTAGTGACTGCTAAGATTTATTACCTAGTTTCCAAAAGGATAGTATTGTTTATGTGACCGCCAGTAACAGACACATGTAGTAGTTATATTGTATTGTAGTTAGCGCTGAATGTTATTTTTAAATAACTTTTTCTAACTTAATAAGTGTCAAAGAATTTTAGGACTTGGAAGTTTATTTAGTTCCCTTCTTTAGAAGGGCAATTTCATGGTATTTAATAACTTGATTCCAATTTGTCATTTAATAGACATTCATTAAAACGATTTATGAGCATTAACCGATTTACTCCGTCTAACAACCCTGCAGGGCAGTACAATGATCACCTCCATCTTGTAGATGGGAAAACTGAGGTCATGCTAGCTGCCCAGGGCACATGCCTAGTTAAGTGTCAGACTAGGCTTTAGACCTGAGGAGCCTGGCTCCAAAGTCCACGTGCTTGACCGCTGAGGTTTACGTATTGAGCACTTACTGTTTGTACACTTACTGTACGCCAGGTTGGGAACCTTAGGGACTCTGGAAAGCCTAGATGAGGATCTTATAGACACATGGGTACTTGAGGAATAAGGAGAAGGGAGTGAGGTGAAGGGCAGAGTGTAGCATTCCAGGCCGAAGGAATGGCCTATACACATGCCTCAAGGTTAAGAAAGAACTTTGACAGTAATTCCAGCATTTTGGAAGGCTGAGTTGGAAGGATTGCTTGAGCCCAGGAGTTTGAGACCATTCTGGGCAATATAGCAAGACCTTGTCACTACTAGAAGTAATAAAAAGAAACTAGGTGGGTGTGGTGGTGCGTGCCTGTGGTCCCAGCTACTTAGGAGGCTAAGGTGGGAGGATTGCTTGAGCCCAGAAGGTCAAGGCTTGAGTCAGCCATGATCATGCCACTAAACTTCAGCCTGGGTGACAGAGCAAGATCTTGTCTCAAAAAAAATAATAAAATAAATAAGAAGTTTGCTTTTTGCTCTCAAGGGTTAGGAAGCAGACCCCTCACAGTTGCAGTATCACTGACTGAGAGGAAGCAGGGCATGGAAGGACTGGAAAAGTAGGCAGGGGTCCCATTGCCTGGGGCCCTCTTGCAAGCATCTCAGGTACAGGAGAGTGTGCAGGGGGAGGGAAGATAGGGAGCTGCCTCCAGACAAAGGTGGACTCATTTTGGAAAAAAGCCTCTGACAGAACCTTTTCCAAGTGGAGCTTCTCCTGCACACAATGGCAGACAGCAGTAGCTGCCTGGAACTTTTCTAAGAATTAATTCATTAGCTCAAGATTTAGGTTAGGAAGGGGCTGATAGATTGTGTAATTAGGGAGATTACACAGATCAATTCCACTCCTATGTCATTGACCCAGGCAGAGTCACCCGTGCTATGTCTGGGGAGGCTGGAGAATGCTGCTTCACAGAGCAGGCGGTTGAATGCCAGGTGTCACTGGGGTGTAGGCTGGGGGCATAACTAAAAAGAATAAATGGATACTTGGGTGCATCCTGATAACTGCTTAGTGATATCTCTCAAGAGATACCATATTTTTGTCACAAATAATCTGAATTTTTTTTTTGAATCTCTAAGCAGTGTATTGTGGAGTTTTATTACAGAGCCAAGAGAAATATATCTTGAAGAGAAGAGCAGAGGAGAGAGCTCTGGCCTGAAAGGGACCTTGATCCCACACAGATGCTAAATGTCTTATTGGCATTTTTTAGCTTTATTAGTTTTGCTAGGAAAATTATATTTAGTAACAATAAGAAAGTATTGCCCTAGTGGAAAGTGATAGCTGGCTTAAAGTTTAGAATCAGTGGGAGCAAAAGGGCAGAATCACATCTTCCTGAAACCTCAGGTCATCACCTAATTTGTAAGCACAACGAAGTAAAGCAAACTCTACCAACAGTGTTAGGCAGGAAGATGAGAGGTTCTCCCTTCTCATTGGAATGTCAGAGTTCTTTTTTGACTTGCTCAGAATACCCTCAGTCTTTGTTATCTAGTATTAGGGTAAGCATATGAAGATGGCTGGACTTCTACATCAAGGGAGACTGGGCCCAGTCAGGATCAGAGTAAAGGAGATTGGTTAGTAACAACTCTGATGAATAGAGAACTAGCAGGTATAAGAAACAGGTACACCCCTGGGATATCGATCACCCAAGGAAGAGACTCCCCACGGGCTGAGATGCAGACCCTCCTGAAAGGAGTCTTTATGGTGCCGGTAGAACTTGCTGGAAACCAGCCCTCTGGAACTCACCATGAATCTGCCCTGTAGGGTGTTGGGAGAGCTGCTCATTAGCAGATGTCTCCCTGGAGGCACTGTGCCACAACACCCCGAGGGAGGTGCTGAAATCTGCTGGCAGCTAGGGCTGCCGAAGCCCTTGGCTGCGAGCACCCAGATCACAAAAGCACAACCCTTTCCTCTGTCATGTCATTCCATGACCTCCTGACAACAAAGCTTCCTGGCCAGCTGGCAAAGAGAAAATATGTAAAGGGATTGGACCCATTTTCCCAGAGCAGGCAAAAAGGATGAATTTGGAGTTGAGAGGTATTAAATTGACAGCTGGCTTTGTGAAGGAAGCCCTGTAAGCAGAGCAAAGACTTATGATGCTCCTCTCTAGGGCAGAGCATTAATGGAAACCCAGGCTCCCAATGGGCTTAGGAGGGAAACAGTCCCTGGATTAATTTTTTTTGTTGAGTTATAGGAGTTCTTTATATATTCTAGATAAAAGTTATTTATATTGCAGATGTTTTCTCCCAGTCTGTAGTGTGGCTTTTTTATTCTCTTAATTTTTTTTTTTTTTTTTTTTTTTTTTTTCTGTTTGAGATGGAGTCTTGCTCTGTTGCCCAGGCTGGAGTGTAGTGGTGTAATCTCGGCTCACTGCAACCTCTGCCTCTTGGGTTGAAGCGATTCTCCTGCCTCAGTCTCCTGAGTAGCTGGGATTACAGATGTCTGCCACCATGCCTGACTAACTTTTGTATTTTGAGTAGAGATGGGGTTTCACCATGTTGGCCAGTCTGGTCTCAAACTCCTGACCTCAGATGATCACCCACCTTGGCCTCCCAATGTTCTGAGATTACAGGCGTGAACCACTGCACCTGGCCTTAATGGTATCTTTTGATGAGCAAAAGTCTCCATGTTTTACAGTCTCCCTGAAAACTATACAAAGGGTAGCTCTCATTTAATTCTCCTTTCTGTTCTTTTCTCTATATTATGTGAGTCACAGTCTCACCTATTATAATATAACAAAGAGAGCTCAAAATTCAATGCCTAAGATAGAAATGCATTTCTCTTGCATACAACAGTACAGATATGAGTGACCCAGGGCTAATGAGCTAATTAGCTTCAAAAGTCACCCCTGTCCTGTCATCTGCATCTCCAGCTATCAGGAAGGCAGAGAGAACAGGACACACAGTGTGGTCTTTAGGGAGATTACACACATCAATTCCACTCCTATGTCATTGACCCAGGCGTAGTCACACATGCCGTGTCTGGGAGGCTGGAGAATGCTGTCTCATGGGGCAGGCGGCCACATGCCAGATGTCACTGGCATGGGGGCTGGGGGTGTAACTAAAAAGAATAAATGAATACTTTGGAGCACCACTTAATCACATATTTGAGGTGATACCATATTTTTGTCACAATCTGAATTTTTCTCTTTGTTTTTTGAATCTCGAAGTCTTACGAATTTCTTCCAGACGTTAAATTGTTATAATTGTAAAATTTAGTATAGGAAATTCTGCAAAATTATTTTTTACCTTGTAGTAAGTTAGTTGCTCCTCTACATGACAGTATAGGGTATCTTTCTTTTTTTTTTTTTTCTCTTCAGTTTTTTTAAACAGTTAGAGGCTAAGGCATTTATAGTTTTCTTAATGCACTAACTTAGTCACAGTAAATATCCTTCACGGTTAAGTTGTTCTGTCATTTGCATTGTCTTCTTCATAAAATAGTGTGAAATGGCACCATTTTAAATGCATTTAGAATTGGAATTTACAGTTGGCTTGGTCCTAACACTGTGCACAGGAGGTGCGTAGCTGCTAATGTTTTCCTTTGTGTTTTTATCTTAAAGGCATAACCAGTATTTTTGGCTGGGTATGTAGAGCTGGTTCCAAAGAAAGCACAAACAGACTAATGTAGATAAGCACGTTTACCCAACCCTTTAACCAAATTTTAAGAACTGTTTTACAACGAATAAAAATGAAGTTGTTTTTAGATAATTGAATCAGATTGCATTTTTGGCTAAAGCATCACTAATTGTTCAAAAATGCATTCTAGCCCCAGTAAGCTTTACATCCATTCATTTAGTAGTTTCTCGTTTGGTGTCTGCTGCGTGGCCAGGTCTGAGTAGGCAATAGCGAGCAAGTCAGACAAGGTCCTTCTGTTACAGAGCTGACTTTCCCTTCACCAGGGAACGCTGGTCCACCTGTAACCCAGCTGGTCACCTGACCTTCAGAAGCTCTTGCCAACTCACATCCTCCAATCGTAATCATACTCAGAGATGGCGAGTGTTGACTCAAGAGCGCCCTTTCACTTCGCCAGTCAGAAAAATACCTTCCCTTCAGTTTCACTTGTTTGCCACCTTCCCATTTCTTTTTAGTGTTCTCTGTCTGAGAGAGACCTTCTGTTCTGTAGAGATGGTTTGTTGTTGCTCTCCTCTGAGAGATATGTTCTGTAGCAGTATCTTCTAAGCTGGTGTGGAATTTACAGTACGGATTGGATGAATAATTACCAGATGTTGTCCAAAGCCTCAGCCTGGATTGGAGTTCTTACATCAGCAAAAGTTAGAGTGTCATATTTTTTTAATACTTAAAAAAAATGTTGCTTGGAATAGTGATAACTTTGTGGCCCATCTGGTTTTATTCCTTCAGTCCTAAGGTCAAAGGTAATGGTGTCCATCTGAGGAGGTAGCTCACCAGGCTGCATTTACACATTGGATTCTATACCCACGAGGTTAGAAAAGAATGACCGTGAACCTCTACACAGCTACATTGTCTTCTTGGAAACTTTTGGCAGCTGAAGTCGAAAATAGGGTGTAAGAATTCCACGGTATTCGCAGAAAACAGCTGGGGCTGAGATGCCTCATCTGTTACTATTGCTTCCCTCACAGTACAAAGAAATAACTACAGGCGTTTTTCTTGCAAATATTTCTTATTTTAAAAAAATAGCCTCAGATTTTTTTTTTTTTTTTTTTTTTTTTGAGACGGAGTTTCGCTCTTGTTACCCAGGCTGGAGTGCAATGGCGCGATCTCGGCTCACCGCAACCTCCGCCTCCCGGGTTCAGGCAATTCTCCTGCCTCAGCCTCCTGAGTAGCTGGGATTACAGGCACGCGCCACCATGCCCAGCTAATTTTTTGTATTTTTAGTAGAGACGGGGTTTCACCATGTTGACCAGGATGGTCTCGATCTCTCGACCTCGTGATCCACCCGCCTCGGCCTCCCAAAGTGCTGGGATTACAAGGCCTCAGATTTTTTTATGTAAATAAGATCACAATTTCTTCTGATATTTTTATATGAGTAAAAATTGCAGAACTTAGAGAATGTATAAGGGATGAGAAAAGGGGGCTTTGAGTAGCTGAAGAGAGAAAAAGGACCTGGGAATGACCCAGGCCGAAATAAACGCAGAGAATTCCAAGCAGAGATACTGAAGAGTTGTCAACAGAGTTTATTTTTAAATTGCCAGAAACTGGTAGAACTGAGTCAAATGACTAAAGATGGGAGATGGGCTCAGCACTTAATGTGGGCATCAGTGAGCTTCTGAGACTGACTGAAAAGTGAGTGAGTCACAATCGGGGTCCTTAAATGGCAATCATTGCTGGGAAGGCTCAGGAATTTTTCACAGCAGTGATGTGGGGTTTTAAAAACACAGATATCTCTCCATGTCAATATTTTGTAACTGTCCTTTCCATCTGAGCATTGTTGAAGCATTGGAATACTTACACTGTTAACCCAGCACAGATGTATTGTTCTACTCAGTTTAGGTGATACATTTTTTTCATCTACCAAGCATCTTTTTAAGGCTATTCAGCGAAGCTAGCAGCCTCCTTAACACGAGGGGGGAAAAAAACCACCTTAAGCAGTAACTAAGAGTGCCATTGTTAGATGTCCAACAGGAAGAGCAGGGGCAAAAATGGGAGATAAAGAAAGAAGAAAAAGGGACAAACGAGCAAATGAATGCCCATTGTCAGCAAGATGAGGTCAGAGGCTTAAACAGAGGGAGAAACTGACAAATGCTGTAGGCTGTGTATTTCTCGCTTAGAAATCTTAAAAACAGGTAATTTTGGTAAATTTAACGTTTAAACAACCAAACTGGAGTCATCAGTTTCTCTAAAGGAAGGTATGGAGGATGCTGGACATATTAAGTCAGGGTTCTTGGTTGTAGGCAGTAGAATCTACCTCTTTCTTAGTACCTTAAACGAAAGACTTCATTGGAGGCGACTCTTACCATTGAAGGAAGGCTAGTGGACTAGACCTGGATGACAGTGGAAAGCCAAGAAGCTGAGAGACTGCAACTATCTTTTCGGCAGCAGCAGTCACAGCCGCCGCCACCTTGGCAGGATGCCATCTGCTGCTGCTGCTGGATAGCACGGTCTGCCCCAGATCCAGTCCCCAGGAAAGCATCTGACTGACCAACTCTAAGTCCAGGCCAATGCCAGCAGATGGAGAATGGCCCTCTTTGGCATTCACGATAGGAAAGTCATTGCACCAACTTCACATTTGGTGACAATTTTCCGACTACTATGTGGGCTGGATGCTAAGCTAGTGGCATGTCCAAAATGACATGTCCAGTACACTAGGATCAGGCAAATGTGCCTCTGAAGGATCCCAGAGGTTCTGGCTGTGGGACGTGAAATGTCCATAAGAGATAAAAAGTGGGTTAGTAGCTCCTTAGTGAGGTGAAGCAGAAGTGGGGACAGATGGGGGAAAATGGGAGGTTCTGGCTCTGGGTTATATCATGGGCTATGGCCTTAGAGCAGCCATGGAGAGGCCATGAGAATGTGGCTTGTTTCTTGTTAAGAGTCTGAAGTGGCAGAGAGGATTAGAGGAGAGGGGCTATCACAGTTCTCTTTTTTTTCTTTGTCTGCTTAGCCTCTGATCTCATCTTGAGAGAAGATGGGGCTGGCTGGAGGGGTAGCCTGGACGATTAAAGCCCATGCCCACAGCTGAAATATTGGCTTCTGGAATCTTTGACCACCCTATCTTCAAGGGGACATCATCTTGGGGAGACACTTCAGGAGAGTTCAGTTTTGCTTTTTAAAACATGCTGTTTTTTTCTTCCATAAAGCCATGAAATTTAAAGTCATGCTGAAGTCTCAACCTGGTTATAGTCTGTATTTCATTTATTTATTTTTTGGGGTCTGTGGACACAAACTTGACTCAGGAGAACTTTAAGGGTAAAACTCAAGCACCATAAATGAAAAACAGGTAGCTGCAGCATGAAATTTAGGATAAGCCATAGATTAAAAGGTGTAAAGGTTAAAAGTTGGTGAAGCTGAGAAGGAGGATTCCTAACTTTTTTGGTTTTTTGGAGGTATAGTTTACATACCATGCAATTCACCCATTTAATATGTGCAATTCAATGTTTTTTAGTATATTTACAGAATAGTGCAACCAACACTCCATTTAATTGTTAAACATTTTTTTCACCTCAGAAGGAAACCCTTTACCCATCAGAAGCCATCTCTCATTTTCCTCCATCTGTCCCCACTTCTGCTTCACCTCACTAAGGAGCTACTAACCTACTTTCTGTCTCTTCTGGACATTTCACATAAATGGAATCATACTATATGTGGCCTTCTGTGTCTGGCCATTTAATCTAATGTTTTCAAGGGTCATCCATACTGAGCATGAATCTTTCCTGTTTTCTTGAGTATATGCCTAGGAGTAGAACTGCAAAGTCTTGTGGAAACTGTATATTTAACTATTTGAGAAACCACCAGCGTGTCTTCCATGGCAATGGCACCTTGTCACATTCCAACCAGCAATGTCTGGGGGATGAGGGTCCCGATTTCTTCACACCTGTCCAGCCCTTGTGATCTGTTGGATGGCCATCATCCTAGTGGGTGTGAAAGACATCTCTGGGTATGGTTGTGACTTCCTCATGGCTGAGGCAGAGCATCTTTTCATGTGTGTATCGGCTATTTCTTTCTTTCTTTCTTTCTTTCTTTCTTTCTTTCTTTCTTTCTTTCTTTCTTTTTTTTTTTTTGAGACGGAGTTTCGCTCTTGTTACCCAGGCTGGAGTGCAATGGCGCAATCTCGGCTTACCGCAACCTCCGCCTCCTGGGCTCAGGCAATTCTCCTGCCTCAGCCTCCTAAGTAGCTGGGATTACAGGCACGCGCCACCACGCCCAGCTAGTTTTTTGTATTTTTAGTAGAGACGGGGTTTCAGCATGTTGACCAGGATGGTCTCGATCTCTCGACCTCGTGATCCACCCGCCTCGGCCTCCCAAAGTGCTGGGATTACAGGCTTGAGCCACCGCGCCCGGCTGTATTGGCTATTTCTATATTGTCTTTGATAAAATGTCTATTCACATCCTTTGCTCATTTTAAAATTGGGTTGTCATTTTTTTCATTGGGTTGTCAGTATCCTTTACATATTCTAACTACAAGTCCCTTCTCAGATATATAAACTTCAAATTTTTTTTTCCATTCTGTGTGTCTTCATTGATTCTATCCATTTTGTCTGTTCTTTCTTTTGTTGCTTGTAGTTTTTGGTTGTTGTTTGTTTTGAGACAGGGTCTCACTCTGTCATTCAGGCTGGAGTACAATGGCCCCATCTTGGCTCACTGAAACCTCTGCCCCTAGGCTCAAGCAGTCCTCCCACCTCAGTATCCTGAGTAACTGAGGTTACAGGTGCATGCCCTCATGCCCTATGGCTAGCTAATTTTTGCATTTTTTTTTTTTTTTTGAGTCACAGTCTGACGGTCACCCAGGCTGGAATGCAATGGTGGAATCTCAGCTCATTGCAACCTCCACTTGCAAGGTTCAAGCAATTCTCCTGCCTCAGCCTCCCAAGTAGCTAGAATTATAGGTGCTTGCCACTATGCCTGGCTAATTTTTAATATTTTTAGTAGAGACATGGTTTCACTATGTTGGCCAGGCTGGTTTCAAACTCCTGACCTCATGATCTGTGCACCTCAGCCTCCCAAAGTGCTAAGATTATAGGCATGAGCCAACGTGCCCAGCAATTTTTTTATTTTTTGTAGCAATGAGGGTCTCACTATGTTGTCCAGGCTGGTCTTCAACTCCTAGGCTCAAGTGATCTGCCCACTCCAGCCTCCCAAGGTGCTAGATATATAGGTGTGAGCCACCACACCCGGCCTGCTTGTGCTTTTGATATCTAAGAAGGCTTTGCCTACCTCCAGGTCACAAAGATTTACTCCTATATTTTTTTCTAAGGGTTTTACAATTTTAGCCATTATATTTAGATCTGTGTTTTGTTGTAATTTTCGTGTATGGTGTAAAGAGCGGGTTTTTAATACTTCTGAAGCTGCAATAATTGATGTTTGTGGGCAGCACATGAAGAAAGTGAAGAATGTAGATTTATTGCCTTTCTCAGTTTGGACTACATTTTTCAAGAGGCCATCTTCAACTCCTGAGTTCTTTCCATCTTCCCTAAATATTTTTGGCTGTTGAGGATTAAAGTTGCTATGGCTTTCAACAGATCTTGATTCATTGCTTACATGTAATGCACAAGGAATTGTTTAGCGTGGTAACTCCTACATAACCATGATAAACTATTCGATTAGTTATATTTCACATTACAGAAAGTAATCTGTACTGCCTTGAGTTGTGTTTTACGGGTGAGCAAGCTATTTTATATAACAGTGATTATAATGATATTGGCGGGGGGGAACCTAGCTCAGTGTCATTGCTGTTTGTTCCCTGAGAGCTTATCTATTGAATTTGGAGCCAGTAAAGTAAGGAACATGCTGAGGCAAACTTCCAAGGAAAAAAAATATCTTTGCCCTTGCAGGGGTATCTAGTTTTAATGCACTTGAGGGACACAGACCTGGCACAAGATTTTGTTCATTGCAGAGGGACTTCTGAGGCCTCAACTGGTTTCTCAAGTCTGTAGGAAGTTTTCACTTTGGCTGGACTTTGACTCAAAGGCTTGTGGATGCCCTTCTTCTGAGATGTTTCTGGCGAGTATTTCACAATAGGTTTCTCTGAATTCCCCTTTCAGTCAGTTATGTCAAAAGCTTGATTCCTCACTTATTTTAGCAAATGAACCATGAAAGTTGATCACTTCTTTCTTCCTAACGGCTCTGTCCCCAGTTCTCACTGCTCCTTCCTACCCAAGTCAAGTCTGCAGTCCAGGGTCACCCTTTCACCCATCTTTGTAGCCCTTAAGTCTAATCCGGAGGAAGTATTCACTAAGTGTTTGTTGATTACTTTTGTTCCACCAAATTAACACAACTTTTCAACAGTATAAATAGGACTCACTCTTGCCTCTCAGGGTAGAAATTCTAACAAAAGAATAGTCCACGGAAAAGAAGGCAGCCTTTCTCCAGGAGCACAGCCCTGCAGGTGTGGAGGCGCCTAGGTTAGCACTTCTCCAAATGGTGGGTAAGAGGCAAGATGCGGTAGGGAGTTCTCTCATCAGGGTTCGATCCCTGGTTTTGGTGTGGATCTTTCTGAAGGACATTGGGGTCTATACTGCGGAATCCTTTCTCATCTGAAGTCAGAAATCTGTCACTTCAGTATTCCCTCTCAGACCCTACACTCTGATGTAGTCTTCCTGTTACACCGAGCCCGTGGCCTCACTTCCAACACACATGTTCTTTGACCGTCAGTCGCTTGAGTTTTCTTTTTTCCCCTCAATCTCACTTCTTTCTGGGGCTTCCTTTATCCTCTACCTGATTTGCATCCCACACATGGCATTATTCGCTCTAGTCACTACTGCTCTGGCCAAACCCTCTCTCTGCTGCTCCCATCTATTGCTGTGAGCTGATTGCTCTTTAGTTTCTCCATCCCCTGAGACGTGCTTCACGCCACTGCCAGAAGAGTTGCCATGCATGTACCTGGGTGTGGTGAAGCGGGGAGTAGGCTTGAAATCAGCCCTCATCCACTGATCATTTGAGGCTTGGCAGAGCTGAGTCTACCTAGAGGGAATACCTTCTGCTAATCAGCACAGACAGCCTATGGGCTCACAGAGGAGCTGGCTACCAAACTGACCGTCCCATTCCTCTGCATAATACCCTTCAGTGGGTCCTATTAGCTAAATGCCAAGCTCCTTAGCATGGAATGCAAGCAAACCCTCTAAGACCTAGCCTGCTTGTCCCACCAGCATTTTAATGAGGGTGATGATGTGATTTATTGTCCAGACTGGAATACTTCTGAAAGGAAGGAAGAGCTATTACTGATTATGCCAGAGCAGTTCACTACAGTGCCCGGGCACCTATTTGTAACCCACCATTCCACACCTTGGATTCTTTCACTGTGGTAGTACAAAGCCACTGGTAGTTTTCTATGTACACCTTGTTATTTCCAGATTAAGAGGTTTTGACAGAGCTATTTTGACAATCATGTTGTGAATCTGAGGATATTTTTATTCCTTTTTCTGATTAAACATTATAGGACGAACATCCTCATCTTCGAGGTCAAAATGCCAAAAACACATCCTGAAGGTCAAAATACCAAGTCCAAAATGATCACAGCCTGAACAATGATATTAAAACACCTAATTTACATTATTCTATGCTCTGGTTACTTGATTGTAGAATTGATAATTTATCTCCTTAAAACTTCTATTCCCTCTTCCCCATTTTTCTGCCTTTTCTGGTTTATTTCCACTTACTGTTCAAGACATCACATGATTTTTTTCTTCCAATTATCTTTCCCTAATATTTCCTGGCTGGGTTCAGTGCCCATCATCCTGTTCCCACAGCAACCCGTATACCTTTTTTAAAATTGTACCTAAAAAAAAAATGTGTTGAAGTCATCTGTTCAGGCCTACCTTGCTTAGGAGACTATTAGGTCCTCAAGCCAGGAACCCTGTCTTACTATTTTATCCTCAGTGCCAGGACGGTGCTTCACAAATAATAGAATCTCAATAAATATTTCTTTACATAGACTAATTTGAATTCCTTGTAATATGAAGTGAAATGTGCCTGCCCCTTATTTCCTGAGGAATTTCTTAGGGAACTAGTGATGATTTACACCTGCTTGAAGCCTTCAGGATGTTGAGTTTGGGCATGTTGAAGTTGTAAAGCCTATTGTTATTTTTTATACCATAGAATCACATAAAAAGAAAATTCATATGCATAATATCCACATATGTTTTGCCAAAAGTGTGAACAGTGGTGTGTCAAAGTTTTCCATGCCATAAACAAAATTGTTCTGAGGATATGAAAGAGTAATTCTTGTTTAGTGCAATGAAGGATCACACAACCCATTAAATAGTATTCTGTTCTTGCCTGATTTTCTAAGCTCTCTGGATTTGGGATTTTGAGTGAAGGTGATCAATGCCATCCTAATGTTACATGTTTGTTTCACAAGTCTAATGTCTTCTGTTTCCATTTCTCTAGAATGTTTCAGATGTTTAAAGAATGGTTCTGGTTGGAAAGATTCTGGCTTCCTCCAATGACAAAGTGGTCAGATCTGGAGGATCATGATGGACTCGTCTTTGTAAAACCTTCTCATTTATACATGACAATTCCATATGCTTTTCTCTTACTGATTATCAGACGTGTATTTGAAAAGTAAGTAGTACTTATGTCTTTCCTTCCAATTCCCCCTCTTTGCCCTGACACTGGAATAATAGAGTTTTAGGCTTACTGAGTTCCTTAAAGAATCTGTTGTTCAGAGGTTGCCACTAAGTGATGAATTAACATAATCAAATGCACTCCGAATGTTATCTAAAGACTGAACAACAAAAAAAATGAGAAACATGGATCCCATTGAGTGCTTTAGTTTTGTAATGAAGAAAATCTTTATAAAGGAGATGGGGAGAGGTTGAGGATGGCAGAGCTTATTAGTGTCAGTGACAACACAGGTACCCAGCTCATCTTCCACTCTTCTGTGGTGACTCACAGTGCATAGGCACTCCTGGAAAAGCAGTGCTGGAAGAGTCTATGACTCAGGAGGCATTATCACTCCCAAATGCCTATAAAATAACAAAAATGGCTCATTAAAGGATACACCAAATATTGCTATGTAGCACAGTTTATTTTAAAGATTTATTTAAAGGTTTAATAGGTGCCCTTCATGCTGAAGTGCAATGAAATCAAAGAGAAAAACTATCAATTTGCTTTCTCAGAAAAAGTAAACTTCTTTTCTTTTCTTGATTTAATTTAAATGCATATTTTTTCCAGCCATTTTATTAAAATTGTACTAGCGTTATGATAGCAGTAGATAAATGTTCATCTATAATCTCTGGAGTTGCCTCTATTTCAAAAAGCTGTTATTAGCACATTAATTCATTTGGAGCAAAGAGAATATTCAAATGTCAAGAGTTGGAAAAACTTGAGTCAAAAATCTGATAGAGATCATTTTGTCCAAGACTAAGCAGATCATATGTTTATAAACATTTGCAGGGTCCTTATCTCAAGAGCTAGTTTGACCAACTCTGTTTCATGAACTCGAAAAAGTTTTTGTACAAATGACACTTCACTTGGGCCAACAGTGTGCTATTCCTATTGGGAGGAAGAGAAAGTCCCTGGATACCACTAAACCCAGCTGAGAACATTTGAAAATTTACTTCTTTTCTGACAGTTAATTCTACTTCTTACTCACATATTTGGATGTGTCAGGAATGTATAAATAAAGTAGAATTTACCACTGCACTTCAAAGTTAGCAAATTACTGTCCTGAAATATGAGCTGTTCTTGCACTGTATCTGGTGATCTTTGAATTTGGCATCCAGGTCCATTGCTTATTTCCATTGCAGATTTCCTACTTTTTGGTGGACAGCTCCATTTTTCACAGTTTGGCCAGGACTATGAGCCAGAACATTCTTTAGGTTGCCAAAGCAGCACAGCTGTGGAGGACCAGCTTGCTACATCCCGGTCTTGGCCTCTCCAATGACAATCAGGAAGGAATCCAACCCTCTTTTAATTCCTAGGACCATTGTTACTTTTTCTGAAGGGATTAAGTGTAGTCTGTATTCTCTTTTCTGTCTCCTTATAACTTCAGCTCCCAATAACTCACTCTCAGCTTTTTCCATTGTGACACAACAGAAAATGTGTAGCTTCACTATCTTATGTCTCTTTTAATGCCGTAAAGGGAAGCAAAATGTAACAGGGAGAGATACCATACTTTTTGTGAAGTATAAGTTTATATATTTTTTCCAGAGCTTTTGTATCATTAGTGGGAGATTGAACCACCTGTGTCATAAATAAAGTATCACTTATACCTTCCATTTGAATAGGAGTTTGTAGTTTAAGAGCTACATAAAAATCACAGATGCTGTGGTCTCAGTCTGCAGGTATGGAAATAAGAGGTAAATGACTTGCCAAAGCCACACAGTTAACATGTTAGGGGATGGATCTGGGACTGGAACCCATGAACTAAGGTTTCAGGTTGTTGGCTCTTTATTTTCTGACGGCATCAGTACTTCTTAGACTTTCACAGTGAAAGGCTCTTGATGGCAGAAGAGAATAAACAAATATCTCTTGGGAATACAGAAAGCAAGCTTAAAGAGATGATAGCAAACATAAAAATTTCTGAACTATTTAAAAAATTCATGTAAATATAACTCTCGGTTTCAGCATATCCTGAGAGATTTAACACAGGAAGGCTTCCTTCTTCTGTCCTAGACTGTATTTATGCTGCATCTTCTCATTCTATGAAATGACCAAGAGTTGTGATTTGGCTGGTTCATTATTGTCCTTTAGTACTAGACAAGAACATTTAAGATCAGAAATTAATGTTTCTTCCTAGAAAATCAAGACGAGAAGCAGATAATTTGAAAGTAACTACCATCTGCTAACATTTGCTTTGTACTTAAGGTTTTCTTTCCTTAAAAGTTTTAGCTTCTGGCTTACGTTTTGTTTTTTGTTTTCTTTGGTAGCTAATGTTTTGATTTTTTTTTTTTTTTTTTTTTGTCCAGGCTACCAGTTTCTAGTTAGTTTATCTTCTGTGCATTCTTGTATGTGTCTGAAGTGTGATTTAAAGGAGACCTAAGCTAGTCAAATATCAACACTCATGGAATAAATGCATTATCTCAGAGTAAATCATGGTCCCAGAAGAGTCCAAGGCAGGGGTGGAGGTGGTAAAATCAGAAGATCACCTTTTTATTGTTCTTGTTAGTTGATTATACATGAATAGATTCTCCACATTTGCAACATAAGGTCAAGATGGGACAGTATGTCCATCATTCTTTAAAGGAGGGTAGGGTACCTGGAGTAACCTATCTGTAGCAATTTGCATGAATTGAATAAGTATTGTTACTAACTGTCCCAAATGGAAATAGTCTTAAAATATGAACATTAGACTTTTTATCCGAGATCTACTTTGCTCCTGATATTTTGTTCTCATGTTAAAAAACAAAAAAACTCTGAAAAACTCTGCTCACAGAGCCTCTTAATCTGAAGGAACCGCGAATCAATCTTTTTTTTTTTTTTTTTTTTTGGAGACCGAGTTTCGCTCTTGTTACCCAGGCTGGAGTGCAGTGGTGCGATCTCGGCTCACCGCAACCTCCGCCTCCTGGGTTCAGGCAATTCTCCTGCCTCAGCCTCCTGAGTAGCTGGGATTACAGGCACGCGCCACCATGCCCAGCTAATTTTTTGTATTTTTTAGTAGAGACGAGGTTTCACCATGTTGACCAGGATGGTCTTGATCTCTCGACCTCGTGATCCACCCGCCTCGGCCTCCCAAAGTGCTGGGATTACAGGCTTGAGCCACCGCGCCCGGCCCAGCGAATCAATCTTACGCTAATAGGCTATTGTATCTATTTAGGAGAAGTATTTAAAGGTAACATGCCTAATATCTGCCTAGGGAAAAACACTGAAAATAAAGGGAGGTCTGGAATGTCTAGGCTTTTGGCTCTCGGGTAACTGATGGGGTGCTAGACGAGGAGGGGGCTGTTGGGTATCCTAATGGAGTTGTCTGAAGGCTCAGTTCTGCAAAAGTAGCAAACCTAAGGAACTTACTTATTCCCTGGCAGTTAATCTAATTTTAAACCATTTACATGGGAGCAGAAGTTCATTCTTTTTTATTCCTCTCAGACATTTTTCTATTCCGTATCAATATAATCAAAATTTAGGCAAGCTAGCTGACAAGCTAATCTCTAAATTTATTTCTAGGACTAAGACTTACAATTTCCCTTCTTGCTTCAGTTCAATTTATCAAATATTCATTGTGCTTCTTTATTCTCTCCTTTTTAAAAATAGATTTTTAATTAAGTGCCTATTTATATTCCTCTACACTTTATTAGGTAAAGTGATTGATTTCCTAGATTTATTTGAAAACGAAGGATAGCACTCAATTAGACAATGACATTTATATCTACTCTGTTATGCTAAAAGTGTTATTTTTTGTCTGGGCACAGTGGCTCATGCCTATAATCCCAGCACTTTGGGAGGCCAAGGTGGGCAGATCATGAGGTCAGGGGATTGAGATCATCCTGGCCAATATGGTGAAACCCCATCTCTACTAAAAATACAAAAAAATTAGCTGGATGTGGTGGCACCTGCCTGTAGTCCCAGCTACTCAGGAAGCTGAGGCAGGTGAATTGCTTGAATCTGGGAGTTAGAGGCTGCAGTGAGCTGAGATCACGCCACTGCACTCCAGCCTGGTGACAAAGCAAGATTCCACCTCAAAAAAAAAGTTATTATTTTGTGTAAGAAGTAGGTTTATAGGTTTATGAATGTGTATTTATTCACATGTATAGTTACCCATATGCTGTTTCTCACATGACCCTCTAGAAAAGAATGTTATGCTTCATTTCTTTGAGATTAGTTTTGTTCCCTTACTGTATAAATCTTTGGTTTAATTCTATTTTGCTTTCCCCTCCTAATTTCTTCATTTCTGACATTTGAGGACATGCCACTGAGTGAATAAATTGAAAACGCTACCCTGTGAAACTATTTCCAGTTTGTGTTGTTCTAATAGTGACAGAAATGGGTGTTTTCTCCACAAAATTTTTCAGCTACTAAGTTGGATAAATGAGATAATTCAATTATTTACCTAAAACCTTGTCAAATATATATATGTGTATATACACACATATACATGTGCGCTCTCTCTCTTATATAGACCTTTTTCTCTCTCTCTCTGTCTCTCTTTCTCTCCCCCATCTCTCTGTCTCTCTGTCTCTCTGTCTCTCTCTCTCTCTCCGAGAGAGAGAGAGAGAGAGAGAGAGAGAGAGAGAGATCTATATAAGAGCAGTGTTGAGTGATTGATTACTTTTTCATTAATTATATTTTTCCCCATGCATTACTTCCATTATTCTCTCTGCTGTGTTCTGTATATTTGATGATCCTTTATTTGTGTGACTCAGTAAAATATGTGCTTCATGTACAGATATCACTAGTTGACATAAATGGTACTGTGCTAAGATCTTTTCTCTCTTCTTTTTTAAAAATTAGCCTATGTTTTATGATCTCTCCACCTTGCTCTGTGTAAATCTGGTGCATAATTCACTTATTTTAATATGTCTCTGAAATTTAGGGGCCATTTCCAAGAGAACTTAATTCATCTAGAAGCCGGACTGACATAAAAATGAGTTTAAGAGCTGAGTGATAATTCATAACTAAAATTTTCAGCATTTAATTAGACACAGAAATTCTTCTTAAGTAAGTCCTAGAATTGACTGACCTGGCAGAAGATAGAGCCTTTGTTAGAACTGAAGGAAGAATAGGGACATCTCATTATTTTAAAAATAGGTGCTTTATTGAGGGTTGATTTACATACAATAAAGCTCATGCAAAATTTGATGCATTTTTACAAAAGTATACAGTCTTGCAACCATTACCACGTTTATGATATGGATTTCTGTCTGTTAAAAATTTCTCTTGTAACACCTTCAGTTAATACCCTCCTTACCCATTAGCCACCTGCAATCATTAATCTACTTTCTGTCACTATAATTTTGTATTTTCTAGGATTTCCTTTAAATTATATAGATTATTGTCTTTTTTGTCTGACTTCTTTCATTAAGCATAATGCTTTTAAGATTTTTTCACGTTGTTATGCATATTAATGGTTCCTTTTTATTGCTGAATAGTTGTTCAACATACAGATATACTAAAATTTATTTATCCTTTAGTTGATGGGAAGGAGTTTGTGTTGCATACAGTTTTAGGCTGTTATGAATGAAGCTGCTATGAACATTTGAGTACAATAATTTGCATGGTTATATGCTTTTATTTATTTTGGTAAAGAGCTAAAACATTTGCTCCTCAAGACACTTCTAGTGTATATCTGTACAATGGAATCTTGTTCTGCAATGAAAAGGAATGCACTACAAACACATGCAAGACATGGATGAACCTCAGAAACCTTAAGCTCTGTGAAAGAAGCCAGACACAAGTGACCACATATTGTTTAATTCCATGTATATTAAATATCTGAAAAAGGCAAAGCTATTAAAAACAGAAAATAGATTAGTGGTTGCCTGTGGCAGGTGCAAGAAGAAACAGAGATTAACAATAGATGTGAATGATGGAAACGCTCTAAAGCTGATTCATAGTAATGGTTATTACAACTTAGTAAATTTACTAAAAAGTCATTTTATTTGTTTAAAAAAATCTTGTACTTGAAAACATTGAATTATATGATATGCAAAATACCTTACTAGTTATCGTTTTAGGAAAAGTTATTGTAAATAAAAAAGGCAAGCTACAGACTGGGAGAAAATATATATAAAATATATCTGATAAAAGACTTAAATTCAGAGTATATAAACAACTCAGAACTTAATAATAAACAAATGACTTGGCTTTAAAAATAGGCAAAAGATTTGAGCAAATACTTCATCAAGGAAGATATACAAATAGAAAATTAGCACATGGAAAGATGCTTAACATTATTGGTCATCAGGAAAATAAAAATTTAAACCATGATGCACTGAATTAGCAAAAATGTTAGAGTAAGAACCTCTGAAAATTCATTCTTCCACAAAAGCAACCAGAAAACTAGCAAAAATTGTCATAGTCAGTTTCTTTCAGAACTGAGAATCAGCCAAAGGCTTTTACTAATCTAGAGGTTGTTATTTAAGAAAAACAGCAAAATCTTGGAAGGAATAGCAAGCTGTGAGATATTTTTAATTTTCCTTGTTCCCATCTTGCCCTCTCCATCTCAGGATAGCCTTGAAGAACCAGTGGCCCACAGTTACAATGGAAACTAGCAGCCTGGCTGCCACTGAAAGGAGCAGAACAGAGTAGCAGCTCCTTCAAAGCTCATTTTCAGAGGATTGTCATTCTCTGATCTGTCTGATGGTTCTCTGGAAGACACTACTCACAATGCTGTCTTTATTTGACCTGACTCAGAGCTCACCCAGTGAAAAAGGCTTTTTCCTGAGGGTGTTTGTCTAAAACGATTAGATGCAATTAATTAACTTCATAACTGTCTAAGGCAGTACATAACAATTGGGGCAAGCAATGAAATGACCAAAAAGCTTCAAAGGAAAACCTAGAACATGAGATGTGCATAGAAGGCTTTGAAAAACTCTGACAATGTTCTTGGAAATCTAGAAGTCTCCTTTTATGTGTAGGGGTGAGTGCATGTTCATGGCTACCTGCGTGCTCAGGAAAGACCTGGGAAGGCCATAAGCTCTCACCTCTGAATGGCCTTTAGGCTCTGTGCAAACAATAAGTGAAGGCTAAGGCAGAGTTGCATACTGCCTAGCTAAATGTTGATGTACTCCAACATATGCACAGAGCTCCTCAGCAAAGACTGAGAGGCTTCTGGGTTCCAAGCATTTAAGGAAATCTGTCTAATCATTAGCTGACCACTAAGCTAACCTTATGAAGCCTTCAGTACTCACACATCACAAAGAAGACTTTATAGATTTAATTTTAACAGGTGATTAAACAAACAAATGGACAACAGCAAATAGCAAAAGCAACAAACTGGGGAGGAGGAATAATCTGATTTTTGCAGTTGCCACATCATAGTATTTAACATGTCCAGTTTTCAACAAAAACTTATGAGACATGCAAAGAAACACAAAAGTATGGACTATACACAGGAAATATGGCAATTGTTGCAAGCACTTCTGAGAAAGCCTAGATATTGGACTTATTAGACAAAGACTTTAAGTCAACTATTTTAAATATGTTCAAAAACTGGAGAAAAACATGCTTAAGAACTAAAGGAAAGCATGAAAACAGTGTCTCACCAAATCAAGAATATTAATAAAGTGATAGAAATTATAAATTATAACAGAACCAACTAGAAGTTCTAGGATTAAAAACTACAGTGACTGAATCAGAATTTCATGAGAGAGGTTCAATAGCATATTTGAGCAGGCAGAAGAAAGAGTCAGCAGTGTAAGGAAGAGCAAAATAAAAGAGAATGAAGAATACCAGTATACACATAATGGGCATTCCAGAAAGAGAAGAGAATAAACACAACCCTCAAAATGTGAAGAAGTAATGGCCCCAAATTTCCCTAAATTCTGAATCTGTACATCCATGCTAAACAAATTCCAAATAACGTAAATTATTAAAGAGAACTACACCTACACATGTCATAATCAAATTGTCAAAAGCCAAAAAAAGAATTTTGAAGGCAGCAAGAGTGAAGCAACTCATAACGTACAAGGGATTCTCATTATGATTAGGGATTGATTTCTCGTCAGCATCTATGTAGGTGAAAGGCAGTGGAATGACACATAAAAAGTGCTAACAAGAAAACACTGTGAACCAAACAAATCTCTCCTTCAAAATGAAAGCGAAATTAAGACATTCTCAAAGATAAACCAAGAGAATTCATTCCTAGCAGGCCTAGCATACAAGCCTAGCATACAAGCAGGCCTAGCATACAAGCATACTCTTTCAGACTGAAATGAGAGTACACAAGACAGTAACGCAAATCTGCCTGAAGAAATTAGCACCAGTAAAGACAACTACATAAGAAAATAAAATGTTAGTATAGCCATGTTTTTTGTTTGTAGCACTTTTTTCCCCATACCAATTTAAAAGGCAATTGCATAAAACAATAATCTAAGTCTGTGTTGGTAAGAACACAATATAATTTGTGAGAAAACAGCATAAAGGAGGGGGAGGGGAACGGAATTTTTTAACCCTATTGAAATTAATTTGATATTAATCTGAACTAGGATGTTATAAATGAAGATGTTAATTATAATCCCCAGGTCAGTCACTAAGAAAATAACTCTTAAAACTGTAAAAAACTACAAAGACAAGAAAATTAAAATGGTACATGAGAAAATATCTATTGAACACAAAATAAGGTAGTGATGGACTAAAATAAACAAAAGGACTTAAGATAGGTAGAAAACAAATGGCAAAATGACAGCTATAAATCCCGTTTTATCAGTAATTACTTTAAATGTAAATAGATTAAACACTTTAATTAAAGGCATAGATAGAATTGTTAGGAAAACGCCATCCAACTATGTTGTCCGCAAAAGATACCCATTGTGTTTAAAGGCACAAATATGTTGAATGTAAAAGGATGGAAAAAGATATACCATACAAACAGTAACCAAAAGAGGACTGTAGTAGCTGTACTAATATCAGACAAAATGTAATTTGATAGATTTTAAAATTGTTACTACAGATGAAGGACATCTTACAATAATAAAAGGGTAAATCTGTATAGAAGATATAACAATTATATATGCACTTAGCAACAGAGTTCCAAAATACATGATGTGAAAACTGACAGAATTAAGGGGCAATCAGACAAGTCAACAATAATAGTTGTAAACTTCAATACCTACTTTCAGTAATTGATAGAACAGCTAGGCAGAAGATTATCAACAGAGAAATAGAAGACTTGAACAATATTTTAAACCAACTAGACCCAACAAACATCTATAGAACACTCCACTTAACAAAAGCTGAATACACGTTCTTCGCACATGCACAAAGAACATTGTCCAGAATAGATCACATATTTGTCTATAAAACAAGTCTCAATAAATGAAAAAGATTTAAATATTATATTTTCCAACCACAATGAAATGAAGTTAGAAATCAATAACAGTCAAGCACAGTGGCTCACGCCTGTAATCCCAACACTTTGGGTGGCTGAGACAAGCGGATCACTTGAGGCTAGAAGTTAGAGACCAGCCTGGGAAACATATCAAGACCCTCATCTCTTAAGATAAATCAGTAATAGGAAGAAATCAATAAATTAATAAATACATGTAAATTAGATAAGATATTTCTAAATAACCAGTCAGGGAAGAAATCACAAGGTGTATTAGCAAACATTTGAGATAAATGAAAAAGAAAATGCCATACTAAACTTAACAGAATGCAGCAATAGCACTGTTTGAAGGGAAACTTATAGCTGCAAACACCTATGTTTAAGAGGAAGAAGGACCTCAAATCAATAATGTAATACCTAGACAATTTGTAATACCTAAAACAACTTGCCAATTTTTTGTAAAGTTAAACGTATACTTGCCATACCACCCGTCCTACTGTTAGGTATTTGCCCAAGAGTTGTGCCATTTTTTCATATGTTAGAACTTGAAATAGGAATTTCTTTAAGATAATAACACCAAATAAAACATTTTCTAACAAAACTCTTATTTATTTTAATCCCCGGGAGTCTTTAAAATTCTAAGTAGAATAGCTTATTCTAATTCCTAAATCTTGTCTATAAATATATTTGGATTAACATACAACGAATTTTAGAATTGTGCAAGTGTGTGTTTTTTTTAATGTTTGCTTGTCTGTATGGTCTGAAACTTTTCTGTTTTGGGTGTAGGTAGCCCCAGTGTCAACATGAACAAATGATTGATTTCATTAGAAACCTAAAGTTACAGCTTTAATTTTCTGGTGTCATTGTGGATTTACTCTTAGATTTTGAACTCTGTTTCTTTTCATATTTTTGTAGTTTTGTTGCTTCACCCCTAGCAAAATCATTTGGCATTCAAGAGACAGTTCGAAAGCTTACACCAAATACTGTCTTGGAGAATTTTTTCAAACATTCCACAAGGCAGCCATTGCAAGTAAGTACAAATTCTTTGCTTTTTGATTTAAAAATCTTCTTTCTTAATGGCTCAGTTATCTATAGCTTAACTTGTATGTGCAAGAAATCTGTTCAGTTGACCAGCAAATGAGTTGATTCATTTAGATTTATTATCTCTTTCTTCTGTTGACAGGTTTAGAACATCACAAGTATGATACACATGAAAATATAAAGTAATAAATGTTAGCAGTTGAACTATTGTATTTAACTATAGAGTTGAGCACTAATGATTAGTGCCGTAATTTGGGCGTAAAGGTCAAAATTTAATATTTTTTTGAGACAAAATCTCACCCTGTTACCCAGGCTGCAGTGCAATTGGTCAATCTCAGCTCACTGCAACCTCTGCCTCCTGGATTCAAGCATTTCTCCTGCCTCAGCCTCCTGAGTAACTGGGATTGCAGGTGTGTGCCACCACGCCCAGCTAATTGTTCACATCTTTAGCAGAGACAGGGTTTCACCATGTTGACCAGGCTGGTCTCAAACTCCTGACCTTGTGATTGACCCACCTCAGCCTCCCAAAGTGCTGGGATAACAGGCATGAGCCACTGTGCCTGGCCCAAAATTTAATTTTTGATGATAGAATATATACAAAGTATACAGATGAAAAAGGATAATTGTTAGGGCAGAGAAGCCCATATCTGATACCTTTGGTGATTGTGGTGTCATCAAAATACATTACACGCATTTCGAAAATGTTCATTGGGGTCGCTTTCATGAGTAGGAATGTTATTTTATTAAAAGATTCAACATACTCAGAAATATGCTGTGTCCCTGACTACTCTCCAGGGAGAATTTCTAACAGAATCACAGTTCTCTTCACAATATAAAATGTCCTTCATTTATGTTGTTGTGTACTGCATATTTAATTAAATACATGCAGAAAAAGAAAAAAGAAAAAGTTTTTAATAGTTAAAAAAAATGTCCAGGTAAGTCTAGTGTTCACTCCAGTTTTATTATACTTCCATAGTTAAAATGACAGATGAAACAAAATTTCTCCAAAAGTGGCACAACCTCTATGATGATACAAACAGCTATTCCCAGTAATTTTAAAAATCAAGTACATATGCTAACACAGTTCTAAAATAGATTTTTGAGGGTCCTGAACTTTATTCGCTGAATTAAGTTGCTTCTACTATGACAATTGCTCTAATTGTTCTCGTGCTTTCTCTGTGTGTGAAAGCACAGTGGGGTATAGTGTCCAGAATTGCTCACAGCAGGTGAGAGCTGTTTCTACCTTGGACACTGCCCTCTAGCAGGACCACTCCCCTGATCCTCCAGGCCACCTACGCCCAGAGCCAACCCTGTAAGGAGGCCAGGGAAGACAAGGAGTTGCTTGTCAACTGAGACATGCAAGGGGCAGCAGGGAAGGGCAGAAACAGGAAAAGCAGCAGCACGGCAAACAGCAGGCTACTTTCTGGGCACAGTTACCAAGGCACGTGACCGTGTTGAGGAGGATTCTCCGGACCAGGCTGGAGCTGCTTGCAGCCACGCAGGGACTCAGTCTGTGTCTCTTGGCCTTCCATCTGCCACCACAAACCCAGAAAGGGGAAACCTGCCCAGACTGCCAGTGACCAAATGGGCACTCCATAGCATCTCAGCAAGTCTCCTACCCCAGGCCTCTGTGGGCAGCAAGAAATCCGCAGCTTTCTGGGATAAAACCCAGGAGGCAGCATGCAACTTTCCTTTATACTCCACGGAAACAGTAAAAAGACAAGGCCAGAAAGGCCGATGCTGGAAGTAGGAAGTAAAACAAAACAAAACGAAACCAAACAAAACTGCCCTCAGTTTCTGTATTTGACTGCTTTTGCAACCCAAGGATAGTCTGAAAAGGCATCTTTATATGGTTTTTATTCCTGTGTGCTTTAAATGACTGCAATCATACATCTAAATCCTTTTGTTAACCACTGGTGATAATAATGCCAAAGCATCCCTTTACTCATTCCAAAAGGGAAATTATTTAGCTATGTTTATGAAAAATTAGGCCTCTTTCTAGGACCCCTATCATTCTTTTTGTTTGGGAACAACTAACTTTGGTAATACTTCATATAAAATGGGAAGAATAGTGCTATAATACCACTTAGTTGCTATACTTGCTATTGCTAAGAGCTTCTAGCCAGCTTTTCAGGATATTTAAAATTATCTAGAAAATTTGGTCCTTACTAAGCTTCTCTGCTATGGAGAAAAAATAGCCATGTGATGAAGGAAAACTAAGAAAAGCTGAAAAGCTTCATAGAATGATAGCCTTTCTTTTTCATGATTAAGATGAGGAAACTTAAGGCCCGGCTGAAGGGGAATGGGTGGTCATGCTGGTAATGAGTGGCTGAATCAAAAGCTGGAACCTGACCCATACTTCCAGACCAGTAACCTTTCTACCATGCTCCAGTGAGTTTTTTGTCTGTAAATGAATGTTAAAATGTATTTTAAATATTATGTTGGTAGTATTTGTAGATAATACTTGACTTCCTTAAAACAATTGAGCACACAGACCCAAGGATGCTTCTTCAATGGCTATAGATTGCACCAGTAAAACAAAACACTTCTGTGTATATGACATCAACTGTGGGCTGGTTCGTACAGAAGGGCATAACATGGTATTGATGAGGCCCAAAATACTATACAGATAAACCTCCATTGAGAGTTTTGGTCTGTGATATTGTACAGTTCTCTTATTATTGTATCTACGCAGCTGTATGCCTATTACATGTGTATGTGCATATATCAAGAACAACTTCCAGATGTTTGGGGAAAGACCAACAGCTCTGACCAATAGATCAATTATGGTGCTATAGATAACATGTAGTAACAGTGGAACTTATTATCTAGCCCTTTCCCTTAGCAAAATAAAAAATTACATATATATGAACTGATGCAGAACAAATAGTTTCTGGAAGAGATCTAAAGAAAACGTGGCACTGTGAGACTGACCTCAAGCCAGTTACTGTAATCAATAAAGGTATTTCTGTATGCTAGCTTGAGCCATTCATAGATTCAAACATTTTTAGAGCCAAAAGCTCTTCTAGTGCAGTTTATTGTGCAGGTGAGACATGTGAAAGCCAAAGAGGTAGGGTGGCTCCTCCACTGGCCCAGAGGGTTCCTTTTTCGACCCAGAGGTCAGGTCTCTTGGCCCCATTCAGCACTCCTTCTGCAGGCCATTCAGCCTCTTCTTGTTGAGGCTTTTCCTGCATGTTCCAACCCAATTCTGAATGTTCACAGCAATAGGTAGTATAGAGGCTAAATACAAATTGTGAGGACAGATCCTGTGGGTTTAGAGCCTGGCTCTGTCACAGACTTTCCCTAAAGAGATGGACTTATTAAACTTCCCGTGCCTCAGTTTCCTCCTCTGTGAATTGAATATAATTATATTGTTTATCTCATAGGGCGTGTGTGAAGATCAAATTGAGTTAATACATATAAAGTCCTTAGAATAGTGCCTGGCACATAGTAGATGCTCAGTAAAGGTCAGCTGTTACTATTCGTGCCATTAATTTTGTACCCATCATGCACTGACTTCCAAAGGAGCATGCTTAAGTATGTCTTCCTGACTCAAGGGAATTGTCACTTTATTTCTTAATCATGCTTGCTTTTGTTCCCATGATATCTTACACTATTTTCTAATAATTATAGACAATAAATGCTTAATGTTTCACATATTAATTAAAGAAAACACTTTTAGAGATTTTGTTTGCAAGGAACTTTCTCTCCCAATAATATCATAGTGCGTGGGGCCAGAATTGACAAGACTGACTTTCAGCTGGATTCTTCTGTATTCCAGAATAGAAAAAATGCTTCGAATAATAAACAATTACTATCTTCTATGTGTAGTGATTAATACTTTATTAGGCAATTATTTGTAGAAGTCATGGGAAAATAAAATTGGGTTGTTCTAAGATTTGAGAACATTCCAGAATGAAGACAAGGATTTCAGTTTGTTTTGCTTACTATTGAATCTCCCATGCCTAGAATGGTGCCTGGCACCAGTGTGTAGAGACCCTTTAAATCCTTTCAAATGAATGAATGACTAAAACACTTGAGTAAAGCTAGACCCAGAGTCCCTTCAGTCTGAGCACACAGAGCAGAGTGTAGCAGCATGCCAGAGTATGTCCTGCTGTGCACCAAACAACAGAATTTGAATTATATTATCCATTTTGGGGGGGGTCTCTTCATGTTTGCAAATTATGTTAAAAATAAAGGAATACTTTTTTCTTAAGCAATTTTTAGTCCATGGTTTTCTTTCTGTGTTTGGACATAAAAATCTCTAGCACTGACACAGCATTCAGTAGTTTCATTAGCTCATCCCAATCCCTTGGTCCTCAAATCATTCCTCTAAGGTGGGTGGCAAACATTCTCTTAATATCCCATTTTACATGGGGGTCCAAGTGCAATGCTTATGCCTACATAGCTAGAAGGTAACAGAACTGGATCTTCTGTTTTCAGCTTCCTGCCCTTCCTACCAAATCCGATTGCTTTGACACTGCGGTGTTCTCTCCTTACTGCAAGAGAATATATGAGATCATCTAGCAGAAGCTATCCGCTGGTCACATCTGGCCTGTAGGCCAGATGGCTTTATTTGGCTCTCACGATATTCATCCACAATTGGTTTAAATTTACTCTGAAGCATTGGTCAACATTTTTAAAAACCTAGCGATTTCCCATCAAAATCCTGGGTCTGCACATTTTCCCTGGAAGTGTCAGCCAGATCTTGGTCACACCTGGCCCTTTGGGACATAATATGTGCTTTTCTGTCTGCTGTATTCATACAGCTTCCACTTCTTTCCTCAGCACTGAAGCTGAGGGTCAGTTTTATGCCGTTTTATTTTAAATATAATAGAATTAAGAAGAAACGGAAATGTTTCCTTTATTCATTTATTTTTTAAGACAAAGTCCTGCTCTGTCGCCCAGGATGGAATACAGTGGCATGATCCTGGCTCACTGCAAACTCTGCCCCTGAGGATCCAGCGATTCTCCTGCCTAAGCCTTCCAAGTAGCTGGGATCACAGGCGCCTGCCACCACATCTGGCTAATTTTTGTATTTTTAGTAGAGACAGGGTTTCACCATGCTGGCCAGGTTGGTCTCAAACTCGACCTCAGGTGATCCACCTGCCTCGACCTCCTAAAGTGCTGGATTACAGGCATGAACCACCATGCCCGGCAGGAAATGTTTCTTATACTTATTTGGGAAATAAAAGATCAAGAGGGCTGGCATTTTTCATGAGCATATTTCTTTGTGGATGTGGAGAAGGTTGCCACAGGTTTAAAGGACAAAACATGCCTATGTTAAAATCCCACTGTGAAACAGACCTGGCCCGCTAGGTCATTTATGTTTCTTTTCTGGCTTGGGTAGAACTTCAATTTGTAACCTTTGAGCAAAATCTTTCATTCACATTGTTTCCAATTTAAAATCATAGCCCGCAATTTCTACTTCCCAAAAGAGAAGCAATCATCATCATCATCATATTTTGCAATTGTTATTTTTTGTTATTGAAATTATTTTGGATCACTTTGAAATAGGCTCTCTATGTGGTTACATGTTAAAATGGATGGCTAACACCTGTTTGAGTTTTCCCTGCATTGTCTTCTGGAACTATCAGAAAGGTCATGCAAAATATCAGAAAATGCACTAGCCTAAGTTCTTATCCACACTAATTTTAGGTTTTGGACAAGTCACTAAAATTTTTTGGGTTTTAGTTCCCCATAGGAAAAATGAGATTGGATTTGACTTTAACTATACCATTCTACCTGGTGCCTACAAAGTCCTAAGTACATTTTAGCTCAACAGGTGAGCTCACAAATGCAACTTGAATGCATGGGTTGCTGCCAACTTACGGAGAATTGATCTTTCTCAGTAACTTAGAGATCTGGGATAGTAATGTGTGTGTGTGTGTGTGTGTGTGTGTGTGTGTGTGTGTGTATGATTCCATAAGCAAAAGAGGTAAATTCCCTGGATCCAGGTCTCATGGCAGAATTTCTCATCCCCAGTACCGAAGCTCTTGTAACTCAATCTCCCTGTCTCGTTTGCCTGCCTGTCTGACTCTGCTCTTCATCGCTCATTTATTCATTTCATCCCTTTCCAGACTGATATTTATGGACTGGCAAAGAAGTGTAACTTGACAGAGCGTCAGGTGGAAAGATGGTTTAGGAGTCGGCGGAATCAAGAGAAGCCTTCCCGCCTGAAGAAATTCCAGGAAGCTTGGTAAGGAGGATGGGCCGTGCCTGAGGAACGCTGCCATCCTGTCTGGGGCAGAGTGGTCCTTGCAGAGAGAATACTGCCAGGGCAGCAGAGGGAGGGTTCAGACCCAGTTCTGTCACCCACCCATGTGGTGTTTTAGGTGCCTCACACATTTGCTTTCTCTGCCTCCTCCACTCCTTTGTTAATTGAGTAAGATCTAAACTCTGTTTAGCGGGCAGCCTCCTGGACCAGAGTAGGTTCAGATAGACTCCATGCCATGAACTCTCAAAGATGAACAAAAGACCTTATGTACTCAGCCTGAAGCCCAGGAAAATCATAAAAATGTCGTAACTGGTGGTTCTCTTTTCTTAGGGTCAGGGTTGACCCTAGGTCACCAGACTTTATCACCTGTTTCCAACCATGACAATTGTAAGAGCAGAGAATGTCTGCAAGGATGTGTGTTCCCTCTCAGAACACCTGAAAAGGCCTCTCTGTGTGGTGCAGCTCATGACCCCAGCCCTGCTGTGGGGTGCACAGCCCATCCTCTTGGTTCCCCAGTAGGCTTGGTAGGAGGATCAGAATGAGCTAGGGCATCCAGTGGGGTTTTTTCAGAGCTGGCTACTTTGAGTCCATTCTGAGGGCAAGAAGATTGCAATGGATTTATTTTTAGTTTCATTTGAATTCTGCTTTATTCCCCCCTCCTATAGGATACTGTAGTACTTTAGGGCTCTCTCTTGTGGCAGAAACTGACACCTGTGCCAAAAAATGGTGGACCAGGTTACTTCTCTCACTTTGCTTCCCCTTCTTGGTATCCAGATGAATGTGGATGAGTTGGGCTGTGTTCAGTGCCACATTCTACACACCAGCAGTGTTCCAACTTTCTGCCTGTTTCTTAAGGCCCTCCCTCACACTGTCCAGTGACTTCCACCAGATGTTTTTGTTTTGAGGCTGAAATGAATAAGGGAGCTGATGTGAGACCCTCAAATAAGCAAACAGAGGCTGTGGAAGGCTAAACTTTAATGACTTCCTTTAATTCATCTATATGTTCCTTATCTTATAATCCAGCCGTGAAACTGGGAGATGTTTAGAGAGACAGACCCATTCCTCAGGATGGCCCCAACACTCACTCACTCCTCACCACAGACTTCCATTGCCTTTCTCACAGCAGCTTGAGGTATATGAGTTTGACCATCATCTTCTGGTTTTTAGGTCTTGGAAGTTTGATAAATATAATACTGATTTGCTGCTAATTTCAGCTTGGCACAAATATATCTCTGTAACCATCAGCACAAAACAGTACAAGATGGAGCTCATCTCACATTGCATCCTCCTTTTTCTTGCTCTAATTCATTCATTTGTTCATTCTTGCTAACAGATGATTCTTAAAGTCCCCAAGCAGGGACTAATTCAACACCTCTGAGCTCAATCATATTTTAATGAAATTCCCTGGCAATTTTTTATACATTACAGTGCTTTACAGGTTATAATTGTTCACTCCTTCTGCCAATGATGTGAAACAGTCAGGGAAGGTGGGGTTACTCTGCTTCGATGAGAAATTGCACATCCATCTAGTTTAAGGGTCTCTTAGGTGTTTGAATGGCTCTTGCATTCAGATCTTCTGACCCCTATTCTGACTATTTCTTGTTCCATCACATTGCATTGGCACCTAATGCTTACCTCTCAGCAAGCAGAGGATCCCTAAATTGAGTAACATTTGGGCACCTGGCCATGTCAGTAAGCCTACTGACATTTGTGACAGAGTTCATGCTGGAGAAGGGAATTTCTAGTTAACCCTTATCAGTCAAGCAGGCAATGCAGAGGTACAGGTTAGTATCTTCTCTGTGCATAGCCCTGTGTTAGATTTTGTGGAGTTCTAGATTTTAAGAGGAAAGTAATGTGTGAGTCATGGTCATCAGCCTTAAACAGTCAATTAGGGAGGCCAGTTTATCATACACAAAACCATAACATCTATTGTCACACCACCCCAGTGGCACATGGGAGCATATACCAACAGATACAACATCATGTTTAGATGTGTTGTGGGAATTGAGAGGCAATGGCATCAGCATGGCTGGAGAAGTTAAAGGTTTTCCAGAGAAGGGAAGACATAGGTTGGACCTTGAAGAATGGGTTGGATTTCCATAAGAAAAGAAAGCAGGGTTTGAGGCAGTATTTTCAAATAAGGCAAAGACACAAAGCAAGAAATTTGGCAATATATCCAGGACACAGTAAGTGGGCCCATGAATCAAATTTAAGCTTTATTTTATTCTTTAGCAACACCACGTGTTTATTCTAAATTAAAAGTTATGGGCTAGATAAACAGACTAAACCTAATGCCATGTGCTGTTTAATTGTACAGGGGCTCTGCTTTTTTGAAATCAGCTGTGGGATGTGCTACAGAAATCATACCAGGAGATACCTAACTTCAGGCCTTTTGAAAATCTCTGGTAACTTATTTCTCACACCAGCTCCTAAAATTACTTTCCGACAGGCAGAAATTCCTCGGTAACATCCGGGTGGACAAGGCCCCAGGCACTGAGAGCTCAGCGTATTGCTTCCTGGGTTATTTTCTTTCATGGAGACCCTTGTACCCTATTCCACAGCCTTCAGGATTTTAACACATAAGCATCCTTTTTTTTCTTTTTGAGACTGAATTTTGCTCTTATTACCCAGGCTGGAGTGCAATGGCGTGATCTCGGCTCACCGCAACCTCCACCTCCTGGGTTCAGGCAATTCTCCTGCCTCAGCCTCCTGAGTAGCTGGGATTACAGGCACGTGCCACCATGCCCAGCTGACTTTTTTGTATTTTTAGTAGAGACGGGGTTTCACCATGTTGCCCAGAATGGTCTCGATCTCTTGACCTTGTGATCCACCCGCCTTGGCCTCCCAAAGTGCTGGGATTAGAGGCTTGAGCCACCGTGCCCGGCCCCTTTTTATAAAAAAAATAAAATTCCACATTTGCTGACCACTTTTTCATTTAAAAATATACATTTTAACTTATCAGTGAGAAGGGACTCCCAAATCCCTAGGTATCCAGGTAGGAGAACTCCTCGGTGTGGGAGAAAGGGCTCTCCCTGGCTGGGTGGATGCGGCCTCACCCTCCTCTGACCCATGAGGTCCATGGCCCACTCCACACAGCGTACCTACCACCGACCCCCTGTCTGGTCTTGGCAGTGTTTCTCATGCTCTGCTCAGTTTCTCCCTGGTTGTACCTTCCAGGCCCTCCTTTCACTCTCACCATTGCTGCCCAACCAGTTCATTTCTGAATGATTTTCCAGTGGGTTTTCTCCCTTCCCATGATTATATTTATCTCATTCTTTCCTGGAAAAAAAAAGTTTTATTATCTTAGGTTCATTTAATATGATTGAAATGACATTGACAAGGACTTTATCATTCATCTTTTCAGTGAAGTGTAGCAATTCTCATACTTTAGAGTATCAAGACCGCTTGTTCTCTTAAAAACCCTTGAAGATCCCAAAGAACATTGATGTGTGTTATGCCTGCTGATAATTACTATATTAGAAGTTAAAACTGAGATGTTTATAAAACGGGAGAATATACAAACACACATTTCATCAGTGCAATTTTATTCAGAGCAATACCGTGATCACATGTCACATAACCTCACTTGTGAGAGAATGAGAGGGAAAAAAAGCAAATAAGTATTAGTATTATTATGAAGATACTCTGACCTCAGGGTTCCCTGGCACACACTTTGAGAACTCTTGTTATAGGGCTTCTCTGAGTAGGATTTGTCCAGAAACCTGTGAGACTTGGCTGTATTCTTGCATATGAGTATTACTGCCCAAACTTGGGTGAGTTTTGTGATCTCTCTTAGCTTCAATTTCCTTTAGGAAATTAGTTGTTAGCAACAGTCTGTAGCATCAGCTTCATAATCTTGTAAAAACAAAAATGTGATTTGTAAGTATTTTGGCATGTATCTCAAAAAGGTAAGAATGCTTTATTGTAAGCATGATTGCAATATCCGTATCTTTTTTGTTTAATAAAAACGTATGATTTCTTTATTTAATAAAATATTTTTACTTAATAACAGCAAATATTCAGTGTTTAGATTCCTGATTGTCTCATAATTTTCTTTATAGTTTGTTGATTTGAATCAGGATCTAAATAACATCCATTTGTTGCAATTGGTAGATATGTCTTTTCAGTCTCTTAGTCTATGGGTCTTTCTCCAAACATAAGGAAAATCTTTTCTTTCAAAACCTGCTTTTAGAACAGAAGACTAAAGTCTGACCACGTAAAAACCTTTTAACTGGGAATTAAATGGGGATAAGAGACATAATTAGACTAATTAGATTCCTTCTTGGTAATACTAATATCAACCCACTGTTAATTGTGTGCCTGGAACTGGGCTAGCCATTATAATAATAATGGCTACCATTTATTGTTGCTTACTTTATACTAGACCTATTATCACAGATTTTCAGTTCTTTGCACATTTTGAGGTAGTATTGTTATTCTCATTTTACAGATGAGAAAGTCAGGCTTCCTGAGGTTAGTTAAATGATTTACCTAAGGTTGTGGCCATCTATCAAGTGGGGCAGAGCCAGGATAGAAACTTAGATTTGTCTGACTCCAAAATGTGTGTTCTTTGTAAACTGTAACATACCTAATCATTTTCTCCTCAAATTCCTGTCATGTTTATGAGCAAGTAAAGATTTTTCTTTCTTTTGGCAGCTGGAGATTTGCATTTTACTTAATCATTACTATTGCTGGAATTGCATTTCTTTATGATGTAAGTTATCTTTTTATATCTTTGATTGGAATTTGTCTTTAATGTTTGAAATTCTTGTCTGTGAATTCCTTTAGGATATAGTACTTTTAATAAGATAACCAGTTTTAGAGATTTTGCTCAAGATTCAAGATTTCTCTCAAATATTGCTACAGATATCTCAGGATTTTTTTTTATTACTATAGAAGCAATAATATAATTAATTCAGAAATAATTTTGTTCATATAGTCACTTGTTTGAAACAATTTCCTCTGAGACAGCACTATTTACTTAGGTTCACTAGTAGTGAATTTCACAGAGATGATATATAGGAATACGTTAAAAAAAATCCCTAAAGAGGGAGAAATATGTGCAACAGAAGCAAAATAATATGGCAAAGGACGATTTTCTGTGCATTTTTGCCTGCTATAAATGACATAAGGAGGAGCTTAGGTTTTCTGCCAAAATTGGCCTTTGACACTGACAAATTTATTTCTCAAATGTTGACTTTTTATTTTTCCAGAAACCTTGGTTATATGACGTAGGGGAGGTTTGGAATGGCTATCCTAAACAGGTAAGTCCCCTCTGATGGATTCCTCTCCTCACTTCAATATTGAGGTCCCTCAAATTATCTCCTTAGTTAGGTCTTGGTCCCCTGCTACTCTTTGTTCACTGCTGTGTCGTCCCTGGCACTTATTTTACTTGAGCTTCCTTATCCTTATTGACCCTCATTTGTCTCATTTCTTTAGTTTGTTTACAGTTAATGTAATTACACATTTGGGTTTAAATCTACCATGTTAGTGTTTATTTTTTACTTGTACTGCTTGATGCATTTTCTTTTATACTCCCTTCTTGCTTTCCTACGGGACAGTCAAGTTATTTTTTTAAAATACTGTTGTTTTTCCTCCCTCATATTGACCTTTCAGTTACATATGCTTTTGTTCTTCTAGTAATTATCTTAGACATTGCTGTATATGTCCTTCACTTATTACAGTCTGATACAAATTGATGTTCTTACCTCTTTCCACTCACTGAAAGGTCATTAGAATATACCATATATCCTCCTCCTTCAGATATTTAAAACCTTACAAGTCATTTCTATTATTGTTTTTATAAATATGTCAAGTAACCCTTTTTGTGCTATTCCTTGCTTCCTATATTTCCATGTTTCCCTCTGGGATTATTATCCTTCTGGCTGAGGGAGTACCTTTGCTATTTTTTTTAATGGTAGGTATGCCAGATTTTGTTAGAAAAATGTTACCATATTGCCTTTGATTTTTAAAGGATATTTTTGCTGGATATAGAATTCTAGATTAGCAGTTATTTCCCTCACTTTTAATGATGTTATTTTATTGTCTTCTAGATCTCATCAGTTCTGTAAGAATTCATCTGTCACTTTTATTTTTGCTTCTTTGAACATAATGTCTTTTTTCTCTTTTTGGCCAATTTTAATATTTTGTCTTGTCTTTCAGTTTTATTATGATATACATAAATGGGCTTATCTTTGAATTTATCCTGCTTAATGTCTGTAGAACATCTTGAATCTGTGACTTGATGTCTTCAGTCATTTTGGGAAATTTCTTATCCATTGGTTCTGTTCCATTCTCTTTCCAGACTCCTCTGAAATTCCAGTTACAAATTTGCTACTATACTAGACCTTTACACTAGGCCCCTTATGTGTCTTATGCTTTTAAAAATATTTTCCATTCTCTTGCCTCTCTGTGCTTCAGTCTGTTGGGAGACAGTTCTACACAGGTCTCTTGCATACCCTGTGAATTGAAGCACTGACTGCTTTTTGTTTTAGATGATCTTTTCAAGGATGTTTGTATATCTAACAGACATAGAAGATAGAGATAATGTCTCCCTATGGAGCAAAGAGTAAGCAAGTTATTGTGCATTGTGAAAGGTCAGGTTCTCTAGCTCAGGGTTCCTCTCTTGTAACACAACCCACAATGTGTCCAGTTATCATCTGACCCTTAGCCCTATGAGGATGGGGAAAGGGAAGACTGGCCCAAATACTGCTATTAATGTGAGTCACAAACTACCTGCTGTCTACCAGGGTTTCTGCTGTCTTCTACTAGCATTCATGGAACTTGTGGCAAACTAACTTATTAGCTTGCAACTAGGGTAAAATGTCAGACACTTCATTGTTTTGGATATTTTCTACTTTCATGTCCTCCAGTTCACTGGTGCTTTTCTTAAGCAGTGTCTAATCTACTATTAAACACATCTTTTTAGTTCTTAATTTCATTTGTTATATTTTTCAGTTCTCAAATTTTTATTTTGTTTTTTAATGGATCCCAGTTCTTTACTGCAGTTTTTCCCTTTGAGCTATTTTTGAAATTATTTTAAAATCAGTCTGATAAGGCTGATCTCTTGATCACCTGTGGATCTGTTTTCTCTCTTGCCCCTGTCTCCTTATGCTTGATAGATTTTAATGAAATGACAGACATTGTATATGAAAAAGTATAGATGGTCAGGATGATATTACCTTCCTTCACAGAGAACTTACTTTCACTTCTGTTAGGTGTTAGAATAGGGGCAGATCACCTTTAATTATTGATTGAGCTGATTCAAGGTAGACTTCAGTCTTTGTAAGGCAAGTATATTTCCAACTTACCCATATTCTAGGGTATTCTTCTTCAGTGGTTTCAATTAAAAGATTACAGTGTTTACCATGACTCCTTTTCCTTAGTGAGCTGGAACACCAGTTTACTTCCTAGTACACTGATATTACAGATACTACTGCTTAACTTCTGCTGTTTCTTAGTTGCTTGGCTCCATACTGCTTATAAATTGGCATATACAGAATTTATGATAGGTATAGGATGATATTCTCTTAATTTATTCTTAGGGCCTACAGTACTTCTTGAAAAATAGGGTTCAGTTGAAATAAAAGGTTCACTCTAATGCATTTTTCTTCTCTTTAGGATCTTGACTCCACAAGTTCTGGATGCCCTACTTGCTCTCTGATGCCTTTAATAGATATTCTTCCTTGCCTTTTATCCAGATTTTTAAGTTATTCTTAAAAATCTGTCTCATTCTTTTATGGCCTTATTAAGGATGATGAGTTGACCCAAGAAATTAGTTATTTTAATATGTTAGCCTCAGCATTAAAGAATTAAAGAAGATTAGACCATAAGGGACCTAGGAATTATCTAGGCCAAACCCCAGGCCTATCGTCTTCCATCTCCAACTTACTCATCTCTTCTCAGGTGTATCAGTTATCTCGTGGTACCTAAAAAACCATCCCCAAAACTTAGTGCATTCAAATAACAACCATTTGTTTGCTCTTGATTTAGCTGTCAATTTAGTCTAGGCTCAGCTAAGCAGCTTTTCTGCTCCATATGTTATCAACTGAGTTCATTCACGCATTTTCAGACAATTGGGAGGCTGGCTAGGGAATAATGGCTCAAGTCCATGGTGACTTCATTCGTAGTGTTGGCAGTCAGCACCTTGATTTTCTTTTTTGGGGCCTCTTCAGCAGGATGGCGCAGGATTCTTACATGGTACTTATAAAGTCTCTGTGTGCATCACATTTTCTTATGTCTCCTTGACCAAAGACCAGGATCAAGTCCATAGTCAGTGTTGGAGCAAACTGTACAAGGGCTTGGATATCAGAAGGCAACATTCATTGGGAGCATTAGTAATGTCTCAGCTTAGCTAAAATAAACAACACCACCCACACTATAAAATTATTAAGAACATTCTAGCTATCAAAATTTTATTCTTTTATTCAGAAGATATTTTTAGAGTTCTTAAACAATTATACATATTTTATTACTGTTCCGTTTGAGAATGGGCTAATTCTGATCACCAGCCTGTCACCAGAAAAGAGGTTAAGACATCAGATTTTCAGTAGTATTCAAGAAACATTAATCAAAGTAAATCATGGGACCAGCAGAAAAGAATTCCCTTTGTTTCTAAGTAAAGATTTAAAATTAAAAAAAATTTTTAACTTAACTCTAAATAAACTAAAGTAAGGCACTTACACTGTGGTAGTTGTATTTAATTTTTGAAACAAAACATTTAACTTGGTTTTGGAATACTTGTCTACCCTTTTAGAAATAAAATGCCTGAGATATCATCTTTAATTTCTTTGTTGAAATGTGAATTGAAATAAAAGTCAGTGTTATTTTATGGAATCCGGTGGGATGTAAATAGGCATAAGTAGTAGGTTTTAGTGCATTAAAATGAGTTTCTTCTATCATGGCATTTAAAGTAATGAATACTCTTTCTTTTCCTCAGCCCCTGCTGCCATCCCAGTACTGGTACTACATTCTAGAAATGAGTTTTTATTGGTCTCTGTTATTTAGACTTGGCTTTGATGTCAAAAGGAAGGTAAGTGTCTTATTTACAAAGCTTCTTTATCAATTTCTTCAAAAATTTCCATTTCCATGCCCCAGATTATAATCTTTAATTTATATTTTTCTGTGTATTTGGGTCCAGTTCATTGCTTTTATGTGCTTTGTAGAACAGAGAATAGTGCTAGTTATACTCATGCTTTGGTGCCTTGGCAAACATTTGTAGTGAAATATTATAAAAACTGTGAAGCTCCACCTCTGTTCAATAAGAAAAAAACATCTCCTTTATGTGTCTGTTTCTTTTGGTTTGGGAATGTAATGTCCGTCAATGCAAAGAAACATGTTAGTAGTATTAATTCTGCAACCACATCTTTTCGTTAATTGCAAAACCACCTTATATACAACATTTTTATGTTTTCAAAGACATTGAAAACATTTTTCCCCTTAATTCATCAAATATATTTATGAGGAAATAAAATAAAACAAAGTGCCCTTGCTTTGGGCATTATTAGCTTTGCTTTATTTTCAAGAAAACTCAGTCACAGGCATGAGAAATACCACTTCTGAGGTCACGAAGTGAGGTATTTTACTGGTTATTACTGATTCCTGATTACTGATCCAGCAAACCATGTTAAAGCCTGAATGCAATCATAAGATTTTGTCATATATGTAAGCAACTGAGATCAAATGATAAATACTCTTGGCATATATTCATAAATTACATCATAAGTAAAAGGCTGGTTTGCAGCAAAATTTGTATGATAAATACAATGATGTTTAATGTTGGATAAACCAGTTTAGCTTGATTAAATGTTTCAGTTGAGTGATGGTGGCCATTACCCATTACTAAGGGATACACTGCAGTTAATTGGACATCTTAAGACATGAGGAGTATAAATATAAGAACACACTGTGAAAAACTCTGATAGAAATAATCTTCATTTCCATATAACTCAGTAATAGCTAAAGATTAACTGTACTAACTTTAGGCTAGGAATACATCAAAATTTAATCAGTTGAGTCATTTTCTCAAGGGATAGAGTTGAAATAATCATTTTTTAGAATGTCTTTATATAGAGGTAGGTCAATCTTATATTTCACCCACCTTTGATTTTGCTGTAGTTGACTTCCCTTTCATTATTTACAGGTGTATTGAACATCTTCTCAAAAATTAAATATAAATATATATTATATGTCTTATAATATAAAGATGGGTGTTCAGAAACATAAAGCTACTGGGAGATGACTAAAGCACAGGGCCCAGAGTCAGGTCTCCGGGGTTTGAATTCCTGGCCTCACCACACACTAACATCTCCAGCCAGTTGATTAAACTCTCTAAACTTGATTTCCTCATCTATAAAATGGAGTTAAAGATAGTTCCTATCTTCTCTGGTTGTTGTGTGGCTTAAGCAGGTTAATCTATATAAAATAATTCCTGATATACAGCAAGTGCTCAATAAATTGAGATATTATTGATACTGTATTTGCTTTGGCTATGAGGAAACTGAAATCTTTAAGTTTTTAAAACATCTTTACCGTGATATCCAGATATAACACAATTAAACTATCTAAAGTGTGCATTCAGTGGTTTTTAAAATCTATTCAGAGTTGTGCAATCATCACCACGGTCAATTTTAGAACATTTATGTCATCCCAGGAAGAAACCCTATGCCCTTTAGCAGTCACTCCTCATTTCTCTCAGCCTCCTCAGACCTTGGCAAATCTTCTTTATCTCTATAAATGTGCCTATTCTGGCTATTTCATATAAATGGAATTATACAATATGTGGTCTTTTGTGTTTGCCTTGTTTCACTTAGTGTAATATTATCCAGGTTCATCCATGTTATGGCATGTATCAGTACTGCATTACTTTTTATTGCTAAGTAATAGTCCATTGTATAGATGGATGAATTTTATTTATCCTCTTACCAGTTGATGAATATTTGGGTTGTTTCCTGCATTTGGCTATAATGAATAATGCTATGGATATTCATACACAAGTTTTTTGCATGAATATATATTTTCATTCCATCTAAGAGTGGAATTGCTGGGCCATATGGTAATCCCGCCTAATCTTTTGAAGAACTGTCAGACTGTTTAAGAAAGCAGCTACACCGTTTTGCATTCCTACCAGCATTGCATTAGAGTTCCAGTTTCTCCACATCCTTGTCAACACTTGTTATTGTTCATCTTTTTTATTATAGCCATCCTAGTGGGTGTGAAGTGGTATCCCATTGTGGTTTTTGTTTGTATTCTCCTGATGGCTAATGACTGAACATGCTTTCATGTGTGAATTGGACATTTGTGTATTTTCTTTTCAGGAAACCTTTAAGTTTTTATTATACTCAGTGACAGTAGCTTTCCTTAGCCTAGATTTTCTTATTTCATAGGCACTAACTTATATAGTGGTTGTGTAGATTTATTATACCAATCTTTTATTCTTTTTTGGGAATACACGGGATAAACAATAACGTAGGTGTATACAGTAATATGCTTATGTGTGTCTGCATTTATTCTGTGTTGGGGGGCAGTGTGTGTGTATACATATATCCAGTGTTGGGATGGTATCTCAGAGTTAAATGACTTCATCAACAAGAATAATACTTTCTTAGCTCCCTCACAAGGACTGTGTTTAAGAATTAAAAGAATTTTATAAATTTCAAAACATGCAGATATAAGTTGTTGGTTTCATCGTCATTATTGTTCTCTCTTCCAGTGATTGGGAAATAAATGCATTTGCTTAATGGCTTCTGTTTCCCCTCATTCTGTAGGATTTTCTAGCTCATATCATCCACCACCTGGCTGCGATTAGTCTGATGAGCTTCTCTTGGTGTGCTAATTATATTCGCAGTGGGACCCTTGTGATGATTGTACATGATGTGGCTGACATTTGGCTGGAGGTAAACATTTGCCATTAAAAAACTAATGACAATACCACATCCTGGGTGTTCGTAACTGCCCACAGAAGTGATTGTCTGTGAGCGATTTAGCAGGGGTCTCTGTCCAGAAAACACCCAAAGTCTGAGAATATCTCTAGATTCCCAGATCCTCCAAGATTACAGAAATGAAACCTCCTAGTTTTAATTCTCAATCCTTCTCCATGGTAGTAGAGAGATGTTAATTCCACTTCTGGAAGTTGCACGCATATGCGCACTCAGAAAGTAAGATGGGATATTTGCAGAAGGAATAAACTCTAATCTTTTAAAAGGAAAACTTGGATTTATGACACTGAGGGTTCTCAAATTTGGATGACACCATCTATTCACTTAGGCCAATACTTGAATACCCATTGAATGTTCCTGCTACCCCACCCTGCCCTCCCCCAGCCCAATCCCTTGCTTTAAGGAGTATAAACTGATTGTTTTTAAGGCCCTCATTTTCTAAGGGAGGAAGAGGGCTTAGGATGTTTTCTGAAGGAGTCAACATTAAAACGTGAGTCTTCCTAATCTCACCCCGTGCAAAATAGAAGAAACAAAGGCCCATTGGAATTGTTTTCCAGACCTGCTTCTGTTCTGTTTTGATTCCTGTTGACCCCAGGCAGTGATGGAATGGTTCCCTTCTCTGCCAGGTCTCCTGCTGTATTTAGAGCAACAGTTCCCAGAACTGCTGAGTTATTTATTTAAATATACTCATTTATAATGAATTCAGGGGAAATGATGCTAAACCATTTCACATTTGGGATTGCTTCTTGTAGGGCTAACAATTGAATATAGGTTGATATGGAAGAAATTAAATTTAATAGAACCTTATTCTTCTAGGTTGGGGTTTAGCAAACTTCTTGGCAAAAGGTCAGATAGTAAATTTAGTTTTGTGGGCCACATATGATTTCTGTCACATATTCTTTCTTTGTTTTTTGTTTTTTGTTTTTTGCTTTTTTAAATACCCCCTTAAAAATGTTAAAACCATTCTTCAGGGCTGATTAGCTTTAGCCCATGGGCTGGATTGTAATTTACCAAACCCTGTCTTAGAAGTCACCAGAAGTCATTTGCAGCCATTTCAAAGCAACTGGCCACTTAAAATATCCACTGTGTACAGAATTTTGTTTCTGCCTTGTATGTAATCATAATTAGACATGTAAATTTCATTCAAACGGTCAAGATTATTATATGTGCTTCAGGGTAACAAATGGCTTCTCAGGAGAAGGATTGTGCCAGTTTTTCTGCACGGCACTCTGGATGCAGCCCTCGCTGCTGTAATTACCTCCTTCTCTGATTGTATCTCAGTAATCCTGACGGAAAATTAAGACCACATTGGCCCTGTCTTAAGAATTTTATACTACTACGTTGCTTCTAAGCTCTCATGTTCAATTGCCTTTGGTGTGTGTCCAATGTAAAACAGCCCCATTGTGTTATTAAAGGGGAGTTAGATGTTCAGCCTGGGAAGAAACACAGGGTTGCCCTGCCTACCCTCCCCACCCTTCCACTGATGTGACATGATTCCCCAAGTGACTTGGGCAAATCACTTATTGTTTTGTTTTCTGGCCCCAGCTGTAACGTGAGAACTCATATCTGTCCCTTGGGGTATGTGGTAAACTTTAGCTCATTATTATCTGAAAATGTTCTGAGGTCCTTAGGTAAAAAAAGAAGAAAAATGAACTGTCCAATTTTAGAGGTTCCCTCATGAGCAAACTATAAGAACAGTTTCATGTTGCTAATGATTGTGAATCATTCTCGATTCACGAGTCACGATCTGACGTGAAGTTCAATGAGCAAGGCTGGTATCTTCCATCCGCTGGTAGTAGGCACAGTGTTAAGTGGTAGCAGGGGCCTGTGCATGATGCTCTCCCAGGGTGCACAGTCCACGGCTTCCTTGAATAGTGTGTGTTTTAGGGTTTGTTTTCTCAGTCAAGTTCTAGTTGAACCCAGACACGGCACAACTTTTGCCCCTGGCTTCCTTGAGATGGTGCCTATTTATCTGTCATATTTCTCAAGACACTGGGGTCATTTCCTTGCTCTTTTTTTTCGGGGGGGAGGAAAAACAGCCTTCAAATCTACCATTCTCACTCATAAGTGACCTTTTGCCTTCTTCATACGTCTTCCTGATCCTCTAAGTTTCCACATGGTCAAGTTTGGATCCAAGACGCAATATCCTGACTGATACTTAGCAAACAAAGGGGCTGCTGCCTCCCATTTCATTACACAATCCAGAATATATATGTTCTGTGTATGTTTTGCCCCCCCCCCCCCAAAGTGCTCCTTTGCCCTCACAAGTGGACTCACAGGGATCCTCTCCCATCCCTGTATGCATCTCTTGCTTCCCACCCCGGCTGGCCTCTGATCCTTCCACCAGCTTCCGGCTCTGTCACAGTCACTCTGAATTCGGGCCTTTCTCCCCACGCCTGTCTCCCACCCATTGGGCACACCAGCTTTTCTGTGTCAGCAACTGAGGCTGTTCCTGGAGGCCCCACTACCAACCCCACAGTTGGGCCATATTCTCACCCCTTCCTAAGAATGGCAAAGTATGAAAAATGCCACATGAACCCTTCCTGGAGTGTAAATATGGTGCCTCTCTTGCTCTGGAAGGGCCTTGAGCTTCTGGTGTGAAGTTGGTTCTGAAACTGCCCAAGTCTAAGCCATGTTCCCTAGAAGAATGATCTGTGCCCCAGCAACTCCTCCCACCTCCTGCTCCCACCACAAACTTCCCTCTTCAGCCTTGGGCACTGCTGGATAATGCTACAGAGAGTGCTTATCAATTAACTGTCTTCTACCACGGTCAGCAACCCTTTCTGCAGTTCTTTTTATTCAACACAGGTAATACGAGCAGTATAGACTAGCAGAAAAGAATTGGGAAAGATCAAATGCTTGAAGCTTTATTTCAGCCATTTCAGGTCCCTGAGAGCCGCCTCTCGACTTTGCCTCTTCCATCATCTCCCTTGAAGTAGCCTCCTTGACTGCATTCTCAGACCAGCCCGGGCTTCCCACCTGTCCCAGCCTTTCTTCAGTGCAGCTCCCATCCCAGTTAAATGGAGATACTAAGTAAATGCCCACATGAAATGCATGCTAAAGTTGATTCTGCTAACTTGGTGCTTTTGAAAAGCACAACTAGTAGTATGGTTATTTTAATGTATTTTTAAGAAACATTATGTTATGGAAAATGTCAAACACATGATAAGATAAAGGGAATTGTATAACGGACCCATCAGCATTAGCACTTATCAGTATGTCCAGTCTTGTTTGATCTATTGTCCCACTTGTAACCCTACCTTCCACTAGACTGTTTTGAAGCAAATCCCAGACCTCATATCATTTCACTTATAAATTTAAATTTAAAAATGTATGCTACTGTTACTTTAACTGCAGATTCTTTCTTTGTTCACAGTCTGCTAAGATGTTTTCTTATGCTGGATGGACACAGACCTGTAACACCCTGTTTTTCATCTTCTCTGCCATATTTTTCATCAGCCGCTTCATTGTTTTTCCCTTCTGGTGAGTAGACGGGTGATGCACCCTGCCTGTGGTCAATGTGGTGGCCTCAGCACATGGTTACCATCAGGGCGTTGGCCTTTCCATACATGGGTCTCCAGTTATCTGTGCCAAGTTCAGTTGGGGAAAAGAATGTGATGGAGCCATTCGTATAGGTAATTAAAACAGCACTCTATAGTGTGAAAAATGCTTATTACAACAGGAGGTGGAAAATGTGTGACTTGATGGGCAAGCAGCAACTCTTACTCTGTCTTGTTTCTTGAATGTGGACCTTTCTTTGTGGTTAGCAGCTTTCCCAGTCACTCAATGACAAGTCACTGTCCAATCACCAGTTCTCTAAAAGAGAGGCATGTTCTGTGTGACAATAATTACAATCAGTGCTTGAATGTCAGACACTGGGTTAGGTTCTTTCCATATCTTGGCTCTAGTCTACATAATAAATCATAAAGATGAGTATTATTATCACTTCCACATCCCAGATAAGGAAAGTGATACTCATTTATTTCACTCTCCATGACCACTAGTTCTAATAATGGTTTGAGTATCCTTTTGATATGATTGCCTCTCTATCAGTCTGTTGATTTTGTTTAGCCACAGAGTGGCAATGGAGAGAATAGATTGCATCTCCCCTGACAGTCATTTCCTTGGGAACCATAATTTTCCATATGTTGAACGACAGAAACCAGAGTAAACATGCAGGAAAGACATAGGCGGTTTGGGAGGAACGGCTTTTAACCGACCATAATTTGGGGCTAGTCTGGGAGCTTGGGATCCTCTAAACAGAATACAGTGCTACTGAAGAGCCTAGATCCAGGGGAAATGGAGACTCAGACTCAAGTTCCAGGCGTCATTCCTAAGTGTATAGACAGCACACTTGGATAGCGTGCGGGAAAATGCAGCCAAAGAGGTCAATGCCCTTCCCGTGGAAGTCAGCTGCATTCTTCAGACCCTGTATATTAGGCATTTTCTGGAAAGGAGCAAGAGTGTAGTGTTTAAATTGCTAGATACAAGAGTCCATCCTGCATTTAAATCCTGGCTCCCACTTGCAAACTTTGTGACCTTGAACAGGCTAGACCACCTCTCTGTGCCTCAGTTTTCTCATCTGTAAAATGGAAATAAGGGTTGTCATGAGGCTTAACTACATTGTTTTATGTAGTTTAAAACAATGTCTGGTACTCAGTAAAGAATCAGTAAATGCTCTCGATTATAATTAAACGTATAAATGAGTATCTCAGAATTTGAAGTTAAACTAGAATCAAATCCAAGATATATGTCTCAGACACTTTCCTTGGTTAATAAACCATTACCATCACTTACACTTTGACTGAGCAAGTGTATTTGTGAAATTTTAATAATGGCTGGGCGTGGTGCTCTGCACCTATGGTCCCAGATACTCAGGAGCCTGAAGTGGGGTGATTGCTTAAGCCCAGGAGGTTGAGATCAACCTGAGCAACATAGTGAGACCATGTTTTTATATATATAATTATTGATCATTCTATCCATAACTGCTATCATACTATATATAATTCTAATAATATATAGTATATGTATATTATGATAGCAGTTATTGATAGAATAATATTGACTTGCAGATGACAGTTGGGCACAGCTTTTCAGTATGACTTTCATGATACTGTCAACCCAGCATTTGCCCCTAATTCTTTTCCTTGTGTCCCAAAGGCACTACACGTTCCAGTCACCTGTTGTTATATGATAAAGCATCTGAAAACCTAGTGGCTTAGGACAGCAGTAGGCAAACCTTTTCTGTAAAAGGCTAGAGAATATATATATTTTAGGATTTAAGGGCCACATATGGTCTTTTTTGCATATTTTTCTTTGTTTTGTTTTGTTTTATAATCCTTTAAAAATGTACCAAGCCATACTTACTTATTACTTAGCTCATGGGCTGTATGAAAACATACAGCCACATTGCAGGCCAGATTTTACCCAGAGGCCATAGTTTGGAGACCTCTGTTTTAAGACAACAACCTTGATTGATTATTATTATTATTTCTCATGGTTCTAGGAGTTGATTGGCCTTGGCTAGATGATTATCACTTAGGGTCTCTTGTGTGGTCACAGTTATATGGTGGCTGGGCAGTCACGTATTGTCTAGAGTCCTCAGCAAGTGGTTAAAGTCATATATAGAAAATCAGGCTGGGCCGGGTGCGGTGACTCAAGCCTGTAATCCCAGCACTTTGGGAGGCCGAGGCAGGTGGATCACGAGGTCAAGAGATCGAGACCATCCTGGTCAACACGGTGAAACCCCGTCTCTACTAAAAATACAAAAAATTAGCTGGGCATGGTGGTGTGTGCCTGTAATCCCAGCTACTCAGGAGGCTGAGGCAGGAGAATTGCTTGAACCCAGGAGGTGGAGGTTGCGGTGAGCCGAGATCGCGCCATTGCACTCCAGCCTGGGTAACAAGAGCGAAACGCCGTCTCAAAAAAAAAAAAAAAAAAAAAAAAAAAAAAAAAAAAAATCGGGCTGGGTGCAGTGGCTCACACCTGCAATGCCAGTACTTGGGGAAGCTAAAGTGTACAGATGGCCTGAGGTCAGGAGTTCTAGACCAGCCTGGCGAACATGGTGAAACCCTGTCTCTACTAAAAATACAAAACAATTTAGCTGGGTGTAGTGGCATATGCCTGTAATCCCAGCTACTTGGGAGCCTGAGGCAGGAGAATTACTTGAACCTGGGAGACGAAGGTTGCAGTGAGCTGAGATTGTGCCACTGCACTCCAGCCTGGGTGTCTTCAAAAGAAGAAAGGAAAGGGTGGGGGGAGAGAGGAAGGGAGGAAGAGAGGAAGGGAGGAAGGAAGGAGAAAAGAAAGAGAAAGTCAGCTGGCTGATGCTGCTTGTTGGCTGGAACACCCACAGCCCCTCTACCTGGCCTTGACCTCCTCATTTCACGGCACCTGCATTTCGAGGGTGAGCGTCTTCAGAGAGTGCTAAAGAGATGCTGCTTCTTTTCTCATAACCAGCCTCAATAGTCACATCATGTCATTTCCAACCTTATATTTTTCATTGGAACCAGGTCACTAAATTTGACTCATATTCAAGGGAAGGAAGACTAGACTCCATTTCTTGATGGGAGCAGTTTCAGTGAATTTGCAGAAATATTTTAAAAGCACACAGCATGGAAGCTCTTCGTTCCAGGAACTCTCTGAGAAGCTCCTCAACATTGCTGCCCTGGTTGGCTTTTGATTTAGCAATGGAGAATATTCACCTCAGACTGTCCCGTGATGTCTCAAAATAAACAAGTTTACTCACGCACAAACAATTGAACAACAGGTGGTGCTGAGTGATTAGCAGGAGAGTGTGCTATTTTCCCACATACCTTTGTCTTCGAAAACCCTACGTTTAAGAACTCATTCTCATGCCAGCATTTCTGGATTTTAAGGAGATTTTGGTACATGCATTTGGCATTTTCTTGATCTTGATACTGAATTCACTTGCCCATTGTAGAGGGCAGCCAGTACTCCTATTTGCTGTCTTCAAGGAGTTGGGTTGCAAATAAATCAATATGAACAAACTTGACGGTAAAACAAAACAAAACAGGCTGGGTGTGGTGGCTGTAATCCCAGCACCACTTTGGGAGGCTGAGGCAGGCAAATCACCTGAGGCCAGGAGTTCAAGACCAGCCTGGTCAACATGGTAAAACCCCATCTCTACCAAAAATGCAAAAATTAGCCCGGCGTGGTGGCGGGTGCCTGTAATCCTAGCTACTCAGGAGGCTGAGACAGGAGAATCGCTTGAACCCAGGAGGTGGAGGTTGCAGTGAGCTGGGATTGCAACATTGCACTCCAGCCTGGGTGACAAGAGTGAAACTCCATCTCAAAAAAAAAAAAAGTTATAACAATGGAACAACAACAAAAACTTTTTCCTGATAAAAATATGTTTGTACTGATGTTGACTGGTTCTCATTGTTTGGAAAGTTGAGGAAAACCTCACCAAACCATTGGAAGTTTGGCAGATCAGTTTTCACTGGTCTCTGAAGAAAGCATGTCCGTCAGAGAGGGATCTTCTTTCTGGTGCAGTGTACTGCTGTATTTTAAAGGGTCTTCCCACCAGCATGAACCTGTTGCACCATCATCTTCGTGGAGCCAAAGGGGAAAATTTGGTTCCTTGTTGTTAGCTTGGCTCCAATCCTCTGTCTAAAACTTATAACTCTATGGATTCATTTTTCAAGGATGATTTATTCTATCCAAATGTGTTGGGATTTTACTATGGACCAAGCAATGTGCAGATCGTAGGTATCATTGGAAGGTGGCTCAGCTAACCTATTTCAAGACTGAGACATTTTAGAGGCACCCTGGGAAGCAGTTTGCAATCCAGTTGCTCTGTTCTTCTTTCCAGCTGCTTTTGTTGCACGTCTTTGGGAGAAAGCTGACGGGTTGTGCTCGTCTGAGATTTGTCTAGAAGCCTTGAGAAAAATAACTGGAGTTAGTACATTTCCCTTTCCCTGTCTTTGACTTTTCTCTCATTTTCCCCAGCCTCAGTCACATTTGCATATTCTGTTGGTGAGCCTCCCTTTCGTGTCCAGCCACTAGGCTCCTCTTCTGTTTCTGGGGATCTGATCTCATTCCCAGTCAGCTTCTGCAATGGCTAGTTACATTGGTTTTCTAAGCATTGTTTCATTAACATTAGGCAGAAATTCATTTGTTTGCATTTTTATTCAAAACCATTTAAATTGCAGGCATATGTTTTTCACACTGTATTCCCAACTATTGTTTTCAAAAAATGATTCTCTAATTATTGGATGTATCTACCTTCTTGAACATGCAAATGCCCACAGAGTTATTAGGCTAGAAAGACCTTTCTAAGGCCAGGCAAACCATTCCTCTGACTACTAACAATTTTCTCCACTAACAACAAGAGCAGATCGTGGTTCCACTGAGGCAGGTCTACCTGAAGGGAAGGTGTGCTCTGCTTTGCTGGTTTTGCACCTGCGAATTTAGTGTCTGTCACAGCTGAAGGTGCAGGTGGCAGGGTGGCTCGTTTAACTCATCATAGGCAGGTGTTACAACAGCACACGGGGAGTGAGACACAGCTTGTGCCTTCCAGGAGCACATCAAGGCCATAGAGAGATCTTTGTGTCTACCCCTGTTTCATATGTTTGAAGACTATTCACACTGACTGTGTTTCTCAGATGTTTCAAAAAGTAAAAAACAAAACATTTTCAACTGCAAATAATACTCAAACACCTAGCTTCCTTACTTCTGAAGACACATATGCTTGTAAGGTTTTCTCCTCACCACTGGTTCACTGGACTTCGGATGTCAGCTTTTGATGATCCAGCTTTTACAACTGTAAAAAAATGGTGCCCTGGGAAATCCATACATGAAAGGGAATATTATGGACTGTGTGACCATGTAAATGCTTGGAATGGCTAACAGAGAAAGGAGAATTTTAAAAAATAGAGAAAAGACAAGACAAAGCTGAAAGTACCCAACAGTGCTCTTAGCTGACGTGCATGGGTGGGGACCAGGGATTAGAGAAGGATGGACCCTTCTTGTTCTCTGAAGGCCTGGAGCCTTGGTCCTAAATGAAAAGCAGATGGAAGAGCATGGGTTCTGATGGCACCATGGTCAGCTTAGTGCCCTTTGCACAGACAGCAAAGAACAGGAAGGTACAAGGCAAGAAAGACTGTTACAGCTCGCCACTCCCTTGAGCCACCACTCCAGATATGGATCTCCAAACTAGACTTTCTAGTCACATACCTGATGAAGGAGACTGCCTGTTCTGCCACATATGTTCACTGTCTCATTCCACAGGAACCCTCGGAAAAGCTATCTCATCCTGCCCTTGTGCTTGGTACCTTCTTACTACCATTTTTAAGTTTATGAAGGACAGCTACAACAATAACCCCTGTTCAAACCATAGAATCCTAGAATAAGGAACCTTATTTATAATCTACTCCTGTCCTTTTATTCACTTATTAATTTATTTGAAATAATTTCTTTTTGAGACACAGTCTCGCTCTGTTGCCAAGCTGGAGTGTAGTGCGCGATCTCGGCTCACTGCAACCTCCACCTCCCAGGTTCAAGCAATTCTTCTTCCTCGGCCTCACAAGTAGCTGGGTGGGACTACAGGCATGCATCACCATGCCCAGCTAATTTTTGTAGTTTTAGCAGAGACAGAGTTTCACCATGTTGGCCATGATGGTCTCAATCTCTTGATCTCACGATCCACCTGCCTCGGTCTCCCAATTTTAGAAATAGTTTTAAGCTTACAAAGAAATATCTAGCATATTACAGAGAACCCTTAGATATACTGTTTATCAGTTAGCATTTTGCCCCATTTACTTTGTCATTTTTCTCTCTCTCCTTCCCCTCCACACGTGCGTATGAATACACGTATTTGTTTCTGAACCATTTAGAAGTTGTAAGTATCAACTAAATAATTCCTTGTGCCCTAAATATTTGAGTGTGTATTTCCTAGGAAGAAGGACATTTTCTTACATAAACATAATGTGGTTATCAATTGCAGGAAATGTAGCAGTCTGCCTTCCACGTTCCAAGTTAGTCAGTCAGTCCAATCATGTGTTTTCTAGCTCTTCCCCCCACTGCGTGGGGATATAGCTCCGTATCATGTCTTGCATTTCGTTGTCATTCATCTGGAACAGTTCCTTACCTCTTCTTTGTCTTTCATGTTGCTGACATTGTCGAAACATTTAGATGCCATGTTTATTTTTCAGATGAAGAGTTAAGGTACTTCCAGGATCACATAGCTAGTTATGAAAGAATGAAGACTAGAAACAGGGTATTTGAAACGCAGAACAGATATGTTTCAAGTTAAATTTGAAACTAGATGGAGAGCAGTATCGTTTGCCTTTACTAAGTATTTATTAAATTTTCTTCAACTGCCCAGTCATTTAGAAACTTAAGAGATCACTGAGGTAGACAATTGTTCACCTGTAGAACCAGTATTTGCTCTCCTAAAAGGGCCTAATGCTCATACCCACAATTAGCGAGAAAATAAGATCTTTACCTGGCAATTTTCGTTAGACAAATACAACTTTTTGGTGGTTGCCTTAGCTAGTCCAGCAAAATCAGCTAATATTTATACCAACACTGCAATTTATTCAAACAATGCAAACTTTAGTCATTAGAAGAGCTAAGATTGGAAACAAACTGAAAACACACAAAGCTGAGCTTTGCAATCCAAGGGCATGGTAGTAGCATATCAATTTGGACAGATTAAATCCAGTGGACAGGGGCAAAGTGGTCCTAATAATTTAGGAATATAGTAGTCTTTTGGCATTCTGTATGAAAAGGAAAATTCCATTTAGTTGCTGTAAGGTGGTGGTGACTGCTGATAATGTACAAGTGTTGTGTGTTCTTTGCATGTGCCTGCACGCATGCACGTGTGCTAGGAAGAGAGTTGGGAAGGGCAGAGGGTTTTTTGTTTTTATTTTTCCCATTCTTCTTTTAGCATAGAAGGAGAGGAAACTTAAGTTGAGAGACTAGACCATACTTCATTGATGTCTAACTGTGGCATCATAGCTGGCTGTCACCAATACCACAATGGCTACTCTCCTCTGGACTCCTGTTCCACTTCTTTGGCCTCCAGTCCCCTCTGTCCTCTTGCAGAGAATTTTCAGGCAGCAGAGTCCCCATTCCTTGGAGACTGCTCACCCTCTCCAAAGTGTCCTCCTCCTCCTCCCATTGGCAGGAAATCCAGCCAGTTCAGGAGCACTTTCTTGGGGGTGTTGCTCTAACTGTGTTATTATTAGCATACATCCTCTGCAGTAGGAAAGGGCTAGTTGTGGGAAAGTAGTCATGGCCATAATGGTAGAAAGAGTAATAGTTATAACTCTCATTTTTGAATACTTACTGTATAATAAGCACTTTACATTTGTCAACTTATTTAATCTTTATAACAACCCAAGTGGTGTTCTCATTTCACAAAAGAAACTGAAGCCTAGAGAGATTATGGAACTTGCTAAGATCCTGGGAGCCCTGATTCAAATCTTGAAGACTCCACCACCAGTCCCATTGGCCTCTTCTCTCTGTCTAGAGGCTCAGCTCTCTTAGAAGACATTTGCATCTTAATGGCATCTTCTATGTGTCTCCTGGGAGCCTCCAGTCAGAGGCGGTGGTGGAAGGACAGTTCTACCCAGTGACTAAGGAACCAAGGCTTGGTGACTTACGCAGTTTCTTAGTGAACTAAGAAATTAGTGGCGTTGAGCCTTGAACCCAGCTCTGATGATTCTGTTCCATGTGTATCACTCCTCTTTCTAAAGCCAGCCAAAGCTTCCTGTTGCTCTCATAATGAAGGCCACACCTCCACCTTGACTTGCAAGGCCTACCCGAGATGGCTTCTTCACCTCTCCCATTTCATCTTACAACACCCTTCATGCCACTCCTCCCACTTAAGCCACACTGGTCTTCCTTTAGCTCCTTGAATTTTCCATGACGCTTCCCACTTGACAGCTTTTGTACATGTAGAACCCTGCCCTGTCTTTTTCTTTCTTTCTTCTCTGCTTGGGTCACAATGGGCAATTACATGTTTACCTAATTATTCACATTCTCTGGTAGACTGTATAAAGAAGGCTTTTTTGGTCAGTCCCTTTGTCAATAATAACACTGACAAATTCCCAATAGGGGACCTAAAAGCTAAATAACATATTAAGGGGCAAGACCCTGAGCCAGACAAGGGAGGGACCCAGAGATGAAGGTGTCCTGGCCACTGCCTTTGGAAAGCTTGCCTGCTAGTGAGGAGGGGAGAGCCAGGAGGAAAGGAATAAACTCATCAGTGACCAGAATTACATGGAAACTTGTTGTGGAGAGACCCGTACTTTAATGGATAGAAGGGGGTTCAGTTGAAAAGAGAAAGTACATTCTAGGCAGAAAGAATACAGAATAAGGCACAAAATTGCCCAAGGATCCAGCAAACCGGAATGGCAAATAGGTTTTTAAATGTGTCATTTCCTTTAATAAGCCTATAAATAAATGTGGGTACCAGAAGGTAAGCCCTGCTGGTTTAGGGGTTTGGTCCCTTTCATTCCTTTTTATATTCCTGGCTACTGCCAAGTGTCAGGTAGCACTTCAGTAGGTGCTCAGTAACAGTTTATTGAATAAATAAGGTAGGTACTCTCTTCTTGCATTCTACAGATGAGGAAATGCACAAAGAAGTGACATGATATATAAGTATTAAAGGCAGGACTTTAAGAAAATATAGGAAAATATGTTTTATATTGATGGGGCTGAAAAAGGGCCTTTAAAGCATAACATGTAGGCCAGGTATAAAATAAGCAATTGACAGATTCTATTTTAAAAATTTTTAAATAACTTTGCCAAAAAAAATCAGTATTGAAAGAAAGTATTGGAATAGGTAAAGCTAATTAACATAATTCAAAAATATAGTTGATATCTTTTTTTTTTTTTTTTGAGACGGAGTTTCACTCTCGTTACCCAGGCTGGAGTGCAATGGCGTGATCTTGGCTCACGGCAACCTCCACCTCCTGGGTTCAAGCAATTCTCCTGCCTCAGCCTCCCGAGTAGCTGGGACCACAGGCGCGCGCCACCGTGCTCGGCTAATTTTTTGTATGTTTAGTAGAGACAGGGTTTCACCATGTTGACCAGGATGGTCTCGATCTCTTGACCTTGTGATCCACTCGCCTCGGCCTCCCAAAGTGCTGAGATTACAGGCATGAGCCACTGCTCCCAGCCAATATCTTAATATATAAAGAGCATCTAAGAATCAACAGAAAAAATAAATGCTCCCATAGAAAAATGGACAGATGCTACAAAGCAGCAGTGGATAAAAGAATAAATAAAAGTAGCCAAGTAAAATAACCAATAAAAGATATAATTATATGTATAAAATATATATAGTCACTATACATTAAATAAAAATGTAAATATAAATAATACTCTGTTATTTTAGGTGGACGCTGACAAAATGCAATATTAGTCAATATCTGAGGAAGCAAGTTCTCTTATATATTGGGTGCAAGAATATAAGTTGGTATAGTCTTTCTGAAAAGCAGTCTAACATTATACTCCAAATTATAAAATGAGTCTACTCTTTGATTCAGAATTTTAGCTATTCTAAGTGGATAATCAAACAATTACATCAAAATGTTTTTATAGGGCAACATGTGGTGGTTCATACCTGTAATCCCAGAACTTTGGGAGGCCCAAGTTAGTGAACCCCTTAAGTCTAGGAGTTTGAAATCAGCCTGGGCAAAAAGACAAAACCTTGTCTCAAAAAAAAAAAAAAAAATTGGCCAGTTGTGGTGGCATGTACCAAGAGTCTCAGCTACTCAGGTAGCTGAGGTTGAAGGATTGCTTGACCGTGGGAGTTAGAGGCTGCAGTGAGCCATGCCACTGCACTCCTGCCTGGAAGACAGAGCAAGACCCTGTCTCCCGACTGAAAAAAAAAACGTTTTAACAAGTAATTATCACAGCATTTTTTCTAATATAATGAGCAGTTGGGAAGAATTTGAATGTCTTCCAATAAGAGATTAGTTAAATTATGATATAGCTATAAAATGGATTTCTGTGAAGCCATTACTTATGGTGTAGGGGTTGGCAGGCTATGGCTCAAATGCAAAATTCAGCCTATTGCCTGGTTTTGTTGATAAAGTTTTCTTGGAACACAGCCACACACACTAATATATGTACTTTCTATACATGAATTAGTTTATGTAATGTTAGCTGTCATGGCTGTATTGGCTGAACTGAGTAGTTGCAACAGAGAACAAATGGTCCAGATGCCTGAAATATTTATCATCTGTTCCTTTACAAACAACTTTGCTGACTCTTGACAGATAGCTATGTTCATTGATGTGGAAAGCTCTCTGTAAAATGTTACTGCATGAAAAAGGCAGGGTACAAATATACACATAGGTAGTGATCACATCCTTACATAAAATCATGTGGTGTTAGGAGGGGCAACAAAAAAAGCACCTTAAAGAATGTGTTTTTGAGAGAGATACCCTGAATTATGTTCACCAAAATATTCTGGACTACCTGTAAGTTGTGAGACTTCAGGTGATTTTTTTCCTTAACCTCTGTATATTTTTCTGTAATTCCTAAGTTTTTAAAAGCAATCAAGTTATTACATCTATTTTCTTTTTTGAGATGGAATCTCACTGCATCAACCAGGCTGAAGTGCAGTGGTGCAGTTTCAGCTCACTGCACACTGTGCCTCCCAGGTTCAAGCAATTCTTCTGCCTCAGTGACCTGAGTAGCTGGGATTACAGGCACCTGCCACCACACCTGGCTAATAATTGTATTTTTTAGTAAATACAGGGTTTCACCATGTTGGTCAGGCTGGTCTTGAACTGACCTCAGGTGATCCACCCACCTCGGCCTCCCAAAGTGCTGGGATTACAGGCATGAGCCACTGCACCTGGCCCCTGTTTTTCAAACAAAGAACTCGAACTGATAACTTAAAAAAGAAGAAATAGAGCTACTAAGCAGACATAGGGGAACTGTTAAAGCCTGTAAATAATGTAAATTGAAAGTGTTTTATCTTTAAATTAACACATTTTGAAGCTATTTCATACTAGTTCTGAGTTCAGTTAAACCCTTCTTTCATAAATTGCTCATGGCCTTATAAATAGTTATAATTTTGGAAAATATTTGGCAACACTTTAGTACCTTTTAATATACATGCTGAATTTTTGTAACTTTAATGTACATCTTGAAACAGTAATCTCACATTTAGAAATACACACTTTTACAGAAATAATTTTAGTTTATGAAAGACTATATGTGCCAAGTGGTCTAAATAACATAAAATGTCTTTGATTTAAAGCTAAATGTAATTGAACATAATAGTCTCACAAATGCTTTGTTTACTGCAGTGGCAAAAATATAGAACAATATGAAGTACAAAACAAGGCTACAGAACAACTGACATTCTCATGCTTTGCTGGTGGGAATATAAAGCAACCACTCTAGAAAATAGTTTTTAAGTTTTTTATAAAGTTAAGCATATATTTACCATATGGCACACAATTCTACCCCTATATGCTTACCCTTGACAAATCAAAATTTCTGTTCACATTTAAATATCTACGTGAATATTTATAGCAGTTCTATTCATAAGTGTCAAAAGCTGGAAACAACCCAAATGCTCTTCAGTGGGTGAAAAGACAAACTGTGGTGCAGCTGTAAAGTGGAGTGCCACTCAGTAATAAGGAGGAGCATGCTGTTGATAACCATTATCACTGAATGAATCTTAAAAGCACTTTGCTATGTGAAAGAAGGTGGCTTTAAAAGCTCACACACTGTATGATTCCATTTATGTCCTTGGGAAGACAGAACAAAGGATAGAGAGCAAAGTGTTTGCCAAGTGTTAGGGATGGAGGAGGGTGTGGGCAATAAAGGAATAGCATCAGGGAATTTTTTGACATGATGGACTGTTCTGTATTCTAATTGTAATAGTGTTTGAACAAACCTATAGGCATATTAAATTCATTTGGTGGTACACCAAAAAACAGTAAATTTTACTGCATGTTAATAAAAATTTTTTTAAATTATATAGGAAAATACTGAAAGAGAATGCATGAAAATTACAATGTTTGTTTAAGGTGATGGTGTTATGGACAATTTTATTTTTTTGTTTCCCCAATGTTACATGAAAAATTATTTCTATAACTAGTATACTTATAAACAAACCTATTGAAGAGCTCTAAATTTATAGTAGTACTATGTAGGTTTAAGAAATGAACAAATAGCCCTTCATATGGCAATAATATCTTTAAAAAAAAATTTTTTTTATGGAGTCCTGCTCTGTCACCCAGGCGGAAGTCCAGTGGCACAATCTTGGCTCACTGCAACCTCTGCATCCCAGGTTCAAATGATTCTCATGTCTCAGCCTCCCTAGTGGCTGGGATTACAGGTGCAAGGCACCACACCCAGTTCATTTTTGTATTTCTAGTAGAGACAGGATTTGACCATGTTGGCCAGGCTGGTTTCAAACTCCTGACCTCAAGTGATCTGTTCACCTCAGCCTCCCAAAGTCCTGGGATTACAAGGATGAGCCACCATGCCTGGCCTCTATGGCAATAATATCTGAAGACAATGTGCATCTTAGGTCATCAGGAGCAGTTCAGATTGTGTCTGTTTATGAAATTAATAAAGCATGTAGTTTAGGAAGCAGAAATGGAAGTAATCATGGAATTTTTGCTTGGTTAAAGCTTCTTTTATTTGGAATATTTATTTTTGTAGTATTCTATATTCATCTTTGATGCCAAATAAATAAGATTATGTTTTAAGGCAATAATGACCTTGTATAAACATGCATTATCTTATTTGTTCTTCAGCATCCTCTAACCCCATCACTGAAAGATAAAAATGGTTAGTGCATGATGTTGTTTGAAAAGAGGAAACCAAAGTTCAGAAACATTCTAGTTTAAACACTGGGTAATAAAAATGCTGTTTTCTTTAACTTTTCTTCAGGAAGACAGATTGTACTTTTTTGTTCCTTGCCAGTAATGATATTTAAGATAATATTATTGTATCTTTTATTTCAGTAATTTCCTAGGCATTATTAGAAATGAAATTAATGTATGGCTTAGGAGAAAAAGTACATGTTTTGTTATTGAAAATTCATAAGTCCTTTGGTTGTAATGAATGTCTCTCATCTGTTTGGTGTTTCAGGATTTTATATTGCACGCTGATTATACCTATGTATTACCTCGAGCCTTTCTTTTCATACATCTTCCTCAACCTACAGCTCATCGTCTTGCAAGTCCTTCACCTTTACTGGGGTTATTATATCTTGAAGATGCTCAACAGATGTATATTCATGAAGGTAAGGACGACTGTCCAAATATTACTGCTCTTAGTTAGTGAATGTCATTGCCAGGTTAATAGTAAGACCCAGAATGTTGAATGTTCAAGTTAATTCATAGTTTTAAATAGAATTCTTTTTTCTTGATTTGATTAAAATTTTGGTAAAATAGAACTAGATTTTTCATAAGTAGGTCTTTAAGCTGCTTTGAAGAAACTGCTTTTATTAGAAAATATATATTTTGACATTTTAAAAATGTCAAAAATTCTAAAATTCCAAAAATTGGTTGCTGTTTTTATGCTTGAAAAATTTTAAACTTTTGTTTATTGATATGTAATGTATGTGCATATTTATATGATATTTTGTACATGCATAGAATGTGTAGTCGGGACATTGCGGTATCCATCATCTTGAGTATTTATCATCCCTAAGTGTTGGGAACATTTCAAGTCCTCTCTTCCAGCTATTTTGAAATATATAGTGTATTGTTTTAACTATAGATACCTGCTACCAAACATTAGAACTTGTTCCGTTTATCTAACTATAAGTTTTGACCTATTACCCAACCTCTCTTCATCTTCTCCCCAATCCAACCAACACACTCCTCCACCTGGATGGAGTCTGTCATTCTACTCTTTGATATATTGATTTCTTTTCCTTTGGGAAGATATCCAGTAGTGAGATTGCTGGGTCATATGGTAATTCTACATTTAGTTTTTGAGAAATCTGCATACTGTTTTCCATAAGATTGTACTAATTTATGTTCCCACAAACAGTGTATCAGAGTTCTCTCTTCTTTTCATTCTCACCAGCATCTATCAATCACTTTTTGTCTTTTTAGTAATAACAGTTTTAAATGGGGTGAGGTGATATCTCAATGTGGTTTTGACTTGCATATTTCCCTGATGATTAGTGACGTTTAACATTTTTTCATATAACTTCTGGCCATTGTATGTTTTTTCTTCAGAAATATTTATTCATGTCCTTTGCCCTTTTTTAATGTAATTATTATTATTATTATCTGTTGTTGCTGTTCTTATTTTACTGTTGAGCTGTTTGAGTTTCCTATGTAGTCTGGATGTTAGTCCATTATGAGATGAATAATTTGCAAATATTTTTTCCCATTCAACAGGTTGTCTCCTCAGTATATGGATTGTTTCCTTTGCTGAGCAGAAGCTTCTTAGTTTAATATAGTTCCATTTGTCTATTTTTGTTTTAGTTGCCTGTGCCTTTGAGGTCTTAGCCATTGAATCTGTGCCTAGACCAATGCTCTGAAGTAATTCCCTGAAGTACTTCCCTCATGTATTCTTCAGGTAGTTTTATGTTTTGGGGTCTTATGTTTAAGCCTGTCATCTATCTTGAGTTGACTTTTGTATATGATGAGAAATAGAGGTCTAGTTTCAAGGTTCTGTATGTGGATATACAATTTTCCCCACACCATTTATTGAAGAAAGTGTCCTTTTCCCCAATGTATGCATTTTCTTTATTTCTGTGAAAAATGGCATTGGTGTCTTTTTTTTTTTGACAGTGTCTTTCTCTGTCTTCAAGGCTAGAGTGCAGTGGCATGATATGACTCACTGCTGCCTCAGTCTCCCAGGATCAAACAATCCTCCCACTTCAGCTTCTTGAGGTAGCTGGGACTACAGGCACATGCCACAACACTTCGCTAATTTAAAAAAAATTTTGTAGCAATGAGGTCTCTATGTTTTCCAGGCTGGTCTTAAACTCCTGGGCTCAAGCGATCTTCCTGCCTCTGCCTCTCAAAGTGCTGGAATTACAGGTGTGAGCTGCTATGCCTTGCCAACATTGCTATCTTGGTAGGGATTGGATTGAATCTGTAGATTGCTTTGAGCAGTCTGGTCATTTTAATGATATTAATTTTTCTAATCCATGAGAATGGGCTGTCTTTTCATTTGTTTATGCCCTCTTCAATTCTTAAACATCAGTGTCTTGTAGTTTTCCTTGTAGAAGTCTTTTACCTCCTTAGTTAAATTTATTCCTAGGTATTTTTGTAGTTATTGTAAATGGGATTGCCTTATTGAATTCTTTTTCAGCTAGTGTGTTGTTCATATGTAGACACACTTTTTTTATGTTGAATTTGTATTCTGTAACTTTACTGAATTTATTTATTAGATCTAAGGCTTTTCTGGTGAAGTCTTTAGGTGTTTCTAGATATAAGATCATGCCATCTGCAAAGAGGGACAATTTTACATCCTCTTTTCTAATTTGGGTGCCTTTTATTTCTGTCTCTTGCCTGATTGCTCTGACTGTGACATCCAGTACTATGTTGAATACGATTAGCAAAGTGAACATCTTTGTCTTGTTCTAGTTTTAAAGGAAAGGCTTTAAGCCTTTCCCCATTTACTATGATGTTAGCTATGAATTTGTCATATATGCCTTCATTATGTTCAGGTATGTTCCTTCTATGACTAGTTTATTAAAAGTTTTTATCATAAAAGGATGCTGAATATTATGAAGTGGTTTTTCTGTGTCTATTGAGATGATCGTATAGATTTTGTTCTACATTCTGTCAATGTAATGTATCACATTTATTTATTTGTTTATGCTGAACTAAACTTGCATCCCTGGGGTGAATCCCACTTGGTCATGGTACGTTATCTTTTTGATGTACTGTTAGATTTGTCTTGCTAGTATTTTGTTGAGAATTTTTTATGTCTATATTCATCAGGGATATTGGGCTGTAGTGTTTTTATGTTGTTGGGTCCTTATGTTGGATAGGGTAACCTGTCCTTAGGACACTTGTGAATGCATGATGACTCTACTACTAAGGCAGTGGGGTCACTGCCAGTGGCTTGCACCTTGGCCCTGGTAGTGGCATCCAGCAGTGGGGCCTATAAATACATGTGATGGCTCAACTGCTGGGGGTATCAGGGCCACTGTCAATGGTTCATGCTTCAGCCCTGGTGGCAATGGCCAGCCACAGCAGTGCCCACATGTGGGGGATGTCATTGGGGATCTAGGAATGTGAAGATGCAGGGACTTTCATGCTTCAGCACAGGCTGCAGTTTGGCGGAGGCTAGGCTCTCAGAATGGCACTATGCTGTAGCTGCTTAGGACTCAGCGGGTGTGTGGGACCAGTCCTTCTATGGGGCAATGCTTTCATGTCAACTCTAGGCAGCTCTCTATGTTAGTCTTATGGCCCATGAGAGTTGAGGGGCTCTCCTGTGGCTAGGATTACAGGAGTCCATGATGGGCATGGGGACCACTGGGATCTCTTTCTTACCCTTTTCCTACATTGGGGAGTGTCTCCAGGTTCCCAGATGAGCAGACAGTCTTGGTTTCGCTTTCCTTTTTTGCCTTAAGTGTTTCCTGTCGCTTCTCTGTTTAATTGTATTATTCTCTTAGAGGATTTGTTCAAAGTGTGATTATCTACTCGCTATTTGGTTCCTCTGTGGCGGAACACACTATACTTTGTTCCTGAAAACATCTTCTGTAAATAATAACAAATTGATGAGACTATTGATTAGACCATTTAGACTATTGACGTTTTTTTGTTTGTGTTGTTTTGAATTAGATTCTGTGCTTTAATTCGTGGACACAGTGAGGGAAAGAGAACAGAGATGAATAAGATAATCCCTGACTTTAGGGAAATAGCCCACCATCTACTGGAGGAATGTTCACCTATTGGCAACTAACAATAGCATACAGAATGTCCTGTGTTACATACAGGCTTCAGAGACTTGCTATGGAAGAAAAGATAAAAAGAGAAATTAACTCAAGGGAACGGGAAATGTTTCATTGGGTCATGGAATTTGAATTGAGCCTTTAAAGTGGGTAAAAACAATCACATTATTGCCATGTCTTGAAATCACGCATCTAAGTGTTGATGAAAAGAGTCAAACTCTGGAAAATATTTGAACAGATTTATCCTGAGCCAAACATGAGTGACCAGTGGCCCATGACATAGCCCCAGGAGATCCTGAGAACATATGCCCAAGGTGGTCGGGCTACAACTTGGTTTTAGACATTTTAGGGAGATAGGAGTCATCAGTCAATACATGTAAGATGTACATTGCTCTGGTCTTTAAAGGCAAGACAACTGGAAGTGGGGGTCACAGGCAGACTCAAAGATTTTTCTGATTGGCAATTGGTTGAAAGAGTTATTAGATAACTCTTTAGGTAAGAACTGAACTCAATAGAAAGGAATGTCTGGATTAAGATAAGGGGTTGTGGAGACCAAGGTTTCATCATGCAGATAAAGCCTCCAGGTAGCTGACTTCAGTGCTAATATATTTTGGAGTAAAATACTTCAGTTTCTTTCAGGGGCTGCTATCTATCATGTGATGCTATGCTAGAGTCAGGCTGGAACTTGGTGTCTTATTGCTACAAAAGTCAATCTTAAGATCTCTGTTTTAATGTTACTGATGGCCAGCTGTGCCTGGATTGCAAAGGAAGGAGGGTGCATAATGAGGTGTGTGTGACTCTCATTTCCTGGTCCCTTGAGTTATATTCTCTTTTTATCTTTTCTTCTATAGCAAGTCTCTGGGGCCTGTATATAACATAGGACATTCTGTATGTTATAGTTAGTTGCCAGCTGCCTGATGGACCCCCTCTTAGCCAAGGGTATTTCTCTTAGAATTTTATTTTTTGATTACATAAGGGAGTTTTAATTAAGGGTCTTTCAAGTTGAAAGTTACAGCTGGCTCACTTTTAGGTGTTACTATCCATGTATATAAAATACAGCACTATATCATCAGATTGAGTGACTTGTGTGTACCAAGGATGCTGGCAGTTAGTTTGATAAGCTTGTTTTAAAATCAGCTCTTTGATTACTTCATTTTCTAACTTTAGTAAATGTGTCTCAAAGATCATTGAAGAGTTGACAAAGGAAATGGAAGTTGACATAATTGACCTCTGAGTTTTCTGCCATCTCTTAGCTGTTAGATCTTGACAGAGGTATGGGAAATTGGGCCACGTCTGGATTAATCTTAAAAAAAAAAAAAAAAAAAAAAAACCCTGAGAACATTCTTCTTTAACTAAATTACTGACGACCTTGTTTTCCTGAGAGCCAACTTTTCCCCTTGAAGTTGTAGTGCCAAGAAAAAACTTTAATTGAATGGTTCTAGTTTATTAAAGTTCTAAATAGCTTTTCTATGATCTCTGAAAAAGTTGTCTTATCTCTAAGTGACTAATAAAGTCGAAGTAACTGAAATAAGTTAAATAAGAACTTGAGCACTTACACAATTTGCACATGCAGAAGTTGGTGTGAAGGAAAAAGGCCCTGAACTGAGCATGTAATGATTGGGCCCAGCCTTCCAGAAGCTCCTATCCCCATGCAGAAATAGTTCCCTTATTAACTGGTGAGAGACAATAATTACAGGCTTGGAAGGGATCCAGGGGAGTGAAGCTTGGAAAACAGAAGATACCCTAGTTTCATTGTGATTTTCCTGTGTCCGATCCGTAATGGGTCATGCCAGGCCTGATTAGAAACCCAGCAGGTTGGGGAGCTGTGGACAAGAATTCCTGATATCTCATGTTGTACTTTGGAAAAGCTGTTTCCAATTGCAGTTTGACAGGAGTTGTGGAGGCCCCCACAGCCATAATCCTTGTAGTTTGTATGACTTCAACTGGCTTGCATGTGTACTCTGCTTTCCACAGCAGTGGCAAAACTGGCTGTGAAATCAGTTTATTCCTCCAAAGCCATAAAGCCTCCTTTTAAAGAACAATATTTAAAGGCATAGTTGCATTGCAAAGGGGAGGAGAGGGCTAGAGGCTGGAGTTAAAATTCTTAGAGGAACAACAAACAAATCCATTTCAACTCTACTTAATAAGCATTTAGCATTTAATGCATTTAATTGCTACTAAGGCGACAAATTCTTGGATGCTTTAAAAATGAAATTGCGGACGTTCTTAGGCCTTCAAAAATTTCTTTTAAATCTTGTAACAGAGATTGCAAATTTGTCCCTTCAATTCCTTACACGTGGAAAGCTCTCAGTAAGTAACTTTAAATATGCAGAGGATAAGAAATTTGGAAAACAAACCACCCTGTTTTGGATGGCAAGTTACAAAATAATGCATTAATCATACTTGATCTCCATGAATTTTCATGGCAGACTCAAAAAAAGGTGATTGTACTTCTAAAAATAGCATTTTTGGTAATAGTCACATCTTATTTTTCCTAAAGAATAAGGTCATTGCATTTGATGAATGACAACCTTCCACTATTTGCTTTTGCTCTTGAATGTCTTAAAATTAAAAATATCACTGTAATTTCAGGAGTCTAACATATACGGACCCTGCTTAGCAGGCATCCCGCTCCTTGAGAACATGGCTTGGCACTGAAACATGTCTACTTCCTATAAAATGGCTGATTTTGTGATGAGCTACCAGCCCACACATTACATCAGAAAATACGACAGGCTGACATTCATCTTGTCATTTGCTTTGCTAGCATGATAAGTGGTTTGAGAGGAAATTAGAAGGAACATAGTATGCTTTTGTTTAATTATACTTAAGAAAACTTGATCATCCTTAAGCTTTTATTCTCTTCTTTCTAAATATCATCCTGGGTTCTCGCCAACTCAAGCGTGTCTCTGTGACATCTTGTGCTGGTGAATAATCAAGATGTGTGGGGGGAACTGTAGCGTGCAGCCATGAAAGGCAGGATGGAGAGACTAGCCCCTTGGCAACCTGCCCCAGCCATCTGCAACTCAACAGGCAGGATGTCTTAAGTTCATAGAATGACACTTTACATACCCTGAACTGTTTTAGCTAAAGAAAGGACCACTCTGATAAACGTGAGGAAACTGAAGACTAGAGCAAGTTCACACAGTAATTTCATGGCAAAGAGAAGACTAGAACTTGAGTCTCTTGACTTGTAACACTTCACCTTTTAAATTTTTCTCTATTTGAATTAAGGGAAGAAAATTAATAACTAGAAATAACCAGAAAATTAATTTAAAATACTTGTATGGAGTTAAAAAATAGTATTTGAAAATTTTCAAAATTTAAATATATATGTGTGTGTGTGCACTTTAGAATTCTACAGTTTAGAATATATATATGCACACACATACACACACACACACACACACACACACACTATATACTCACAAAAATTTCAAAAATTAAGAATAAATAGTCAATACAGGCCAGGCACAGTACCTCATGCCTGTAATCCCAGCACTTTGGGAGACTGAGGCGGGAGGATCATCTGAGGTCAGGAGTTTGAGACCAGCCTGGCCAACATGGTGAAACCTGTCTCTACTAAAAATACAAAAGTTAGCCGGGTGTGGTACGCACCTGTAATCCCAGCCACTTGAGAGGCTGAAGTGGGAGAATCCGGGAGGCAGTGGTTACAGTGAGCTGAGATCACACCACTGCACTCCACACCAGCCTGGGAGAGAGTGAGACACCATCTCAAAAAAAAAGTACATAATCCAATTGATACGCAATCAAGATCATAGATTAAAATGTAGCATAAATCCTTTACTTTTGAACTTTTTTAAAGTGTAAGAAAGCATTTTGTTCATTTTAAAAAATCTCAGATCACTTCCAAGTAAAGCACTTAGAAAGCTAAGAGTACAGGTTCTGTGTAGGTTCAAACCTCAGCTCTCCCATTTGCTGGCAGTGTGGTCTTGGGTATATTACTTCTTTCACTGCCTTGGTTTCCTCACCTGTAAAATGAGGAAAATGATATTAGTACCTGCATTGAAGGATAAAGCCCTGAGAACAGTGAGTGGCACATAGTAAGCACATGATTGATGTTAGTGATGATATTGATCACATTGTCGTGATCAATATGATCACTATTACCACTTCAGCAGGTTCTTGCTACCAAACTGCAGAGAACCTGTGAATGAGTCACTGTCTGGCAGTTGGGTCTCAGCAACCGTCTTCATTTTGCTCCGGCAAACAGTGCTGCCTCTGACGTTGTGAGTCCTTGACTTGCAAGCAGAGGCTCCAGGGACAGTTTTCTAAGCTGTCTTCTGCCAGTTGACTTTCATGACTCACATTCCGGATGATCATTTCTGACACATTCTCTAAGACGTCAACATGTTAGGGAGGAAATACAAAGTCTGTAACATCCAAAAAGCCTCTATTTTGCTAGTAGATAAGAATGAATGTAAAACTGCACTTTGCTGAACAATAATTTATAAAAATATCACAAAGACTGATTGTTGAAATAAAGTATGATAGAAATGTTATCAACTTATATTTTTATATTTCTGAATATTTATATGGATTAACTAGCTTGGCAGTGTATTCAAGGAACAGCATAATTTGTAAACTTGTAATGATAAAAATAACTGTGCTAAGTTGCTTGGCTTCAGGGATTTTAAATCTGAATGTTCTTTCACACTGTATGTTTAGCTCAACAACAAAATGTAATTCCCATAGAATTTTAGAACTGGAAGAGGCCGCTGATGTCTATGAAGACATCGTTAATGTCTGGGAAGACACCGTGGCTCCTGTCTGCAAGGCCTTGCTATCGTATTGCAATTTGCCATGATGGCAACATATGTGAATTCCTGCTGATCTTTAGTCTTGTGGTAACTGTGGAACACTGCTGTCATCCCTCTGAGAACGAGGGGGAATGAAGAAGTTGCATGACTTGCCTAATGTCACACAGCAGCAGGATTCACCCCCATGAAGCCTGATGCTTCAGAGCCTGTGTTGCAAATACTGAGTTCTTCTGCTTCCCCAGAGGTTTTGTATTTGTGAGCATACATCCTCAAAACATAGATAATACATATTAATACTTCCTGTGTGCGTTTAGTGTGGCTTATGCTCAGTGCTCATGAATTTCTTTCTCTCTCTCTCCCCATCCCTCCCTTCATTTTTTCTCTCCCTCCCTCCCTTCTTTCTTTCTCCCCCTCCCCCTCCCCCTCTCCCTCCCCCTCTCCTTCCCCCTCTCCCTCTCCCTCTCCCTCTCCCTCTTCCTCTCCCTCTTTTCTTTCTTTGTCTTGCTGTGTTGCCCAGGCTGGAGTGCAGTGGTGTGATCCTGGCTCACTGCAACCTCTGCCTCCTGGGTTCAAGTGATTCTCCTGCCTTAGCCTCCTGAATAGCTGAGATTACAGGTGTGCATCATGATACCTGGCTAATTTTTATATTTTTAGCAAAGATGGGGTTTCACCATGTTGGCCAGGCTGGTCTCAACCTCCTGAACTCAAGTGATCAAGTGATCCAGCTACCTCAGCCTCCCAAGTTGCTGGGATTACAGGCGTGAGCCACTGTGCTGGCCTCTCGTGAATTTCATAATGGTACCTTCTACCTTGTTCACTCTTGCTCATTGTTTGTTGTCATCACTTTACAAGTAATTGAATTAATTACTTTACAGGTAATTGATTAACAAGTAATCAATGTATTAATCAATGAATGAATTTCATAGGGGGCACTCTAGAAAATCTCATTAATGGTATCTCCATTAGGGGATTTTTCTATCTTAAAACAATCATAAGCCTGAGTTTTATAATCGGTAGAGTTGTTTATAAGAAGCTGAAGTTGAATAGGCAGTCATCTGCATGGCTCAAAGGTAATAAAAGCAAGAAAATATTCTATGAGTGGGAAGCAGGGCTCATGGATAAACTGGCTTCTTCCCAGGTCTCCTGACCCCATAGAAGTACTTTGTCCTTGACTGGGAGGTCTCCAGGTTAGACCCACAGGTACAACACAGGCACCCAGATGAGAGCTCAGAAGAAGACCCAACCACGCATTCGCACTCTGAGATGGAAGCAGCACCAAAGTGAAAAGAAGGGTTCTTCTGCCAGTTGATGAAGGTGGAGGCTCAGAGGGGTAAACGGGCTTCTGAAGGTCATGCAAAACAGTGACCTAGTTTTCAGTTAGATATCTTTTCCCTGCCCCAGGATAGCATTGTTCAGACATTTCCTTTTTTTTTTTTTTTTTTTTTTTTTTTAATTTTTTTGAGACAGTCTCCCTCTGTCACCCAGGCTGGAGTGCAGTGGTACCATCTCTGCTCACTACAACCTTCACCTCCTGGACTCAAATGATCCTTCCACGTCAGCCTCCCAAGTAGCTGGAACCACAGGCATGCATCACCACACCTGGCTAATTTTTGTATTTTTTGTAGAGATGGTGTTTTGACATGTTGCCCAGGCTAGTCTCAACTTTGGGGCTCAAGCAATCTGCCTGCCTTGGCCTCCCAAAGTGCTAGGATTACGGGTGTAAGCCACTGCGACTGGCCCAGACATTTTTTATACTGGGACGTTTGATATCTCTTTCAAGCTATTTGGAAAGTCTTCTATCTTGTTTTCCTAAAGTGATGCTGCTTCCTCTAGGATCGTTGTGATTACCACATTTAGATGTTATACACTATCTCTCTCTGTTGCTGATGACACAGCATGTCTTCTTTTGAGAAGTGTCTGTTCTTATCCTTCACCCACTTTTTGATGGGGTTGTGTGCTTTTTTTCTTTTAAGTTTGTTTAAGTTCCTTGTAGATTCTGGATATTAGCCCTTTGTCGGATGGATAGACTGCAAAATTTTTCTCCCATTCTGTAGGTTGCCTGTTTATTCTGATGATAGTTTCTTTTGCTCTGCAGAAGTTCATTAGTTAAATTAGATCCCATTTGTCAATTTTGGCTTTTGTGGCCGTTGCTTTTGGTGTTTTTGTCATGAAGTCTTTGCCCATGCCTATGCCCTGAATGGTATTGCCTAGGTTTTCTTCTAGGGCTTTTATGGTTTTAGGTTTTATGTTTAAATCTTTACGACATCATGAGTTAATTTTTGTATAAGGTGTAAGGAGGAGGTCCAGCTTCTGTTTTCCTCATATGGCTAGGTAGTGTAAAACAGTCTTTCATTACAGTTTTCTTCAGTACCCTGTTTCCTCAAAGAAGTTCTAGCTGCTGGCATCTGTTTCCAACAGCAGAACTCTCTTCCCTGCAATCGCCCAGGACTAACTTAGTTACACAAGAGATCTTCCATCCTCAGTTTATCACATATTAGCTCCAGTGTACTAAATTTTTTGCTTGATATCTTTTCTGGCAGTGGTTTTCAAAATACTAGTTTTTTGGAAGTGCTGGGCTACCCAAGTCAACTGGCCAACAGGAAGTCAACAGAGGCAGTTGCGAATGAAAGGGCTTGTTAAGATGAGAGCTGCTTCCTGAGTGCATGGCATTGCTATCTGTGGGATTCCAATCTTGCCTCTCTTTTTTCTGTCCCAAATTTAGACTGTGATGTCCCCAGAACCACAGACTGTGTCTTGATGAAGTTGGAAAAGGGGGTGGGGAGGGGGAAGAACCAAGTACAAATCCCTTGTTCCCATGATTTTAAACATCATTTCCCAAAATGAAATGAATTTTTATGCAATCCTGAAAGGAACAGTCTCCTTTTTGTTAGTAGAGAAACAAACGCACACACACAGATGTCTTACATGGAATCCAAACGTTAGACTGGGGCATAGGCACAGCTCGTGGCCTGTTAATAAATCTGCACATTCACAGCGGGATGTGAGAGTTTTATTAATGGGCCCTCGGGCCAGAGAGCTTGGTAAAAACAGGTGTAGGAAGGCCCCATGCTGGCCAGCACTGTCCCTGCTAATCTCCCACTGTTTTCTGTGGCCACCTCCTCTCTGTGGCCATCTCCCTACCCCCGCTACCTAAGTCTCAGAGGAGAGCTTTGTGTGACACAAAAGAACCCTTATTCCTGAACACTCATTCAGTGTGTAGATGTGGGTAAAAGAAACTAGTTTTTCAAACATTTTCATTTGGATTTATCATGTGGGCTTTAGTGCCTGAGTGATTTATGATGCAGATGGCTTGATCTGTGCTCTGATTTGGGAACAGCACGCATGCCATCTGTGGAACTCTGGACTCTCAAAGGGGCTATGTTCTTCAAAGGGTGTCTCCTTGCCACATGTGGCGGTCCCAGGAAGTCCTGAGCAGTGCAGTCCTGGGCATGCACTCTTCATATGGATCCATGGCCCATGCCCTGGATGTCTGACCTAAGACATCATGGAATGCCTGTCCTTTCCAATGGGCCTCGGCCTTAAGATTCCTCCAAGCAATGGGCATACTTCTGGGACGTCTTCAGTATGAGCCTGGAAACATGGTCAGATCTTTCAAAGTAATGGAACTGCCTCTGCCGAGTCATCCAGCTAGGTTGGAAACCCAGATCCTCTCCCAGAGCTCTCCACGGAGGCCTGACTGCATTGAGGTCAGAACATGCCCTACATGGGAGCTACAGTGGGCAGCTACCTGTTTAACGCTTGGATGGTAGCCTCTAAATTCACCTGCATGCAAGACAGTATGAAGAACGTGGAGAAAGCCCAGGCTCCAAAAGAGATCCAGGATCATGGCTGTCCAGAGGAAGAGAGTAGTGAGGGGGATAAAAGTCAGCAAGGCTGTAGCGAATGCCTGAGGTAAGCTTTGCCCACCTCAAAGCTTTCTGTTGCTGTTTATTCCTGTCATATCACTTAAAAATATTTGTGTATGTATGCATACGTGTGTGCGCGCGCGCGCGCATGGCCATGCCTATGCAAGAGGTTCTGGGAATACCCTGGGCTTCCACACCTGTGAGGGAGTGAGGGGAGATGGGCTAGGCAAAGGGAGAAGTTGAACTCTGATGTGACTGCAATCAAGGCCTCCGCCAACCCTACAGAGAGCTCTAGAGCTGGGTGGCCCTTCAGAGATGACCCAGTTGAGGCAAGGGGCTAAGCCTCTGTATTTGGACATTAACCTGTTACTGGATATGGGCTGCCATCTAGAGAGGGGAATTTGTATATACTTTTTTTCCTCCTTACAGATAGTCTGAACAGTGTTCTTTGTATCCTAGGAAACCTGAAGGCGTGTATTCATGTTGATTCTATAGTTGTTTGGGGAGAATGGGGGGAAATTTGTGATCATGCTTCCACCCTTGTTCTTCAGCCCCGGAAGTCCTCAAGTCATTTGCAAACTTAGGTACTTGAACTGTTTTTAACAACAAATTTCATACCACATACCTTGCAAGTGATCTTGATGATGTCTCATGGAGAGCTCCACGGGGCAGCACAGAACCACGTGGTAGCTCCTTAGATACCAGCCATCATGCCCTACCACACCACTTCCATGACTCTGTTTCTGCAGGCTAAGTACATACAATTCTTTCTAACATAACTCCTAAGATATGCTATGGAGTCTTTTCACCTCCCTCATCACTCTCCTGTTCCATTTTACCCAGACTATTTAAATGTTATACCTGGAAGTGAGCCCAGTTTTCTAGATATGGTCTGACTAATACAAAATCAAGCAGGTCTGTTTCCTCTTTTTCTGAAAACTCTATTTCTACTGCTGCAGCTTAGTTTTATATTCTGTTGCTGTTGGTCACATTATGCTGTTAATTCATCCTGAGCTTGGACTTGACTAAGCCTCCATGTCTTCACATGAGCTATTGTTAAACAGCATTTCCTCCACCGGGGAATTGTCTGGTGCTGGCGGTGATTTTTTGTTTTTGTTGGAAGTTATCTTCGTTTTTGTTAAACTTCAGTTTTCTTGATCAGGTTATCATTCCAGCCTTTTTAAGAATAGGAAAGCCTGACATCTGGGGACAGGTGCTTAAATGATTCTAATGACCTTTCGTTTAAAAGGCCTATGGAAGCCAGGAGTGGTGGTACATGTTTGTAGTCCTAGCTATTTGGGAGGCTGAGGCAGGAGGTTTGCTTGAGCCTAGGAAGTCGAGGCTTCACTGAGCTATGATTGTGTTACTGCACAGTCTAGCCTGCAAACAGAATGGGACCCTGTCTCTAAAAAGAAATAAATAAAGAAAGAAAACCTATTAAGGAATTCAGGAGTATTCTATACAAGCCACCTCATGGAAAAGACGCAGTTCTTTTGTTTGACATGTTTTTGAGTCAGAGGATTGTAATTATACTGAAGACTAATATACAAGAAGATATACTACTCATACCCTTGTGAAGGTCTCCCAGAACTCCAGATTTTTGCTTCAGATCAACTCATTACTGCTGTGTTGCTAGCTATGTTGATTATTGCTAACTAGAGTGGCTTGCAAAGCATTAACAGAAAAATACAGCCAGTCCCCAACACAGACCAGTTAAATTTATGGAGGTGAGATCCAGACTTTGGAATTTTTGACTGTCCTTTTCTTCCCCTAAATGATCCTAATTTGCGTCCTAGGCTGACATCTACTAGATTAAGTGGAGCAAACCAGCTGTGTGTGTCTTCTCCACCACTGGAACAGTGTCCACAGTGCCCCGCCATTTACTGGGTCTGTTTTTTTAAAAGTGGAGATCACTATACTCTTCCCCAGATTTGTAAAGTCAATTTGCATGACCTCAACAAATACTCCCATCTTGAAAATACTAACAAAAGTAGTAGACTTTTGTGTTACACTGATGTTCTGCACTAAAAGAAAATAAAACCTGATAAAAATTCAGGCTTGAAAGTATGCACATTGAGATTCTTTCTTTTGTAGAAAAACCAGAATTCTTTAAATAGCACATTTTTTTGGAGAATCAAAAACATGATTTATTTTATAAAATGATTGACGTTTTAAAAAACTGTTTATTATATAAAGAGACACATACTAGTAATTTTATGTTGCCTTTCTGGACTGAAAAGTTACTTGTGAAATATAGAGACTAGGGAAATAAAAGTTATTTGAAAGCATGAAATTTTAGAAGTTGAAAGACCCTTAGGTGACCCTCTGCTGCAACTTTTTCTTTTCATGAAATATAGCAATCCAGAGAGGGTTTGTGGTCTAACAGACAACCATCCTGTCCCAAGTGCAGTCTGACTATCAGCCCAGGTAGAGTCCAAAGACTGCTAGAAATACAACATCTCAGGCCCCACCAGTGACCGCCAGCACGAGAATCTGCAGTTTACCAAGAACCCTGGGTGAATTGCATGCACATTACAGTTGGGGAAGCATTGGTCTAGAAAATTCATACTCCAGACAACTGAAAGGAAAACAGCCATGTGTAGCCACAGTTCACAGCACTCAATTTAAATTTAATACCATTGCCCAGAATAGGGAAAAAAGAGGAAAAACTCAATTGTTTTTCTCAGTGACCTTGTCAACTTAGATAATTAGAACTACTATAACAAAAAGGAATGTTCAGAAAATTGAACTCTGACTGAATGTATTTTTTTCATATAGTGAAAGCTAAAAATTTGCTTTCAAAACAGCATAGAATGCTTATTATATAGCTCTTTGTTTCATTGCCAACTGCGGATTTAGATGTGGAGTCATTCAGAAAGCAGTGGGACGTTATGAGTAATTCACAAACTTCTGGGCTTTTGACATTTCTGCAAAGCCACAGATTCCCAAGCACAGCATTTAGTTACAGCACTTCAAAAATACAACACTACGATTTTCTGGAAGCTGCAGTGCAGATGTCATTCCCAGAGGTGTATGGAAATACTGTGGACAAAGATGATTCATTTAATTAAAATGAGCGTTTCATCCTATTAGCATTAGAATGTATTTTTTTTCTCATTGCCAACTTTTTTTGTTTTTTGTTCATTCTTGCTATGGTTTTTGAGGAATACAGATGAAGACCAGGTGAATTATGTTTAAGCATGTGCATATATTATATATATACATACACACAAAAAATATTAAAATATATGAAAAACAGTATACCAAAAATAAAGCCAAAAGTGTAGACATCCGGATTTGACTTTAAGCTTATTGTGCTCACCTTTTTTTTTTTTTTGGTGGAGATGAGAGTGGTGGGAAGTTGTGTCTTAATTGAGTGATACTGGTTGTGTTACACATACTGTACAGTACAGGATGGTGGCTGTGGATTGGAATATGCTTATTAAAGAAACAGGATGATGAGGCTTTTCCACGCCCACATCATGTGAGGATCAATTGAAGGATGTGGGAATAGTTAGCTTGAAGAGGATTTCACTATCTTTAAATGTCTGAAAAATTGACTAATGTTTGAAGGGAGTACACAGATTTCTTTTGACTGGTACTAAGGGGGAATGTGTGGAGCTCCAAGGAGGCAGAGATCAGCCCCATAGATAAAAGGAAGCAGGTAGAGAGTCACTGCAGAGGCACAGGCGGGGGTGTGCATCTTCTGCTAGGGTTATTGTCAAAAGCTTATCAGCATCAGATAGAAACCGGATTAGATGACCTTAAAGATCACTTTCAAATCTGGCTGTCTATAGATACTGCTCTTTCTTACATAATACCCCTTCCACATCTCAGAGCTACTCCGATGACCCAATCCTCCAGTGTTTCCCTCCTGGACTGTGACCTCAGCCTCCCAACTACACCAGCTGGGCTCCCTCCAGCTATGTCCACACAGTGGCAGAGAGCACTGCTATAGAAACCAGCTCCCCAAGAGGAGAAGCTCTCTGAGGACAAATGCCTTGTCCATTTGCTCACTGATAAACTCCTTACGCCCAAAATTGTGCTACAAAGTGGCTTCTAAGTTGGGTTTAGAGACGAATTGGAATTTCTGACCATGACCTATGAAATTTATTGCCTGATCCATGCTTACTCCAGGCCTCACCTGGAGTCAGGCTCTGCCTTTCTCAGCACTCATTTGCTGTGCTGGCCTTGCTGATCCCTGAGCACGGCAAGGTTCCCCTTTCTCAGGGCCTCTGCACACTGCATTTCTTCTCGAAATGTTGTTTATTCCGCTCATCTCCGGCTACTCCTATTAAACCACAGGTGACAACTTAAGTTCATTTCCTTAAGGCCTCCCTGGCTTCAGCCTCATCTAAGTGAGATTTCCCTATTTAAATATCACAGTATTCTCTACTTGCTAACACTCATCAAATCTGTAATGATGTATTTCTTACTGTGTGTTTGATTCCGTAGCATTCAGTTCTTTCAATAGACTGTAAGTTATTTTAGGAAAGACCATTATATCCCCAATGTTTTGCACAGGGTGTCAAGAAGTATTTTTTGAACTGCTGGTTCTCAACTGGGGCAGTTTTAGTCTTCAGGGACATTTGACAATCTGTGGAGACATTTTTGGCTGTCACGGTGGGAGGTGCCACTAGTATAATATGGATAACTGGAGATGCTTACTGCTAGATGTCCCACAATGGGTAGCACAGTCCCCACAACAAAGAATCAACTGGCCCAAAATATACACAGTGCTGAGGCTGTGAACCTTGGGGTGAATGAATAAACTGTCCTGTAATTGATTGTCCTTTGTGGCGAGATGTTTTTCCCAAATTATTCATTGCTTTCCCAGTGCCAGTGTCTTCTTATTCAGATAAAAGTTTGATTTTTGCAGGAACAGCCAAGCACAAGATTCCTTGAGACACCAAGCTCTCCAAAATTAGCTGATTAGCATTTCTTTACCTGGAAATATTGGCATTTACAGTTATTCAAATAATGGCTTTAAAACAGTTGCCAGCCAGTTCCTTTCAAGATAAGGCAACTGCATTGGAAAGTTCTGATGGGTTGAGAGAATGAGATTGTAGCTAACTGGTCAGTTGTAATCCTTCTGGAACTGTGGCCTGAGCCATAACTGGAGCCCTTTTAGCTGTGGCTGGAGCTAAAGCAGCTACGATGCATGGAGCAGTGTCTTAAGGGGGCACAGGGCAGCGGGGGCCCTGGGCCTGGCCCACAGAACCATTCTTCCCACCTAGACCTCCGGTCTTGTGATGGGAGGAGTTACCAGGAAGGTTTCTAAATGCCTTGAAGGCATTTTCCCCATTGTCTTGGCTATTAACAGTCAGCTCCTCTTTATGCAAATTTCTGTAGCCAGCTTGAATTCCTCCCCAGAAAATGGGTTTTCCTTTGTTACCACATGGTCAGGCTGCAAATTTTCCAAACCTTTATGCTCTGCTCCCTTCTAAATATAAATTCTAGTTTCAGAACATCTCTTTGTTCATGCAGACGAGCATATCCTGTTAGAAGCAGCCAGGTCAAATCTTGAACACATTCCTGCTTAAATATTTTTTCTCCCAGATACACTAAATAATCTCACTCAAGTTCAAAATCCCACAGATCCCTAGAGCAGGGGCATAGTGACAGCCAGTCTCTTTGCTAAAGCATAGCAAGAATGACCTTTACTCCAGTTCCAAGAAAGTTCCTCGTCTCTATCTGAGATCTCCTCAGCCTGGGCTTCACTGTCCCTGTCACTATCAGCATTTTGGTCACACCATTCAACAAGTCTTTAGGAAATTCCAAACTTTCTCTCGCTTTCCTGTCAACTTCTGAGCCCTCCAAACTGTTCCAGCCTCTTCACATTACCCAGTTCCAAAGCTGCTTTCACATTTTTGGATATCTTTATAGCAATACCCCACTGCTGGTACCAGTTTTCTGTATTCCTTCTTTCACTGCTATAAAGAAATATTTGAAACTGTAATTTACAGAGAAAAGAAATTTAATTGGCTCATGGTTCTGCAGGCTGTACAGGTAACATGGCAGTGGAGGCCTCAGGAAACTTTCAATCATGGTGGAAGGTGAAGAGGAAGAAGGCATATCTTACATGGCTGGAGTAGGCGGGAGAGGAGCTCTTTTTCAATTCTTGTTTTAGGTTCGGGGGCGGGTACATGAACAGGTTTTTTACTTGGGTAAATTGTGTGTGGCCAGGGTTTGGTGTACAAATGTTTTTGTCTCCAAAGTAGTGAGCATAGTACCTGATAGGTTGCTTTTTGACCCTCACCTTCACCCTACCCTCCACCCTCAAGTATGCCTGGGTGTCTTTTATACCCCTTTCTGTGTCCATGTGTACTCAAAGTTTAGTTCCCACTTGTGAGAACATGCAGTACTTGGTTTTCTGCTCCTGCATTAATTTGCTTATGATAATGTCCTCCAGCTGCATCCAATTTGTTGCAAAGAACATAAGTTTGTTCTTTTTTATGGCTGTATAGTATTCCATGGTGTATATGTACCACATTTCCCTTATCCAGTCCACTACTGATGGGCACCTAGGTTGGGTCTATGTTTTTGCTAGTGTAAATAGTGCTATGATGAATATATGAGTACGTATGTCTTTTTGGTAGAACAATTTATATTTCTTTGGTTATATACCCAATAATAGGATTGCTAGGTTGAATGCTAGTTCTGTTTTAAGTTCTTTGAGAACTCTCCAAAATGCTTTCCACAGTGGCCAAACTAATTTACATTTTCACCAGCAGTTTATAAGCATTCCTTTTTCTCCATAACATTGCCAATATCTGTTATTTTCTTTTTGTTAATAGCCATTCTGACTGGTGTGAGATGGTATCTCCTCATAGTTTTGATTTGCATTTCTCTATTAGTGATGTTGAACCTTTTTTTTCATATGCTTGTTGGCTTTGTGTATGTTTTCTTTTGAGAAATATCTGTTCATGTCTTTTGCCTGTTTTTTAAATGTGGTTGTTTTTTGCTTGTTGATTCATAGAATCTTTATATATTCTGGATATTAGACCCTTTTCAGATTTATCTTGGCTATGTGTCCACACCCAACTCTCGTCTCAAATTGTAGTGCCCATAATCCCCATGTTCGAGGGAAGGACCAAGTGGAAGGTGACTGGATCATGGGAACAGTTTCCCCTTTGCTGTTCTCATGAGATCTGATGGTTTTATTAGGGGCTCTTCCCCCTTCATTGCTCACTCATCTCTCTCTTGCTGCTATATGAAGAAGGTTCTTGCTTCCCCTTCTGCCGTGACTGTAAGTTTCCTGAGGCCTCCCCAGCATGTGGAACTGTGAGTCAATGAAAACTCTTTTTTTTTGAGAAATTACAAAATCTCAGGTAGTATCTTTATAGCTGTGTGAAAACAGACTAATACACATAGTTTGCAAATATTTTCCCCCATTCTGTAGAATGTTTACTCTGTTGATAGTTTGTTTTGCTGTGCAGAAGCTCTTTAACTTAATTAGGTCCCACTTGTCTATTTTGGGGGTTTTTTGGCCATTGTTTTTGGACACTTTCTTATGAAATCTTTGCCAAGGCCTATGTTCAGAATGATATGTCCTAGGTTTTCTTCTAGGATTTTTATAGTTTTAGGTTCTACATTTAAGCCTTTAATCCATCTTGAGTTGGTTTTTATAGACAGTGAAAGGAAGGGGTCCAGTTTCAGTCTTCTGCATATGGTTAGCCAGCTATCCCAGCACTATTTATTGAATAGGGAGTCTTTTCCTTATTGCTCGTTTTTGTCAACTTTGCTAAAGATCAGATGGTAGTGAGTATGCAGCTTTATTTCTGGGTTCTCTAATCTATTCCATTGGTCTATGTGTCTGTTTTTGTACCAGTACCATTCTGTTTTGATTCTGTAGTCTCATAGTATAGTTTGAAGTTAGGAAGTGTAATGCCCCTGGCTTCTTTCATTTTGCTTAGGATTGCTTTGGCTATTTGGGCTCTTTTTGGGTACCATATGAATTTTAGAATACTTTTTAAAAAATTCTGTGAAAAATTACATTGGTAGTTTGATAAGAATGGTATTGAATCTATAAGTTGCTTTGGGTAGTACGGTCATTTTAACAATGTTGATTCTTCCTATCCATGAGTATGGAATGTTTTTGTCATCTCTGTTTTTTTTTCAGTGATGTTTTCTTTTTGTTTGCTTATTTTACTTTAAGTTCCAGGACACAAATGCAGAATGTATAGGTTTGTTACATAGGTATACTTGTGTCTTGATGGTTTGCTTCACCTATCAACCCATCATCTAGGTTTTAAGCCCCATATGCATTAGGTGTTTGTCCTAAAGTTCCCTCCTCTCACCCCCAACCACCGACAGGCCCTAGTATGTGTGGTTCCCCTCCCTGTGTCCATGTGTTCTCATTGTTCAACTCCCACTTATGAGTGAGAACATGCAGTGTTTGGTTTTCTCTTCGTATGTTAGTTTGCTGAGGACGATGGCTTCCAGCTTCATCCATGTCCCTGCAAAGGACATGATCTCATTCCTTTTTATGACTGCATAGAATTTCATGGTGTATATAAACATTTTCTGTATCTAATCTATCATTGATGGGCATTTGGGTTGGTCCCATGTCTTTGTTATTGTAAATAGTGCTACAACAAACATGTGCCTGTGTCTTTATAGCAGAAGGGTGGGATTGCTGGGTCAGATGGTATTTCTAGTTCTAGATCCCTGAGGAATCACCCCAATGTCTTTGATAATGGTTGAATTAATTTACATTTCCACCAACACTATAAAAGTGTTTCTATTTCTCCACAGCCTCGCCAGCATCTATTGTTTCTTGACTTTTAAATAATCACCATTCTGACAGCTGTGAGGTATCTCATTGTGGTTTTGATTTGCTTTCTCTAATGATTGGTGATGTTGAGCTTTTTCTCATGTTTGTTGGCCACATAAATGTCTTCTTTTGAAAAGTCTCTGTTCATATCCTTTGCTCACTTTTTGTTTTTATTTATTTATTTATTTTTATTTTTTTGTTTTTTTTTCCTGTAAATCTGTTTAAGTTCAATGTAGATTCTGGATATTAGGCCTTTGTCAGGTGGGTAGAGTGCAAACATTTTCTCCCGTTCTGTAGGTTGACTGTTAACTCTGATGATAGTTTCTTCTGCTGTGCAGAAGCTCTTTAGTTTAATTAGATCCCATTTGTCAATTTTGGCTTTCGTTGCAATTATTTTTGGTGTTTTAGTCATGAAGTCTTTGCCCATGCCTATGTCCTGAATGGTATTGCTCAGATTTTCTTTCAGGGTTTTTACCATTTTGGGTTTTACATTTAAATGTTTAATCTATCTTGAGTTAGTGTTTGTATAAAGTGTAAGGAAGGGGTCTAGTTTCAGTTTTCTGCATATGGCTGGCCAGTTTTCCCAGCACCATTTATTAAATAGGGAATCCTTTCCCCATTGCTTGTTTTGGTCAGGTTTGTCAAAGCTCAGATGGTTGTAGATATGTGGCATTAATTCTGTGGTCTCTGTTCTGTTCCATTGGTCTGTATGTCTGTTTTGGTACTAGTATCATGCTGCTTTGGTTACTGTAGCCTTATAGAATAATTTGAAGTCAGGTAGCATGAAGCCTCCATCTTTGTTCTTTTGGCTTAGGAATGTCTTGGCTAAACAAGTTCTTTTTTCATGTGAAATTTAAAGTCCTTTTTTCAAATTCTTTGAATAATGTCAATGGTAGTTTGATGGGAATAGCATTAAATCTATAAATTACTCTGGGCAGTATGGCCATTTGCATGATACTGATTCTTCTTCTCCATGAGCATGGAATGTTTTTCCATTTGTTTGTGTTCTCTCTTACTTCCTTGAGCAGCAGTTTGCAGTTCTCCTTGAAGAGGTCCTTCATATCCCTTGTTAGCTGTATTTTCCTAGATATTTTATTCTCTTTGTAGCAATTGTGAATGGAAGTTCATTCATGATCTGGCCCTCTGCTTCTCTGGTGTCTCTGTCAGGTTTTGGTGTCAGAATGATGCTGGCCTCATTGAATGAGTTAGGGAGAAGCCCCTCCTCCTCGATTTTTTGGAATAGTTTCAGAGGGATTGGTACCAACTGTTCTTCATTCAGCTGGTAGAATTTGGCTGTGAATCCATCTGTTCCAGGGATTTTTCTGGTTGGTGGGTGTTTTATTACTATTTCAATTTCAGAACTCATCTATTTACGATTTCAATTTCTTCCTGATTCAATTTTAGGAGGTTATATGTTTCCAGGAATGTATCCATTTCTTCTAGGTTTTCTAGTTTATGTACATAGAGGTGTTTATAATAGTCTCTGAGGGTGTGTGTATGTGTGTGTGTGTGTGTGTGTGTGTGTGTGTGTGTGTGTGTATTTCTGTGGGGTTGGTGGTTAGGTTAAATTTAGTAGATACCATTTTTTTCTAACCAAATATATGAGTATTTCTTTTTCCCCATATGCTCACCAAGTTTTGTTACAGTATTATCAGACTATTCAATATTTACTAGTTTAATGGACATGAGATGTTATCTTATTATTTGAATTTGTATTTTACTAATTACTAAGATTGAGCATCCTGTAAATATAGTACATTAATCAGTTGTGTTGACCTTTTTTGTGAATTGCCTTTTCATATCCTTTGCTTGCTTTTCTGTCGCATTGGGTTTCTTCCTTCTTAATGGTGCATATGAATGATTTGGGTTCTTTTTGTATCTTGGATATTAAGATTTGAAACCAACTTCAAAATGTAAGTTTTAACACAAATTTTGTGGGCTTAATCCTCTGTATTGCCATGATTATTTCTTGAACATTGCTTTATCTAAAATTCCAGTGAATTTTTGTTTTCAAAATGTTTTTGCAAATCCTTGCCTGGTTAGAGTTGTGGAACTTTCAGGCTGTGAACTTAAAGCTACTTTTAAAGGATGTAAAATATGGCAATTTGGAGAATATGTTAAATGGCTTTAATCTCCAATGCAAATTATATTGATATAATCAAATAATTTTCTGCATCCGTCACAATTTGGTGATCACCACACAGTCTGGCATATTTTCAATTTATTTTAGGTTGTATAGAGGGTATGGAAAAAAAATCCATGCATTTTAATCCAAAGTCACATGGTATAATATGGGCTCTGCTCCCACTAAGCTGTATCACTCTACTGGGTGGGACTGAGCCCTGTAGCTTTTGTCTCATCTGGAAAATGAATGTCAGACAAGATATGCTCTAGAGTCTGTCTAGCACAACAACTTAATTTTTCTCTTAAAAGCTAATTTTAAAAGCCACAGGTTTTTACAAAATAAAATCATTTCTTTAAAAATTAGATCCATTGATAATAGGAAGAAATGATTAGTGGAAAATAGAACATATTCTATTTTACACTGGTTAGTTGGGAGAGTATAAAAAGCAACTTTTGTGTCTGGCTCTGAAATTCAAGCGGAGGTATCTGTATATGTGGAACAGTCACATAAATTGGTTCTGTTTTTCTTCTGTAAATCAGGGAACCATGACTGAACTGATCTTAAGGTCATATTTTAAGCAACTTGGATTCAAACTTCACAGGACTTAAAAGACTTTAGGGCACCCCTTATTAATTTGAAAAAGAACAAAGCTGGAGTACTCAAACTTCCTGATTTCCAAACTTACTACAAATCTGCAGTGATCAAGACAATCTGGTACTGGCATAAAGACAAACCTAAATACCATGGTATAGAATAGAGAAGTAAACCCTCCCATATATAAGGGTGCCAAGACCATTCAGTGGGGAGTCTTTTCGACAAATGGTGCTGGGAAAACTGAATATCCACATGCAAAAGAATGAAGTTGGACCCTTGACATAACATCATACACAAGAATTAACTTGAATTGAAGCAAAGACCTAAATGTAAGACCTAAAACTGTGGAAGAAAACATAGGGCAAATAATTTCTTGGATATAACACTAAAGGTACAGATAACAAAAGAAAAAATGGGCAAATTTGACCTCATAAAATTTAAAACTTTGGACCATCAAAAGACAACATCAGCTGAGTTAAAAGGTAACCCACAAATGAGAGAAAATATTTGCAAATTATTTATCCGATAAGGGATTCATAAACAATGTATTGAGAACTCCTAAAACTCAACAACAAAACTCCAAGTGACGTGGTTCAAAAATGGGCAAAGAACTTGGATAGACATTTCTCTGAAGAAGACAAATGAATGGCCAATAAGAACATAAAAAGATAGTCAGCATAACTAATAATTAGGGAAACGCAAATCAAAACTGTAATTAGATACCACTCACAGCCATTAGGAGGACTACAATTAAAAAATATATAAACAGAAAATAACAAGTGTTGATTGAACTGTTGAATGATACAGTCACTGTGGAAAACAGTATGGTGGTTCCACAAAAAAATTAAACAGCCTTAGCCATATGATTCAGCAATTCCACTTCTGGATATATATCTAAAAGAATTGAAAGCAGAGACACAGAGATTTATGCACATCCACTTTCGTAGAAACATTATTCATAATAGCTAAAACATAGAAGCAATTCAGTGACCACTGAGAGATGATTGGATAAACAATATGTGATATATGCATACTATGGAATGTTATTCAGCCTTTAAAAGGAACGAAATTTGGTTGGGCACCATGGCTCATGCCTGTAATCCCAGCACTTTGGGAGGCCGAGGTGGATGGATCACCTGAGGTCAGGAGTTCAAGACCAGCCTGGCCAACATGGTGAAACCCTGTCTCTACTGAAAACACAAGAATTAGCCAGGCATGGCTGTGGGCGGCTGTAATCCCAGTTACTTGGGAAGCTGAGGTGGGAAAATTGCTTGAACCTGGAAGGCAGAGGTTGCAGCCATTGCACTCCAGCCTGGACAACGAGAGTGAAACTCCATCTCAAAAAAAAAAGGAAGGAAATTTGGACACGTATTACAACATGAATGAACCTTGAGAACACTGTGCAAAGGGAAATAAGCCAATTACAAAAGGACATATACTGTATGATTCCACCTGTATGAGGTACTTAGAATTGACAAAGTAATAGAGACTGAAAGTGGAATGGGGGTTGCCAGAGGCTGGGGAAAAGAGAAAAGTTGGGGAGTGATTGTTAATGGGTACAGAGTTTCTGTTTAACAAGATAAAAAAGAGTTCTGGGAATGGATGGTGGTGATTATTACACAGTATTATGAATGTATTTAATCCCACTGAACAGACTTAAACGATGATTAAGATAGTAAATCTTACGTGCATTTTGCCACAAAAATTTAGAAAGGACTTTGGACAATGCTTTGGCACTTCTAGACTATGGGAAGTCAGGGCTGTCGTCTTGGTCATGGTGTTCAGTGTCTAAAACATTTGGTAACAGCCAAAATTAATCACCATGTGATATGACAGGTTCAATCAGTTTTGTGAGCCCCTCAAAAGGATAAACAAGTTGGAAGTGTGTCTATTGCTTTAGGGATACTTGAGTGCTCTGATCGAGTGAGTCTTTGAATGTGAGGCTCTATGCCCCTGCTCCTAGAACACAGCCTGCAAAGGAAAACGTTGACTTTGATCCAGCTTTAATCAGGGGAAGGTCATTTTGATCCTAATTTCAGCATTAATCAGTTTCTCCTAGTGTATTGTATGTTCTCAAACTGAATGAGGGTCTCCCTTTGTGGCAACTATGATTTCAACCACACTCACTGAATACAGGTCTCCTGTGCCTGCTTGAGTGCCAAGCTGATCATATTTGCCAATACTGGTCCTACTGAGTAATGTGAGAACTTCAACGCCCCTGTTAGGACAAGTAACAAGGTCTCTATTAAGCTAGAAACTTGTCTCTCATTGTTTCCAGTGTTGTTTTGTGTAACCAAAGGGAGTTGTTGGGAGCAGAAACTTCTAAAAGACCTTGCAAAAATCATGACCATCCACTTCCAAATGGGATGAATAATATTGCTAATAACTTATTCTAGACCACCTCGGTCATTTTTGGAGAAAGTTCAGTGGAATACTACATTGCTTTGCTAGGTCAACAAATAAAGTTATTGAAAGTTATCAGAATAGTAATATGATCTGTAATGGCAGCTGCTATAGTCAAACCTTCCCAAGGGGAGTCAGTCTCTCAGGTGACAGGCATGTGTGCCACAGCATGCTCTGGCCAGGATGAGAACTGCACACAAAATCACTGCAGTTCTGTGGCTGCTGAATCCCAGGTCCACCCCTCTACTCTTCAGAGAGAGTTTTGGATCCTTCTCTAAGCATGTGTTTTCTTGACCCTTTAATGATTTGTAGAGGAGTCAGGGCCAACAATTTGCCTAAGAAACGTTCCAATAGCCCAGTAACAAAACCTCCAGGGTGTCAGTGTGTAGAGAGCAACAAGTGGGAAGGGCAACACAGGAAGAGGCCAGTAGATTCAAGAAACGGACTCACACTGGTTTTGCAAGCAAAGTCTTGACACTCAGTCAAAGCAGACAGGTAGGGGTCCAGAAAACACCATGGCTTGACCTCTAGTGAGTATGTAGATCCCTTGTTCTCCCTAGAGCATACTTGGTTTTGTTTCTAATTTCTATGAAGTGTTTTAATTACTGGAGAAAATCTGCAGTTGTGAAATGGTTTTTCTCAGAATACGGGTGGTGGGCTGCATCTTTTCTTAAGCATTTTAAATTTCAGCTGTTTAGAAAAACCTAAGTTTTCTAGCATACCTTAGCTAGTCTATATTCTGTTCCACTGATCTGCATGTTTATTCCTTTGTGAATACCACACTGTCTGGATTACTGTAACTTTATAGTAAGTCTTAAAATTTGGTAGTGTAAGTCCTCACTTTTTTTTTTTTTTTTTTCAGAATTCTTTTAGCTATTTGAGTTCCTTTGCCTCTCCATATAAATTTTAGAATTACATTGTCTGTATCTACAGAAAATTCTCCTGGGACTTTGATTGGTATTGTGTGGGTTCTATAGGATAATTTGGGGATAATTAATATTTTTACTATGTTTAGTCTTCCAATTCATGAACATAGTATGTCTTCCCAACTAGTTAGGTCTTCTTTGATTTCTTTCAAAGAATTTCAGATTTCTTTCTGAATTTTGTAGGTTTTAGATACAGATCCTATACATAGTTTATTAGATATATTCCTAAGTGTTTTATTTTTGAAACTATTATAAATGGCATAGATTTTTAAATTACAGTTTTTAATTGGCCACTGCTAGTTGAATTAATTTCTATAATGACTGCAACAAATTTCTACAAATTTGTTGCTCAAAATAACAGAAATGTATTCTCTCACAGATCAAGAGGTCAGAAATCCATAATTAGTTTTGAGCCAAAATCAAGGTGTCTGTTAGTAGGGTCGTGTTCTCTCCAGAGGCACTAGGGGAACATTTGTTCTTTGCTGGTTCTAGCTTCTCGGGGCTGCCAGCATTTCTTGGCTTGTGACTGCGTCATTCCAATCTCTTCTCTGTCTTCATATTGCCTCTCCTCTGTGTGTGGACTCTTCGTCTGCCTCTGTTTTTATAAGGACTCACTTGTGATGCCATAGAGGGCCCACCTACATAATCTAGGATATTATTCTCATCTCAAGGATCTTAATCACGTCTACAAAAACCTTACAAAGGGTAATTCTGGCCTTGTAAAATGAAATGATGCATGTTTCCTTCTCTTCTATTTTCTGGATGTGATTGTGGATATTTTGTGTTATTTCTCCTCAGTGTGTTTCATAGAATTTACCAATGTAAACATTTGGACCTAGTGCTGTTATTTTTCAGAAGGTTTTTGATTACAAATTCAATTTCCTTCATAGTCATATGGCTATCCAGGTTACCTATTTCAACTCAGGCAAGTTTTAGTAGTTTATAGTTTTTAAGAAATTGGTCCATTTTATCTAAGTTGTCAAATGTGTATGCATAGAATTATCACATTCTGTTTTTATTATTATATTACCTGCAGTATCTATAGTTATGTCTTTTTCTTTATTGCTAATTTGTGCTTTCCCTCTATTTTCTTTATCAGTCTTGCTAGTGAGTTATTAATGCTATAGATCTTTTCAAATAACTGGTTTTGGGTTTATTGGTTTTCCCTATTTTTTTTTCTGTTTTCAGTTTCATTGATTATTTTGTCTTTATTATTTCCTTCCTTTTGTTTGTCTTGGGTTTTTTTGGCTCCTCTTTTTTCTAGATTCTTAAAGTTGAATCTCATCGTTTGAGACCATTTTTCTCACTGAATATAAACATTTAATGCTACATATTTCCTTTTAAGCATTATTTTAGCTGCATTGAACAAATTTGATATATTTCCTTCTTTATTTAGTTCAAAATATTTTCTAATATTCTTTGAATCTTACTCTGACACAGTGACTGTTTAGAAGAGTCTTATTTAATTTCGAAGTGTTTTGAAATTTTCCTATTACCTTTTTGATGTTGATTTCTATCTTAATTCCATTATGGCTTAGAAATATGCTTTGTATGATGTCAGTTATTTAGGTTTGTTAAGGTTTGCTTTATGATCCTTGATATAGTCAATCTTGGTGATGTTTGGTTATTTCGATATTGGGTTTTCCTTAAAGGGAGCCATACTTGAAGCTGGACCCGCCTGTTTGCAGATTTACTCAAGACTCTTCCTGGAAGATTGTCACTCACAGCCAATTCTTTCCTTTGTCTAGAACATCCAGGATGTAAGGAGCGATGATGAAGACGAAGAGGAAGAGGAGGAGGAAGAGGAAGAGGTTACCAAAAGCAAAGAAATGGACTGTTTAAAGAATGGCCTCGGGGCTGAGAGGCACCTCATTCCCAATGGTCAGCATGGCCGTTAGCTGGAAGCCCACGGGACTCCCCAGGCACTGCGTGCTGCAATGACTGTTGGCAGCCTGGCTTCCAGGCTCCACACAGACCCCAGCTTCTGCCCTTCCCTCTTACCACTGCCTTCCCTCCCACGTAAGATTTGTTCAACAAGGTGTTGTTAACTTGTGTTAAAGTGTTAAATATAAGCGTGCCCATGGATTTTTACTGCGGTTAGGACTCAGACTGGTCGAAGCTTTCAAAGATTTCTCCAGAGAATCATTTCAGTTCTAATTGCATTCCCTCGTGCATGGAACTTTCTCAGGTGCTCGCTTTATTGTAGGCCCTTTCGCCTTCCCACCTTGCCTGTCCTCAGGATGCTTTCACCAGCGCTAAGTAAGCCCGTCTTCCCCAGGTGCATTTGGTCACCAAGAGCAGCTTGTTTATCAAAAATGAGTTAGAATTGACAGGGGGACAAGGACATAAGGACCACACCAGGAGACGCTTCCAGGTTCATGGCCACGTCCAGAAGCTTAGGTGCCTCATCTCCACAGGGTGGGTGGCAGTCCCCACCTGCCACCTCACAGGGTTGCAGTAAGGATTAAGTGAGATCACAGAAGGGAAAGTATACACTGTCAACCGTGGGGTCATTGTGAACCAACCCACTTGGTACTGTGATTCCAGCTCTGCTTGGGAGAGAGAAACCTGGCTAAACTTGACACTGCGAGGGCCCGAACAAAAGGCAGAATCTTTAAAAATTCCTCTGAAATGACTGTGGAGATACCTGGAAGTCAAAGTGCCGAGAAAGATGTCCCATTTCATTTGCTAACTGTTTATGTGTTAGCTCCCCAACAGGCTTTCTCAGATTCTCCTCGAATTCGTCTCCTTCAGGACCCATGTTTCAAGGAAGGAAGTCTAGGCCCTCTTCCTTCCTGCCCTTTGCTGGTCTCTCCCTTTTTTCCTCTCTAGGAGGGAAGCTTCCGTGCTGCTTCTCTGAGCCCTTCCTTCAGGCCAGCATAGCTACCTGGGGGCCTCCCCGGCAGAATGGGATCAGGCCAGGCCAGGCTGCTTGCTGAGCCATGCCACCCAGCAGGCCTGAGCCTCTCGGCAGGGCATGCTTGTGCACTGCCTGACCTGGGGGGAATCTTGGAAACAGAGGATGCTACATGATTTTCTCTCGCTGCCAACCCAGTCAGCCTGCGTCACAGTGAAACAACACAACACAGAAGGCCAAAATATACCCATGAAAAATATTCAGGGCCAGGTGCTAGGGTCAGTGCCAGCTCCCTGGGAGGAGGGATGGGACGGGCATGTCAGTAGACACCTTGTCCTCACCCTCAGGAAGGGAGCACTGCGGGAGACCTGCACACGTCCTTGCCTCCCTTGTGGTCTTGTCTCTACAGGGACACGTCTCCGGGGCACAGTGTGCAAGGCTGAGCTGGGAGACATCTCAGGTGGCTGCTGACTGAGGAGAGGCCAGGCCTTCCCAAGGAAGACCCTGAGTAGAATATGCATCTGCCCCCACCCCTGCCACAGTCTCTAATGATGGTCAGATTTTGTATCTTCATCCTATATGTTCAGGGCTTGTATTAGCAAGCCACATGGGAGGTTGGCTTGTAGGGGCTGGAAAATCAGCCCCACAAGTGCAGCTGAAGGGCCCCTTGGAGCAGGAAGGGTGCTCTGCACAGAAAAGACTGCTTCATTATGATTTTTTAAATAAAAATACACATTTAAAACCTTAAGGCTAAACAGAAATAAACAAAAGATCCTACAGAGTTTTTTCCGCAACAAAATCTCTTTGAGATATTGTTAGAACAGAAAAATAAGGTCAGATTTTCTCTGCATAACATTTGCTTTTATGAGGACAACATATGCATTATATGTATAATATATTATAAATCCAAATGCCTGCACCCACTTTAGGGCATAGCTGTTGATTTATTGTTAATATTGTTTTGGTGGAAAAGGTCACACTAAGATACCATTTTTTATATTTTCAATTAATGGTATATTTTCTTCTTCACTTATTTGGTGTTTCTCTCTGTACCAAATATCTTCTGGCTTAAGGTAGAAAAGTTTTTGTTTACTGCTCTATCTCAAGTTTTTTTTTTCTCATTTGAATGTTGAAGATAAAATTGATAGACCAATTTTAACTATTTCTGATAGAGCTGGAAGCACTAAACCACCTCACAAGAAGTAGATACGCATTTTTCTAACACCATTTAGGGATTTTGTGGTTAATTTGAAAGGAAATCACTCTTTCTGCAGGAAACAAGGGCTCGGGATTCTTCCAGATGACTGTATAAGAATATAATCCACAGTGCCATCAGTATTGTAACAGTAATAATTTATGATAAAAACAAAAAGTCCAGTGTACATGGTGCCAGCAAATGCAGCACACACATTACTTGGCTTCTTAGGGATACTAACAGGTCTCCCTGTGTAGTGGAAATAAAGATTTGCCATTCCTTCGGTAAGGCCATGCCAGGAATCAGGGAAGCAGTGAGGAGAAGGAAGCCAGGCTGGGATATTCGAGCTGCTGCCTCGGCGGTGCCAGACAGCAGACAAGAGGAGCCTGGCTGACATGGGGAGCCCCCAGCCTGACTGGGGTGAGCCTCTGGGCTATGCAGAGTGGAACCAGCCAGCCAGCCTGGGGGCTGGAGTCGAACCAGAGCACGGCATCTGCCCCCACTGAAGTGCTAAGAAAAGGGATTGATTCTAAAGGAGTTTTCTCAGCCTCATTTTCTGTATTTACCTTTCAGAGGTATAGGAGGTCATAGAGTCTAGATTGATGGTTCAACTGGCTGGCTGTCAGAATAACCTATGGAGCTTTAAAAAAAAAAATGCATCTTGCCTGTTTCCTGCTCCACTTTTGATTCAGTACTTCTGGAGTGAGAAGCAGAAATCTTCGTTTTACCAGAGTCCCGCGTATTTCTGAAGAGCAGTCAAGATTCTGTGTGCCCTCCCCTGGTTCTAGTCCCACCTGCAGTTTCATACACTAAGAGACGGGAGAATGCAATGGCACAGAATATTTGATCCAAAATAAAAGAAGAAAAGGAAGCAGAACAGGCAAACGAATCGCAAACTCAAGAGGATGAGTAGGTAGATTTGAGTTCACATTTATCAGTAATTACACCAAGTGTAAAAGAGTGCCGGGCTGGATTTTTAAAAATCTCAATTACATGGTGCTTACAAGAGGTACACTATAAACAGCATGGAAAAAAAAAAATTGAAAGTAAAAAGATGGAGGAATGCATAACATGCAAACTCTACTCCTCCCAAAAAAATGCTGGTATCATATCACTATCAGACAAAAGAAAGGAGAACTAGTGGATAGTAAGAGGAATGTTTAATACTAATCAAAGAGGCTAGGTGTGGTGGTTCACACCTGCAATCCCAGCACTTTGGGAGGCTGAGGTGGGTGGATCACCTGAAGTCGAGTTCGAGACCAGCCTGGCCTACAAGGTGAAGCCTTGTCTCTACTAAAAATACAAAAATTAGCCAGGCGCGGTGGCAGATGCCTGTAATGCCAGCTACTTGGGAGGCTGAGGCAGGAGAATTCCTTGAATCTGGGAAGCAGAGGTTGCAGTGAGCCAAGTCTGTGCCATTGCACTTCGGCCTGGGCAACAAGAGCAAAGCTCCCTCTCAAAAAATAAATAAATAAATAAATAATGAAAAAGATTAATCCACTAGGAAAATATAAAAAATTTAAATCTGTATACACCTAATAATATAGCTTCAAATATATTTTTTAAATGCACAGAATTAAAAGGAGTAACATTTATAATCCTGTTTGAGTGGTTTTTAATACATCTCTCAGTATCTGATAGAACAAGAAGATTAAAAAAAATCAATAGAAATAGAGACGATTTGAACAGTGTCATGAATGAAATCGACCTAGCTGAGATATATATATAGAACACTGCCCCCAACAGCTGCAGAATTTACATTTGTTTCGAGTGCATATGGAACATTTACCCAAACAGGCCCTATAGTAGCCTGTAAGGCAATTTCCAAAACATTTCAAAGGTTTAAAGTCACATGGAGTATGATCACAGATAACAGTGAAATTAAACTGGAACTCTGTAACAAAAAGATAAATGGAAAAATCTCCACATATTTTTAAATTAAGCAATGCACTTCTAAATATTCTGTCGATCAAAGAAGAAATCACAATGGAAATAAAACATTTTAAACTGAATTATAGTAAAAAATGTGTGAGATGAAACTAATCACAAATTTAGAGAAATATATTAAAAGCTTTTATAAGTAAAGAGAAAGGCTGACAAAAATCAATGTATCAAAATGTAAGAAGGAAAATGAATAGCTTGAAAAAATATGATAGCTCAGAGTATCAGGAAAACAAAAGTTGGTTCATTAAAAGAAACATAATATTCTAGCAAGACTGATGAAAGACAAACAGCAATGTGAGGAGTGAACAGCATCCGTCACTGTAGACCAGGTATCCCCAAACTACGGCCCACGGGCTGCACACGGCCCCCTGAGGTCACTTATCCGGCCCCCCGCTGCACTTCAGGAAGGAGCACCTCTTTCATTGGTGGTCAGTGAGAGGAGCACAGTATGTGGCGGCCCTCCAACGGTCTGAGGGACAGTGAACTGGCCCCCTGTGTAAAAAGTTTGGGGATGCCTGCTATAGACCAAGCAGAAACCTAACAGGTAATAAGTAAATACTGTGGACAACTTTGTGTCAAAACATTTGAAAACGTATATAAAATGTATAAGTTCCTAGGAAAACACAACTTGTCGAAATGGACACAAAAAGAAATAGATATTTAAATGGTGCTGTATCTGAAACAAAACTGAATCTGAAATTTAAACCCTATTCCCCCAACCCTGCTCCCCCCAAAATCCAAAATACTTCACGCCTAGATCGGTGAATTCTTCCAATATTTAAGGGGAAAAAAAAAAAAGAATTATGTAAGCTTTTCCAGGGACAAAAGGAATAAACATTTCCAAACTTGCTTTATAAGGCCAGCATAATCTTGATGCCAAATCTGACAATAATATTAGAAGAAAGAAAGAAAACTATAGGCTAAGTCGATGATGAACATAGGTAGAAAATTTCTAAATGAAAGCAAACTGAAATCAGCAATATACAAAGAGATAATGTGTGAAAAACAGGTTGGGTTTATTTTAGGAACTGGAGGTTGATTTAATACTTGAAAATCAGTGTTATTCACCATTTTTATAAAAGGAAAAGCTATGTATTTAAAAATCTATAAAATTCAACATACATTTGTTACAACAAAAAAAATAGCAAAATATGATGGAACTACCGTAAGCTGATAAATAGTACCATAATAAAACAAAAAAGCACTATAATGCTATAATGATGGACTATCGAAACTAATGAAAACTTTTCCCTCTCAGATCATTATTAAGACAAAGATGCCTGTGATCTTCAAGGATGCACATCATTTTAAATATACTTAATATTGTTTCTCTTTCTTCCTTCGCCTTGCCTTGCCTTTTCTCTCTCTTTTTTTGAGACAGAGCCTCACTCTGCCACCCAGGCTGGAGTGCAGTGGTGCGGTCTCAGCTCACTGCAGCCTCTGCCTTCAGGGTTCAAGCAGTTCTCCCACCTCAGCCTCCCCGGTAGCTGGGATTACAGCCACATGCCTCCAGGCCCACCTAATTTTCATTTTTTTTTTTTTTTTTTTGTTAGAGACGGCGTTTCACCATGTTGGCCAGGCTGGTCTTGAACTCCCTGCTTAAAGTGATCTTTCTGCCTCAGCCTCCCAAAGTACTGGAATTATAAGCATGAGCCACCACACCCAGCCAACACTGTATTTTTCATTCTAACCAATGTAGTATTTTAGTAAATAAACATTACAAGATTTGAAAGAGAAATAAAAGCTGTATTGCATATGCACGTGTAAAAATGCCTTTGTGTAAGTGTGTGGCGTTTATACAGAAATGCCAAGAAACAAGTCTGGTGAAGACAATCTTTAAAAGAACAAAGTGAGAGAACTTACTCTGGCAAATACTAAGACATAAAGATATCAAGGCAGTTCCTAATTAGTGCAAGGAGAGACAAATAGAAGAATAACAGTGCTACTAAAGTTCAGGAACAAGCTCATGCGTATACGGACAGTTGGCTATCACTAATGACAAAAATTTCACTGGAGCTGACCATGGTGGCTCAGGCGTATAATCCCAGCACTTTGGGAGGCCGAGGTGAGAGGATTGCTTCAGGCCGGGAGTTTGAGACCAGCCTGAGCAACATAGTGAGACCTGCCCCCCACCGTCTACAAAGAATAAAAAAATTAGCAATCCCCTGAGCCCTATGCAAATCACACACCACCTCTCCAGCCTCTGTATATATACCTAGCTGGTATCGGTGGCAGGTGGGGTTCCCTCTCTTGGCTTTGGAGCCCCCTTCCCTCTGTCTCTAGACAGAGGAGCTTCTTCCTTCTCCCTTCCTTCTTGCCTCTTCTTGCCTATTAAACTTTCTACATCTTGAAAAAAAATAGCTGGGTGTGCTAGCTAGTGTGTAGCTATAGTACCAGCTACTCAGGATGCTGAGGCTGGAGAATCACTTGAGCACAGGAGTTGGGGGCTGCAGTGAGCCATGATCATGCCATTGAACTCCAGCCTGGAAGACAGAATGAGACTTTGTCTCTAAACAAAAAGGAGAAAATGCAAACTCAGCCCCGACTTAAAAACAGCATACAAAATAAATTCCAAGGTTTCGTATATTTAAATGCAAAAGGTAAAATCATAAAGGTTCCAGAAGGAAACATAAGAGAATTATCTTAAGGAAAGATTTCTTGAGCAAAACATCAAGCATTATTTATAATGGAAAAGATTAATGTCATATTAAATCAAAGAAAATTTGTTTGTCAAAAGTTGCTATTAAGATGGTGATAGGCAAGCCATAGAGTGGGAGAAATTGTTTGCAACCCTTAGCACGTATGAAGCGTCACATCCAGAATATATGAAGAACTCCCACCAAAAATAACAATGAAAACATACTGGCCAGGCACGGTGGCTGACACCTGTAATCCCAGCACTCCCCTGGGTGGAGATTTAAGATGCTAATGAGACATGCCCTGTTCGAATGTATGAATGTGCGCCCAGGGACCACCCAGAACATGCTGCCTAGTAACACCTCTTCCCACCCTCTTGTGAATAACCATGAAATGCGCCTGCCCATCGAAGGAGTTTCCCCAGTAACAGGCCGCAGTGTGTCATCCTTTTGAGTGGCCGCTCTGAGTCCTCTCTCAGGGTGTCGTGCGTTCCGCACCTAACTTTGAGAATATTCTTTGCGGTAAATTGCTCTGTGCTGCGTCTTCTTTGCTGTGTCTCTTGTTTAAATTCCTTTGAACTAGGAGGACAAGAACTGAGTTTCACAACAGCTGTCAACATAGCCACTTTGAAAAACAGTTTGTCGTTTTCTGTAATTGGATATATACATATATTATGGCCCAAGTTTCACTTCTCAGTATACAATTGACCCTTGAACAATGCAGAGGTTGGAGGTACTAACTGCCCAGGTGGTTGAAAATCCATGTTTGACTTAACTCCCCAAAAACGTGTCTACTAATACCCTGCTGTTGACCAGAGCCTTACCAAGGACATAAACAGGCAATTAACATACATTTTGTATGTTTGATGTGTCATATTAATATACTGTTTTCTTACAATAAAGTAAGCTAGAGAAAAAAAATTAAGAAAATCAAAAGGAAGAAAAATGTATTGGCTATTCATTAAATGGACTTGGGTCGTCATAAAGGGCTTCATCCTTGTCGTCTTCATATTGGGTAGGCAGATGAAGAACAGGAAGAGGAGAGGCTGGTTTTGCTGTCTTCCAGCTAGCAGCAGTGGAAAAAAGTCCATGTAAAAGTGACCCACATGATTGAAAGCTGTATTACTCAAGGGTCAGCTGTGTAAATGAAAGGCATCTGCATGAATGCTCCTATCAGCAATGTCCGTAATTGCCTAATGGACACTTTCCAAATGTCCATCAAGAGTAGGATGGATAAACTTTATACTACGAGATGCTATCTAACAACGGATGCAAATTGATATTTGCAGCAGTGTGGCTTCATCACACAATTTCAGTGTTTTGCAAAAGAATCTACCCCAGGCCAGGCATGGTGGCTCACGCCTGTAATCCCAGCACTTTGGAAGGCCAAGCTGGGAGGATCATGAGGTCAGGAGTTCGAGACCATCCTGGCCAACATGGTGAAACCCTATGTCTACTGAAAATACAAAAATTAGAAGGCATGACGGCGCGTGTCTGTTATCCCAGTTACTCGGGAGGCTGAGGCAAGAGAATTGCTTGAAGCCAGGAGGCAGAGGTTGCAGTGAGAGGTGAGGTTGCACTCCAGCCTGGTGACTGAGCTAGACTCTGTCTCAAAAAAAAAAAAAAAAAAAAAGAATCTACTTTAAAATGAGTATACACTTTATGTTTGTTTTTTATGAAATTCAAAATCAGGCAACACCAATCTATGATGCTAAAGTCAGGGTTGTGGCTATCTCTGGGGAGAAGGGAGGGACTGCCTCTGTGTTGGGGCCCTACAGGCTTTCAGATGCCGGTGACTTTCTACTTCTTGACCTGGGTGGTGGTTACATGAGTGTGTTCAATCTGTGATGAATCATCAAACTGTACACTTGGATTTGTATACTTTTCCATATTATTATAATTTTTAAGTTATTAAAATGAAAAAGAAAAACCCATTTTTACCGGACACAGCTGACATTATTGGCCATAATCTCTTTTCTATAAGAACTTTCAATGCAAAGAAAAAAAAAATTTAAGTAGACATAAAAGTCCATAATCTTAACACCAGGAAATCGCTGTTGGCATAGAGAAAGTAACAGTAACAAAAGTGATGCATGTGCATAAAGCATTCAAATGATACAAAAAGGAAGAGGAAAAGAACGCTGCACAGTCTCTCTCCCGAAGAGGAGCACGTGGACATTAACCGTGATTCCGTCCACAAGGACCCTTATGTCTATTTTAGGGTGTATCCGCTGCCACATGCCAGCCCCCCCAAATAACCACAACACAACTTGCTGCTGAGACAGCTTCTTGTCCATGGCGGTAAGGGAACAGAGCCGCGGCACTGCTCAGTAGGGGAAGGGCCAGCCCCGACCGCACTGAGCTTTCTAGGATTGGCTGAGGATGGTGAAGTCACAGTTTAGGACAGGTGAAAGCAGTAACGCCAAGGCCCTGAGGTGTTCAAGGAGTCTCAGGAGCTTTTAAGGAGTAAGCTGACTATCAAGGCCTGTCGAGGTCTTGTGAGAAGGTCTTCAAATGAACAATATGGTTATTTGCCTGGCAAAAGTCTTCTGGAATAGTAAATTTTATTAATGAAAATAAGGAACAGTCAAATTATACTAATAAGGACAGTGAGCTTTAGTGGTTTAGACTCTACTCTGTATACTTATGTCATCTTTGTGTATACAGTTGGCCCTCCCTGTCCATGGATTCTGAATTCATAGATGGATTCGACCAACCATGGATGGAATTTGAATATATTGGAGTCAGGGGAGGAAGTGGGTCTGTACTGAACACATACAGACTTTTTTCCTGTCGGTATTCCCTAAACAGTACCTTACAACAATTAGTTACATTGCATTAACACCGTTTGAGTTAAAGCATACAGAAGGAATGTGTGTAATTGTATGCAAAATACTCTGCTAATTTCTATCAGGGACTTGAGCATCTGGGGATTTTGGTATCTACAGGTTGAGTGGGGGCGGTCCTGGAACGAATCTCAACCAGACATTGAGAAACAATTACTATGTTTCTATTCTTATTCATATAAACTCTGCACTAATGTGCCCAGGTGAGGGGGAAATGAAGGCATAGAGCCACCTTCTGTACATGCCCCCGGGACTGTGAACACCCAAAGGGGCTGCCCTTACCTAATTTGCACTAGGATTCCATAAAGGTGCTATTAGCACTCCCGTACAACTGACTTTTGAAACACAAAAAGACCTGTGCTCTGAGTGGAACACGCTCTGTACCTTGCTTTCTTCTCCCTGCTGGGTGGTAGACGTTCTTTCCACATCAGCACAAACAGATGGACTTCATTTCTGTCGCGGCTGCCCCCTAATCCTTAGAAATGTATCCCAAAATATTTAACCAGTCTCATACTGTGGCAAGCTTGAGTTGTTTCTAGTTTTTAGCTCTTACAGTGAACATCCTTGGGAGGAAGTATCTAACCAAGGCTGTTTGAGTTAAAATCCCTATATACTGGGTAATCTTGGGCAAGTCCACCTCGTTGGTTCAAGCGATTCTCGTGCCTCAGCCTCCCAAGTAGCTGGGATTACAGGCCAGGTCCCCATGCCAAGCTAATTTTTGTGTTTTTAGTAGAAATGGGGTTTCACCATGTTGGCCAGGCTGGTCTCAAATTCCTGACCTCAAGTGATCCTCCCGCCTTGGCCTCCCAAAGTGCTAGGATTACAGGTGTGAGCCACCACACCTGCTAAGTCCCTTAATTTCTTCACTTCCAGTTTAGTTATCAATAAAAAGGGCACAGGACCTTCCTTATGCTGTCATTTTGAGGATTCAATGAGACGACCTACTTCAGAAATTTTTTACCCTGCTTTCTTATAGCAAGCACTCAGTAAGTTCTTACTAATCATAATTACCACAGGGTAAATTTGTGGAATTTCTGGGTCAAAAGGCACATATGTTTTCACTTTAGTAGATACAAATTGTCTTGTTCTACAACATTTAAACTCTACCAACAGTGTTTGAGCTGCCGTTTCTCTGAAATGGGAATCAATCCCTGACCTTTTTGTCTGCCTGAGAGATTTAATTTTAAGATTGTGTGACTTGCAGATGGAACATTTGTGGGTTCTTTTATTTGCTTGTCTGTTTTTCTACTGGGTTAGTGCTCTTTTCCTTGTAAATTTCTATGAGCTCATTAAAATCAAGGGGATTGCTTTCTGTTCCATCATATGTAATATAAAATTTTTTCAGTTTGCTTTTGATTTTATGACTTTATATATAATATTGGGGGCCATTTTTTTCCTTTGGTAGTAAAATATATTAATTATGTCTTTAATAGTCTTTGGAGTCTATATCCTGCTTGGAAAAGTCTGCACTAAACAGAACTATGTACAAAAACATTCATGCTTCTTTTTATAACTTACATGGATGAATGATCCCTTTGCTCTATCTGGCATTTGTTTTGGTGTAAGAAGTGAGGTAAATAGGGATTTTTTTTTTTCAATGGTTTGCTGGTTGTCCCCAAGGCATTTGCTGAACATTTTTTTCCTTTGTGTTTTGCAATGCCACCCTTAAATTATCTTGTGTCTCTTGTCTCTTTCTGGACTTTCCATTCTGTTTCACCAAAGTACTGCCAATACCAAGTTGTTTTTGTTACTATAGCCTTATAATAGGTTTTCATATGGTTAGATCAATAATCCATTTTTCCTCTTGTCTTTCCCAATGTTATTGGCTCATTCAACATCTTTATCTTATTTATTTTCAACATTTATTTTTGAGATGAAGCTTTGTTCTTGTTGCCCAGGCTAGAGTGCAACGGTGCGATCTCAGCTCACCGCAACCTCTGCCTCCCGGGTTTAAGTGATTCTTCTGCCTCAGCCTCCTGAGTAGCTGGAATGACAGGCATGCACCACCACGCTCAGCTAAATTTTGTATTTTTAGTAGAGACGGGGTGTCTCCATGTTGACCAGGCTGGTCTTGAACTCCTGACCTCCGGTGATCCACCTGCCTTGGCCTCCCAAAGTGCTGGGATTACAGGCATGAGCCACCATGCCCGGCCCATTTATTTTACTCCAAACTAGAAACTGGATGAATTCTAGTATTTGTTTTTTGTTAGGCTTCCTCCAAAATCCCAGGGGTATGCTATTTTAAGGTTGCTTTAAATTTATAAACTTAGAAAAACTGACAATTTATCATATTAAGTATTGCAATCCAAGAGTGAGTTGTCTTGCTATTCAGTTAAATTCTTTTATATCTCTTAGAAGAATAGGGAGATTTTATTTGTATATACCCTGAACATTTCCTTTAAATATTTCACTGAGGTAATTTTCTCTTGGATTATTATTGTGAATAAGATCTTTACTTCCTTTTAGTTTTTTAGTACTTAGAAAAGGTATTGATTTTTGTGTGATGGTTGTGACATATGTCCCTCTACTCAAGTTTCTAATAGGTTCTCAGCATGTTTTGAGTTTTCTATGTATAGAAAAATCATCATTTACAGATTATTTCATACTATATATGATAGTAATATTATATTAGCATATCATATATAGTATATATAGTAATAAATCAAAATGCTGTATTACCATGTACGATAATAAATCATCTGTAATTATAATTTTCCATTTTTCCTCCAATATTTTTCTTTTCTTTTTGTGTAAATGCATTGGATTTTATCTCTAAATTAAAGTTAAATATTAGCGATGATATAGACTAGGCATGTCTTGCTTCTGCCTTTAAAGATTCTGTTTCTAGTTACTCACCATTAAGCATGATGATGGCTTTTAGCTTGACACATATTTTCTTCCTTCTTTAATTTTTAAAAATCAGAAATGGGTGTTGAACTGCATTTCCTGGGGGTGTTGATTTAGCGTGAGTCTGATGGTAATAGCTTCTTATTGGACTAGGCTTACGTTCCTGAAGTCAGCTCATCTTGGTCACAGTGTCTTATTTTTTCATTTACAGATGGATTTTATTTGTCCACATTTTATTTAGCATTTTAGCATAGATTTATAGTTTTGAGTTTAAAAAATAAACCATATTTCAGCACAATTTTAAGCTCACAGGAAAATTGAGTGTAAGGTATAGTGGTTGTCCATAAACCCTTTCCTCACACCTGCATAGCTTCCTCCATCATCAATATCTCTCATCAGAATGAAATGCGTGTTACAACTGATGAACCTGCATGGACACATCATTGTTACCCTGAGTCCATAGTTTACACCAGGGTTAACTCTTGGGGCTGTACATTCTCTGGGTTTGGGCGAATGTATCGTGACACACATTCATCATTATAGTAGGACAGAGAGAGTTTCACTGCCCGAAAAATCCTCTGTGCTCCCGCTAACCATCCTTCCCTTCCCCCACCCCCTAGCAACCACTGATCCGTTTACTGTCTCAGTAGTTTTGCCTTTTCTAGAATGTCGTATGTTTGGAATCATATAGTCTGTAGCATTTTCAGATTTACTTATTTCACTTAGTAAAGTTCATTTAAGGTTACTTGATGTCTTTTCATTGTTCAATATTTATTTCATTTTAGCATGAAATAATACTCTATTGTCTGAAGGAAGCACAGTTTGTTTATCCATTCACCCACTGAAGGACATCTTGGTTGCTTCCAAAGTTATGGAAAAAAGCTTTATAAACATTCATGTGCAGGTTTCTGTGTGGACAGAAGTTTCATCTGGGTAAATGTCAGGGAGCACAATTGCTGGGTTGTCTGATTAGAGTATGTTCATTTGTAACACTGTCAACTTGTTTTCTAAAGTGTCTGTACTATTCTGCATTCCCACCAGCAATGCATGAGAGTTCCTGTTGCTCCATATCCTCACCAGCATTTGGTGTTGTCAGTGCTGTGGAGTTTTTAAATGATCTCCATTCTAACTGACATGAGATGGTTGCTGGTTCACTCTAATGATAGTTTCTTTAGATAACTTCTTCTGTGCAGAAGCTCTTAAGTTTAATTAGATCCCATTTGTCTATTTTGACTTTTGTTGCCATTGCTTTTGGTGTTTTAGTCATGAAGTCTTTGCCCATGCCCATGTCCTGGATGGTATTGCCTGGGTTTTCTTCTAGGGGTTTTATGGTGTTAGGGCTTATGTTTAAAGCTTTAATCCATCTGGAGTTAATTTTTGTATAAGGTGTGAGGAAGGGATCCAGTTTCAGTTTTCTGCACATGGCTAGCCAGTTTTCCCAACACCATTTGTTAAATAGGGAGTCCTTTCCCCATTGCTTGTTTTTGTCAGGTTTGTCAAAGATCAGATGGTTGTAGGTGTGTGGCATTACTTCCGAGGCCTCTGTTCTGTTCCATCGGTCTATGTCTCTGTTTTGGTACCAGTACCATGCAGTTTTGATTACTGTAGCCTCCTCCAAGCACAGTTTTAGGCAGATTTCGTACTGTTTTCATAGGTATCAATGTCATGTAATTGTCTTAAAGATACTCTGTAATTTTAGTTTTTATTTCTTTGTTGATCCAAGATTATTTATGACAATCTAAAAATGATAGTTGGTTAATTTATCCCCCATCTATTTTTTATTTTCTGGACTATTTTTGCATTATAATCAAACCATGTACTCTCTAATATATCGTGAAATATAACTAGCATATTTTGTTGCCTAATGTACATTCTAGGGCGGCAGCAGTCCTCAACCTTTCTGACATCAGGGACCAATTTCATGGGGGTTTAGATGGTTTCAGGATGAAACTGTTCCACCTCAGATCATCAGGCGTTAGTTAAATTCTCATAAGGATAGGTGTGCAACCTAGATCCTTGACATGTGCAGTTCACAATAGGGTCCTTGCTCCTAGCAGAATCTAAAGCAGCCACTGATCTGACAGGAGGTGGCACTCCAGGAGTGATGCTTGCTCGCCTGCTGCTCACTTCCTGCTGTGCCACTGATACTGGTCTGTGGCCCAGGGTTGGGACCCCTGTTCTAGGGGAACTTGCAAATGTATATGCTATTTTATCAAGATATTGTTCAACCTCATCAATTATTTATTTAGATTCATAATTATTTGGGATATGTCAGGCTTTAACAGAGGTGAGTTAAAATCTTCCATAATCATGATTATGATTTCCAATTTCTGCTACTTTTTTGCAGTTAAGTTTTTTTTATGGCTATATTTTTGGTGCATACATTATTTGTGATACTTTCAGCTTCAGTGTGGATGTTGCCTTTATTAACACATGTGCCCTGCCTCAACTAGGCTTTTTCTATCTTGAGTGTCACATTGTAAATTGTGTGACTAATGTTAATACCTTGATTCCTGATTTTTTTTTTTTTTTTTGAGACGGAGTTTTCGCTCTTGTTACCCAGGCTGGAGTGCAATGGCGCGATCTCGGCTCACCGCAACCTCTGCCTCCTGGGTTCAGGCAATTCTCCTGCCTCAGCCTCCTGAGTAGCTGGGATTACAGGCACGTGCCACCATGCCCAGCTAATTTTTTGTATTTTTGGTAGAGATGGGGTTTCACCATGTTGACCAGGATGGTCTGGATCTCTCAACCTCGTGATCCACCCACCTCGGCCTCCCAAAGTGCTGGGATTACAGGCCTGAGCCGCCGCGCCCGGCCTGATTTTTTTTTGAACGGAATTTGTTTGAAATAGTTTTGGCTTTTATTTTTATTTTTTATGATTTGATTTGTTTAAATTTTATATCATATATCATAGATTCTGAAATGTTTTTAACCACAACATTTCTGAGGCTATATGTGTGGGTTTTTCCCATTTCAGCAACCAACTCTTCAGTTCTTAGGACACAAACTGCGTGTCCTATAATTCAATTCAGTTCTGCCCCTAACTACCCGGAGTTAGTGTCAGCTCCAAAGGTTTAAGGGCAACACTGCCCTCACTCCACTTGCAAGTCCAGGCTGTGATATGTATTTCTGATCAACTGGCTACACATTGGGAGTTCCCTCTGCTCAGGTCCAACAACTCCCTTAAACAGCTCATAGAACTCAGGAAGGCACTGCACTTACATTAGTCAGCTTATTATGAAGGATGCAACCCCGGAACAGCCACATTGAAGAGCTACATGGGGCAAGGTATAATAGGGATGGGGCACTTCCATGCCTCTCCAGGCACTTCACCCTCCCAGCACCGTGATGGGTTCGCCAGCATAGAATCTCTCCAAAGCATTCTTTGTTTCATAAAACCCTGTCATTTAAGGGTTTGATGAAAGTTTTATTACACAGACATGATTGATTAAGTCAGGAGCCATTGGTGTTGAATTCAATATCCAGCTCCTCTCCCTTCCTCAGAGGCCAGGATAAGTCTCAAGGTTCCAACCTCTAAAGATGCCTTGGCCTTTCTTGTGACCAGCCCCTTCTGAAGCTATCTAGTGGCCTTCAGCTACATCATCTCATTCACATGCAAAAGACACCCATGACTCGTGAGGTGCGAAGGGTCTGAGGAGCTCTATGCCAAAAATCAAGGATATTACATAAACTAGGGTATGTCTTTTGCTTTTTAAAAATACTTCATATTGGCCGGGCGCGGTGGCTCAAGCCTGTAATCCCAGCACTTTGGGAGGCCGAAGCAGGTGGTTCACGAGGTGGCGAGATCGAGACCATCCTGCTCAACATGGTGAAACCCCGTCTCTACTAAAAATACAAAAAACTAGCTGGGCGTGGTGGCGCGTGCCTGTAATCCCAGCTACTCAGGAGGCTGAGGCAGGAGAATTGCCTGAGCCCAGGAGGCGGAGGTTGCGGTAAGCCGAGATCACGCCACTGCACTCCAGCCTGGGTAACAAGAGCAAAACTCCGTCTCAAAAAAAAACAAAAAAACAAAAAAAAACTTCATATTTTGAATTGTAATTGCAGTTTCAGAGGATGGTACAAGGACAGTATAAAGAGGTCCCGTGCAAGTTTTCCCCAATGATTACGTCTTACTCAATTACAGAGGAAAGTGGCATGTGCTCTGTATCTATATAACTATGCCATTTTGTTACATATAAAAATAAATATAAAAAAGAAAACTATTCAATCACCATAAATATCTCTTTTCTGCTATACCTCTGTAATCACACTTTTCCCTGACACTCTCCTGTTCCTGGCAAACCAGGTTGGCTCAATATTTGAAAATCAATGAATATAATCCACCATAACAACAGATTTTTAAAAATTACATGATATATCAATTGATACAAAAAAGTGATTGAAAGAATCTATCACCCAATCATTGCAAAAACCTTTAGCAAACTAGTAATAGAAAAGAATTTCCTCTAGTTAATAAAGAGCCTTTTTAAAAAGCCCAATTTAATATACTTAATGGTGAAAGACTGAATGCTTTCCCCCTGGGGCTGAGGGATAAAAGGCTACACATTGTGTGCAGTGTACACTGCTCGGATGATGGGTGCACCAGAATCTCAGAAATCACCATGAAGAAGTTGTTCGTGTAACCAAACACCACCTGTTCCCCCAAAACGAATGAAAACAAACAAAAAAGAAATCAGAAAAACAATTTTAAAAAATGCAGCCAGGTGCAATGGCTCATGCTTGGGAGGGCAAAGTGGGAGGCTCACTTGAGGCCAGGAGTTCGAGACCAACTACTCTAGGCAACATAGCAAGATCTTGTCTCTATTGAAATTAACAAAAAATAAAACAAAAAACTAAAAATCCAACCTCTACATAATCCAACTGCGCTCTGGAACATTTATCTTAGAGAAACAGAAATTAATAGTCACACAAAAGCAGTACACAAATGGACAAAAATAGTTCAAATAAATGAATAAATCAAATGTAATTTATTTTGTAAATTTTATTTTTTGTAAATTTCCCCTTTCTATCTTTCAATGGATGATTGGTTAAACAATCTGTCATACATTCCTACCATTCTACAAAGGTGATACAAAGGAATAAACTATGATCATACATGACAGCTAGGATGGATCTTGAGAGAATTGTTCTTAGTGATAAAAGCCGATCTCTAAAGGCTACATACTTTATAATTCCATTTGTATTATATTCTTGAAGTAATATAATTATGGCCGTAGGAAACAGATTAGCGGTTTCTAGGAGCTGGGGCTTTGGGGGTAGGTGTGGCTATAAAGGGGTAGCCGAGGGAGGCCAAGGGAATAGCTTTGGCTTTGACTGTGGTGGTAGATATACACCTATAGCAGCCCAATTTGCAACAGCATTTGGACCGGCTCCATGTTTTTGCTTTTGCAAATTGGGCTGTTATAGATGTCTATCTACCACCTATAAATGTGATAAAATTGCATAGACCTATTCACATACACACAGACACACACACACGAATGGGTTCATGTATAACTGGTGAAGTCCAAATAAGCTCTGTGGGTTGTACAAATGTTTATTTTGTGGTTTTGGTATTATACTCTAGTTATGTGAAATGCTCACTAGAGATATGCAGGTTGCAGGCTGCACAGGACCTCACTGTATGTCTTTTTTCTAATTTCCTATCAATCTATAATTATTTTAAAATAAAAAGTTAAAAAATTGTCAAATAATTCCAATAACTGGGTCATTTTGATATTAGCATCATTAATTGTCTTTTCTCTTTCAAGTTAAGATTTTCTTGGTTCTGGCCAGGTATAGTGACTCACACTTGTAATCCCAGCACTTTGGGAGGCTGAGGCAGGAGGATCACTTGAGGTCAGGAGTTTGAGACCAGCCTGGCCAACAATAGTGAAACCCATCTCTACTAAAAATACAAAAAGTTAGCTGGGCATGGTGGTACATGTCTGCAATCCCAGCTACTCAGGAGGCTGAGACAGGAGAATCACTTGAACCCAGGAAATGGAGGTTGCAGTGAACCGAGATTGTGTCACTGCATTCCAGCCTGGGAGACAGAGCAAAACCCTGTCTCCAAAAAATATAAAAATATAAGATTTGGTTCTTGGTATGACAGCTAACTTTGTATTGTATCCTAAACATTGGGTTATTATGAGACTCTGGATTTATCTCAGTCTTCTGTTTTATCACGCCTCTTTGACACCATGCTGGTGAGGAATAGGAGAGGAGGAGCTGCCTCAGTACCTGGTGAAGGTGAAAATCCAGGTTCCTCACTTTGCCACTGCTGACACCCAGGTGCAGAAGAGTGTGTCATTAGTGCTGGGTGAAGATGGAGCTCAGGCTCCCTGAGACCTCTGCTGATATACTGACACCATCCTGGCTGGCAGGGGCACTTTATTACCCTCCCCACATTGCTTCCACTGACACTGTGGAGTGGGATGAATGCTCAGTATTGCTCGAAGGTGGGGAAATTCTCAGCTCCCCAATCAGCTTCCTCTGACACCACCACAGTGGGGAGACAAAAAGACATGCTGATGGGAATCTAGGTTCCCGAATCATTCTTTGCTGTGAGGAGTGGGAGTGAGGGTACAGTTTTTTCCATGGCATCTGGCTAAAGTAGGGAAGTTACACACCACCACGTTGTTCCTTGGGTCCTGAGGGCCACAGCCAGTCTGCCTTCTTTTCTTCACTTTTCATGTCCTCTTACACTTGTTTTTCATGTAACATCCAGGGGTTTTAAGTGTACTTAGCAGGAAGAATAGCAAAAAGTGTATTTACTCCATCTTGTCCAGCAGTCTTTTCTTTTAATAACTATGTTTATTCCGTTTACATTTATTGGTATAATACTCCTAGATAATACTCATATGTTTCTTATTTCAGTTTTTTCCCCTTTCTGTCTTTTCTATTGAGATCATTTTGGAGTGCATGTAGGTATGTGTTTTCCTTTTGCTAATTTGAAAGGTTTATAGTTATGCTAGTGTTTCTAATGGTTATATGTATGTTATATGAGAGATTTTAATTTCAGATATTCACTGGATTCTCCTAGTTTCCCCTCATGCTAAAGTTCTGCTCAAACCAAGGAGCTGGGGGAAGTCTGCTCAGGGCTGTCTAGACCAGGGACTGCAATAGTTGGCCCTGGCAGGGCCCTAGAAATTAGCCCCTCCTTCAGTGGGAGTGGCTGAGAAAGGAAAGGGAAAGTGATTCAAGTTTCTAATATGAAATCCTTTGTGTTCACCTAACTGGGGAGGCAGTCATTTGGAAAGAGAGGGGATAACTGTGTCAACTGATAGATTTTTACATTAATATAAGTTGGGTATATTATATTTTACATTTTACTCAATCTGCAGCCCATTAGGAATACTTCCAGGCTAATAGGTTTAATTTTCTATTGGAAACCCCAGTATGTTCTTGAGTTACAGGGAGGGGGAAACTAAAGCCCGAGGCCAGCCTGGGAATTCCCGTGAACTCTCTATGGGAGCTTCCGCCCACTATCTCTGACTCTGGGGAAGCCAATGCTTTGTCTTTCCATCTTCCACGATCCCTGGCAACAGATGATTTTGTTGAACTTTGCTTCCTGGGACTGGCATTAGGAAAACCACAGGCCACGGCAGAGGATTGCTGGAGGGGTGGAGTTTTCAATGAGAACGCCTAATCCCAGCTAGGAGAAGGGTCTCGCCCAAGGTGGTAGAGCTACTTGGCCACACCTGTCCCATCTGAGTACCCTCCTTTACCTTTTGGTAAAAGACTCTGGCCCCTTGGTGTCACAATTGAGGCCTGGCTTCTACACAAGATTGGTGGAATCTCTGCAGAGCGGCTGAAGTTTTCCCACTCGAATGGAGGCCCCCACACTTGCCCCTTGGGGCCTGGCTCCAAGAGCAGGCTGCTTGCTTTGGCAGTTTTCTTGGCTCTCTGCTCTCACGGCGACAGCCATTTCTGCTTCAGAGCCTCGCCCACTGGTCTCCACTCAGCCCCCATGCGCGCGGAGCAAGTAAGTGACCCAGCCTGTCTCTCGCGGTGAGCAAAGCCTTCTGATCCAGGCAGTTGATGTGTCAACCTGCCCTGTGGCCCAGGGAAGCACAGATCACCTCTCTCAGCGCTAGTGTCTCAGCTGCTTCCCTACAACCTGTAGCTCTGCCAAGCTGCCAAAGTCTCCCTCGTCCTCCTTGCTAATAAAACCTTCCACCAGGTGGCTCTCATGTCCCTGTGAAGGACAAAAGTGAGAAAAAGAAGACAAAATGCACAGGTTTTTAAAGAGAGAGAGGGGCAGGTGACAGAGATAAATAAACAAGGGCCTTGTCCAGAGCTGCTCTGAAAGGACATCTGTCCCTTGGCAGCTGCCTCAGGTGCCCTGAATTTACTCTGGGATTTGGGATGAGTCAGGATACTCAGCTGCTGTGCCGGGCTTGGCATCACCTTGTGTCCTGTTCCTACTGGTCACTGAGTGGTAGAAAGGTCCCCTCAAGCTCCCTGCAAATGAGTCTTCCTTACCTGTTGGGATCATTGACAGGTCCCCAGTTCCTGTGGTTGACCTTTCATGGGGATCCTTTCTCTTTAAAACAACAGCATCAAGAAAGGAATCCAGTGATGAGCAGGACCCCGTGGGCTCCTTTTGCACCAGCCCGGTTGGGTTGGAACAGACGTGGAGGCAACGGACATGGAGCCACGTCGAGTGACGTGGAGCAGGCATACCTCATGACCCGAGCAGCTGGGTTTGGGCTCAGTCTCTTTTTCCATTCTAGGCTTTCCATGCTGCTGTGCTGAGGCAGGGGAAATGGCAAGGACTTTGCAACATTCACACTGGGGCCCTAAGATATGAACTGGATCTTGGAAGACAGCTCCACAGGCTGCCGCGAATTCCACTGAAGGACCCAGACACCACCAGGCTTGCATCTTACATGTGCTTGAGCTGGAGTCCTTAACCTGGACCTAGCAGGGGCATCCTCTGTGGAAGAATCTGACCTCTTGGGCATGCAAAAGCAGATACACTAGGGTCAGGTCAGGGATGAGAAAGTGACAAGTCAGATGGCCAGGCAGCTATGGCAACTCGGTGTGCAGGATGGCCAGCAAGAAAATGTATGGGGCCAGGCGTGGTGGCTCACACCCGTAATCCCAGCACTTTGGGAGGCCGAGACGCATGGATTACTTGAGGTCAGGAGTTTGACATCAGCCTGGTTAACATGGCAAAACCCCATCTCTACTCAAAATACAAACATTAGCCAGACGTGGTGGCACACGCTTGTAATCCCAGCTACAAGGGAGGCTGAGGCAGGAGAATTGCTGGAACCTGGGAGGCAGAGCTTGCGGTGAGCCAAGATGGCACCGTGCACGCCAGTCTGGTTGACAAAGTGCCACTCTGTGTAAAGGAAAGAAGCAGGAAGAGGATAGGAGAGGAGAGGACAAAGGAAAGGAAAGAGAAGAGGAAAGGGAAGGGCATGGGAAGGCCAGACCCACGAGTAGGAGTGTTGCTTGGAATTTATTAGTAAGAATAAAATACGGAACTGCAGATAATTGATTCTAAAAAAGAATGCATTCAGAATTATGTATCTAATTTCATCCAAGTGATACACTTTATATAATCAGTCTGTAGATGAGGAGATAAAGGCAACTGACGACGTGAAATGCACAGAAAATGCCTTCTGGATTCTGGCAGCCCCTGACTCCAGAAACGCCAGTGGCGTGGGAATCACAGCCCACCGTTTGCAGGATAGACAGCCTGGATGAACCACTTCGTCTCTCTTAGCCTCTATTCTTTACTTGTAAGAATGATGTCTTCCTCTGCGGTATGTTCTGAGGATTAAATGAGATACATTTGGAAGCACCTGGCACAGAAAAAGTGCTGAGAAAACATTTTCATTTCCAAAAAAGAAGCTGAGGTCACCCAAGTTGTGAATGTCAGACAGAGCTTAGATTTAAACTCGTACTCTTGGCTGACTTCCAACAACCACAGTCCTTGCTTTGATGGATTAAAAAACATTTATTGAGGCTCACCGTATGTCCATCTAAGGAGTTAAATTTATAACAAAAAAACACATCATTCCTGACACCACTGAATCTAGCGGATGAGGGATACTGGACTCGCAGTGTATCTGTGAGGGCTCAGCAGGGAATCACACTGTATTCAAACGGTGGAGACTTCATGCAGACTTACACAAGTATTGAAGGGCTAAGAAAAAAACCAAAAGGGAGCACTGAGTTACCCAAGTATCATGACTGTAGGAAATAGAAGTGAAGACTTTTCCAGAATGCAGGTGCTTTGAGGATAGGCCCTGGGACAAATGCATAGGATCCCAGGGGACTGGCTCTCTATAGCTGATTCCCAAGCTCTGGGTATGTGGCAGGGCTTGGAAGCTGCTGGTTGTACCACAGAGAAGAGGAGAGGCCTGTGGCTGATGCTGAGACCTCTGAGAAGAGGACACAGATGAGTAGGTGGTAGGACCGCCACAGAGGACGTTCAGACTGGCAGGTGAAGGAGGGGGAGGGCTGGAACTCTGTTTCTCAAAGGGCTCCCACCTGGCTCGGGTGAAGACTGGGAGCTGGGGCCACGGCGCTGGCTGCTGCTAACAGAAGCTAGCAATTAAGAAGGAAGCCTCTTCTTCTTCCCTTCTGTATTCCAGTCCCTTCTTAACAGTTCTTATTGGCAGACCTGACAGAAAGCCAGCTGGCAAGGGAGTCTAGGACACAGGGTTTGTCGAGACCCAGCCCCAGCAGTGCAGAGCCGGGTTTAGAAGGAAGATTTAGAGCTGAGGGATACAGGTCCCATTGACAAATCAGCATGCATACACACCTTTAAACGCATGTTTAAAGTCCCACAAATGGTGCTAGAACAACTGAACATCCACATGCAAAAAATAACTTGGATCCGTATCTCACACATGGTGATAAAACTGGGGATTTTCAAAGCTTCAGACAACCAGCTTGAGCCTTTCGACTGTTGGAAACAGATGCTCAATGCCACAAAGAAAAACCAGCCTGGGCCACATGGTGAAAGCCCGTCTCTGTGGAAAATACAAACATTAGCCAGGTGTGGTGGCGTGTGCCTGTAATCCCAGCTACTTGGGAGGCTGAGGTAGGAGGATCGCTTCAGCCAAGGAGTCAAGACTGCCGTGAGCTGTGACTGCACCACTGCACTCTAGACTGGCTGACAGAGTGACACCTTGTCCGAAAAAAAAAAAAAACAAAAAAAACAAAAAAGAAATATTCTATCATAAATTCTCTTGATTATCCAGAATACTGAGGGTTAGGGCTTCAATGTATGGATCTGGAGGGAACAAAATTCATCCCACAATATGATGAAGACAAAAAAAAAAAAAAAAAGAAAAATGCAACTGAAGGAAACAGAGTGTGCAGAAATTCTTTGAAGAAAACTTCAAAAAATATGCTATTAGTCTTAGAGATATGAGAATATATCACGTCCATTAAACAAGAATAAGATACCATAAAAAAATCAAAGAATGAAAAGTGCTCTTGAAAGTTTAAAACATGGCCAGGCACAGTGGCTCACACCTGTAATCTCATCACTTCTGGAGGCCAAGGCAGGCAGATCACCTGAGGTCAGGAGTTCGAGACTAGGCTGGCCAGCATGGTGAGACCCCATTTCTACTAAAAATACAAAAAATTAGCCGGGCATGGTGGCTTGAGCCTGCAATCCCAGCTACTCGGGAGCCTGAGGCAGGAGAATTGTTTGAACCTGGGAGGCAGAGGTTGCAGTGAGCCAGGACAGTGCCACTACAATCTGGCCTGGGTGACAGAGTAAAACTCCATCTTTAAAAAAATAAACAAAAGTTTAAAATAAGACAGTGGAATGAAAAACTCAGTAGAAAGACTGGAAAATAAAGTTGAAGAAATTTCCTAGAAAGTAGAGCAGGAAGATAGAGATTAAAACTGGACAAATTTTTTTTTTAAATATAAGACCAATTCAGGAAATTAAATATTCTAATAGTAGGATTTCCATAAAGAGAGCACAGAGAAAACAGAGGGAGGAAAGAATTCGTGAACTCCAGCACTTCTCTCTGGTTAAGTTGTAAAATGTCTCAAAAGACCATTACACCCTCCCAAACAATGAGAACATGCAAGAAAACCTTCAAAATCATGGTTTTTAAAAGCCTATGAAAGGTTGAGGATGCAAGGAAACATACATGAATAAATCCCAGAAAGTGATGACTTATTTCTAGGAGAGAAGAAGCCAAAGCTGATTTCATCTTGGGCAGAGTGATAGGAGGGGGAAGACTCTGCTGTGGACAGATTTAACATCTGTGACAGAGCTGGCAAAATAGATTAGAATCTAAACGATCCCCAGCCACAGAGGAAGTTGTACCAGATTAGAAAACCCACAGATAGACCCACATATAGTTAATAACTTAAAAATAAAATCAAGGTGACAAGTCAATTCATTGGCCGGCCAATGAGGCTGGGAGGGGGTGCCTGCTGGTCAGGGCGGCTGAAAGAAGGAAAGAAGTGTTTCTTGATTTTTTATAAAATGATGTTGCAAGAACTGGATAACCATGTGGGAAAAAAATTGAACCTAACCTCTACTTATGTCAGAGACAAAAATGAACTTGAAATGGATCAAAGACCTGAATGTAAAAGCTAAAACAATAAAACACGGGAAAATATGTTTGAGACTTTGATGTAGATAAAGATTTTTTAGATTGGATGCAAAAAGACTATGAAGTAAAACATTAAACTAAAAAGTCTCTGTTCATCAAAAGACAACATTATAATAGCCAAACACTGAATATATCTCCAATGTCCATCAAGGAGAACTGATAAATAAATCAAAGTATACTTATACAATGGAATCTACTCTGCAATATAAAAGAATAAACTAGTGATACATACCGCAACATAGATGAATCTCCAAAATATCATGTTGGGTAAGAGATGTCAGAGAAGACACATATTGCATAGAATCATTCATATGATGTCCAAAAACAGGCAAAAATAATCTAAGATTATAGCAACTAGAAAGTGGTTTTATTTGGAGTGGGAAGAAATTGACTAGAAAGGGACATTATGAAACTTTCTAGGTGATGGAAATGTTCTATGTCTGATTTGGAGTTGTGGTTATCTAAGTGAATACCACTCTCGAAATTTGCAAATGAACCCTTAAGATGTGTTCATTTTAGGCCGGGCGCGGTGGCTCAAGCCTGTAATCCCAGCACTTTGGGAGGCCGAGGCGGGTGGATCACGAGGTCAAGAGATCGAGACCAACCTGGTCAACATGGTGAAACCCCGTCTCTACTAAAAACACAAAAAATTAGCTGGGCATGGTGGCGCATGCCTGTAATCTCAGCTACTCAGGAGGCTCAGGCAGGAGAATTGCCTGAACCCAGGAGGCGGAGGTTGTGGTGAGCCAAGATCGCGCCATTGCACTCCAGCCTGGGTAACAAGAGTGAAACTCCGTCTCAAAAAAAAAAAAAAAAAAAAAAAAAAAAAAAAAAAAAAAAAGATGTGTTCATTTTACTGCTTGTCATTATACCCCAATCAAATCATCCTGAATTCTCAGCAAATTAGGAAGAAAGGGGAACTTCTTTATCTTGTTAAAGGACATCTACAAACAAACGTCCTGCGGGTAAAATTATACTCAATGGTGAGGAATTAGAAGTTTTCCTGCTAGGCCGGGCGCGGTGGCTCAAGCCTGTAATCCCAGCACTTTGGGAGGCCGAGGCGGGTGGATCACAAGGTCAAGAGATCGAGACCATCCTGGTCAACATGGTGAAACCCCGTCTCTACTAAAAATACAAAACATTAGCTGGGCATGGTGGCGTGTGCCTGTAATCCCAGCTACTCAGGAGGCTGAGGCAGGAGAATTGCCTGAACCCAGGAGGCGGAGGTTGCGGTGAGCCGAGATCGCGCCATTGCATTCCAGCCTGGGTAACAAGCGTGAAACTCTGTCTCAAAAAAAAAAAAAAAAGAAGTTTTCCTGCTAAGATCAGGAAAAAGTAAAGGACATCACCTCTCACAGCTGCTTTTCAACGTCACACTCGAAGTCCTAGCTTATGAAGTAAGATAAGAATAGGAAATACAAGATAATTAGATTGGGAAGAAAGAAAGAAAAGTATCTTTGTGCTTGGATGACATAATCATCTATGGAGAAAATTAGAAAGAATTAAAAAAAAAAAACCCTAAAAGAAGTAATGATAGCAAGTTTACAGGATACAAGGTTAATATACAAAAGCCAATCACGTTCTTATATGCAAGTAATGAACAAATGGAATTTGACATTAAAAACACAACACCATTTAGCACCCCCACAAAATGAAATACTTAGGTTTAAATCTAACAAAATATGGATAAGATCTATATGAGGAAAAGTACAAAACTCTGGCAAAATAAATCAAAGTACTAAATATAGGGAGAGGTATTCCATGTTCACAGATAGGATGATGCATTATTGTAAGATGTCAGTTCTTCCCAACTTGATCTGCAGATTCAACACAATCCCAAACAAAATCTCAGCAACTTATTTTGTGGATATTGACAAACAGATTCTAAAGTTTATATGGGAAGCAAAAGACCCTCAGAATGAATGAGACCCTATCTCAAAAAAAAAAAAAAAAAAAAAAAAAAAAAAAAAAACCCAGCAACAACAAGAAGAAAAAAACTCAACAATAACAACACAATTTAAAAATAGACAAAATATCTGAACAGACCAAGGAAAATATCCAGATGAAAAGTAAATGTTCAACATCATATATCATTAGAAAATGGCTAATTAAAATAATTAGATGCCACTACATACCTATTAGAGTAGTCAGAATCTAGAACATTGACAATTTCAAATGCTTGTGAGGATATGGAGCAACAGAACTCCCACTCATTGTGTGGGAAGGCAGCATAGTGTAGCTATATTGGAAGACAGTTTGGAGGTTTCTTAACAAAACAAAATATAGTTTTAGCATACGATACAGCAATCATACTCCTTGGTGTTACCCAAATGAGTTGAAACCTATGCCCACACAAAAGGCCACACATGGATATGGTACATCCCATGTACCCCAGACAACAGAATATTAGCACCTAAAAAAAAATGAGGATCAAGCCATCAAAAGACACGGAGGAGCCTTAAATTTACGTTATTAAATAACAGAAGCCAATCTGAAAATACTACATACTGTATGATTCCAACTATAGGAGACTCTGGAAAAGCCAAAACTTGGAGATAGTAGAGATGAGTGGTTACCAAGAATCAGGGGGCGGTAAGGGTGGGTCAGCTTCTTTCCCCAGCCAGCAAAGAAAGGCAGCTAGGGTGAGAAAATAGATGGGAAGTTGAATGACCGGTGGTTTTTTTTTTTTTTTTTTTTGGTCCCTGATTCTATTAAATGGGCCATGACAATCATCTCATTACACCTGTCTCTTAAAATAAATAAATAAATAAATCAGAAGCAATTCAACAAACCAAGTCAAATGATGGGCTTCCGGCACAAGAGGGACGTCCAAGATCAGAGTGATCAGATGTGGTCATTCTGATAAGAGTGCTCAGGAAAATGCCCGGCTGGGGGTTACTGAGTCCGTGGTCGCCTGCAGGGGCCAGTTCAGCCTCTGCAGCCACCATGACTGCGCTGGCTTGGGAACCTTAGTGCAAAACTCAAGCAGGAAGCCAGTCCTGGGCGGGGGAGGGAGGGGCAGAAAAAGGAGAGAGAGAGAGAGAGAGAGAGAAAGAGAGAGCGAGCGAGCGCGCGCAAACCAAAGACTGAATGGGTGAGCGAGGGCAGGAGAGGAGACCCAGCAGGTCTCTGGAGTGTCCCGAGGGTCCCCACTCTCCGGGCTCTTCTTAGCTCCACCCCGTCCCCACCCCACTCTGGTCTACACCGCCCCATCCCCGATCTCCCGACGCCCCTCCTTTTCTTCTCGCCCATCCTCTTCTGACAGGCTCCCCGGCCGCCCACTCCTCTCTCCCTCCCTCCGCCCCGCTCCCCCCGCGGCTCTGCGCGCGGTGGCCCCGTTTGCACACCTGCAGGTCCCCTGGGTGCGTCTGGCCGCCCATAGGACCCTCACTTTGGGGACCTGCGTTTTATCAGCGATAAAAATATTTCCCGAGAACGGGGCGAGCTCTACTGATGCCTCCGCAAGAGCAGGCGCCAGTTTCAGTCCCGCCGCGCCGCGCCCAGCCCTGCACCCTCCAGGCCACCCCAACAGCCGGGGCCTCGGCCGTCGGCAGGACAGGAAAGCGGAGAGGTGGGTGGAGAGGGCGCTGAGGCCGGAGCGCGCGGGGACCACCTTCCCTCGGTAGAGATGTCGCCGCCGCCGCCGCCGCGCCTGGCGGAGCTGCCCCGGGTCGGGAAGGAGGGCGCGGGCTCCAGGGCGCGCGGGGCCGCGGGGAAGGGACAAGCGGAGGTGACGGCGCGGGACGCTGCGCACCCGGCCCTGGCTCTGTGGAAGTGGCTTCGAGTGGGGACTGGCGTTCCATCCCAGCCTTTGGGGCGTATTTGCGACTCTGAAACCCCAGTGCCAGGCACCTGTCCTCGTCCCACGATTTGCCTAACTCCCGCGGGAACCCCCTCCGCAGCCCTGGGAGAAATGGAGGGAGGGAGTCACGAGATTGGGTCCTAGATAAAAACAAAGAGCTGGATTCCCCCCGTCCCGGCCCCCGCCTCTCTTTTTGGCAACAACGTCTTTCCAGCGGCTCCAGGGTAGGGGGAATTTGATAACCACGTCATTTCACCCCTAGACGGCCCGGTCGTTGGCTGGCTCCCAGCCAAGGCCTTTGGAGCGGAGCTGCCGGTGATTTCTACAGAATGCACTTACCTTTCTCCTCTCTTCTCTGTCTCTTTCCCTCCCTCCTTCCTTCTTCACTTCTTTCTCTTCTTCCAGCCCTCTGTTTTCTCTCAGTTCTTCCTTTTACCTTCCTCGTGCACCACCCACCCCCTCCCCAAGATCTTAGCTGGACAGATCTGATTTAATCACACTCCGCTCTGCTCGGTGTCAGCAGAGAGCCGTGCCAAGCTCTGCTTTTGTTCTATTATTTTCCTCTTAATCCCACTGCTCATAAGTGTGCTATTTGAGAGTACAAGCTAACATATGTATACACCCACGTTTCCATAGGAGTAGAGACCGTGAAACCACCACCCCAATCTACGTAGTCAACAGTTTATCACCTCCAAACATTTCCTCCAGCCCCCTGATAATTTATTCCCCATGTACCTCTCGGCACTCCCCCTCTTCTACAGGCAACGACTGATTTGACAACACATTTATTTGCGTTTTCTAAAATTGTGTGTAAATAGAATAATACACTATGCGCTCTTTTCTTTTTCAGAATAATTTCAGCTTTTATTTTACATTAAAGGGTACATGTGCAGGTTTGTTACATGAGCATGTTGCATGGTGCTGAGGTTTGCGGTGCAGATGATCCTGTCACCCAGGTAGTGAGTAGAGTTTTCCATCCAGCGTTCGGCTCTCTCCCTCTCTGCCTGCCTAGCCATCCCCATGGTCTGCTGTTCCCATCTTTATGTCTCTGTGTATTCAATGTTTAGGACCCACGTATAAGTGAGAACATGCATTATTTGGTTTCCCATTCTTGCATTAATTCCCTAGGACAGTGGCCTCCATCCATGTTGCTGCGAATGACATGACCACAATGAGATATTGTCTCAGTCAGAATGGCGATTATGAAAAGGACAAAAAATGCTGGCGAGGCTGCAGAGAAAAGGGAACCCTTATATACTATTGGTGGAATTAAAAACTAGTTCAGCCACTGCGGAAAGCAGTTTTCTGAACTAGATTTCTCAAAGAACTAAGATTTCTCAAAGAACTTAGAACCAGCAATCCCGTTATTGGGTATATACCCAAAGGCAAATAAGTCATTTTATCAAAAAGACACATGCACCCATCTGTTCATCGCAGTGTTATTTACAATAGCAAAGACATGAAATCAACCTAGATACCCATCAGCAGTGGATTGGATAAAGAAAATATGGTACATATACACCATGGAATACTATGCAGCCATAAAAAATCTGTTCTTTCCTTGAGTCTGGCTTCCCCTACTCAATAGTTATTTCGAGATTCATTTATATTATTGGAGAAATCCATAGTTCATTTTCTTTATTGCCAAGTAGTAGTCCATTGTATATTTTGTATTCTATAGTTTGTTTGTCTATTTACATGTTGATGAACATTTGGGGTGCTTCCAGTTTGGGATATTACAAATAAAACTTGTAAATGATCATTCATTTACAAATTTTTGTGTAGATATATGCTTTCATACTTAAGAGTGAAATACCTGGGGTAGGTGGATGTTTAACTCTTTAAGAAGCTGCCAAAATGTTTTCCAAAGTGGTTGTACCATTTTACGTTCTCACCAGCAATGTACAAAAAGTTCCAATTCCTTTACATCCTTACCAACGCTTGGTGTGGTTAGTTCATTGGGGCTTTACATTTGCGTTTCCCTAATGACTGGTCAATGATATTGAGCACCTTTTCAAAATTGATTTTCCATCTATATACCTTTTTTAGTAATATTTTTAAAATGGGCTGTTTTTTTAAAAAATTGTACTTTAAAAAATGGGCTATGTGTTTCCTTATGTATTTGGTGTGTGTGTGTGTGTGTGTGTGTGTGTGTGTGTGTGTGTGTGTGTGTTTGTGTGTGTGTGTTTTACTCTGGTAAAATGCCCATATCATGAAATTTACCATGTTAGCTATTTTTAAGTGTACAGTTCAGTAGCATTAAATACATTCATATTGCTGTGCAGCCATCATCACTATTTCCAAAACTTTTTCATCATCCTAAACAGAAACTCCATTCCCTTTTAGCAATAGCTCTCTGCTCTCCTCAACCCCAATAACCTCTCTTCTATACGTTGGGTAATTCTATGTTCAATTTTCTTCCTTTCTTTTTTTTTTTTTTTAAATTTTTCTCCCAGTCTGTGGCTTGTGCTTGCCTTTTCTTTTTTAAACAATTAAATTTATTTTTTGTTTCAGTAGGTTTTGGGGGAACAGATGGGGTTGGTTACATGAATAAGTTCTGTTGCGGTGATTTCTGAGATTCTGGCACACCCAAGCAGTGTACACGGCACCCAATGTGTGGTCTCTTCTCCCTCATTCCCTCCCACCCTTTCCCCCGAGTCCCCAAAGGCCATTGTATCATTCTTATGCCTTTGTATCCTCATAGCTTAACTCTCACTTATGAATGAGAACATACGATGTTTTGTTTCCCATTCCTGAGTTACTTCGCTTAGAATAATGGTCTCTGATTCCATCCAGGTTGCTGCAAATGCCATTATTTTGTTCCTTTTTAAGTATGAGTAGTATTCCATGGTGTATATATATACCACATTTTCTTTATCCACTCATTGACTGATGAGCAATTTTGACTGGTTCCATGTTTTTGCAATTGCACATTGTGCTGCTATAAACATGGGTATGCAAGTATCTTTTTAGTATAATTACTTCTTTTTTTCTAGACAGATACCCAGGATTGGGATTTCTGGATCAAATGATAGATCTAATTTTAGTTCTTTAAAGAATCTCCACACTGACTTTCATAGTGGTTGTACCATTACATTCCCACCAACAGTGTTTTCTTTTTACCATATCCATGTCGTCTATTATTTTTTAATTTTTAATTTTTTGATTATGGTCATTCTTGCAAGAGCAAGTTGGTATCACATCGTGGTTTTGATTTGCATTTCCCTGATCATTAGTGATGTTGAGCATTTTTCCATATGCTTGTTGGCCATTTTTATGTCTTCTTTTGAGAATTTGTCTATGATGTCCTTAGCCCACATTTTGATGGGATTGTTTTATTCTTGCTGATCTGTTTGAATTACTTGTAGATTCTAGATGTTAGTCATTTGTTGGAAGTATAGATTGTGAAGATTTTCTCCCACTCTGTGGGCTGTCTATTAAGTCTGCTTATTATTTCTGTTGCTGTGCAGAAGCTTTTTGGTTTAATTAAGACCAATATATTTGTCTTTGTTTCTGTTGCATTTGCTTTTGGGTTCTTGGGCATGTAGTATTTGCCTAAGCCAATGTCTAGAAGGGTTTTTCCAATGTTATTGTCTAGAATTTTTATGGTTTCAGGTCTTAGATCCATTTTGAGGTGATTTTTGTATTAGGTGAGAGACGAGGATCCAGTTTCATTCTTCTCCATGTGGCTTCCCAGTTATCCCATTTGTTCAATAGGGTGCCCTTTCTCCATTTTCATGTTTTTGTTTGCTTTTTCAAAGATCAGTTGGCTGTATTTGACTTTATTTTGGGGTCCTCTATTCTGTTCCATAGGTCTGTGTACCTATTTTTATACCGGTACCATGCTGTTTTGGTGACTATGGCCTTGTAGTATAGTTTGAAATTGGGTAATGTAATGCCTCCAGATTTACTCAGTCTTGCTTTGGCTCTGCAGGCTCTTTTTGGGTTCCATGTGAATTTTAGGATTGTTTTTCTAGTTCTATGAAGAATGATGGTGCTATTTTGATGGGAATTGCATTCAATTTGTAGGTTGCTTTTGGCAGTATGGTCGTTTTCACAGTATTGATTTTACCCGTCCATGAGCATGAGATGTGTTTCCATTTGTTTGTGTCATCCATGATTTCTTTCAGCTGTGTTTTGTAATTTTCCTTGTAGAGATCTTTCACATATTTGGTTAGGTATATTCTGAAGTATTTTATTTTTTTGCGGCTATTGTAAAGGTGGGCGAGTCTTGATTTGATTCTCAGCTTTGTCGCTGTTGGTGTGTAGCAGAGCTACTAATCTGTGTACATTAATTTTGTATCCTGAAACTGACTGAATTCATTTACCAGCTCTAGGAGCTTCTTGGATGAATCTTTAGGGTTTTCTAGGTAAATGATCATACCATCAACAAAGAGAGACAGGTTGGCATCCTCTTTACAATTTGGATGGCCTTGATTTCTTTCTCTTGTCTGACTGCTTTGGCTAGGATTTCCAGTACTTTGTTGAACAGAAGTGATCAAAGTGAGAATCCTTGTCTGATTTTTGTTCTCAGGGGGAATGCTTTCAACTTTTCCCCATTCAGTATAATGTTGGCTGTGGGTTTGTCATAGATGTCTTGTATTACCTTAAGCTATGTTCCTTCTATGCCAATGTTTCTGAGGGTTTTAACTATAAAGAGATGCTGGATTTTATCAAATGCTTTTTCTGCATTTATTGAGGTGATCATCTGGTTTCTGTTTTTAATTCTGATATGTAGTGAATCACATTTATTGACTTGCAGATGTTACATCATCCTTGCATCCCTGGTATGAAACCCATTTGATCACGGTGCATTATCTTTTTGATATGCTGTTGGACTTGGCTAGCTAGTATTTTGTTGAGGATTTTTGCATCTGTGTTCATCAGGGATGTTGTTCAAGACGGAGTCTTGCTCTGTAGCCCAGGCTGATGTGCAATGGCTTAATCTTGGCTCACTGCAACCTTTGCTTCCTGGGTTCCCTGGGTTCAAGTAGTTCTCCTGCTTCAGCCTCCCAAGTAGCTGGCTGCCCACCACCTCATCCAGCCAATTTTTGTGTTTTTAGTCGAGCCAGGGTCTAATCATGTTGGCTAGACTGGTCTCGAGCTCCCGACCTAGGTGATCTGCCTGCCTTGGCCTCCGAAAGTGTTAGGATTACAGGCACGAGCCACTGAGCGTGGCTGGCTTTGCTTATTTTTTTAAATTCTTTTTTTTTTTTTTTTTGTCTTTGATGAATTGGGTTAAATTAGAAAGTCTTGTTTTCAAGCTCTGAAGTTATTTCTTCTGCTTGTTCAATTCTTTTGCTGAGACTTTCCAGTGCAATTTGCATTTCTCTAAGTGTGTCCTTCATTTCTAGAAGTTGTAAGTGTTTTTTATTTATGCTATTTCACTGAAGATTTTTCCTTTTATATCCTGTATCATGTTTTTGATTTCTTTAAGTTGGACTTTATCTTTCTTTGGTATCTCCTTGATTAGCTTAATAATTAACCTTCTGAATTCTTTTCTGGCAATTTAGAGGTTTCATCTTGGTTTGGATGCATTGCTGGTAAGCTGGTGTGATCTTTCCGGGATGTTAAAGAGCCTTGTTTTGTCATATTACCAGGGTTGTTTTTCTGGTTCCTTCTCCTTGGGTAGACTATGTGAGAGGGAGGATCTGGGATTCAAGGGCTGCTGTTCAGATTATGTTGCCCCACTGGGTGCTTCAGTTACGTGGTTTTCTCCCCCTTCCCCTAGGGATAGGGCTTCCTGAGAGCCAAACTGCAGTGATTATTTTTACTTTTCTGCGTCTAGCCACCCAGAAGAGCTACCAGGCTCTGGGCTGGTGCTAGGGAATATCTGCAAAGAGTCTTCAGGTCTTTCAGCTGTGGATACCAGCACCTGCTCCGGCAGAGGTAGCAGGGAAGTGAAGTGGACTCTGAGGGCCTTTGGTTGTATTTTTGTTTAGAGTGTTGGTTTTGTGTTGGTTGGCCTCCAGCCAGGATGTGGTGTTTTCAGGAGCGCATCAGCTGCGGTTGAATAGGGTGGACGCAAAGTTGTCCTAGGATTGCCCGGTTAAGTATTCCTAATTTTCTTTCTTTCTTTAATTTTTCTCTGCAATATTTTATAGTTTTTAATATACAGGTCTTCACATATTTTTTCAGACTTATTCCTGAGTATTTTATGCTATTGTTTTTATGGTATTTTTATGCTATTGTTAATGATACTGTTTTTAATTCTAATGTTTATTCATTGCTAGTATATAGAAATACAATTGAAATTTGTGTATTGATCTTAGATCCTACAGTCTTGCTGAACTTAGTCAACTTTTGTGTGGATTTCCTATGAAGATGGGCATGCTATCTGTGAATAAAGGCAATTTTACTTCTTCTTTTCCAACCTGGATTTATTTTTCTTGCCTGATGACATCAGCTAGAATGTCTTGTACACTGTTGAAAAGAGATGGTGAGAGCCAACACCCTTGCCTTGTTCCTGATTTTAGGAGAAAAGCATTTCAGTCTTTCACCATTAAGTCTGATGTTATCTGTAGGTTTTTTTCATAGATGTCCTGTATCAGGTTGAGGAAGTTCTCTTCTGTTGATAGTTAGCTGAGAGGCTTTTTAAATTTTTATCAGGAATGGCTGTTGGATGTTATCAAAGGCTCTTTTTTAATGTCTTCTGACATGACCATATGATTTTTCCTTTATGCTCTGTTAATATTGAGAATTGCAGTGATTGACTTTATAATATCACAGAAACATCTTCTTTGTGATCACTCAAGCTCAGTGTAATTCTGATACCAGCAACCAAGGATTTTGGATAAATACAATCTACTTACTGAGATCTGGTCACAGTTTCTCTGCCCAGCTTTGTAATTCAAAGCTTAATTGATTTTGGAAGAAAGTTCTAGGCGACATACGTGAGAAAGGGAGAAACCCATAAACTGCTGGTGATTTGGAAAATATTTATTACTGAGTACTTGCTATGTGTCAAGTAGTGGCTCAGGTGCTGTGTGTTAAAGTACATACGCCTGAGATGTGGTGCCCAGACACGGACTGTTACAAAGAAATCCCGGGGTTATTTAAAAAAACAAAGGCCTTGCTTATCCCTTCCCTCTCTAGACAGCAGGGCACACTTTTACATCTGGACTTTTGTGGCTGTTATTATTGTTTTTAATCAAACCTACATAAACCTGGTGAATCGAAGTTACTCCAGAGACGAATGACAGCCAATGAATGCAGAGACAGATGGGTTTCACGCTTTCTTTATCTCTGGCCACTTGACAGTTCATGGAGTCTTCAGAAATTTCTAATTTTATCGGATTGCTTTCTTTATTTAGTTATTTATTCATGAACCATAACCAAGTGCATATAATGTGCCAGGACTCTCCTAGGCCCTTGTCTCTGTTTCCAAGAAATCTTTGAATTACTGCACTATGAGTTCAAGCACAAGTGGGAATTAGTCCAGATCAACTCTTCATTTTACAGATGAGAAAACTGAGGATCTGAGAAGAGAAAAACATTGCCCTGTTCTCTATGGTCAGAGAATCACTACAACCACCACGTGGTCCATGCACAGGTAAGTTGGACTTCCCTTTTTCTTCCCATTTCCCCCTTTAATGATAGAGGGTGTGGCTCTGGTGTCCCAGGGTTTGAATCAAATCCCAGCTCCCCTACTGACCATCTGTGCAACCTTGATGAACACAATGCTTATTTCTGGCACTATTGCCCTTCATATAGAATATGGTTAATAATAACACCTACGTCAAAGCGTTACGGTGAGGCCATTGCTTCTTGCCTACTTGCTCCTGTGTCTGGCTTTCCGACGCATACGTTGATGGTCACCATGTCCCACAGAGGAAGAAGTAGGAAGCATGCTCACTCATTAAATCCTTGTGACCCAGTGGGAAATTTTGTATCTTTGTTGACATTACATTTTTATCTATAAGGTGAGATTCTTCACGAGACATTTATGAGACGAAGTCAATGTTTTAACACTTTATAACTCTCAAGGAAATAATTTATTGAGTCACCTTGGGCAAGTCATTAGCATTTCTCAGCTCACTTTTTCCCTCTATTAGTGAGAGAGAATAATTTTTTCCTGACAGAATTACTGTAAGAATTAAACACTGATTTGTGTATGTTATATTATACTAATGCCATCCTAGTTGTAAAAACAAAGATAATATGTATATTAAAGGAAGAACCATTCTGGAATTTAAAAAATATTTATTAATTTTTTAAAGTAATACATTCAATGGTTGAAGAACATGATGCAAAAGTTTCTAAAGTGTGAAATAATGACACCTTGCCCAAATCTCTCTACCCCAGACTCACTGCTGAAAGTAATCCTTTTAACTATTTCTAGTTTGTCTGATCATTTTTTTCATGCCATTAAAAAATTATTCTTAACATTTTTTATGTGTCAAAATTAGATACGGCAAGTGATATATTGCAATGATGGATAAGGATTTACCTCATTTTTTATCACGTTACCATCTCAATATAAGAAACTTTTATTTCTTTTATTAATTACCTTTGTAAATTCAAAATATACCTGCATATCTTTACTTCTTGTTTTTTTCAACTATAGGCAATATCTTTCTCTGCACTTCGGAAGATGACGGTACTTGCCCCTTATGCGTTTCTTCATTTCTTTTCAACTTCCATCTCTTCTCCTTTGTTATCTACTCTTTTACTTTGACATTGTTATGGATGACAACTTTTACAATTGATTCTGCAGCCAGAATGATACATTCTGCTATTTCTTTATCGTTGATTCTAAAAGTTAAAAATCACGCAGTGTTCACATTATGATTTTGATATAAATATTATACCAATGTTTTCTGCAGCTAAGCATGTATTATGATTATATTTCCCCTTCTTGTGTGATATTTTGGCTCTTTTTCTCTTTCCCTCTGTCTTTTGTGTGTGTGTACTTCTGTTTAGCTTCTGGACACGGGTACTTCCATATCTTCTCTGATGGTGCCAACAGCCCAATATAAGCACCACATTCATTGTTTCTTAGGGAAGCTAAACAGTCCCATTCCTCGACCTAGACCATGGATGGGTAGAGAGGCCAAACACAGGGATCAAGCAGCCATCTTTTTGCTCTTGCAGATGTACTTAGCCTGCTCAGCCTACAGGTTGCTTTTGGGCCCTCCAAATTTTTTTATGGCCACTTTCTCACCTCCATCAGATAAATGCTTTCATGTAAATCTTTAATGTGCCTTAGAATTAATTTTAGTTTGTGTTATGACTCTTTAGTTGTTAGCTATTGCTGCATAGCAAACTACCCCAAAACTTAGTGACTCAAAACCCTAATAATAATTTATTTTCTCTTGGTTTTTTAACAGTCTGGAATTCAGCCAGGGTGGACACAGTGGGAAAGGCTTGTCTTTACTCATTATTAGCACTACTCATGGTGTTTGGGGCAGATTCTAAGGCTGGGAGCTGAGATAATTGGAAGGCCTGACAGAGGCCAGAGGATCTGCTTCCAAAATGACTCGCTCACTTGACAAGGTAGGTTGTGGGAAATTGGTCTTCTTTCCATGAGGTGCCTCTCCACACATGGGCTTCTCTGCAGGGCTGCTTGGGTGTCCTCATGACATGGCTGCTGATTCCCGAAAGAGCGATCCAAGTGATCCAAGAGCAACATTCAGGAATAAGTCCTATCCTTTTAATGATCTAGCCTCAGAACACACCAAGCGTCACTCCCATTACACCCTATTCATTAGAAGCAAGTTAGTAATTCCAGCACACTTTCTAGGCAGAGGGATTAGGGACCACCTGTTGAAGGGAAGAGGGTCATCGTTAGAGGATATATTTTTGAGCCACCACAGAATCTAAGTTAGGTTTGTACAAGTACATAAACAGCTGTCCAAGACCACAGACTGAATACTCTGTCATTACTCTACCAATTTGAGCCATCACTATTCACATTTACTAAGAATGTGTGTTATTACCACTGACCTTCCAGGGGAACAAGATGTGAAAGTAGAAGATGGTGCTATTGATGAGCCGGACCCTGGACAGGCCCAGGCTACTGTGTGCTTGTGTCTTAGTATTTTACAAAAAGTTTAAAAAGTAAAAACTAAATAAACAATTTAAAAATAGGAAGAAAGCTTGTAGAATAAGGAGATGAAGAAAGAAGATATTTTCGTCCAGCTGCACAATGTGCTTGTGTATTTAAGCTGTTATTATAAGAGTCAAAAATATCAAAAATTTATTAGGTAGAAAAGTTACACTTAGGTTAATTTATTACTGAAAGAAAGAAAATTAAAAAAAAAAATCTAGTGCAGGCTTAGTGCACAGAGTTTTTTAAGTCTATGGTGGTGTACAGAAATGTCCTAGGCCTTCATATTTACTCACCACTCATTTACTGACTCACCCAGAGCAACTTCCAGTCTCCTAAGCTCCATGCTTATGATAAGTGCCCTAGACAGGTATACCATTTTTAATCTTTCATACCATACTTTCACTGTGTCTTTTTTATGTTAGCTATGTTTAGAGACACAAATACTTACCATTGTGTTACAGTTGCCTATAGTATTCAGCACAGCACCACACCGCACAGGTTTGTAGTCTAGAAGCACACCCTGTAGCCTGGGTGTGTAGTAGGCTATGCCATCTAGGTTTGTCTAAGTACACTCTATATTGTTTGCACGATGACGAAATTGCCTAATGATGCATTGCTCAGGACATATCCTCATTGTTAAGCAACAGAGGACTGTGCATGAGAGTTTGTTTTGTTCTTCAGTCTGTCCTTGCAGTAATTATAGCTTAGTCTATCAGACAAGCTGCTTTTCTTGAGCAAAGAAAGAACTAGGAAAGAAAGAAGGCTTTGGAACCCTGAGGGGCAATGCTGAAAGAGGAGAAATATCCCAAGGAAGGGAAAGGTGTGTTGCAGAACAATGGAAACTGTAGCTTCTTACAGTTGTTCTCAGGAAGGGGAGGGGGTGGAATGCAGCTCTGTGGTGCCTGGCTCTAAGGGCCCTCATCCTGCTGATTGAGGCGTATGGGGACTGTCAGTGCTGTCTCCCTGCAGAAGATGCCTTTTCAAGCATGGGGACATTGGAAGGCCCTGGGCACTCAGCTCTGAGGCTGGCTGAGATCTCAGTAGCACCGCCTTGTGGAGGGGAGAGGCAAGCTGCTGGGGGGAAAGGAGGGCACAGAAGCACTCCTGATGGGACCAGTAATAGCTAGACTGAAAAGCCTGTGTTTAAAGGAGAGTCACTTGGACTTCTTCTGCAATGTCCCCCAGAAGGGCCTGTCTGAGTCAGCACGCATGAAGGGCTGCGGGGATTTCTGGACAGTGACCATTCCAGAGTGCGGCAGGAAGGCTAAGGAGACTGGGGTGCCCATTCATGGTGAAGCCGATGCTGCCAGTGCCCTAGAGCCCAGGAGGAAGCACACAGGCCCCACAGAGAGTGGTTGGCAAGATTCACTCGGGGATTAGGATGCTGGCCAAATCGCTGAATTTGAGGCTGGAATCCAAGCTCAACAGGAAAGGGGTGAAATACAAATTAGAAAAACAGGGCTTTGGAGCAGGGAGGGAGCCGGTGCCTGCATTTCCCACCAATGCTGGTTTAGGAAGCACTGACTCATGCTGGCCACCTGATGCTGGAGGGGATGTGGCATCTCATTGGCTGCCAGGGAGCGGGATTGGCTACTCCAGGAACCAATGAAGTGAGTCTCAGAGGAGGTTGTCGTGGTGGAATCTCCCACTTACCCTTGTTCCTCTCACCTTTACCCTTGGATGCCTCTGGGCAAAGGACTTCTTCTGCCTATAAACAGAGTTTACACGTGGGGCTTGGAACCCGGGCACACCAATCCCCAGCTAACAAAATCCCCGAATTGGGGGATTTGAGAGGGTCAAGCTTGGCCCAAGAACCCACAGTCTTCCTTGGACTGCCAGTGCTGTCAAAGCACTGCACTGTGGCTCTGGGCAGAGCCCATGCTGTCTTAGGGCTGAGTGGTTTCAATGTCGACAACAATATCTATCACAGTGACAGCGACCTTCATGCCAACAGGACTGCTCTGTGTGAAGCACTCAAGAAAGCCCCTACAACCAACTTGCCATGGGTCAGTTCCTGAAAACAGGGTCAGAAAAAGTCACTGTTTCAGAATCGGGCTGTTCGCAGAAAGCTGGAAAGGTTAGGAGCTTTGTCTATTTCAAGGGCAACAAATTGCTTTGACCCTGAGGACCCTGAAGGCAAGATGTTCAGCTCTCAAGACAACAGGGATCAGATTCAGAAGGACACTGCCTCTATAAGGCTCTTGTTTGTCCTGTTTTAATTCCCTAAAAGGCTCTTGTTTGTCTTGTTTTTAATTACCACCCTCCGCCCCCAGACCTCAGTGGTCCATCTGTGAAACAGGATTCAGCCCTGCCTGTCCACAAAATTAAGACAAGGCATCTTGTGTGTGTTAAGTTGAAACAAGATCTTAGCAAAAGAGTAATGATTTCTTTTTTAAAACATTTTTTACTGTAGTAAAATGTATATAACATAAAATTACCATTTCAATCGTGTAAGTTCAGTGGCATTAAGTACATTCACATTGTCATGCGGCTGCCAGAGGTGTTTGAACCAGAGAACCAGAGTGACTCCATCTTGAATGGAGGTTGGGCAAAATGAGGCTGAGACCTGCTGGGCTGCATTCCCAGGAGGCTGGGCATTCTTAGTCACAGGATGAGATAGGAGGTTGGCTCATTGGCTGCTAGGGAGGTAGATTGGTTACCCCAGGGACCAGAGTTCAAGTCTCAGAGGAGGTTTCACCAGATACAGGTCACGAAGCCCCTGCTGATAAAACATGATGCAGTAAAGAAGCTGCCGAAACCTACCAAAACCAACATGGTGACAAAAGCAACCTCCACGGGTCCTCACTGTTCATTATACGCTAATTATAATGCATTAGCATGCCAAAAGACACTCCCACTAGTGCCATGACACCTTACAAATGCCATGACAATGTCTGGAAGTCACTCAATATGATCTAAAAAGGGAAGGAACCCTCAGTTCCAGGAACTCCCCATCCTTTCCCGAAAACTCATGAATAATACACTCTTTGCTTATCACATAACCAAGAAATAACCATAAGTATACTTAATCAAGCAGTCCATGCTGCTGCTCTGCCTATGGAGTAGCCACCCTTCTATTCCTTTACTTTTCTTAATAAACTTGCTTTCATTTTATTCTGTGGGCTCACTCTTGAATTTCTTCCTTCATGAAGCCAAGAACCCATGTGGCCTCCCGGGCTGAACCCCAGTTTCAGGGTCGTCCTATTGACACAGTCATCACCACCATCTATTTCCAGAACTTTTCATCATCCCTGAAACACTCTGGACTAATTAAACCTTAACTTCCTCTTCACCCTTCCCCTCAACCCTTGGCAACCATCATCCTCCTTTCTATCTCCATAAATTGTCCACCTCACGTAAGTGGAATCTTACAATATTTGTCCCTTGTGACTGCTTTTTTCACCTAATGTTTTACGGTTTATCTATGTTGTGGCATGTGTCAGTGAAAAGCCATAGGGGAGGGTGCTGAGCACAGAGGCAGGGGTGTTTTCGGAGTGATGGAGGCTGGATTGCAAGCTGGGTAGCGGGGCCAGTGAAGAGAGGCTGGTGGGTTGGGAGATGCAGTCTGAGAGGCGTTCTGAGGTAGGAGCATTTGGACAAGCGTGCTGGGAGGACAGGAAGCCGTGCTCAAAGGTGGATGTTCAAGTTTTGGAAGGTGGAACAGCTAAGGGTGATGACAAGGTCTAGGGTGTGACTTTTGAGAGTGGACAGTTGGGGCAGCATAGTACAGAAGGTCACTGAAGGAGGAAATGGAGGAGCCCAGACCCCACGGTGGGAATGGGAGTTGTCTATATGTGTATGTGTTAGAGGTCAAGTTTGGCTGCATGTAACAGACAACCCAAATAGCAATAGCTCAAATGAGACAAGAGTATAATTTCTTCTGCAGACAGCTCAGACTGGCATGGTGACTCCAAGATGTCATCAGCAACTCAGAGTTCATTGATCTTTTTGCTTCCCAGGGGTATGACACTCTTTCTTCCTCATGCTTACCAGATGGCTGCTGAATTCCAGCAATCACATGCAAATTCTAGTAAGGAGCAAAGAGGAAGAGACACGGTGAAAAGGAGGTGTACAGCAGCAGAAGGATGCTCCTCAAATGAACTCTCCTAGAACTCTAGCTAGTAGCTTCTTCTATTGCAGTGGCCAGAACTGTAACAAGTGACCATCGTTAGGGGAAAAAAGAGGCTGAGAAATGTAGAATTTTGTTGCCAGCTTACATTTTCAAAGCAGTTCCTTTCATAAGTACAGAATGCTCAGAGAAGAGGCAGAAGATCTAGGCCATGGGGGCAGCAGCTCCTAAGGGCACAGTGGGAAGGTCTCAAGACTGAGGAGTGTTGGGATCCACTCAGTGTGGTTGGCAAAATATTAAGGGAAATACTAGGGAGAGTTGTAAGATTATAGTCTCAAACCTTCTGGAAGGCCGAAGGGTTTTAATGGGACAGGATGAAGGCAGCCTGTTATCTTAGAGCATTAGGTCACAGGGTGAAGATCTGGGAAAATAGAAGCTTCTGCAGTTAAGTCTGTTTACCCCATGTTCCTTTGTCTCTACTTTAACTACTTGTTTACTGATGCAAACTTTGTGTTAGATGATCCTTTCAGGGGGAAGTCAAAGGGGGATTACCTGTTAATGGTGTTTGTTCTGGGCCTGGGAATCAAAACCTTTTTATCCTCGGTAAAACCACTCTTTTAACCATGTTAATTATCCACAAGCATGTTAACTTAGAACCTCTGTCATTAATTCTATACTGAATACATGTGAGGAGGAACAGCTAGTGAGGGGCCGGTTAACTGCAGTCGCCCTCTGAGAGCAGCTGACGACCTCCCTAACCCACTTGCGCACTTTACTGTATGTGTGAGGGTGTTTTATTTATCCATTGTGGAGTCGGGGTTTGCAGGACACCCTGCAGGTGGTTATAGACATCTTGGAGGAGCGTCGGGACTTGGGTAGGGGAAGGCAGTGCATCGTATTGTGGAGGAAATGCTATGAAAGAGAAAGTTGAAGGCATGGACGCTTAACTTTTACTATGACTGGTGAACACAAGGATGAAGGGCAAAGGGGATTCAGATTCATGGTGGCCAGATTAAGATCTTTAGCGGCTCTGTCTCCCAGCCCCACATTCTCATTCCAGGTTCTGCTTTTTACTGAAGCTCAAAGTCTGCAACCTTCATTCTCTGACCACCTTACATTTTCTTAGGCTTCCTGCTAGCTTCTGCCAAAAGAGGCCCTGGCAGGAGATCAGATGGCAGGGGGCAGAGGTAAGGATTCCATGCAACAGGTGCTGGAAGTTGCTGGTGTGGCAATGAAAACTGGGCTCTAGACAAGGGGGCACTGCTTTGGTAGATCCAGAGTCAACCACGACAACTGTGACAGTGTCTTTAATAGTGCAGCAGTAGGCACAGGTCCCTGGTGCTGGAATCCAGTCCAGGCACAGGAGCAGCACATAGTCACCGAACACCATCTTGCCTTCATCACTTCTCAGTTCTTCCTTCTCCCTCTTACTCTCCCAGCTACCTGTGGAGATGTTTAACCTTTTTATCTGTAGCTATGTGTTTAGGAACTAAAGGAAAGGCAGCTTACTGCATGACTCAGCTTTCAGTTTAATTTTTTCTTTTGGCAGGGTGAATTGGAGTCCCAGGATTTTTGTTTTGTTTTGTTTTGTTTTTTTTTGGGACAGAGTTTCGCTCTTGTTGTCCAGGATGGAGTGCAGTGGTGTGATCTTGGCTCATTGCAAACTTCACCTTCTGGGTTCAAGTGATTCTCTTGCCTCAGTCTCCTGAGTAGATGGGATTACAGGCATGTACCACCATGCCTGGCTAATTTTTATCTTTTTAGTAGAGACAGGGTTTCACCATGTTGGCCAGGCTGGTCTTGAACTCTTGACCTTGTGATCTGCCTGCTTCAGCTTCCCAAAATGCTGTGATTACAGGCATGAGGCACTGTGCTCAGCCAGGGTCCCAGGTTTTTATTTTCCTTTAGTAGTATCTTTCCTCAACAATCAATTTCATATAAAAAGAACAATAAACCTTAACAAAATTTGGTGTGTATTTTACCAGACTTTTCTCTTTGATTTTATGTACATTTATCTGAATCCATACAGATTATGTCATGTGTGTATATTTATATACGTATTATCCTTTTGTGTGCATCATTCTGCAATCTGGTTTTTAAAAAAAATTGGTAACTGATCTTGGAGATCTGTCCATGTTTTTATATCTATGAGATTTTTGTATTTATTTTAATTAATGGTGTTCAAGTAGCCATTTATGTAATGATGAACATTCAGGTTTTTGCAATTTTTTGCTCTTAATAAGTTGCCGTGGTGAACAAACATTCTTGTACATGTGCCAGAGTTTCTCTGAAGTAATTAACCAGCGTGGAATTACAGAGTTGTAGAATGTGCTTGTTTTCAGTTTTACTAAAACTAAATCTTTAGTTTTACAATTTGCCCAGTTGTTCCTCAAAGTGGCCATGCCAATTTATACTCCCACTCACGGGCAGGAGAGTGTCCTAATTCTTGATTTTTCTAAGCTCTTTAATTTTGGTTAGTTGGGAAATAAAATAGTATCTTGCTGTTTTAGTTTTCATGTCCCTATGGACATGAAACTGATAGGCTGGTGATCTGATAGGTTGGTGATCTGATAGATCATCTGATAGATTGGTGATCACTACTTCAGGCTGACTTGGCCTTGTGAGGTGGTGTTGCCCATATTCCATGGTTTCTAGTGGCAGGCCTTGGAGATAGCTCTTTTTGACAAAAAGATTCACTAAGAAGCTTACTGTGATATCTTCCTAAAAATTAAAGTAATATTTTTTGAGTAGATAGTAGGTATAGGTGTATATATTTAGGAAATTTATGTACATGAAAAATTTTAATATGGCCATACAATGCATAATAATCTTGTCAGGGTAAATGGAGTATTCATCACCGCAATCACCAGCATTTCTTGTGCTGCCAGAAAATGCTGCTGAGCTGTCAGTTGTCGGAAGCTGTTGGCCTGGACAAGGGCAAGGGGAAAAAACAAATCCCCAGGCTTGCCCAAGAGCAGGAGCTGCGCAGATGCCCCAGAATTGCAGGTGCCAAGCAATGAGTGGCAAGCCTTTGTGGAGGGCCACCATTTGCCCTTGGGGTTCATTATATTTTGGATAAGCTGAACAGTGTTCTAGATTCCTTCAGATGCTATGTAATCCTGTGATTAATTTAGATTCTGAGGCTTCAATCAGCATCCAGTGGGGAACGATTTCTGCTTTGAAAAAACGGAAAAGAGCAGGACAGGGAAGGGAGGGGAAACCTGAGATCAGTTACGGTTACACTTCAGCTAACTGTTTCATTTTGTTTTCTACAAGATGCTACTCAGCAAGCTAAAGGAGTCACTTTGCCTGCAGGTCTGTTTTGTTCTGGCAGGAAAGGATCAACTCATTCTGTTTCTGGGAGACTCACATTCAAGTCCAGGCTTTGGGACTTTGTGCCCTGCTTTCCTAACCTCTAATACTGAGTCCTGCCTCCCTCGGGGCGGGGGAATCCTGCTGTTAGTGAGAAACAGCAAGTCAGACATCAGGACCACAAATTTTAGCCTTCGCTGCAACAGGAACTCTCTGGGTACCTTAAGCGTTTTTTCCTTAAGCTCTCTCTCCCTCAGTTTTTCAGTCTGTAAGCGGGTGTGAGCATGCCTGCTGCACTGGCTCCTGTGGAATTGAAGACCACAGCAGGTGTGAGGGGTTTGAATGAACGCCACGAATACAGCCATCAGGTGCAAGCTCAGGTGTGCAGGAAAGTGGACTGGGAGTCTTTCCAGCCACAAGCAGCTAAAACCTGACCTTAGAAGTAAATGGCATATGCATTTTGGGATGAAACCGCTTGGCCGGGGCGATTTCCGGCCTGTCTTCCCGGGAAACTGGGCAGCAGGCTGAGAGAGGATTTTCAAAATGAGGACAAGCTCTGAAGACCAGCCCCGCAGCCTCCGGCTCTTCCAGGGTCGCACGGCTCCGGTCGGCTCCCGCGCGCCACCTGGTGCCGCGTCCCCACCGCTGCCCAGAAACCACGTGTAAGAAAGTGCTTACAACCTAACTACGCACTGCGGTTTCCACCCATCCTGACCAGTAGGGAAGGAGGAGGCGGGGCGGAGGAAAGCGAGGGCCCAATCACCTCCCGCCTTTCGAGGGAAAGGCGGGGCTTGAGGTTTACCACGTTGGGTTTGTCCGCAGCGCTAATTACTTTTTCCAAGGGCTGGAGGGTTTCACTCCGGCTGGCGCCGCCGCCTCGCGCGCTCCTCCTCCGCCGCCACCGCCCGGGGGGCTGCCGGTCCCGGGTACCATGTGTGACGGCGTCCTGCTGCCTCCGCTCGTCCTGCCGGTGCTGCTGCTGCTGGTTTGGGGACTGGACCCGGGCACAGGTAGCGCCCGTCCCACCGCCCCCTTCGCCCCCGCGTCCGGCGGCTGCCTTCCCCTCTGCGCTCTCGCGGCGTCCTGGCGGCCCCAGGGCGGCGGCGGGACAGCTGACGGCGCCCGGGAGGAGGAGGCGCGGGTCGCGGCCGCAGGACCGGACTCGGGTGGTTCCGTGGTAGGCGCGCCGCCGCCGCCGGGTCTCCGCTGGCCGAGGCGCGGCGCCGTCCCGGGAGGTGCTCGGGCGGCTGCGCCGGGGACCCTCCCCGGGTGGCGCGGGCCTGCGCGGAGGTGCCGGGCGAGGGAAGGGAAGGCAGCGCCCGCTCCGGGTCGCGCTGTCCCGGCGCTGGCGCGGCGGGAGGCCGGCGGGAGGGCCGGCGGGAGGGCGGGCCCCGCGGCGCTGACGCGTCTCCTCTCTCCCCGCAGCTGTCGGCGACGCGGCGGCCGACGTGGAGGTGGTGCTCCCGCGGCGGGTGCGCCCCGACGACGTGCACCTGCCGCCGCTGCCCGCAGCCCCCGGGCCCCGACGGCGGCGGCGCCCCCGCACGCCCCCCGCCGCCCCGCGCGCCCGTCCCGGAGAGCGCGCCCTGCTGCTGCACCTGCCGGCCTTCGGGCGCGACCTGTACCTGCAGCTGCGCCGCGACCTGCGCTTCCTGTCCCGAGGCTTCGAGGTGGAGGAGGCGGGCGCTGCCGGGCGCCGCGGTCGCCCGGCGGAGCTGTGCTTCTACTCGGGCATTGTGCTCGGCCACCCTGGCTCCCTCGTCTCGCTCAGCGCCTGCGGCGCCGCCGGCGGCCTGGTACTGCCCGCGTCCCCACCGCGTCGGCCCGTCGGGTCTGTTGCGGTGCAGGGTGGTCGCCGTGGAGGGTGGAGGTGGGGCGCCTCTGCGGGAACCGTAGAGAACCAGCCTCCAGGGGAGCCGTAGAGAACCCCCTGCCTTTCCACCTCTCCCCATCCCCCACCCCTACCTTCAGGACCCTCTATAGGCAAAGGGGGTGGAGGGGGTAGCCTCCGAGTCCAGCGCCTTTGTAGCCCGTGGAACCCGCGTGAAGCTGGGGCTGCGTGGAGTCTACGCCGCCCGCCCAAGGGAGCGCGGATCTAGCAGGGATGAAACTGTCAGGGCCCTGAACACGGGCGCCTTGGCTCCAGTGCGGAGACAACTCGGTATCTGCACCGCTGTGTAAGCGTGTGTGTCACGGGAGTACCTACGTACATATAGATGTTCTGTTCTTGGACGTGGAGGTGGGGGAGTGGGCATTCACCTCCCTCCCTATTGAGTGTTCTTTCTGTACCTGGAACAGGAAGTTGGGAGAAGTGCCCACACAGGCCACGGCTAACCCCACTCTTACTGAAATGTTAAGAAACAGGAGACGAAGGACTTTTGTCCTTGTATACTATTAGAAAGCATTTGTCTGGTGCTCGCCCCCAACCAGGCCTGAGGGATGCTTATATTGGTAATAAGCCCTATTCCTGCCCCCAGAAGCTCCCTCGTTGTGGCAGTAACTTCTCCGTGTCCCCAAGTCCCTGCCCTGTGGCATTTGAGGCACCTGTGACAGGTGCTCCTGGGGGCAAGGGAGTTCGTGTGTGCACTTGCCCTGCCTGTGCACACACTTGATAATGTGGCTGCACTGGTGCCCGTATGAGCACTCAGCTCCGTTCCCTGAAAGCGGCACACGTGGTCGGCAGATGGGCTGCCCCCAGCAAAGCTTGGTGTGGACGCAGAGCGTGAACAGCAGGGGTTTTTTCCTCTGTCTTCTGTCATGACTGGCCTCTGGGGAGGCGGTTTCTGATACTAGTTTGTGTCTGTCCTTCCCGGGCACAGGAAACTGCTGCCTCCACCTTTACTTGTGCCACTAGCTAGAATTCCTCAGCCCTTACCTGCAGGGTCTGTGGCAAGACCCCGAGAATTCAGGAAGCCAGAAGGCCTGGGGGTGCAAAGTCTTATGTAAGACCTCTCCTTTCTTCCCAGTGCTGCGGGTAACTCTGGGTGGTTTCCTAGATCAGCCTGGCTTTCCTTTCAGGAATGTTCTGAGTTCTGATTAGGGTATGATCTGGTTTTGCTCAGCTGGGAAAAATAGGCAGCTTTGGTGAAACAAGGAAAGTGATATATAGATTTTTGAGGGGGCCTGGTAGGAGGGAATGTTGACCACGGGCTGGGAGGCTGGAGTGGGAGTGAGAAAGGCTCAGATCACTGTAGGGCTTGGGTCAAGGCTGTATCATGTTATGGGAGGGACTGGAAGGCCCACATCATTTTTCCTGTTTTTGCCAAAGTGTTTAAAGTCTAGGTCACATCATTGTACTGTACATGGAAACATCTGAATCCCATTTGCTGCGGTTTAGTGAGTTTCTGTAGAGGTCAGAGTTTATACTTCTTGGTGTAAAGTTTCCAGCAAGGAGCTATCTGTGAAGGAGCCGAGGGTGAAAATCTGGATAACATTGATTTAAAATCCTCGCAGAGTGAGGGCTGGGCCCTCATAGATGGCATCTCAGCCAGCTTCTCAGCAAGACTGTCCTTCCCTTCAGCACCATGTGAGGGTGCTGTGCTTTACATAAAAGAACCCTGCCAACAGGCTGAGTTCAGTGTGTGCCAGTGGCGGGTGTACCTCTAAGACTTCGGCTTTTAAATTCCTGCTTTAGCAGACACTTGTGTTCTCTAGTCCGCCTTGTTCATCCCGTTCGTGTGAGCTGGACGTTGGACACTTCCCGCTCGGTACATGTTGAAGGCAGGAGGGAAGAGACAATGGGTGACTTGGAGGTGGACCCCTTGGTTGCAAGGTGGTCCTGAAAGCGTAAAGAAAAGAAAGCAGCAGGAATCTGGGCTAACCACGTTTGCATCACAGATTAGCTTTGACTTGGGTTCTCAGTTCAGGCGGCTGGGGATGCTGTGTGTCTCTCGGCCGTGGTGAAGCTCTGTGAAGTGCAGATGTAGAGGGAGGTGTGTGTTATAAGGTGTGAGAAGGAGTGATGTCAAAGGAAATGATCTTTGGTGGCCATGGATGGGGGGGGCGTTTCAAGGTGTCCTTGTATCCAAAAACGAGGAGCAAGAGTCAGCAAACTTCTCTTACGGACCAGATAATATTTTAGCCTTTGTGGACCACATAGCCTTTTTCCCAACCGCTTAAAGCTGCCCTTTTAGTGTGAAAGCAGCTACAGCTACGGACGCGTACAAGCAAATGGCTGTGGCTGCATTCAACAAAACTTCATTCCCGATGTTGGATATCATGTCAATTGCTGGTAAGTCCTACTGTACCTAACATTTCCAAAAGGCCTCAGCAGAGAGTGTGGCCTGCCTGTGCTGGGGGCACACAGGCTCTGTTCCATGTTGTGTGGAATCTGTGCCGTTTGTCTCCAGAGATGTTTGCTCTCTGTTTAAAGGAGATACATTATTAGAATAAATCATTCCTTAGCTGTTTAGGGGCCATGGAGAGTAAAACACCTGTTCCTTTTTTGCTGCTTCTCCTTTTGACAGCAGGCAGAGGCATGGGCCTGTGGCATTCCTTTCATGATGTCTTATCTGGGCCAGCTGTGCTTTTTGGATCTTCAGAGACCATAGACTTAAATATGAATTGTCTTCTGTTTATGCTTCTTCATTGTATTTACATTTCCAAGAGTCTTTAGACAGAGCGTAGGTTTTTTGGAAGTGTTTCTGTGAGTGTATCATTTCAAAGCAATGAACTTTAGGCGTTTGAGGAAGGCCTTTCCACTCCTAATGAATTTGTTTGGATCAGCTGTCTCTGACCAGGACCGGATTATGGAAGGCTAGTGGAATTGGAATCAGGCTGAACTTCATAGGTAGACAGGAGAGCAGAGTGGGCACTTCAAGGACAGCATGAGCCTCAGGCCCGGAAAAGAATCTGTGGCTTGTTCAAAGTGAGTGGACTTGTTTTAGGAAGAACGAGTGAGAGGAGGGGAGGGCTGGAGGCCCCTGTTGTCAGGTGTGGTCTGCGGAGCGGCAGCCATCCTTCCTTGGATGATACTCACAAAGCTTGGGAAGGCCACCCTCTGGAATGTGTCCACTCCTTCTCGGCCAAGGCTGTGGCCTGCCAGGAGCACAGTGTGAGACAGTGGGACCGGACGGACCATCAAGGTGCCCTGGGCTGCAGATGACTAAGTCATAACTGGTTTCCAGCCTATCTTGAAGGACTGTGAGAGGGTCAGGGATCCTCCTATCATAATTTCTCTGTTGTCACAGCCACATGCTGTAGGACTGTTATTTGGAATCACTGGGGTCAACCTTGTGGCCCCGCCTACCCCGCCCTTACGTCCATGTGGGTAGCAGATCATTTGGGGCGCATGGGACATTCACAGTTGTGTATGGCTGTTCCTCCCAGTCCATTTGAGACTTTTAGAGAATGCTCACCTCTGTTTTATAGGGGAACTAGTGTAGTCCAGATAAGAATAGATGGGGCCGAGCTCAGCCAGCTGATGAGTAGGCAGCTTAGATTAGAAGCGTTGGGGACCCCGTTTTTAAGAAGGCAGCCTGCGTTTGCATGATTCCTGTGATGAAGAAGCAGGTTTGTGATATCACCACCTCTCTCTTTAGAAAAGAGTTATCAAGCCCTCTTTGATTGATTGATTTACGAAATCGCCCAGCTTTGTAAGGCAGCCTCACTCGATGGAGAACAGCTGAGTAGGAATTGGTCTTGACAAAAATTACGTGGCGTGGAGACCTTTGGAAGGGACTGCATTATAATACATCATTATATTGAGACAGATCTGAGGAAGGTCTGGTAGTCCTAAGTGGTGACTTGGTATTGTTCATTGATCCTGTGCAGCATAAATATATTTGGAGAATACAAAGCACATATTTAGAAGTTTGTAGAAAGAAACGATGGAGTAGATGCTAAGTGGCATTTTGGCAGGAGAAAAAGAAGGGCAAAGACAGTTTCCTGAAGTTTGGAGTTTGGGAAGTATTGGAGGGAAGAGCTCAGAAAGTTCTAAGGCGTCTGGCTGCCACCTCTGGAATGACATTCCTGTGGCCTCACGGTGGCTTGTCTTCGTTCCCCTTTGTCCTGTCCAGCCCTGCGTTCTCTCGGGTTCCTCCGGATTGCCCAGGGCTTCCTCCAGCCACAGCTCTCCAGGGCTGGGCTGACTCTTAGGGTGCCAGGCACTGACTGCTGCCGCATCAAGCTGCCCACGAGCATCGTCTAGGACACACACTAGATGTCCCCACTTTGAACTTTTGTTTAGTTGACAACATTAAGAAACGTGAAAAAGCAGCACAAGATGCTGCAGTGAACTGAAGCTGTCGCCTTTGACTGACTGCATTCTTGGAGCTTATTTCCTGAACTCTGAAGTTCTGTGGCGGCCTGATCCTGGGTGTGTGTGACAGGGGAAGACAGTTTTTGTGGCCAGTACATCTGAGGGGACCATGTGGAGTCATTGGTTAACTTTTCCCTGGGCATGTTTCTGTGGACAGGTCCACACATACGTGGTCACACTCTTGCTCCTTAGGAAATGAAACTGTATGGCCATTTGGGGCTGTATGTTGAGATAGCCACTTAACTCCTTTGAACCTCCCTGCCTACAGCCATGCAGGGAGAAGTAACGTGGGCTTGCAAGACTGTTGGTAGAATGGAAGGAGATAGTCTGAAATCATTTAGTGAGGGCCTGGCACATTAAGGCATTAAAAAGAGGCTCCTCCTCCTGCCCCGCAGGCTGTTCACAGACCTTTCCGGTTATCCATCAACTGCTCAGTCATGGTTCTTCCCTGAATGAGCAGATCATTATCACACACCTGCTGTGTGCAGGGTGCTCTGGTAGGTGCCCAACAAGGCTCAGAGAGAAAGACAGTGCAGGCCCTATCTGGGAAGGCAGTCCCAGCCTTATGGAGGGAGGTGCTCTGGAGCCTGGAATGGGGCGGGGCTTTGGGGAGGGAGGAGAGGCTAGGCCTCAGATGCCAGGAAGGAGGAGTGACGGAAAGGGCATGGAGGCCCCATTGTCCTGAGATAAGGGACCCATGAGTGGGTTGGTGGGGGTGGTGGTTTTAAGAGATGGGGGTAAAGGAACTGAACTGGCGGGCATGTGAATTACATGGGGCAGGGCTCTGGGTGCCCACCAAAGGCATTTGGACTTGAGCCCGGTTTTCAACCCTGAGCTGGCATTAGAGTCTCCTAGAGGGCCAGTTAAACATTGCTGGGCCCCACCCTGGAGTTTTTGATGTAGGAGGTCTGGGGTAGGCTGGGAGCTTGCATTTCTCACAAGTTCCCCAGGGGATGCTGATGCTGCTGTTCTGGGAGGGCCCTCTGGGGGTCACTGGCTGAGAGGCAGTGGAGGATGGGTAGCTGGGGAACCCTGGGGATAGCAGATGGGGAGGACTGAAGAGGAGCACTTACAGCAGGGAACTGACCAGGCTCAAGACTCAGACAGGGGCAAGCCTGGGACAGAAAGGAAGAGCACACAAGAGGAACTCTGAAGGGCAGGCTGGCAGTCCTTTGTGGCTGGCCGACACTCTGGTGATCTGAAAGGGGTGATGCTGAAGTGAGGGACTCCTCACTACCGATGGGAGGCTGGCTTTGGGAAGAAGACCAGGCATCTGTGCTCAGGGATTCCACGTTCACAGAGGCGACAGCAAGACTGCAGAAGGGGACCTCTGGGTGGTTCCTCAGAAGAGGTGCAGGTTGGGAAGCCCTGCATGCCTGTGTCGCGCGGGAGGCTCCTTCCACTGGAAGAGGTGCAGGCCCATGCAGAGTCAGAGGCAGGCAGGAGGATCTGCAGTCATAGGGTGGCTTTGCTTCTTGGAAGCAGGTTGGTCCCTACAGAAAGCAAACGCACTGCCCTGTTGGCCCCATCCTCTCAACCCATTTTGATCTCGAGAAGGAGACCCAAGACCCACTCCCATTAACTGAGGAGCTGCAGACCCCTGAAGGCAGGGCATTCCATTGCAGGTTTTGTGGAATCATGTGACTTTGCCCCCTCCCACAGAGGCAGGCTTTGGAGCATATGCAACAGTTTCTGTTACCTTAACTGCATTTTCTAAGCTATGCTGAGAGCTTGTGTTAATGTTAGGTGATAAAAACCTCTTTCACACGCTTTCCACACTGCAGTGAGAGCTAGTCCTTTTTGTTGGGGGTGTGGTGTGGAGCGAACAATACCTGATTTGTAACTCTGTCTTAACAGGACCCTTCAAAGCAAGTACCCACAACAGAGGTGAAAGGTAACCACTCACAACTGCTGAAATACCAAGTCATCACCTGATCCACTTTATTTGACCCACACTTTAGTATAGTATACCAAGTCCTGCAAAACTTCAGATTTCTCTTTTAAGAGCACCATTTCACTGGGGGCTTTATTATAGCCCTTAAAACCAAGGGGCCTCAGGGCTGTTCATTGTGTCTGCCATAGGCGTTTATTTCTAGATGGTCTCTTTGGAGGACGGTTGCAGGCCTCCTGTATCCAAGGCACAGGCTCAGTGCTGGTATTTCTTCCCCATCAGTGGAACAGAAGAGGCCTTGGACAGGCCTTTCCCTGCTTCTCCCTTGTCTGCAGGAGTCACAGATTCAAGAAGCCCTGCTCTGTTCTCGGGGCCACGGGGCAGTGGTGGGCTAGAAGCCGGGGCAGCAGGCATAGCTGCATAGTCAGAGGAAGGCCCAGGTTCCAAGGCCAAGGAGCTCTAGACACGGAATCCAGGCAGTAGGTGTCCTGTGTCTCCAGCACCTGGTTACAGGCTAGCATGGCACCTTTCAACCCTGGCTACACATTGAATTTTCCTGGTCACCTTTGAGAAAATAGTGGTGCCTGGCCTTACCACAGAGATTCTGATTCACTTGGCCTGGAGTAGGGGCTGAGGCATCAGGAGTTTTCAGAACTCCCTAAATAATATCGATACGTTGCTGGGGGTGAGAAGCCCTGAGCAAGGAGGCTGCAGGCAGTCCATGCAGGTAACTGCGTTTTCTGTCGCTTTTCTCTTTTCTTTTTGAGTAACTTACGTGGCAGACATTGGCAAAAACAGAAGGAATAATTCTGATCTTGCCTCTATGGAACAAACTGTTAGGTGGTGAAAATGTTTCACATGGGATAGTGGGCCGGAATGTAAGCTTGCAGGTGGCTGCAGGGAAGGGGGCTTTATTCAGGGAAGAGAGGAGGGCTGGGGGGTATTTTGGGGTGAGACTGTATGCAACGCACAGGTGGTACTTCTCAACAGGACATTTGACCACTGGTGACGTGCTGACAATCGCAGTGTCATAGATGCTTGAGGGAGTCTGGGTACAGTGAGACAGGCAGGGAGGAGGAGGCAGGGTCCTTCCTCATGGTGGTTCCCAGGGTGACGGCCCTGTGCAGCCCCTCCCTCCTGGGGCTAGTCCTGGCCACATCCCTGCTCGAGATGGGGCTGGAGAGGGCAAGTGGCTGCCAGGTCGAGTACCCACTAGTCCATTTATCCATCTTTCCCCAGCATTGCTGTTTTCGTCCCGAAGCTTATAGAAAGCAGCACATGGGGCCCCTGAGAAACTGGAAAGAAAAGCCTCCCCTAAGGTGATAGGGAGGCTTTGCGTGTATATATGAGTGTGTATGTGTAGGATTTCTCACCAAGGTGAGATCGCCCTGTCTTTAAAAACTTGAGTCACGTTAGAACTAACAGCTGACTGCTTTTTATGTGGGGGTTTGTGAATGCCGACACTAGACAGAACCAATAATAACTGGCTTTGAAAGTGCTACACCCCGGGGAGCTTTGACCCACAGCCAGGATGTTTCCAAATGAGGCCAGCTCCTCATTAGGGGGAACCTCATCCCCTGGGAAGCAAGGGGTCCTCCCACGTGGGGTTCCACTCACTGTGTCATCTGCTACCCACTCTGTCTTGACTTGGGAAGTTCTCACGTGGCTGCACTGAGGCTGCATCGTGCACAGCTGTGCTGGAGCTCTGCGCGTCCCACTGTGGCCACCCTCTTCCGTTTCTTCACTTTCCCCAAAGTTTCCCAGTGAACAAACTCAGGTTTTCACTTCAAAGGAGAGGGAGGAAAGCTGTGCTCTCCTGCAGGTCATGCGGTGCCACTTTGAGACAGTTTTATTTGGGCAGTAAAATCTTTGAGTTGTTCTTGGCAAAAGTTGTAATGAAATGGAAACCTTGAAATATGCTTAGAGCAGTTAAGTATGGCCTCACCGTGTGTCTTGGGGACTCAGGGTTGTAGGCCATCTAAATTATTAGTTGATCTGATTTACTTTCCAGGAATCTTGGTACCCGGGCGTCCTTTCAGAACATAGAGAGGGGCTATCTCATTTGGCTTAAGTGAGCTTTATACTTGACACCCGAGGAGTTAGTGCGGCATGTGGTGGTGGTGGGGGGTGCTTTGCAAGTGTGGTCATTGTATAATGTGGGAACTTCTTAGAAATGCACATTCTTGGGCTCCATCAGGACCTCCAGGTGATTTTGGTGCACGCTAGGGTTTGAGAACCAATGGTTTAGTGTGCTGTGGCTTTTTTTTTTTTTTTTTTGAGACAGAGTGTTACTCTGTTGCCCAGGCTGGAGTACAGTGGCATGTTCTCGGGGCACAGCAACCTCTGCTGCCTAGGTTCAAGCGATACTCTTGCCTCAGCCTCCCGAGCTGGGATTACAGGCACCTGCCTCTGCACCTTTCTAATTTTTCGTAGTTTTAGTAGAGACGGGGTTTCACCATTTTGGCCAGGCTGGTCTTGAACTCCTGACCTCGTGATCTACCCACTTTGACCTCCCAAAGTGCTGGGATTACAGGCGTGAGGCACCATGCCTGCCCTGTCATGGCTTTTAAAAAGTGATGGTGGAAGAGGGAGACAAAGGATGTCATGACCCGGTAAGACTCATCTGCCAGGTCTCCTGAATCTGTGCGTCCCAGGCAGTCCAGGATTGTTCCCAGGAGAACGCGATGTTGCCTGCATTGATCGGTGTACAAACCACGTCCTCCCCTGGCCCTGTCTGGGTTCGATTTCCTTGAGAAATTGACCATTTGACTCCACATAGGAAGGGAAACTAGCAGCAGGGGCCTGGGGAAGGAGGGCAGATTGTTTGGATGCTGTCTAAACAATGCTAATGTTACCATTAATACACCCAGGGATAAGATAAGTTTTTCTGTTAGGGATTTAAATGTCATTCCCAGCAGTTTGAGTGTTGCCTCCCAGGTGGACTTTTGCGGGGATGATTTTTAAAGTAATTTAAAAAATAATTTTAAAATTAAAAAGATTTGATAATAAAGTAATTTATCTTCTCTGAAAGCCAACGTGGAAAATGGATGCTGTTGCACCTGTATCTGTCCCCCACCCCCAACACAGCTGCTCTGTGTTTTTAAGTCACACAGAAGCTCACTCTTGGGCTTGGGTAAATCAGACCAATTAGCAAAGAAAAGAGCCCAGACCTGGGAAACGAAGTCCCAGCAAGGTGGCCTTGCCTGCCCTCCTGGGGGACCATGGGCGTGTGTGAATGAGGATGACCGACATCGCGTTTCCTTCTCTTTTCTGGGCAGGTCGGCCTCATTCAGCTTGGGCAGGAGCAGGTGCTAATCCAGCCCCTCAACAGCTCCCAGGCGCCCTTCAGCGGACAGGAACATCTGATCAGGCGCAGATGGTCCTCGACCCCCAGCCCTTCTGCCGAGGCCCAGGGGCCTGGGCAGCTCTGCACAGTTCTAACAGGTGAGTCTGGGCAGCAGCGTGCCTGGTTTAGAGCACATGCACAGCCCGTACTCTGTGTGTATCTCCCAGTGCACTGAAGCCATGTAAGCGAGAACTTACCTTCCCCTCTATTTTGAAAGCTGTTTTATTGCCCTGAGACCACTTCCTTTCCTTTCTCTGTGTCTTAGTGTCAACAGCCCTTTGGAAAAGTCATTGTTTTATTTCTGCAACGAACCCAGGTTCTCTTTCTTGCAGTACGTCAATTTTATATATCAAGAGCAAGTTGAGGTCCAAAAAATTTTGAGGGCTTATTGATCAAACGCCAGGTTTGTAGCTGAGTTTGGATAAGAATTCCTTCCTCCTCGTGCCCTGGCCAGGAGCTTACTCTTCCAATACAGCACTCCTGAGTTCCGGCTGTACCAATTAAAGCCACCTGGGGTGCCTCTGAAGCGGCGATTCTCGCACTGTGGCCCCTGGGCCAGCAGCATTGGCATCATCTGGGAACATGTTAGAAATGCACATTCTCAGGCCAGACCTGTGAATTGGAAACCCTGGGGTAGGGTCCAGTCATCTGTAGTTTCACCGGCCCTCCGGGAGATTTAGACGCATGCTCAAGTGTGAGGACCACTGCTTTTCAAAATGCCGTGCACGCTGGGCCTGTCCCCCCAGAGTCCTGATCTTTTTTAGTCTGGGTATGATTTGGGTGCCAGTGTTTTTAAAAGTGATTTTAGTACATAGTGTCGGGGGAGAACGTAGGGCTCTTATACTCTGGGTCTCTCTTTGAGCAACCCTGATGTGGATGGTCTGTCACATGTTGAACATTTCATGGGGGCTGCAAATGTCCCCAGGTGAAACTGGATCACAGGTGGCATTTCCTCCCAGGAGATGTGGGACCCCACTGCTGACCTCTGGGGGTTGTGCTTCGGAAGCTTAAAGACTTATCTTTGCATGAAAATTCATGTGTCTTGGTTTAGTATTCTGGTGACACTGGAAATAAGTTGATTATGTGACCGCTTTGGAATTACCTTATTTGTAAACAAGTCTTGCAGTTCAGCTCAGCTGCTGTGTGTGGACTTGATGGAAGGTTGCCTTTCTCTTTAGCCTTGTCTGGGTGGGTATTAAAGGTGACTGTGCTGGATAGAGTTCACTTCAGGAGAGCTTTCAGTCCCAGATGGAGACATTAGGGTTTTCCTGTTCTTCATCCTTACAAAAGTGAGGAAGACCTCATAAAATTACTAGTACCTAAAAGATTCCCTTTGATAGGAAGCAGAGTCTTGGTAAGTCTGATGGTTGGTTGTGGGCTTGATGTCAGTATAGTTTTTGTGTGTGGTGTGTTTTTTATTTTTTTTGGAGACAGGGTGTCACTCAGGCTGGAGTGCAGTGGTGTGATCATGGCTTACCGCAGCCTTAACCTGCTGGGCTTAAGTAATCCTTCCAGCCTCCTGAGTAGCTTGGACCACAGGTGTGCACCACTACATCTAGCTAATTTTTGTTTTTTGTGGAGATGGGGTTTCGCCATGTTGCCCAGGCTGGTCTGGAACTCCTGGGCTCAAGTGATCCTCCCGCCCTGGCCTGCCAAAGTCGTGGATTATAGGCATAAGCCACCATGCCCGGCCCCCAGTGTGCTATTTTCAGCCTGAGTCCCTGACCCTACCTATGTCTGCCTTGATGGACCTTTTTTTTTCTTTTTTAGGGGGAGGCTTTATCTCCTTTTAAAGTTAGTAACTGTTAGTCTTTCTAAATCTTCATACAGTTTCTGCAGCTCACCTGAATGTACTGGCTCAGAGGCAGGAGGATTTGTCTACGGCAGTGGTCCTCAGCCCTGGCTGTGCCTTGGCATCAACTGGGGGGGAGGTTTAACAACTACTCACTCCCGGGGGTCTCACCCACAGAGAGCTGCTTTAATTAGACGTTCTGGGGACATCGGCAATGTAAAGGCTCCCAGGTGGTTCTGATGTTCAGTTGGTATTGAAAACCACGTCACTAAGGGCTGTTAAGCCTGAGGAATAGCACCTGTGGGCCATGGGGGAGTGGATTTTCCTGGGTGAGCGCTTTCAAGCAGGGCTGTGCTGTGAAACACAGGACAAATGTCTTATTCTTGCCATTCCTTCTGCTCACGCCACTGTTCATCAGACGCTAGTCCGTGGTCAGAACCCAGCGTGCTTGTAGATGAGATAATGGGATGTTTGTCTAATGACCGACTTCCATCCTCTTTAGTGGCGTGTTACTGAGGGTCGCTGACAAAATGATAAATGGTGTTTGTGTTTGCATTTTTGTCCCTTAGATGAGTTTTGAGTCATTCTTTTGATAGACTGTCTAGCCTTTAATGAGGAAATAAAATTAACAAAACCAGGGTGGGGTAAATGTGATGGAAAAAGTTAAAACAAGAGCAGCCATGCAAGAGGGTAGGGAGAAATTTCTGAACTTGCTTAAAAATATAATCTCCCCTTCCCTGCTCTCAAACCTTGCATTGGCTTGCTTTCTGCTGCAGGAGCAGTGTGCGTATTTAAGGTTGTGGTAGACTCAGGCTCTGTACTGATCAGGAACAGAGGCATAGAGGAGGGTTACGTATTTTGCTTCTGGTTCTGCTTGCGTTGTGTGAACTACTCAATAAATGTTCTGGCTATCCTGAGAATGACAACGGGCCTTTTAATAGGCTTAGCTAATGAGCAGTCAATTAGGGCCTATCTAGTTTGGATTAAGCTTTCAAACATCAGGAGTTTAGAAATCAGGAAAATTAATTGACTGGGACATCTGCAAATTACATTCTTGAAGTTTCCTAGACATTTCCTAGTCTTTCCTAGAAAGATTAGATTAATCCCAGAGTTACCATGGGAACATGCTCTTTCTGGCTGAACGTGGCAGCCCTAGGCTTCATGGTGCCCTGTTGTTGACCCTGTGTTACGATAGCCTTGGACATGGCCTGGGAGTAGGCTTGCTGGCTCTTGGAGGTGAGGAGGAGGCTAAGAAACTTCCCCCATGAAGTGCTCAGTGCGCTTGAAAGATAAACCTAGCTGAGCTGCTGTGCTGAGTAGGGTTTTATGTCTGAGCAGGGATGGGGGCTAGAAGGATTGTCACAGCCAACACCACCTGGCAACTGTTTCTTTCCGTTGGATACTACTGAGGTTGCATTTCTAGTGGTCTTTGGGGCTCCAGGTGAGAGAACAGGCTGATTCTGTTTCCAACATTGCTCCTTATTTTGGGGGCCTGATAAACTGATCCCTAAAGTACCACTCCAGGTTGGAACTCGACAAACTAAAATGGTGCCTTGGATATTTTGAAATGTTCCTGGATTTTTAAATAGTTGTTTTGACTTCAAACCTTTTCATCTTCCTTCTACGCTTAATTTCTCCATTCTGATTCAGTTTCGAATCTTCCTCTGAGCATTTTCATGCTCTTAAGTAGCAATATGCATCTTCCTCTCCTCCACCATGGTGTATTTCACATGCGTATGGTAGAAGTAGGTGCTGAAATAGAAGAGTAATTTTCCCTTAGCATTTGCAAAATAGGAATCCCAGGACATGTTGAGCAGTGGGGAGCTCACTGGAGTGTGATTATGCCTCCAGCTGTGGTTTCTGTGAAGTACTCATGTCTACTTTATAGGTCAAGTTCTGTTTCTACTTTAAAAAAATTACTGTTATTTTCTAGTATTGTCTGGTACATTTATAGCATTATAAAGATCATTTCAATGAGTATTATTTGGTGGATACCAGACTCTTTAGAAATTGTGTATTGCTAATTTATGCAAGAATTTGCATGTATAATATGTGTATATACTCTGTAATATACAATTGGTCAGATCTTGTGCTTTGTACCAATTAATTATACCTAGTATTCCATTATTGGAACGCTGAGCTTGTGGGAGTTATTTATATGCTACTGCTTGAGGTCATTGCCAAGGTCTGATTTTTCACACACAAATTTGCAACCTCAGGCCTAAATGGGTTAAGAATCCTTCAGTTGGAAATGACAGAAATCAAACTGGCTTAAACACTAAAGACACCATTGACAGGAGTTCATGGAGCTGACGACTACAGCAGGAGGCTGGATGTCAGGTAATGCCTGCCCAGGCGTCACTTCTCTGCCTGCCAGCCTTGTATCCTCAGCTGGCTCCTCTTAGGCGGCAGAGAGGCAGCCAGGATGAGGAGGTCAGCTGTTCTGTGTAGTTGGGATTTGAGGTGGGCTGGCGTCGATTGCCTTTGCCACTAGTCAAAGGTTTATAGCAGGCTTAGGTCTCTCCCCATAAGGAGTGTAGGTGCCAGTACTCATGTGACTGCAGAAACCACTGGGTTTCCATCCGTGTCCTGACTTCCTGCCTGCCACCACACACTTGGTAAAAGTCTGGAGTAGATTTAAGACATCTCGAATCCAGGTGTAATCCATTATTCCAGCCTACACGGTTGAAAATGTGGCTGTTGCCTCTTTTCCACAGCTTAGATGAAATCAGCTCCGTATTCCACGCGTGCCCCAGGGACTGCTATGGCCGTGGACCTTTGCTCAGGAAGGGCTTAATTCCTCTGAAATTTGGTTCTGCTACACTTCTTTGACCTCAGCTCTCCCAGTGGATAAAATAAAATATGATTTTGTAGTTTGTCCGGTGTTCTTTGTTGTAAAAGTGGTAGTTGGAGTCTCTTCTTCTATGTCTTTACTGGAAGCAGAACCTAAAAGGAGTGGCATTACGTGGCTACTTTGAGTTGCTCCAAGTTAGTATTTTAAATATTTATTTACGTATAAATGTTAACTCTGTAAGCAGACATCAGTAGTTTAAGAATTATTATTCTGCAAAGAGAAAAAAACCATTGTAGAGGCCCAATTCTGTTTTCCTTTGATGTGACCCCAGAAGAGCTCCTTCCTGTCTCTGTCTCTCTGTATTTGGAGCAACAGAGGCTGCCCCGGGAGCTTAAACAATAGAAACTGGTTGTTCTGGTGGTATTTATTATTCACAGTTCTGGAAGCCAGAAGTGTGAGATCAAGGTGTTGACAGGGTCTGTTCCTTCTGAGGCTGTGAGGAAAGGATCTGGTCCAGGCCTCTCTATTTGGCTAGTAGATGGCTGTTGTGTTAGTAGATTTGTGTTGCCCAAAAGGACTGTCTGAAGCTGGGTATACAGAAAAGAGGTTTATTTTGACTCATAGTTTTCTGGGGTGTACACAAAGCATAGCGCCAGCATCTGCTTCTGGTGAGGCCTCAGGAAGCTTCCAATCATGGTGGAAGACCAAGGGGAGTCAGCTTGTCACATGGCGAGAGAAGGGAGCAAGAGAGAGTGAAGAGGTGCAGGGTCTTTTTAAACAGCCAACTCTTGCTTGAACTAATGGAGTGAGAACTCACTCATAACTATGGGGATGGCACTAAACCGTTCACGAGGGATCCACCCCCATGATCTGACACCTCCCCACAGCCTCCGCCTCCAGCATGGGCATCGAGTTTCATTATGAGATCTGGAGGGGACACACATCCAAACCATAGTGGCTGTCTTCTCCCTGTGTCTTCACATGGTCCTATCTCTGTCCGTGTCTGTATCCAGATTTCCTTTTGGGAGGACCCCAGTCATACTAGATGAGGGCTCACTGTTGTGACTTTATTTTCACCTAGTTATCTCTGTAAAAACCCTATCTGCAAATGCAACCACAGTCTAAGGTCCTGGGGGTTAGGACTTCAGCATACAGATTCCTATGAAGTCCTGACCCCCAGGACCTTAGACTGTGGGTTTAAATCTACTAACACAACAGCCATCTACTAGCCAAATAGAGAGGCCTGGAATCATTTCCCTCTGAGCACCTCAGCCTCCCAAAGTGCTGGGATGCTTTGTTTTATTGAGAGAACTGAACATTTACGGATATGACTGATGGCCTTCTCCCTTCCACCCCCGATCAAGGCTCTGGCTAATTCCTCGAAGGAACCACCAGGCTGACCTGACACAAGGAAACCCTTCCTTTCCATAGTTTTTTTTCTTTTATAACACTTACGATATAGAATCAGAAATTGCATTCTGTGTTTCGTGTGTTTTGGAATTTACGTAAATGATTTTATGCTGTGCAGCTTGCATTCATCACCCACAGTCAAGTCTTCTAGATGTAGCCCTCTTAATAAATGCAAATACCATTCATCTCTCTCTATTGTGGAGTTTTGTCTATTAACCTTTCAAAGAACTAGCTTGGTTTTCTTTTTATTTTCCATGTCTGTCTTTAATTTCTCTTTGTGTCTTTATTATTTTTTTCCTTTATTTTTTAAGTGTTCTCTAGATTTAGTCCTGTTGCTTTTTCCGTAACTTCTTGAGTAGAATAGCTCAGTTAATTTGACTTTCCTTATTTTTCATTTGTATGTTTAGGGCTACACATTTCCCTCAAAGCACACCTGCAGGTGCAGACACATTTTGATTTGTAATGTGTAGTCCCCCTTCTCAATAGTCTGTAACTTCCACGTACGTTTTCCCTAGAGAGGCAGTACAGTATAGGAAGAATCTAGAGACAGGTTTGCTGGATTTGATTTCCTACCTCTACCACTAGCTTGAGTGACCTTAGGTAATTTATTTAACCCCTTCCTTGTGTCTTGATTTCTTTATTTGTAAAAGGGTGATAATAATTGCATGTATTTTATAGAATTAAGATGATTCAGTTAATGTGTGTAAATACAGCATGTGGCAAAAAGTAAATATTATGCTGTAGATTAATTGAATTTTTATTCTTTCATATAAATTTTTTGCTATCTTTACAACGTGATTTATAATTCTATGTATAAAAATGGAGAATGTGGCGCATATGATACTTCCATTTGGTTCTTTTATAGTGTCAGTATCTCTGCTGTGATTTCCTGTCTTTTTGTCATTCATGAGCACATTTTCCTTTAAGTCCTTGAGCATATGGTAATAGTTGCTTTAAAGTTTTTGTCTGCTGTGACATCTGGGTCATCTTCTGGTTTGGTCTCCATTGGTTGTCTTTTCTCTTGAAAAGGGGTCACATTTTTCAAGTTATTTGTGTGTCAGGTAATTTTGGATTGTGTTCTGGATATCGTGAATGTAATTATATTCCTTTGGAGAGTATTTTAGCTGGCAGTTAATTTCGTTGGACTCAAACTGCAGAATTTGTATCTTGAGTGGCAACTCAAATCTCAATTCTTTGATCCTTAGCTAGACTCTTTTCCACATAGGCATCATCCTGAGAGTCGGGTAGAATTTATGTACAGAAGTCTGGGTTTCACCTTTGTGGAGCTCTCCTTTCCAGCATGCCTCCTCTGTAATTCCCAGTCGCCTCATTGCCCTGCACTCTGTCCTCTGGTTCTTCAGATCACAGGGGCTGTGAGCTTTCTGTTGGAGCATTTGGCATGGCGCCGCCCAGGCCTTCCCTCCGTCTCCTGTGCTGTTCCTGTCTTCTGGGTGTTGACTCCCAGATCTTCCAGCCTTCAGGTCTTTGGATTTTTGTATTTTGTTTGAGTTCCTAGTTGTTATCTACAGGAGGGTTAGGCTTATTAGAAGCTTTTGAGCATACTGAATTCCATATGTTACCCATTTATTGGTAAAGGAAGAGATTTGCTTTGTGGCATAGAACATAGATGTTTTTGTTTTAATAAATATTTTATGTGTAAAAAGAGTATATAATCTCAAATTACTGCAAATAGGGTGTATATTTTCTAATTGTTGCATTCTGTGTGCCCATTTACTGAAGTTACTGTGATGTCAATATCATTCATATTCTCATTATTTTGGACCTGCTTGATTTGTTTTAGAGATACATTAAAAATCTCATAACTTACTGTGGCTTGGCCAGTTTTGCCTTTTAATTCTATTGATCCCTGCTTTCTAAGTTGTGAGGCAGTATTGTTGGGTGCATACAGGTGTAGGAGCTGTACTGCTGGTGAACCATTCCTTTTATCTTCAGGTAATGGGCCATTTTTATCCCTGGTAATACTTTGTCTTTCCAGATATTTTCAGCTAATGTTAATATTGCCGGTCAAGTTTTATTTTGGTAAATGTTTGCCTGAAGTTTTTTTCCTTAGCTTTATTTTCAGTTGTTCTCTGTCTTGATGATGTATATATGTTTCTTCAAAGTAAGGTGTATTTGAATTTTTAAAAAAATGTCCAATTTGGGAATGTGTTTTTTCATGGGCAGGGTTGGTGTTTTCACGTTTATGTCATTGCTAGAATGTACCTTATTTCTACCACCTTCTGTTTTGTTACCTGTTCACTATAACATAATGTCTTTTTGCTTCTGTTTCTTTTTGTTTTTGTTGTTTGTTTTTTTTCTATTGGCTTGACCAACTTTTAAAAATTTTTCCCCTTCTCTCTTCCACTGGCCAGTTCCTTGGGTCCAGGAGATCAGGGCCAGCCTGGGCAACATGGTGAAAACCTGTCTCTAAAAAAATACTAAAAATTAGCGGGGCATGGTGGTGCATGCCTGTAGTCCCAACTACTTGAGAGGTTGAGGTGAGAGGACCCCTTGAGCCCGGGAGGCAGAGGTTGCAGTGAACCAAGATCGTGCCACTGCACTCCAGCATGGGAGTTGGATAATCCATTAAAATTTTGTTGTTGTTGCCTTTAAATTAGGAAAAAAAAATGCATATGAAGGAAGTTTGAGGCGTCAGGTTTCTTTCATTTATAATACAAGAGGCTTCAAATGCTTTAACTTTGATTTTACACGTTGTTTCTGTCTGTAAATGTAACCACATTTTGTCTTTGTCTCTTCCCAGTGAACGGTATCCTGTGTTTGCAGTTAGAATCACTTAGATGTACTGATCTTTGTCAGCTGGCTCAGTGTTGTTTCTTGCTACCCACTTCCCTGGGCCTAACGTCCTTGAAGAATGTTTTTAAATGAGGGTTTGCGCATGGCTAAATTACTATTTTTGGTTTATTGAAACTGTCTTTATTTTACCCCTACTCTTTTGAGACAGGGTCTTGATCTGTCTCCATGCTGCCATGCTGGAGTGCAGTGGTGTGATCTTGGTTTACTGCAGCCTCTGCCTCGCAGGCCCAAGGGATCCTTTTACCTCAACCTCATGAATAGCTAGGACTACGGCCGTGCACCACCATGCCTGGCTAATTTTTAGTATTTTGTTTAGAGACAGGGTTTCACCATATAGCCCAGGCTGATCTCGATCTCCTGGACCCAAGCAGTTGGCCCGCCTTGGCCTCCGGAAGTGCTAGGGCTGCGGGTGTGGGCCATCGTGCTCAGCCTCCACCCTTACTCTTAGTGATGTTTAGCCAAATGTGGAATTTGGTTGAGTCTTCTCTCAACACTTTAAAGATATCATCTGCTGTCTTGCGGCTTGTGTTTTTGTTGCAGAAGGTCCTCTGCCCATCGGATTTCAGATTCTGTGTAACGCTCTGCCTTCTCTTCTGCAGGACTGTGGTTGGGTTCTGCAGCGTTCCCTGTGGACTGCACGTGTTGATTCTGTTTGGGACTCGCCGTGATTTTCCCAGCCTCCCCCTGGTGGAGACGTGCCTCTTCCCATTCCCTACTCATTCTCCTGGAATTCCTAACTGATGTGTGTGACCTCACTATTTTTTCCTCCGTGTTTTGTGACTTCTTTTTGTGTTTTTGGTCTCCATCTCTGTGTTCTCTAGTCTAGAGAATTTCCTGTCAGTGGTTTCTAAGTTGACCAGATTTTTCTTAAAGTAGGTCTGATCTCCATGTCACCTCCTACTGAGTGATTATATTCGATATGTTTAGAAGTGATACATGTTTCTTTTCCACTGCTGTCTTTTTTATGGTGTCCTGTTGTCTCATAGATTACCTTTCCTTTATCACTTTAGATCTTTTTAGTATAATTATTTGAAGTCTTTTTTGAGTGATTCCACCTTCTGAATTCCACCTCCCCACCCCCGCCCCTGAGACAGAATCCTGCTCTGTCGCTCAGGCTGGAGTGCAGTGGTGTGATCTGGGCTCACTGCAACCTCCGCCTCCCAGGTTCAAGTGATGCTGGTGCCTCTGCCTCCTGAGTAGCTGGGACTATAGGTATGTGCCACCATGCCTGGCTAACATTTTTTTGTATTTTTAGTAGAGACAGGGTTTCACCATGTTGGCCAGGCTGTTCTTGAACTCCTGACTGCAGGTGATCTGTCTGCCATGGCCTCCCAAAGTGCTGGGATTACAGGTGTGAGTCACCGCACCCAGCTGCCTTCTGAATTTCTTGAGGAATGGCAGCTCATGCTCCCTGAGACGGGACTATTTTTGGATGTGGATTGTAATTTTATACTCTGAGCTCAAATTCTGCTAAAATGTCCTCCTTCCTAACCTACTTCCCTGGGACTTGGTAATGGCAGGACTTTCAAGATAGGTCCTCAGCCCCTCTGGCTTTCTGGTCACTGCTGAAAAAAGCATACATCTGTTCCCAGGACGCCATCCTCTGCTCTGCTCTTGGCTGCTTCAGCCTTGGTCCCTTCACTCATGACTACCCCCTGCCCCCAGTCCTATTCTGCCCCCTTTGGGAGTCCCCTATGCCCTGGGTTATGGAAAAAATCTTACTGAGTCATTTCACTTGTACATCTGCCAGATGCCCCAGGGCTCTTTCGCCAGTGCACACGTCATCTCTGCTTCAGTGCCTCTCAGCCCATCCGCAGCACAGGGTCATCTACTTGTGTGTATAGCACAGACTTGGGGTTTGTACTGGGGACCTGCCCATGTCCTGCCGGTATCCTGAGCTCTGGAGGCACACAGACTTCCTTGCACCCCCCTGTGCCATGGATGGGGTTGCCCAGCTACTCTGGAGTCCTGGCCAGGTCTCCCCTCTCCATGTTGTAGCTTAACACTGGCCCTTCCCCCAGTAGACCAATGTTTGGGCCCAGCCTGCTGGATTGTAGAGGCCTCAGATCACTCACTCACTCTTTCAGGTGTGACATTTCTCCACCTTTATGGCACATGAGATTTTCCCATTTCTTGGCATTTGCCTAAGGAATGGTCTTAGTCTGTTTGGGCTGCTGTAACCAAAACTGTAGACTAGATAGTTCATAAACAGCAGAAATTTATTTCTTAAACTTGTACAGTCTGGGAAGCCCAAGACCACGGTAGCAGCAGCCTCAGCATCTGCTTCACAGACGGTGCCTTCTCTCTGTGTCCTCCTCTGGGGGAAGGGGCTAGCTAGCTCTCTGGAGACTCTCTTGTGAGGACACTAATACCATTCATGAGGGCCCCACCCTCATTACCTAATCACCTCCCAAAGGCCTCACCTCCCAGCACCATCACATTGTAGATTAGGTCTCAGTGTCTGCATTTGAGGGGGACATAAAATTCAGACCACAGCTGGTATTAAAAAATTATAAGGGGGAGTGTCAGATTTTGTATTATAATTTCTAGGTCCTTCTAATTGTCTGTTTTGTGAATTATTCATGGATGGTTCACCCCAGCTGTTTCCTTCCTCGGACTCAGGTGTATCAGAACTGTCATAGTCTCATCATCTGAAAGTTAGGTCATGCGCCCTGACCTGTCAGACTGAGCCATTGAAGGAGGCCTTCCCCTCCATGACCTGCAGATGTCCCTGGGGCTTGGTAATGGCGGGACTTTGAGACAGGCCCTCAGCCCCTCTGCATTCGGGTCACTGCTGGAAAGCACACGTCTGGTTCTAGGATGCTGTCCTCCGCCCTGCCCTGCTCTTGGCCGCTTCAGCCTTGGCCCCTCAACTCATGGCCGCCCCCTGCCCCTGGTGCTACTCTTTTGGGAGCTGAGGTTTGAGAAACTAAACCAGGAATGGTGGCCATGCCCAGCTTCAGGCCCAGTGAGGCGCCCATGGTCGAGGAACAGAAAGGCTACCTTGTCACCATCGCATGACAAGAAAACCACAGGCATACCTCCTAAGTCAGCAGACCAGACACTCACTGTTGCTTTTGCTGACCTCAGTTCCAAGCACTGCGTCTTTTCTCAGTGTTGTCCCAACGAAATGCTCAGAGTTTGTTCCCTAGGGCCACAGGGGACAGCTGTCACACACCTCCAGGGGTGTTTCTTAGGTGCCCTGTCGGAGCACAGCCCTGTGGTATTTCTCATGTGTCCCCACTGGCTCCTCTGGAGGGTTCTGGAGCTGACGTTAGGGTCCGCTGAGCGAGGGTCCGTCCCGGAAGAACAGGATCAAGCAGACCTCTGCTCCTTTGAGGCTGGGAACGCGGGTCCTCATTTCCTGGCCCCCTGGTGCTCACGGGGCAGGGGTGCTGCGGAAGTCACCAAGTAATTGGGACCAGTGTTTTCCGGAGAAGCCCATGGGCCCCTTCACACTGCACGTGTTGAGCGGTTGTCACTTCTGCATTGTCCATTGTCTTCCAGGCTTATGCCTCACAAGCTGAGGGGAACCTCAGACCCTGATATGTTATCAATAGGAACCGTGTCTTCATCCGAGTCCCGCAATCCCATTTTCATGAGTTGTTTAGATAAATGACCGCGGAAATCTTAGGATTTTCTTTAGAGGTGTCGGGTGGGTGGATGCCCACCCTTGGGGAAGGGGTGGTGTGTTGATAATTGGTAGTTACCCTTTGGGAAGAATAAAACAAAAACCCAATAATATCACTCTGTAAAACCGTGGTGAGTGCTCTGGTTATTCCCCGAGGCCATGTGACCATGTGGAGCCTGTCGGGTGCTGTAAAAGGGCCGCTGCCTACTGCCCGCCCGTGTGGCTGGGAGTGGACACAGCCCTGGATGGACCTGGCACCCTGGGGGCAGTCTGCCCCTACTTCCCAGCACATAGAGGCACTGAGGCAAGTCAGCTGTGACTTGCCTGATCTCTAAAGAGGAGGGAATGCATATCTTGATATTTTTGCTTCTCCGGGTTGCAAGTTAAAGGGAGTTAAATGAGCTCATGCAAATGCAATTTAAGTAGACAGTAGTATTAAAATATAAGGTATCATCTCTCCATGGAAAACGTCCAGAGCAGGCATTTTCCAAAAGTCAAGCTTGAGATGAGGACTTGGGTGCAGGCGCTGGGGAGGGGGAGGGGAGGAGGGGGAGGGGGTTCTAGGAGGCAGGAGAGAGACGGGGAGAGGAAACGTCCATCGAGGGTGACTGAGTGGGGGTCAGCAGGCTTGATTCCCACGAGAACACTGGGGCGTGCACAGAAGACCCCCAGACCTGACCCACGGACCGTGAGAAGGGAAGTCTGATTCAGGGCCTCCTGGCTCCCAGATTTCTGCGATGCTCCTGTGCAGGCCGAGGGAGTGGGCTTGTAGGTGAGAAAGCCTGCAGAAAGCAAAGGCCGGCATCACGTGGTTGAGGAGAGGCTGGGCCAGCTGCACTGCCACCACAACTGTGGCAGAAGTTGGGGTGGCGTGGATATCCCGGGATGGAAACAGGGAGGCAGCCGTGGCAATTCGCATCAGTGCCCAGTGCCGGGCCCTCACCCTCTTAAAAAGCTAGTAACTTAGGAAAGCTTGTTACCTTCAAAAAACCTGGCATAGTCAGTTAAAAAATTCTTCCTGCATGAACAACCGGTTGATCTACGCTGCATTCCTCCCATCCTTCTTTCATCCTTCCTTCTTTGTAAAAATAGAGTCATTCCGCAGAAGCAGCTTGGAGACTTCCTGGGGAATGTTCAAGGCTTGGCCAAAGTGAGCGTCTTAGGCTCCTCAGGGGCCATCCACAAAGGCGCTCCTTCTTGCCGCAGAGGGAACCCTCTGCCCCTGTGGTTCCCTCCGATGGGCCCTGCTTTCTGGGCTGATCTGGAGACAGCTGGAAATGGACAAGCCAGGGCTGGGGACAGTGTTCAAATGAGCCTCCATGTAAGTATGAGTTAAATTCTCTACACCTTTAAGTCTTCAGTGACTGTGTGTGTGTATGTGTCTTTAAGGTAGTATAGTATATTTTTAGCCCTCTGTATTCTTCTTTTTCTTCTGTGTAGATGCAGGAGTCTCATTGTTGCCCAGGCTGGTCTCAAACTCCTGGACTCAATCGGTTGACCCACCTCAGCCTCCCAGAATGCTGGGACTACAGGTGTGAGCAGCCACATGTGGCAGGCTTCTGCGTTTACACTTGTGATGTGTCCTCTTATCCAGGGCAGTGATGTATTCACTTGGCTAGTATTTTTTTATGCTGTGTTCAGCCCTGTTCTGCGCACTGGGGATCCTGAGAGAGCTATGTCCCTGTCCTCACGAGGCCACCGTCCCTGAGGTCAGCTGATCACCAGTGTTGTTCTAGGGAAGAGTTCCCGATTCCCTGATGAGTTTCTGATTCCCTGTGGTGTTCCCTGAGAAGGGTAGAGGGAGAGAAGAGAGGGGTGAACAGAGCCATCAGGCTGGCAGCAGTGTCCCTACCTGGCCCCTCACCCCTGCAGTGGATACCTGGGGCAGAGGACGAAAGTCTTGCCTGTCCCGCTGCCTGCCCGCCCCGCTGCCTGCCCGCCCCGCTGCCTGCCCGCCCCGCTGCCTTGCCTGCCCCGCTGCCTGCCCCTCTGCCTGCCCCTCTGCCTGCCCCTCTGCCTGCCCCTCTGCATGCCTGCCCCGCTGCCTGCCCGCCCCGCTGCCTGCCCCCTGATCTGCCTCCAGCCCAGCATTCCCAGCATCCTTGCTTTTAGCCCTGAGACCAGGTGGACTGTGGGACTGATGTCTCCCAGCTGGGACCTGCCCCAGCTCATGCCATTACAACAGAGCCGGTGGGATTTTTCCCTTTGTCACTCAGAGGCATTTGACACTAGGGGCCCCTTGCTCCTTGTGCCTCCTTGAGTCCTCGGTTTACAAAATGCACTCGCGGGGGTGGCTGGCTCCTCTTCCTCCCCTTCTTCCAAACAGGTATCCCAGGTCTCTGCTGCTCTTTTTTCTCACGACCTGGGGATCCTTGCTGGCTCCAGCTGGGAGCAGTCTGTCCCACTCTCTGTCTCCAGCCTGTCATGTTGGTGGCTGGCTGCAGGCGCTGTCCATTCCCGGTAACTTGGTGTTTCTGAACCAAAGCCTTGGCTGATGATGTCCGTCCACGTTCTCACCAGTTTTTCCCAGTCACCTTGACTCAGATACAAGTATCTGTTACCCTCGTCCTCTTTGCTTGTTATTATAATCTCCCATACTTTCGGTTTGCTTCTTATTTTGGTATACTGTAGTTGCAAAGAGCTTTGGTATATCTGTTACCCAAATTCACGGCTGAACATTTCTGTCTCTTTACCCTGTTCTCTCTCTCTCTCTCCCCGCTCTTTCAACCCTCTCTTCTTTCTTTTCCAACCCTCTCTCCCCCTACACACATTTTGTTCTGAACCGCTTGAGACAAATTTGCTGATATCACGTCCTTGTATCTATACGTACTAATTTTCTTAGAACTCTTAACGTGGGGATAGACTTAGGGAATCCAGTACTGTTAGCTAATACACCGTTCGCATGTACGTTTTTCCAGTTGTCACAGTAATGCCTTTTATAGCTTTCTTTTCTTGGTACAGAATCCAGTCTAGAATCACGTACTGCATTTAGCTGTCACGTCTCCTGAGTCTTCTGCAATCTGGGTTAGTTCTTGAGGATTTGTCTTTCCTGATCACGTTTTTTTCCCCCCCAAAATATTTGTATGGGCTAGTTACTTTGTAGGAGGTCTTTAAACTTGGTTTTGTCTGATGTTTCTTCATGGTTACAGTTGGGGTGTACGTTTCCACAGGAATAGCGTAGAAGTGACGTCATGTTCTTCTCAGTGTGTCTTACCAGGAGGCACATGCTGGATGTCTGTCCCATTATCAGGGATGCCAACTTCTATTACTTGGCCAAGGTTGTGTTTATCTGTGTGGATTTGTAGATTCTTATTTTACCCCATGGATATTCATTTATATATTTATTTACTTTGACGCCCAAACAGTCTCAGATTTGGCCTTTTTTTTGGCTCATGCCTGTAATCCCAGCACTTTGAGAGGCCAAAGTGGGTAGATCACGAGGTCGGGAAGTCAAGACCATCCTGGCCAACATGGTGAAATCCCGTCTCTACTAAAATTCACAAATTAGCTGGGCATGGTGTTACATGCCTGTAATCCTAGCCATTCCAGAGGCTGAGTCGGAGAATCACTTGAACCAGGAGGTGGAGGTTACAGTGAGCCAGGATTGCACCACTGCACTCCAGCTTGGTGACAGAGCTAGACCCCATCTAAAAAAAATAAATAAGTAAAATAAAATTTTACGTGGGTATGAAATTTTCCAAAGGCTTTTGCAACATTGTGGAAACATGCCTATAATTTTTCTCCATCGATCTATTAATACGGCATATTGTGTAAGTAGTTGTCTAATGTTATGCCAGCTTTAGGTTCTGGAATAAATCTCATTTGGTTGTGGTGTGTTTCTTCCTAAATGCAATATTTCATTCTATTTGCTAATGTTTTATTTAGGCTATTTGCATCCATATTTATACGTGATTTTGCCCTATAATTTGTGTGTGTGTGTGTGTGTGTGTGTGCGTGTGTGTGTATGTCTGTGTTATTTTCAGGTTAGATACTAATACTACAGCTCTGTGAAAAGAAGTATGGAAGCTTTCACTTATTTTTGGTGCTCTGAAACCATTTATGAACCGTGGTGGCTATTTGTTTTGTAGAAGACTGGAACCATCTCAGCTTAATGCTTTCTTTGTGACTATAGTTATTTGGTAAGTTTCTCCTTTTCTTCTGTGAAAATTGGTCTGTTTAAGCTTTGTATGCTTATGGGATGAATTTTGGCAAATTGTGTTTTCCTGGAAAATTGTATCTAGGTTTTCCAATTCAAGGGCATTAAGGTTCCCCTTTTATGTCTTTTTACTTAATGTAGTTCAGCCTAGATTGCAGATTCCCAGGTCTTGGGGCCTTTGGTACAGTAATGCCATGCTTAGGCTCATGGGACTGTATGGAATGATCTTTTTGTGTCTATCTTTTCACTGCTCTTGAAAATCTCTGTTTCGAAGGCCCAATTTGGATGTCACCTTCTCCAGAAAGTCTACCCTGATTGCCTCATTTGGTTTTCTGGAACCCTGTAGTGCTTGACTGACTCCTGAAGTGCTGAGCATCACACTGTATCTGCAGCTCCTTGTCTTCATTGTATCCAAGGCATTCTGGCAGGAAAGCAAGACTCAGGCGTTACTTTCCTATTACCGCTCTAACAAATTCCCACAGAGTTAGTGGTGTGAAACAACATAGGCATTTTCTTACGGTTCTGGAGGTCAAAAGTCTGAAACAGTTTCACTGGGGTAAAATCAAAGTGTCAGCAGGCCTTCATTCCTTCCGGAGGTTCCAGGAGAGAATCTGTTTCCTCATTTTTTCCAGCTCCCGGAGGCTGCCTGCATTCCTTGGCTCATGGCCTCTTCCCCCTCCTTCGAAGCCAGCAGTGGCTGAGTGAGTTTTTTTCACACTGCGTCACTCTGACAGTTCTCCTCTGTAGTCACGTTTCCCTCTGCCTGCCTTGTCTAAGGCCTCATCGCACCCACCCAGGTAATCCAGGATAAGCCGTGCATCTCAAAACCCTTAGCCGGATCACATTTGCAAAGCCCCGTCGACTGTGTGTAAGTTCACGTTTTCATAGGTTCTGGGGATGAGGATGTGGATATCCTTGGGATTTGGGGAGGCCATGAGCTCACTCAGCTGCCTGGCTGAGTGACCAGCATCCCTCCTCCACCCTCAGGGCTGGACCAGCTGCCAGGAGCTTCCCTGAGCCACCTGGACAGCCCCAGCCAGCGTGCACTTTAAATAGCAAACCATGCATTCTTGCTCCGTCTACCACAACACACACACAGGTTTCCTTGTTTCGCCCACAAGTCTAAGCATGGCAGTCGCAGTCAATATTATTTTTCCCCCCTTTTTCATTTGTCCGTTGGGCAGATTCTGAGAACCCAGAAATGTCAGTATAGAGCAGGCATCTCTTCTTGAATATGCCTATAACCTGATTGAGAAAGAAAGGCTGAAACTCAAACATTGAAACAAACAATAAAAGGATATGATGCCATTTTTTGGGTACCTATGTGTCCGAATCCTTTTTCCCACATGCAGCTCCACCAAACAGAGGAATTGGACGAGAATTGGTGTCTTCTCTTCCCAGTTCTCCCCTGGACTCTTAGGCAGCACACACCCGCCCCACTTCAGTAACTCAAAGCAGAGAAGGCCCAGCTTAAATAGGAAAATCTGTCTCGAGCTGCAGACGGATCAAGAATGCATAGTTTATTATTTAAAGTGCACGCTGGCTGGGGCTGTCCAGGTGGTTCAGGGAAGCTCCTGGCAGCTGGTCCAGCCCTGAGGCTGGAGGACGGATGGTGGCCCCCAGAAGGCCACGGGCCAGGCGGCTGAGTGAGCGCATGGCCTCGGCGCTGGCTTGGTGTTCCAGGGGCGGTGGGGGTGGAGAGTGAGGTCCCTGCCAGCTCCCGCAGAAGTGTCTGATTTTTGAATCAGCAGCGTTCCTGTTCCCTCCAAGGGAGAGAGCTGGGAGAATGTGTGACTGAGAGCACACCCGGCTTCCCTCCCTGCAGGAGGCCTCTGGCCAAAACGTCCACCCGAGGCAAGGGAAGGAGAACAGACACTCTGGGCTTTTTCAGAAATGGCTTTCAGGTTGCATTTTTTTTTCCTCCTTTGCAAAATGGTCTAGCCTTCTCTGTACATGAATTTCTCATGGAAAAGCCTGGCAGAAAGGCTCATCGGGACAGCTGCTGCCCAGTTTTCTTGGGCGTTTTCCAGCTGCAAATGCAGTGGGTTCCTTTTGCAAAGCCTTCTTTCCAAAGCAACGGGCGATTTCATGTGCGCAACCAGACGGGGAATTCGCTTGCTGGAACCTGTTTGGGGTTGCACAAACTGCCTTCGGGCTGAAGGAGCCCGTACCTTTCTCAATCCATTAGCAAGTCATAGATCAAAGTCCCTGTCACGGCGTTTGGATGGAGCTGGACGATGAAGCTTAGGGGAAAAGCCCAATAAAGCCGGGAGTGTTCCCACCCAGTGGAGCGGAAAACGTCAGGCGTCCTTGGTGGTCGGCTTTGGTGGTAGTATGGATGCAACCTGGGACCCGCTGTGAAGGGACAGAGTTCCCACTCACGTTGGCCGCAGGGGTCCTTCTGCTCTCGTGTCCTGCTACACCCTGTGCTTACGCCTGCTCCGGAATTGGGGAACAGAAAGGGGCCTTTCTTCTCTGTAAGTGAAGAAAGAGACAGCTTACGGGTTGGGGTCCCATGGATTTCTTAGGAAGCCAGTGCTGGGCCTGCTGGGGCTATGCACAGGGAATGAGCCATTCTTTGTGTCAGTATTTTAAGAAATACCCCTCAGTCCTAGAAGAGAAACTGTTTCCACTGCTGCCAGGGCTGTGACTGCTTCTCTGACTCTGCTTCTGGGGGAGGCCGTTTTTCCTCTTCCTCTCCCTGCGTGGAGCTGAGAGTGGACAGTGGGCACAGCTCAGGCTGGGAGTCGCCTGCCTGCTCTTTCCCTGGGGATGTGGTCTGAATTGCGGGTGGCCCATTGGTTTCCTTTCTGGGAGGCAGTTGATCATCTTGCTGGTGCAGTGTTCAACAGCACATCCGTTAATTTCTGTCAAGTCTGCTTGGCTCGCCTCTGAGTTTGAAAAGCGGCCTGCCATACTGTAAACACACGTTTCCCAGCCTCGAGGGCGGCTTGGCTGTTGTGGTGACAGAGCATTTGAGCATCCCTCAGGGCACTGTCCCTTGCCGGCAGGTGACCTGCCTCAAATCTTCCTCATTTCCCCTCCCTGACGCCTTTCTCTGAAGCTGCCCCTGGAAGGGTCCCGGGGTCCCTGCTATGTTCACTTCATCACGTGTGTACAGGCCCTGGCTACTGTAGTCGGGGGCAGTGGGGGAGAGAGCGCCCAGAAACAGGCTGGGCCACACAGACCCCAGCAGACGGTGCGGGCCCAGGGCTCTGGAGTAGAGTAGGATAGAGGTCATCATGGAGATTTGGGGATGCTCCCTGGGGAGCAAGATTTGAGCCAGGCATTAACTGCTGGACTTCACATGGATTCCAGAGAAAGGGGCTGCCTTGTGTCATCTGTGCCTTCGTACGGTGTCCACATGCCTGGCACGTTGTAGGCTTCAGAAATATCAAGCTCATGGGAATGGGTTTGAGATGAGAGAGGACTCTGTGGCACACAAGGTGCTGAGACAGGCCTCAGACTGAGGCAGGCCACAGCTTTCGAGTCCTGTCTCGAAATCCATCCTCACTGAGGGGCCTTGGGCACGGGGCACCCTGAGCTTGTTGCACCTCTGAGGTTGCTACAGAGTCCATCTGAGCACTGATGGCCGTCACAGTAATAGGAAATAGCCATTCTGGTTTTTGTGTGTTTTTGAGACAGGGTCTCGCCCTGTCCCCTAGTTTGGAGCCCAGTGGCACAATCACAGCTCACTGCAGCCTCTACCTAGCTTGAGCAGTCCTCCCACCTCACCCCACATGCCTCCAAGCGCCTGGGTTTGGAGGTGTGCGCTACCACTCCCAGCTGATTATTCTGTGGAGATGGGCTTTCACTGTGTTTCCCGGGATTGTCTTGAACTCCTGGACTCAAGGAATCCTGCCACCTCTGCCTCCCGAAGTGCTGGGAGTACAGGCTGAGCCATTACCCCTGGCCAGATGGCCATTCTGTGGGCATGTAGCATCTAGCCTCTGTAGAAAATGAGGACCATGTTGTTGAGAACATAGCTTTCTTTGGGACATCTGCATTGTGAAAATCAGTTTTCCCCGAGCAAAATGCAAATTTCGCTACATGTGGGACCCAGAGGTTTGGGAAGAAAGGAGAACAGGGCATCATGGTTGTGAATGTGGTGTGGCTTTCTCACCTCACCTGACCAGGGCGTCAAGCCCCGAGGCGTCCCCAGGTGTGTGAGCTGTGTCCCTCTCTGTCCCCGGGGGGTGGTCTTTCCTGCTCCTTAGACTCCGCTGGGGATGTGCACTGGGCCGTCTTGTGGAGAAAGTAGCTGGGAGAGGAAGCCAGGGCAAACTTGGAGGCCTACGCCTGGGATTCTGTTTTCCTTTCCCATTACTTTTTTTTTTTTTTTTTTTTTCGTGATTCCAACACTGACAGTAACAGACTTCTTGAGGACATTCCAGTTTCAACCATATTAAAGAGTAGTTACTTGGAGTTATGATACATCAGTAACTACCTAAAAAGGGAAAGCATTTAGCAATCACACACACACACACACACACACACAAAGGAAGCTGTTCAAGTCGAAGCAAGAATATAACTCTTTAATTGCTTCCAGCATGAATGACGTGGGCACTTTGCTCAGGAAGACTGAGGACTGTACCAGCGAGTGAACGATGGTGTTCCCTGCTTGCTTTATCTCTGGCAATTCTGAGATTTACAGCTGTCGTCTTCTGCTTTTTTCCTTCCAGTTGTCTGTGGCAAGCAGCCGCCAGCAGCCCGTGTTCCAGACAGCCAAACATTGTTGCTGGCTGCCAGATAAAATAAAATGTTTTATAATAACTTTTCGACAAGGTTGGACCATCAAGCCTTTCACGGGGTGTGTGTGAGTTGTCTGTGTATGTGGGAGAAGAAGTAGAGATCCTTGTGCTCCAGGGGTATAATGTTTTTAGTAATAGATGTTACTGAAGAGTTGTTTTAAGGTGAGATTTTTGTAAAGTGGGTCAAATTTTAAGTGAAGTAGATGAGCTTACCGTTTTAAAGAAAGCTGCAGTAAACCCTGTAAAGTGGAGATGTTTTTGGCAGGATATGCACCAGCTGTTGGTTGATTTTTGTGTTTTTCATGGAACATAATTGCTTGTCTAGGGCAGATTTGTGAGTATTGGGCTCTCCTTACAGGGCACCCTTGTCGATGAGAAAGACTGTCGCCCGGATGTGGCGGTGTTGGGGGGATGTGGTGGGTGGCAGGCCCCACACTGTTGTGCTGTTTCAGAACAGCACAGAAGCTCGTGGAGGATGCCAGCCACACACCTGGCACTGCATCCCCGCATGTGACCTCTGCTGTCTCATTTTCTCCTCCTCAAATGCTCGGCTGTTTTCATCACAGCAAAGCTGCATGGTTCCCATTACAGCTGGATAAACACGAGGGGGCATTCAGGGACCAGAGGCAGGAGGTCTGCATTGCCTAGCCCGCTCTCTGTGTCAAGCTAAGCCAGGAAAATAAATAAAAGGGGATCTATTGACTCTGTGTGAAAAGTCTATCAGGTAATTAGAGCCTTAGTGGTGACTGGACCCAGGGTTGACAGCCATGTGGCTGGGACTCCCTTGCTTTCCCTGGGCATCTCTCACTTCTGTTTCACTCAGGGTTGATTTAAATATCAGGCAGGTGTCTCCTGACGGCAGCGCAGGTGGCCCTGGCAGCCACAGCTTTCCTGGTCCTTGGTGCCTGTGAATCCAGTTACACCAAACTTAGCGAAAGGATTTGAGTGACCCTGCCTAGGTCACATGCCCAACAGTGGGCTGATCACTCTGTCTGGGAAGCAGAGTCTTTTCTCCTGCCCTCTAACTTGGTCATCACACAGCAGTGGCGTAGGGCTGGTTTGGTGTGGTCCCCAGAGGCGAACAGGTGTTCTCTTGCAGGACAGGGTAAAATTCTAGAAGCCCTCTTAGGTGGCCTAGAGAATTTTGTCCATCTTTGCCTTTTTCTCCTGAGCCCAGACTCTGGGGGTGGCATCTGCTGACAGGCTTTATGAAGTGCTCCTCGGTCACCACCACGGTCCTCTCCCAGCCTGGTTCTCCTTTCTCCCAGGGGCAGTGGAGGAAGGAGTTCATGCTCAAGCTGTGGGCTATGCCTAGGTGAAAGGCCATTCTAAGAGCAATTCTTGGGGCCTGTGTTCTTGCAGGAGGCCCAGTTGCCCAAGTCCAGGTTAGCTCAGGTAATTCAAGGGCATACTGTATCCCTGCTTTGGGCTTTGGAAGCACAGCAGAGTGTAAGGGTTTCTACCGAGCTCAAGCGTGGGAGAAACCAACAAGTGATGGTGCGAACCGCTGTGTCAGTCCCCACTGCTGCATGACAAGTTACCCAAAGCCGAGTAGCTTGAAACTGCCGTTTTAGTGAGTTCATAGATTCTGTGGGCCAGGGACTTAGACAAGGCACAGTGGAAAGAGCTTGTCTCAGTTCCACGGTGTCTGGGCCCGACCTGAGAAGACTTGAAATCTGGGGGCTGGAGTGATGTGGAGGTGTCTCACTCATGTGTCTGGCCTGGAGCTGGATGACTTGAAGACTAGGACTACACGCTGGAGCGTCTACCTGTGGCCTCTGCAGCGTGGTGTCCGTACCATGGTGGTGGCCATACTTCCTCCATGGCCACCAGGGCTCCGAAATGCGAGAATCCCAGCAGGCCCAACAGGAGCTGCGCTGGTCTTTGAGGATCAGCCTTGGAAATCCTGGAGCATCACTCTGAAGGTATTCTGTTGGCTGAAGCGATTAGAAACGTACCCAGGTTCAAGGGCAGAGATGGACCCCACCACTCAATGTCAGAGTTTGGGGGCCTTATTGAAAACCTCTTCACACCTCCGTAACTGCAGGTAGGTGACACTGCTAGTGACAAAGGGCCACTGTGCAGAGGGATCAGAGACAACTCAAGCGAGGCGAGGGCCTATTCTGTACTTTGGAAAGAACGTACTGAGTGTGGGGCTCGTCAGCCCAGCTTTGGACGTTGGTGTGCATCAGCTGTGGGCGTTGGGCCTAGAGCAGGCTTTGGTGTGAGAGCTACGATGTAGTCACTCTCAGTGTCCTCCATCAGTTGGTCGATTATTATAGCTTTATGGAGATAAAATTAACATGCGACGAACTGAGCATACTCAAATATACAACATGATGAGTTTGGTTAAATTTATATATGTGTTTAGAGATGCGGTCTTGCCATGTTGTCCAGGCTAATCTTGAACTAGGTTCAAATCATCTTCCCAGCTTAGCTTCCTCAGTGCTGGGATTATAGGTGTGAGCCTGGCCTCCTGGCCTGGCCTTATTGTGATGAGTTTCGACGTGTGAATGCATCAGCAAAACCACCCCCACAATAAGATAATGAACACGTCCGGTAGATCCAGATCTGAGTGTCCTCAGAAGGTGCAGTCTCAGTCTCTGGGGCGAGTGTAAGGCCCTACCATGGCCCAGCAGCTCTGAGCAGGCAGATGCCTGTGAGCCCCTGGGGGAGCCTGCCTTGGCCCTCTGGCAGCTGATCTGAGATGGGACATGAACCAGGGCCATCTAGGGGGGTTTGTACACGCGGGTCTTGGCCCTGGCTTTTCCAGACCTGTCTTTGGAATTCAGGTAAAGAGAGCAAGCCCACCCGAAGACCTGAGTACAAATACCACGCCTTTGAGGAAGATTTATTTCAGGGACAAGAATCAATTTTAGGAATCTGGCATCCTCAGTAGTAAATAAACAAATCTGGCAAGAAGTTAGGGCTTCTAAGAAACAGCCATAAAGATCAGATTGAGATGTTAAAATCGTAAGCTTAAAATAAATAAGACTGGATGAGATAAGCTTTGTAAGGCTTTTTTTTTTTTTTTTAAATTGTAGCTGACCTTTGAACAGTGTGCAGGGTTGAGGATGAGGGGCACTGCCCCCCCCCACCCCCGCTGCAACATGCAGCTGAAAATTTGAGTATAATTTCTGACTCTCTAGAAGCTTAACTGCTAATAGCTTACTCTTGACTGGAAGGCTTACTGTTAACATAAACAATGTGTGTTGTATGCCGTATTCCTACAATGTGGTAAGCTAGAGAAAAGAAAATACTACCAAGAAAGTCATAAGAGAGAAAATACGTTCACTCTTTATTAAGTGGAAGTAGATCCTCATAAAGGCCTTCATCCTTGTCATCTTTGTGCTGAGTAGGCAGGCGGAAGAGGGAGATTGGTCTTGCTGTCTTGGGTGGCAGAGGTGAAAATCCCCCTTTATTTGGGTCCACACAGTTCAAACATGTGGGCTTCAAGGGTCAGCTGTGCTACAGTCTGCTGCAGCAGATACCAATGCACAAAGAAGGGAGTGTGGAGCAGAAATGGCTGTGTACATTTGAATTAGTGATGACAATAACTGAGGTACTCCTCAGGAGGCAAAGGAAAGAAGACAGTGGTGCTAGAAATGGATTACAGAGCCTGGAGACCCAATCTAGGAATCCCTGCAGATGGAACCATTCCCCCAAGATAGAATAGGAGCATAGGTCAAAGATTTATAATGAATGAAGTCTTTTTGGGAGGTTTGAAACACATCTGAGTTTTCAGAATGAAAGGCTTCCTGTGCTCTAGTCAGAATGAATTCACATGGACTTACAGATTTATTCTGGCAAAATTTGTGAATTGTAAGATTAAAGAAAAAAATTATACTAGTATTCAAGCAGACAAAATGGTCTACTCAAAAGAAATGAAAATCCGGCATGCCACAGAGTCATCCGTGATAGAGACCCAGAAGACAGTAGAGCCAGGACTCCAGTGCTGGGAAGAGAAGGGGTTGTGCCCTAAGAATATGACACTCAGACAAGTTATTGTTCAAGAACAGAGGCAACTGAGAGGTGCTTTTAGCTACCTAAAAGGTTAGAAATGATATTCCTTAATTATTCTGGGAAGGATTGCTTGGAGACATCACTGCAGTTTATTCTGAGCTGAAGCCAAATTAAGAGATTGGGCATAGGGGTGTCATTACCTAACGCGCCGATTAAAATGGTTTAACATAGAGTGAAGCCTAACTGATACAAATATAATCACATAGGGAATATCATTAAGAATTAAAGGAAGATCAAAGACCTAAATTTAAGAGCTAAAACTATCAGACTCTTAGAAGCGAACATAGAGGTCAATGTTTGTGCTCTAGGCTCAGGCGATGGTTTCTTAGATACGGTACCCAAATCACAAGCAACCAAAGGCAATACAGAGAAATTGGACCTTGTAAAAATTAAAAACTTTTGTGTTTTAAAGGATACTATCAAAAAAAAAAAAAAGCAAAAATACAGCACATATGATGGGAGAAGAGTTCTTTAAATCAGATATTCGGTAGGAGACTTGTATTTAAAACATGTAAAGAAGTTCTGTAACTCAGAATGACGTTGGCTGAAAAATGGATAAAGGACTTGAATAGACAGTGTGTTAGGGTTCTCTAGGGACAGAACTAATGGAATAAATTATATATATAAAAAATGGAAAAGGGGAGTGTATTAAGTATTAACTCACATGGTCATAAGGTCCCACAATAGGCCGTCTGTAGGCTGGGGAGCGAGGAGAGCCAGTCCAGGTTCCAGAACTGAAGAACTGAAGTCCGACGTTTGAGGGCAGGAAGCATCCAGCCTGGAGAAAGATGCAGGCTGGGAGAAGAGGCCACTTGCCCTTTTCACATTTTTCTGCCTGCTTTATATTCTAACCTCACTGGCAGCTGATTAGATTACGCCCACCCAGATTAAGGGTCTGTCTGCCTTTCCCAGCCCACTGACTCAAATGTTAATCTCCTTTGGCAACACCCTCACAGACACACCCGTGATCGATACTTTGTATCCTTTAATCCAATTAAATTGACACTCAGTATTAGCCATCACAGACACTTCTCCAGAGAAGATACACAAATGGACAATAAGCACATGCAAAGATGCTCAACATCATTACCATTAGGGAAATGCAACCAGAAATTACAGTGAGGTACCACTTGGATTCTGCTTGGATGGTTATAGTAAAAAAGATAACAAACGTTGGCAGGGATTTGGAAGTCTCATACACTGCTGTTGAGAATGTGAAATGGTGCAGTTGTGTAAGAAAACAGTCTGGAAGTTCTTAAGCATAGCATTACTATATGACTTAGCCACACCACCTCATACATAACCAAAAGAAATTGAACATTTATCCACACAAAAACTTGTATATGAACGTCTGTAGCAGCATTGCTGACAATAGCTTGAAAGTGGAAACAACTCAAATGTCTGTCACCTTGCCAATTAAATAAAATGTGTCTATTCATGCAATATAATTTTATTTGGCAATAAAAAAGAATAAAACACTGATAACTGCTACAGCATGGATCAACCTTAAACATGTAAGTGAAAGAATCTAGACCAGGTGTCCCCAAACTACAGCCCGTGGGCCGCATGTAGCCCCCTGAGGCCATTTATCCGGCCCCCCGCCGCACTTCAGGAAGGGGCACCTCTTTCATTGGTGGTCAGTGAGAGGAGCACAGTATGTGGCGGCCCTCCAACGGTCTGAGGGACAGTGAACTGGCCCCCTGTGTAAAAAGTTTGGGGATGCCTGATCTAGACACAGAAGATCACATATGATATGATGCTATTAATGTGAAATACCCAGAATAGGCAAATCTGGAGACAGACAGATTAATGATTTCTTAGTGTTGAAGGTGGGGAAGGACAGGGAAGTGGAAAGTAATTGCTAATGATTATGGAGTTCCTTTTTAGGTGATGAAACTGTTCTAAATATGTGGTAAGTGCATAATTCTGTGAATACACTGAAAACAATTGTATACATTAAGTTGGTGAATTGTACAATATGTGGATTATCGCAGTGAAGCTGTTATAAAAATGAAGGGAAGATGTAAAACATAAATTATAATGCTTTAATAGTAATTTGTATCTCAAGTTTATGAAATGTTCACAAGTCAGAAGTGGAAAGGGAGGTGGGAGGAAAAAATGCTAAATTCTTATTTGTACAAAAGAGAAAAATTGTTCCTGACTTTCGTAATCAGAAAGCTATATAGAGTAAAGGTTGGTTCTTAAGACTGTAAAGATAATTGACTAGTAGAATGTCTTACCTGACTACTAGAGATGAGAAGCCTAATGAAATACAGCTCACATAGAACAATACGGAGAGAAAAGGAACTAAAAGCATGACAGAAGATCAATGATGATCAACTTTTACAATACATATAAAAGTGTTAAAATCCTCAATTGAAATACAAGGACTTGGAAATGAGGTAAAAAGTTAATGTAAAAGCCCGGGTAAAGAATTAAGCATCAAACACAATTAAAAGGTGATAAAACTGGAAAGTATTTACCACAGTGCTCCAGAAGTCTACTATTCTTTTATTTGCTCTTTCACTTATTTTAAAACTGTTTCGTGAATGTCCACTGTGTGTTAGGCACTAGGTTTGGAGTGGTGATCCCTGGCTCTTGAGCTTGTTGTGTGGTGAAAGAGACTAACATTAAACACAGAACAATGGCATGATTACAAATAGCAGTGAGTACTCCAAGGGAAAGGAAAACGTGCTATTGTGGTTTAGATTAAGGGACCCAGGAAAGCTGCTTTGAGGAAGTGGTACTTAGGGTATGCATACAAGTTAGGTGACTGCTGGGGAAAATAACTTTCCATGTGGGGCTGCAGCATGTTCAAAGGCCAGGCTGTGGCCAAGAGATGAGATGCTAGAGCTGATGAAAGCTCATATGGTGATGTGGTACCCTCCTAGTTGGATTTTAGAGGAAGCCAAAGGAGGCTCTAGGAAGTCGAGAATGAGGGGTTCTAGTGAATTTGTGAGTTGCCTAACAAAGAATTCCGCCTCTTCACTCTTGGCTGGTTTGCTCACTCCGGTGGAGCCCAAGGCTCCTTTAGTAGAAGCACTAGAAGAAATGGCTGACCTGGCTGTCAAGGAAGCACTCTCCCCTTGGTAATCCAGTGGGAGCATTGGACAGTTGGGAGTCGGAGGCCGGTTAGCTCAGTATCGCTGTAGGGCCAGAAGGACCGTGGCTCAGATGACTGAGTGTTCTTGGCAGGTTTCACTCTGAAGGGTCCTTGGCATTTGGGAAGGGGTGTTCTTTGGGAATGATTGCCATTCTGATGATGGGTCTAGGCCAAAAGAGAAGCGTTTTGACTGTTTTCTCACCTCGAGGCCTATGGTCAGTTATTTGAGCTCTGACTCTCCGCACACTCACACGCTCTCTCTCTCTCTCTCTCTCTTCTATCTTGAGGGATGACTGGGGCTTCTGTGAAACTCCAGAGGCCTTTGAAGGAGTGAAGGGCACCTGATGGTGAACAGCTCTGGGCATATTGCAGGTGTTTTACATATTTGGAAGAACCCCTGACATCCAGAGCCCTGTAGAGCCCAGATACCTTGTTGTTTGCTAATCCTCTGAAAAGAAGACTGAAGGATTGTTTCATTCTTTTGTTCATTTGTTAATTTACTTCATTCTCTCATTAACTTATTCATACAAAAACAATGACCGACCACCACCTGTGTCCCCATGCCCTTCTTGGCACAGGAGGTACGAGGGGAGAGGGCTGTTCCCATCCTCAAACCCAGCAGCTTGGGGGCATATCCTCAGGCCCCCATAGGGTGTGCTTGATGCTTTTGGGGACTGGGGGAGAGGTGGCTTTGTGTGAAAGTGATGGTGAGGCGTGTGGATTGCTAGTCCACACAATGGCCTGGCCCCCTTGCGCAGGTGGAAGAACTTCTGAGCTGTCTGAAGTTCCTTGTACTTCCTTGTCAAAGATGAAAGACCGTCTGTCGAAAGAAATCGTTCCCAGGATCCCGATGGGGGATTCCAGGTGCAGAGAAGCCATCAGTTTCTTTTCAGGCTTTTGTTTGTCCTGTCTTGATCTGGTTGAAACATGAACACGTTAATTAATTTCTTCCCTCAAGCTGTGTGTTTGAGGAATGTTTGGTTTTTTCCTCCATCAATTTAGAAGGTAAAACTGTCAAGCTGCTGTATGCTAGTGTAATGTTTCAGCAGTAGACTTCACTGAAAAGTGGTGGTGAGAAGTGTGTGCTAACTCTATGCACAAGCATTTGTTTTTGTGAATTTGCTGAATGTGTCTTGGTGGGGCTCTGAGATGACTGTCCTCCCTGTGAGTCCCCACACTGTCCTGATGGCAGTTAACACACACCCTCCGATGTTAAGGCATGCAAAGGCGGCCTGCCTCGTCCGCACTTCTTGAGGCAGGAAGGAGGATGAGTGTCTTATGGGCTAAACTCTGTCTCCCCCAACTTCACAGGCTCAAGTCTTAACTAGCCCAGTGCCTTAGAAGGTGACTATATTTGCAGATAGAGTTTTTAAAGAGGTAATTAAGTTAAAATAAGGCGATGAAGGTGGGTCCGCTAATCTGATATGACTGGTATCCTTAGACAAAGGGGAAATTTGGACACAGACATGCACAGAGGGACCACCCTGTAAGGACAGGAAGGTGATAGCCACCTACAAGCCAGGAAGAGAGGCCTGGATCAGGTCCTTCCCTCGTGGCCCCCAGAAGAAACCAGGCCCACTGACTCTTTGATCTTGAACTTCCAGCCTCTGGGACTGTGAGAAGTAAATTTCTTTGATTTAAGTGCATTGAGTATTTATTAGAGGTTGAGACCAAGGTTTAAGGGTGATGCAAAATTAACCAGAAAATGTAGTGTTCTGCTTTATTTTCGGGGTATCCTGTGACAGCTAGACTGAAGCCTTTTTACTGGACTAGATTCAGCCTCTCCTCCTGCATGATGCTGACTGGCGTTTCCCCCCTTTCTTGGTGTGCATGTGTGTGGTGGTCCAGCTTTGTTCTTCGCTGCTGCAGTGAATATGCTTTCGCTTTCTTTCTCCCTCCATTTGGAGGCCCACTTTCCCTGGAAGTTCTGCACTGGTTCCAGAATGTGTGTGCACAGCAAGGTTCTTTCATCTGTGGGGTGTTTATGGGACTGATGAGTTTTTGCATGCAGAATCGTGTAAAGACTCAGATGAGTTTCCGTCTCCCTCCGGGGGAGCACCCGGCGCAGGGTCGGGGCTTGATGAGGGCTTGCAGAACGGCAGTTGTCCTCTCCCAGTTGGTACCAGTGCTGTAGAAGCCGCGTTCTCCCTAGCTAGGCATCCGGAGCTGCCATCCTCAAATGCGGCTGGAAGGGGAGAGCAGTGGAAACCTAGGGAGACAGTCCTCAGTGGGCCTGGGTTTCTTCCTTGTATGTTTCAGTTTTTTCTCATTTCAAGGAAATCTTCCCTTGACTCTAGGACCTTCTAGCTGCATTCCTGTCTCTCCTTTCTAGACTTCTCCAAAGTTTGCACCATTTCCTCGCCTCCAAAATGTGCATTCAGCTCCATCCAGTCTGGTTTTCGCCTGTACGGGACCCCAGGAGCACTGTCACTGAGACTCCTGCCTCTCGAGACTTCTCTTTCCCTCGGTCTTGGGATGTCAGGCTCTGCTCTTCTCGTCGCTCGGGCCTCTCTGTCTCTGTAGTGCTCGTCCCATCTCTTCCATCTGGCCATGTGGTTTTGAGGTCTCTGAAGGACTGGTCTGGGACTGATGATTCCTGAATACTGTGAACCCCGAGGCATTGGAATGAGGTATTCCCAAGTCTACATAGCCCGCAGCCAGCCTGACGTGCCCACCTGGATGCCTCTAAAGCACCTGAAACTCAGTTAGGCCGGAACTCACAGCGCTTTCTTCCTACCTGGCCCTGTTCCAGTGGTCCCCAGTTCAGTGACTGGTCTCCCCATTCATCCAGGTCAGTGAGAAATTATCCTTGATTGTCTCCCTTAACCCAGATAGTCCCAATGTTGTTAGTGCTGCCTTCGAAGTGCCTCCTGAATCTATTTGCTTATTTCCATCTGCAGTTACCTTCCTTATCCGGATATTGTCTGTTTTCAGCTGGGCTCCTGGAGTCGTTGTCCAACCAGTGTCCCCGCTGCCACACTAGCCCCCGGAATCTCTTCTGCCCACAGAGGTCATAAGGTCACGTTCAGAACACAAGCCCTAGGTGGCATCCCCCTGCTCCTGGAATTAAAGAAGAAAACTCAACACATCCCATGTGACCCTGCCTGTTTGCCCTGCCCATTGCTCAGGCCTCGTTGGTGCCCACATTCTTTCTTGCTCTTGGCTCCTTCCCGTTTCTAGAATATATCGTGCTTTCTTCCACCCTTGGGCCCTGTGCATATGCTGTTCCCGCTGTCTGGACTCCTCCCAGCTCCTCTCTCCCACCCCTCTCTGTTAACTCTCACTTACCTTCCTAACCTTAGCCCCTGCATTGCTGCCTTGGGGAAGGCTGTCTTGAACCCCCGATGTAAGTTGGGCCCCACTCATATTTTTTCATGGCGTTGTCCAGTCTTTCTTGCTAGTTCCTGTCATGTGGAATTTTCAGTTCTTCTGTTCATTTGGTTCACATCTGCTCTTTCTGGATGGGAATCTACACTGGGACAGTGCCTAGCACACATAGGGCCTTGGTAAATATTTAACTGAATGAGCATCTTTCAACTTTACCCGTAGGCAATAGTGTCTTCCTTGGTATCTACATGTCTGTAGCATGGATGGAAAGGTCCAGCCCTGCTCTCCTACCCTGGCTTGCTGTATTCCAGAGTGCAAGCCTGGGTCATACCTCCTTTCTAGTATGGAGACTGATTTTAGACTCCAAATTTCATCAGGTCTTCCTTTGGGATCTTAACCAGTATCTGTAAGCACAAGCATGTACACGCGCATGCACACACACACACACACACACACACACACACACACACCCATCCACCCCCTGGCCTCCAAACAAAACACCCTTATTTTCCACCTTTCTTTGTAAGGAATTTACATGAAAAAGATGCCTTTTATAAAAGTGAGTTGGCCTTGGGGGAAGTTATTTAAAGAATGCAAACTTGGAGAGTGAAACTTATTTTTTGCCTTTTGGAAAAAAAAGAGAAGGCCATTATGTTTCAAGGATGTTGGATTTATGCAGCTGTGGAAAACTTCACCTGGCTGGGAGTTCTTCTGCACATGTGGAGCCATCGTTTGCAGTTAAGAAGGTGATTTTTCTATTAACAGATCTTTTGCTTTTGTTAAAGAAAAGTGGTCAGAAAGTAATTTTCTTGGACCTGACAATTTCATTGGAAAGCGTGGTGTTTGTAAGCGCATGTGTTCAAACTTGTGCTACGCCTGAAAACCTACTGCCGGCTTGCTGCTTGGCTTGGGTTTCCTTCTCCAGTACTTTTCACACGTTGATTCTTTATCTGTTGAGCACTGTCCTCAGGTTCTTAGATGTGGGCATTTGGTTGCCGAGAAATCTATGATACACTTTGCTGCTCTAATTCCCATCACAGGACACCCTATTGACTGGTTTTTGTTAAATGGCAACTCAGAATATAGGCCAACTTCCCTGTCTGTGGCAGTGTTCTCTAGTGTGGAAGTGCATATTCAATAACCTCATGTTTCTATAGTGAAAAGAGATCAGTCCTTAGTTCCATACCTGGGAGAAGTCTTTGAAGCCTGAATGAAATACAGGCAGTAGTTTAAGACCTGACCCCCTCTATGTCAGTTTGTGGAAAGCTGGAACCATGCCAGGTATTTCTAACAGAGGGATTTAATACAGGAAATTGGTTATGTCAGTGTCAGTGTCTGCACGAGCAAAGGGGGAAGCTGATGAGTGTAGGAGATAGGTATCATTCTAAGGCTAGAGAAAGAAAAAGTGAATTTTCAGGATTGGATGTGAAGGACGGGGCTGTGGGGCTGTGGCTTAGACCTCTGAGGAGACACAACATGGAGGGAGTATACCCAAGTTGGTGCCCAGATGGTTGTACCATGGGGAGGTACCATGGGGAGGGAGCATGGGGAGGCTGGGTCCTTTATTACCCCGAGAGCTGGAGGCTCAGCAGGAAGCCAGCTGGCAAGGTAGTCTGGGAAATACCTTAATAGTTAGGCTTCCAACCCCAGGGCCATAGAGCAGAGTGCAGAAGTAGGGCTGGGAGACTCGAGGCAGAACAGGAAATGGGGACCTTTCTGTTGAGTAAAACCTTCAAGGGCACCCAGTTGAGGCCTGGCTGAATATCTAGGTCTCCTGATCACCAGTCTGAAAATACTTTTATTATACTCTATGCTTTTTATTTTAAGCCGGTCAATGACAGTTGGGCATGCAGGAGAATGTACGTGTCTTACTTTTTTCATGCTGCATCAGTGGTGACTTTGGTGTCCTGGAAAGCCATTGGCATGGCTGGGGGCAGAGGGCAGAGGGGCAGAGGGGAAGAGGCTGAGACACAGAAAGTCCAGTTGGGGCAGCAGTTGGTCTGTTTCCCAAGGAGGAGGACTCTGCTTTCCTCCTTGGTAAGAGACATTTCATTCTTACAGTGAGTTTTTCCGCCCCATCAGATCTTTCTTATGGCTGTTTCATCTTAGCTCCTGTATCATTTCACATTCCTTAGATTGGGTTTCAACACTGTCCTGAATCTCAGTGATCTTTGCTCTTACCCATATTCTGAATTCTTTGTCTGTAATTTCAGCCTGGTTAAGAACCATTAAGAACCAACTAGCAAACTTGGAGTGTGAAACTTATTTTTTGCCTGGAGATAAGACACTCTGGCTTTTTGAGTTGCCAGAGTTTTTACACTGTATTTTGCTCATCTGCATGGGGTGATGTTCCTTTAGTCTTTGAAATTTGGATGGGTTTTTTTGATGCCCTTGGGCGTTTGATTGTGGTATAAGTTGAGCTCATTTGACTGATTCTATTCTAGAAGATTTCAGAGGGCCAAGGCTCAGCTCAGCAGCCGTGGGCTCTGTGCTTTCACTCTGGGGTGCTGGTATGGATTTCCCAGCTTCGTTTTCCGGTCCCCGGCAGTTAGTAACCTGACGCACTGGAGGGGCCGAGGTGTTCGTGGTCTGCTGGCCCCAACACTCTGACATGGGGTGCTGGCCACAGCACTTGATAGGAGGGAGCAGGGGAAGTGGGACCTGCGCTTGCCCACGTGTGCCAGCAGCCATGGTGGTGTGTCAGGCTGCCTGTGCCACAGCAGCGGTGGGGTCCCATTGGAGGTGGGGAGAGCCGTGGGATGTGCTCTGCCATCAGCGCTAGGGCAGCAGAGTGCACATGCACATTGGTGTTTTGTGGGGAAGGGAGGTGAAGTCTGCCCCTATGTGGGGTGCCAGCCAGGCAGTGAGAGGGATCTGTGGTTGGGGGAGTGCTGACAGCGTGGTGGAGGAGGCTGCTTGTAGGCTGGTTGCACTGGTGGAGGCTGTTCTGCTAGAGCTCTCCACAGGTTAGCTGCAGTCTGCCCTTGGAGGAGCTATGATTGCCCCACCCCAGCCCCTCTGGAAGCACCCTGTTTGGGCATCAAAGGCTGTGCTGGAAGCTGGTGTGACCATGCTGCGGCCCTAGGAGATGCCGGCACATGGTGGGTGGTGCTCAGAGCAGACTGTCCTCATCCTGTGGGCAAGACCATCCGGCTCTGGGCAGGTCGAGCAGTCTTCCAAAGGCTAAAGCCACCTAGAAGATGTTGGTGAGACTTGGGGGATGGGCATCCCTGGCCGTGCTCCACTGTGCGTGTTCCCACACCAAACCCGCTGGCCTCCACACCCCCTGGAGTCCTGCCCCTGCCCCCTCTCAGCAGCTCTCCCTGCCAGCTCACGTGTCCGTGCGGGTCTTGGGGTCTCCTGCAGCTAGGATTTCAGAGATCTGTGGCAAGAGCAGGCTGCTCCTTGCCTATTCAGCTCACCCCTTCCTTGGAAATGGCATTGGTAGAAATCGAGATGCAAGGATTCTTCTTGTGCAGCAGGAAGTGAAGGAATTCCGAGAGGGGTTGTGGTTTTGAATTTTCATGCCAAATATTTTTTTGTCAACGTATTGTTTTTTCCCTAATAAATACCTGGATACTGTATCCTTTCTAAACTAAAGGAGTATCTGTTCCATACAGAGCTTTGATAATCTACAGTTGAGATAATTTGGTTTTTTTAGTTTTCAAAGTAGACAACAAGTTAACTTCGATGACGGTTTATGTATTTGCTCAACACTTTCTGCAGATTCCAGACTTTCAGAGTAAGTTATAATTTGAAGATTCTAAAAGTTTGTTTCTGTCTTTTTCTCTTCCTCATCTTGTTCCAGAAGGATTTGAGGTATCTTACATAAATACATAAAATTTTCTTTTCTCATGGATAACAGGCAAAGGGAAAGTAGATGTAAGAAAAATAATATGAAGCCAGAGATTGACAATCTTCCAAGTCAGTACCAACTCCAGCAATGTACTGGCGAAAGAAACTGCTGGGCTTGACTTCAAGAATGTTCCCTGGTGTCTGTGACAACAGGAGAAGGCCTGAGGCCTGACATGGCTGCAATGTCCTCAGCAGCAGGGCGAGAGCCACCCTTCATTCCCACAGCAGCTGGAGACAGCTGGTCACGCGCAGAGCTTGGCGCGCTCCTCGGCTGGCTACACGCCCGCCCACCTGCACTTTGACCTCTCTGGTGAGGTCAGAATCCAGCACGTGTGTTGTTCTGAAATTAGTGTTTTTCTTCTTCTTTTTGAAGATGCTATCATCTGTGAATATTGGCATCTGTGCAACATTATCAAGCCTATTTTTGCAGTGTAGAGAATTAAAGATAGGAGTTTATTAGGGTTCTTTTCTCCCTGTAGGAAAAGGAATGATTCTCAAAAATAATGGCTGTGGGTCTCTGCTGGGGGAGTGGTTGAGATCAGGGAGGGAAGAGAAGGCTGAGTTGCCCCCTAGCCTCCCGCCCCCCAAGTCCTGCCGTTCTCACTTGCCAGCACCCCGGGAAGGACGCCTGCGTTGGAAGGCAATGCAAGTCCACGGTCTCTTGTCTCTAGTTGCAAAATCCAGAGGTTTCCACACCCGTTTTCTCCAAAGCCCTGCCCTGCACTGACATGAGGCTGTTGAGCGAGTGTCATCATTAACTCCTTCACCCACTGCATGCATTTGTTCAGTGAGCATTTATTTCCCACCCCCTGTGTGCTAGGGAATGGGGGAAAGGAAAGGAGCAAATGACAGTCATTAGTTGAAGCCTGTGAAAGCCACAGCGCCCCTGACCGTGGGGTTCACCTGTTCCTTAGTATTCTGGGCCTGTGTCAACTCACAGTGTGTCATTCTTGGCGGTACCCTTGTAGGTTAGCTCTGCAAGGCCTAACAGGGAGGGAGGCACAGGTCTTCTTCATTTTTCTTTGTAAACTTGAAATACACATACCCAGTACAGGATTTTTAATTTTTTTCATATAGAGTCTTGCTCTGTCACTCAGGCTGGAGTGCAGTGGCATGATCTCGGCTCACTGCAAGCTCTGCCGCCTGGGTTCAAGCAGTTCTCCTTGCCTCAGCCTCCTGAGTGGCTGGGGTTATAGGCATGTACCACCATTTTTGTTTGTAAATTATGACCCGTATCTCAGATGATGTAATAATACAGTAGGGACCTCTTATCCACGGTTTCACTTTCCACAGTTTCATTTACTTGCTGTCAACCAGGGATCAAAAATTGGTGAGTACAGTACAATAAGGTATTTTGAAAGGGAGACTCATTCACATAACATTGACTACAGTGTGTTGTTACAATTCTACTAGTTACTGTTGTTAATCTCTTACTATGCGTAACTTACAAGTGATACATCACCACGGTTACGTATGCATAGGACATAACACAGCACAAGAGATGTAGGGCTCGGTAGTGTCTGCTGTTCAGGCATTCCCTGGGGGTGCTGGAACATATCCCCAACAGGTACAGAGGGTCTGCTGTATTCACTGTTAGTTCTGGAATGCTTGGGTCACTTTATGAAGCCGGTTGGTGCATGTGTAGACCGTGTGTAGCAGAGATGTGTCCATAGAGGCTACTGCTAACATGGAATCAATCACTATCAAATGAAAGAACAGCCTTCCTGTTTACATTCAGATTCTGAAAATGCGTGCTGTTCATATCAACCTCTTGTGTCAGTCAGCGTTTCCATGTACAAAGACTATGGCAGCTTGGGCCCTGTAGGTGTGAGCTTTTTAATAACGACAGCTGTTTATCAAAGTTACATTTTACAGGAATATAGGTTATCTAAAGACTCAGCAGAGAGTCACACATTTACTACTAATCCTACCAAGAATCCTGCTGCTACTCTAGTAGGCTGGAAAAATCCACTACCACTACTAATGCTACTAATAAGATTTCCTGTGTGTTTTTAAAGAAAGCATAGTGTGTTTATGCCTGCCAACGTTTATGGCTCCTGGTTCCTGAGTCTCAGAAGAGTTATGGGATGCCGGCGCCCAGGGGAGCCCTGTCTCCTCTGCCCAGCTTCCTTGGTCCAGTTATCCTCCCCGGCTGTGGCCTTTCAGACCCTTGCCCGCTGGGCCCACGCCTCCTTTCCTTTACAGACTTGCGTGGCTCTCCATGCTCCTCTGAAGTGGGGTGGGTTTTCTCTTCTGGCCCCTCGGCCCCATTGGCCTCCCTGGCTGTGTGGGTGTTGGGTGTGGCCCCCCCATCTGGCCTCATAGCTCTTGCCCTTGTGTTGGGTCAGCTCCACCCCACATGAGTGACCTTGGCATCCATGCGATGGTGGAGATCGCTGGGTGCTGGCCCCTCTAGGCCTGTGGAGAGCGGCCACTGTCTTGGGCAGGCTAGACAGAAGCCTTTTCGCCGCATGCTTTTAGAAGTCAGTAAGTCAAGGACTGTGCAGATATCTCCATTGTTTTCTAGAAAAGAAGCCGGGGCGCAGCAGGCCTTCGCAAGACTGGCGGGAGCGGAGGAACGCCATCCAACTCACCAGCGAGCACACGGTGGAGACCCTGGTGGTGGCTGATGCCGACATGGTGCAGTACCACGGGGCCGAGGCCGCCCAGAGGTTCATCCTGACCGTCATGAACATGGTGAGTCCGGAGCCGGGACCTGAGGCGGGCTGGGGTGCTCTATTTTCTCCTTAATGAGAGATCTGGAAGTGGGGGCTGTGTCCTGGTCTCCTGACGTGAGGAGGAGGAATGCTGGGTTAGGGGGTAGGAGAACGTAGCCTGGTGATCCCCAGGCATCGAGGAGGACAGGTACCTAGGGGACATTCTGATGGGAGTGAGCCCGCCCCTGGCTACACACTGGAGTGGTGTGGACGTGCCCAGATCTGCTCAGTGACGGGGCCACCTGTTACCGGAAGGCTTCCCAAAGCTGTGCTGTGGTTTCAGACATCCCCTGGGGGTGTTGGAACATATCCCTGCAGATACGGAAGGCCTGTGTGTCCACTTTTGGTCTGGAATGATTGGGCCACTTTATGAAGCCGGTTGGTGCATATGTAGACTGTGTGTAGCAGAGATGTGTCCGTATAGGCTACTGCTAACATGGAAATCGCTATCAAATGAAAGAACAGCCTCCTGTCTGTATTCAGATTCTGAAAATACATGCTCTTCGTGTCAACCTGCTGTGTGGGTCAGAGGTGCTTCCTCTCCAAGGGGCATTCAAAGTCATGTGAGTCCCAGACCCTGCTCCAAGGAGTCCATCGTCTGGCAGGAGGGATAAAGTCCAACCTCTCTGGAAAAAAAGAGCTTACTGTGTGCTGAGAGGCGCTGGCGAGAAGTGGGGAGAGAGCTTGCCTAGTTGAGGGAACCAAGGGAGGAGTCACGATGCCCACGTCTGTCTATGTCCAGTTTGTCAGAGGGGATGGAGGGAAACCTTTACTTGGGAACGGGTGGGTGGTGAGGCTGGGCTCCTCAAATATTAGACGCTGAAGGACCTTCAAGGGCATCCTAGCTTTACCCATCCATTCATTTCCCCAGGTGTTCTTGAGGACCAAGTCATTTGACCTGGCTGGAGCGGAGAGCCATAAGGGTGTGGGAGGTGTGGACAGGGCCGATGACGGGGGAGGGTCAGGCGTCTTGAGGAGCAGGGGCTCTTCCCTGAGAAGTGGGACCCCTAAAGGGAAGGGGAGCAATGTGCCAAGGCTGATGTTAGGAAGAACAGGCCAACAGCCACGTGCAGGGTGCATTGGAATGGGAAGCAGTGTCGTGGAGCACTGGGGCTGGAGCGTGTGTGGAAGAGGGTTGGGGTGGGCACGGAGGAGGGGCTGGGGTAAGAGGAAGGGCCTGCAGGAATTGGTGACTGGCAGGATGTGAGGGATGGAAGAGGAAGCAAGAGAAATCCGGGCTCCTGTACCCAGGCTTCAGGCTGGGCCTCTGGGCAGTTGGTGGAGCCATTGGCTGAGAAAAGATGAGCAATGGGTTTGGAGCCACAGCAAAGAGTTTCCATTCTGGACAAGCGGGGATATCAGAACAGAAGTTTTGGTGGAAAAGAGGGAGTTGGGGCTTTTCAGCCTACAGCTGGCAGCTGAAGTCAGGGGGTGACCGGCACTGCCTGGATGAAAGGTGGCAGTGAGTAGAAAAGCTGATCCATGACAGCCCGCGGAGCAGCAGCCCTGGGGGGACAGGGCAGGACCTGGGAGGAGGTTGTCCTGAAGAAGGGGTGACAGGTGCAGGAGACTGGCTAACGGTGCCAGATGGAACCGTGTTAGGGAGTGTTGCGGGTAGACGCTGGATGAGGACAAACGGAAAAGGCAATGGGAAGTGAGAACTGGGGACGGCACTTCCTGATCTCAGCTGACGGAGAGGAGGCGGCGCCGCACCGAGTCAGGTGGAATCCGGGTGAAGGGGAGCTTTGTAGAGGGAGAGCGGTACCGAGGTGCGGAGTGTGACGTTTAGCCTCAGGCCTGGCCTGGACTCCTGCCCAGCTGCTCAGAGCAGAGACCGTCTCAGCCTGCTTCTCATCAGTGCTCGGTGCGTGGCTACAGATGGTCGTGCCGTTCATGGAAGGGAGTGAGGTGAGAGGACAGGGCAAGGTCAAACGTTGTGGGTACAGTGGGGAGTGACCCAGGGCCTGAGTTTTCAGGGGGAACAGCAGCAGTGGGTTGTGTCGTGGGAGAGGAAGATGGCGTGCCTGTAGCTGCAGCCAAGGTCTTGAGGTCTAGGGCAGGTGCAGAGCCAGGCCTTAGGCACCCGTGTCTGCCTGGTGTGGTGACTCTGGAGCTCAGGGGTGAGTGCTGGGGAGGGGTTGCCTCTGACAGGAAGCCCAAGCGAGGGGCTCAGCGTGCTGGGCGGGTAGCAGAGGGCTGCGGTCCTTGTGGCAGACATGGTCTGCAGGTGGCTCTTGGACCATGTGTGGAGTTCACGTTGCTGAGAGGGACCTGTCGGTTTCAGAGGTGGACTGGGTGGGGCTGTGGATGGGAAGGGACACAGCAGCTGGATGAACTCCCAGTGTGCCATTCCGGCTGGGGGCGCACCTCTGGTGCTTGTGTAGCTGGGGCTGTGGTGGCTTGGAGGCCTGGCAGCACACGGCAGCCTGGACCGAGGACAGCAGCACAAGTCTCCCCTTGTGGGGATGGGACCCACAGCTTGTTTCCCAGAGGCCGAAGGAGGCCCAAGAGCAGGGAGGCCCAGGGATACTGCCCGGGTCACACAGGAAGTCACTGGCAGGGCTGTGACCACCATGTCCAGCTTTTCCCCTAAGCAGCCACAGGGAAATCAATGTTGACCCCAATCCTGGGTCCACTGGGCGTGGGGACCCCCACGGCGATCCCGCTTGTTGTGAGGACAGATCTCTGGTAGTTTGTCCTCCATTTTGGTGAAGACTTTCCAGGACTGGCTTTGGCACGTGTGTCTCTGTCTGTAGGGAACTCCCTCTATCTCATCCACGCCCCTCACCCCTGCTGTGCCCTGAAGCAAGGCTGCTTTGGTGGCACAGAGAGCAGAGGCCTCGTGTTGAGCTGCAGGACCCACGTGTTTCCTCACAAGCCAGGCTCTTCGGCAAGGCACACTTGCCAGGCAGGCACCCGGGACCCTGGGCCAGGGATCTGCTTTCTGACAAGGCCTCAGCGGGCATGTGAGGGTACCAGGCTGCTCCCATCTCTCCGTCAGAGTCATCAACTCTGGAATTTCCATTAACTTAAAAAAATGCGTTTGGCACTTTTTTTTTTTTTTTTTTAATTGTGGTAAAATACATATGTCATATAAAATTCACCGTTGGAACCATTTGTATGTGTACCAGCATTCATGTTGTCGTGTGACCATCACCACCATCCACCTCCAGAACTTCTTCATGGTCCCCAAATCAGAAACTTCCTATCCATGAAACACTCTCCCCGTCTCCCTCTCCCCCAGCCCCTGCCAGCCTCCATTCTTTCTGTCTGTATGGCTTTGATGACTCTAGATACCGCCTATCAGTGGAATCATGCAGTATTTATCCTTTTGTGGACAAATGGCTTACGTCACTCAGCATGATGTCCACGAAGTTCATCCATGTTGTGGCTTGTGTCAGGACTGCCTCCTTTTTGAGGATGAGGATTATCCCATTGCACGGACGTGCACCACATTTTGCTTCTCTGTTCATCCGTCGGTGGATGCCTGGGCTGTTTCCACCTTTTGCTGTTAGGACTCATGCAGCTGTGAACGTGGGTGTGCAAATTTCTGTTCAAGTCCCTGCTTTCGATTCTTTTGGGCATATACCTGGAAATAGAATTGCTTTGGTTAACTTTTGATGGTGCTCATTTCTGAGAAAGAGTTTTTCGTGAGCACAAGCCCAGGTCTCCGCGGTGGCTGGTTAATGATGGGCTGCATTGCCTCGGTCTGCCCGGAACATGCCGGAGATGAGGCTGGAGGGGCTGGGCTCTGCAGCAGACCCTTTCATCTGCAGATTATTTTATCTCTCTGTCTTTTTTTAAGTTATCCAGGGCACAAGTGCAGGGAATAAACATTCATTACAACAGCTAAGGCAGTAATAAGGCAGAGCTTCTGCTTTGATACTTGCTTTCATAATTTATCATCCAGGCAGGGGCGGCTCTTTTACCCCAGGCAGGGAGTGGGGAGGGATGGGGTTGGTACACAGAGATGGGCCCTCCCATCCTGCACCCCTCGTGGGCTGTAAAGACTGAAGGGCTCTGTTTCTGGATTTTGACTGAACACCCTTCACCCCCTTCAGCAGCTTGTACTAAGACACCAGCGGCTTAAGAGCCCGGGGCTGAGGGCAGACCTGGGGCTAACATGTGAGGTTTGGATTGAGATGTTTCCTATGAGGCCTGCCTAATAAGGGCGAACCCGCTGTGAGAAGGGCCGGGTGCAATGACACTGAGCCCTTCTGTCATCTGTATTTGGGGTTTCCAGGTCGTTTTGATCCACGACAGAAGACAAATGGAAGCAGAGTCCTCAGACCCCTGGCACGGGTGGGCTGACAGAGCAGCAGCCCTTTCTTGCCACCCTAGCCCTGGACCACCATTCAGTAAGTTGACAAACAAGTTCCGTTCAGACATGACACCTTGTTTAAACAAGACCGCCTCCACGGGCACCTCCCTTCCTCAATCCTTCAAATCCTAGTTTAGGAAATCCAAAGAGTTCTCTCCTGCCTGTGGCTGTTTTAGAAATGGTTTTCTGTTAGCAAGTGAGATAACCTTTAAGCCGGGAGGAAGGGAAAGGATTGTGGCTGGGCCAGGAGACCTGTCATTAGAGGAGGCCCCCAGAGCAGAGAGGAGAAGGTGATGCCAGCGAGCCCATCTGTTTCCTTCCAAAGCATGTTTTCTGTGGGGCTGCGGGATGGGAGTGGCTCTGTCTCCTTAACCCCTCCAGGTTTGGAAGGAAACCTGCTAGAGTTGATTGCCACCTTCATTCCAACACATTTCTCTCTGGGTTGTGGGTCTGTGTGGTAAGAGGCCTGGCTCATCCGTATATGCTGCCCTGCCTGCCAAGGCAGAACCCAGACAAGCCCCTGTCCCCAAGGCAGACCAGGGGCCAGCAGTGCCTCAGAGAGCTGATAATGTGGCCAGAGCTGGGAGAATGTGGCATCAAGTGTTGGCTCCAGATTTTCGTAGCTTCTCACGGTTTTGATGTATTAGATGAGTGTCAACCACCAGCCCCAAGGGAAGACACGAATGGCTTCGAAGTACCAGCCATCCTAGACAGCACAAAGGTGCCTTCGTGTTACTGCCTTCTCACACCTGCTCGATTGTGTCATTCCCATTTTACAGAGAAGGAAATGGAAGCTTGGGGAAATGACACAGCCAGGGTGCAGAGCCTGTGAGTACTCAGTAGGGCGAGGACTCCAGCTCAGGACTGAGGGACCCCACTTGACGTTGTTGAAGGTGACAAGCATGTCTGGAACCCATTATTTCTTTCTGTCTCCACCCTGAACTGAAACTGACTGCCATGATTTCTGGCCCTGACAGCTGTTGGAGCTTCCTTGCCAGACTCCTCACTTCTGTTTTCTTCCCTCTTGAATCCTTGCTACCTAATAACCAGCAGGGTTCTCTTCCAGCAGAACCGGAGCTTTGTCACTAGGCAGCATTGAGCCCCTCTGTCGTTTCCCCTTGCATTGGATGGGGAAGCCTGCCCTTCCCTCACCTTTCATGTGGCCCTCCAGCCTGCGTGGCCAGGGCCCACCTGGTTTTCCTGGCCCTCATTCTTTTTGCCGTCTCAACAATGACTTTTACTAGGAAGCCTGAGCTTGCCTTGCTATGTTTGTCAGGAATGCTTTGCTTACATGCCTTGTAGAATGAGTTCCTCTACCTTTTAGGACTCTGTGCAAATGTCCCTTCGGAGGGTCCCTCCTTGCTGATCCCTCTGATGAGGGCCACCCTGTTTTCCTCCTCATAGAAGCCTGCTTTGTACTTAGTAACCTTTATCTGAATTTACAATTCCCTATTTATTTGCTTTAAAAAAATCAATCTGCTGCAGAGGCTTTTAATGCCATTGAAGTTAAGCTGGTGTAAAGTCAGATTAGAGTATTATAACTTTAATCCTAATTAAATATAATCCGTTTAGTAACCCCAAAGAAAATAACTAGAGAATATACACAAAAGAAAATTTAAAAAGGGAATTAAAAGTTTCACTACAAAATTATATGTGTGTATATATATATATGTATATATGAGAGAGAGAGAGAGAGAGAGAGAGAGATCAGCTAAATACAAAAGAAGTCAATAATGAAGGAAATGAGGAACAAAGCTATTATAAGGCATATGGGAAACAAATAACAAAATGCAGAAGTCAGTCCCTCCTTATCAGTAATTACCTAAAGTGTAAATTAATTAAACTTCAGTCACAGAAATTGATAGCAGAATGAATTTTTCTTTTAAATCATAGATCCAACTATATGAGATCTTACAAGAGACTTACTTTAGATCCAGACTCAAAAAGGTTGCAAGTGAAAGGATAGAAAAAGAAGTTTCATGCTAATTGTAACGGAAAGAGATCAGGAGTAACTATACTAACATCAGACAAAACACACTTTAAATCGAAAAGCTTACAAGAGACAAAGAGTGATGTTACATATTCATAAATGCGCAATATAGCAAGAAGCTATAGCAGTTATAAGTATTTACATATCTGATAACAGATCATCAAAATATATGAAATTGATAGAATTGAAGAGAGAAATACAGTTGTACAACAGTTGTTGGAGACTTCAACCCCCACTCTCATTAGTTGATAGAACAGCCAGACTGAAGATAAGGAAATAGAAGACGTAATGCAATAAATCAACTGGATCTAGCAGATATACACAGAACATTATAAGCAACAACAGACTTTTTTTGCTGAAGGAACATGGAACATTCTGCGGGAGAGACCATGTGTTAGGTCACAAATTAAGTCTCATGAGATTGCAAAGATTCATATTATGCAGTGTACTATCACTGACCACAGTGGGGTAAAGTTAGAAATCAATAACAGAAGGAAAAGTGGAAAATTCACAAATTCATAGACGTTAAACCACTACTACTAAACAACCAATGAGTCAAAGAAGAAATCACAGCCGGGCGCGGTGGCTCAAGCCTGTAATCCCAGCACTTTGGGAGGCTGAGGCGGGTGGATCACGAGGTCGAGAGATCGAGACCATCCTGGTCAACATGGTGAAACCCCGTCTCTACTAAAGATACAAAAAAAATTAGCTGGGCATGGTGGCGCGTGCCTGTAATCCCAGCTACTCAGGAGGCTGAGGCAGGAGAATTGCCTGAACCCAGGAGGCGGAGGTTGCGGTGAGCCGAGATCGCGCCATTGCACTCCAGCCTGGGTAACAATAGCGAAACTCCGTCTCAAAAAAAAAAAAATCACAAGAGGCATTAGAAAATACTTAGAGACAAGTGAAAACAAAAACACAACATGTCAAAACTTATGGGACGGCCGAGTGCGGAGGCTCACATCTGTAATCTCAGCACTTTGGGAGGCCAAGGCAGGCGGATCACCTGCGGTTGGGAGTTCAAGACCAGCCTGACCAACAGGGATAAACACCGTCTCTACTAAAAATACAAAATTAGCTGGGTGTGGTGATGCACGCCTGTAATCTCAGCTACTTGAGAGGCTGAGGCAAGAGAATCACTTGAACCCAGGAGGTGGAGGTTGCAGTGAGCCGAGATAGTGCCAGTGCACTCCAGCCTGGGCAATAAGAGTGAAACTCTGTCTCAAAAAAAAACAAAACAACAACAACAAAAAACTTATGGGACAAGGAAAAAGCACTGCTTAGGGGGAAATGTATAGCTGTAAACCCTTCAATTTAAAAAGAAGAAAAATCTCAAACAGTCTAACTTTACAACTTAAGGAACTAAAAGAACAAGTTGTTTCATTCCTTCTGCTAGCTTTGAATTTAGCTTGGATTTAGCTTTGGATTTAGTTGTGGATTAGAGCAGAGATAAAGGAGAGAAAAACAACAGAACCAAAGAAACCAAGAGTAGTTAGTTCTTTGAAAACATTAAGAAAATTGACCAACCTTAGCTAGATTGACTGATAAAGCCTTAAATTACTAATATCAGAAATGAAAGCAGGGACATTACTCCCCATTCTGCAGAAACATAAAGGATTATAAGAGAGTACTGTGGACCATTGCATGTTAACAAATGGATAGCCTAGATGAAGTGTACAAATTTCTAAACACAAAATCTATCAATACTTAATCACAAGAAATAGAAAATTTGAAGAGTCATAATTAGGAAGGTAGTTGAATCAATAATCAAAAACCTCCTAATAAAGAATAGCCCTGGACTTTATGGCTTCATTGGTAAACTATACTAAACATTTAAAGAAGAGCTAACACTAGTCCGCCTCAAATTCTTCCAAAAAATCTGAAGAGGAGAAAATACTTCCTAACTCGTACTGTGAGACGGGCATTCCCTGATAACAAAGCCAGAGAAAAGAAACAAAACTACAGTGCCTTATAAATAAGAAAACAATATTCCATTTACTCACTGATGCAAAAGTCCTCAATAAAATACTAAGAAACAAAATCCAATAGCATATTAAAAGGATTATACATCAGGATCAAGTGGGATTTATTTCTGGAATGCAAGGATGGTTCAACATATGCAAATCAGTTGTAAAAAAAGGGATATTACCCCGTTAACAACATGAAAGAAAAAAACCAAATGATCATCTCAGTTTATACAGGAAAAGAATTTGATGAAGTTTAGCAGCCTTTCATGATAAAAGCACTCAAGAGACTAGGAATAGAAGGAAACTAGCTCAGCTCAACATTGTAAAGGTCATACATGAAAAACTCACAGCTAATATGATACTCAGTGGTGAAATAGTGAAAGCTTTTTCTGTTAAATCAGGAACAAGGCAAGAGTGCTTGCTTTTACTACTTCTATTCAACATAATACTGGAAGTTCTAGCTAGAGTAGTTAGGCAAGAAAAAGAAGTTATAAAGGCATCCAAATAGGAAAAGTGGTAAAATGATCTCTGTTTACAGATGACACAGGCAGGAGATGATCCAGAAACTGTGGATGTGTAGTCAGTGAATGCATAAATGAGTGACTGATGCCTTATACCAACATCCTTTGCAAAGGATTCAGTGCTGAAGTCACTGACACAAACACTGGCTTTACTTTGTTAATTCCTTGGCAAATTTGCTTCTGGAAAGCCTTTTGTATTCCAGGCATATCCTACCGGATATGGTCTATTGAACTCTTTTTGAAAGTGTTTATGCATAAATATAATAATATATTTACCCTTCCTCCATGGCCCCTGAGGTAGACTACTGAATTATGGGCCATCTCCTGTGGGTCTTGTCTTTTACGGAGGGTGATAAAAGATAGAGAAGATAAAACAAGCATGGTTAAAAAGGAAAAAAAAAAAAACTGCACCAAGAAAGAGCAGGTGGCGGCTACAAATGGCTTCTCATTCACACCCTGTTGAAGAAATAGCTGCAGAGTTGCAGAAGAAATGGCCACAGTCATAGCAGATTCATCCTGGCCATTTTTAAGGGCTTATGAAACCTGGAAGAGGTACCAAAGAAAACTGGCATCATGCAAAGTGGTCTCATTATTGAACAAGGAAGAGAGTCTTGTAAACCCTAGAGCAATGGATTTGGCTTTTGTATCAGTTGGGGATCTTGATTACAAGCAACAGGAGCCGGATCTCGGCTGGCTGAAGTAGCAAAGGACTCCCAGTTTCGGAGGAATAGAGGGAGTCCTCAGAATCAAAATGAGGACTGAGTCTCCAGGCTCAGAGTTTGGGGAAAGTTTGGGGGGAACTTGGGAGGCCAGGCAACAGGAGAGATCGAGGCTAAGGTCAGGTCAGGAATGAGGGCTGGTCATGCAGGGTTGACCTCTTAGGCTGGATTCCTGCTGCTGCTGCAGCTTCTCCGTCCCAAGAACATCTCCTGACTGCTTGCTGCCCCTCCTCCAGGAATCAGAGCCCTGAAGGGAATTCAGGGACCAAGACCGCTCTGGGGCTGGCAGGGTGGGCAGAGTGAGTTTCCACCCACTGAGGTCAATGGTGGGAAGCGGGCAGAGTGAGTCTCCATCTACTGAGGTCAGTGGTGGGAAGGGGGCAGAGTGAGTCTCCATCTACTGAGGTCAGTGGTGGGAAGGGGGCAGAGTGAGTCTCCATCTACTGAGGTCAGTGGTGGGAAGGGGGCAGAGTGAGTCTCCACCCACTGAGGTCAATGGTGGGAAGGGGGTAGAGTGAGTCTCCACCCCTGAGGTCAGTGATGGGAAGCAGGCAGATTGAGTCTCCACCCACTGAGGTCAGTGGTGGGAAGGGGGAAGAGTGAGTCTCCACCCACTGAGGTCAATGGTAGGAAGTGGGCAGAGTGAGTCTCCACCCACTAAGGTCAATGGTGGGAAGTAGACAGAGTGAGTCTCCACCCACTGAGGTCAATGGTTGGGAGAGGGTCCCTGTCATTTTCTAAAACTCACCGGACGAGCAGTTTTCCTCAATGAGTACAGCAGTAGATGCTGTTTAGCCCCTAAAAAGTAAAAACTGAAAGATCAGTCGATCAAAATCCCAGCAATGTGTCTAGCTACCACAAGGCTAGAGTATAGAAGAAGCTCAACCATATGACATATGATGGAAAACCTCCACTCCTGGGTATATACAGAAACAAATTGTTGTTTCTTTTGCTACACAAAAGTTATTTAGTTTAATAGCTCTCACTTGTCAATTTTTGTTTTTGTTACAGTTGCTTTTGAGGACTTAGTCATGAATTCTTTACCAAAGCTGATGTCCAGAAAGGTATTCCCTCTGTTTTCTTTTAAGGGTTTTATTTTTATTTTTATTTTTATTTTTATTTTTTGAGAAGGAGTCTCACTCTGTCACCCAGGCTAGACTGCAGTGGCTCAATCTTGGCTCACTGCAACCTCTGCCTCCTGGGTTCAAGCAGTTGTCCTGCCTCAGCATCCTGAGTAGCTGGGATTGCAGGCATGCGCCACCATGCCAGGCTAACTTTTGTATTTTTAGCAGCGACTGAGTTTCACTATGTTGGTCCGGCTGTTCGGGAACTCCTGACCTCGTGATCTGCCCACCTTGGCTTTCCAAAGTGAAGGGATTATAGGCATGAGCCACTGGCCCAGCCACCTTCTAAGGTTTTTATAGTTTGAGGACTCGCATTTAAATCTTTAATTCACCTTGAGTTAGCTTTTGTATATGGTGAAAGATAGGGGTCCAGTTTCATTCTTGCGCGTGTAGTTAGCCAGTTATCCCAGCACCATTTATTGAGTAGGGAGTCTTTTGCTTATTGCTTATTGCTTATTTTTGTCGACTGTGTCAACTATTAGATGGTTGTAGGTATGGGCATTGTAGGTATGGGCATTATTCTGGGTTCCTGCTTCTGTTCCATTGGTCTATGTGTCTGTTTTCGTACAAGTGGAAGGAAATGCTCACAGACACTACAACATGGATGAACTTTGAAGACATTATGCCAAGCCAGTCGCAAAAATACAAGTGCTAAATGATTTTGCTTACGTGAGGTAACTGCAGTAAACCAGTCACAGAAACAAAGTAGAATGTGGGTTGGGTTGGGGGAAGGGGGAGTTAGTATTTCATGAGTATAGCGTTTCCACGTTGGAGGATGAAAAGGTTCTAGAGGTTGGTTGTACAACACCATGAACGTAATTAACACTGCAGTTAAGTACACAGTCGTGCACTTGAAAATGGTTGAGATGGTAAAGTTTATGTTGTATGTGTTTCACCAGAAATATAAAAACAATTGATTCTACCCAGGTTTATTTATTGGTCACTTAGTGTGTGCTGGGGACCCTCCTGTCCTCTTCTGGGGTAGAGTAGGGACCACTGGAGGTCTCATCCTCATGGTGCTTACGTAGGAATGACAGACAGCATTCAACACACAAATCGGTGAGAAGGAAAGCCAGAGCGTGGTAAGTGCTGTGCAGAAAACCAAGTGACAGCAGCGACAGGGGTATCAGGGCCACCTCTCTGAGAGGGGAAGGTAGTAAGCCAGCATAATCAGTCAGCCAGTGAGGGTTAGGCTGGCATTGGAGGGGCACAGAAATAGCTGGTTGCTTGTGGGTGATGGAGAGGGAGGTGGTGGGCACCGTGAGAGGCAGGCAGGCAGGCTGACCTTGCAGACTGGACACCAGGGTGTGGAGAGCGGCTTCGTTCCAGGCAGTGGGAAGCTGTTGTGTGGGCTTAAGCAGAAGAGTGATGTGCTCTGGTTTTTTTTTTTTTTTTTTTTTTTTTTAAAGATGGAGTCTGAGCCTGTTGTCCAGGCTCGAGTGCAGGGACACAATCTCGGCTTACTGCAACCTGCACCTCCTGAGTTTGAGTGATTCTCCTGCCTCAGCCTCCCGAGTAGCTGGGACTACAGATGCATGCCTTGCTAATGTTCTGTATTTTTAGTAGAGATGGGGTTTCATCATGTTGGCCAGGATGGTCTCAATCTCCTGACCTCGTGATCCACCCACCTCAGCCTCCCAAAGTGCTGGGATTACAGGTGTGACTCACTGCACCCAGCGCAAGCCTCCATAAGGTCGGGTGCCCGTGCTGACCCAAGCTGCAGAGAGGTGCTGTGGCCCCACTGTTAGGAGTTTTCCAGATGTGCGTGTGTGGTGCAGTTGTGTGTATGTCATGTGATTCTCCTTTGGTTGGGGTGGCAGTGACAGAGCAGTGGGAATAATTTAAAGAACAAATTGCAGACGGAAACAGGTGGTGCTGATACCAGAAACCCTGGATGTGGGCAGCCAAATTGGAAAATGGAGCCGCTTCACAGAGCTTCGCTTGTTCTTAGCTTCCTTAACGACCGTGGAGTGGAATGAAAAACCTGAGCTGTTCCAGGCAAGTTCTGTATGGAGGGAAAATGACATCAATTTTACTCAATTACCATGTGAAAGAGACAACATGCCTCTCTCTCTGGTGTCCAGCAAGAGGAGCATAGTGCTAGAGCCCTCACTGGTTGCCACACTCCGGGGGGGTGTATTGTTCAACACAGATGGCCTGCTCACGCCCAGGGTCTCTGGTTCAGTGGGGCTGGGGTGGACTCCAGAATGTGCATTTCAAACAAGTGCCCAGGTAATGTGGATGCTGCTGCTGCTTTGGGGACCCCACTCACAGGTACTGTGCTACGGAGCATAGTTCCCTCCTGTTGAGGGGTCTGAATAGCAGTGTGTGCAACCTGAGAGTGTCACCCACAGGTCGCTGTCTGTCCCTGGGGAGGCCTTAGGTCATACAGGTAGCTGGTGCCCTTGTGAAGCCCAGCCTGGCGTGGTGAGTAGCTCCTCTCCTTGTGTCCCCAGCCACGGCTCCTTCTCTGGTCCCTGTCTGCCCTTCCCTTACTGTGTCCCCACGTCGCCTAGCCAGAGAAGCGGTAGTGTGCTGCTGGCAGCAGATCCACCCTGCTAGGCCCCTAGGCTGCCAAGGAAATGTGACAAACACAGCCAGAGCTGGACGCCGGAGACAGAATTTCCAGACGCTTGGCTGCGCTGTTCCCTCCCCAGCCAGGTGTCTCTCTAAACATCATATAGCCATTGCCTCCAAGACTTCTCCTGAGCATGAGTTTCCATGGGGAAAAAAAAAAAAAGATGAGGAGACTCTGTTACATGTCTTTGAGGCTTGTACCTTGTGTTTTGTGGCTGTCGGTGGATTTTCGTCTGGCTTGCCTGGCTTTGGCGCAGGACCTCAAGGGAGAGTCTGTGTGTGCCTTGCCTTGTGCTCTGAGCTTTGTCGGAGGCTGTGGTCAGCACCTGGCAGGTGACAGTGCTTGAGCCATGCTCAGGCTTCAGTACCTGCTCTCTCGGATGTCATGGACCCTGGTTACTTGTCAAGAGGAAATGTTTTCGTAGAAGGCTTGCTAGAGAACGTTAGAGCATGAATGTACTTTTAATTGTTGTAAAACATGCTCAACATGAAATTTACCATCTTTGCCATTTTTAACTGTGCACTTCAGTATTCCTACGTTCACATTGTTGTGCAATTAATCTCTACCGCTTTTTTGTCTAGCAAAACTGAAACTCTGTACTCGTTAAATTTTTAGAGCATGAAGCTTTTTAATGAGTTTATTTTGTACTTTTAATTGTAGTAAAATACACTTAACATGAAATTTACCATCGTAGCCATTTTTAGCTGTGTAGTTTAGTATTCTTACATTCACGTTGCTCTTCAGTCTTTATAGCTTTTGTATCTTGCAAAACTGAAACTCTGTACCCACCTTCCCATTTTTGCTTCCCCCTCGCCCCTGGAGCATGAAACTTTCCATCGCCCTTCCATCTCTCATCTTTTTGGTGGCATTTGTTCCACGGGAAGTGGCTGAGCGTAGGGTTAATGGCATATGGCATGCTCTGAAGTGTAATCAGTCTGGCAGGGAGAACATGGGTGATTTTGACAAGGGAGCTTATTCCTACAGTTTGGTTCTTCCTGAAACTTTCATCCTTCCTTGCGGTCTTTCCTTTTGTGGCATACCATAACATCACTGAGGATTGCTTCATCCCTTTGTTTCTTTAAATCTGTAGTATCCTTTAATGTTTTTGGTTTTGACTGGGGTTGACATGACAGGCAGTATTTAGATTGCGGTATGTAATGTCAGATAGCAACACTGCAATTTGAATTTCCTCCCTCATGACTTCAAGTTTTCTTTCTTCCTAATTTTCATGTTTTGAACTGAAGTTTACCGGTTTGGACCCAGTTCTGATGCTGAATATTTTAGGGAAAATTATTGGGTGGTTCTTGAACTATCAAAACAAGGAACAAGGAGCGGGGAGGCAAGTTAGGTGCTTCCCCGCTCCTCTCCCAGGCTTGGGGATAGGTCATGAATACGTGACTTCAGAACTGGCCTGTGGATGGTCCAGTATTCAAAACAAAACAAACAAACAAAAAAACAGCTTGTTCATGAGGAAAGGAGATTTTGGAAGTAACAAAGGTGAGAACAGAACAATTGGATGTGTTCTATTTTTCCTTGTGGGAAGGAATATTACATCACACAAAGATAGGTTTTTTAACCGTAATAATGGTTTTCAAAGAGGAAAATTAAAGCAGCGACAAAGCTGATGGCTTTGTCATGGAGATGCTCACACACTGCATCTCCGGCTTCCAGCACTTGTGGGCTGGGTGTGGCCACGTTGGGCTGCTCAGCTTGGCCTGAGTTGACCCTGGCTGTGCCGTCTACCATGATCATCGCTTCCTGCTGCCGCTGCTGATGTATTGATAGTGAGAAAGTTTTAATGCTCCTGCTGGAAAATTCCCCCTCCTGTGTTACCTGTGCTATGTCTATAGGTAAAAACTAAGTAGAATATTCAAAAGATTATATTCTTGTTCCCGCCACATTTTCCAGCTGCCTCTGCCTTTAGTGTGCTCTCAGCATACGTCTCACATCCTGCTTTCTGTGAGTTACGGATAAGGTACTTGGCAGGGTCATAATGACCTGGGATTGTCAGCTGCAGTGGGCTTGTTCCATTCATGTCAACTTTGAATCCTTCACGTTCTTCCAAGTTCCCTTCTCTTCCTCTTGAATCACTTTCCTGTGACTGCTTGATGTTGAGGTCCTTACGTTAAGTTCTGCAACAAAATTGAGAAAGATAGGTCCTTTTCTGTTACTGTAATTTATTTCAGTGACAGACTTTGGTTACAATGGGACTTCAGGGAATAAAGAAGGAATGTAGACCTTTTGGCTGGATAAGGCTGAGTTTGAATCAAGTTGTCGTGACTGGCTGTGGGTCTCACGCAGGTAGGTGGCTTTACCTCGATGAACTGGTTTTCCTGTTTCCCAGCTGACAGTGGTGGAGATGCCGATTTTGGTGGGTGTGGCAAGGGTTAGTGATGACACAGGCTGGCGTGCAACAGGCATCTGGCTCCCCCATGCCTTTCATGAAGGTCCCCTTTTAGCCCCAAGCATGAAACCCCAGAATGGAAGTTTTCAGCTTTCTGCCAGAATCATCTAACAGCCCTTTCCTTTTTTCAAAACTAGCTTTCCTATACATGGTTTTTATGTATATTTCCGGCATTGCTTTATAGATACACATAAGCATACTGTATATGTATATTTGTATACATGTGTATGATTCTAGAGGTTTCTTATATACATTTTTCTTTTGGCAAATTCATTTTTAAGGAAATTTTTGGCTTTCCTGGAAAACCTTTTAAATAAAATCTGGGTTATGTTTCTCATATTTGTATTTTTTGTTTCAATAAGAGTTTATGTGTGGACACTGGCCTTTGAATTTCACATAATTGTTCTTTAGTTTTTCTAGTACTGGAAGAGCACAACCTATATCTTTAATATTTTTATGAATGGAATTTGTATTTCAGAACAATTTTAGATGTACAGAGGAATTGATGAGTTAGTACAGAGAGCTCCCATACAGTTTCTCCCAGTGTGAGCCTCTCACATTAGAATGGTATGTTGGTTGTCATTAGCGGACTAATACTGTTAGAGTGCTATAAACTAAAGTCTGCCCTTCACGCATGTTCCCTTATTTTTAAGTAATCTCTTTTCTCTCTCCCCAGTTCCCATCCAGGATACTACTATATTTAAAAAAAAGTTTACATTTATATCTTTTTTTTTTTCTGTCTTGATAGGTGTACAACATGTTTCAGCACCAGAGCCTGGGGATTAAAATTAATATTCAAGTGACCAAGCTTGTCCTGCTACAACAACGTCCGGTGAGTCCCCACAGGCACCTTTCAAGCCTGTAGAAAATGTGGCCTGGCCAGAGCGTCTCAGTTGCTGTTGAATGCTAAGTGGGGCTCCAGGGTGTTGCCGGTCTTCATTGCCCTCTGTGGCTTTGCCAGCGTGAGAGGGAAGCCGGCATCAGTATTGGTGGCGTGGCGTGAGGGCGGGCTGTTGAGAATCTCGAGGAACCCTGAGCGGTAAGCCCACACACATCCCCCTCCTCTCCCCGAGGCTCTCGCATGGTGCCGCTAGGTTATGTCCAGAGCTTGATGGGGAGCTCTCTGACGTTGTGGCGTCCCTTCTTCCTTTTCTTTGAGATGGACTCTCGCTCTGTCACTCAGGCTGTAGTGCAGTGGCATGGTCTCGGCTCACTGCAACCTCTGCCTCCCTGGTAAAGCCATTCTTCTGCCTCAACCTCTTGAGTAGCTGGGACTACAGGCACCTGCCACTGTGCCCAGCTAATTTTTTATATTAGTAGAGACAGGGTTTTGCTGTGCTGGCCAGGTTGATTTTGCTCTCCTGAAATTGTGATCTGCCTGCCTCATCCTCCCAAAGTGCTGGGATTACAGCCATGAGCCACCACGCCTGGTCCAGTGGCTTCCCTTCTGAAACTGCATTAGAGCTTCGACCCCAGGTGGGGTTCACGGCAGCATTATTTTCTGGTCTTTCAATGGAGCACCTTCCCATATGCTGATGTTACCTGGTGAGTCGACTTCATCACCGTGAGACTGAAGGAGGATTGCTTGGTTTAGGATACTGTTCTGTCTGAAGAAAAGCAGATGCTTTTTTTTTTTTAAGAGCATCGCCTTCATTCGCTCCTATATGTAAGGCCCCTGATGGTCTCTGCAGATTTATGCTATGCTGCTTACCCACTAGCATCAGGCTTTTCTTAAGAGGGCCGTGAGTCATTAAATGGTGTCTCAGCGAGCGACTGTCTCCACCTTAACGTCCCTGCCGTAGTCTCGATCTGAACTCTGGCCTCCCAGGCATTTGTGTCTCTAACTGTCCCCCGATTTCTTTCAGGCTAAATTGCACATTGGGCACCATGGTGAGCGGTCCCTGGAAAGCTTCTGTCACTGGCAGAACGAGGAGTATGGAGGAGCACGGTACCTCGGCAACAACCAGGTTCCCGGTGGGAAGGACGACCCGCCCCTGGTGGATGCTGCTGTGTTTGTGACCAGGTAAAACGGGATTTGGCCTGTAACTGACACGCGAGTGGGAAACGATGTTTCCCTTCGGAGAGGGAACAGGCACGTTGTTGGGAATTCAGGCTTGGAAATCGTACCTTGGGCCACCTGTCTGGGTTTTGCTTTCCTCTTCACTAAGGGGGTTCATCGGGGTGTCCACCTCTGAGGTAGGTACAGTGCCTGGGCATGTAGCTGTGTCCCTCCTGTCCCTCCTCCATTTTCACATGGCATTCTCCCTGCGCGTATCTCTGTCCAAACTTCCCTCTTCCTATAAAGACGCCGGTCGTTGTTCTGGGGCTCACCTCCCTCCAGCGTGACCACATCTTAACTTGATTCTACCTGCAGTGATGCTTTTTCCATGTGAGGTCACATTCACAGGTACTGAGGGTTAGCACTTGGACCATTTCTTTTTGGGGGTTACATCCACAGATGTCAGTGTGGCTGTGTCGTTTTTCCTTATGTCTCTGCCCTCTCTGAGGAACACTGATTTTTGTTTTGGTTGCTTGACTTTCACAACATAAACAACATGTTACGTGTTCATACCAAAAATCTCCCTTTATAAAATACACAGAAATACTTCTTAGTAGCTTAATCTATTAGGTTGAAAACACCAGCTTTTAGTTAGAGTTGCTAGGAATATGTCAACATTGAATGCTAGGGACTTTTTTTTCTGAGACAGAGTCTCTGTCTGTCATCTGGCTGGAGTGCATGGCACAATTTTGGCTCACTGCAGCTTCTGCCTCCTGGGTTCAAGCAATTCTCCTGCCTCAGCCTCCTGAGTAGCTGGTTAACAGGCGTGTGCTACCATGCCTGGCTAGTTGTTGTATTTTTAATAGAGATGGGGTTTCACCATGTTGGCCAGGCTGGTCTGGAACCCCTGACTTCAGGTGATCTGCCTGCCTCGGCCTCCCAGAGTGCTAGGATTACAGGTGTGAGCTACCGCGCCTGGTCCTCCACATAGAGGTAAATCTCACTTAACATTTGGTTTTGAGTCAAGAAATGCTTTTGGTTGCATCTCTCAGGCCATGTGCTGCAAACTCTGAGCCCCATGACATCTCAAAGTCATCTGGGAAATTCTGTGGTCCCTGCCCCAGACACCGGACAGGGCAGCTTTCATTCCTTTCAAAAATCTGAGAAGAGGCTGGGCACGGTGACTCATGCCTGTAATCCCAGCACTTTAGGAGGCTGAGGCAGGTGGATCACGTGAGGTCAGGAGTTAAAGACCAGCCTGGCTAACATGACGAAACCCCATCTCTACTAAAATACAAAAATTAGCCGGGTGTGGTGGTGCAGGCTTATAATCTCAGCTACTCGGGAGGCAGAGGCAGGAGAATCGCTTGAACCCAGAAGGCAGAGGTTAACAGTGAGCCAAGATCATGCCATTATACTCCAGCCTGGGTGACAAGAGTGAAACTCCATCTCAAAAAAAGAAAAAGAAAAAAATCCCAGAATAGATACAGTGCCACTACGTGTTACCAAATAGATGCCTGCTCACTCTCGGTGGACATTTGTCAATTGCCAGCCCTAAGCGTGCTTTGTTACACATTTAACAGTGTGTTTTGTATGTGGCAATCCCTTAGGAGAATACTTGCTGCTTTTACAGGGTATGATTAAATATATAATCCATATATAAGCCCTATCGTAGACAATCAGAATTTTTGAAGAGACATTGTGGAAAAAGTGTCTTTAGTAATTCTGATTGTCTATGATAATGGCTGACGCGGTAGCAGGCATCAAGGACCAAGGGGTGAACATGACCTCGTGTATGCTTTTGACCTGGTCTTGCCCACTTCAGTGAGCACTGGGAGCCTCCAGGCACCACCTTCCTTAAGAGCAGGGGCTGCCCACACCCTCTGGCCAGAGGCTGCTGTTGCTCAGGTGACTTTGCAATGGCATTTGGGGACCGTGAGGCTTTCTGTAGAATGCCCTGGGTGTTGCAGTGTTCGGGTTAAGGGTACCACGATTTGAGTGCAGATTCAATCTGGGGAGCAAGCAAGAGTCCTTGGGAACTATGTCTGTGCGTGATTTTAAGTTAATGGAGCTGATTTTCCAAATAGTAATTATATTTGGTCTGAAAGATTTTCCTAGAGGAACTCTAAACAACGTCATCTGTGGAATATGCAGCTAAACTCCCACGGTTTCTACTGTGAATATAGTTTTTATAAATACTATAGAAAATCTGTAGTTTCTTGTGTTTTGTTAAATAATTAATAGCTCATGGGAATTTTTCCCTCTATTGAAAAAAATTTCGTCTCTTTCCTGCTGTTTCCTTTCAATGAGTGGAGAAGGAACTTGTAAGTAGTCTGGATTTGGGGATGAATGGCATTTGTTTTCCAGAGGCAATAAATGTCACCAAGATGACTGTTGACAAAGCTTCTGTGTTAGCCCTTTTACAAAAAGACCTCAGCCGTCGTGATACACCTCACTGCAAAGATGCTGTGAATTAGACTTTCTTTTCATTTTCCACCCTCCCAACTTAACACAGAGGAAATATTTTGTGTAGAAATGTTCTTTTCTATGTGTCACAGTTTTTACAGTGGCTGCCATGAAACAAAATGCCGTGGTTTCGCTGTGTCCCACCCAGATCTCATCCTAAATTCCCGAGTGTCATGGGAGGGACCTGTTGGGGGTAATTGAATCATGGGGGCAGGTCTTTCCTGTGCTCTTCTTTGGATGGTGACGAAGCCTCACAAGATCTAATGATTATACGAGAGGGAGTTTGTCTGCACAAGCCCTGTTCTCCTGTCTGTGACCGTGTGAGACGTGCCTTTGCCTTCCATCAGGCCTCCGCGAGGCCTCCCCAGCCACGTGGAGCTGTAAGTCCATTAAACTTCTTCGTTTTCTAAATTGCCCAGTCTCGGGTATGTGTTTATCACTGGCGTGAAAACGGACTAATACACAAAACAATGGAAAATGACCAGTGTTGGAAGAATGTGGAGAAATTGGAACTCTTGTGTGTACCATTGATGGGAACCTAAAATGGTACAGCCACTTTAGAGAACCCTATGATGGCTTCTCGAAAAATCAAAATGGGAGTTACCATATAATCCCACTTCTGAACCCTAAAGACCTGAATCCCCGAGTAATTGAAAGCAGAGACTCTGACATTTGGACACTCATGTTCACAGCAACGTTATTCATGACAGCCAAAAGGTGGGAGTGACCTAAATGTCCATGGATGGATGAATGGATAAACAGATATGCTGTCTATGTACAAGGGAATATTACTCAGCCTTAAAAAGGAAGGAGATTTGGACACAGGCTGCAGCTTGGGTGAACCTTGAGGACAAATGCTGCATGATTCCACTTACATGAGGTACCTCCAGTGGTCAGATTCATAGAGACAAAGAATGGTGGTTGCTAGAGGTCGGGGAGAAGGGAGAGTGGGGAGCTGTTATTTCGTGGGTACGGGGTTTCAGTGTGGGATGGCAGTTTTGGAGGTGGATAGTGGTGATGGTTGTGTGACAGTGGCTTTAACATGACTGAACTTTACACTCAGTGGTTAGGATAGTAAATTGTATGTTCGTGTATTAGTATAATAAAAATGTTCTGTTCTAACTAAGCACGTTGGAGAGGGGCCCTAATTGCGTGGGAGTGGTTCTGGGTGAGGATGCTGGGGGCATGGGCAGTGTCCTCATCCAGGGACAGAGAAGAAAGGCTTTCGATTGGCCTCTTGCGTAGCTGTTACCTGTCGCCATCCTGGGAGCCTGAGCTTTCTTCTACATTTCGGGCCCATGCCTTGAAGCTACGTCAGCCATCACAGTCCATCTCGCCTGCTGCCGTGGGACTACTGGCCTGAAGGGATCAGTGCATGGCTCGTCCTTTCGGTCCTCACAGATGTTAAACTGGGGATCTCTTTCAAGGCTGGGGGAGGCAGCTCTGGAGTTGGGCAGGAAGCTGAGTTGGCGGGGAAGCTGTGTTTAATAACTAGAAGTAGAGAGCTGCAGTTCCCTGGGTTGGGATAATGACAGGCTGATGTTTTCACTCGGAGATTGGGTGTGAGGCAGCTGCCGCCCTGGAGAAGCTGTCACCCGAGCTGAGGCTGCCCAGGCTGGGCTGCACTCGGGGGACAGCCTCCTGGTCCTGAGCCAGGACCGGCCAGTGTGAGGCTTTCCTCCCCCTTAAGGCTCTTTTTTCCCTTTATGGGCTGTGCCCGAGCCGGACAGGGTATTCTCCCAGACAGTCCCCGTCAGACAGGTGCTGCCGTGGAGGATGTGAGCGTGACGTCATGTCCAGCAGGAGCTGCTGAGCCAGGAGCGGTGGAAGCTGGGTTTTCTGCAGCTGCGTCTGCGACTAGGAAGGACCCCTGAGAGGACTGGGCCTGGGACCACATGGAGTCCACACAGAGGCCTCAGGGCTTCACTGACCCAGGAAGCTGAGAACACAGGACTCCTCCCTGAGCCTGGGCCTGTGCTCCCGGTGAGAGTGCCCGGGAGATGCCAGAGCAGACACAGGTGGCCCGAGGCTGCACCACCAGGATCCTTCCGGCCAGACTGTCCCCTCCAATGTAACACTCTCGCTCCCCAGGACACCCTCCCTCCACCTTCTGTCAAGGAGCCTGCTCGCCAGGCTTTGCTCGTGGTGAGGTCTCAACAGGTGTCTGTCGAAGTTGGTTCCCTGTTCTCTGGCTTGCAATGCTGGTGAGGACGTGGCTGCCGGGTAGCTTGCAGGGCCTGTTGAAAGGGTCTGGAAACGTCAGCCAATTAATCAAAGAATGTATGAAGTGCCAGCTGTGTGCCTGGCTGTGGGTTATGCACAGGACCAGCTGCATAACTTGTGGCGCCCAGTGCAAAATGAAAACATGGGACCCCGTGACCCCAGAGCGTTAGCCTAGGGTGGGGGTCAGACACCCACAAAGCCAGCCCTACCGTGCAGATTCATGTCAGCCTTGAGAAAGGCACCTTGGAGTTTCAGTGGATGTAGGGGCTGGGAGCTGAGTCTAGCCCTCATTTTTTTTTTTTTTTATTCCTGGAGTGAAATCCATAGTCCCTGCCTGGGAGTTTGACATGAGTTGGCAGTGGGATGATATAAAATTGTGGGTGCCCCTGATAATGAACGGAACAAAGCCAGGATCCCTGCAGATCAAACCGCCCCTGCAGGCAGGTGGCTTGCTGCTTCTCTTCTGAGAAAGGGCCTTGAACAGGAAGGAGAGAAGAGATTCAGATTCGACCGACCTTTTCCAGACAGGCCTCTGATTGGGTATAGCTGTCCCTCCCTGAGCTGGACACGTCTCTCACCTCTTCCTCGGGTGAAGCAGCTGGTGATGCCTTGGGGTCTGTTGTTTGAGACTGCCTGCTTCCCCTCAGGGCAGCCATTGGATGGGAGAACACGCGGAGGGGGAGTCCTCCGCCAATAGTGGTGGCTCTCTCCAAAATGGCACCCGCGTCACCTTTGGCCTTGGCCTTGGCCTGTGGCTTCACCTCCATTCTGGCCGACTGAGGCCTCCGTCCCTTTGTCCCTTTCTCCCTTTGCCCAGCTAAGGCAATAGGGCAAAGCTTTAAACACGTCCTGTTCACATCTCTGAGAAACCGTGGAGCAAGGTCTTAGGCCAGCCTGGTCTTTGTATGAGAGAGTGTGTGTGTGTGTGTGTGTGTGTGTGTGTGTGTGTGTATGAGAGAGAGTGAGAGAGAGAGAGAGTTTTGCTCAGTATACCAGAATGGGAAGGGTGCCAGACCAGTGACGTTGGACTGGAGCTAGACAGGTACTGGGCCGGTGAGCACACCTGTGCCCCTGACTTTAATTGGCTTCCTCTCTGCCCGTGCTAGTTTTATCACCTGTTCCTTCATCTTCTAAAAGGGAGTCTGATGGAAAAACCAAGTCTCTAGGCCTTTCCACCTCTGTGATATTTCTTCTCCGTTTTGGTTTGGGAAAGTGTGGATCTCAAGCTTTCTTTGGGCCCTCAGAGAAGATGGGCATGGGGCCCGGGAGGGGCCGTGTCTGGGCCAGGTATGTCTCCTCACCAGGCTCCCAGGCTGAGTCCTGCCCCAACCAGCCCTCTGGTCAACTCTTGACCATGGAAACTTAAAAAGAACCATGGGAATGCTCCATTGTTAGAAAAGAAGAGCCCAGGCCCCTGGTTTCGCCACAAGAGGCCAGATGAACCCCTTGTACCTGTAGAACCGGGCTGGACCAGGTCTCAAGCATCTTTGCTGTCTCACTGGTCCACAGGTGCCCACCCGGGGATCCTGAGGAGATTTAAGGAATACAGTTTTACTTTCCTTCAACTTTTAAGTCCTGAGGTAACATGTGCAGGATGTGCGGGTTTATTAGATAGGCTAACATGCGTCATGGTGGTGTGCAGTGCAGATCAGCCTGTCACCTAGGTACTCAGCCCAGCATCTGTTCGCTGTTCTTCCTCACGCTCTCCGCCTCACCCCCGCAGGTGGCCTGGTATGTGGTGGTCCCCACCATGTGTCCATGTGTTCTCATTCAACTCCCACGTACGAGTGAGAACATGCAGTGTTTGGTTTTCTGTTCCTGCATTAGTTTGCTGAGGATAGTGGCCTCCAGCTCCATCCATGTCCCTGCAGAGAACATGATCCCATTCTTTTTTTATGGCTGCATGGTAGAGGAACACAGTTTTTAAAAAGGACTTTTTGTCTTCACGTGAAAGCGACACATGGCCATTACAGCATTAAAAACCAGTTGCTGCCTAAGTAGAGCGGCTTGGGGAAGTCGCTGCAGTTGGATGCTATTGTCTGAGAATTGTCTCTGATCAGTGGCTTGGCAAACATCTTCCAAAACGTTTTCAGCCATCGCAAGGAGTCCTTCCAGCAACTGTTAAAGATAGAATAGTTCATCTGTAAAAGAGGGGTCTCGTGTGGTGTAAGTGGACCTACCCCGGGGAAATCTGGATGGGTTACTGTTGCTGAATGCGGCTGCCTGTTACCGTCCACTGTGGCCTGTGGCCACATGGGATAACCTCATGGGATGACTACTTGAGGGTAGTTGACAGTGTTTTCTTCTCCCATCCTTGGGGATACTGCATATACCTGATGATGGCTTTTATTTTTTTTTTTAGGACGGATTTCTGTGTACAGAAAGATGAACCATGTGACACTGTTGGTAAGTTGAGACTTGAAATAATCATCCGAGGGGCTGATACGCCCTGGGGGAATCAGGAGACCCCTTGATCCCAGGGGAGGAACCCTCCTCAGACAAGCGCCGCACATTCTGTTGCCTCTCTTCTTGTAAGCTGGTCTTTGACTTTCCCGTTTTAATTTTTTCTGAACTGTTTCGACGTTCTTTATGGCAGAAGGCATCTAGATGAAGGGTCAGTAAGGAAGACACGACAAGTGATGCCGAGGGGAGGAGCCCCCAGGCTGCTCCATGGTGTCTGCAGTTGGGACTGCATTTGGCTCTGGGCATTTTGGTCACCCAGGCAGGAGAGGCAGCCCGCTAACTTACACAGCTGTGGTCGTGAGGTGGAAGCTCAGCAGTTTCTTCTCATGCATGCAAATGACCTTCATTGAGCTTCACTCTAAGAGGTGAAGGGTGACTCTGTATTATAAGACGTCTTATCTCGGCTGGGCGTGGTGGCTCGCGCCTGTAATTCCAGCACTTTGGGAGACCGAGACGGGCAGATCACGAGGTCAGAAGATTGAGACCATCCTGGCCAACATAGTGAAAACCTGTCGCCAATAAAAGTCCAAAAAAAAAAATGTATCTGGGTGTGGTGGCATGGGCATGTACCTGTAATCCCGGCTACTCAGGACGCTGAGGCACGAGAATCACTTGAACCCAGGAGACAGAGGTTGCAGTGGGTTGAGATCGTGCTCCTGTACTCCAGCCTGGTGACAGAGCGAGACTCTATCTCAAAAATAAAATAAAATAAATCTGATCTCTTCCACCTGCTGTGCTGCCGGGCTAATCACTTTTGAGTGTGAGAACACTGAAAGTGGCGTGCAGTGCTGGGAGAACACCCCTTCCTTCTTCCCCTTCCCCTCCTCCTCTCCCTTCCCTTCCCCTTCCCCTTCCCTACCATTTTCCTTTCTCACCCGCCTTCAGTTCTGCCTGGTTTGCTCTTGACCTCTCTTGGGTTTCAAACAGAAACCATTCTTTGAGTGTAGGGACAGAGTGTTTGGTTACCACGGGACATGCCAAGGCTGTGTCCAGTTTTGCCTGCCATAACACAGACCTTTGATCATCAGGAGGGCGAAATACCATATTGCGTGGCCAGAATAAAAATTGTGAATCGTGTATGTTTAGAATTCTAGTAAAATCAAAGAAAACAATATAGGTGTGAAAAATCCGTAATATTATGAAATTCACATGTGGAACAGCTGAGCTGCTCATGGAGCCCTGGCAGTGAGTCACCCCAAGCCTTTGTTCTGGCTCTGGCGCGTGCCAGCTGGGTGGCCTTGGGTATGTACAGTTTCTTAATCCATCAAATGATCACTTTGGATTAGGTGACTCACAAGAGCCTTTGAAATCTAATATAATGATAACTGTCTTTCTTGTCACATTTTAGAGTTTACGAAATGGTGTTTTTTTTTTTTTTTTTTTTTGAGACTGAATCTCACTCTGTTGCCCAGGCCAGAGTGCAGTGGCACTATCACGGCTCACTGCAACCTCCACCTCCCAGGTTCAAGTGATTCTCTTGCCTCAGTCTCCCAACTAGCTGGGATTACAGGCACCCGCTACCATGTCTAGCTCATTGTTGTATTTTTAGTAGAGACAGGGTTTCACAAGTTGGCCAGGATGGTCTCGATCTCTTGACCTTGTGATGCACCCGTCTCGGCCTCCCAAAGTGCTGGGATTACAGGCACGAGCCACTGTGCCCAGCGCAAAATGGTTTTTATTAGATTATACTTCATTGGTCCTCTAAACAGATCCTAGAGCAAGGTGTCACGAAGCAAGCAGCCAACTCCTGCTTTGTTATTTGGGAGCTGACTCCATGAGTGATTGCTAGAGAAAGGCCATGTGAAGTATGCTTCCTGGGAGGGCTGGCTGACTCAGGCCCAGGTCGGGTCGGGGCCATGGAGACGTGTACGGGCTGACCTCTGTCTGTCAACAGGGCTGCCAGGCATGTGCTGTCCCTAGGGGTGGCTGCTGTGTCCTTGGGTTCACAGGTCAGCCTTGGTCACAGTCCCCCTGTCTGGGGACGCCTCTGCTCTGTGCTCCTCCTCCTTCCTGGCTTACCCTGTGGAGACACAATCCATCAGTCATGTAGCCCTTGCCTGCACTTCTCTCCTGGAAGCCTCTGCACTCCACAGAGCCCAGCTCTGGCCTCCAGGCTGTGTGGCCTTCAGTACCTGGCACTGGATAGGGAGGCTTTGTCACTGCTGTTGGTTGGTTGATAAAATGAAGAAGGACTGACTGACTGACTGAATGACTGAATGACTGAATGAATGAATGCAGATGAAGGAACTCCGATTCCAGTGGTCACTAAAACCGTGTATATAATGGTGTGGTTTGCTTCCACAAGATTTACAGCTAGCTTTCAGTTTCTTTTGAATATATAACAGCTTTCTCTTTTGCTGGGAATATGCCATTAATTGTGGTTACGTCGTGTATTCAGGCCGCTGGTGAAGAGCAGGCAGCTGCTTCGAATCAGGCATCTTCTCCTTTTCTGAGCCACATCACCATACCACGTTTTATTGGTTTGCTCGGGCTTCCGTAACAAAATGCCACATAAACTGGGTGGGTTCAACAGCAGAAACGTGTTGTCTCCCAGATCCGGAGGCTGAAGTCCGAGATCCAGGTCCGGCAGATCTGGCCTCTGCCCTTGGCCGTCGGTGGCCGCCTTCTCCCTGAGTCCTCTCTGGCCTTGCCTCTGTGCGTGCACCTGCCTGTTGCCTCTCCTCTTCCTCAGGAGGATGCCAGTCATACTGACCTAGAGCCCTGCCCCATGACCTCATAGAACCTGAAGTCACTTTTTATAGGTCCTCTCTCTAAACAGAGTCACATTGGGAGTTAGGGCTGCTACGTAAGCATTTTGTGGGGACACAGTCGATCCGTAGCACTACTCATTTGATGCTTAGCCACATGCTACCTGGGAGCGTCTTATGCCCTCATTTCCCCTCCCAGTTGCCTGTGTCTCACTTCCTCAACCAGGAAGCCTTTTAATGGTCAGGACTGGTGTCGTCCTTGTTCATGTGACAGCTGGTTAGCTGAGCGCAGACCCGGCCTAGCTCCTGGGCCCCGTCCTGTGTTCTTCTGATCTCGGTGATTTTCAGCTTCTCCAAAGGAACTGATGCCTTTTTAAAATAAATAAATAAATAAATAAACTTATATGGTGTTTTATGAATATACCTATTATTTTTATGTGTCATGTTTTGCTTGTACAGATGATTAAGCCAGTCAGTAAGAACAGTGAGATGATTTAATGAGGAGAAAAATATGAAAACCAGGGTTCTGGCAGTTGTATATTGTTCTCAGCATGCAACTTGTTGATGGACTTTAAAATGTTTTTATTTTGAATAACTATACAGTCACAATAACTGCCAAAAAGAGTGCAGAGAGGTGTGTTGTACCTTTCCCCCAGCGTTGTCCAGTGGTAACATCTGATGTAACTGCAGTGCGCTCTCAGAACCAGGAAGTGGATGGGCCCGATACCGTGAGCTAGACTACAGCTCTTCGTCAGGCTTACTGCTTTCTGCACACGCTCATTTCTCGGTATGCTTTTGTGTAAAGTTCTGTGACGTCTTACTCCATGCACAACTTCATCCTTCCACCATGACAGGAACAGAAGGCTCCATGGCGGCGAGGTGCCCCCTTTGACCGCCTCTTGAGAGCCACCCCTGCCACCCTCCTTTTCCCTAACCACTGGCACCCATTTATCTGTATTCCATCTCTGATTTTCTCATCCCAATATCCAGTTTATTTGTTGTATTTTGTTTTGACTGCACAGAATGGAAAAATAATCTGAGTCACGTAGGTGCTTGCCCATGCTAAGAGATTTTCAACAGCTGCCTTGAAACCTCAGGATCCAGCTCTAGCAGGAAATGCTGTCGAGTTCTGCAGAAAAGGAGGTATCTGGTACCCAAGGTGACTAGAAAAGCTTTGGGTTGCCAGTGTTGTGTCATTTGGTACATAACACCGTTTTTTGTTGTTATTTTAATTAGGGTGTAGCTCACATGTATATAAAGAGGGCACAACTTGATGGATTTTCAATTTATGCCTATACGCTTCTGTTTTGGCTTAATCTGATATTGATTGAAATCCATTTACAGCAATATTTTGAATTCTGTTTTAGTCTGTGCTTTTTTGATACTGTGGTCAAGTATACATAACATTTGCCACCAGAAGCATCTTCAGGTGTACAGTTCAGTGGCATCCAGTACAGCCACGTAGTTGTGCAGTCTGACTCTTGAAACCACAAGTCGGATATGGGTGAAGAATGTTATCAGCCCCCTAGAAGGTTCCTCCTGCCCTGACCCCCGCCATCAGTAGTCCCCCAGGGGGTTTTAATGAGTATCTGAAAATAGTTTAAAATATATTTCAGAGCTCAGTTTGAACACAGTGTTGGAGTAACCTCTCAGGCTCTTCCAGGGTTTGGGGCATCCGTGAAATACACTCTGCTTCTGCCTCAGCCCATTTGTCTGCATTGCCCAGTCTGCATTCTTGATTGTGAGGAATGAGCCAAGGGTACCTGTCAGAAGGGGGCTGCCACCAGGCTCGGAGCCTGGCTTGGAACACAGGCAGCACCCGGGGGAGCTCTGGAAGTGGGGAGGCCACTGATAGAACATAGAGGTGAGTGGCAAGGCCTGTGTGGTCTGTGTGCCACCAAGGCTGGGAAGTGAACTCCATCTTCCCCCAGGAGCCCAGGGTCCTATGGGCTACCCCTCCCCGCCCCACCTCCACTGGTGTGAGGGAGATAATGGCCTCTGGGCTTCCATAGGGGAGGCAACAGCACTCCCAGGAAGAATGCATGTTGGGGGTGAAGGTTCCCATAGTGGGTCATTGTGCTTTAGCCAGGTGGGAGGATGGATGCCCACTGCACCCTTCAGGTCTTTTGGTGAAGATGGAAACACAAGGCTTAGCGTCTCTAGGCTTCACGGGGTGCTGGTGATGTAGGCAGAGTTGGAGTTTCCAAGGCCCTGATCTTCCTGACCGCTGCAGTGCAGAGGCCTCACCACACACTCTGTACTGGGTGGACCTGAGTGAGTAGGTGAATGGGCATGCTTTAAAAAAGTCACACCAGGGCCGGGCACGGTGGCTCATGCCTGTAATCCCAGCACTTCGGGAGACCGAGGTGGGCAGATACCGTGAGGTCAGGAGTTTGAGACCAGCCTTACCAACATGGTGAAACACGGTCTCTACTAAAAATACAAAAACTAGCCACACCTGCTGTGTGGGCGCCTGTGATCCCAGTTACTCGGGAGGCTGAGGTAGGAGAATCACTTGAACTTGGGAGGTGGAAGTTGTAGTGAGCTGAGATCATGCCACCGAACTCCAGCCTGGGCAACAGAGACAGACTCCATCTGACTCCATTACAAGCGTGCACTGCCATGCCTGGATAATTTTTTCTATTTTAGTGGAGACGGGGTTTCACCATGTTGGCCAGGATGGTCTCAGTCTCTTGACCTTGTGATCCACCTACCTTGGCCTCCCAAAGTGCTGGCATGGTGGGATGTGCCTGTAATTCCAGCTACTCAGGAGGCTGAGGCAGAAGAATTGCTTGAAGCTGGGAGGTGGAGATTGCAGTGAGCCAAGATCGCACCACTGCACTCCAGCCTGGGCGACAGAGAGAGACATTGTCTCAAAAAAAAAAAAAAAAAAAAAAAAAAAAAAAAAAATGAAAAGGCAAACTCACTTGACAGATATGTTACAGATACATGGATGGCAAATAAGCTTATGAAAAAATAATCAACATCACTAGCCTATAGCAAAATGCAAAACTAAAGCTGTGATGAAATACGGCTATGGAAGGATAAGATACAATTTTAAACAAAAGTGTAGTCTCCAGGCATTACCCCTGAGGGCAAATGACTCCTTCAAATGAGTAAGTTCTGAAGCGGCTTTCTCCTTACCTAGAACCCGTCTCGCTTCTGGCCCCGTTCTGAGGTTATCCCCACTGTGTCTTTGGTGTCTCCTCTGAGGAGGTTACAGAGGCGAAGGCTTAACATTTAATTGCATGTTTGTTGTCCCAAATCAGACAACTTATGATCTTTAGCAAATTCATCTGTTTGTCAGAGGCAACCCTGGTATTTATAAGTATGCTTTTGAGCGTATTCTTTGCTTTTTGAGAGGTTTTATGAAAGGTTTCAATTTTGGGAATCAAATATGCTTACATCTAGCCATCAAGAGTGCAGAATTTTTTGGCAAGGTCCGCTTTCATGATACTATTAAAAAGTAGACCATCTGCTTGAAAGACTTAGGAAAGTCGCATGCTATGCAGTTTAGGGCTTTGTAGCCCACAGATTCAGCTTGGGTTTCTTGGCTGATGGGGTTGCTTAGAAAATAAAAGTGTCGGCTTTAGGAGACCAGTTCCCTTTCTCACAGGTTTAGCTTTAAGCGTCAGTAGAGCGTCTCCTCCAGGATGCCAGTTAGGCTGCGTCTGGGTGTTGGAGAGGGTCTTCCAAAGACTGTGTGTCGGAGCCGTTATGCCTGAGAGAACAGAAGAGGACAGGAGAGGTGATCGGAGGACTTCCTGCCTTTACCTCTGTGTGGTTGCTCTGTGTGCAGCTTAAAGATAGTGACTGGGGTGAATAAACATGTAAGTGACGCATGTGTCTAGACCACACACATACCAAACACACATACACATGTATACACACATACCTTTGCGCTCACACACGCCTGGGGTGCATGCACTCACATGGGAGTGTGCAGCATGTGTGCTTCCTGCACCTTAAAGCCTGGTGAGCCTCCTTCGATGACTCCAAAATCTGTTAAGTTCTCTCCCAGTGCTTGTTAGAGCCCCCTGAGAAGATCTGTCCGCCCCGGGAACAACAAAATAAGATTGCACTGCGGGAGGTTTGTGTTTGAGACTTGGCTGGAAGTCCGTACTGAAACCAGTGGCCCCAGGGGACCGAGTTCCACTTTCCTTGTTCTTCCTGCCAGGGTTGTGTCTAAGGTTACATAATCGCTGAAATACATTAGAAAACGGTGAAAATATGTAGGTATGTTTTTGCATGGGATGGGCTTGTACCAGCCCTTTGGAGATGTAGAACCAACATTTACTTTGGAACTAGACAGAGACCAACGAAACGTGGGGCTGTGCATGATTGCCTTTGGGGCTGGAAAGCAAGAGGGCTGAGCAAGCAAAGCAGCTCCCCATGCAGGGTTTCCAGCCGTGGCCTTTGAAATGCAGGCACAGAGCCCCCTTCGTCGTTCTGTCTGGCTGGGAAAGTAGGTGGCCTGTGAGCGTGTCCTTCCTTGAGGTGGCTGGTGAGTACCTTACCAGGCCCCTGCCTTCGAGGGGATTCCAAAACAGAACTCCCTTCCAGGTTGGCACCTGTGAACCTGCACAAGACTTTGGTGACATTGGTGTCAGGCCAAAGCCCACTGCTCCGTCATTCTTGCACAGCTTCAGTGTGACAACGGCAGGAGCCTCTCCTGTTCTGTCAGTGTTTCTGTTCCTCACGGCCAAGGACCCCGCATGACAAGGCTGGAATGCAGTTCATGCCTCATTGCCTTACAGTGCGGCTCTTACCGCAGTCCTGCAGTTCGGAGTCAGCCTGACCCTTTATTAGGTCTGTTAGAAGCAAACCCACAAAACCCTACCCAAACGCGGGAGGGGAAATAGAATTGTAAATGGGGAACTAGGCCTTGATGTGATGCCTTCTCTGTAACTGCGTCCCGAAGAGCTCTTAGAGCCTGTGTGCTGCTTGTTCCTAGACAGCCCGCACTGGGAGGTGGAGGAGAGGCAAGGAGACCGGGTACCATCTGCAGCGGTGCCCTTGGAACAAGGCTTTTGCTCTGATTGGAACAAGCCAAGGAAATCGCAGGCTGAGAGCCAGGAAAGGGCTCCCACCACAGTCTCCTGTACAGCGGCCCTCAAGCTCCTGTTTACCACCTGCACAGCCCTTCATCCCTATGATGGAGGCTGAGCCCATCACCAGGGGCCACCACGCGAAGGGCGGACAGGCGCAACTTAGTGCTGTGGTCTGAGCATTGGCTCTGCAGTTAGACCTGCGTTCCAACCTTCCTCGTCCACCGCTGTCCTTAAATGACTTGCTGATATGGTTTGACTGTGTCCCCACCCGGATCTCATCTAGCTTTCACAATTCCCACGTGTCACGGGAGGGACCTGGTGGGAAGTCATTGAATCATGGGGGCGGTTCTTTCCTGTGCTGTTCTGGTGATAGTGAATAAGTCTCAGGAGGTCTAATGGTTTTATAAAGGGGCGTTCCCCTGCGTAAACTCTCCCTGGCCTGCCACCTCCTAAGACGTGTCTTTACTCCTCCTCTGCCTTCTGCCATGATTGTGAGGCCTCCCTAGCCACGTGGAACTGTGAGTCCATTAAACCTCTTTTTACTTTATAACTTACCCAGACTTGGGTATGTCTTTATTAGCAGCACGAGAATAGACTGAAACACTTAGCTAGTATCTCCTGCTCTGTTTTCTCATCTGGAAAATGGGGATCGATCATAGTATCTAGGGTTATTGTGAGGGTTAAAGGGGATGATGACACTCATTAAGATGACTACTTTGGTTTGTTTGTTGGTTTAGACAGAGTCTTGCTCTTGTTGCCCAGGTTGGAGTGCAGTGGCAGGATCTTGGCTCACTCCAACCTTCACCTCCTGGGTTCAGGCAATTCTCCTGCTTCAGCGTCCTAATAGCTGGGATTACAGGCGCACACCACCACACCTGGCTAGATTTTGTATTTTTAGTAGAGAAGGGGTTTTACCATGTTGGCCAGGCTGCTCTGGAACTCCTGACCTCGGGTGATCTACCTTCCTCTGCCTCCTGAAGTACTGGGATACAAGTGGGAATCACCGCACCCAGCCAGGATGACCACTTTCAAAACCAGAAAAAACAAATGTTGGTGAGGATGTAAAGAGATGGGGACCCTTGTGCACTGGGTGAGAATGCAGAATGGTGCATCTGCTATGGAAAACAGTATGGTAGTTTGTCAAAAGATTAAAAAAATAGGAATCAAGAATTCTGCTTCTTCAAACATTGCCGCGGTTACCTCATGAACGAAGAAGGACAAACTGGAATTGAAGACAAAGACAAAAGCTTCTCTTTGAAAGAAGGGATAAGGGGCTCTTTGCTTCTAGTGATCAAAGGCTTTGAGCTTTTACAGCCCTTCCCATTTATTAAGTGAATAGGGAGGAAGCGATGAGTGTCGGTCAGCTGCTTGATGGACCACAGGTACTGCTTCCTTGTTCAACAGATTCCAGATGTTCACGTGGATAACCTCAAGGAGAAGAGAGAACCTGGAGGAGCATGGGACCTGGGACGTAACTGCCCCTAACATTCCTTCTGGAGGCAGACGCAGTTTGTCAGTTTCCTGACAACCTGCTTTCATGAGAACAGCAAGTTTGCTCATCTAGCCTCCAGAGGTGGATTGAGTTGGTCACATCTCACATTCTTGGGGTCTCCAGCAATACACATCCCCAAAAATTAAAAGCAGTGACTCAGATATCTTTGTTTGCCCATGTTCATAACAGCACTGTCTACAATAGCCAGGAGGTAGAAACATCCCAGGGGTTGATAGATGGGTGAGTGGATAAACAAAAAGGTGGTCTGTCCATACCACGGAACATGACCCAGCCTTGAAAAGGAGGGGGATTCTGAGGCGTGTGTAACATGGATGAACCTTGAGGACATGATGCTGAATGAAATAAGCCAGTCACAAAAGGACAATACTGAATGATGCCACTCACTTGAGGCCCCTGAAGTAGTCAGATTCACAGAGACAAAAAGTAGGATGGTGATTGCTGGGGGCTGAGGAACGGGGTAATGGAGAATGTGTGTTTAACGGGCAGAGTTTTTTTTAGTTCAGGAAGATGAAAAGTTCTGTAGGTAGACAATGGTGATGGTTGCACAACAGTGTGAATGTATGTAATGCCTCAGAACTGTACACTTAAAAATAGATATCACGCCTGTAATCCCAGCACTTTGGGAGGCCAAGGCGGGTGGATCACCTGAGGTCAGGAGTTTGAGACCAGCCTGGCCAACATGGTGAAACCCTGTCTCTAATAAAAATACAAAAATTAGCTGGGCATGGTGGCAGGTGCCTGTTATCTCAGCTACTCAGGAGACCGAGGCAGGAGAATCGCTTGAACCCAGGAGGCAGAGGTTGCAGTGAGCTGAGATCGCGCCATTGCACTCCAGTTTGGGGGTGAAGAGCGAGACTTCATCTCAAGAAAAAAGAAAAATAGGTAAGATGGTAAATTCTTTGTTATGTATGGTTTCCATAATTTTTTTGAAGAAGTAAGATGACACAGGGAGCAGTGTTGTGAATTTTATTTTCCAGTGCTGCTTTGAGATTTTGTCCGAGCAAAATGAGCAGGATGGGAGAAGGACAGTTCCCAGCTAAGGGCTCCTCCTGCCTTCTCCCCGGGGAGGCGACTGAGGAGTCATGAGACACAAATGGTACAGGGCCGAGGGTGGTGTGTTCGGATAGAGGGAGAGGCACCGCCCAGGATGGGAGAGGCTGGAGAGGGGAGGGGACATTGTAAGAAGTGTGCCAGGGGGTGAATTAGAGCTGTTTTAAATGTTTTTAAGGACGTGCACGTAGAGATGAGGGTGCCTTTGCAAGTTTCTTTTTTGGTTGCTAGGCTGTGCTGCTTTGGCTTAGACTCCAGGGCCGGACTGGACCATGCGGGCACTGAGACCCACTGAAGTTACCGCTGATATTTTTGGACAAAGGACAGTTCTCATTTGCATCTGGCATTAAAATCGCCCCTTTAGAGTTGAGCCAAGAGTTCATTTTCCCAGTGACTGTTCGGCCTTTGGACTCACGGTATAAAGAGCAAGGTCAGTCATGCCAAAGCCATTGTGGTGCTTGGAATTAACCACAAGGGCAGGACACGAGTGGCCCTCTGGAGTCCGAACTGCAATTTCAGGGAGAATGTTTGTTGGTAGCTTGCATATTTCAGGCAGCCCACTAGGCTCCTGTGGTCTTTGTGAGTTCATTAAATTGAGGAACCTTAACCCTCCCTTGTGAAATCTTAAGTTGCCTCCGAGTTTTTAACCTCAGTTTCTACAGAAATGCAGCTTAAGTGCCTCAGGAATGAGAGAGAAGGTTATGTCAGGGCAGTCTGTTGGCCTGCTCCACCAGTGACCAAATCTGGGCCTGGCTACTATTTAGGACTTTAGTTTAAGCAGCCTTTGGAATTACTGGCATAGATGACTTGGATTAGAAATTCCTAGCAAGTGCTGTTGTGGCGGGAGGAAGCTTGACTGATGTATAGAAAAGGGCCAAGTCACGGTTAGACAAGAACTGAATCATGGTTAGGAGAGGCCTGAGTCATGGTGAGGTGAGCTGAGTCAAGGTTAGGAGAGGGCTGAGTGCCAAGTGACGGCCCTCTGCCTGGTGGCATGGCAGTGGAAGCGGTGTGAGCTATTTCCAGGCCTGGCCCCACATCCATGAATGGTACTTGGGGCTCTTTCTCCGTGGGCTGACTGGCTAAGGCTGTCTACAGAAATGGCAGCCATGGTCCCTGAAACACTGGATGTTTCGTGAGTGTGAAATAGAGTATGTTGAGACCCTGAGTGAGGTTTTGTTTGCTCAAGCAGTTAGCACAGCGATCCAAAGTGCTAGTGTGTGTATGTACAAGACCCTGCCCTTGAGATACTTTGACGTCTCAAAGCGGTGAAGATGTCCATCCCTGTGGGGACTAAGGAGACGTGGCACCATCTCTGTGTGCAGGCTTAAAGAACAACTTTTGGTGGGCGACCTGCCACAGTGTGGTGGAATGAGTGGTAGAGCGAGAATCTTGAGTGGTTTTTACTGAAGATTTAAAAAGTAGTCTTGGACTTGTAGGGGAAGAACATTTAACTTTTTTTTTTTTTTCTCCACCCCTATTAAGTTCCTTGGCTGGGACCCTGCAAATTAGACTGATAGCAACAGAAAAAAAAACACGATGAACAAGAGAAGAGCAGAAGTTTACTGTGAGCTGGAAGCCCTCAGCATTGAGAAACACAGAGGGGTGGTTAGAACTTGGGCTGGCCCAGCATCTCGACAAAGAATGATGCATTCCCAGAGGTGACAAAATGAAAGGACTGAGTCCTGAATGGCAGACTGTGGGGAGGTCCCACGTGGGGAACTCATGGCAGATGAGGGCTCGTTATTCGAGCTTGTTGTGTAGATTCCTCGGGTGCCCTCTGGACTGATGAGGGTCTGGGTTGTCCCCGGTGGTCAGTTTCTGTTCTTGCTGAGAGAGGAGTGAGGGCAGCACCTTACGAATTCACGTCTCGCTTTTTGGCAGAGAGTGGGAGGACAGAAAGCTTTCCTGCACCTGCTGCTTCTCCATTGCCTTCAGCTCAGAATAATCCTCCGGCCGCGGTGGCATATGCTTCAGCCTTTGCTGTGGTCTTGGAACACGTTCCTGACATGGCTGCAGGTGTCTGGGACTGAGGAGGAAGCAGCGCAGCGATTGCTGCTCCTTGAGAACAGAAGGCACTGAGGCCTGGGAGGGGAAAGGCGCCTGCAGCCCTGGTCTCCAGTGGCAGTCTGGCTGCCGACCGGCAGCTTCGCAGTCTCTGCTAAGGGCCCAGAGCCAGCCTTGGGCTTGAGGTGGGGCCCAGGGCCCCTGAGCAGCAGCTGGGTGCAGGAGAGAGTGCAGTGTAGCTCAGTCCACGTGGAGCAGGCCCGCTGCTCTGCCGTGCAGCCTAGATTGTTGGGGTTGGGCATGCTTTGGCTTTGTGACCGAGCGGGAGACGGACCTGTGGTTGCAGGACATCAGGTGAAGGTTTTCACCTGGAGACCGCCTCTTCCTTCACTGGCTGAAGGGGTAGATCCGGAGTGGGGGCATCTTTCCTCAGAGGGCTCACCATCCCTCCACTCCAAGGGTGGTAAGGCCCTGATGGAATTCCCACCTGACTTCTTTGTCATATCCACTGCGTAGGAGTGGCGTGCGTCCGCGTCCACCCTCCTCCCGGCCACACCATCTCCCTTCTCTGAAGTGCCCCAGCCTGTGCTCCAGTAGCACCAGGCAGCTAAGGGAACCTGGTGGCTCATTAGATGTCAAAGCTTGGCGAGAGGCCAGCCTCCATGGTTCCACAGCCCGCCTTCAGCACTTCCTCCTGCAGTGCTGGACAGAGACCCCTCCTCGTCGCTTTCACAAATGGTAGCCTCTTCTCAGGCTCCTCCTGGTCATGGGCATCCACACAGTCTAGCATCTCACAGGCCTGGAAGCGGCGCTGCGATCTACGCCTTCATGCCCCTCAGCCTTGGCAAGTTGAAGAGCGTTGCTTTCAGCAGAGTCGCCTGTGGTATCCCTGCACCAGTCACTACTGTGGCAAAGCCCGCATCTGCCACCGCGCCTCATCCAGCGCTTGCAGGTGTGATGAAAGGGAGACTGAGAGCAGCTACCGTTTCTTGAGAACTTCACGGTCTTGAGCCATTCAGTCTGTACAGCGCTATGCAGGAGGTTGTGCTGTTGTTTCCATTTTGGATTTGGGAAAACAGGTCAGGAATTCAAGACCAGCCTGGCCAACATGGTGATCAAAGAGGCAGAGAGGGAGATGACTTGCCTGAAGGCACCCAGCTTGTAAGAAGCAACGCTAGGCTCTGACCCCAGGCAGTTTTCTTTTTCGCTTTTTTTTTAAATATGAAATCTTGCTGTGTTGTCCAGGCTGGAGTGCAGTGGCACGATTTTGGCTCACTGCAACCTCCGCCTCCTGGGTTCAAGTGATTTTTCCATCTCAGTCTCCTGAGTAACTGGGAGTTACAGGCATGCACCATCATGCCTTGCTGATTTTTATATTTGTAGTACAAACACGGTTTCACCATGTTGGTCAGGCTGGTCTTGAACTCCTGATCTCAAATGTTCTGCGCGCCTTGGCCTCCCAAAGGGCCGAGATGACAGGCGTGAGCTACCGTGGCCAGCCTTTCTTGCTTTTCGATGACATTTTAAGTGAGTTATCATTCCTGTGAACAGATGGGGAAACTGAGGTTCTAAAAGAATACATTTCTTGTCTGAAATGATGCCACTCATGAGTGACAGAGCTGGGATTAAACTGACTCACAGCAAAGCCTGCGAGCTTAACTCCGGTCTCTTCTGCCAGGCCTGTGCCCACACATTTCGTTCTTGGCAGGTATTAAATTCCCATCATTGCTTTTGCCATGTTCTCTCCTTTGCCACGTCCATCACGGGTTCTGTGTTCAGGACGGATCTTTGTCCTTGCCGACACTGCGCTTTTCCGGCATTCATACTCAGTTAAGATCTGTCAAGTGCCTACTGTGTGCCAGGCCCTGCTCCAGCCCTGGGGACACTCAAGGCACCAGACAAAGGCCCCTGCCCTTGTGGGGCTGATGTTTTTGTGGAAGGGATGCGGCTCATGTGAAGTCAGCAGGTGCACTGCAGAGTGTGGATGGAGGCGGGAGGTAAAGGGAGCACGGGAAACAGATGAGAGGGGTAGGAAGCGGATGGGCTGGGGCCTGAAATTTTACCTGGAGTGGACAAAGGCTTTGCTGAGACAGTGACATTTGGACATGACATTCATTTGCAGCCTGTTTACAGGCCAGGGCCATTAGAAGCATTGAGGTTACCTGTGCCAACAGTATTTCTGTGAACAAAGGAAGGGTACCAGTGGGGTGGGCAGCCAGGGTGGGCGGCTGTCACACAGTCGGAGCAAGCCGGGTACCCCTGGGCCCTCTCCACCTTCTTTTTTGCAGGGCTTGTCAGACTTGGGTTTGAGTCTTCCTTCTGCCATTTCCTTGACCTTGGGCAAGTTACTTATGAGACTCAGTGTTGGCCGGGCGTGGTGGTTCTTGCCTGTAATCCCAGCACTTTGGGAGGCTGAGGCAGGTGGATCTCCTGAGGTCAGGAGTTTGACACCACCCTGGCCAACATGGTGAAACCCGTTTCTACTAAAAATACAAAAATTAGCTGGGCGTGGTGGCATGTGCCTATAATTCCAGCTACTCACGAGGTGGAGACAGGAGAATTGCTTGAACCCGGAAAGTGAAGGTTGCAGTGAGCTGAGATCGCACCACTGCTCTCCAGCCTGGGAGACAGAGTGAGATTCTGTCTCAGAAAAATAAAGAGACTCAGTGTTCCTCTTTTCCCTATTTGTATGTTGAGATGGCAGCGTCCTCCCTGCGGACATCATGCCCAGCCACCTTCTCCTGCGTTGTGTGGATCTCCTGGGAAGGGTGCCAGGACACAGCTTCACAGGCAGGGCTGGAGCATCCTGGGTGTCCTGGGGCATGAGTCCCAGTGTAGGCAAAGTCAGGGAGATGAGACCCCAAAAAGCAGTTAAAACAAAGAGCAGAAGCCCAGGGGCCTGAGGTTTCCTGAGGGAGGGCCTCCTGCTTGCCCGGTGCTCTGCTCACACCTCGGCCCTCATGGAGTCGCCTCCCATAGCTGCCAGTTCACAAATGAAGGCGCTGAGGCTGGGCTTCTCACCAAGCTGCAGTCACACGATGGCGGAGCTGGGAGGAACCTGGCTGGCCTGACACCCCAGGTAGGCTTGTGCTGAAAGGCTAAGATGACCCAGGGGCAGGGCTGTGGGGGCCTGAGGGATGTGGCTTGTGGCTTCGGATTTGAGTCTGAGGGTCGTGGGAGCTGATCTCACGTTGCTGTGCAGAGGTGAGCAGTGAACTGAAGCTGGGAGCCGTGGGATTCCGCTGTAGAGTTCCCTTCTAGGACAGCCCCATTCCTGGCTCTGTTTTGGGGGAAGAGGAAGTGGAGCGTGGAACAGGTAGCTGATATTTCTTTCTTCCTTAGAGCCAGGAGTCTCACTCTTGCCCGGACTGGAGTGCAATGGTATGATCATAGCTCACTGCAGCCTCGACCTCCTGGGCTCGAGCAATCCTCCCACTTCAGCCTCCTGAGTAGCTGGGAGGACAGGCACACACCACCGTGCCCAGCAAATGTTTTTATTTCATGTAGAAACAGGGTCTTTCTGTGTTTCCCAGGGTTTTAAACCTTTCTTTTTTCTGGGTAAGCCAACTGAGCTTATTCATGCTTCTTCCCTCATGTTCCCACTGCCGGTCTCATTTGATTGCACAATATTCCAGATAATTTCTATTGTCGCCTGTACCCCATGGTTACAAAATCAAACAGGACAAAACAGCTGTGCTTAGGCTGTGGAGGGGGCACCTCCAGAGAAGCCAGGATGGCCCCTTCTCCTTCCCCTCCCCCTGGCTTAGCTACTGATGACCTGGAAGGTTTCCCGGAGAGGTAGCAGTCAGAGGAGCGGTCGGGGAGTCCCTGGGGCCGCCGTATGGGCCGGTTGCAGCGTTTCCTCTGCCACAGAGCTGCTGATGCCAAGGTAAACATCAGTTTTGAGATAAAGTGGAAACCCCAGGAGGTTTTCATCCTGGAAGAGGAAGCAGTAAGACAGTGAGTGTGTTGGATCAGGGAGTCGTGTTCCCCTATACCCAGCGTCGCACACTGTGGGAGGGTCGGAGGGAATTGGAAAAGCAGGGAATATGTATGGATGGGGCCAAGGAGACAGGTCACAGAGTGGAGGAGGGGCCTGTAGAGGCAGCTGGCTCTGCCCCTTCCCAGTGCGTGACCACGGGCCCGTGTCCTTCCTTGTCCTTGTTGGTGGCATCAGGACTAGAGTGCCACATGCCAGGCGGTGTCCTGGGGATCCTATGTGGAAAGCCCGTAAAGCGTTTGGCACAGGGCCTGTCTGCCTCATGGACAACGGTGGCTGTGAGTTTTATTAGCTCTTTCTACTAGTCCACTGGCTGTTGTGTCTTTGCTTCTGAAGGTGCCCGACACACACTTCTAACCCATCTGCAGTGCCTGTCCACTCTGCCTTCAAAACGTATTCTCAGTCAGACCTCTTTGAACCACACCAGCCATTTCCCGCACAGTCCAGGCCTGTGTTGCTCTCGCCAGCTGGGTCTCCTCCCCACCCGGAGCTTCCTCTTCAACAGTTTTTTCCTATATGAGACGCAGAGGGTTACTTGTAAAACATAAACCAGATTCTGTGGGTTCATCGCTCAACGTCTCCTAATGGCATCTGAAGACACTGAGAATTAACAGACCAGTGGGGTGCCCGGGACATGTGGCCCAGTGTTCTCCTACCGACCTCCCTCCCTAGTGCTCCCGCCCCTGCTCACCGTGGCAGCCACCTCTGCAGCCCCTCTGCCTCGGCCACCTTCTTCCTTCGCCAAGCTGTCCCGTCTCCAGCCTGGCACCCGTTCTTCCTGGGCCTGGCATGCTCTCCCCACTATCCCCATAGTTCACTCTCCTGCTGCCTTGAGGTCTCTGTTCAGGCGCATCTGCCCAGAGAGACGGAAGCAGCCTCTCTGCTTAGGTCTCAGTTGTTACCGGACGTTGTGTGTTTCTCTGCCCTTTGCCTGGACGGTGGGAACACAGACCCAGCGTCTTCAGGCCCCCACTGTGTGTTTGCATTGACTGTGCATGAGAGATGCCATGAATTTTATTAATACAACTGATTTCATTAATTAAAATGTTTAAACATATTTATTGAGCTAATAAAACTTGCCCATCTACTCTGTAATGGTTTTTGGAGAAGTGAAGGGCTCAGGGCACACCGCTAGGGGATTCGCGCTTCCATTTACAACTCCAGTTCACCATCTTAAAAAGGGGTGACCTTTATCACTTTCCAGTGAGTTAACCTTCTGTACCTTGTTTGTTTGTTTGTTTGTTTTTGTGATGGAGTTGCACTCTTGTCGCCTGGGCTGGAGTACAATGGCACCATCTCCGCTCACTGCAACCTCTGCCTCCCGAGTTTAAGCGATTCTCCTGCCTCAGCCTCCTGAGTAGCTGTGGTTACATCCACCACCATGCCCGGCTAATTTTTTTGTCTTTTTAGTAGAGACGGGGTTTCCCCCTGTTGTCCAGGCTGGTCTGGAACTCCTGACCTCAGGTGATCCGCCCACCTCTGCCTCCCAAAGTGCTAGGATTACAGGCATGAGCCACTGTGCCCGGCCTCTTCTGTACCATCAAACACCCTTTTTTTAAAAAAAATCTGTGCAGTGAGTGGGTAGAGGAACCTCAGATTCAACCCATATTTGTTGAATACCTAGATAGTCTTCCTTTAAAAAAACGATACTGGGCAGTGTACCTTTGGACCTCGGAGATTCACGGCATTCCTACAATTGGGTGGAGTGTGAGGCGGCCTCTGCCCATTGGAATTGATCTGTGCCACCTCCAACCAAGACGTGAAGACGCGGATTCCACGGCGTCGGTGGGAAGGGTTGTGCGGAGGCAGTGAGAGGAGGGCCCGTGCAGGCCGGCCTGCATGGGCCAAATGGCAAAGTCACTCCTGCTATTCAGGAAACAGGTTCGGCGGGGCCACGTAACTTGTCCACTGACACAAGGAGGAAGACCTCCGTTCTGGTGACTCGGTGTCCTGCACTTCCGAACAGAGCCCTCTGTGGCTGCCCGAGGTGAGACCTTCGTCGCTGCCAACAGGAGGAGAAGGGAATAGCGGATCGAGGGTCCACGTGCGTGTCCCACCAGTGTGTTTCACGTGAAGAAGAAAGCAGGGTTACAGGGAGACCGCGTCACCTCCCTGCCTGACTTGTCAGTCTAGGAACACCAGTGTTCGTTCCGTGTCTGGTGCTATTTTCATCGTCTCCAGACTTCAGAGCCCAGGGATGATGGGTCCGTACCCGGGACTTGAACCTCACCTCTGCTTTGAGGGGAAGGAGAGGGGCTCGGGAGGTGGTGGCAGGGGGAAGCCTACCCTTGCTCCATGCGGCAGGCAGGTGTCCTGCCCAGGTGGGTTGGCTTCTGCTGCTAGGCCAAGGTTAGGTTGGCTCTGTTGAGGAAAGTTCTACATTCTGAGGCTTGTAATAAAATCTGGAGCTTGGCCGGGCATGGTAGCTCATGCCTGTAATCCCAGAACTTTGGGAGGCAGAGGCAGGCATATCACAAGGTCAGGAGTTCGAGACCAGTCTGACCAATATGGTAAAATCCCATCTGTGCTAAAAATACAAAAAAATCAGCGAGGCTTCGTGGCATGCACCTGTAATCCCAGCTACACAGGAGGCTGAGGCAGGAGAATCACTTGAACCTGGAAGGGTGGAGGTTATAGTGAGCCAAGGTCGTACCACAGCACTCCAGCCTGGGTGACAGAACAAGACTCCACCTCAAAAAACAAAACCCCTGGAGCTGCCTCTGGCCAGGTATCCCCAGCCCAACCCAATTTTTCTATCTTATTATGAGTGTAAATTTCTTCATTACTTCTGCTCAGGGAAAACAGGTCTTGATGCTAAGACAAAGTAGGGACAAGGTCACTTTGATTCATTTTTGTTACTCTGTTAAGTTCTAGAGTAAATAGAATTCACAAGTAAAATGAAGGTTCAGGAATTAGATGTCAGACTAAGAATGAATGATGCCAAGATTTATTTGGTGTCTATATTCAGCCTAAATTGGGCTCAAAAGGAAGAAAAAGGGTAAGGAATGACTACACATCATTCACTTCTCCTGGGGATGACTGTATGATGACTTGATACAGTCGGGGTGAATCTGGGGCCAGAAAGTGCATACTCAAAGCTCAGAAGGAAGCAACAGGCCGTCAAGACCCTTATGGACAAGACCGAGTGAGTTCACGCAAAACCGGCACCTGACTAGCCCAGCAGGTGATTCCAAACTGCCTCCTGCCCTAAGAAACCTTGGGCACACCGTGAAATCATACCTAGTATGACATCATCTCGGGAGAAGGCCTTTTCATCCCACGTAAGATCAGCTTCCGTAACAGTCAGAAAAAGGATTTGATTCCAGGTGGTCAATGGAGAAGGAAACAGATCACAATCAGTAACTGGCCAGAATTCATTTCTTCCCCATTCATGGGGCCTGCCAGGCCAGCTAATGAGAGGTGCTGGGCGTTCCTGCAGGAAGGCAGTTGCTGCCTGTGGAGTTCCAGTGGCTGGTTTATGAAATAAGAAGCTTATGTACACTGGGAATTGTCTTTAATGAAATGAGAATTAACCAGAGAGTTAGATGTAGGGGTCATTGCCAAGAGGCACTACAGTGAAGCCTCACTTAATGTTTCCACCGGATTATCTGATAAGTAGTTGTGCCTTTGCTATTTTATTATCCTCGACAAATGGCATGAAATCAGAATTTAAAGCAACGTAGGCCATAACATAACATGCTCCTGGAAATAATGAGGCACACCATTGCTAGATACAAAGTACTTCAATTCCCTGATGGAAGTATTTATTTTAAAGACTGCTTTGGATTATCTCCCCTCTCCCCCAGGGTGTGCGGGCTCTCTGTCCGCTTGTGATGGGGTTGCCAACTTTGCAGTGCCTTTTGGTGCCAACAGAGTTCTCAGCTCTGGGTGGAAAGGGTGGCTGCCTTCCAACACATACCTTGCTTTGTTGCTTATCCCTCCGTCTCCTCCCCCGTGGGCTGTTCTTTTGCCCTGGCTGCTGGGAGACAGAGGGATGGCCTCCTAATTGGGACCCCAGGTAGTCCCGACATGACGCCTTTGTCAGGAGGTGTTTGATATCAACAGTGGACTTGGCCTCTCCTGCTAAGATGTTTCCATAGCTAAATGTGTATGTGTTTAAATTCATTTTTATAGTTACCTTCCTTCCAAGTATTGTCGTTACCCACTGTTGGTGCCTGCTTCATTGAAACAGTAAACACTTTCATTCCAAATGCAGTACTTCCTAAGCTTTCGCTGAGTGATTGCACCTGAGAAAAATGTTAAATTCCAGCTACTCCCACCTCAACCCAGTGGCTGGGCCTAAGACAGCTGTTACGCAGAGGCCTCAGGACAGTTAGACTCTACTCTCAGGAACCTTTTGGCCATCATCCCTTTGTGATCTGCAGACTATCCCAGTCTAACCCCGTTTCCTCCACCCCTGGGTCTCCTTGTTCCCTTGCTGGCCTCAGATCCCTCCCTGCTGTGAGGTTTGGAGTTGGCCCGTGTGTCTGTGGCATGGATGACTTCTCCTCCAGCTCTGTACCAGCCGCCATCTGGAGACAGTTATGTGCCAGAATCTCACTGTCCAGCCTGCCCTCAGTCCGGGATGCTCGCCCAATGGGCTCTGTGGAATGTAGAACTCCGAGGGTACCACAGAGGTCGGGGCCCACACGGGTGGCTTGGGTGTCCCGAGGGCCAGCAGGGGTGGCTTGGGCGCACCGGGGCCCGCAGGGGTGGCTTGGGTGCACCAGGGACCATCAGGGGTGGCTTGGGTATACCGGGGGCCAGCAGGGGTGGCTTGGGCACACCGGAGCCCGCAGGGGAGGCTTGGGCATACCGGGGGCCAGCAGGGGTGGCTTGGGTGCACCAGGGCCTGCAGGGGTGGCTTGGGCACACCGGGGGCCAGCAGGGGTGGCTTGGGCACACCGGGGGCCAGCAGGGGTGGCTTGAGTGCACCAGGGCCCGCAGGGTGGCTTGGGCACACCGGGGCCTGCATGGGAGGCTTGGGCGCACCGTGGGTTTCGTTCATAACGTGCTTGTGCTCTTCTCAGAGCCCAAACTACGGAGAAAGTTTAGCTGAGAAAACTGCTGATTCCGAGTTGTCTTCTCAGTTCATATGCCCTGGTTCTGTTTAAGTGCCCAGTGTTGGTCATGTGCATGCAGGCTTGGCCGGAAAGCTTCTGGGACTTCAGCGTGGGCTGGGTGGTTGGAGTGGGGCCAGAGTGAGTTGGGGCCAGTTGCCGTGCTGCGGGTGCGTCCTCCTTAGTTGTGAGAGAGGCTGACACAGGCAGACTTTTCCACAGTAATCATCTCCGGTGACTATGTGGCAATTTCCTGCCGGTCAGGGAAGGTGGCGTTTCATCTTTGCTCTGTGTTCCCTGCTCACTGGAGCTCAATCCTTCACCACTGCAAGAGAGTTGCTCCTGTGTTGTCTGTCTGCACTTAAGAGGACGACGTTTGCATTTGGTCAGGGAGAGGGAACGCTGCAGTTAGTTCTCCTGAGGCTCTGTGGGTGTTTTGTGGTGCAGGGAGGGGTGTCAGCATCTTCAGTGGATGATGTGACCTTCAGTGGATGAATGACGTGATTCTTTGAGGTCAAGAGAGGTTGGGTGGTTTGGACGGCAGCCAGGAGATGGCCCTGTTCAATTTAGCAGGACCAGCCTTGCTGTGTTCTCAGCCCAGAGAGAAGACTTCCTGAATGTGAAGTGAGCATCCAGGTCAGCAGGCAGAACCACTGCACATCATAGAACAGAAGCCACTGAAGTAAGAATGATTGTCTCATGGACTAAGACATCAGCAGAGCTTTGTAAGGCAGGAATTTGCAAGGGAAGGTATCGGCAACACTCACGTTTCATGTCAGAGTCGCAGGGCAGAATACAGGATAACGGGCCTGGGAGCCCAGTGGATGGTCGCTTCTGTGAATGTGGGGAGTGGCTGGCGAGAGCTGCCTAGGAGGGAGAGTGATTCGTAGCCTGAAACCATCTGTGTGTCCTGTTTGCAAGCTGTTGGGTTGTCCAGGACTTAGAGCTGCACTGGCTCCTCAGCCCTGCAGTGCGCATGGTGAGCTGCTCCACTGGTTACTCCGTAGAGTTATCTTCCCCTCCCCAGGTTGGAGCCAGGCGTGGTCACAGTGTCTGTGAGCATTACGGTGAGGAAGCTGATTGGAGAAGGAGGCCCGAACGTCACTAAATGTTTCATTTAAGAGTAATTCACTTTGCTACCTGAAAATTAACTGAAGCACTGTCCAGCTTCTCTTCTGCAACCGTCACAGACAAAGCTGCAGGGCAATGGCCCCCTCATAGGGGCAGGTGACACTGTGGGTGGTGAGCCCACTGCAGGACCCTATCCTCCTGCAGGTTGGCAAGGAGAGCTGGGGCTGGGGGCTCGTAAATGAGCCAGCTCCTTCCCCAAGACTACCAGACACACAAGCCACCCGCCCTTGTCAGGCAGGGCATTGCCGTGGCAGAGCTCCCTGCCAGAAACACCAGGGGTGGAGAGTAAGAGTTCTCCAAGAGTGTGGCGAGTGTGGCTTTGGCTGTTTCCTGCCTCACATGCCTGTGTCTGTTCAGCTCTCTCTCATGGCCTCCCACATGGAGATGCCTGCTTGGGCTAGTGTCCTCATCCGGCCCGAGATGTACCTGCTCACTCTCACGCTCGTTTTCCGTTTCCCTTCGGTCCGGTTTCTCTTTGAGTTAGTTCATTAATGCACTTACTGATCAGCAGTGAACTCAGCAGTGTTCATGAGCGTCTGTACCTGTCAGGCTTTGAGTGTGGTACCAGTATTGTAGTGATGTGCAAAGCAGATGAGATTCCTGCCTTCAGAACACTTACAGTCTAATCAGAGAGACAGGCATAAAAGAACTGGCCATACAAATAGATAAGATGATAAACTGGGCCAGATTTCTTGAATGCAAAGAAATCTGGTGCTGGATGGTGTCAAAGTAGACTGTCCTGAGGCCTTTCGGAGATGGTAACATCGATGCTAGGATCTGAACTGAGATGGAGTCAGCCATACAAAGTTTTCGGGAAAGAGCGTTGAGGTGAGGAGATGGTCTCTTCTGAAAGCCTGGAAGCAAGAAACAGTTTGCAGCATTTGAGGAACATGAAGGAGGCCAAGTGGTGAGAAATGAGGCATGGTCGTATCCTGCAAGGCCTTGTGGATTTCATCTGAGGGTAGGGGTTCATCTTCAAAGAGCGATGGGCAGAATGACCCGGCCTGGTTTACTTCAGTGGGCGCACGCTCAGGAATGAAAGCAGCTGCTCTAAGCTGACGGTGGGTGTGGAAGGTATTGCTAGCTGTGGGCTGGGCAGCTATGCCCCTCTCTTAACATGTTGCTGGGCTGTGTGCCCACCCTCAGGTGATGAGGCCAGTCACGATGGTCCATTCCTCTTCCTGGACACTCACTCACCTGGTCTCCCTTGCAGCAATGGCTGTGCGGTCCCACTTAGCCCAGGGAAATGTAAGCGAAGGCCTGTGGGCAGTCTCAGAGAAAGGTTTTCCATCCTGGGAAGCTGCTGTGTGAGGGTAGTGCTTAGGGCTTCTGCAGCTGTCTTAGGACCATGAGAGAAAGGCTAGGAGAGCCACAGCTGCCCATCCAGAGCTCTGCCGTCACCTAATCTGTCCAGGGCTGCCTGCCTCTCCAGACTTCGTGTCGAGTGATGGTGTCTCCTCTCTGATGAAACTGTCATTTTCTATTACTTACAGGACTCAGCCAAGTGCACAGTCATTTAGGGGAGATGAAGAAAAGTGGGTGGACCCAACATCTCCATACTGACATGATTTAGTAGTGAATTGGAGGTGGATTGGGGAGGATTGTTGAACAGTCAGTGGCGATTTCTGGTGTTTCACGGGTGGTGGGTGGGAAAGACAGAGGATCTCTGTTTTGCTCCCAGCAAAATAGACAGTGGTTATTCGGGTTGAGGTGAAACAGCTTTGATTTGGACCTGGGCCTGAGGGCGAGCTTTGGCTTCAGCCTGTGAGAAATCCAGTTGGAAGTGTTGAGGAGATGGTTGAAACACAGATCTGGATTCGAGCAGCAAGATCTGGTTGAGAGGGCACTTGGGGTTCATCAGTGCTCAGAGGTGGGGCCTGAGGCCTTTGGCTGGGATTTGTCACCATGGGAGGGAGGAGAGTCAGGAGAGGATCAGGCGTGAACAGCTCCTGCCTTCCTTATCATTCTGCCCAGTATCCTTATTTTAGTGTCTTTCGCAATGATGGGCATCACACATTTGTTATTTAATTGCATCAAATCACGAGTATTAGGCTGACCCACGTGAAATTGTCATTTTGGTAGGTCAGAACAGTTGACTATTAGCAATTGCATAGGACTCTACCTAATAGCTGTTGTTACCAGCTGTGTGCCAGAGACTGTATTAGATCAAACCATCCAATGCATTATCACTAATTCTCGGTTTAAATTTAATCACATCACTCCCCTGTATAAAACTTGCCATTGGTTTCTCTACGTCCACAGGGTAGAATCCCAGCTTAGGTCATCCTCTGAGGTCTTTCATGGTCCACTCCACCTGCATTTGCTGAAAGCTCCTGCAGTCTGCTTTCCAGGCATATCAAGCCCAGATCTGCAAATGCACTGAGAGAGTTACAGGATTTCTCCAGAGTCCCATTTCCGCTGGGCATCTTGTCTTGCCTCTATATGTGTCCATATCACAAGTTTAGTTTCACTGAGAGGCTTCTCTTTACGTCGTGTTCTGGCTGTGGATAGTACACAGTTGTGCTTCTGATTGTATTATGGTCTCTCAAAACCACATCTGAGGCAGGGCGCAGTGGCTCATGCCTGTAATCCCAGTTCTTTGGGAGGCCAAGGCAGGCGGTTCATGAGGTCAAGAGATCGAGACCATCCCAGCCAACATGGTGAAATCCCCGTCTCTACTAAAAATAAAAAAATTAGCTGGGTGTGGTGGCACACACCTTTAGTCTCAGCTACTCGGGAGGCCGAGGCGGGAGAATTGCTTGAACCCAGTGGGCAGAGGTTGCAGTGAGCTGAGATCATGCCCCTGCACTCCAGCCTGGGTGACAGAGCGAGAGTGAGACTCTGTCTCCAAAAAAAAAAAAAAAAAAAAAAAAAAAAAAAAAAAAAAATCTGATTATGTGCCTGGAGATTTGGGGATTCTGGTCAAGAGGGCCAAGCCTCCTTTTTCTCCTGGCTCACTCCTGCTTATCTTTGGAGGCATAACCTGTGTTAGGACTGCTGGGCGGTCTGTGGCCTCCCTGGGAACTCCAAGGACCCAGGTCCTCTGCTGTCTTGGAACCTCCCTGGCTGGGCTCACATCACCCGGGAGCAGCACCAGGTACACAGGCCGTGGCTGCTGTAAGGACTGAATGGGCACAGAGGCCGTGACTGCTGTGAGGATTAAATGAACGGCTGCTGCTGGGGTTTCTTTCTGAACTGCCAGGGAAGCTCCCCCAAGCCCCTTTCGTCCCATCTTGGGCCCTAGTTCAAGCCATGTGCTGGCCCTCAGTTATTTGAATGAAACCATATTCACTTTTGATATGACAGAGGAATGATTTGTGTGTTCTTCCCCAAGTCTTAAAAAAAGAAAAAGGATCTTTTAGGCCCTTTTGTGAAATCTTTGCTGTGTCCCTCCGAAGGCTTTTGCCAAGATGATTAAGAATGTTTCCAACCCTGGAGCAGCAGCAGCTTGTGTGTTTTGCTGCAGCTGGAGGGTTGTATATTTCTTGCGGAATTCAGGCTGCAAAGGCAGGTTCCCCATGGCCGCGAGACTGGTGGTGAGTGAGGAGGAGGACTTGGTTCTAGCGAGGCTGTGGTGAGCAAGGCAGCCTTGTGGATCCATGCTGTGTCCAGGGGCTCGGAACTCCTGGGGGCTCCTGGGTCCAGCTGGAACACTGGTTAAGTCTGGGGGTCCTTGAAGTTGCCCGACCAGCTTCACAGCTTTCTTTGCTGCTTCTACCCTTAAAATCTGTGGGTGGCCCTGTTGCTGACAAAGAATAGGACTGTTGAAAGCCTTGGGGTTGGCCCGGGAGGCACTTTCTCCAACTAGACAGAGTCCCCCTTCCTAGAACGTCAGTGCCTGGTGCAGTCAGTGCAGGACAAAGAGTGTTCTGTGTCCCCGTACGGCTGCTTGGGAGATGGAATCCTAGGGGAAGGTGACGGCAGATCAGGGGGAATGCTGGGGAAGCAGTGGCCTTTCCTCGCCTTTGCACTGGGGGTGAGGAGCGAGGACCTTATAAGAAAGGAGAATATTTCGCCTCTGCACAATGGCAAGCATTTTCACTCTCAAATCAAATCCCTTTTGAGGTTTTTTTTTTTTCCTTTGAAATCTCATGATGACCAAGTCATTTATGACGTAACCTTGTCTGTATCTTAGTTCTTTTACCCTTGTCAACATCTGCAAAAACCACAAATGGCTGGTGCAAAGGAGGAGGTTGCTGCCCACCAAAGCCTCCCCATTCTGTCACCTTCCCCCGGTATATCTGTGCCCCTCACCCCCTGTACTCACTGCACTTACAGAATTGTGTCTGCTATGTCTCTGCTGTGTAACTGCCAAGTACACCTTAAAGGCTGTGGGCAGTGTGGACATCACCACCGTGATGGCTAGTACTGATTGTCAACTGGATTGAGGGACACAGAGTATTAATCCTGGGTGTGTCTGTGAGGGTGTTGCCAAAAGAGGTTAACATTTGAGTCAGGGGGCCGGGGGAAGGCACATCCACCCTTAACCTGGTGGGCACGGCGTCAACAGCTGCCAGTGAATAGAAGCAAGCAGGAAAGCCTGAGAAGGAGAGACAGGCCTAGCCTCCCAGCCTGCGTCTTTCTCCCATGCCGGGTGTTTCCTCCCTTCAAACACGGGGCTCCAGGTTCTTCAGCTCTGGGACTCAGACTGGCTCTCCTTACTCCTCAGCCTGCAGACAGCCTGTTGCGGAACCTTATGAATGTGTAAGTTAACACTTAAGAAACTCCCCTTTAAGCAAGAGAGAGAGAGAGAGAGAGAGAGAGAGAGTGAAAGTGTATGTGTGTGTGTGTGTGTGTATGTGTGTGTGTGTGAGTGAAGTTCTGTCCCTCTAGGAGAGCCCTGATGAGTACACCCCCGTATGTGGACCACCAGGACAGGAGTCCCTGTGATTCTTGTTCATCTCCTCTTCTCAGTGGGTGCCTGCCTTCTTTGCCCTGCTCCTGGCTTTCTAGGAAAGCAGCATCCAGCTTCTGCCCCCATGAGGTGAGCTCAGGGCCAATGCAGAGAGACAGCACTTCAAAACACGGTTATCTGCTTGGTGCAGAAGTAGCAAACCAGTTACTCAGGGGCTGCATCGGGTCTCAAACATGTTTTGTTTAGTATTTTCTTACTAGTTTTCTAATACTAAAAAACAAGCCAGTGCTTTTTCCTAAACATCGGACTCTTTGGTGGTTTGGGGAAGATCTGACACCTCCAGGCCCACACCCCCATATGGCAGCAGTCAGCTGGCACTAAGGAGCGGCTGTCCCCTTTGGACAGTTTCTAGTTGGCCGCAGTCCGCACCGTGCCCTCTTGTCTCTCTTCTCTGATGCCGGGGGACACGTGCCTCTCATCCTCAAATTGTGCTGTTGCTTTCCTTGTGGTGCATTTAAGAGAGAACTGAAAAGCTCCTTATCCACATCTTTATCGAAAGTGGGAAAATGGAAAATAGGGCGAGAGTGCTGAGCGTTTCAAGGGAAGAAATGTGAAAGAGTATCTTTCTTCATAGAATTAAATCTCAGGAAACACCCCTTTGTGGTATAAATGCCAGCAAAGTGTGTCTGTGTCAAAAGAACGCAACCCAAAAGCCCATTAGAAGGGTGCCTGCCGCCCATTCAGGATCCTTGCCTGGTCCAAGCATTCACGTTTGTGACTCTTACCCTGCAAAGACCATTTCTCAATGGCGGCCACGTTGGCATTATGGGTGGAAGAGTTTGTCAATGTGCAGGAGTGTGTGCCACAATGCAGTGCATTGGCCATTCTTGGCCTCTGCCCAGGCATGGCCCCTTAGTCATGTAATAGCCCCTGCCCCCCAGTACTTGCAAGTTTTTCAGGTGAAGCAGCACAGCCCTCTGGGGATGTTGCATGGTAGGTATTTGTGTCCTAGGATGGACTGGACCAGAAGCCCTGGCCCCAAGCCCGTGTGCTTGGCGTGGGGAGGACACGGAGGCCGCCCAGCTGCACGCCTTGCCCAGGCCCTGCATTCTCCCAGTGCAGCACTGAGCCGCTCAGATCGCCTCCTCCCAGGCAGGGCTGCTGGGGTTTCCAGAAGATGCGGCAGAACAGAACCACACTATTCTTACCGTATCTTTCCATTCAGACTTGCCATGGTCCCTTTGAGCTAAGTGAGCTGGCAGGAGCACCCAGTCTGCCCACCAGCCAGCATGGTATTGAGTGATCCACAGCCAGATGCCAGGACTTAAGGCAGAGAACTGTGTGCATGAAGCGGCACCTCCTTGGTGGTTACCTGGCACTCTGCCTCCTTTCTGGGATCTGTTTTGGTGTCGATACCACAGTCCACTTTGTTCTGTGTGGATGAGTCTTCAGTACCTACAAGGAAATAGTCACATTGCAAATTGTTGGGTTGCAACTGATCTCGCCCTTGGAATGGTGAGATCAAACTGCCATCAAAGCACTCTTAAGGCGAAGGTATAACCTAGTTTAATAAAACGGTTTGCATGAATCCACCTAGATGAGTGGGTCACAGTCATGCTAAAGCACGACTTAGTTTAGTAAAACGGTTTGCATGAATCCACCTGGACCCCTCTGTGGTCGTGGCCCGACGGCCCTCGGGTGATGCCTGCACAGCTTCTCAGAGACCCCAAGTGGCCTCCTGCAGAGGGGTTAGCCCGAGAGCAGAAGGAGTGTGCAAGGCCAGGCCAACCCTGAGCACAGGCAGAAGTCAACAAGGGGCTTCATTTCAGGCCCTGTTCAGAGGAGCCAAAGTTCTTGGAAGTAGATGGAATTCTGGACAGTTTCACACCAGCTCTCCAACTATCTGGCATACCTGCCCCAGAGGTGCTCTTCATCCATTTCCAGAGACAGCCTTGGGGAAGGACTTAAAATCCCACGAGAATGACATGGGGGTTTGTACACGTGCTGAGGCTTCAGCAGGTAGTCATGACTACTGATGTGTATGGCTGGTTTCAGAGCAAGGGAACACTCATGTATTGTCATTAAAGGGAGATGGAACTATATTTGAATTTCTGTTATCTCAAGGCAGAGTTCGTTACTCCAGAAGAACAATAGATATTACAGAATAAAATTTCACAATGGCTGATCATTCAGAGCAGCTTTATTCACATATGGTTTGTACAAATAGTACAGATTACCACCTTATATGACTGTATGAGCTGTCCACTACTGTAGCAAAAACACACACATATGCTATGCAGGACTCTGGTCTATAGGCAGTGAGACAAATTGTGTCAATGTTGTTAAAAAGAAAAAAAGACTGAAGTTTATTGGCATAGCTTTGGCGGGCATTAAACACTTCCGGCTATTTTTGTGTCTGTCAAGAAGCTAATTGAGTTATTTTAATTGAGAAGGTTTGTGAGTATCTTGTAGGTCACTGTTAAAAAAAAAAATAAGTGTTTGGTGGTATTAAATTGGAAATCAAGAAGCATGTTCCTAGTTTCTCAGGAAATTAAACATAGTTATTGGATGGTCAGCTCTTTCACTCTTAGGTAGGTACCCAAGAGAATTGGAAGCATTTGTCCATGCAAAAACTTGTAGGTGAATAATCACAGTAGCATTATTCATAACAGTCCCAGTGTAGACGCTACCCAAATGTCCATCAGTTGGTGACTGGATGCATTAATTCTGGATATCCATGCAAGAGAATGTGATTTGGCAGTAATGCATGGATGACCCTCGTAAACGTTATGCTAAGTGGAAGAAGCCAGGCACAAAAGGCCACATAGTGTCTGATTCCATTTAGGTGAGGTGGCCGGAGGAGACAAGTGAACAGAGACAGAAAATAGATTAATGGTTGCCAGGGTCCTTAGGAGGAGAAAGTGGGCTGTGGTCTCACATCTTTCATCACCCTAACTCTAAGAGTGCTGAAAATTTTCTAAAATTAGGTCACGGTGATGATTGTACAACTTTGTGAATGTACTCAAAACCACTGAGTCATATGCTTCAAAGGGGTAAACTTAATGGTGTGTGAATTATATCCTAATAAAATAGCAAGGTAGAGCAAGGGGAGAAAGTCTTATCAGTTGTTGCATCTAAGTGGAGGGAATAGAGCCTGTTATGTTACTGTCATTTCTGCTTTTCAGTTTAATTATTCTCACAGTGAATGGTTCAGGGGGAATAGAGAAAGGGCAAAGACAGGAAAAGCATATGCTTCCGCTGGAAGGATCGCCGTTCTAACTGGTATGAGATTGTATTTCAATGTGGTTTTAATTTTCATTTCTCTAATGACCAGTGATGATGACCTTTTTTTCTTACGTTTGTTGGCTGCATAAATGTCTCCTTTTGAGAAGTGTCTCTTCATATCCTTTGCCCAATTTTTGATGGGGTTGTTTTTCTCCTGTAAATTTGTTTAAGTTCTTTGTAGATTCTGGATATTAGCTCTTTGTCAGATTGGGAAGACTGGACAGTTTTTCTCCCATTCTTGAGGTTGCCTGTTCCCTCTGATGCTAGTTTCTTGTGCTCTGTGGTAGCTCTGTGGTTTAATTCAATCCCATTTGTCTATTTTGGCTTTTGTTGCCCTTTCTGTTGGTGTTTTGGTCGTGAAGTCTTTGCCCATGCCTATGTTCTAAATGGTACTGCCTAGGTTTTCTTCTAGGGCTTTTATGGTTTTAGGTCTAACATTTTAATCCATCTTGAGTTAAGCCACCCCACTTAGGATGGATTCATTTTAGTTGAACAAAACAAACACAGGATACACCGGTGAAATCTCAGGCCACTGACTGTTTCCCATCCTTTGAGGGTTAGTCTGACCCTTGGTGGGGAGTGTGCTGGTAGGGACGCCTGACACTGCCACGTGTGTTACCCATCATGAAGAGTGCCTAAGGCCAGACTTTCAGGTCTCTGCTCCTCGTTCAGTAAAAAAATAAGTGGATGAATTAGTGATGAGATTTGACGCATCAGAAGGTGCCATGGCAGTGCATTAGGAATAGGCATGAGCCTAGGAGGCGAGGTCTCGTTTTCCTCCTCTACAAAATCGGCATAATAAAATTGTACCTGCCTCATAAAATTGTTGTGAGGTAACGGATGTAAAGTGCTTATTGTAGTTTTTGGCACATATTCTTTAAAAACTTATAAAGAATGCTTGGTGGAAGGTAGAAAGGATGAGAAGAAAAGGAGCTAGAGGAATGAATGGCTTGTATCTTTTTGCATGAAGGGAGCAATTGGGACTTCTGAATGCTTCCAGGTTTCTAGCATTCCCAGGTCAGATGAAGGGGCCTTTTACTTTTACCCAGAATAGTCAGTTACTCTTGCCTTTGCCATCTCCTGAGCATGAAGCTGTTGTACTTTCTCCTTGAAGTTGCCGTAAATTCTCCTTGTCCATGTGAAGACTTGAATGAGCCCAACTAGAGGATGAAATTCTAGAGTGTCTGAATGTGCTGGGAGGCAGTTTGCCTCGAACTGGACTCACACACTGGTTTTGAGATAGAAAAAGCCCTGATTGCGGACAATCAAGGTATCTTATTATGTAGGGATGGGGTTATGAGTGGTAGTGATTTTCCTGTTTTAAGTTCTTCAGTGTTCTTAAGAGTATCTACTATGTTACAGTCTTATAAGTAGGAAAAAACATTGCTTTTAAGAAAATTTGGACCTTGCGTGCTGGATGACATCTTTAAAACTACTTTATTGAAGTATAATTTGCATACCATAATGTACTTCAGTGGTTTTTCGCATATTTATAGAATTACGCAACCATCACCATAATTTGATTTAGGAACATTTGTATCACCCCAGAAATAAACCCAGTACTTGTTTGAAGTCATTCCACATTTCTTCTCAACACCCTTGTCCCCAAGCCCTAGTCAGCCCCTGAGCTACTCTGGGTTTGCCTGTTCCGGGCATTTCATCTAAACAGAATCGTGCAGTATGTGGCCTTTTGTATCTGGCTCCTTTTGTTTTTAGCATAATGCTTTCAGGGGTCATCTGTGTGTTAACTTGTATCAGAACATCATACATGTTTTAGCATGTATGAGAACATCATTGCTTTTTATTGCTAATATTCCAATGCATATGCATGTTTAGATGAGCATACACATGTATGCTTATCTTTCACTGATGCATATTTGAGTTCTTTCCACTTTTTTGAAATGAACAGCGTTTCCATAAACATTCATGTCTGAGTTTTTAATGGGGACAAGTTTTCAGTTCTTTTGTATATGTGACTATGAATGGAATTGCTTAAATAATTCTATGTTGAATATTTTGAGAAGCTGCCAAACTGTTTTCCTGTGGGGAGTGTCTATACCATTTTACATTTCTATCAGCAATGTAGGAAGATTCTGTTTTCTCTGTATTCTTGCCAACAGCCATCTTTTGGATTATAGTCATTCTGGTGAGTGTGAAGTAGTATCTTACTGTGGTTTTGATTTGCCTGTCTCTAATGGCTGATGTTGAACATATTTTCCTATGCTTATTGGCCATATGTATATCTTCCTGGAAAAACGTCTGTTTAGATCATTTGCCCATTCAAAAATTGAGTTTTCTTTTTATTATTGAGTTTGGAAGATTTTTTTTTTTTTTGCCAAAGAGGTGGTGTTGGATTCATTTCAAGTATTCTATTTTTAAATGACAAATCATAATCATATGTATTTATGAGATACAGTGCATTTCAGTACATGTTACATTGTGGAATGATCAAATCAGGCTAGTTAGCCTATCTGTCATCTCAAATATTTGTAATTTCTTTATGGTGAGAAAATTTAAAATCCTCTGTTGGGCCGAGTGCAGTGGCTCACACCTGTAGTCCCAGCCCTTTGGGAGGCTAAGGTGGGCAGATCACTGAAGCCCAGGAGTTTGAGACCAGCCTGGGCAACATGGTGAAACCCTGTCTCTACAAAAAATTAGCCAGGCGCGGTGCTGTGCATCTGTAGTGCCACCTACTTGGGAGGCTGAAGTGGGAGGATGACCTGAACCCAGGGAGGTCAAAGCTGCAGTGAGCCCTGATTGCACCACTGCGCTCTAGCAATCCACAGTGAGACCCCATTAATCAATTATTCAGTAATTCATTTTTTTTCCTTTTTCTTCCTTGTAGCTGTTTTGAAATATATGGTATAGACTTTAAGGATTCTTCATGTATTCTAGGTAAATGTCACTTATCAGACAGATGACTGGCAAATTTCATCTCCCACTGTGGGAAACTTTCATTTCCTTGATGATATCTTTTTGAGCATAAAAAATTTTAACTTTGAAGTAGTCATTTCTTATCACTTATACTTTTGGTGTCATACCTACAAAATTATTGCCTAACCCAGGGTCACAAAGATTTACTTTTTCATTTTTTCTTCTAAGAGTATTTTGTTGTTGTTGTTTTGTTTTGAGATTTCTAGTTTTTGCTTTTGTTCTGTTTTACTGTACTTTAAGTTCTGGGGTACATGTGCAGAACATGCAGATTTGTTACATAGTTATACGTGTGCCATGGTGGTTGGCTGCATCCATCACCACATCATCTACATTAGGTATTTCTCCTACTGCTATCCCTCCCCTACCCCCCACCCCCTGGCAGTCCCTGATGTGTGTAGTTCCCTTCCCTGTGTCCATGTGTTCTCATTGTTCAGCTCCCACTTAAGAGTGAGAACTCGTGGTGTTTGGTTATCTGTTCTTGTGTTAGTTTGCTGAAAATGATGTTTTCCAGGTTCATCCATGTCCCTGCAAAGGACATGAACTCCTTTTTTATGGCTTCATAGTATTCCATGGTATACATGTGCCGCGTTTTCTTTCTCCAGTCTATCCTTGATGGGCATTTGGATTGGTTCCAAGTCTTTGCTGTTGTGAACAGTGCTGCAGTAAACATGCGTGTGCATGTGTCTCTATAATAGAATGATTTAGAATTCTTTAGGTACATACCCAGTAATGGGATTGCCAGGTCAAATGCTATTTCTAGTTCTAGATCCTTGAGGAACTGCCACACTGTCTTCCACAATGGCTGAACCAACTTACACTCCCACCAGCAGTTTAAGAGTGTCCCTATTTCTCTACATGCTCTCCAGCTTCTGTTGTCTCCTGACATTTTAATAGTCACCATTCTAACTGGTGTGAGATGGTATCTCACTGTGGTTTTAATTTGCATTTCTCTAATGACCAGTGATTATGGGTTTTATTTTTCATATGCTTATTGGTTGCATAAATGTCTCCTTTTGAGAAGTGTCTATTCATATCTTTCACCCACTTTTTGATGGGATTTTTTTTTTCTGTAAATCTGTTTAAGTTGTTTGTAGATTCTGAATATTGGCCCTTTGTCAGATAGGAAGACTGCAAAAAGTTTCTCCCATTCTGTAGGTTGCCTTTTCACTCTGATGCTAGTTTCTTGTGCTGTGCAGTAGCTCTTTATTTTAATTAGATCCCATTTGTCTATTTTGACTTTTGTTGCCATTTCTTTTGGTGTTTGAGTTATGAAGTCTTTGCCCATGCCTATGTCCTGAATGGTATTGCCTAGATTTTCTTCTAGGATTTTTATGGTTTTAGGTGTAACATTTAAATCTTTAATCCATCTTGAGTTAATACTTGTTTAAGGTGTAAGGAAGGGATCCAGTTTCAGTTTTCTGCATATGGCTAGCCAGTTTTCCCAACACTGTTTGTTAAATAGGGAGTCCTTTCCCCATTGCTTGTTTTCGTCAGGTTTGTCAAAGATCAGATAGTTGTAGGTGTATGGTGTTATTTCTGAGGCATTTATTATGTTCCATTGGTCTGTATATCTGTTTTGGTACCAGTACCATGCTGTTTTGATTACTGAAGGCTTGTAGTATAGTTGGAAGTCAGGTGGCATGATACCTCCAGGTTTGTCTTTTTAGCTTAGAATTATCTTGGCTATTGAGGCTCTTTTTGGGTTCCATATGAAATTTAAGGTGTTTTTTTTTTTTTTCCTGTTCTGTGAAGAAAGTCAATGGTAGCTTGATGGGGATAGCATTGAATCTATAAATTACTTTGGGCAGTATGGCCATTTTCACAATGTTGATTCTTCCTACCGTGAGCATGGAATGTTTGGCCATTTGTTCGTGTCCTCTCTTATTTCCCTGAGCAGTGGTTTGTAGTTCTCCTTGAAGAGGTCCTTTACCTCCCTTGTACGTTGTATTCCTATATATTTTATTCTCTTTGTAGCAGTTGTGAATGGGAGTTCATTCGTGATTTGGCTCTCTGTTTGTCTGTTATTGATGTATAGGAATACTTGTGATTTTTGCACATTGAATTTGTATTCTGAGACTTTGCTAAAGTTGCTTATCATCTTTAGGAGATTTTGGGCTGAGATGGTGGAGTCTTCTAAATATATAATCACATCATCTGCAAATACAGACAATTTGACTTCCTCTTTTCCTAATTGAATCCCTTTTGTTTCTTTCTCTTGCTTGATTGCCCTGGCCAGAACTTCCAATACCATATTGAGTAGGAGTGGTGAGACAGGGCATCCTTGTCTTGTGCCAGTTTTCAAAGGGAATGCTTCGAGTTTTTGCCCATTGAGTATGATATTGGCTGTGGGTTTGTCATAAATAGCTCTCATTTTTTCAGATATGTTCCATCAATACCTAGTTTATTGAGATTTTTTAGCATGAAGGGTTGTTGAATTTTGTCAAAGGGTTGTTCTGCCTCTATTGAAATAATCATGTGGTTTTTGTCTTTGGTTCTGTTTATGTGATGGATTACATTTATTGATTTGCGTATGTTGAATCAGCCTTGCATCCCAGGGATGAAGCGGACTTGATAATGAGGGATAAGCTTTTTGATGTGCTGCTGGGTTCAGTTTGCCAGTATTTTATTGAGGATTTTCACATCAATGTTTATCATGGATATTGGCCTGAAATTTCTTTTTTAGTTGTGTCTCTGCCAGGTTTTGGTATCAGGATGATGTTGGCCTCATAAAAGGAGTTAAGGAGGATTCCCTCTTTTTTTTATTGTTTGGAATAGTTTCAGAAGGAATGATACCAGCTTCTTTTTGTACTTCTGGTAGAATTCGGCTGTGAAACTGTCCGGTCATGGACTTTTTTTTTCAGTTGGTAGGCTATTAATAACTGCCTCGATTTTAGACCTTGTTATTGGTCTGTTCAGGGATTCGACTTCTTCCTGGTTTAGTCTTGGGAGGGTGTAAGTGTCCAGGAATTTATCCATTTCTTTTAGACCTCCTGGTTGATTCATGCAGAGGTGTTTATAGTATTCTCTGATAGTAGTGTGTATTTCTATGTGATCAGTGATGATATCGCCTTTATAATTTTTTATTGCATCTGCGTGATTCTTCTCTCTTCTTCTTCTTCATTGGTCTGGCTAGTGGTCTATATTTTGCTGATCTTTTCAAAAAACCAACTCCCGGATTCATTGATTTTTTTTCTGAAGGTTTTTTTTGTGTGTGTGTCTCTGTCTTCTTCATTTCTCCTCTGATCTTAGTTATTTCTTGTCCTCTGCTGGCTTTCAAATTTGTTTGTTCTTGCTTCTCTAATTCTTTTAATTTCGATGTTAGGGTGTCAATTTTAGACCTTTCCTCCTTTCTCTGGTGGGCATTTAGTGCTGTAAATTTCCCTGTAAACACTGCTTTAAATGTGTCCTAGAGTTTCTGGTACATTGTGTCTTCATTCTCATTGGTTCCAAAGAACATCTTTATTTCTGCCTTCATTTCATTGTTTATCCAGTAGTCATTCAGGAACAGGTTGTTCAGTTTCCATGTAGTTGTGTGGTTTTGAGTGAGTTTCTTAATCCTGAGTTCTAATTGGATTGTGCTGTGGTCTGAGAGACTGTTTATTATGATTTCCATTCTTTTGCATTTGCTGAGGAGTGGTTTACTTCCAATTACGTGGTCAGTTTTAGAATAAGTGTGATGTGGTGCTGAGAAGAATGTGTATTCTGTTGATTTGGGGTCAAGAGTTCTGTAGATGTCTATTAGATCCGCTTGATCCAGAGCTGAGTTCAAGTCCTGTATATCCTTGTTATTTTTTCTGTTTCATTGATCTGCCTAATATTGACAGTGGGGTGTTAAAATCTCCCACTATAATTTTGTCAGGAGTCTCAGTCTCTTTGTAGGTCTCTAAGAACTTGCTTTATTAATCTGGATGCTCCTGCATTGGGTGCATATGTATTTAGGATAGTTACCTCTTCTTGCATTGATCCCATTACCATCATGTAATGCCCTTCTGTGTCTCTTTTGATCTTTGTTGGTTTATAGTTTTGTTGGTTTTCATAGTCTCTGTTCTATCAGAGACTATGATTGCAATGCTGCTTTTTTTTTTTTTTGCTCTCCATTTACTTGACAAATCTTCCTCCATCCCTTTATTTTGAGCCTGTGTGTGTCTTTGCACATGAAGTGGTTCTCCTCAATACAGCACACTGATGGGTCTTGACTTTAGATCCAGTTTGCCAGTCTGTGTCTTTTAATTGGGGCGTTTAGCCCATTTACATTTAAGGTTAATACTGTTATGCGTGAATTTGATCCTGCCGTTATGATGCTAGCTGGTTATTTTGCCCATTAGTTGATGCAGTTTCTTCATAGTGTCAGTGGTCTTTACAATTTGGTATGTTTTTGCAGTGGCTGGTACTGGTTGTTCCTTTCCATGTTTAGTGCTTCCTTCAGGAGCTCTTGTAGGGCAAGCCTGGTGGTGACACATTCTCTCAGCATTTGCTTGTCTGTAAAGGATCTTATTTCTCCTTCACTTATGAAGCTTAGTTTGGCTGGATATGAAATTCTGGGTTGAAAATTCTTAAAGAGTGTTGAATATTGGCCACTGCTCTCTTCTGGCTTGTAGGGTTTCTGCAGAGAGATCTTCTGTTAGTCTGAGGCTTCCCTTGGTGGGTAATCCAAGCTTTCTCTCCAGCTGCCCTTAGCATATTTTCCTTCATTTCAGTCTTGGTGAATCTGATGATTATGTGCCTTGTGGTTGCTCTTCTTGAGGAATATATCTGTGGTGGTCTTTGTATTTCCTGAATTTGAATGTTGGCCTGCCTTGCTAGGTTGGGGAGTTTCTCCTGGATAATATCCTGAAGAGTATTTTCCAACTTGGTTTCATTCTCTTCTCCACTTTCAGGTACGCCAGTCAAATGTAGATTTGGTCTTTTCACATAATCCTATACTTCTTGAAGGCTTTGTTCATTTCTTTTCACCCTTTTGTCTCTAAGCTTGTCTTTTCATCCACTCGATCAATTCAGCTTTTGAAACTTGTACATGCTTCACAAAGTTCTTGTGCTGTGTTTCTCAGCTCCATCAGTTCATTCACGATGTTCTCTAAGCTGGTTATTCTAGTTAGCATTTTGTCTAACCTTTTATCAAGGTTCTAACTTCCTTGCATTGGGTTAGAACATGCTCCTTTAGCTTCGAGAAGTTTGTACCTACCTACCTTCTGAAGCCTGCCTCTGTCGATTCCTCAAACTCATTCTCCATCCAGTTTTGTGCCCTTGCTGGTGAGGAGCTGTGATTCCATAAAGGAGAAGAGGCCTTCTGGTTTTTGGAATTTTCAGCCTTTTTGTTCCGGTTTCTTCCTATCTTTGTGGATTTGTCTTCCTTTGGTCTTTAAGGTCAGTGACCTTTGGATGGGGTCTCTGAATGGATGTCCTTTTTGTTGATGTTGAAACTATTTCTTTCTGTTAGTTTTTCTTGAAACAGTCAGGCTTCTCTGCTGCAGGTCTGCTGGAGTTTGCTGGAGGTCCACTCCAGACCCTGCTGGCCTGGGAATCACCAGCATAGGCTGCAGAACAGAAAAGATTGCTGCCTGTTCCTCTGGTAGCTTCATCCAGAGGGATACTGGCCATATGCCAGCCACAGCCTTCCTGTATGAGGTATCTGTTGCCGCCTGCTGGGAGGTGTCTCCCAGTCAGGATACACAGGGATCGTCGAGCTGCTTCGGGAGGCAGTCTGTCCCTTATCAGAGTTCAAACGCTGTGCTGGGAAATCCACGGCTCTCTTCAGAGCTGCCAGGCAGGGATGTTCAGGTCTGTTGAAGCTGTGTCTGCTGCCACCCCTTTTCCCAGGTGTTCTGTCCCAGGAAGTTGGGGGCTTTATTTAGCAGTCCTTGATGGGCTGCTACCTTTGTTCAGAGATGCCCTGCCCAGCAAGCACATCTGGTGGGACAGTGCCTACAGCTGCTGAGCTGTGTTGGACTTTGCCCAGTTCTGATTTCTTGGCAGCTTTGCTTATACTGTGAGGTTGAAACCACCTGCTCAAGCCTCAGCAATGGCAGAGACCCCTCCTGCCACCGAGCTTGAATGACCCAGGTCAAGCCCAGCCTCCTGTGCTGCCTGCGAGAATTTCAAGCCAGTAGATCTTAGCTTGCTGGTCTCAGTAGGGGTGGGACCCACCAAGCCAGACCACTTGGCTCCCTGGCTTCAGTCCCCTTTCCAGGGGAGTGAACGGTTCTGTCTTGCTGGTGTTCCAGGGACCACTGGGTATGAAAAAGAATGCTCCAGCTAGCTCGGTTTCTGCCCTAATGGCCATCCAGCTTTGGGCTAGAAACCCAGGGCTCTGGTGGTTGTGTAGGTACTGGAGGCATCTCCTGGTCTGCAGGTTGTGAAGACCATGAGAAAAGCTCCGTATCTGGGCCGGTGTGCAGGAAACAGTCCCTAATGGCTTCCTTTGGCTAGGAGCGGGAGTTCCTCAGCCCCTTGCTCTTCCCTGGTGAGGCAGTGCCTCGCCCTCCTTGGGCTGCTCTCACTGTCCAGCCAGGCCCAAAGAGGTGAACCAGGTACCTCAGTTGGAAATGCGGAAATCTACCACCTTCTGCATGGCTCTCACTGGGAGCCGTTCCTATTCAGCCATCTTGCCTGGGGCTCCTGTTTTTGTTTTTGTTTTTGTTTTTTTCTTTTAGACAGAGTCTTGCTCCGTCACCCAGGTTGGAGTGCAATGGCATGATCTCGGCTCACTGCAGCCTTTGCCTCCCGGATTCCAGCAATTCTCCTGCCTCAGCCTCTCAAGTAGCTGTGATTAGAGGCCCCCGCCACCACGGCCAGTAAATTTTTTGTATTTTTAGTAGAGTCGGGATTTCACCATGTTGGCCAGGCTGGTCTCAACCTCCTGACCAAAGGTGATCTGCCTGCCTTAGATTCCCAAAGTGCTTCTAAGAGTTTTATATTTTCAGCTCTTACATTTATGTCTGTGATCCTGAGTTAATTTTTTGTGTAGGATGTGGAGTGTGCATCTAAATTTGTTTTCTCCCATTTGGATATCTAGTGGTCCTAGTACCAGTTACGAAAAGACCATTCCTTCCCTGCCTTGCCCCAGGTGACGTTTTGGTGGGACACACAGATACTTGATCTTGCGGAACACGAAGCATCCTATTGCTTTTTCCCTATCAGAAAGATGCTGCTGAAATACAAACCCATGTCCCGTGTCCCTATTGTCTAGTTAGACATTTAATATCAACTCTTGCTCTGGAAAACATCATTTTCAGCCTCAGGAAACTAATTTTATTATTTTTATACTTGTGCTTGATCAAATACATAGGGAGTCTAGAGGGGAAGGCACCTTGACCTCAGAAAACGGAACATGTGATGCGTCCAAGAACTGCATTCAATGTGTTATTCAAATCTAATCTTAGTAAAATATTGTTATTTAGTTTTTATGAATTCACCTATCTCAAATCTGAAGAAGTTTTATGAAGAGTTCTCTTTCCCTTTGATGAGCAGGGATGAGTTGTCAGGTGGGCCTGGAACGTCAGGACCTAGCCGAGGTGGGCACCGTAGGTCTCTGGATAAAGCCCCCCTGGTAGCTCAGCAGATGGCAGGCGGTGTCGGGGCAGGTGTCAGCATTGGGAAAAGGGGTTCTGCGAGCTTGTTTTTAAAGGGAGTCCGTGCAAAATCCAGGGTGAAATTGGGTCAGGCAAGGAGAGCATAGATAAGGAGGCACGATGAGGTTCCAGGTGCAATTTGCTGGTATATTCTTGCGGCCCACCTTGTCCTGGCGCCCACCGAACGCAGAGAGAGAGAGAGGCCTCCGGTGCCGGTGAAAGTGGTGGTTTCCCAGCCTCCAGCTGTTTGCTGTTCCCTCTTCAGCTTTCCAAATGTCATGCTGATAAAAGCATTTAGAGGTTCACTGCCTCTACACTGGCAGCCAGCGCTGCTGATGATTGTGGCATTGTCCTACGCCTTTTGGCTCAGAGTTTTGGGTTGATAAATACTTTTTGTTAAACTTTAAGATTTGGACTTGGTCAAACTAATTGCAGTGTTAGATAATATTTGTTCAGAGTTGACTCTGAAAAGTGCTTCACTCTCATGTGTTTAATCCTCAACTCCACGAGGTAGGTGTTCGTCTCGTGTTACAAAAGGGGCCCAAGGCTTGGAGAGATTAAACCAGACCTGTAGTCACCCAGCTGGGAGGTGGCAGAGGGGACTTAAATGCAGATGCCAGTCCAGAGCCTGCTCTCCTCACCCTGCTCAGAATCTGCTGGCACAGAGAAATCTCCCTGTGGCTTATATTCCCAAGAGTGGCCAAGGGAGCTGAGGATATGCTAGGAACAGTGACGTCCAAATCAGCTCTGCTCTTGTAAGCCCAGTCTGGGTTCTCCTGGGGAGAGTCAGCAACACCTAGACTCTAAGTTTGAGTTATTCACCCTCAGGTGAATGGAGTCTTGGGGGGTTGCCAGCCACCCTGCCAGCAGCAAGATGTTTTGTTACCTTTGTCTCCGAGCAAAAGGGAAATGCGCTAGCAGCTGCTTTTGCAGAGGCCCATCTGCCCTCACCTACAGAACAGCCCAGGGGTCTTTTGGATCATCTTTACCCCTGGGGAGGGAACAAGAAGGGTTCTTGGGGTCTGCTGACTGGGTCACTTATGCCAGGCCAGCTCTAGACTTCCCTAACCATCAGCCAGAAGGCCAGCTTGCTACCCAAGGCCAGCAGTGACTGTATCTCAGGGGCTGTCAGGTTCTCGGCTGGCTGTGTAAAGACTCCACATGGAGTGGTCTGTGGTGCATAAGTCAGGTGCTAAAGAAGAAACAGTCATGCTGAAATCAAGGCTAGCAGCAAGGCTCCTTCTGCCGTGACAACGGGACAGTTACAGAGCTGGAGTTATCAGAGGAATGCCAGACATTTGGGCCCACATCCATTTGGTAGACGTTCCAGACGAGATCCAGACATGAAATCTAACAAAGAGTCCAGGACGATCAGCACCTCGTCTCACGAACAGCTGATCTTCCACATCAACATCTTGCTTCACTTTGGGAAGTTTGCTTCACCAACTTCTGGTCTGATTGCTGGCTTTGCCCATCTGTCTGACTTAGAATTGCCACCACATGCCAAACACAGGCATGAGAGCTCCCTTTGGCTGTAGCCAGAGCCTGCCGGGCACAGTGCAGGGATCAGGAAATAGCAGTCCACATTCTTAGGTTGTTATGCTTTTGAATGGGAGATTCTGCATTGAAAGGGTTGGAATTAGTTATTATTTCATGATACCAAATGGAGGTGTAAAAGATTTATGGGACAATAGAGCGGAATGGGCAGTTCTTTCCTCCTAAGAGAGAATTGTCTCTGCAGGGCAGTGATGAACTTGTCACGACAGCAAAGCTTCCCTTCTTCATGGTGACATTGTTCTCATAGTGATCGAGGACTGTCTCAGGAAATCTGCCATATCGCTTGTGCATATTTGGAATTGGGGTGACTGGCTAAGGAACATAGTACGGGTGCCATGAAGAAATGATTTCAGCCTCCTACGTGGATGGCGGGCTGGGTACATGGATAGCATTCTGTGATTTCCACTGCGGGGAAGAGTAGAGCATGGCCAGGTCAGCAACACCGTTAAGTAGTGGCTAACGGAAGTGCGTGTGCAGTTCCATGCTCCTCCAGAGGATGGTCTGGAAGAGAGACTTCTGGAGGAAGAATGGGAAAATAGTCCCATTTTTACTACTTAAAAAAAAAAAATTTATTTGCCTCTTCAAGTGTTTAATTTTTATTTTTTTTGAATTAAGAAAAGCATAATTACCACAATTACATAATTACCACAAATTACAAAGGACTAAAGCAGGACTAGAATAATGAATGGATCACTTCAGCCTGGAAAGCAGATACTCTTAAGAATGTTAGCAGCTCATTCAAGTATTTTACATTTCTTTCTTTTTTTTTTGGTCCCTCTTTTGGACTTCTAAATATGGTATCTTAGCACATAGTAGACAGTGTGCAAAGAGCGTCAGGTAGAACCTTCTTCACAAAGCCAGATGACAGATTTTTCTCTCTAATGAGAAAAGCGTTCTAACTTCTTACCTTCTCTGCCATCAGTATGGGTGAAGAGGGAGAAGGTGGGGTTGGGGGAAATCCAGGGACTCTTCCACATGGGAGGTACGCTGGGGTTCCATTCAGGAGGTCCCAGATAATTCAGATCACTCTACCCAGGTTTTTTTTGGCAAAAAAAAAAAAAAAAACTACCCTCACCCTTCATAACTAGTCATCTTCCTTGCCCTCTTCCTCACTTTCAGGGCCTTCTAAGCAGCTTGTTAACTTTTATAAAAATCAGTCATCAGAAAACAGAAAAAAGCTACAGTGGAACAAAGCAGAAACATATAATAACTTTGACGTAGGGGCTCAGCACCTCTGTCTGACCCCCAGGGGTCCTGGCTGGGGTAGAACTGGATGGCCCTTCTCTACTGGTAGTGCGTTTGCTCCCAGGTGCAGGAGAGGACGAAGGAGAAACCTGCCCCTTCTGGCTCTTGTGTCCCATTTAAAAATGATTCTCCTGCCTTGTCTCCAAGTCTTGTTTGTTTGGTTGGTTGTTTATGTTAGACTGAGATTGAAAATGATTTAGGAAAATAACACAGCTCTGTTCTGTTCCCATGCTGGTGGGCACTGGCTGGGATGTTCTTGGGGTGTGTGTGCTGTGGACAGGCAGGAAGCAGTAAGTGTCTCTTTGGTCTTAGACTCTGACGGAGTGAATGTTGACATCAGTTTTCTGAGCAATCATGGCGATTTGTCAGTTTCCATCAAATGGAGAACAAAATCAACAAATGGCTTTTATGGCATGTTTTTCTTCTTATTAACCCAAAACAAATCCAGTTTTTAGAAATACTACTTTGCAGAAAACAGAGCTTTTTACAAATGTCAGCAAATACTCCGCTGCATCAAGTCCATCTCCGTGTACGTTCAATTCATGCAACCAATACGATATACCAAGATATGGCCAAGCGCGGTGGCTCACGCCTGTAATCCTAGCACTTTGAGAGGCTGAGGCAGGCATATCGCAAGTCAGGAGATGGAGACCATCCTGGCTAACATGGTGAAACCCTGTCTCTACTAAAAATACAAAAAATTAGCCAGGCATGGTGGCATGTGCCTATAGTCCCAGCCACTCAGGAGGCTAAGGTAAGAGAATCACTTGAACCCAGGAGGCAGAGGTTGCAGTGAGCTGAGATCACACCACTGCACTCCAGCCTGGGCAACAGAGCGAGCCTCTGTCTCGGGAAAAAAAAAGAGGCAATAAAGGCCCTGCAGTGGGGACCAGGGAATTGGTAGTGGCCTTGTCAAAATAGAATAGAGTGGTTTCTTTTAAAAATTCATTATATATATACACATACACACACACACACACACACACACACACACACACACACACACGCACCATCAAGATTATACCTTTATAAGTCATGTATTTGTTAGACTATGGATATGTGCATATCCCTTAGCTGTTTTGTTTTTTCGTTTTTACGTGCTTTACACTTACAGTGCCAATTTAAATTGGAAGCTTAACTCAGGGTGCTTTCCCAGTGACATTTATAAACCTAATTGGCATAGACGCACGTGTCACCCTATGCATGACTTTGGCTGCTTTTCCACCCCCCAGCATGATAAAGAGTCAGTTTGGCTGCTCTTTTAAAGTGACATTGTTGGTGAGTAATGACAGACCCTTCCTCACGTTTTCTGTGTGTCATTTGAGATCTGGCAAAGAAAAGTACATTCTACAAAGCATTGTTATTTATCACCTTCTGAGGAATGCTTGGGTAACCCCCAAGGGCTGGAGGATAATTTTCCCAAGATCTTTCGGTCTGACTTGGCTCATCAGAGAGAATTTTTTTCCTAGGGAATGTGTTTGATTACATTCTGGGATTCCTGTGTTTAGTGTTTATAACCTTTTTGAGGTTACGGATCCCACTGGAAATTCGATGAAAGCTTGCTTGCAAGAAATAGTCACATGCATATTAACTTCTGCACTCTCAAGGGTTAAAGACATCTGTGTGCAACCCTTGTCAGTTTGTGTCTAAGAGGAAACTCCCTGGACTTTGAATAGTAGTTGGCAGGCCTCTCCTGTCTTCCCCGGAATGCATTATGCACAGGCCTGACTGTGAGTCTGTCTCCCAGGCCTGCCATCCATTCCCTGGGGCAGAGTCCTCTTTACCTTTGCTGTGGTTAGAGGAGTCTGCAGCCAGACCATCTGCGTTCAGTGGGTTCTCGTACTGGGTTGCAGCATGAACCTGGGGATTTTGCGCTTGGCGCCTCAGTTTCCCCATGTGTGAATGTGGGTGATAATAGCATCCCTTCGTGGGGTGATGGTGTTACATGCACATGCATGTGAACATATGTATGGCTGAACATCAGAGGTTATAGGGCAGGCATCCCCAAACTGTGGCCCGCGGGCTGCATGCGGCCCCCTGAGTCCATTTATCTGGCCCCCCGCCGCACTTCAGGAAGGGGCACCTCTTTCATTGGTGGTCAGTGAGAGGAGCACAGTATGTGGCGGCCCTCCAACGGTCTGAGGGACAGTGAACTGGCCCCCTGTGTAAAAAGTTTGGCGACACCTGCTATAGGGACTCCTGTTAGCAGAGACAGGTGGGTGGGCACAACGGCATGGAAACGCAGCCTGCATGGTGACCTGCCGCTTCCCAGGATATAACCACTTCCTGACTTCTGCGTACCTTTCAGCCTTTCTCAGTGGGCCAAATTACGTCCTAAAATGGCCTTCATACCAATTTATATTCTCCTCGATAGCATCTGGAAGTCTTTAATCCTGATAACCTTGCCGGTTATTGTCAGAGTTTTTTGTGTTGTGTCAGCATGCCAGGTGTGAATTGATACCTTCTTGTGATTTTATTTCTCATTTCTCTGATGACCAGGTAGATGGGATACCTTTTGAAATCATTGGTTGTATGAATTGAAAATGCCTTCATTGTGTCTTTTCTTAGTCTCTAACTTTGTTTATGGTACCTTTTATCACATAGAAATTTTCAATGTGGGTTTAGCTAGATAGCTTAGTCTTGTTCGTTATGATACTCGCTTCCTGTTTCTTGTTTTAAAAATTCTTTACTACTCCAGGAACGTAAAGCCATCCCATGACATACTCTTTCGACAGATAGAAGCTGTTTCCATGCTTGTGTATTTCATCCGTTTAGAGTTTGTTTCTGTGTCTGGCATGAGGTGGAGAGTTTGATTCATTCATCTCCCTGTGGGCACCTGTTTTCCCAGTGTCATTTATTGAATAGTCTGTTGTTTTCCAGTTATTCAGTGTTTTAACGAATCAGGCAATCTGCATTTTAAGCTCTTTTTTTTTTTTCTTTGAGACAGAGTCACCTTGCTCTGTCAACCAGGCTGGAGTGGCAGTGGTACAATCTCAGCTCACTGCAACCTCCACCTCCCGGATTCAACCGATTCTCCTGCCTCAGCTTACCGTGTAGCTGGGATTACAGGCGTGTGCCACCACGCCCTGCTAATTTTTGTATTTTTAGTAGAGATGGGGTTTGGCCGTGTTGGCCAGGCTAGTCTCAAACTCCTGACCTCAAGTGATTCACCCGCCTGGGCCTCCCATCGTACGGGGATTACAGGCATGAGCCGCCACACCCAACTGCCTCTTCTAATTTAAAATTGTTGGTGACTGATTGGAATTTTTATTTAAATCCTAAATGGGCCAAACACAACATTCCTGCAGTTGAAATCCTTCTGTGCCTGCCAGCTTGCAGCCTCTGATGTAGTGGTTTAGGGCAGGGCCTCTGGCCCTAAAGACCTGAGGTTGAATCCCGGCTCCACCCGTCATTTGCTGTTTGCCCTCGGATGAGTTGCTGACTTCGCAGAGCTTAGTTTCCTCACCGGTAGTACTGCAGGGATGGATGATAAGAGTATGTACCTCACCAAGTGGTGGTGTGGATAAAATGAGATCACGCGTGGGAGTCTATAGCACAGGGCCTGGTACACACATAGTAAGTGTTCAACAAATCCTAGTGGTCAGCAGCTGCCGCTGCCCCATGACTTACTCCTCCCTGTTCCAGCCCATGTCTTAAGCAGCAGAGGATGGTGTTTTATGCAGATGAGGTTGGCAGGGCTGCTGTGCATTCGTTTGTTTGCACAGCTTATTGAGGACGTGTTTAACCCATGCTGTGCTGTGTCTTTTGAACTGTTATGGGTGTTGGCCTAGAGAGGCCTCACATATGGTTTGTTCATAGGACCTGACTGGCTCATGCTGCTGCAGAGGAATGGCGATGGGCCCTGGGCACCTACCTGGGCACCTGCAGGAGGGTTGCGGCTCGGAAGGGCAGGATCATGGGAGAGTCAGTGGATTTTTTAGGACTCACTGGAGTGGGGAGAGGCAAGTAAGGTGACCCCTGCAGATTCCCCAGCAATGCTTAAGGCAATGACAAAGGTCTGGGCTTGGGATCAGTGAGAAGGAGATCCCAGTGTCTGTGAATAGAAGGAAACAGCAGGACTTGATGATTACTAACATTGGGTGGGAGAAGGGAAGAGAGACATCGACTAGGACGCAAGCTTCTGAACAAAACTTGAAGGCTCACTTTGGGGTGGCGAGTCCCGTTGGTGTGGACTGAGCCGGGGGGAGTATAAGACAGCCAGGCTGACCAGCCTCAGGGGAGGGCCACAGTAGAGCTGAAACAGGAGCCTGGTTCTGACCATAGGGGCAGAGAAGCAACCTCGAAACGGCTGAAATTGCTTAAAAGGTGAAGAACATTTGTTACTCTCGGACTTCGACGTTTGAAAGACAGACGCTGACATGCATGCTATTTCCATGGTCTGGGATGACCCTGAAACTCATTGTAGCCTACTGATAATGAGCTGTGTCCATAAGGGTACAGCAGGGATGTGACTTCACCCTGAAGACGGGGCCTGAGAGTTTGTGATATCCGCTTGCTGCCCCCCTGGGGACAGTTCCCAGAGGCTGGCCATCTTCTCTGCCTGCCGCTGATTCTGCCATAAGTCAGCTGTTTCCTCTTCGTAATCTTAGTGCCCACTTGACTTCATGGTGTGGCTGTCATCAACATTCTTTCCTAAGAGGCTTAACTTTTTTTTTTTTAATAAATAACATGGAATTTTGTCATTTTTGTGTCCTGTCAGCAAAGGCAGATTGTCCTAGGGCCTCCCGTGGGCCATCAGAAGGGAGGGCTTGTCATGGTAGTCTGACTTTTTAGTTCATGACTGTTGAATCAACACCCAAATGATGGCTGGCTTCCTTCCCATGTTTGGGTTACTTCTTTAGTGGAGGGGCTGTGGTGCCCTGCCAGGGAATGATTTATGGACTTGAACTCAAATGCTAGAGTTCATGAGCTGGCGCCCAGAGCCGCTCGGAGGCCTGGGCTGACCTTGGTGCACAGCCCAAGAGCAGGGCCCCGAGGGATGCCTGGAACCGTGTGCAGAGTGGAAGGCTTGGTTCTCCTTGTTCCAGGGTTTCACTTAAAGTCCACATTTCCTCCCCCAAAGGAGGGGCTTTGCTGGGCTAAGCATTTAGCAAGAAATGTGGTTACATGTTTTAAGAATACTTTTTTTTTTTTTTTCCTAACTTGGCAAATGTTTCTATGCATGGCCTTGGATTTTATTCATCCTTTAGAAATACAGATATAAGAGGGAGTGAAGCTGTTTTTCAAGGTTGTTTCAGGCAGGTCTCAAGAACGTACCTTTGCAAGAGTCGTCGGAAGTCATTAAAGGTAAATTACAGAAATGGCTCATATAGTCCAAGAAATATGGGTAATGCAGGTAAAGCCTGGTGTCACAGGTAAAAGCAGACCTTGACTAATATATACCACTATGACTTCATCAACCCATGACTCTTGGATGTAATCGTCCGGTGACCTTGACTCTTCCCAGATCCTGAAACCAGGGCCGTCTTCTCCTTGGTTTCACATGCATGTGAGTATCCCTTTGTTAATGTTTTAAATTACAATTGAAGCATAGTTTACCTATGGATAGTCTATCTAAGTGTACTGTTCAATGACTGTAAACTGCTGAGCTTTGTATAATGATGAACGCTGACCTGCATCAAGACACCAGACACTCTCAGCCCCTGGGCCGACCCTCTCATGCCCCTTCTGGTCACTAGTCCCTCTGGGGTAACCCTGACCTGACTTTTTGATCACTAAATGAATTATTATAAGGCCAGCATCCTGGTGACCAGCACCCGGGTCAAACAGTAGGATCTATCAGCCCTGTGGATGGACACCGTCCCAGCCACAGCCCCTTATCTCTGCACGGGCGCCCACTTCCTGGGCTGTTCTAGCAATGAGCGCCTCTGCCTCCTGGTCTCGTGCACTTGTGATTTCTGAAGGAGTCAAGGCACACAGAATAAGCGGCACATGTTTCTGGCTTGCTGTGTTTGATTCTGCACACCTGGAGTGCCTGTTGCTGCTGGGTTTTCATGGAGATCTGCTATGCTGAACCTGCAGCTGTGCTTAGTTTTTGTGAGCCTACTGTGTGCCAAGGGAGGTTCGTGGGCTCCCAACTGACCTGGAAGAGGCTACTGTGTGCTAGGTGAGGCTCATGGCCTCCCAACAGACCTGGAAGCATCCAGAACTCTCTGCCACATCACCACCTTCCCCTGGAGTTCTTTGGAATTCTCTGGGGGACTTAAGGAGATGATTTTAGCCTCTGATTCTTCAAACCTAGCAGTATGTTACTTTTGTAAGAGTCTTGTAAAACTGGCTTCTCCTTCCAAGGCTGTGTTTGGGTGTTTTTAGAACGTCTCGTAGGGCGTGGGGATTTCTGGGGCCGGTGACACGAGTGAGGAGTCCATGTTTGGTGTGTCGCAGTCCTTCTCTCACCCCGCTCCCCGGTGCCTTCGTGTCTCCTTATGGGCATCCCTGGCTGTAACTTGCAAGGTACCGTGTTATCAAATGACTGGGGGGTGGTGCTTCCCTGGCAACGCATGCAGCTGGCGAAGGTGCTATATGATTTAAATACCCAGGACCCCCGCCCCACCGTATTTTTCGTTCTTCTCTACCAAGCATTTTTGTAACTAGTACAACCTGACGCTCCTACAACTTCCCAACTTCTCATCGGTTCCTTGTTACTAATCCATGCTGTGAGCCTCGAGGCCAAGCCCGTGGCACGTCAGGTGGCGGCAGTGCTGCGCGGCCGATGAGCGTGGCGAGTTCTGGTGGCCGCCGCGCCGTCGGTCACCCGTGTGAGCAGGGGGACCCAGGGCACTTCCGTGGGTACCCAGGGCTCACTCCGGGTGTATTAGTCTGTTGAGAGCTCCTCTTCCGGAATACTGCAGACTGGGAGCTTTACGCAGCAGACAGTTCTCTTCACAGGTCTGGAGGCTGGAGCTCCGCAGTGCTCATAGGACTGGTTTGGGATAAGGAATCTCTTTCCTGGCTTGTCGACAGCTGCCTTCTCGCTGTGTCCTCACCTGCCCTCTTGTGCTCACTTGGAGAGAGGGAAAGGGGAAGGGAGGGAGGAAGACATCTAGTGTCTCTCCTTCTTTTTATAAGGACACCAGACCTGTTGGATCAGGGCCTTGCTGACCTCATTTCACCTTCGTTACCTCTTGAAGGCCCTGTCTCCAAATGCAGTCACGCTGGGAATTAGGGCTTCGACCTGTGAGTTTCAGGGGGACACAGCTCAGCCTGTAGCAGTGAGCGTGATCAGGATGCCTGTGGTGGCTCCTATCAGCCCCACCTGCCTCCGTCCTGGCTCTGGCTGTCGTCACAGTTGAGCAGCCTTCACTTGTAGCCCCGCCTGTGGCTACTCTAAGGAGTGATTCAAACAGAAGTGTTGAGAAAGATTACGATTCTAGGCACACGCCTCGGACAGCTGCCTGGGGAAGGCTGAGTCAGGAGTGTGCCCCTCCTTCCAGACCGCGCTTGAATCTCCGAAGGGAGATTCGTGCCATTCCCAGATCCCCTCTGGGGATATCTGACCCCATGGAAGACTTAGTTGTCCCATTCCCCACATGGAGGAGATTATTTTTAGCCAAAACATATCACACTTCTTCTCAGCCTCACCCCCACGTAAAAACCCAGCTTTCCTCAGGGACAGGGAGGGCGTTCTAACCCACCAGCAAAGGGGAAGCGTTTACAGTGAGAGAAGGTAGAGGAGGCTGAAAGTTGTCACTGAAGTGGGACTAAGCCAAGTTCGTCTTAAAATTATTGACCAAAGGAAGTGCCAGGCAGTGCGGTTGATAGAATATGTTGAGTGGGTTACAGCTTTCAGAATTCACTAGGGTCTATTGCTGTAGGAGTGAGGGTGGGCATCCCTTCATACTGCCAGTTAGGGAAGGGGTGTTGCGGGCATAACGATGTCCACAGACATACACCCAGGTGTGCACACGCAGGAACCTGCGCACAGGTGACCACGCAGTGCTGCTGAGGCACAGCCATCCAGCAGGCTGGTCAGGGGGTTGCATTTCCTGAATGCCAAATACTGGAAGACGGATCTCTTCTCTGATGGCCGGGGAGTGCATGCAGAGCTTCAGGGCTCTCCTGAAAGGAATCTCAAAGGCACTTATTACCTGCTGTGTTCACTGGTGCCACCCATGGTGCTCCCCACATGGGGAGCTACCCGTGTTCGGGACAGTTTGCTGAGAGTAGTCAGAACAAGGGTGTGGCTCTGTGAGGGGCCTTGGCTGTGATGGGTCACGCCGACGGAGGCATAGGGATCAGTGAGTGGGCAGCTCAGTGTGGAGCTCCCTCTCTGGTTTCCACTTGTCTGCGATCTGGAGAGGCCAGATCTGAGCTTGGTCACTGGCACAGCTGTCTTTCAGAGACCCCAGCACCCACCTTTCAGGCCCTGGGGCTTGGCTGGGAGCATCCCTGCTCACCTTTCTACCAGCTGCCTTGTCTTTGCCGAAATGGCCTTGAGGCTGCTTCCCCTGGGCCTGTGCTTGCTTGGCTTAGCCTCTGCCTGGCATGAGGCCTGTCACATACAGTCAGGAAATAATTGACAAGGTGTTTGTCAAAATAAGAGATTTTCAAGCCTCCCCTAATATCCTGGAGTGAACCTGCCTGGGACCATTTGTGGTGGGCATCAGGGCCTGTTTCGGAAGCCCCTGAGCTTCTGTAGGGTTCTCACAAGACAGGCACACTGTGACCTGAGAAATACCACATTGCTCCCTGGAGAACCCCTCTCACGTGAAGGGTCCTGCTGACGTGAGCACCATCTTCTCTGGCAGGTGGGACATCTGCGTGACATCTCCATGCACTTGGCTCAAGTTGGCTGTGGTCTTTCAAATATCACCACTTACTCATTTCTCTTTCCTTCTCCTCTACTGGCATGTTTTGGTTTCTAGCAGCAAACTGTTGGCTGAAACTTTTTGCTTATAACTTGTAAATCCCAGGGCCAATTTATTCTTCCACTTACCCTTAACTCAAAGAACATAGGAAAATGTTATCTTGTAGGAGTGACTGCTTCAGCCCAGGGACCCCCAGATCTTCAGTAGGGACTTGTGTGATTCTCTCACCAGGGACAGCTTGTCTTTCCAAAGTCCAGGATCCTGGAGGTGCCTGGGAAACCGAAGCCAAGGGCATCTATGTCCTAAGCTGTGGTCTCATTAACCCTAGGGAGCAAGGCTCAGAACATGTAGCCTTTCCTGACTCTGACGCGTAACCAAGAAGACCCCATCACAAAGCAGTAGCTCACATGGCATTACAACACACCAGCCAGCTAACTGAGTTAGCCTGCAAGGCCATAGTTGCTGGATGACTCCCAGTCCACAGAAAACCATAATTGCCCAGGGGAAGCTCTGGAAGGATTCCTTGGAGAATGTGCCAGCACATTCATTGCTTGGGCTAGCAGTGGAAATGAAGGTGACTCCTGGTGACTCCCCACCGTACCCCCAGCCCCTTCCCCCTCAGTCACTCTTCTGTTGCAAGAGGTTAGGGTTTCCCCCCACTACTTAGGTTTTTGATGTTACAGCTAATAAGGCTTTGTCTACACCGAGGTCAGAAAGATTTCCATCTTAGTTTTCTTTTAAGAGTTTTATAGTTAATAGCTCTCATATTTAGCTCTTTAATTCATTTTGACTTAGATTTGGAATGTGGTGTGATGTAGGGGTCCAACTTTATTATTCCTTTGTAGTTAGTTTTCCTTTGTCACATCCTAGACTCTAAGACATTTGCTCCTAAATGCTGTTCACACATTCAGATCACACCCACATCCACTTAAGTTTGCAAGAGCACAAGGACTTGTCAATGAGCCTGAACCTGCAATTCAGTCTGCATTGACTGTGGTTGCTGCATGGGTAGATGCCAGTTGCTCCCTTGTGACTGACAGCTTAGCATCCCAGCAATAACTGTGACAGTGTTGGGTAGTTGAGCAGTTGGTGAGAAAAACTGAGTCATCTCTCTCAAAGGCAGACCTTGTAAGGTCGGACTAATGGGCAGCAAGACCACCAGCTGCAGACGGCTTACATGCAACAACTTTCTACATCAACCAGAGTTTACACAGTTTTGTGTGGTTTGGTTTATTCCTTAAATCTAGAGACGGTCAAGTGATCATCCCAGAGATAGAGAGTTACGAGCTTATGTCATGTAGTTTTCTACTGAAAAAGGCTCTAGTTAAGCCTCTTCACCCAATATTGTCTGCAAAATTATGCTTCTACTGAGAAAAGGGAAAGAAAGGAGACAAATGAGTGCCTGTGTTGTATCGGCATGCTGGGAACATGGGTCACAGAGCTAGGTGGATGGGAGCCCCTTCTCTGGATAAATTAAATGAGCTTCTCCAAGTGTCAGAAGAACTCATTACACCCCTTCATTTTTTTTTCTTTTTGGAGACAGAGTCTTGCTTTGTCACCTGGGCTGGAGTGCAGTGATGGATCTTGGCTCACTGCAGCCTCTACCTCCTGGGTTCAAGTGATTCTCCTGCCTCAGCCTCCCGAGTAGCTGGGACCATAGGCACCTGCCACCATGCCCTACTAATTTTGTGTTTTTAGTAGAAATGGGGTTTCACCATATTGGCCAGGCTGGTCTTGAACTTCTGACCTCAGGCGATCCTCCCAGCTCAGTCTCCCAAAGGGCTAGGATTACAGGCATGAGCGAGCCACTGTGCCTGGCCCACACCCCTTCACTGTTACCTTCTGTGTTTCAGATTTTTTTTTAAGAGTGTGTTTTGTTTCCCTAATCAGTGCCAGGGGTGTGGCAGAGTTGGATTGAGCCACCACTGAGGGCACAGGCACACACTCAGCTATGTGCCTGTCCACTGTGAACATCCTACAGCATCTGCTGCCCGAAGGCGCTGCACACTCAGCATTAAAATACAGAGGGGTTTTGTTTGTGGTTTCATTTTAGAGGAGTCTCCCACTTCTGCTGTAGATCACCTTGAATAAATGAACGATAATCAATAACTTTAATTTTCATAGCAATATGTGTGTTAATTGTATTTGATTTAAGCCAAAAAAAGAGGAAAATTTAAAAGATTTCTAATTCTCTCACTTGAAGTGTTTAAACTTAAAAACATTTGGACCCAAATGTATAAAACCTTCACTCGACTCCACGTACGTCTCTACGTATGCACGAATTAGGATTTATGAAAATCTTCCAAATCCTAGAAGATTATTCATTGTTGTTGGTTATCAGAACTTTGGTGAGGGAGGCCCAGGGTTTGCCTAGAGGAACATGAGGGTTGCAGGCAGGGAGCCCTGCATTTGTGTCCCGGTCTGGGTGCTGATGAACCATGAAGCTGGTTATTGAGCCTCTGTTTCCCCATTTATAAAATGGGACCAGTCATACTTGCCAAGCAAGGGAGGGTTGAGTGTTTGGAGCAGTCTTGCGCATGGAGAGGCACAGCTAATAAATTCCAGTTGCCTTTCTGCCTCCCTTTTGTTCCAAGAAACTATGCAAACATGTGGAATTGATGTTTTCAAAATTTTTAAAATAAGTTCTGTGATCTGCGGAGAATTTTAAATCATAGAAGGCTGGAGCCAGTGAAAGGACCATTGCAGGGTCTGAAAGCCTCGCCTCAGCGTAAGGAGATTCCAGTTCCCTCGGAAGGTTCCACAGCATCAGCACTGAAGTTAGCAGACCTGTGTCACAGACCTCCATTTTTAATAAATCAGTGCAGAGAAAACTGGTTTTTCCTCATTTCTTGACAAGTGCCAGCATGGGGATTGAGTGGGTTTTTCCGGCTTGCTGCCTTCTGCAGCCTCACACGGTGGGGTATCTCTGGGTCTCCAGGGCTCTGTCTTGCTAGACTGCAGTTTCTTTTCAGAAACGTGGAATAGTGGTGGGCTTTGTTTTCTGCCGAAGCTGGATGGCTTAATTACCGTTTATTCCCCCGCAGCTCTTAATTTTACAACAACCTGGGATTTTCTCCAGACTTGGTTTTCTGCGTTCTAAGCCTTTCCACCTCATCTCTCATAAACACACAGCTCTTGTACTCGGTTATCAGCTTGCTTTTATGTGTTTTTCCTTGCTCATTTTTATGAGCAGGCTGGTCACGATTGGAATAAATTACGAAAAGCATTAGACCTTCAGCCACCTTTGTGCAAGAGCATTTCTTGTAAATAAACTGATTCTTTGTTTTCTAGTTAAAAATCATCTGCGCCTTGGAAAGATTAAAATGCAGTTACTGGAAGGCTCCTTGCTTCCCTGTTTCGCTAGCTTTGCACGTTACCTAATTAGAGTGGAAAGTCAGGGCTGCCTTCTCTGAGGGCTGAGCGAGGCTGAGGCCAGGGGCAAGTGTGCGTGTGGCAGTCAAGGTCTGCCGGTTGAGTAGCAGAGCCCGTGGCGAGCACACTCAAGACAGCAAGCTCAGCACATCTGGCCTTATTATGTCTGCCTTCCCCCTCACCAGGCAGCTTCTCCAGGGTGCACACATCTGATTGTTTCTAATTAATTCATTGACCCAGAGAGGCCGCAGCCAGGGCTGGACGGACACTGCTGGGTGTGTTGTCTGAGCGTGCGTGCACCCACGTGGGCCGTGTGCACATACCATTGGGGCTATGTAGCAGCATTCCACCTACTCACTGGTAGACTTGTAAAAGCAACCACAAAACATCTTTAAACAAAACCAGAATAATGACCTCGAAGGCACCGAGAAGCCACATCGCATCCTTCCTGGTTGTCATATTGTTCTTAATAGTCTGCATTGCTGGGTTGAGACATTCACACGGCCACAAAAGCATCTTAAGGCCAAATAACATTTAATCTGTGTCTTTTATTTATTTTTAACTAAGCACATTTCCTGTTTCCAGATAGACCCACAGTGAGGTGCCTGGGCCCAGCGTGCGGAATGTGAGCCCTGGAGCCGCACCTCTCTGCAGAGCTAGGCCGTGTGTGCTTCCTCTGCACCTTGTGGAGAGGATGAGGAAGGAGGCTATATTGGTTCATTTTCACACTGCTGTAGAAACACTACCTGAAACTGGATAATTTATAAAGGAAAGAGGTTTGATTGGCTCTCAGTTCTGCGTGTCTGGGGAGGCCTCAGTAAACTTACAATCATGGCTGAAGGGGAAAGGGAGGCAGGTACCTTCTTCACAAGGCGGCAGGAGAGAGGGGGACAGAAGAGCAGCCAAACACTCCTAAAACCATCAGCTCTCATGAGAACTCACTATCCCAAGAGCAGCGTGGGGGAAACCGTTCCCATGATCCAGTCCCGTCCCAGCAGGTCCCTCCCTGCACATGGGGATTACAATTCAAGAGGAGATTTGAGTGGGGACACAGAGCCTCACCACGTCAGAGGGACCACCCTGTGTGTGGCTGAGCTCTACACCAGTTTGATTTGGGCATCAACAAAGAGCATGTTGGTATAGCTCTTTGGGAGCAGGGAGGAGGGCTCATTTTTAATGGAATGGTTCCCCTGTCCCATTCTCCCCTGCCCTCTGCCAGTTTTTTCCCTCCTGAGACACCTCAGGCCAGGTCTTGGAGGGAGCCCTTGGAACAGAGCAGCGTGCAGCTTGACAGAGGGACCGTGCCTGTGGGGGAGAGCAGGTGCCTCTTCCTTGGGTGGCCGTACCCCCTCCAGGGTATGGGGCCGGTGGGCAGAGGCCAGCTGGGTTTAGCCTCCATTCACCCCACAGTGTTATGCCAGCAGAGCTGCTGCCCACCCACACCCAATGTGACTGCACAGCCAGGGGAGCCCTGAGCTCCTCCTATAGCCACCCCATGCCACCAGCCACTTGTGCATCACAGAGTGGCATATGACGGAGCTGTCGTCAGGTTAGACACCCATGGGAGGACAGAGGTCAGGGTTCCTAGGGGGCCCTGTTGAGCTAAGCCCTGTGGTCCCTGCAGGGTGAGACATGTCTTTCCTGGGTGCAGGGAGAGCAGCAGCGTGGAGAGTGCAGTGGGGAGCCCTGGAGCGTCAGCCCCTGGAAGTGTGGCTTGCATGGGCTCGCCTTCCCCACCCCCGCTGTGGCTGCCATCCCAACATTCCTCAGAGGGCCTGGCATCCACGGACCCCATGTCATCCCACGCATCCCTCAGCCAGAGCCACCTTCCTCCCCTGAAAAACGCCTGCCCCTCCTCCGTCCCACCAGCATCTCCCATCCTATCGTTGGGGCATAGCCTCCATGGCCCTGCGTTGCGTTCCTTCTGGTGTGTGTGGTTCGGGTTTCCTTTCTTAGGACAAGGTCCTTAGGGGCAGGCACGTGTGCATGGAGACGAGGCGTTTGGCTCACAGGCTAGTCCTCACCGAGGACTGTGAGGCCCTGGCTGCACTCCCTCTGGGTCTTCCACTCTCAAGGGCTCCTGAAGCCTTTTTGGAACATTCTGTGCAGCCTTCCGGGACTTGCTGTCTGTGAGTCCCAGCGCAGATCCCGTCCTGGTTCACGCCTGGGATGTGCAGTGTGAGGGGGCGCTCCCTCTCGGGGCGTGCGGGTACAGGGGCATCACCTGAGAGCCAGGGCCTCTTAAACTTTGCACGCTGGGTGCCTTGCCTGGCTGGCCTCACCCAGTCCCAGCCCTAGACATTGGAGTTGGACAGACCTGGCGGAGGATCCCAGAGCACTGGGTGCTCATCCAGGTGACCTTGGGAGAGTTACCTTTCCTCTCCAAACCTCAGTTTCCCTCATCCTCGGTCGTGAGGGTTAAGTTAGGGGCCATGGGTGCACTACTCAGCACACCCCCGGACGCGTAGATGCTCCATGGATGGTTGCGGTGGTTACCGTTTTTATCGGGTAGACACAAACCCTTCCCATGTGGGCTGAGACTCATGGATCCAGTCAGCATTGTCCCAGTGTGCCCGTCTTGATCATGTGTGACGTTGACTGTGTGGACTTGCCCGGCGAGACCAGGGCCCCCCACGTTCTGAAGAGGATGTGTTTTGTGTCTCTGCTGCAGGAATTGCTTACTTAGGAGGTGTGTGCAGTGCTAAGAGGAACTGTGTGCTTGCCGAAGACAATGGTCTCAATTTGGCCTTTACCATCGCCCACGAGCTGGGCCACAAGTAAGTATCAGACCCTGTAGTCCTGTTTGTTTGAGTTCTTTTTTGAATGCAGATGTTTCACTTGACTTGTCTATGTTCTCAAACAGTGCTGCTCCTTGCCTTTGTTGCTTCTGCAGTAACCCCAGGTCAGTTCACCAGGGTCCCAGCCCTCAGGGACCCCACGAGCTTACTGCACCAATTGGCTTGGGGATTTGAAATGTTAACTTGATGTGCACATCCATTGTTAAAGCCAACAGAGCAGCGGGAAGAGGCTCTTCTCAGGATGTCCTTATTTAGATGTACTTCCTTCCCTGCACGAGCATGCTCTTTGATCCACTCTTATTATTCACACAGTGAGATGTGTCTTTATACAGTTGACTTTGCATTTCTTTTTCAGCTAATTCTAAAGTCCAACTTTCTGAATGTAGAATTTAGTGTGTGAGTTTTGAAGAATTAACAGCTGTGGATAATAGTCTTTGCACACATTATGATTATGAGAATGCAAGGGTGTCAGATTACTCATCAACAGCCGGCTTGTTACGGCCCATTGAATAGTCAATTTAAATAAGGTCGGTTTGCACACAGTGATTCTTCCCTTTAGGATGAAATAACCCTGGAACCTTTGAGCCCATAGATGTCTTAGGGAGAGTCTGAGGTGGTTCAGATGAGGAAACAGAGGGTCAGAGGGGTTGTTGAGTGGCTGGCCCCAGGTCGTGATAACCTGCAGGAAGCCTCAAGTGGCAGAAAGTCAGATGACGGTGACGCTAAAACTGTGGCCTGAGGGTTATTCTTTTTCCTAGAGTGTCTGTTTTATGTTTCTCTGAAGGAAAGATTGTGATAGGACTGCTTACGAGCTTAAAAGAAAATTACATTTAGGAGGCCAGAGCATGCAAAACAGTGCAAAGGTTTATATTGGATTGAATAGAACGTCATTAAATGGAGATCTAGTTCTTGGAGGAAAAAATTACTGTAAAGGTTTTCTAATGACCTGCACAGTCAGATGCCTGGGTTCTCGGCTGCTAGCTCAAGTTTTTACCAGAGTAAAGTCAGTGTATAAGGAGTATCAAAGCGATTGTTTTCCTCAAGCCTTTGCCATATCTGTGGCTTGACTTTCTGTTTTTGTTGTGGTGGTTTGTCTAGTCCCATCTTAAGTTTCTCCGTTCCGTAGACGCTTTTGGGAGTTGGCTTTTCCACGCCTGTTGTGCCATAACGTGAGTAGGGCCAGGGAGTGGACATGACGCTATGTGCATTTCCTGGCGTGGCAGGAAATCCTGTGTTACTGACCCAGGAGCTGGTGCAGCAGGCTGAGCAGTTGCCTCTGAGTACGGAGTTAGCTCATCTCGACACTATTTTTAAAAATATTGGTGACAGTCCTTTGCACATACTCTCTTTTAAACGAAGTTCAATTGCATTTGTATTAATACCTCTGAGTCCTTAAAATCCTGTATCCAAGAGTGATTTGCTGGGGGAAAAAAAAAAGTATAAATTGGGAATGGGTTTGGCAAACATCTTCCCACCATCAAGGGACCCAACCGGCATTCCATAGTACCTAAGAATCACACAGTACCTAGTGATTATGAGAATGCAGGCACGTCCAAGCACTTAACCGACATCTGGGCCGTTATGGGCCTTTGAATAGTTAATTTAAATAAGGTGAGTTGAGCTATAGTTACATGAACTGCAATACGCCATGGCAGCATCCGGCAGCATGGCACATGCTAAGTGCCATTTGCCCATACGTGTGGGCGCACACACGCTGCATGGAGGTCTTGTCTCATCAGACGTGAAAAACAGAGGGCCATTTTCTCCCTGATGACGTGTTGGAGTGCGACGGATCCAGGCGTCCCCAAACTGCGGCCCCCTGAGGCCATTTATCCGCCCCCCACCCAACCCCCCGCTGCACTTTCATTGGTGGTCAGTGAGAGGAGCACAGTATGTGGCGGCCCTCCAACGGTCTGAGGGACAGTGAACTGGCCCCCTGTGTAAAAAATTGGGGAACGCCTGGATCAAACCCTGGCCTCCCTGCACCGGAGGTCTGCAAAGATCAATGGTTAGATTCAGACACACTTTAGTACCCTTTAGCTATAGTCTGTTTAGAATTTCTTGGAGGACTCTTTATAGCTCACTATTGAACTCTAATTACCTACAAAAACAAACACCTTATTGTTCATCAAAGCCAGTAAATCTTGCTAGCGTTTGGCCTGCCGGCTCCTTGGGTGATTACAGTTTTCCCAGGGAAGTCTGTCCTCTCTGATTAGTTGCAAGTGTTGGGAAGCAGATCCCCGGAGGGTGAAGCCGCGTCCTCCCCATCCACAGGCCGCTCTGGTTACTGGGGTCTGGTTCCAGGCCACCTGGGCTGCTGGAAACGGCCAAGACGAACCTACACTCTCAGCAAAGCCACGGACCCGGCTGCTTCACAGACACAAAACCTGAAAGCCGTTCTGTATTTCGGAATACAGTGGATCCATTTAACTCCATGTTCCTGAGCTTATGTGAGGAAAGTCTCCAGGTTGCTCACCCAGTGGTCCCTTACTGTGGAATGCTGATAAAATGAAACATTTCTGTAGGGAAGGTATGCTTGTGTGCGCCTTTGCACACAGCTGCAAAGGTGCACCTCTTCTGTCACTTACCCAATGTGCATCATAGGGTGACTGGTGTGAGCAACTACCCTAAGATCGGATTGTCAGGAGAAAAAATTCCGCTTCTGTATGAGCTACACGTTCTATTTATCAGACAATGAGTTGCACAGATGTACGTGATTGTGTTTCTGCGCTGGCTGTCAGAAAGCACAAAGCTAGATTTAGGGCTCGTTTTCAGCAATTAATTCATCTGCATCCTAAATTATACTTTTCACCCTCTTCTCTTTCTAGTGTCTCTTCATATGCATGGTTTTATTTTTAATAGTTCAAACATAATTTATTTGATACTATAAACTGGCTCTAATCCAATTTGTAATCACATAGGTCCTAAATTATAATGAAATTTAAAGTTCTTACCATGGTAATGTTGGTAATGCTGCTTCAGCCATGAATTGGTAACATGCTAGTGATTCTTACCTTTGATCAGCTCTCTCATTTGTTGAGCACCTACTATGTGCTGGGTACTGTTCTAGATTTTCTGTGTTTATCACACCATTGAGTCAGATCGATGAGGTAGGTATTCTATAGCTTTTACCTTACAGGTTAGGAAACTCGTATTGCTTTGTTAAGATTTATAGTTACTACTTAATATGATTTGAGATCACTTATATGATTATATGTGCTGCAATAAGCCCATGAAAATAAGGATATAAGTTACAGGAAATAAATAATAAGAGAACTTATAGAGTCAAACACCAGGGGACCTTCAGTTGAAGGGAAGTAATGTTCATGTATGTAGCTGCTGCTGGCTGACCAAGGACAATGACCATGTCTTGGAGAGGGTTTCCCTAGGACACCCAAGTACTGCAGATGAGATTGACAGCTTTTTCTTTTTGAGAACAAACAATGGGGCAGTCATTTAATTAATGGAAGTTCCAGACTATTAGAGTGAAAGTGATGCCAGTGAAAATGATCAGTAGTTGTGTGGTTTTACAGAAACATGGAACAGGCTTCATTACGTATTAATACAGAAATGAATCTGAGATTTTAAAAGCTTCCTGCCTGGGGCCTTCTCAAGGATCCTGCCTCTCATATGTCATCATTAACTCCATTGTAACCGCTGAGCTGAAGCTGTGGATTTATTAGATTGACAGCTTTCTGATTCTCGGCCCTGACAAAGGAGCAGGCTGCAGAACACTCCCCAGCCTCGCTGTGGACAGGAGCTGGAGGATGGCATGTCCTGGTGCAGGTGGAGTGTGAGAATCTGCGGAGGGCTGCCCTTTCTGCTGCCCGGAGGAAGAGCCGTCCTGAGCAGCAGTCACGCTGACATCAGCCTGGAGGTTCCTAAATGTACACCATGCCCTTGGTTGCCTTCTTGCCCATGAAAGGCTGTTCTGGTGGGCAGCTGAGTGCTACCTTTGGGTTCAGCTGGTAATTAGAAATGTTGGCAGCGTTAAGTGTGTGGAAGGCAGCTATCTCCCTTTCCATAGTGGTATCTTGAGAAATGCACCTTAAAGTGAGTGTTCAGGGTCTCCTTTTGTCTTTCTCCATCCTGCGGGGACCACTAGAAACCAGCAGCCCCTGCGCATGGGAAGATGGCGACAACAGGCATCTTTTACCAACTGATACTTGTTGAGACAGAATCCACGAAACGGTGGGGGCGGGCGAAGTTCCTTGAGAGAAACAGCCCAGCTGGGATGCACGCCCCAGGTTTTCTCCTTCAGGAAACCCGGACAGGGTGCCTTGTCCTGGAGGTCGGCATTCAACGTGCCGATCACAATTTGGTTTTAAAGAGAAAGAGGAAAATCCAGAAGTAAGCGTTCGTTTCTCTCAGGGTCAGGCTCACCTCTGCTTGGTCATGGGAAGGACTGTCCCCTGATGAAGAGTAGAAGCTCAGGTCCATCCTGACTGCCGGGAGAAAAAGCAAAAATAAACCCCAGATCAAGGAGGGAGTGACTTTAGTGTGACTTTGAAGTGACTGGGTGTAACGCAGCTGTTGGAATTTTAGCATCTATTGTCGGCTGTCATTTGGAAGCTACAGTATCTAGCGCATAGCTGCGTGAAGCTGCTGAGAGTGCCTTGTGTTTTCAGGGAGGTGGGTCTGGTGTGGTGCAGCAAGGTCCAGGGGAGGTGCCCGGTGGAGGAGCTGGTCCTAATGTCACTGCATGCAGGAGGGTGCAAAACCAGGGGTCCACCAGTCATTCTGGGCCTAGGGAAACCCAGGTCCCTGTGCCCGCATGCACCTCAATCAGGTAAGGCCACAAGCTCCCGGAAGAGGTCTGGGTGAGGTGACAGTAGAAGGGAGGGAGTCTGCTTTGCACTGTCTGCCTCCCACAGTGAAAAGCTTTCCCATTGCAGAAAGTACACCTCTGCCTGTGTTGCATTGAGGAGTGACTGTTAGATAAGCCTGAGCTGACCAAGGGTTGAGGAATGCCTGGCCTTGGGAGCGAGCCCAGCCATGGGAGGTCTCCAGTGCACGTGACAGCAGCGCCACACACGTGCTCAGCCTCCTGCGGCCTGTCTCGTGGAGGAGCTTCTCCAGCCCTGCTTCTCCTGGGGTTTTCCCTGCCACCCCTCCGTCCTTGCTTCAGTCAAAACACCATTCTCTTCCCGTTCTGGAATTGACCTCTCCTGTGGTGGAGAGGCCCAGCCCGTGGCCTCTGGAAAACACTGTCTTGATGGAAGTTGGGAACTTGGCGTAGATGGTGCGTAGCCGTGAGGCACAGGAGGAGCACTGGGCGTTTGGAAATGCAGTGGCCCAGCCTCACTCACCCTTGGTTGATGCGCTCGCTCTCGGGGAAGGGGCTCAGGAAGACTCGAAAAAAAAAAAGATTGAGCACATCCAGGTGGAGAGCCGCGGGAGATGCAGCGTCGGAGGGGCCCGTTGTTGCTCTTTGTGGCCTCGTCTGCATTCTGCCGCCATCTCTTTCCTCCATGCGTCCAAGGCTGCAGGCTGAGCGGCCAGCACCGGGTCTCCCTCCGTGCTGAGCCCAGCCGCACTAAAGATAACCCGCCTGCTTCACCTCTCTCGGTCATCTTGCGTGCCATTCGCCTCGCCACTTCCGAGTGAGCACTCAGGGCCTGGCCGTTCTGAATGTTGCCACCATACACAGGCTCAGCCCTGTCCCTAGTCTGGCAGCTCCCAGGAGACCTCGAGGAGGACGTGGCACAAAGTGAAAAGGGACCTTTGGGGGAGCCACGGGAAGCATGGGCCTGATAGAAGCCTGGACACAGAAGAGGCAGAAGAGCAGGTACAGGGACAGGTGGGGCCCTTCAGGGACAGAGGGCAGGTGGGATGCCCCCAGGTGCAGGTCACATGCGAAGCTTGGTCTCCTCCGATTTTCATTACTTCGGATGCTTCCAGCCAGATGGGATGCTGTGCCGAGGTGAGTTTGGGACAGCGGATGTCAGGAAGGATGCCACATTGACCAGGGCCGCGCTTGCCTGGCCTGCAGCTCAGTACAAGAAGGAATCCGATCCCTGACAAGTGTGGTCCATGGGCAGTGGATAGATGCGTGTCTGGGGAGTGATGGGGAGGAGGGAAGGCAGGGAGAGAGTCGCACAGGGGAAATGTTCTCATAACTGGAGTTGACGTGGTTCAAATGAAAAGAAATTGTCTCAGTCCCAGAACAGGAAGGAAAGCAAGCCGTGATCCAGATGTGTGAAGCATGGAAAGGCTTGTCTGTGATTTGTATTACGAACGAGCCAGCCGGCACAGTGCCGTGGGGACATGGAATGGATGCAGGACAGACAGATCTAGGCAGGCAGGTAGCCACCAGCAGACAGCCGTGGGTGGTGGACGCTCTTGCCCCAAATGTTTGCCCTGGGCGCTCCACCTGGTAGGCACAGACGTCAGATGGGCCGGCATTGAAAGGAAGGTAGCAGAGAGAGTGACTTTCTGGGAATGTCACAACTGTTTGGAAATCAGTTTGGAAAGCCCTCTCCCACAGAGGGAGAGGGAGCATGCTGCTGTTCTAGTTGGGATTAGGACAGTTACGTTCACATAGGGGTTGGCCTTGCTGGAGGAACAGAAGAGCAGGTGCCTTCCCCCAGGAAGAGCTGCAGCCTAGGACGGGCTCTAGAGCGGGTTTCCCAGCAGGTTCTGCCTGGGCCTCATCCCCAGCTCCCACTTACCTCTCACGGCCTCAGACTTCCCTTCTCTACTGAAGGGTCATTGGTGGCGCTTGTGGTGTTGAAGGGTTCTCAGGTTTCCCTCGGGGGAGCCGGGAGTGATTCCCGAGTACACTTTCCTCTGCACTTGGCCCCCGCAAGAGTCGGTGTGTGAGCATCCACTGGGCACAGCCGTCTCACCCAAATTCCAGAGTTGTTCAAAACATGCAGGCCTTTTATTTATTTTTAATTTTTATGGGTATATAGTAGGTATACATATTCATAAGTTACATCCGATAGTGTGAGACAGGCATGCCGTGCTTAAGTCAAATCAAGGTGTTTTGCTGGGGAGACTTGCAGGGTTTTTCACTTTGCAAGCCACGAACCTCCTGGTGCCTTGGCTGTGATAGAATGAGCTGGTGACTGCGGAGGACCCACGGGGCAGCTGGTGCTCTGCCCCACTCGGCATTGCCTGGTTTCTGGCTTCCTCCCTGCTCCCTTTCTGACACACAAAGAGAAGCAGAGTCTCCTGTCCCCTCCCCAGCAGCCAATCTTGGACGGGAGGTGCGGCTGCAGCGAGCATGTGTGACCCTGGGTTCTGTCTAAATGGCCCTCCTGCCATCGGCCGCAAGTCCCCGTGGCCCTGCTCTCACGGGTTGCAGGGAACCTGCATTGCTGTCCTCTGGGATCTCATCATTGACACAGAGTCATGTGCAAGGCGACGACAGTTCTTCCAGTTTTCTGGAAAACCCAGCGCCTCTGTTCAGAAGAGGATCTCAGCCACAGCCGTCCCAAATCCCACCACACCAGGCCTGATGCCTGGCTTGGAGGGAGGGAAACTCCAGCAGAAAGCTGTTGAAAGCTTGTCGGCAAGCAGGCAGATGTGGTCCCACCTGTACTGTGAGCAGCGTGTCCCAACAGCTGTTGGCTGGACCTTAGTGTTGTGATAGGAAGTCGAGACGTGGGGAAGCTTCCTCCGCCCCCAGGGTTTTGTTACTGTCATAAGGCGGGTGACACGCGCTGTGCTGGCATTTGTCTCTGCCCCAGGAATCCTGGGCATTTAATGATCAGGTAGATTGCCTTGCCTGAACTAATGTCATCCAAGATGGTGTTTGAGGAGGCAGGAGGAAAGTTGAGTTTGGCTAAAGAAAGAACCAGATTCCGAAATCCCCTCAGAACTTCCAGACTCTTCCAGCAGTTAGCGGAGATATCATTTTCTTGTGCCAGAGCTTCTGGCAACTTCAGTTGAGTGACTTTTCTCGTGGTTCTTGGAGCTGGAAGGGATGTCCAGAGTCATCTTAGTGTCACTTTGCAGATCCTCCCTTCTCTCAGCGCTGCGTGGCTGAGTGAAGACTCGGACCAGAAGCTCGGGCTGCAGCACGGTGCCCTTCCCACACGTGAACAGAACCCAGGCCAGTGCTGAGCCCTGCCCAGGTGGCTTTCCTGGTAAATGGAATCTCTTAACCCTTACTTGGCTTACACATCTAAGGTTCCCTTAGTCCTCAGGTGGCAGGGGTGTGATCGGATGCAGCTTTCTCTGCAGAAGCGTCCCCATTCTTCCAGGTGTTGGTTTCCTCCCTGGAACCCTTGTCCACCTAGTGCCCGCTGCCAGTGGACAACATGAAACCAAATACCTGACTTCTCCAGACCCGCCCCTCCTGGGCTCTCCCCTGCTGTCCCTGTGTCCTTGCTTCGGTCAGCTGTTCTCTTCTCATTTGGGAATTGACCTCTCCTCGAGTGGGCAGGCCCAACCTGTGGCCTTTGGAAAACCCAGCCTATGGCCTCTGGAAGAAACCTGAATGCTTTTGGGGAGCTTGCCACCAGTGTCATGTTCCGGGAAAGGGCCCGTGTCATCTCCATCTGTTGGAGGTCACAGATGACTTACTCTCACTTTGCACTAAGGTGGTAGTTTTGCCAAATGACAGTGGCAGAGAGAGCCCGCAGAAGGGCTCAGGGGCCTGGGAGAGCCACGGAAGCATAGACTTTGTGCCTGACATCAGAGCAGAATACGGTACAGTATTTTCCGGGGACCAGCATGAGGATCTGGGAATGGCCTTTCTTAGAACGAGGGAGGTGATAATGTTCTTAGCAAGTTGCGGGAAGCGTGAGTAAGGCATCCTTTTGTTCAGCAGAGCTTCACTTCTGCGGCATTGAGAGGGCCGGCGCCCCGGGAGCCTCAGTGCTGTATACCTCACGTGCGATTGGTAGCAGCAGCCAGGAGAGCATGAGAGGAAGGCAGGTTGATCCGTGTTGCGCTGAGCTGGGGAAGAGTAAGGGTTTTCAAGGTCCTGGTGATGCTGATGCAGAGGTGAGGCAGGCACCCGCTGGGAGAAGCTGGACCCTGTGATGCTGTGCTGTGTCACGTCGGGGCCTGAACTCGTGCCACACCTTGGCCACCGCTTTCCAGGTTGCATGTAGGTGGATTGCGAAAGAGAAAGACAGGGCGTCCACACAGCAGTAGTTTATAGAAGTCAAACTCGGTAAGAGTATCCCCATAGCAAGGACATAGCAGATCCAGGAGGACGCCTGCCATGAGGCAGCTTCAGACACTGAGGACAAGTGACAAGATGCTGCCGATGACCCAGAGGACTGCATGGGTTGGTTTCTGGTCCAGGGACCCTTAGCAGCAGCACATGCTCCTGTTATTCCTTCCACACAGGCGCATGTGCTGCTCGGATAAATGACACCCTAGTGAGCCCACAGTTGGTTGTGTCAGTGGCTCTGCATTGGGAGAGCACCTGAATTAATGAAGGGCCTGCGCTTCTTGGTGGCACATGCTCTGTGATCACCCAGGGAGGTCAGAAACTGCTCCCAGCAGCAGGAGGAGAGTTATAAAGGAAGAGGCAGCCAGCTTCCAGCCAGCTGCCTGGTGGACACTTGGCTTACTCGGCAGAACAGGCTCCCAAAACCCCCCTCTGTCTACCATCCCCTAGTTGAGCTGTCCTTTCTGATTTAACAGTTGTCATCTAAAATTCCTATGTCCTATACCCAGGTCAGAATCTGGCAGAGTGAGGAAGCTCCACATTTGGTGCTGCACACGGTGGAGAAAGCAGCCTAAGGCTTCATCTTGTGCCTTGCACTTCACAGTGTAGTCCTGGGGCCGGCAGCCTGACTCACCTGGGAGCCTGCTGGGGGGACTCGCGTGCACATGATAGTTTGAGACAACCAGTTAAGGACGTCCAAGGGCGGTCCTTTTGGTCCACCCCATTCCTCAGTGCGATGCTCAGCGCTGCAGCTGCAGGTGTATGTAACTTGGTGGATTAAAGCAAAATCTTTTTCTGTCTTGTTTCTGGGGGGGTGTTTTCAGGATAGCTTTTATACCCCGGTTTCGGAATCTCTTCTCTGATCCCTGCCCTTTGTCCGGGTTTCTGCCTCAACCTCCTGAGTAGCTGGGACTATAGGTGCATGCCACCATGCCCGGCTAATTTTTTTGTATTTTAGTAGAGATGGGCTTTCACTGTGTTGCACAGGCTGGTCTCAAACTCCTGAGCTCAGACAGTCCACCCGCCTCAGCCTCCCACAGTGCTAGGATTACAGGCGTGAGCCATGGCCCCTGGCCGGCCGTGCTTTGCCGGCTGTGCAATGCCGAAGGCTTCCAGGCATCATCAGCTGGCTCTGGAATTTGATGCTAGGTTTCCGTTCCGCCGCCTCTACCGCCTGGAGACCAGGTTTCTTAGTAGGTATGCTTGGGACAGCCACCACTGATCCCACCTGTCAGAGGGACCTCACTCTAGCCCAGACAGTTAACTTGACACCTCGTAAACTCTGGTACATTTTTGGCTTAACTGGAGCACATCAAACTCTTGGATGTTTACAAACTTGTATGGAGACATGCTGGTCAACCTGAATTTGGGTTTCCCATGAAATGGGGGTTTTCCATGTAGAAGATGGAAGGAAGCAGCAGGACTGACTGTCGGAAACACTGAAGCAGAGTGTTAGACACGCCCTAAAAATCCCAAAGCAGTGGGTTTGGTGTGTGTGTTCTTCGTTGTTGTTTGAAGAGATAGGGCCTCGCTCTGTCACCCAGGCTGGATTGCGGTGGTGTGATTACAACTCCCGACTGTCTCAAACTCCCGGGTTCAAGCACTCCTCCCACCTTAGCTTCCCAAGTTGCCGGGACTACAGGCTCACACCACCTGGCCTGGCTGTTGGCGCTCTTTGACTTGCCAAAAAGGCAGACCACAGGTCCCTGTCCCCAGGCTGTGACATGCTGACTTTGCTGTCTTACCCTTTCTTGGTCTCTGATTCAGTGTTTATGTTCAGTTTGGGGGCAGAGGCTGAAGTGTGAGTGACTGTGCCTTTCCTAGGGGGTGTTGTCTTCCCACCCTCACTGCTGGGGACCCGTGTGTGAAGAGCTGGTTCTGTGGCTGCCTTTTTGGGGAAATATGGAGTTGGCAAGTCAGCCTGTTGGAGTGTCTTGGGTCAGGTATGAAAAGCATCATTTTCTCTTTCTAATTTGTTATATTATTACCCATGGCCTAGAAGACCAGTGCAGCGTCCAGATGTTGGTTGGAGACTTCTGGTGTCTGGGGATTTACAGTGAACCCTGAAGTCCAGGAACCTGATCCCTTCTTGCTGCAACATGAATCGTGTCCAGAGAAGCTGTCACCTCTTGCAGATTGAGCCTGGTACCTGCCTGGCGTTAGTCCTCAGTGATCCTTGTGTTTATAGCAGCTCCTACAAAGTGACTGTAAAATTCATTTCTTTATGAAAGGTGGCTCAGGAAGGAAAGCCAAGGGGGCCGATTACCAAAGGGAAAGAAAGAGCACCCTAAAGCAATCATGTTTTCAACCTTACAGATTTGCAGAGGGTTGTAAAGATGCTTTATTTGAACACGGCAGGCACACTGACAGATACGGCCTGCTGTCACTTTATCACTGGGTGTGCTCATCACCACCTCTGGCCCAGCAAGTCTCACCTCACACACCAAGGACATGCAGTGCACCTTGTGCCATTGGGAGCTGAGGTCCTGGGTAATGGAGGAGGTGATGAGAGGTCAGTAGTTGCTTCACGTGAGTCTGGCTCTCTGGGTCCAGATTAAAAGAACTTATTTGCAAAGGGGAGTGCCAGACCACCCCACAGCAACACCAAATTTAACAACCGTCTACACAGAAAGCACCTTCACAAGAACCAGAAATCAGGTGAGCACTCACAGTACCTAGTTTTAACTTCATGGCACTGAAGGAGGCACTGAAGATGGTAGGAAAGACGGTCTTGAATTGCCAGGGCAGCTTCTCCCCCTCCCTGAGCAGCAGCTGCCAGGTAGCACGGGGAGGTGATCTCTGCTTGGCGGAGGGAGAGCACAGTGAGTGTGGGACTTCGCGCTGAGCTCAGTGCTGCCCTGTCAAGTGTGATATGGTTTGGCTCTGTGTCCCCACCCAAATCTCATTTCAAATTCTAATCCCCGTAATCACCATATCTCAAGGGAGGAACCTGGTGGGCGGCTTGCCCCATGCTGTTCTCGTGATAGTGAGTGAGTGCTCATGAGATCTGATGGTTTTATAAGGGGCTCTTCCTCTTTGCTCTTCTCTCTCCTGCCACCATGTGAAGAAGCTTCTTTTTTTTTTTTTTTTTTTTGAGACGGAGTTTCGCTCTTGTTACCCAGGCTGGAGTGCAATGGCGCGATCTCGGCTCACCGCAACCTCCGCCTCCTGGGTTCAGGCGATTCTCCTGCCTCAGCCTCCTGAGTAGCTGGGATTACAGGCACGCGCCACCATGCCCAGCTAATGTTTTGTATTTTTAGTAGAGACGGGGTTTCACCATGTTGACCAGGATGGTCTCGATCTCTCGACCTCGTGATCCACCCACCTCAGCCTCCCAAAGTGCTGGGATTACAGGCGTGAGCCACCGCGCCCGGCCGTGAAGAAGCTTCTTGCTTCCCCTTTGCCTTTGGCCATGATTGAAAGTTTCCTGAGGCCTCCCCAGCCATGTGGAACTGTGAGTCCACGTGTTAAACGTCTTTTCTTTATAAATTATCCAGGCTCAGGCACGTCTTTATAGCACTGTGAAAAATAGACTAATGCAGAGTGGAAAGCAAAACTGGGCTGAACTCAGCTGACACCCATGGAGGGAGCATTTAGACTGCCCTAGTTATAAGGGGAATCACCCATCTCAGTGGCTGGAAATTGAGTTTTGGCAAGCATTTCCTCCAAGGGCTAAAGTGCTCCGGGGTTCTAAATAAACTCGAAAGGCAGTTGAGGGCACAGGGACTGAAACTGCTGGTTAAGTCCTAGTGCTGTGTTGGGCTTGGAGCCAGTGGACTTGGGGGGCGTGCAACTTACTGAGACACTAGCTGAGGTGGCTAAGGGAATGCTTGTGCCACCCCTGTCCCAACCCCAGGCTTTGCTGCTTGAATGTTCTCTAGTCAAAGCTATAGAGTAAAAAAAGGAAAGACAAGACATACAGGTTGGAAAATAAGAAATAAATCTCTTTGAAAGTTACATGATTTGTTGTAGAGAATCTCACAGGGATTCTACAAAAAAACTTAGCACTAATAAGTGAGTTCAATAAGGTTGCAGAATACAAGATAACACAAAAATCAGTTAAGTGTCTACATACTGACTGCACAGGTGGAACACAGAACATGAAATCTCATTTAAAACTGTTACAGAAAATGCTTAGGTGTAAATCTAACAAAACATACACAGGATCTATATTATGAAAATAACAAATGCCGATGAAAGAAAATCTTTGGGACTTAGGGAAGGAGTTCTTAGACTTGGCACCAATGTATGATCCATACAGCAAAAATCGATCAGTTGTAACTTGTCAAAAATAAAAATCTTTGCTGTGTGAAAGTTCCTTTTAGTGATTAAAAAAAAAATTACAGACTAGAGAAAGTATCTGCAAGTCACATATCTGACAATGCACTTGTCTCTAGAATATAAAAAGAATGCTCAACAGTGTGTGTGGGCTCATACCTGTAATCCCAGTGCTTTGGGAGGCTAAGGTGGGGGCATTGCTTGAGGCCAGTAGTTCAAGACCAGCCTAGGCGACATAGTGAGATCCCATTCCTAAAAAAAATTTTAAACATAGGCATGGTGGCACGTTCCTGTAGTCCTGGCTACTCAGGAGGCTGAAGCAGGAGAATCCCTTGAGCCCAGGACTTGGAAACTGCAGTGAGCTACGGTGACACCACTGTGTTCCAGGCTGGGCAACAGAGCAAGGCCCTGTTCTGAAAAAAAAGTAAATAGCTCTCAAAATTCAACAGTAAGAATACAAACAATTATTAGAAAATGGTCAAGAGACGTGAACAGACATTTTACTGAAGAAGATACACAGATGGCAAGTAAGTACATGAAAGACTTTCAATGTCATTAGCCACTAGATAAATGCAAATTAAGCCCCCAGTGAGATAACACTACAAATCTATCAGGATGGCTAAAATAAAAAATAGTAACAACATTAAGTGGTGGCAGGATATGGGGAAATTGATCCACTCATACATTTTTTACGCCAATGCAAAATGGTATAGCCACTCTAGAAAAGTTCCTTTTAAAACTTACCATATGGCCCAGCAACTGCAGTGTTGTGCATTTATCCCAGAGAACTGAAAACTCATTTTCAGGCAGAAACTTAGACATGAATATTCATAACTCTATTTTTCATGATAGCTCAAAACTTGAAACTACCTAAATGTGCTCCAGTGGATGAGCATTTAAAACCTGTGGTACATCATACCATGGAATACTACTTAGCAATAAAAATGAATGGATTATGGGTACACACAGCAGTACGGATGAATCTCAAGGAAATTATACCAAATTTTAAGAAGCTCATTTCAAAGGCATGCATAATGCACGGTTCCATTTAGATAACATTTGTGAAGTAACAGTTATTGAGATGAAGAACAGATGAGTGGTTGCCAGGGTTTAAAGGATGGGGAGCAGGGAGGTTGTGGTCATAAAAGGGTAGTCTTGTGGTGATGGTATAGTTGTTTCTTGATTGTGGTAGTTACACAAAGGTATCCATGTGATACAATTGCATAGCGGTCTACACATATGAATGAGTGCATGTATAAGTGGTTTAATCAGAACAAGTCTTTTGGATCATACCAATGTCAGAATACTGATGTCGATAAACTGTAGTTGTAAGTATATAAGATGTTACCATTGCAGGAAGCTGGGGGAAGGGTGCATGGAACCTACTGTGTTTTTCTTTTCAACTTTCTGTGAATCTGTAACTATACAGAGAAAAGATAAAATGCAGGCTGGGCATGGTGGTTCATGCCTGTAATCCCAGCACTTCGGGAGGCCAAGGCAAGCGGATCACAAGGTCAGGAGATTGAGACCATCCCGGACAACATGGTGAAACTCCATCTCTACTAAAAATACTTAGTGTGGTGGCGTGTGCCTGTAGTCCCAGCTACTCCGGAGGCTGAGGCAGGGGAATCGCTTGAACCAGAGAGGCAGAAGTTGCAGTGAGCCCAGATCACACCACTACACTCCAGCCTGGGCTACAGAGCGAGACTCCATCTCAAAAAAAAAAGAAAAAGAAAAGATAAAATGCTTTGAGGCTCTTTTAAAAATCCAGATGTCCAGGTCACACTTTGTAATAATTAAATTCTGCTTTCTACAGGTGGGATTAGGCATCTGTATTTTTTTTTTAATTCGTTAGGTGACTCCAACATGTAGCCTAGTTTGAGAAGCTGTGCTCCTTCACGGGAGCAGTTGTCATAAATGTCATCCTCCTGCTCATTGCAGCAGCAGTGATAGCGCCCTTCCTCTGTGCCTTCATCATCCCATCTCACCATCCATTACAATCACTCCTCTTTCTCCAGTGCCATCATTAGGCCTCCTTTCCCGTTGGAGAGTGGTTGGCCACTGACCGGTGGTTCTGGAAGCATAGACATGCAGACCTTTCTCATTCTTTCACAGTGCCACCCACCTCCTAAGGGAGTTTGCGCTTGTGGCCTGGGCAGCAGGACCTGGAAGACAGATGACAGGGCAGGCTGTGGTCTAGGCCTTGGTCCCCTATCGTGTTTCGGCTGCCGAGTTAATCCATTTCATCATGCCTTATGTCCTAAAAACAAAACGCTTGGCTGCCAAAAATCCATGTTTACATGCCTGTGACGTTGAGAATGATGTATCTGCCTTGGGACTGGAGGGTGTGGAAGAGAAGAAAGACGTGTGGGATCTTGGCAAGCAACAAGCAGGCAGGTTCCATTGCACTCTCGGGGGCACTGGTGTCGCCCCAAGCTGGAGTCAACACTGGTGAGATTTGAGAAGGGCTAAGAACAAGCTGGTGGTATCCTAGGACTGAGAACCAAGAGACAAAAGGGGACCAGAATGGGTACAGGTGACCAAGCCACATAAATTCACCTCTGAGGTCAGAGTCTCTATCATACCTTGGGATGCATTGCCCCCTCACCTAGAAGTCAGCTGCTGTTCAGGCTCCCTTTATGCATTAAGAGTTGAAATGTTGGTTTTCTTTTCCTAAAGCATTGGAATTCTCTTGAAGACCTTAAAATGGGGCTGGGGCGGGGGGGGGGGGCGCATACAGTGTTTGTAGATGCATGAGCCCTCTGCTGCCCCTGCGCAGTGAAATCATGCTGACGTCCCACCTGAAGTAGAAGGAAAATCATTGGCCAGGGTGACTCGGGATAAAGACAGAAGGCTCTTCTTTGGACAGCTGCTGTTCCAGACCAATTAGTCTCTGTTCTGTTGGTTGCCAAATTAGGCACTAATTTCTTGCATAAACACAAGTTGAAAGCAGACATTTAAATAAAGGGCAATATCAGAGTTACTTTTTTTTTTTTTTTAGAGGCAGAAGCACTGGAACAGCTGAGTGTCCTTGCTTTTTCTGATTGTTGTTTCAGCCCAAATGTGAGATCAAATCCCATCAAAGCTGGGTTATGGGAGGCTGCACGGGGAGGCTGCGTTGACGGGGAACACTGGGAGGTGCTGGAAGATGGGCACTGCTTTTTTCCCCTGTGCTTTCTGCCCAGGAAAACGCACATCCTGGGAGGCATGGGACCTGCTGGCACCAGCCTTTGTTGACACTGGGAGGTTTTTTGTCTGGAACACCTTTTCCTCTTACATTTCAGATGAGATTTTGCGGAGAGAGCCTCCTTTCCTGTCTTAATGAGCCGTTTTCAGTTACGAAGTCACAGCTAGTAAAACTATCAGTGAGTGTGTACACAGTTCTTTCAGTGCCTTGCTTGAAACCACGTTCCATCCTCTTAACAGGATCCTCGCTTTGAGCCAAAATTCAGAGAGGGCTTGAGGACAAATTCAGAGAGGGCTTGACTTCTGAGCCAAAATTCAGAGAGGGCTTGGTTGTGTCCAGAATCTGCCAACGCTAATGCCCTCCCTTGTCTCAACCAGAGTTGGGAATCTAAGCAGAAATAGCAGTGAGAGTGCTGACTTTCATCAAGAAACGATTGTCTTGAATGTTGTATTGCCTAGCTAAGAAGTTACTGTGAATTGTTATCAACTTGGACTTTGTGGGCAAAGTCAAGATTCAGGCGATTCTCTTACCTCAGACTCCTGAGTAGCTGGGATTACAGGTATGTGCCACTGTGCCCGGCTAATTTTTGTATTTTTTAGTGAAACAGGGTTTCACCGTGTTGGTCAGGCCGGTCTTAAATTCCTGACCTCATGATCCGCCCACCTCGGCCTCCCAAAGTGCTGGGATTGCAGGCATGAGCCACCGCGCCCGGCCGGTGACTTTTTATTTCAAAGCTAGCTTAGGAGAAGAAAGACGGGCTTCCTGCCTTAAGCGTCTTGCTTCCCGTTTGGAGCAGAAAGCGAGCACTTGTGAAAGGCAGGGGAGGAGGTAAGTGAGCAGGTAGGGGTCCCCGTGCTGGCTCGGTGCCTTGTCTCCCAGGTAGCTGGGTTCGGCTCCTCGTGGGCAGAAATGGTTTGTGAGCAGGCATAGGCTGGCTTGTAGATCGACTGTTCTCTCTCAAGGCAACCTCCTGGCAGGTGAGCCCTGCTCTGGAGCTTCTAAGCGGGTGGATGAACTTGCCGCATATGCAGTGTCTGGTGAGGAGAAGGGCTAAGTCGGAAGTGCGGAAAAAGAGAAAAGAGAGGGAAAAAAAACGATCGTAGAATAATGTTCTAAGTTAAAGTAATGCAAAGAGTACCTCACCAGTTGCAGACCAGCAGCTTCAGCGTGAGTTGGGAGCTAAATAGAAGTGTGAATCCTTCTCCGTCTCCCCACCCCACCCCTTTTACCCCTTGGGCTTAGTTTCCCCAAGCCTTCCAGCAGACACGAATAGGCACTGAAGTTTGAGAAGCACCATTCTGCACTGGAGCAGCGGCTCTCAAACTCTGATGGACGTGAGAATCACCTGGAATCTCTCAGAAATGCAGATGCCCAGGTCGTACCCCATCCCAGTGAAATCAGAGCCTGTGACTGTGGGAGCCAGGCGCCGGCATTTCCTAGTTCTCTCCTGGCGGTTCCACTGTGCAGGCGCGTCTGAGAACCACCGCTTTGCAGAAATTGAGCTGGATCCTTCCCAGCATTAAAGTTCTAGACTTTGCCTCTGAAATTCGGTCCTGTCTCTCTAGTGTTAAGTTTCCCTAGGCCAAGCCTGAATGGTCTGAGAGGCTGGAAGGGATAACAGTGTCTGCATTGTTCAGGAGGCAGGTGGGTCTGCTTGCCTCTGATTTCTTAATGTGCTTTTCAGAGAGGGATGATGAGGGGATTCTGTGCTGAGGGGGTGCTCTCAGGCACACCCAGCCACTTAATGTAGGCAGACAGGCCAGAGCTGCACTGCATTAAGACCTCTCAAAAGTTCTTAGAAACGGAGAAGCTGTTTTTGTTTCGTTGGGTCCATTGGTTCCATTCATGTATGAACATTTACCAGCTCCTTCCGTGTGGTGAGTACTCAGCCAGGCTGCTGGGAGGTTCTGGGCCATTGAGGTGTAGAGAAGCATGACCAGTCCTGCTTGTGGGGGGTCTCCAAAGACCTTGGGGTGCTCTCTGCTGGCAAGGACTGGGGCTGCTGCAGGAAGGATGGGATCTGCAAGCTGGGCCTACGAGGGGGGAGTGGCATCCAGATGGGGTGAAGGGCATGAGCAGAGGCGCCGGGTACAGGGATGTTGTGGGGTGTTCAGGGGCCAGGGCTGCTGCCGTGTGAGCGACAGCTCCTTCAACCCTCCCTGTGAGGTGGGATGGAGGAGGACGCACCGCTGTCCCTACTCCCTGCCACCACTCCCACCCCAGTCCCCTAAGCAGGGTGGAAAGGCAGAGTCCAAATAATGAGGCCATAAAGCCCCTCCTGGTGTGTGGGTCTTACGGAAGGAAGGCGGTAAGGCCCTTAGGAGCAGGAAGCAGTCTGTCCTTGCACTGTCTGCTGCCCAGAGCATCTGTGCCCTCAGAAATCCCTGGGAGGTCTTTGAACTTTGGGAGCAGGGGCTCTCCCAGCTGCGGCCCCTCCTGCAGGTCGGCTCATCCCCTCCTCCAGCTGCCCTTTGAAGGGTATAGGAAGGGCTGGGGGCTGGTTTCTATTACCCATTAAAATGTCTCCCCCTGAGAGAACTGGTGACAGGGGCTGCCCCTGAGAGGGGCAGCGGGCACCTAGGAAGCTGGTTTGGGGGATGGGCTCAGTTTCATCTCACAGCCCTTGATAGCCTTTGAATTTCCACCATGCGCTTTTTTGTAGCTACTCAATAAATGAATGGTTGCCACCAGCCAGGCCTTCTCCTTCCACTGGCTGAGAGAAACCCTCCCTGAGAAATCCACCAGTCAGAATGATCAGTGGAAAGCTCATGAAAGCCCAGCTTCCCAGGAATCCAAGTTGCAAAGTCGAGATGGAATTGAAAATAATCTTGTCTAGTTCAGTGACATAGCAGTTTAAAAGGGAAACAAAAGTGTTTGCTCTTCGCTGTTCCTTTGGGGGAGAAAAAGGGGTTGATATCAAACCAGTTGACCTAGAGCATTTCCTCAGGATAAACACTTCTCAGAGATGCTGTTTTGAGAGCCGACTGTGAGGTTTACCAGAACAAACCAAATTCATTTTGAAATCCGCAGAGGGACTTCGAATGATTCCCAGTTGGATGTCTCTTTTCAAGTTTCTGGGGCTGGACTATGCAAAGATAGAGCCTTTGAGAGAGGCCAGCTATGGCTGATTTCAGAGCAGCATGTAGGAGCCCCGGCACACTGGGGGATGCACGGCGGCTGGCTGTGACGCCGTGGGCAGGTTCTCTCTGGACTTCGGTTTCCACATAGGTTCAGATGAAAGGGCTACCAGCGCCTTTTAAGTCTCAAATCCTGCAGCTCTTTAAGGCCTGCATTTCAACTGCAAAAGGCATTAACTTTCCACAGCACTCTCCTGGCAATATATTTCTAATGTACAAAAGTTTAAGGTAACTAAAAGGGGAAGACAGATGAATGTCGCAAAGGACTTCACAATTCTCTGTGCCTGCCCCATGCCCTTGGCCATCGTTCCCCAGCCCACGTGGCCTTGGTGTCCACTCGACATCTCACGGTGCTGGGCACATCCGGCTTCCTCTTCTACCCTTGACCTCCGAGCCTCGGGTGTACGTGGGCAAGTCAGAGGGTTGTCACAGGTAATGTCTCAGACCTGTGCTTATGGTAAGAGACTAGGAGGTGTTCAGGAAGAAGGGAGCCAACCCTGAACCCCGCTCCTGAATGCCGTGGGGCATTGAGTTACCCCCAGGACTGGCCCCGGAGAATAGAGGTGTCATTGTTTCAAGTGGGTCCAAGAAGTTTTTAGCTGCTTCTCAACACCTGCTCTCCCAAAGCCATGTCCACGCTGTGTTGCAGGCGATTCCCAGTGCCCCATGAGCAGATGCCCGCTGGCTGTCCGCCTCTAACCCCAAGAGGGACTTTCCTGCTGGTTTTGAGCATGCCGTTCACAGTAGCTGAGGGCTCCCAGCCTCCACGTGGCCACTTGCACGCAGGTGAGCAGGTTCCGGTCCTTTGCTGTCCTTTGTGTGTGTGCAGGCTGTTGCATCCTCGTTGGGCTGGACCACACATGGAGATTTAACACGTGGCAGCCTGGGCTCAAACTGTGCTTGGCCAAATACCAGCTGTTGGACCTCAGGCAAGCTTCCTACCTTCTCCTGGCCTCAGTCCCCTCCTCTGTGAAGTGGAATAATAATAATGAATTCATGAGATGAGATACGAAGTGAGTAGTGGCTCTTTCCCAGGTACTTCCTGGGCGTGAGTCTCCCCTATAGAGCAGTTCCTTTCTCTGCTCTGTCAATATTGTTCCCACTCTCAGCATCCCAGTTAGCATTTGTGTTGAGGGTGGCTCCACCGTTGCCTGCACCAGAGCGGCCTGTTCCAGGCGCACACAAGTGCTTAGCGTCATGCCTGGTGTGTGACGGGCAGTGGCAGCTGTGCTGGCGGATGGATAACAGCATGAATGGAGGGAATCTGGGGTATCTGTTCAGGCCCTCTGAATGCCTTGGGCTTCCCCAGGCTCTGACCTGAATGAGTAGCAACCTTCACAGACCAAGAGTGTGTCAATCCCTGCCTCTAAGGGATATGCTGAACAAAGCCCACAGTGGTGATACCAGCATCATTTTTGCTTCCCACGACCAGCCCACTGGCCGCCATGATGCCCCTGCCACTATAGTCACTCCTCCAGACTGGGTGCTAAGGTGGATGATGTTAAAATACAAGCGTTTAGGGGGCAAGGAGAGGTTCCTCGGAATCAGGGCCATCAATAGGAGAGTAGGAGCAGACAGACTGCATGCAGGACATGACTGGGGAGCCGGAGGTGGAAAGGGAAAAAACCACATCCCCCAACCCACAGGGCTTGGGCCGTGCAGACCCCAGAGGTTGCATTGAATGGGGAAATTTGCCCTTGACCTTAAGTGCTTGCCTCTGGCACTGTGCGGGAAACAGATACTTAAGACCTGGAGCAGCTGTAGATTTTTCTAAAACTCAGGAATTGTTCTCCACTTGAGCATAATTTTTGCCATGCGCTGTTAGCAGCAAGTTCCTCCTCGACATCTGGAGGGTAGACTGTTAGCCTGGGGTTTTCATCTTTGGGAGGTTTTAGCCGTCTTTCCATTTCCTGCCCTGTTCCAGCCCTGTGTCCGCAGCACCGTTAGCTGAATTACTCTCTAGGCTCAGAAGCAGAAAGTGTATTCTTCTCATTCTTACCAAATGGCCCTGTTTTCTTCAACAAAGGAAGCTCTGTGATACTGACAGCGCTCCACTCCGGCAGTCTTTCCTTGGCAGAACCATGGGAGTACATATCTCTAAAGAGAAGCGCTTTGTGCTCTTCAGCTCTGCTGTGTTCTTTGCTTAACAAGCCATGTGCCCGGTCTTCTGATAGAGCCACCCTGAAACTAAAACCCAGGGTGGTTCCTCCCGTCATTCCCAGAGCACCCTTGGCAGGCCAGGAGGAGGGAATGGAGAGGCGAGCTGTGTCCTCGGAGCCCTGCCTGCACCCACACCTGCCTCTAACTGATACAGTGGGGCCAGAGGAAGGCCTGCCGCAGACCTGAAGGGGGAACAGGAGTCCCGGCAGACCAGCACGGACCCCCCTTGTTCATGCTGTGGTGTTTGGAGTGGAAGGTTTATATGGCTTTGCCACGTTCTGACAGGTCACCTGGGTCCTTTGCTGAGACCACATAAGAGAGAGCAGCTCAGGCCCTGTGGCATTCATCATGTTCATGAGTAGTTTCAGAAGAGCTCAATGCGTTCATGAATTTGTCTTCTTAAGTAAAAATTAGGTTTTCTCCATAAATTACCATCCTTTAAAAAGCTAAGGAGAGCCTCACAGGATCTTTTAGCATTATAATGATCTCCGTTGCTCTGACTCAATAAATCTCACCAGGTGCTTTTTTAGCAGGTGAAGGCGTATTATCCTAAGCCCTTCTTTGACTAAATTCATTAGAAGCTGAGAAGATCCCAGGTTTAACTGTGCTGCCTGCCCTCCGTGAGACGTTGACGTTGCCTCAGGAGTACCCTTACTGCTTAAGGTCACACTGGTACTCCATCCTGTCACTATCCAAAGCACACAGTGCAGGCTGGTGTTTTTTCCTTCACTTGGATGCTGTGCAAAGAACGTTCGGTTCTGATTCTTCACTTCTAAGAAACCCACAGCAGCCCTGGAATTTGGAGGCGTTTCACTGATGGCAGCAGCATGCCCACTTTGGAGGGTAAACTGGGTGTGAGTAAAGATCACGTGAAGAGTCAGTATGAGGTCACAGGCAAAGGGCCCGCTTTTCCGAATGCCTGTGCTCTCAGCTCCTGCTACCTGCACCTGGCCACTCATTGTTCCCCAGCTGTGTTACGAGATTGTGTTACTTCGTTTTGTTTTGAGACCGAGTTTTGTTCTTGTCTCCCAGGCTAGAGCGCAGTGGCACAGTCCACTTTATCACTCCGCCTCCTGGGTTCAAAGGATTCTCCTGCCTCAGCCTTCTGAGTAGATGGGACTGCAAGCACCCGCCACCACACCCAGCTAATTTTTGTATTTTCAGTACAGATGGGATTTCGCCATGTTGGACGGGCTTGTCTTGAACTCCTGACCTCAGGCGATCCACCCACCTGGGCCTCCCAAAGTGCTGGGATTACGGGTGTGAGCCACCACTCCCAGCCAATTGTGTTATTTCTCCAAGTATGTGTAAGTAATTTGTGGCCTTAGATATACTACGATTCCAATGAGATGATACCCGGGGTTCCTAACCCAACTTAGCCAATCACATTCTCACCTACACTTGTGTGGTCTGGGTGCTAGCAGTTAGCCAGCTGTGCCTATTTAAATGTCTCTTAATTACAGTTTAGCAAGACCAGAACTTGAGTTCCTCAGTCACACGAGCACATTTCAGACTCTTAGTAGCCTCATATGGCCAGTGGCCATGGGATCAGACAGCACAGAGGGAGACTTTTCCATCATTGCAGAAAGTATTATTGAGCAGTGCTGGCCTAGGCTGCGTACCAACAGCCTGCTGACTTGTCTGTGATCCCCCACCAGGCCATGGGCATCCTGCAGGGCTTATGTGTCACTCAATGCTGTGGGCCTGGTGCCCTGCAAAATACCTGGGGCAAGATGGTGTACAACCCCCTCTTGAAAGATGAATAGCAGCCACACCTGAAATTGCGCTCAGCCTCCTAGATCAAGAATCATGAAGTGAGTCCCTTCTAGATGAGGAACTTTTCATGGCACCTGATTCATGCCCCTCATCTTTCAGCTAGGAAGACAAGCCCAGGAGCTCAGGAACCTGGCTTAACATCCCCACAATAATTATTGTCAGGCCTTTACGCACAATCTTTCTCCTTGGACCGTCGCTCTGTAGCAGCAAGGAAGGCTTTACAAGTGGTTATTTACAAGAAAGTGTAACCTGACCAAGTTTCCCTACCTATAAGTAACCTGGAGCAAATGTATTCAGTGTGCAAACATCAGTAGCATTTCCAGTCGATTTGGGAACACAGCGAAGGTGCTCATGTTGTAACTGTTATATAAGTACTGACCAATTTCGTAAAGCAAGATATAGGGTGTAAATATAAAAGGTAATGAGGCAAAATGAGAATTGTCTATGTATTATAAAAGAATCATCTGAAAAGCCTTTGGAACCAGTAGCTGTTCACCATGGTGTTGCATCATAAGACCAACATGCAGTTATCTGTAGTTTTCCTAGGCACAAGCATTAATTACAAAAGAATAAACAGCAGGTCTTATTCACAGCATCATCCAAAGATGGGATATACCCAGGAATGATGCTCATAGGAAATGTAAGACCTTCGTGATGCGAACTAAAAACGTTTTCCAGGGTCATTCAAAAAAGCCTGGCAAAATGGAGAGGTGCCCTATGTCCCAAGATGGCATTAAGGGTGTAAGGTAAACTGTATCCCAGGTTCACAACGTTCTCACTACCTGAGGCGGGAGATGCCTCTGATCCTGGCCAAAGTACAGAAGGAGGTTTTAGAGAATGCCTACAGGGAGAGTTGTTTTCTTAAGGGACTTGAATATTTCTGAAAGTAAGTTAACACTGTATCCATTTGGTGAATGCGCAGATTTTGTAACATTTGTTGCTTCAGCTAGTGAGACCCTTTTTACTTGGGGGCTGTTCCAGGAGAAAGGGGTTTTCTGAGTGGGGAATTTGAGGAGCAGTGACCAAGCAAGTGGAATGTCTGTGTAAGTTCCCAGATGATTTTCCCCCAGAACCCAGCTCAGGGTTCTAGAACCTGTGGCTTCCTGAAACCATGCATGTTCCTTAAAGAGGTAAAACATTCCTTTCTCTTAGGCTTACATTCCTAAATGTTTCACTTTATTGATACAGTGAAGTCCTTGCCTTTGCCTCATTGCTTCCAAGTACAAAACCATGTTCCAGGTAGAGACTCTGGTCTGTGACTCAGAGTAGGACTCTGGGGTCTGTGAGTTGCGGCCCTTATGAAGGGACATTGTTAATGTTTATAAGGACCATGCTTGCCAAAGCTGGAGACAGCAGTTTGAACTGGTCCACATTCAATGGTTACACCATATCGTGAGATGGAAGCTGAAACCACATTGCTTCATGAGGCCTTTTATTTCTCTAAGCTCTGTACATTTCGCAGAGTTCACTGAAATTCATTAAGCATTTCAGAAGACTTACTCATTTAAAAACTGGTCACCAGTTTTATTTAAAGATAGAAAATCAAACCCTAACTCAAATTTCAGGTAGTTGACTTTTTTTTTTTGAGACGGAGTCTCACTCTGTCAGCCAGGCTGGAGTGCAGTGGCGTGATCTTGGCTCGCTGTAACCTCCACCTCCCAGATTCAAGCGATTCTCCTGCCTCAGCCTCCTGAGTAGCTAAGAATACAGGCTTATGCCACCACACCTGGCTAATTTTTGTATGTTTAGTAGATACGAGGTTTCACCATGTTGGTTAGGCTGGTCTAGAACTCCTGACCTGGTAATCCACCCGCCTCAGCCTCCCAAAGTGCTGGGATTACAGGTGTGAGCCACCACACCCGGCCAGTAGTTGACTTTTGATATTCTTTGTTAAGTGTACTTGAAAACCAGTCAGTTCCTTCCAAAGTTAACATGAAATGGAGGAAGGAAAAGCTACCAGGTAGGAGAAACTTAAAAGCTGATTTCACCTAACATGATGTCCTCAAGGTTCGTCCATGTTGTTCGTCCATATTGCAGAATTTCCTTTTTTAAGACTGACTGACACTTCATTGCATGTATAGACTGCATTTTGTTTGTCCATCTGTCAATGGCTATTTACGTGGTTCTCCTATCTTGGCTATTGTGAATAATGCTGTAACTGAACATGGACGCGCAGATGTCTCTTTGAGACTCTGGTTTCAATTCTTTTACATAAATATCTTGAAATAGGATTGTTGGATCATATGGTAGTTTTAGTTTTAATTTTGCGAGGAACCTCCATACTGTTTTCTCATAGCATCTAGACCATTTTGCGTTCTTGCCAACGGCATGCGGGGGTTTTCGTTTCTCTACGTTCTCGCAGGCAGTTAGCATGTTTTGTGTTTTTCGTAATAAACATCATGAGAGGTGTAAGGTGGTATCTGATTGTGGTTTTAATTTGTGTTTCTCTGATGATTAGTGATATTGGGCATCCTTTCATGCACCTGCTGGCCATTTGTATGTCTTCTTTAGAGAAATGTCCTCTCAAGACTTTGGCCCATTTTTAACTGGGTTGTTAGTTTTTTTGCTACTGAGTTGTAGGAGTTCCTTATATATTTAAAAACTTAACCCCTTTATGCTAAATGGAAGAAGCTAGTCACAGAGGGAAAGAACTGCAGGACTCCACTTATATAAGACATCTAAAATAGTCAAATTCACAGAATCAAAGAGGGGGTTTGTATTGCCAGGGGCTGGGGGAGCAGGAAGTGGGAGCTGCTTATCGGTGGGCTCGGAGTTGCTGTGGAGCTGGTGAGAGCTCTGTAGGACGCTGCAGCTGTAGTCAGCAATACTGTATTGTAAGCCTAAAAACTGCAGAGGGCGCTCTCTTGTTAACTGCTCTTACCACCATAAAATACCATTAAAGAAAATGAACCTCAAAAGTAAGAATTCATACTGAGTGAAAGTCCAGCCTGGGTAACAAGAGCGAAACTCCATCTCAAAAAAAAAAAAAACAAAAAACAAAAAACAGATGCTTTTGTGTATGCCAAGGATGAATATATTTTTAAAATCATTTTCATTTGTGACATAATTTTTTAAAGCCAAATAAAGATTGCTTTCTCATGGACTTATATGTAAATAAACATTTCTGTTGCTCAACCAAAAGTAAAGTAGAAAGCTTAATAATTGTACTGAAAAAATAGAACCCACTTTATTCAACAAAGTGAGCATTAAGAATATAGCTAACCACCACACACTAGGATCTGTTGGGTGGGGGGGCTAAGGGAGGAATAGTGGGGGGCGGGGCGATTGGGGAGGGATAACACTGGGAGAAATACCCAATGTAAGTAACAGGCGGATGGAGGCAGCAAACCACCATGGCACGTGTGTACCGGTGCAACAGTCCTGCAGGATCTGCACGTGTACCCCAGGACTTAAAGTATAATTAAATAAATATTAATTTCGCCATCATAAAAAAAAGAAAATGTGATATATATGGATTTTTAAAACAAGAATATAGCTAAACTATTCTCACTGGCCAGAGTTGTCTGATAATTTCTTCATTCTTCCTTTAACCCTAATTGGGTGGATTCCTGGCAGTGAGGCAGGAGGACTGATCTAATGAGGGCGGCTTCTGAGGATCCTTTCCTGATGGGCCAGGAGTCCTGCCATTTTAGGATGGGTAGAAGAGTCTGGAGCTCTGCACAGGGATGAAGTCAGAGGAGAAGGAAGAGGGGTTCAGTCCGTCCTATGCATACAGGCTGTAGTGGAGCGCGTGAAGCCATGTATCTGCCGTCAGACAGACTTGGCCTTGCGTCCTAGGCTCACCCATGAGGCTGAATCTAAGGACAGGTGCCTTCTGCTGTTCTGCTGAGAGGTCCACCACCACGCCAGATCAACACATTTGTCATGGCTATGAGTTCGTCAGTACTTTTTGGCACTTTCTTCAGTATTAAACAGATAATCCGTTCAATAAACGTTTTTCCAAGTGCTTGCTTTCCACCGCTTACTGCTGCCCTGAGAAAACTGGGTGAGTTGAAAGAGCCGGTGGGCCCCCAGTCGGGAGGGTCTGAGGTTGATAGAGGCCCGAACCAAGGGAAAATGTGGCCGTCTATACCTAGGTGGCGATGCGGACACTCTTTTCAGACATGACCGTAGTTGGTCACTTGATCAATTAACCGAAAAACTGATTCAAGTGGAGAAATATCAAGACGTTATACTTAGGTGCCTTAGACATTTTCTTTTAACTTAAGCTATGAAAACGTTAGGTTTTTTCCCACCAATTTTGTAATTGATTTTGTAATCGATTTTGTAATGTGGTAGGGTTTGGCTGTGTCCCCATCCGAATCTCATCCTGAATTGTAATCCCCAAATTCCGATGTGTTGAGGGAGGGACCTGGCGGGAGGTGATTGGATGTGCTTTCCCCCACACCGTTCTTGTGATAGTGAGGAGCTGTCGCAAGCTCTGAGGGGTTTAGAAGCAGCTGGCATTTTCCCTGCTTGCACTCCTCTCTCCTGCTGCCATGTGAAGGCCCTTGCTTCCCCTTCACCTTCTGCCATGATTGCAAGTGTGAGGCCTCACCACCAGAGCCATGAGTCCATTAAAACTCTTTTCTTTATAAATTGCCCAGTCTCAGGTAGTATCTTTATAGCAGTGTGAAAATGGACTAATATACCTTCCTCACACCAAACACGTCTATAATGAGAGTTTGAATCCAGTTTCATTTTGTGCACACATGTGTGTATACACGTAGAAAGGATTATAAAAGACTTTTGTGAAGCAGCCTGGGGGCAGATTTTTATGATTTATTCTTCATCATTTACAGTTATTTTGCCCACACCCAGTTGGACAGCAGTCTATCTTAGCTACTGGCTAAATCTGTTTTCATGAGAACAACGTGGCCTTTGTCCTTATATTTCATTGGTTAACTCAATGTGTAACCACATGTGTGAATTGAAATAACAAGTATCACTGGCATCAGTAGGTTTAAGAATAAATACAATTGGGCTGGGTGCAGTGGCTCACGCCTATAATCCCAGCACTTTGGGAGGCCGTGACGGGTGGATCACGAGGTCAAGAGATCGAGACCATCTTGGTCAACATGGTGAAACCCCGTCTCTACTAAAAATACAAAAACTAGCTGGGCATGGTGGCGCATGCCTGTAGTCCCAGCTACTCAAGAGGCTGAGGCAGGAGAATTGCTTGAACCCAGGAGACGGAGGTTGCGGTGAGCTGAGATCGCGCCTTTGCACTCCAGCCTGGGTAACAAGAGCAAAACTCTGTCTCAAAAAAAGAAAAGGATAAATACAATTGAAGGTTGGTAAGTCTACCCCCCTCTACTGATGGAGGCAGTCATGTGTGGGTGATCAGAGAAGGCCCCGCTGGCCCAAAGTTTAGAACACATGAGCTCCAGGCAGCGTATTCTCCAAAGGACATGGGTGACTTCAGCTGATCCAACTCCACATGGGAGCTGGACAGGGGAGGATCTCTCTAGGCAACAGGGCGTGGGGGTGGCATGCAGGCATGCAGAGGATAAGACAGGGTGAGCTTCTCTTGGGGAGACACTACCATGAGGCATCAGGTAGGGGAGGTAGGGGAGTTGGTGGAAGACGGTCAGACATCTGTGAGCAAACTAGGAAAATGTGGCTCTAGAGCAGAATTTAGAAACCTCTTTAATTATCTCTGTGTTCATCTCTTCTCCCGAGCTGCCAGTGATCTGAGGTCTTCTCCTTATGGTCTATTACCTGTCACTCGGAAAGCATCTCATATTTTTGAATGAATGAAAGTGCATTTTTTTGTTTGTCCACTGAGATTGTTGAAAGATAGTCATCCTTATACACATTAGGTCATAAGGAACTCGGGGCCAGCAGACTGTGGGCCACTAGATATTGTGTGCTCCGTGTCTTGGCTTACCCCAGCGAGGGCATGTGTATATGCTGACATCACTGTTCAGCTCACAGTGTGCGATCAGCCCTCCAGGCCTGGACAGGCATCCCGCTGTCTCTCAGGTATAGCTGAATAGGGAAGGTGACAGGTATGATCTTGTTAGACTCAGGTATAGTGATATGCAAGGCAGAAAAGCCATACTTTATAGTGAGTTTGAAGGCTTCGGTTCAGGATGTTCTATTAGTCAATATCTAGGAGGGTTCCCAGTGATTCCCCTTAGCACAGTGCTCTCTAAGGAACAGAGACACTTAAGCCATGAATATTGGAATGTTTAAGAAAACGAGTCTAACCATCAGAAGCTTAGAGTTTAAGAACTATCATGTCGCAGTTTATTATCAGAGTTAACATACTTTGTTGATTTATTATTTAGTGAGTGCTATTAGTGTCTGTCATTTGCTCAATTTCTCTTCAATCATAAATAAGCAAATCCTCACCCTGTATTCCTCCAAAAACACAAGACTGTGGATCTGCTCTGTGAGAACCACTCTCACCTTAGTCAGTTTCTGTATTTAAGACTTGATGTATGTTAGTCTGGTCTGCTAGCTCCGCTAGCACCTGCACCTGGAAATGAGAAGCCTGTAACATAAGCGTTCCTCTCCCTTCCTTCTTGGACAGCTTGGGCATGAACCACGACGATGACCACTCATCCTGCACTGGCAAGCCCCACATCATGTCAGGAGAGTGGGTGAAAGGCCGGAACCCCAGTGACCTCTCCTGGTCCTCCTGCAGCCGAGACGACCTTGAACACTTTCTCAAGTAAGTCCCAGAATGATTCTTTAGGATTAGTGCGTAGAAAATACTTCTAAAAGACAAAAGTATCGGAGTCTCAGCAAGTGTGAAGTAGGAGACGTGACTTTGATTTGGGATTTGCATCTGGCCTCAGGAGGAAGTCAGTGCGGAGTGTCCTGTGATGGCGAGAATACCTCCCATGTGCACATTTGCTCCAGCATTGGGCGCGCAGTCGGTGATCATTACATCATTATCGATTGATTGAAATATCAGCATAGTCACCTGTCTTAAGCCCGTGTCATTCCTCTGCACTGTTGTGACTGTGTGGTCACCAGGGCGCCCCTGGGCTGCTGCAGAATGCAGCGTTTCCTGGGGTGGAAGTGAAGGCCGTTTCCCTCAAGAGAAAGTGCATTTGCTGAGGGTTGGGGGTGGATTTGCTCCCCTTCTTCACCTCAGGGGAGAGGAGGGCTGTGTTTATATCCCTGCTGCTTTCTTCCCAGAAAATGTCGGCATCCTTCTGTTCTCAGATTGCTGTGGAAGCATCGCCCATCTGGTTTGAGACCTTTGTCAAAGAGTCTGTACCCATGGACGGTGCAGGTCCCTTAGTGTCAGGATCTCAGGGTTGGTTTACAGAGTGACTGTGCAGACCCCAGCCACTGCAGTACTTAGCCGCGTTAATGCATGTGCCCTGGGAAACAGCAGTGAGTTGGCGAGTCTCACCCGCTGATGAAGCCTCTCAGTCCAGTAACACAGTCAAGTTCCTGGTGAATTCAGGATGTCGTGGCAAAGGTGCCATCCCGGGCCTTTTTAAATGACATTCACTGTTGATGGTAAATTGTTCAGAGGTAAACCAGCTTGAAAATGCTCTCGTTACTTTAAATACAGTCTGTATCCCACGGAGTGTTTGTTACCACAGATCTTAAGAAGTGCTGTCGGTGCGTTGATGTTATTTTGCTTTATCGAGAAGGTCACAGCGACCAGATGGTGCTTTCTGTTTGGTTGGTTGGTTTTGTTTTGTTTTGTTTTGTTTTGTTTTGTTTTGTTTTGTTTTGTTGAGATACAGTCTCACTCTGTCTCCCAGGTTGGAGTGCAGTAATGCGATCTCAGCTCACTACAACCTGTGCCTCCTGGGTTCAAGCAATTCTCCTGCCTCAGCCTTCCCAGTACCTGGGATTATAGGCGCACATCACCACAGCCAGCTAATTTTTGTATTTTTAGTAGAGACAGGGTTTCACCATGTTGGCCAGGCTGGTCTTAAACTCCTGACCTCAGATGATTTGCCCACCTCAGCCTCCCAAAGTGCTGAGATTATAGGCATGTGCCACCATGCCTGACCAAGATGAGGCATTTTTATTTGCTCGCATACACAGCACTGGTCCCACTAGTGACAAATGGTGTATGTCTGAGCCCAGGAGGAATAAACCAGGATCAGTCTGTGTGTCTTGTGTTCATGCAACTTTCCTTGTGGCTGGGTTTCCTGCCTGAAACCATCTGCCTTGTTTTAGAAATTGAGAAATCAAAGCGTTGAAGTGAGTAACCTCCTATAGAACCAGAGCCTCACAACCCCAGTTCACTTATTTATTCATTTATTTATTTATGAGTCAGAGTCTTACTCTGTCACCCAGGCTGCAGTGCAGTGGTGCAATCTCAGCTCACTGCGACCTCGGATTCCCAAGTTCAAGCAATTCTCCTGCTTCAGCCTTCCCAGTAGCTGGGACTACGGGTGCTTGCCACCATGCCCAGCTAATTTTTGTATTTTTAACAGAGACAGAGTTTCGCCATGTTGGCCAGGCTGGTCTCGAACTCCTGACCTCAAGCGATCCACCTACCTTGGCCTTCCAAAGTGTTAAGATTACCGGCTTAATCTCAGTAATCCCAGTGGCTGGCTTAAAGCCACGGAACCTGGCCCCCAGTTCCCACTTTTAGAGATGCACCTGTCATTGTAAATGAATGCTCCCACCCCAGTTGAAATCCTGAAGTCCTTGGCAAGTGTTGCTGGTGGCTTTCAGGGACAGTGTGATCAGGTGAGACACCAAGGCCCCACAAGCACTCGAAGGGAGCCTGCAGAGTTGGAAATAAGCCCTTTGATTTCACTGAAAGTAAAACAAGTCTAACTTGGACTTGTTCCTTATTCGTGATCGTTTTTGCTCAAAGCCATAGTCTAAGAAAATACTATGATCTATTGCAAAATCATTTTCATTCAAGAAAGCTTTGAGCCTCCTCAGTAAAAGTCCACCAGCCACATGGGTGTCATTCCTGGGCCCCTCCTGAGTCTCAAGGTTCTTACTGCCTTCAGAGGGAAGATTTACATTTGGCCATGTGGAAAAAGAGGAATGCATAGGAAAAATCAGTCCGCGTGGCCAGTGCCTGCATACTTGCTCCATAAAGAATGTGGAGGTGCCTCCTTCTCGGTGACTGAAAACTCATAAACCTCAGCAGCACATTTGCAAGTCAACTTGCCTCTCGGCTGTTTCAGGTCACAAGTCAGCACCTGCTTGCTGGTCACCGATGCCAGAAGCCAGCACAGGGTCCGCCTCCCACACAAGCTGCCGGGCATGCACTACAGTGCCGACGAGCAGTGCCAGATCCTGTTCGGCACCAACGCCACCTTCTGCAGAAACAAGGAGGTAAGCAGCCATGGGAGGGCCGGCTCGGGACAGAGCTTAGGTCCAGCCCTCCTGCAGCAGGTCTGGCTTCTGCTGGAGGACGTGGGCATTCACACTCAGCACATGCACCCACACGCACACAGTAAATGCACACAGACAATCACACACAGAGCCAGGCATAAACACATTCTCACAGGCACCTGCACACACAGTTGCAGACACACATCTCCACACAGTCCCCGACATGGGCACTTTTGCAGGGGAGTGCTTCAGGGTTACTACTGACTCCGGTAGCCTGACATTTTAGTATGGAAACCTTAGGACACTGGAGGTGTAGGACACCGTCCCCTGACTTCAAACCCTGCGTGGATAAGGAAGAGAGTTAAAACTATTAAACATTTGAGAGTATCAAATTGGGAAAATTTAACAAGTAATAAATTGGCCAGGCACAGTGGCTCACACCTGTAATCCCAGTACTTTGAGAGGCAAAGGCAGGTGGTTCATGAGGTCAGGAGTTCAAGAATAGCCTGGCCAAGATGGTGAAACCGCATCTCTACTAAAAATACAAAAATTAGCCATGTTTGGTGGCGGGCACCTGTAATCCCAGCTGCTCAGGAGGCTGAGGCAGAGAATTGCTTGAACCCAGGAGGTGGAGGTGGCAGTGAGCCGAGATTGCACCACTGCACTCTAGCCTGGGTGAGAGAGTGAGACTCCATCTCAAAAAAACAAAAAAAAAAAGGTAATAAATGTATTTTATGGTTATAACCCCATTAAACAGTTACCGCTTTTTGAGCAATGCCTATGTGTTTGGTACTAATGCTTCCAACATGCGTGATCCCAGTTAGTCTTCGCCATAACTCCCGAGAGTCCACCCCTGGTTCCCGGATGACACCACCACCACGCCAAAGTAAGCGAACATTGAGAATGGCTTGGTTAGTAGGTAGCAGAGCAAGGATTTGAACTCAAGCCTCTTTCACCCCCAAGTGCACACTTTTTCACCATGATGCAAACAGCAAGGTCCACAGCTTGACTGGTTTTATGGGTGGGGGTTGCCAAGAGGGTCATGTGGGTACCCGGGGCAGGGCAGTCTCCATGCCTATGGCCGTCTGTGTAGCAGACAGGGAAGGCCCTGGCCACAGGGAGAGACCAGGAGCCCATGGTCCAGCTGGCCCCGGCAGTGACTGGGCTAGGGGAGCATAGCCTGCGCCATCCTGCGGAACAGGACGGAAGTAGAGCCAGGTCGGGGTACGTGCGCCTCAGCAGCCAGGCAGCGGGTGGTCAGCCAGAGGGAGGGCTGTCCCGGAACCGGTGCTCAGAATCACACCTGGTCCCCAGGAGGATGTGTGGACGGCTGGGCAGGTTTCTGAAGCCAGCACTCGGAGCAGCACCGAGGCACACAGGTACACACAGGGTTGCCTCCAGAATGCAGTCCCAGTGCCCTTTAGCCCAGATTTCTGGAGACAGACGCTGCCTCTTGAGTGCTTCCTGTCTACATGTGTGTTACTTTAGGAGACTGGGACACAACCTGCAGGTGGGGCATCGCCGGCCATTTTGGGGGTACATAAAAGAGCAGCTTCGCAAAGCCAGGCGGTTGCCTCCTCCTGGCTGTTTCCCCAAAGGACGTTTCCCCGCACTGTAGTACTGATTCTTCCCTGCCTTCCCCTGGGGAACATGCCTGCCAGGGTCCCCTCCAGAGACTGATGGGAAGCTGTCACCCATGTCAGTGCCCCACTGGCTGCCTGTACCTCCTGCCCCAGCATTAGGGTTGAAGGACACCTCCATGGGGAGGTATAATGAGCCCTAGGATGGGATCACCCCCAGCATCCTGCAGCGGTGCCCAGACTCCTTCAGCCGCCACGTGGCTTGACCGCTAAGGCTCTCGTGCGCATACACAGTGCCTGCCAAGGGGCTTCCTGTCTGCCTGTCCCATACAGTGCATGGACGGTGCAGAGATGCCAGGAAAGAGCAGGTTTCAGGGCGTCCCTTGATGGTGTGGAGACCACATGGGATCGTGTGGATGGGATAACCAGGGAGGACTTAAGGCAGAGAAAAGGGCCCCAGACACCAGGGTGGGGAAGTAGATAGTGCCCAGCTGAGCCAAGGGGCAGAGTGATCCCTCTGCCCACTGTGGAGTCCTCCCCAGGGCCGGTGAGATGTGGCACGCCAGGCTGAGCGGGTCCTACAGGCAGGATGAGGTGGGGCGGGGGCTGGGCAGAGACCGCCTGCTCCCTGAGAGCCGGAGCGATTTTCCCTTCTAGGAGCCAAGCCCTTGCATCCCAGTTGGACTAGGAGGGACCGAAGGAGGGAGACACGTGTACTGGGTGCCCACGGTCTCCCAGGCTGGGCTTTGTCCTGGCAGTGTCACACACAACCCTGACTGCAACCCCGAAGGCAAGGGTTTTCAACCCCACTCTAACAGATGAGAATGTAGAAGCTAAGAGATTAGGAAACAAGCCAGGTTCACCCAGCTGGAAAGCGGGGGGCTAGAAAGCAGGCCAAGGTGTATCTGTTCCTGAGGGAGGAAAGGAAAGCTCCTGTCATTCAGAGACCCCAGAGAGGAGGGAGGGGATGTGGTATTTTATTTTCCTTCAGAATCATCTTTTTATTAGAAGAATTCAGTTAGAAAGCAGCGAGCATTGATTAGCTCCGCTTTGTGGCTCCTTTCTCCCTAGAAGCTCGAAATCCAAATGCATATCTAGTGAGATCTTCCCATGGGCAGGTTACAGGGAGGCTGGGCATTTCGTTCTGGGCTCCGTAGCAACTGCAAACTGTGTCTTCCTACTTGCTTTCGCCTTGAGGGTTTCACAACAGTGAAATAAATGTGTGTTTTCCTCTCCAGTAACTCGCAGAAGTGATTTCTTAGGGGAATGATGGAATGACAGTCCCCTTGATGGCGAGCAGTCTCAGCTGGTCAGTGGTGACTGTCCTGCTTGCAAGGCTAGGGACACTTCCTTTAGAGGAATCTGACTGTGAGGTCGCAGTGACCGTGCACACTGGAGAAAATGTCACACTCATACACTTTTGCACTACTGAGGAAGAAAATGCAGAGGACTGGACGCGTCCCTGTGAACCCTTTGAGAACCAAGGCCTTGAGGGCCTGCTCCCCTGGGCCTGGGACGTGTGTCAGTTAAGTCCAGGTGAAGACAGTGCCACACTCTAGGGCTCCAGGGCCTGCTGTGTCACCAGTCTGCACCATCCCTGCCTTTGTAGGACTGTTGCGGCTGATGCTGGGTATGGCAGGAGAGCGCACGCATGCTGTTGTCCCTTCATTCTTCCCTGCAGTGCGCCTTGTTGGTGTGGGTGTGTGCCCCTCCCTGCTTCCTTCTGGGCCTCTTCCTGACCTGCACTTCCTCTGTTCCAGCTGTACTGGTTTTTCTGTTCTTCTTGGACCCCACCGGGGAGCACTGGCTTCATGCTGGCTGTTTCCTCCGCCCCGCCAGTCTTCTCCCAGTCATCCGCATGACTGACTCCCTCATCTCTTTTGAATTCTGTTTATGTTTTTTAATGTAAGCTTCTCAACGAGGCTACCCTGACCACCCTTCTTTAAGCTGACAGTCCGGTACCCTCTGCACACCTGTGCAGCATCCGCCTCTCCTAATTCATTAAAGGAAAGCCCTGCTTTCAGACACTTACCCTCTTTCAATGTGCTCTGTAGCTCACCTGCTGAGTACAGCTATTCCTGTGTCTCTCTCTTCTAGATTACAAACCCTTCCAGAGCAGCAGTCTTTGCTCCTGCTCACCAGTGTTTCTGAACTGCCTTGGGCAGTACATAGTAGGTGCTCAATAAGCATGTGTTGTGCTGAGATCCAGCCATGACCCTAACAGCAGATTTGTTAAGCCTTCCTTATGTGGCTTTGCTCAGTTGTTAATGAACCTGTGGAAAAGCTCAGATTTGAGGAAGAGTCCTTAGAGACCTGCTTCTGCGTTGGATTACTCTGTAAGCCTGATTTCACCTTTCTCAGTCTGGCGGTCTGGCTCGCCAAGATAACATGTAAGACCTTGTCAGTTGTCTTGCAGGGGTTCATATAAACCATTTCCATAGCTTCCTGCCATAACAAGAAGCCATTCAAGGCCCTGCAGAGAGTCTGGCAGTGAGGGACATGCCAGCTGGTTCCTAGAGATCGTCTCTCTCTATGCCTTAGAGTCTTCATTAGTAAAACTCAGGCTTCTGGGCAGTTGATACATGACAAGTGTGGGGAACTGGGTCTGTCATAAGGTTGGTGCCCAATAGAGTGAGCTGGTATCTTTGTTACTACCTTTCTGGATAACACTGATTCCCATCCATGGTGGGGAACAGAGCTAATTTACCTGTACATCGCCAGGATCAGTATTGCTCTATACTGAACTCCTGGGAGCTGTGGAAAATTAAGCATCATCTAAAACCTGTCCTGTTCATTCAGCCAGAGACACCAGGGCCAATAAGGAGGATCTTTTAATCCAGTGCCGTAATTGACTTTGAGAGCCATTATTTTTCTTTCATGCCCCTGCAGACTGAAATGGATAGCATGTAATGAAATGATCACCATCCTAAAGTTGCTTTTAAATTTCTTAGCCAACTTTTTTTGCTTTCAGCCAAGAGGGAATAACAAGGGTCTGATTTACTTCAGAAACAACTGAAAAAAAAAAACCATAAAATTTATGAAACAGTGATTTCCAAGACACTGGACATCAAGGAACAAAGTCTTGTGATCCTTGAGAGATGCGAAATAAGTAAGGTGAGTCCTGTGATTGTCCTGGCCTGTGGCCCGGACAGTCTCCAGTGAGTTGCACGGAGAGGGAGAGCTGCAGAGGAGCAGCTCTGAGTCCTCCTGGGTTGAGGAAACACAGCTGGTTGTACAGGGAAGCCAAGGCAACTAGAGATCACGAGGCAGAGGACCACAGAAGAGCGAGCTAGCTGTGGAGAGAACTGGGAAGTCTGCAGTATCCCCTACGATCATTCAGCTTAGTGCTCAGCACAGGTGTGTGGAAAACTACCCAAAACCAGGAAAAGAGCCATCTAAAAGAGTTAGAGGGAAGACTCTCTGGAGCTCACAGTTGTCAAGTAGGGCACAAGGGGCTTTTCCTTCAGTAGCACAGGAACATTAGCCCTATGCTAAATGCTAATCTGATACCTTATAATAAAGCTTAAAAGCAACATCTCAAAGCGTCAAACTGTTTCCAAATGTTTTAACCAAGTCCTAGAACAAAGCTCAGATATATTTGTAGAAGTATAAAACTATGCATCACTCAATAAAGTAAAATCACGATGTCTAGCATCAAATAAAAAACAACCAGGCATGCAAGGGAGCAGAAAAACATATCCACCATAATGAGGGGGAAAATAAATCAATCAGAATCAACCTGATAATGCCACAGGTGAGAGAATTACCTGTGTCAAGGACATTAAAACAGGAATTATGATATACCAGGTTGAAGAAGGTAGCAGAAGATTAAACATATTAAATAGAAACATGGAAGATAGATACCTTGAAAAGATCAAATAGAACTTCTTGGAAGGAAAACTACAATATCTTAGATGAAAGGTAGCCTGAGTGGGATTGATGGCAAATTAAAAATTGTAGATTGGTGAACCTGAAAACAAAGCAATCAAAACTATCCAAATTAAAACACAAATTGAAAACAAACAGTATTGGTGACCTGTGAGGCTTCAAGTGGCCTAATAAAATATGTAATTAATACCTCTGAAAGAGATGATGCCAGGGATAGGAAAAATATTTGAAGAAATAATAGCCAAAAATGACCCAAATTTGATGAAAACTGTAAGACCACAGATTCAAGAAGCTCAAGGATCCCCAAGCACAAGATACATGAAGAAATCTAGAAAAACACTCATTATAATAAAATTGTTTAAAAGTAGTAAAAAAGACACCAGCCAGGTGTGGTGGCTCACGCCTGTAATCCCAGCACTCTGGGAGGCTGAGACGGGCAGATCACCTGAGGTCAGGAGTTCAAGACCAGCCTGACCAACATGGTGAAACCCCGTCTTTAAAAAAAAAAAAGTAGTAAAGAGAAAATCTTGAAGGAGCCAGAGGATAATAAGACAAATAATCTAATATACAGATAAAGGTGAAACTAACAGTATGCTTCTCATTAGTAACAGTGCAAGTGAAAGGACAATGAAGAAACATCGTAAAATACTAAAAGAAAAAGGGGCTGTCAGCCTACAGTTCTATACCCAGCAAAAATATCTTTCAAAATTAAATGTGAAATGCAGGTTTTCTGAAAGCTAAAAAAAAAATGTATCACCAAGAGGCTGACCCTGTAAGAAATATTAAAGGAAATCTCTGGCAGAAAATGGTATTAGGTAGAAATATAGATCTAGACAAAGAAGTGAATAGCCCTGGAAGTTGTACCTTCATGGGCAAATACTTGATAGATTTAGATATACTTAAAATCTTCAAAAGATTTTTGATCATTTAACCAACTATGTTCTATGTAAAACAGTCAGAATACAGTTGGGAAGATCTTTATGTCCTATTCTCCAGAACCTGTGAATGTTACTTTATATGGTGGAAGGGACTTTGCTGGTGTGGCTAAGTGTCTTGAGATGAGAGATTTTGCTGGATTATCTAGGTGGCTCAGTATACTCAAGAGTCCTTAATAACAGGGCAATAGGAGATCAGGGTGAGTAATAAAAGAGATGTGGCGGTAGAAACATGAAGTCATAGACCCTCTTGATGCAAGGAAGGGGCTATGAGCCAAGGAATGCAGCAGCTGTTAGAAGCTAGAAAAGGCAAGGAGACCTCACAGCCTTACAGAAGGAACCAGCCCTATTGACACCTTAGCTTTAGCTCAGTGAGACTGATTTTGGACTTCTGACATCCAGAACTATAAGATAATTGTGTTATTTAAAGCCAGCTAGGTGAGAATTGTGTTGTTTGTAGCAGCAGCAATAGGAAACTAATAGAGATTGCCATAGGAAACTAATATGTTAGTTTAGGGTTTTTGACATAAAAGTAAAAGTCATGGCATTCATACAAAGGCCAGAAAGGAGAAATGAAAGTACAGTCATGCACCTCATGATGACATTTCAGTCAGTATCAGCTGCATACATACATGATGGCGGTCCTGTAAGATTATAATAGAGCTGCCCTGTATGGGTGTACCATTTTTTTTTTTTTTTTTTTTTGAGACGGAGTTTCGCTCTTGTTACCCAGGCTGGAGTGCACGATCTCGGCTCACCACAACCTCCGCCTCCTGGGTTCAAGCAGTTCTCCTGCCTCAGCCTCCTGAGTAGCTGGGATTGCAGGCACGTGCCGCCATGCCCAGCTAATTTTTTGTATATTTAGTAGAGACGAGGTTTCACCATGTTCACCAGGATGGTCTCAATCTCTCGACCTCGTGAACCACCCGCCTCGGCCTCCCAAAGTGCTGGGATTACAGGCTTGAGCCACCGCGCCCAGCCTGGGTGTACCATTTTTAATCTTTTATGCCATGTTTTCATCATACCGTTTCAGTGTTGAGATACACAAATGCCATTCTGTTACACTTACCTGCAGTAGGCAGTAGTACAGTGCCATGCCATACAGGTTTGTAGCCTAGGAGCAGTAGACTCCGCAACATAGCTTCAGTGTGTAATAGGCTATACTGTCCAGGTTTGTGTAAATGTACTCTGTGATGTTTGCACGATGACAGAATTGCCTGATGCATTTCTCAGAATGTATTCCCCTTGTCGAGTAATGCATAACTGTATACTCTTGTAAGGTTTTTTATACTATATATGAGGTGGAATAATCTTTTTTTTTTTTTTTGGGAGACAGAGTTTCACTCTTGTTACCCAGGCTGGAGTGCAGTAGCACGATCTCAGTTTACTGCAGCCTCTGCCTCCCGGGTTCAAGCAATTCTCCTGTCTCAGCCTCCTGAGAAGCTGGGATTGCAGGCACCTGCCACCACGCCCAGCTAATTTTTGTATTTTTAGTAGACATGGGGTTTCACCGTGTTGGCCAGGATGATCTTGAACTCCTAACCTCAAGTGATCCGCTTGCCTCATCCTCCCAAAGTGTTGGGATCACAGGCATGAGCCCCATGCATGCCTTGAAATAATCTTACATTAAGGCAGAATGTGATGAGTTAAAGATTAGAGTGTGAACTATAAACCAACCAGTAAATAAGAGTTTTAGCTAATATGCCAAGAAGGAAAAGAAACTATCATTGTATATTGCTTATTCCTGTGATTAAGCACATTAGAAACAGATCCTGTCAGATGTATCACAAGTGCATGTTAGTAATTTGTACTTCATTTCATTAAGAAACGCATACAGTTCTCATTATATTAGGGTTCTTGACATGTTCAATTTAGACGTGGGTCTTCGTGAGGTCCCATGATCATCCTGTATCTCCAGAAAGGCGGCATTAATGGTCTAGTTTTCTTAGCAGTCATACCAGTGACATCGTGACATCTCAAGGCGTCCTTAGTCATTTCAGAGGAGACTTTGATGCAAAATTCTCAACAATATTCTTCAAACCAATTTTGGCCTCCTTTAATGAGAAAAATAATACTACTTGCTAGATCCTGTAAAATGCAAGAAAAATGTTCACAGTCAGGAGTTGTAGGGGTGAAGGAATTGCAACTCTAAAACTTGGGAGAACTCTGCTCTCTTAACCCTATTCATATGTAGGAATTGAGAACATTATTCATATTTCCAAGTCCTGGACCCTCCCCACCCCCAAAGACTTGCTGAGAACTGGTAAGCCCCTCACTGGTGTTGCTGTGCAGAGCCCTAGGGTAGCTTAGAAAAGCACCTGAGCATGAATGGGGCAGCAGTTTTGGGGGGATGTGTGTGTATGTCTGTGTATCTTTTATCTTAAAGTTGTCTAGAACTTTAAGCATATTATAAGACAAAAACAAATGTTGAAATAGGACAGAGGCTGGACACCACCAAGGAAATAAAACTGTGAGCCATGCCAGTGCTGAGGAGTTGAACAGTTGCTTTTTATTTTTCTGAAATACAGAAAAATAAGAAGAAACTGGATAGACTCTATTTGAAGAAAAACACCATCATGACTAGTGATGGGCAGTTTTCATGTTGCCACTGCCTCTGCCGAGGGAAAGCAGCTTGCCTGCCTCAAGAGGAGCCCACACTGTTCCCTGGCAGGAGGGAGAGGCCTTGCTGGTCTCAGGGCTCAGCATTTCTCATCCGCATTTCTGTGTTACTGTACCAAAGCAGGGCCACTTACCTAGAGTCCTTGGAAGATTTCAAAGAATTGGTGAACCAAGATAGGAAAGAGATTACACTTCTCTTTTTCTTTCAGTTCTAATGGAAGTTAGTATTCTCTTCCATTCTGAATGTTGGTGGTAAACCCCAGCAGTCTTAGTCATACCTGTGATTGCCACTGTGATTAGGAATCATAGGGTGGGTAGGTAGGTAGGTAGATATACAGAGAGATACGTAGATGCACGGACGGACGGACAGATATATTTTCTTGTGATGGAGTCTCGCTTTGTTGCCCAGGCTGGGGTGCAGTGGCACAATCTCAGCTCACTGCAACATCTGCCTCCCAGGTTCAACCAATTCTCCTGCCTCAGCTTCCCAAGTAGCTGGGATTACAGGTACCTGCCACCATGCCTGGCTAATTTCTGTATTTTTGGTAGAGACAGCATTTGCCATGTTGGCCAGGCTGGTCTCAGACTCCTGACCTCAGGTGATTCACCTGCCTCAGCCTCCCAAAGTGCTGGGACTACAGGCATTGGAGCCACCATGTCCGACCACGGAATCACAGGTATTTTCATGCCATATAAATTGTGGCCAGCATCTCAAAATACCGTTTAGACTCTCCGCCAACTCAAAATTACAGTAGTTAGTAGACCCAGGGCCAGATCTTGTTATGTGCTGACCAAAAAAAAAAAAAAAAACCGCATACAATATTATATCACAAATGTAGAATGTTTTATATTTTTAAAACACTTGAATTTTAACTGTTCTCCAGATCATCTGATGTATTTTATAATAATGCATTTACCACATACTCTGAGAAGGCTCCGTCAGGGAATGGCCAGGTGCTGGGTGGAATTTCGAATGCAGACCGTCCTTCTGACTGGTCCCCTCTGTGTGTTCTACCGTTCCCAATTCATAGCTGTTTTAAGACCAATCAATTTAAAGATCATTTCCTTACTCAAAGGTGTAGGCAAATAACTTTGGAAAAGCATCACTCCAATTGCTTTAGGACCACTCTAGGCTTCAGCTATTAACCAGGTTGCTTGTTTCTCAAACATTTGCATACCAGAGAAACGAGAAAAATTAAAATACAGTCCATATTAATTTGGGGGGCTCTGGAGGCCCCCAAACTATTACCTCTGAATCCTTCCTGTCTGTCTGCAGAATGCTAGTATTGTAAGGCTCAAAGCTGTCTATGGAAATATGAACTAGAAAAAATTGGCATCAATAGCTGGCGTTTGTTGCAAAAGTTATTGGCAAATACAGCTGTCTCCTCTTTTAGCCAATGCTAATGTGATGTTTCTAATTCAATAAAGCATTTCAAGAAAGTCCAAACATAAAAGTTATAAACATTGGATGGTAAATATTTATTAGAAAGGGGAAATAAACTTTATGCAATTAGCCCAGTCAGTCTTTTTTTACGATTACAAGTTTCTCCTGTCGCGTCAGCAAAGTCACTGCAAAAGAAAGTTGCTATTTAGCAACCTTTCAAGCTACTTAAGCTCAGATACCCTGCCAGGTGAAGCAGAGGGTGAGCAGGCCCAGTGCAGGCATGGTCAGCTGAAAGGAACAGTCTGTATTGCTGCTACAGACAGAGTAAGAAGGAAGGGGTGCAGTTAGGGTACGGTCCTGACCCGGATCTCTGCCTCACAAAGCCCCACCGCTTCCTAACCTGAGAAAGGCAGTCTTAGGCCCCTTCACCACCACCCTGGCCCTGGAGGCTTTCAGTTGAAAGGTGCTGTGTAATTACCCTACTGCTCCCTGGGAACGCGTTCCACCATCATGGCTCCGCGGCCCAGGCTTGGCCACCACACAGTAGTGCTTGGAAAGGATATACGCTCTTCACGTTAGTTGCCACCAGCACATATGTGCCTGTGTGTTGTAGCATTCAGAAGGACCTGAGGTGTGCCTCTTACTCCATTGTTTGAGAATGGTACTGAGCACAAAGCTGTCAGCCAGTCATTTCAGGAAGACAGGATCTAGAATGGTCAGAGGCACTGGAGGGTCTTAGACAATTTTTTCTACCTAATATTTGCTCCTTTGGTCTTTTCTCCATAATTGCATTTGCTACAGCTTGGAGAGGCTTTCTCTATCATACTGTGTCCAAGAAGATGGGCTCTCTAGTCGGGCTGCCCAGGACCTCATTCTGCCTGCTTTCAGCATATTGCCTAGTCTCACTCTGCCTGAGTCTTCTAATCTGCAGAATGGGAGCATAAATTCTACTTACCCATCATTGTGAAGTCATGAGAGTTAAGCATTAACTGAATTAAAGCATTTAGCATGTAGCACACACTACCTAAAATAAATCTTAGGTAGTGTCCATTCTCTGTCACCCTGTTGCCTGGAACCCTGTTGCCTGTCACCCTGTTGCCTGGTAGGAGGAGACGCTGTTTAGCTGAGATCCCAGGGGCCTGTCCCTTCCCACATCTTTCCCTGTGCTGTCCTCACCTGGGGAGTCTGGAATCCCCAGGGATTGCTTTCCGGTGTCCAGTGCCTCTCCCTGGGCAAAATCCCAGTCCCGGGCCTCTGTCCTTCCTCACGTCCTGCAGAGATTTACATGGGCATCTTATGGATAGAGAGATGCTTAGGGTGCTAGAATTCCACCTTGGGACCACAGTTTATTCCTCCGATGCCAGTCATTTTTAAACCTGGTGGATTGCTGCAGTCTTCCAGAGACTGTTAGAAGTTTCTGTGTCTTACTCCAGATTTTCTGTCTTAAAAATCTTCAGGAACACGGGTTTCAGGTATCTGTCTTTCTGTCCAACTTCCCTGAAGATTCTTCCATTCAGCTTAGTTAGGAAACTGCTCATCTGCATGAAGTCTGTCCCTTTAATGCAGTGGACCTAGCCAGAGTGGGTGGCTGGCCGGGTCCCCGAGCCCGGCCCTGCCCCTCTCAGCCAGGGCTGCACGGTGGTGCGTGGACTTGGATGCCAGGCTGAAAGCCATCTTGCCTGTCTCCATCTCAGCTTCCTGCCCGGCATCTGCAGCCTCTCAGAGTTGTTGGACTTTGGCAGCAGATGGTCCTAATTTTCCAGAAGTGTTTGAAAGTTTATAGTAGACTGCCTTTTGAGAGAGCTCGCCACACCATCCCAGTTGTGAGCTGTCTTTCTTGTTCCCGCTGCCAGCTGAAGGCCTGAGCCTCACCCTCACCCGGCAACCCCCATCCCCAGCCAGGTGACAGTCTGTGCAGCCCTCAGGAACATGGAAGGGGTGGCCCGGCCCAGGACTCGGGAAGCCTTCCAGGAGTGGGGCTGGCATGCTGGCCCGGGAAGGCTTCACACTGCAGTAGGATGTGTGGAAAATCTGGATTAGTCACTTTTCATCCAGCTCTTAGTGTGTATTTTCTCTCCCTTTTGGCTCGTGTTATCAGCAGTACATTTTTGAGGGACTTTCTATAAGCATCTCATTCTGTATCATTTTGAGTGAGAGCCCCCCTCCAAACCCTCAGTGGATACCAGAGAGGTCGAGGCAGGACAGCAGCAGCATGACCTTCACAGTGCCTGACAGGGACACCACCAGTTGAAGGAAAGTGGTGAAGGCTTGTGTATATGAGCGATGGTGCCGTCCGAGCAGTTCACACTTCCTCGAATTTTCAAGGCGTTCTGGGGATGCATGCTTGGTGCTGGCTCATCACGCAGCCCCTGGAGGAACTGAGCAGCAAAGCATGCTGGGGATGACTCACCAAACCGTAAGTGTAGCCAGTGAGGTGACAGCTGCTAGAACCAGAGAGCTCTTTGATTTTCTCTGCTGTGTGCCTGGACTGTGACTTTCCAGTGCAACTCAAGCACAGTCGCTGGGGGCGGGAGTGGGAGAGGAGGTCTGAGCACCCCCACCCCTGATTTGGCCTCCAGAGCTGCCCCTTTGTGGGTTTCCATCCTGTTCTAGTGCACCAAGTTTCACTGAAAGCCAGGGGCATGCTGCCCAGCAGCATTTCCAGGGAGACCTCTGCAGGTGGAGGGAACGGCTGAGGCTGAGCACACAGCACCCACCTCACTGCAGATGACAGGATGAGCACTCACACCAAGGATGCGAGGTTGCAGGGGAAGCAGGCAGGGGAAACCGGGACTGATGGAGAGGCGGTGTAACCAGCGGGGAGGAGCCTGTGTTCCGGGTCAGGACAGGTCCACCCATTTCCTCACCTGTACAGTGTGAGTAGGGAGTGTCTGTCTCACAAGGTTGGTGCGGGTAGGAAAGAGACAATCCCAGTAAAGCGCTTCTGTGTTGCCTGGACTTGGTGACTGCTTAGTTTGTCAGTGTTCGTCTCAGCCCACTGATGCCAGGCGTTGCTTTGCTGATGAAAGTATTCACCCATTCATTCACTCCACACGTCTGTACTGGTTACGTGTATATGTCTTGCGGTTGGTCAGAACTAGTGTAGATTTGCCCCACCCTTTTTAAAAAATTGTGCTTTTTTTTTTAACTTTTTGTTCTAAGATGATTGTAACTCTTAAGACTTAAAAAAAATAGTATATGCCTTTCACCCAACTTGCTATTATGTTAACATCTTACATGGCTGGACACAATGACTCATGCACTCTGAGAGGTCAACGTGGTCGGATCACCTGAGGTCAGGAGTTTGAGACCAGCCTGGGCAACATGGTCAAACCCCATCTCTACCAAAAATACAAAAATTAGCCAGGTATGGTGGCTCGTGCCTGTAGTCCCAGCTACTTGGGAGGCTGAGGCATGAGAACTGCTTGAACCCAGGAGGCAGAGGTTGTAGTGAGCCGAGATTACGCCACTGTACACCAGCCTGGGCAACAGAGTGAGACTCGGTCTTAAAAAAAAAAAAAAAAAAAAAAAAGTTACATACCCATAGAACCATTATGAAAAGCAGGAAATTAACCTTGGGACAATGCTGTTAACTAAAATACATTTAGGTTTCACGAGTTTTTCCGTCAGTGTCCTTTCTCTGTACCAGGATCCTGTTTTGCATTTGGTTGTCATATCTGTCTGATCTCCTCCAATCTGTGGCAGATCCTCGGTCTTCCCTTGTCTTTTGTGGCCGTGACGCTGCTGAAGAGGCCCAGTCTATCAGTTTGCCATTTGGGTTTGTTTCATGTGTTCTCATGACTACTGAGGTTCAGCATTATTGGGACGGATACCACAGAGGTGATGTGGTCCTCGACTCATTACTGGTGATGCTAGCCTTGGTCAGCTCGCTAAGCTGTGGTCTGGCAGGACAGTCCACCGTAGCTGTTTTTCCTTTTGTCACTGCCGTTGAGTTTTTCTGCATCAGTTTTCCAACCTCAGCACTATTGGTGTCTTAGACTAGACAGTTCTTTGTTGCAGAGTCCTATCTTGCTTTTTCTTTTTAAGGTCTGGGGTACGTGTGCAGATAGTGCACGTTTGTTACTTAGGCGTACACATGCCATGGTGGTTTGCTGCATCCATCCCTCTGTCTTCTACATTAGGTATTTCTCCTATTGTTATCCCTCCCCAGCCCCCCGACTCCCAGCTATCCCTCCCCTAGACCCCAACCCCTGACAAGCCCCGGTGTGTGATATTCCCCTCCCTGTGTCCATGTGTTGTCATCGTTCACCTCCCACTTAATGACTGAGAACATGTGGTGTTTGGTTTTCTGTTCTTACGTCGGTTTGCTGAGAATGATGGTTTCCAGCTTCATCCATGTCCCTGCAGAGGACATGAACTCCTTTATGGCTGCATAGTATTCCATTGTGTATATGTGCCACATTTTCTTTATCCAGTCTATCACTGTTGGGCATTTGGGTTGGTTCCAAGTCTTTGCTATTGTGAACAGTTGCAGGGTACTGTCTTGTGCACTATGGGGTGTTCAGCAGCCTCCTTGGCCTCTACCCACTATAGCTCGGGGGCACTCCCCCGATTCTGACAACCAAAAAATGCCTGCAGACATTGCCACACCTCCCATGGGTCCTTTATGTCAATTAGTCTATATACACTTTCACTCTTCCCGAACAATGGCTCTGCTCACTTACACATGCTTAGAAAATCGTTTCTTCTCAGGCTTATATACACATAAACTGAGCTGAGTGGTCCCTGATAATTTTTTAAAATTTCTCTACATTTTAGATATTTTCTCCTTTCTTTTCTTCTTCGTTGTTATTTATACTTTCTCCCCTTTTCCTGTATTGTTTGACAAATGGTTTATCTGATTTATGTTCCCCGGAAAGAGCCAACTCTTTTATTTTTCTTTGGTTTTTCTGTTACACTCTTTTTAATGCCCAGTCTTTGAAATTTAGCAAATGCAGAGATATATAACCACTCAATTCACAGAACAGGTCCATCGCCCAAAGTAGCCCCCATGCTTCTTTAAGCTCATCTCTTCCACTGTCACCAGGAAATTACTGATGTTTTCTAGCTGTCTTTTTTTTTAATGTATATTAAAGCATTAAAAAAAATTTTTTTTAAGGCAAGTTAGTAGTTTCGGCCCATATTCAAGAAGAGGGGTCACACAAGGGCATGATATCAAGAGACAGAGATTATTGCAGCTGTAGTGGAAGACTGCATCCTGCTCCTAAGTTGAAAATATCTTTATTCTACATATTTCTGAGACACTGATCCTCACCCGCGGAGGTCTGTCCTGCAGACACTGACTCAGCGGCGGATGAATAAATACACTCAGACACACAGAGTACAGTGATGGAGTTGGCTAGGGAGGTCATCAGCTGCTCTCAGAAGGTGACTGCAGCTACCCGACTCCTACTCACTGTTTCTCCTCACATTTATTCAGTACAGATTTAATAACAGAGCTTCTAAGTCAACATGCTTGTGAATAATTAACATGGTTAAAAGAGTGGTTTTACCACTAATCAAAGGTTTTGGTTCCCAGGCCCAGAACAAACGCCATTAACAGGTAATCCCCCTTTGACCTCCGCCTGAGAGGACCGTGTAGCACAGAGCTTACGGGAGTAAACAGTTGGAGCAGAGACAAAGGAATGTGGGGTAAACAGACTTAACTGGGAAAGCTTCTGTTACCCCAAATCTTCACCCTATGACCTAATGCTCTAAGATAAGAACCGACTGCCTTCAGCCTGTCCCATTAAAACCTTTTGGCCTTCCAGAAGGTTGGAGACTATAATCTTACAGCTTTCCTTGGTATTTCCCTTCATATTTTTCTGGCCACCCTGGGTGAATCTCAACATATTTCAGCTGTTTTTTTCTCAACTATCGTCTCTGCCCCATTCTTTCTAGTCTCTCTCTCTGGGTCTGATTAGACACGTACGTCAGCATTTCTCACTTTGGTCTTCGGACCTCTTAACCCATCTTTGGTATCCCCCACCACCCTTTCTCTTCAGGCTTCATTCTGTGTCATTTCTTCAAATTTGTTTTCCAGTCACCAGTTCTCTCATTCAGGGCTGTCAGAATCCATTGATTTTCTTTGACAATGACATATTTCACTTTTAAATGTCCTTTCCAGTTTCTTATATTCAACAGTGTTAATATCTTGCTGCTAACTTGTTTATGTAACCTCATCTTCTGTTTCTTTATAGGCACTGTACATTCTGTATCTGACTTTTATGATGTAAACGCTTTGGCAGTTTAAATCTTCTGTTTGTTGTTGCTGCTGACCTTCACTCGTATTACAGTGTTTGATTGTGGATTTATAATTTATTGGACATAACCATGGAATCTTGAGATCCTAAATTGCTCTCCTTTAGGATAACTTACATTTGTTTAAACCAAAGCCCCTTTTTTTGAAAAGTGGCTGCCTCTAGCCTTTTCAGAACTGGTAAATTCCAGAACTTCCAGATTCCCTGGTTTAATCTGGGTGCCTCAGACAGAGCTCCTGACCTTTCTCTATCTGAGATAGACCAGACTTCTCCCAAGTGCAGTGCCAACTGAGATAGAAGAACTTTCAGGCCAGGTGCGGTGGCTTATGCCTGAAATCCAAGCACTTTGGGAGGTCAAGGCAGGCAGATCACGAGGTCAAGGGTTCGAGACCAGGCTCATCAACATAGTGAAACCCCATCTCTACATAAAATACAAAAAATTAGCCAGGTATGGTGGTGCATGCCTGTAATCCCCAGCTACTCAGGAGGCTGAGCGGGGGAGGAGAATCTCTTGAACCTGGGAGGTGAAGGTTGCAGTGAGCTAAAATCACGCCACTGCACTCCAGTCTGGGCACCAGAGCAAGACTCCATCTCAAAAAAAAAAAAAAAAAAAAAAAAGAACTTTCAAAGGTAAAAATGTTAACACCACAAAGAAAAATAACACAATTGAGTGGTGGAAGAAATGAAAAGGTGGGTGTTAGTCTTGTCAACCAACACCTGCCCTTGGGAGAATCCGCCCTTGCCCGTGCTTATCACAGATTGGTAGCAGTGGTGTGGTTTGTATATATGAAGACAGCTGGGTATGGGTTTTGTATTTGCTTCCTTGGATGCTACTTCTGGTGAGCTCAGCAATAAGAACTATCCTTTATTATGGTACCCAGCTGTTCCGTACTGGAAGAGCAGCCCTGTCTCCCACAGAGTCTGCTATTTGCTGAAAGCGGAAGGTTCATCAGTCAGTCACCCTTCTCTTTAGGGCACCTGCTGCCTGAGCATGATGAAGCATCTCCACCTCCAAGCCCCACCCTTTCATTCCTTCCACCCAATTCTCTTATTTTTCTTGGTGGTTAACATTTTACCTTTGAAAGTTTTTATATCTCAATTTTAAGTTTTTATCTGTTATGTTTTGCCCTTCCCACAGCTAGAAAAAGTGAAGACATTGGTGTAATATAGACAGGCTCCCACGGCTCCCTCTGCCGTGGGGTTTCTCTCTCTGCCGTTTCTGCCTCATCTGGGTTTCCGTCCCGTGCGCTCTGTTCCCTAACTCCCGTCCCTGTGTTGGTTTCAGTCCACGCTTTGATCAGTGCTCACTGCTGGCACATTTTCTTTGGGTTCTCCAGTCATTTCTTAGAATGGCCAAAGGTCATCCTCTGGTATTTTCTCCAAAAAAGGATTTACCTACTTGGAAGTTCAAAAATGTTTTTTCCATTGGCTAAGTACTTGAGCAAGCATTTAGTTGATAGAAATTCCCTGGGCTGCATGTTCTACCTTTCTGTCTATCTGTATCAGCGTCGCTCACTCCAGTACCCGTAGGGAGAGGCTGCTGCAAAGACATGTGCACAGCCCAGGCTCTTATCCCTTTTCCCGTTACCTGTGCTGGCTACCCAAAGCATGTTCAGCGTTATCTTTGAAACCCAGTAACTTTATCAGGACATGCCTCTGCATGCATTGTTTGGCACCAGTTTTTCTTGGGGCTTTGCTTTTCAATCTGAGAATAAGACCTTCCACCATTTCAGGTTAGGGTCTTGAATTTATATTCAAATGCCTTTTCTTTTCTTCTTCTCCTTCTTCTTTCTTCTTTCTTCTTTCTTCTTTCTTCTTCTTCTTCTTTTTTTTTTTTTTTTGAGACGGAGTCTTGCTCTGTCACCAGGCTGGAGTGCAGTGGTGCAATCTCGGCTCACTGCAACCTCTGCCTCCTGGGTTCAGGCAATTCTCCTGCCTCTGACTCATGAGTAGCTGGGGCTACAGGTGCACACCATCATACCCAGCTAATTTTTGTATTTGTCTTTTAGTACAGATGGGCTTTCACCAGGTTGGCCAGAATGGTCTCGATCTCTTGACCTCATGATCCGACTGCCTTGGCCTCCCAAAGTGCTGGGATTCCAAGCTTGAACCCACGCCCTGCCAGTGCCTTTTCTTGTACACCACTTTAGTTCCTTTCTTTGTGAGTCTTGTGCTTCTAACCCAGCTCAGACTCTCTGACCTTCACAAACATTGACCTCCTCATTGGAAAAGTGGAAAAAATAGAGAAATCCCCCTCCTGTCTGCCTCCCAGGCCGCTATGAGACTCGGGATGACAGGAACCAGATCACTTGGTCATTTGCAATGCATGAAGTGAATGCCGGCTGGCTGTCGATCTAGAAGGCATCAAGGTGACTACAAGCATTCATGTAGTCACCGCATCTGTTGAGTAATGAAAACGAGTCCCAGGAACTGTGACTGCTTGGCTTGGGCACACAGAGCAGTGCAGGTGGCAGAGCTTGGATGAGAGGCTGCCGTGCTAATGTCTCCTTTGCCATCATTCCCCTTTTCTTCGTTCTTAAGCTGACGACAAAGGTAGCCACTCCTGACTCCCAACGGTATAGCTTGATGTTTCTTGTTTTTCAACTGTACGTAAATGGAATTGTACAGCATTCCATTGTTCTGATACACCGTAGTTCATCTGTTCTGCTCTTAATGGGCATTTGGGTTGTTCCCAACGTGGAACTAATGCAAATGGTGTTTCAGTGAACTTCCTTGATAATGTCTTTGGTGAACACATACACATATTTTTTGTTACATACTTATGTTTGGAATTGCTGGGTATTAGAATGTGTGTGTCTTCAGCTTTAGCAAATACTGCCGAAGAGTTTTCCAAAGCTGTTGAACCGAGTTAAAATCTCATTCTCAGTATACAAGAGCACCCATCGTGCCGCGTTCTTGCCAGTGAATGAATGGTACTTTCCATCTTCTTCATTCTGGCCATTCTCGTTGGTGGATCAAGGTGTCTAGTGGTGATTGTAATTTGCCTTCCCTGACGACTAAATAAACTGAGCACTTTTTCATATGTTTACTACCCATTTAATCATTCTCTTTTATGAAGTGTCTATTCAAGACTTTCTGCCCATTTTTCTACTGGGTGTTTTTCGTAATTGATCGGAAGGATTTTTTGTTGTTTTAAGTCATGTTTTGGATACAAACACTTCATTGGTTATACACCTTACAGATCTATTATGTATTGCAAACATGTTGTGTTCTTGCAGTTGCCTTCTAGAAAACAGAAGTTGTTAATTTTCATATGGTATAATTCATGAGTTTTCTTCCTTCGTGGATAGTCCTTTTTGAGTTCTGTTTAAGAAATCTTTGCCTAACCTAATTCTTCTTTCCTTTGATGATTAGAAAAGTTTCATGAGAAAGCACTGTCTATAAAATGCATAACAGACAGTTGACACCACCTTCTTCCTCTTTGTCCTGATGGAGCCCTCATTTCTGCTAATCCCAAACACTCCTGCCTCATAAATTCTCCCCTGGTCAGCCTTGTCTTGTGAGCACATGTCTGCACACGGATGCCACACTCTCAAAGAGCTCTCAGGTCAGAGTGCAGGGAATCAAACATTTGATGAGGTGCAGTCGGTCTTTATAGGACCAGCTGTGCTGCTCTAGGGTTCTCATCTTTTTACCATTCCTTTGAGAGGTGAACAATCAGGGGAACACGCAGGCTTTTGTGAACCCCATGTGCAGTATTCCACTTGAGTGATCCACTTCTTCAGGGGCACAGATCAGCTCCGACATACTTGAAAAATGACATGTAGCTGTGGGCTTTTCTCAGGTCTTTTGAAAAGCTCCCTCCAGCTCTGCCTTCCCTCCCTTGCTTATTTTTGTCCCTTCAACTTCCGAAAATTTTAGACAGCACAGTTGCATGTCTATTCCATGCAGATGTTTGAGATTACTTGGAACAGCAGCCCTCTAAACTGAGCATGGCACACCCTTTGCAAACCACGTGGTGACCACGCTGCAGCAGCCACAGGCGCTCCTTGACCTTTATATGGCCCATTTTGAAGCAGCGGGTCCCTGCCCACACCCTGGAGGGTGATGTCTTCCTTCTCCAACTTGGGCCTTTTAGCCATGATGGGGTTTGTCATCCTGGAATCACTGCATCTTTAAAAGATCTTTAATTGCATCTGTTCTCAGTTTTCAGACCATAAGGCCAGGAACTGGGTGCAAGCAGTTTATCTGGGAAGTGATCCCAGGAAGCGTGGTGAGGGGGCGAGGGAGAGAGAAGCCAAGAAAGGCGCATTTGTGAGTTAGTGACTGCCGTTGGCAGCGAGGCCACCCCCAGGGCCCCCGAGAGGCGTGTGGGACTTGTCTCAGTGTCCTCTCCCTGTCCCCGGGTGGGATGGGGAGTTACCCAGCTTCTGTCCCTCATGGTTGAGGTCGCTGTCCCCATGAGTCCTTCAAGAGGGGACACTGGCTAAGTCTGCCTTCGTGATTCTGATAAATTGTCTCCTGAGCACTTTGGCGATGCCCAGATTTCCTAATGATACAGTTAAGAGTCTGTGTTTAAATGCCAGTTGAATTATTTTAATTGTACATTTGTAGATGTTGTGAACATTCTCTAAGCGAAGTACTGTAAAAAATTGTGCACAGCTCAGCTAAGCTAGAAACAGTTGACCACAGGGAGAAAGAAGGTTGCCCCTGTAACCCTGTGGGGGTATGGGCCCTTCGCGGCCCTTTGAGCTGTCATTTGCTGGCCTCGCAATGGCTGCCCACCCATCTGGTCTTGAATTCAGTGCTGCCTCTTCCAACAAGGCCTCCCTGATGAGGTTTGCTTAGATCCTTCTACTGTCTGTCCCAGACAGTCCCTGGTATCTGCCTGAACCCTCACCGCTGTAAGTGGAAGGTGTCTGTCTGCTCATTCCTGCTGGGAGGCAGGCGCCGCTGCTGCTGGCCTGTGCTGTGCCTCTGATACCTCCTACGCCCTCCGTGGTCGTTGGAGCTGTGGAACTCAACCCCGTGAGATGAGCCCTCCTCGGAGGAGATGCACAGAACGTTGTTGTGCTAAATGAACCAGTTCAAGGGATGCGCTTAGTTTTTGGACCTACAAACTCATGACCCTCCGGCTTCCCCACACGTTTCGAATCTCACATTTGAAATAGTGGATGGACCACACGTCTGACCCCAGATGTGACCTGAGCGTGGGTGTTCTCCACAACTCCGTTCCTTCCCTTGTTCCGCAGCATCTGATGTGCGCCGGACTGTGGTGCCTGGTAGAAGGAGACACGTCCTGCAAGACCAAGCTGGACCCTCCCCTGGATGGCACCGAGTGTGGGGCAGACAAGGTAACCCCGGCCTCTCACTGCCCAACAGGCAGCTCCACACCTCCCAGGCAGCTGGCACTCTCCTCAAACACGGTCTGTACTCAGGAGCCCCAGAAACATCCCCCAGGCACAACAGAAATGCCCATGGAGCCTACTCCAGGCACAGAGTGGTGCCTATGTCGCCTCTTTCCTTTTTCCTAGAAGATACGGCCGGGCGCAGTGGTTCAGGCCTGTCACCCCAGCACTTTGGGAGGCCGAGGTGGGTGGATCACAAGGTCAAGAGACTGAGACCGTCCTGGCCAACATGGTGAAACTCCGTCTCCACTAAAATAGAATCTGGGCATGGTGGTGCACGCCTGTAATCCCGACTACTCAGGGGGCTGAGGCAGGGAATCGCTTGAACCCGGGAGGTGGAGATTGCAGTGAGCCAAGATCAGGCCACTGTACTCCAGCCTAGGCAACAAGAGCAAAACTCTGTCTCAAAAAAGATACAAGTACCAGTTACTTAATATGTTTGTTAGATTCACTCCTGTCACCATGTAAGGGAGTTTACTTAAAAGGAGCACTTTAGACCAGCATATTTTAAATGGAAAAACAACATCACCTGCCATACATAGTAGGCTCTTGTGAAAAGAATTCAGTGAGAACAGTATTATCCAATTCTAGCTAAATGCTGAGAGAAGTAGCCTGCCCGTCCCCTCCAGGAGAGATGGGGGTTGCTGGAGGGAGAGGTGTGCGGAACCCTCAGCCCCAGGACTCTTTCCAGTCTTTTTTTATTTTTTGATACTGAGTTTCCCTCTTGTTGCCCAGCCTGGAGTGCAATGGCATGATCTCAGCTCACCACAACCTCCGCCTCCTGGGTTCAAGCAATTCTCCTGCCTCAGCCTCCCGAATAGCTGGGATTACAGGCATGCGCCATCACACCCTGCTAATTTTTGTATTTTTAGTAGAGACAGGTTTCTCCATGTTGGTCAGGCTGGTCTTGAACTCCCGACCTCAGGTGATCTGCCTGCCTGGGCCTCCTGAAGTGATGGGATTATAGGCATGAGCCACTGTGCCTGGCCTCTCTCCAGTCTTAATGCAGGGATTGAAAGAGTTGAAAAGGAAGTCGAGTTTAGCTCTGATGCCGTGATTGGGAACCATGAAATCACATCCAGCACCTCAGGGTGGGTGCTGTGCACTTTGAGAAATTGTTTTATAGGGCTGGCCTTCTCTTATCCTCGGAAAGAACCAAGGTTTCCTCAGGTGGAGCTGGCTGTCATCACCAAGCAACAGACCCCACTGTGAGGTTCAAAACCTCAACCAGGCATGCCGCCTCCCAGCGAGAAATGCTCTCACGCCAAGCAAAGTTTGCAGAAGCCCAGGTCTCTTCATGAGCCATGTAAATTAGGCCTCTTCCTGGGATTTAGAAAATCCCAACGGAGCTCATCTATCTGAAAGCTTAGGGCAAAATGCAAACCCTACAGGGAAATAAGTGTCAGCTTCAGTAAGGCACGTCACTAAAATCAGCAAACATGCAAACCCTGAAATAGACTGGACTTTGATGTAAATGTAGAAAGTGGGTTTTTCGCAGCATGGCGTTGCGGGGCCGGGTGGGCTGGAGTGAGCAGCTTTGCTGAATGGCAGGCCCCAGCCCTCCCTGCTGTGTTTCAGTGGTGCCGTGCAGGGGACTGCGTGAGCAAGACGCCCATCCCGGAGCACGTGGACGGAGACTGGAGCCCGTGGGGCGTCTGGAGCATGTGCAGCCGAACTTGTGGGACGGGAGCCCGCTTCCGGCAGAGGAAATGTGACAACCCCCCGTAAGTCCCCCTGACCAGCCACGCCTCAGCGTGCCGCAATCAGGGTTTCCCAACTGCAGCTCTCGCTGCCCACACAAAGCAGGGTCTGTCTCCCGCTGAGCATAAGAAGATAAGGAAAATGAAACTGAGCCGAGATCCAGGGTGCCGGGGCCTCGTGTGTGTCAAATGACATCTCAGCTTCAATCGCTCTTTCTATGAACGTGGATACAGTAGAGTCTGGGTTGAGCTGACTCCCTCATTCCTTGCCTGGGCCCCAGTGGAAAGGGTTTCTGAGTCAGCTGGATTACAGTTCCTCCTGCCTGCCTCATCGTTTGCCAAGTCGAGGGTCATTCCCACGAAGCCTGGAGGCCTTCAGGAAAGAGGTTGTTGACCTTCACATTGGCTCTCTGCTGATGTGGGAGCAGGCTGGTGGTTCATGAGTCACAGAGTGTCTGAGTTCAGCTGCCTTCTTCATCCTAAGAGTTTTCGTGGGTCCTTCTATAACTATCAGAAAAATAAGTGTTTTTTTCTTTCTCTTTGGCTTCTTTTTATTGACTCTAATGACACCATGGCCTTTCCTGTCCAGCTTTGTACATTTGTTCCAGGAAACCCAGGGATCGATTTTGGGCTCAATGATGTTAATTCCATCACTGCAGATTTTCCCTTGTCTTCTTGGAGCTTTCCACGTTTCTTACCATTTCTTTCTTTCTTTCTTTCTTTCTTTCTTTTGTTTTTTTTTCTTTTTGAGATGGAGTCTTGCTCTGTAGCCCAGGCTTGAGTGCAATGGTGCAGTCTCAGCTCACTGTAACCGCGCCTCCTGGGTCCCAGTTCAAGTAATTCTCCTACCTCAGCCTCCCGAGTAGGTGGGTTTACAGGTGTATGCCACCACACCCATCTAATTTTTGTATTTTTAGTATAGATGGGGTTTCACCATGTTGGCCAAGCTGGTCTTGAACTCCTGATCTTCTGATCTGCCCACCTTGGTTTCCCAAAGTGTTGGGATTACAGGCGTCAGCCGCTGCGCCCAGCCGCCATTTCTTTTAATGGTCTCTTTTATGCCTGGTGTATCAGCAGTTGCATCACCTCAGTTCTGAAAGTGAGCAGGTTATAAATAATGACTATAGAGAAATAGCCACAATTAAGTCCTGTTGATAGATAATTAGCAAATGCCTCTTGTGTTTAAAAATCCTGATGCTCAGATCATACCCCAGACTGATCAAATCACAGAACACTAGGGGTGGGACCCAGAAATTGGATATTTTATCTTCCCAGGTGACTCAACAGCAGCCAGTGTTGGGAACCTCTGGATTCAAGGAAGGTTTATGCTCCTAGTGTAGTCAGTGACAGGAACACGATTTTCCCAGCAATGTTACAGGAATTGACATTATGTATTATGTCTTACCAAAACATTTCCCTCTAGCACCCATCAGAGTGCAGGGCACATAGCAGGTGATTAGTTGATTAGGAATGACTTCTGTTCTTTTTTTTGAGATGGAGCCTCGCTTTGTCCCTCAGGCTGGAGTGCAGTGGCACGATTCTGGCTCACTGCAACCGCTGCTTCCCAGGTTCAAGCGATTCTCCTACCTCAGCCTCCCAAATAGCTGGGATTACAGGTGTGTGTCACGATGCCAGCTAATTTTTGTATTTTTAGTAGAGATGGGGTTTTGCCATGTTGGCCAGGCTGGTCTCGAACTTCTGACCTCACATGATCTGCTTGCCTCGGCCTCCCAAAGTGCTGGGATTACAAGCGTGAGCCACCACGTTCAACCCAGAAATGACTTTTTAATTAAGGGCATAGATGGGTAGATGATTAGAAACTCTGTTTAGCTAAATGGTGGGAAACTATTAGAGAGTGGTGGCAGTTTTTGCATTACTCTGTGTTAATGTTGATAGTTTGACCTCTGGCCCTCTGAACAGAGCATTGGGTTTGACGTCATGGTGCTGAGATTTGGGCCTGATCTTGTTGGTTAATGGTCATGTGACCTCGAGGAAGACCCTTCTGTTCCCAGGCCTTAGTTCCGCACAGTAAAGGCAGCCGACGTGGTAGAGTTGGAAGAGCCGGGCTTCAAAGCCAGGACAGACAGATTTTCACATCCCACCACAACTTCTTACAGCGCTGACGGCTGGTGCTTCTCTCTTCATCTAAAACCTGGAAGAATTCATGGGAATGCGCAGAAAGTTCTTGGTGTGTATTTAGAAGGCAACCCCTCTCGTTAGCACAGACAGAAGAATGGGGATGGGACTCATTGCCCTTCCCTGCCTCAGGCTTTGCTAAGTGCAGAGAGAAATTGTCAGGGGTTGCCATGGGTGCCCCATGTTTGTGATTGGAGTTTGTGGGTCCTAGTGGAAAACTGGTCTTCTTGGCATGTGATGTTTCTTATCCCATAACCGGTGACATCCAGTAAACATTATAAAAGGAGGAAGTCAGAACCTCTGAATGCCTGAAGGACCCAGTGTCCTGAGACTGTCAACATTTAAATTGTCTGTAGGTGAGGGCAACAGTTGCAACAATAAGAAGTTCTGAACACTGCAAATGCCGTCGGCGCCTCTTTGAAGCGAACCGGTGTTGTCTGCTTTTTTGGGGTGACTTTAGCTAGGGGATGCCCCTCGTGCGCAGCCTGAAGGCAAGACTTGGAGCTTTTTGGCTTCGTGTCTTGGCTGGACTGCTGTCACTTTCTGAACTGCTTCCTGCCCTGCCCACCCGCGGTTACTCTCGGAGACCACAGGAGCATTTTGCTGTGGGAGGGTCCCACACACAGCCCCCTTCAGACAGCTGCACTCGGATACTCTCCCTGGCCTTCCCTTCCATGAGGTTTCTTGTATTGGGATCCTCACCCCATTCCTCCAGGTCCAGTGGCCCTAGGAGAGAGGCTGTTCTGTAAATTGCAAAGTCGGAAAACTCTCTCACTCATCTTCAGCAGGCCCTCCGCTCTCCCTCGCTGTGGTGGTCGTGACTGTTCTCTCCCTGCTTTTTCCTCTGCGTTACCACTGAGGAATGGGAGAATCTGTAGGGCCTTGGCACACGGACAGCTGAGGGTTTATGGGTCTCAGCACATTGGATTGTTACAGGCATTGCTGCACCTTCATGTCCAGTCTCTGCTGCCCAGCAGCGGCATCCTGTGGGGCAGGGCGATGGTGGAAGGAACAGAGAGAGCCTGTCTCGTTCTCTCTCCTCCCAGCCCACGCCCCTTCCTGGTGAAGCCTTTCCAAGGTGAAGCCTTAAGTAAACCTCGCCTGGGCCTGAACTCTGCTAGGTGTGGGCCTGCAGTAAGAAGCAAAGACAAATAAAATTCCTGCCTACCACAAGGGATGCAGTCCCGCCTCCTCCTCTTGCTTTTCCCCCAGACACTTCAAACACGACCCTTTCTAACTTGGGGCCTCCTTCCCCAGCCCACATCTCCCCTCTCAGTAAACAGCACCACCATCCATGCACTGCTAGAGTCCAAAGCCCCTGAATCCACGCAAAGCCCCTGAATCCACAAAAACCCCTGCATCCACGCAAAGCCCCTGAATCCACGCAAAGCCCCTGAATCCACACAAAGCCCCTGAATCCACCCAAAGCCCCTGAATCCACGCAAAGCCCCTGAATCCACGCAAAACCCCTGAATCCACGCAAAGCCCCTGAATCCACGCAAAGCCCCTGAATCCACGCAAAGCCCCTGAAGCCACGGAAAGCCCCTGAATCCACGCAAAGCCCCTGAAGCCACGCAAAGCCCCTGAAGCCACGCAGCTTCCTCTTGCGTCCTTTCCACCTCCTCCATGTTTGGTGGTGAGAAGGGTGGTGAATGCAGCAGACCCACACCATGCGCCGGGTTCACTTAGGCGTTTATGTAGCAAATCATGGAGTGCAGCCCTATGGAAGAGGTATTATTTTTGTCTTCATTGTACAGAAAAACAAAAAAAAAACAATCAGGGGGCCCAGCCTAGTGGCTGACGCGTGTAGTGTCAGCACTTTGGGAGGCTGAGACGGGTGGATCACCTGAGGTCAGGAGTTCAAGACCAGCCTGGCCAGCATGGTGAAGCCCTGTCGCTACTAAAAATACAAAAATTAGCTCGACATGGTGGTGCGCACCTGTAATCCCAGCTACTCAGGAGGATGAGGCAGGAGAATCGCTTGAACCTGAGAGGTGGAGGTTGTAGTGAGCTGAGATCGTGCCACTGCACTCCAGCCTGGGTGACAGAGCACACAGAGCGAGACTCCATCTCTATTAAAAACAAAAACAAACCTGAATCATATTGAAGTTTGGTAGCTTGCCCAGGGTCACACAGCGAGGCTGTGGCCGGCCAGGCTGGGAGCCCAGCTCTAGAAACCAGAAGTCCACAGTCAGGGTGTCAGCATAGTTGCTTCTTTCTTGAAACTCCAGGGGTGACTCGGTTTCGCGGCTCCCAGCAACCCTTGGCCTCCCTGGCTTGGAGACGTCCCACCTCTCTCTCTGCCTCTGACTTCCTGTGGTCTTTCCATGTGTCCTCTCGCCTTTCCTCCCCTTAGAAGAATGCTTGTCGTTGGATTAGGCCCGCCCGAATCCAGGATGATCTCAGGATCCTTCGCTTCATGAGTCTGCCAAGACCCTTTTGCCAAATAAGGTCTCATTTGCAGGTTCCAAGTGGGCCTGCCTTTCGGGGGTGGGGGACCCACCATCCAGCCGTCTGCAGCCTCGAAGCCTCCTTTGTGCTCCTCCACCGCGGCGTTCCCACCCCAGTGCTGGCTCCCTCTCCTTAGCTTGCCCCTGCGCTTCCTGCTCTGCCCGTCCGCGGTTACTCAAGGATTTTGCTATGGGAGGATCCCGGACACAACCCAGTTCAGACAGCTGCAGTTTCTCCCCAGTAAGAGAAGCCATGCCTTTTTGCTCCTGTAATATTTACCCCTTGGTAGTCTGTTGGAACCTTTGCAGTGACAGTGCAGCTCTGTTTTCTGTTGTGAACAGAACAACATGGTCTTTTTTCCCAAAGAGTTTTCTTTTATGATCGTTACAATTATACTTTCAATTCTGGGATACACGTGCAGAGCGTGCAGGATCGTTACATAGATATACATGTGCCATGGTGGCTTGCTACATCCATCACCCTGTCCTCTACATTAGGTATTTGTCCTAATGCTGTCCCTCCCCTATCCCCCCACCTCCCGACAGGCCCCGACATGTGGTGTTTCCCTCCCCATGTCCATGTGTTCTCATTGTTCAGCACCCACTTAGGAGTGAGAACATGTAGTGTTTGGTTTTCTGTTCTTGTGTCAGTTTGCTGTGAATGATGGCTTCCGGCTTCATCCATGTCCCTGCAAAGGACATGAACTCATCCTTTTTTATGGCTGTGTAGTATTCCATGGTGTATATGTGCCACATTTTCTTTATCCAGTCTATCACTGATGGGCATTTGGGTTAGTTCCAATTTTTTGCTACTGTGAATAGTGCCGCATTAAACATACATGTGCATGTCTTTGTAATAGAATGATTTTTAATCCCTTGTAGTTTTCACTGGAGTTTTTTGCCCCCGTGGACCCAGCCCAGGTGAATGGGAAGACCCTGGGTGGGTGTATTAGCAGCCGTCTTGGGGACTTCCCAAAGAGATGCAGGATGTGGACGTGTTTTATGAAGTCCAGCTGCAGTCTCTAGCCTGCTTCTGCAGGATGCCCTGATGTGGTAATTGTTACAAAGCACAGCTGACCAGGGCCTTGGACCCAGGCTCTGACGAAAACAATGTCGTCTCCCTGTCTCACTGCTTCAGTAACCAGGCCTCCTGCCTCGAGATTTCTCAAGGATGTCCCAATCTCACGGTGATGTAGGTCTCAGGCTTGGAAAGCTCCCACAACCCCCTCCTCACCCCTTTACTTTCTATTCCTGGCTCCATTCCCTGTCTTCTGCAGCTGGTTTATTCACTGTCCAAAAATACTGGCAAGAGAGTCCCTCCACACGCAATCAGTTTTTTTCAGTCTTGGTCTTCATAGCTCTTGGAATTTTTTTTTTTTTTTTGCTAGCTGACGTGGAGGCCGGAGGAACCATCAGTGTTTTTTAACCAGCTTCCTAGGCCTTGCCTTTCTTGCCATAATTGATGTCGCTGTTGGTGGAAGTTACGGTCAGGAGACTACAAGAGAGAAAATGCGTCTCTAATTCACCTTCTGTTACCCATGGACAGTTTGTGTGCAGGAGAGGGCTGGGGAGGGAGGGGAAGAAGGCTCAGGTGAATTCGTGTGAAAAGCCGTCAGCATCCCAGCACATGCAGCCCGGGCAGGTGAGCGGAGTGCAGAGCCGGGCTGGAACACGGCAGGGTCGCCGTGAGAGGCAGCCCACGTGCACCGGCAAGGGAGAGGAGAGCAGCTAGCCCTCGAGGACAGCGGGCGGACGGCTGGGGTCAGGTCGTGTGCCTGTAATTGGTTTTTGCTTCCACAGTAAAACTCCATCTGTGTGCTTTCAGTGTGCCAGCGCCCTGGCGTTGATACGGATAATTTTTTAAGATTCAAGTATTCTACACTGAAGCATAAGTTACATGAGTTACTTGGACACATTTCAGAGGAGGCCTTCAAACTGGGAAGTCTGCTGCCCGACGGTGCGTGAGCAGCTCGGCAGCGCTTCTGAAACCCTGTGGCTTTGCCTCCTCTCTTCTCAGAGCTCACAGAGCCGGGAGTCGCCACGCCAGGGCAGGGGCTGGAACTGCCAGCTCTTGACTGAGCACCCTGTGTCTCTGGATGGTGAGGCTGCTCTGAATTGCTGTTGTGACTTTATCTTCTGGTCTGTCTTCATTTAATACAGCAAACCTGAAAACAAACAGCGGCCTCTTTCTCTCCCCACCTACCTTGATGTTACCTCTCTGCCTGCCCTCCAAGAAAGGGGCAGATGTTCTGCCGTGTAGTCCTGTTGATCTCAGCAAACCTTAGCTGCTTCTGTGCCCTGCGCTGGGGTCTGTCAAGGCATCGAGGACTCCACCTCAGCAGGAGGGGGTCCTTGTGCTGCAGGGGCTTGGGAGACTGGGCTAGAGCTCACCTTCCTCTTGACACTTTCAGTTTCTCTCTACCTTACTCTTTTATTTTTAAACAAACTTATGAAGGCACTGTTCACAATAGCAAAGACTTGGAACCAACCCAAATGCCCATCAGTGATAGACTGGATAAAGAAAATGTGGCACATATACACCGTGGAATACTATGCAGCCACAAAAAAGAATGAGTTCACGTCCTTTGCAGGGACGTGGATGAAACTGGAAACCATCGTTCTCAGCAAACTGACACAAGAACAGAAAACCAAACACCACCACCCATGTTCTCACTTAGAAGTGGGTGTTTACCAAGGAGAACACACAGACACAGGGAGCGGAGCATCACACACTGGGGCCTGGGGGCTGGGGGGCTAGGGGAGGGATAGCAGGAGGTCAGGATAGGGAAGGGGTGGCATTAGGAGAAATACCTAACATAGATGTCGGGGAGATGGCTGCAGCAAATCGCCACCACGGCACGTGTATACCTGTGTAACAAACCTGCACGATCTGCACGTGTACTCCAGAACTTCAAGTATAATAAATATACAGAGAAGCACAGCTCCATGCACAGTGCTGCCCATCACCGTGGCACGTGTGTGTTGGGGCACACGTGCAGACGTGTCAGTGCAGCAGGAGAGCAGATACTGGCCTCTGGGGCGTGCATGTGTGACCACATGACAGCTGCCAGCTCTGCAGAGCGACCATGCCATCTCCACCGCCGTGGCTGGGGTGGCTTTCCACTTGCCCCCTGCGTCCGCAGTGACACCGGTACTGTCAGTAATTCTCTCCCATTTGGGCCGTCGTGATGCGTGTGTAGCAGTATCTGGCTGGGGAGTTTGTACTTTACTCATCAACAGTGAGGCTGAATATCTGTGTCCTTATTTGCCATTTGGATGTCCTGTTTTTCTGAAGTACACATATAAGCCATTTGGTTTTATATCCAAGCTTCTGTTTTGTTCATGTTTAGGAAGTCCTAGAACAGGCCTGACACAGTGGGTCACGCCTGTAATCCAGCACTTTGGGAGGCCAAGGCGGGGGAATTACTTAAGACCAGGGGTTCGAGACCAGCCTGGCCAACATGGAGAGACCCTGTCTTTACTCAAAATATAAAAAAGTTAGCTAGGCGTGGTGGTGCATGCTTCGAATCTCAGCTGCTCAGGAGGTTGAGGCACAAGAATCGCTTGAACCCAGGAGGTGGAGGTTGCAGTGAGCCGAGGTCATACCACTGTACTCCAGCCTGGAAGACAGAGCAAGACTGTCTCAAAAAAAAAAAAAAAGCCCAGAGGGATATACCTGCTAACCACTGACCTGCGGGCAACACACCCACATTTCTTTTCTCTTCATATCTAGAAAGTTCTAGAACAGAAAAACTAGACACCGTTGACTGATAGTAAAGATGCAAATTTTTAAAAAACCATCACACCCCGATGACTGGTCAGTGAGTCGGGCCGTCCTTCAGGCCTCGTGGTGGCTGATGGGCAGCCCCTCCCAGAAGCGGGCCCCTGTTCCTGCTGGGTCCAGGAGGCTCTTGCACGCTACGTTGCTTCTCTCCACCTCCTGCTCATCAGCCAAGTGGTTATGTCCCCTGTTGGAGCGTTGGTTCCCTCACCCAAAGGATGCAGTCAGGGGCACCTTCTGATTCTGGGTGTGGATTTCGTGAAGTCATGGCTAGAAGGGCTGGCCAATTGGGAGCCCTCTGGGGACGTTGGCTGTCTTTATGATGGCTGTTTATGTGAAAGTGCCTCTTTCCTTGAAGTTTCTTCCCATTCCTCAGGGGTCAGTCCTCATTTCAGGATGAGACTGCAGCTTGCTGGCTTGCACCTAAAGGCCTCACGGGAAAGCCTTGCCGTGGAGCCCCGCAGGCCGTGCCCACCCCGCTCACGGGAGAGGCTCAGGGAAGGACGGGGCCCGCCTCCGTCTCCTAGGAAGGGATCCCGCTCTCAGGATTCTCCGGTATGAGCTGCTCCTGATTTTGGCCGTGTCAAGCTTGCTTTCTGTCCTTCTAGTCTCCCTAGATGGGTTTTGTTTTTCTCCTCCCTGTGTAGCTGACAGCAGCTTCCAGGCCGAGTAAGAGCCCCACCCTCTGCTCCTGAGCCTGTGTGAGGGTCTCCATTCGCTTCTGGGGATCTGGTCCCCTGCTACACGTGCTGGCCCCACACACGTCTCCTGAAGCCCCTGTGTCCATACAATTCAAGCTTCCTCCTCCCAGCCCAGTGAGGGGTCCTTGGGAAAGTTGGGACCTCCCTGGAGTCCTCTCTCCGAACTTCTGTCAGGAAGCCATCTGTGGGAACCCTGCCAGCCACGCCTTCACCGGCAAGGATTCTCCTCTGTCTTCTCGATGCCACAGATGGAGGGTGCCTCTTTCTGTTGTCTCAGGAGCAACGTATAGTTGACTCCGCTCCGTAAAACGTGCTGACCACCGTCCGGCTGGACGTGCAGTTGCCCAAGAAAAACCAGTCTCTCTGCAACACCAGTGCCTCCAAAACACATTCCTAATATCGTTTTTCCAATGAAACACGAAGGTGATCGTAAACGATTAGGCCAAAAGTGGCAGACCACCAGGCAGGCTCCATGCCCTTGTATCATCTCCCCTCACTGAGGCCCAGATGCTGTGAACGGCCACACGTGACAACAACATGGGTTGGAACTGCAAGTCCACTTACACGTGGGTTTTCTTCTGCCTCTCCTGCTCCTGAGACAGCAAGACCAACCCTTTCTCTTCCTCAGCCCAGCCGACGTGAAGACCTTTATGATGATCCACTTCCACTTAATAGGAAATACATTTTCTCTTCCTTATGATTTTCTTAACCTTTTCTCTAGCTGACTTTACTGTAAGAATATAGTATAGAACACATAATAACCTATAAAACGTGTCGATTAACTTTACGTGATTAATAAGACTTCCAGATAATAGTAGGCTACTAATAGTTAAGTTTTGGGAGTGTTAAAAGTTCTATGTGGATTTTCTGCTGTGTGTGGTGGATCAGCATTTCTAACCCCCACGTTGTTTGGAGGTCAGCCGCACATGCAGGAGGCCCTCACTGATGTCATGGTTACTGTAGAGGCCTTGTGTTACAGAGACAGTCATAAAAATGAGAGGCCACATGCAGGGTCCTGCCGCATAGCATTTGGGATTATTTAGGTCGCAAATCATGTACCTAGTGGATTGCTTTTCTTTGTTTCTCATGTTGTTAAAAATCATGACTTAAACTGAAGAAAATCAATTCCTTTGGTCATATTTTTAATCAGGGAAAGTTTAAGGAAATGTTAGCCGTAACAGGTGATTGGAGTAATGGGAACTTATCTACTAAGAGTTAAAGAGAACTCTAAAGAATACAGGAAGAGCAGATACAGATAGCACCCCTTGTCTTTAGGTCTGAGGCAGAGCACCCAAGGGAGGAACAAATCTGGGTGACGGTGACCCACACACAGCTACTGTGAAGGGCAGACAGTAGCTTCTACCACAGTTCCATCCAGGGATGAACTTACTTGGACCTTGTTAGAGAGGGCGCCCCTGGGGCCCACTCAGTGAGGGAGGGGCTGACAGAGGTTCTCTGCTGGTGGAACTCTCTGAGAAGCCACTCTTAAGGTGTCCAAGGGAAGAAACTACATCTTAGACCAGGTTAGGAATTTGTCCAAAAAGTTGGTGTGCTTGGAAGCTACCCACTGGAGTACAGGAGAATGCTGCCAACAGGGAGGTGGAATGCATCACAGGCCACTAAGGAAGCATGCTGAGAGAAGCCGCATACCAGGACCAGGGAGAAGAGCCTGTTCCTCCTCTATTCAGGGTACGGCTAATATCCTTTCATCTGAACTTGAAGGACTCCCTTTAGCATTTATTGTAATGCAGGTCTAGTGGTAACAAACTTTCTCCATTTCTTGTTTATCTGGGAATGTCTTAATTTCCACCTTCATCTTTGAGGGACAGTTATGTGGATATAGAATTCCTTGTTGACAATTCTTTTGTTAGGCACTTTGAATACATAAGCCCACTTCTTTTTGGCCTTCAAGTTTTCTGGTAAGAGATTGACTAATAATCTTTTTCAAGATGCCTTGTATAGGATGTGTCACTTCTCTTGCTGCTTTCAGGGTTCTTTTTTTGTCTTTTGGCAATTTAATTATAATGTGTCTTAGTGTGGGTCTTTGTATCCTTCTTGGAATTTCTCAAGCTTCTTGAATTTGTAGAGTTATGTCTTTACATTTGGAAACTTGCAGGCATTATTTCTTCAAATAACCTTTTACCGCTTTCTCTCTCTCTTCCCCAAGACCTTCATAGCGCATATGTTGATCCACTTGATGCTGTCCCACAGATTATTTCTGCTGACTTTTGTCCTTTTTTTTTTCTTTTTCCTACTCAGACTGAATGATTTCAATTGTCCTATATTCAAGTTTGTGAATTCTTTCTTCTGCCTGCTAAAATCTCCTCTGAACTGGTGGATTCTTCATTTCATTTCTTACACTTTTCAGTTCTAAAATTTATATTTGTTTCCTTAATTCCCATATCCTTATAGATACTCTGATTTTGTTTGTACATTGTCTTCCTGTCTTTATGCCTTCATTTGGTTCCTGAGCACTTTTTTTTTTTTTTTTTTTTTTTTTTTTGAGACGGAGGTTCACTCTTGTTACCCAGGCTGGAGTGCAATGGTGCAATCTCGGCTCACTACAACCTCTGCCTCCTGGGTTCAGGCAATTCTCCTGCCTCAGCCTCCTGAGTAGCTGGGATTACAGGCACGTGCCACCATGCCTACCTCATTTTTGTATGTTTAGTAGAGATGGGGTTTCACCATGTTCACTAGGATGGTCTCCATCTCTTGACCTCGTGATCCACCTGCCTTGGCCTCCCAAAGTGTTGGGATTACAGGCGTGAGCCACCGCGCCCGGCCCCTGAGCACTTATAAGACAATTGTTTTAAAGTCTTTGTCTAGCTGGGCCAGCATCTGGGTTTTCTCAGGGAAAGGCTCTGCCAATGTATTTTGTTCTTTTGAATGAATCGTACTTTACTGTTTCTTTGTATGCCTTGTGATGTTTTCATTAAAAACTAGACATTCAAATCATAAAATGTGGTAACTCTAGAAGCAGATTCTACCCCTTCCCCAGGGTGTTTTGTTTTGTTTTATGATTTGGTGGTATCTGTGGATCAGGAGTCAACCTGAAGAAAAGCTTAAGGTCTTATCAGGTCTTTTTTTTTTTTTTTGAAGGACTTCACCTGATGGAGGTTACAGCAATGTCAGCCATCTTCTGCATCTGCACCTTGACAATCTAAAGTAGCAATCAACTGTCAGAACACAGTTATTTGGAAGATAAGGTTCTTATTGCTCACCCTGACTCCAGAAAGTTGCATTAGAGCACAGACATAGCCGCCTGAGCTGCTAACACACTAAAGGCTGAAATTGAGCAAAAGTAATTGAAATTGACCAGCCAGGCTTTCCCCTGGAAGATGCAAGCTTTTAAGTAGACTGCAGTTGCAAAATGGTTTCTTCAGATAGTTTTTGCCAGTGTGATTATTGTCTAGATGGAGATATGGATTTCTGGTGCTCCTCCTCAGCTCTCTTCCCTGACATCATTCTCTCATTTTAAGATAAGCTCTGGTAATACAGTTCATTTCAGTCTGACTACTGTTTATGGAAGACCATCCTGTGCAATGTTCTCTGCTGAGAACACAGAAGAAGGATTTTCCTCTTTTTCCCTTTTAGGAGCCAGAAATTTAAGCACAAAGACATTTAAAAGCAACGTCATTTAGGAGAACTTAGAAAGCCACCAGAAATGGCTAGGAAACATTGTGCCACGCTGCACAATGTTCCTCCCAGAGGAACAGGAGGAAGACAGCTCTCCATTTCGTAAGATTGATGGTAAGCAGCATAGCAGAGACCTGAACAAGATTTGGAGATGCTCTAGGGAGGAAAGAAAAACAGGCTTCAGGGTGAAGGTGGCCTCAAGGACAGAGGGTTAGGAGGTGGGAAGTGGGGACTGTGGGGCTGTGAGCTAAATAAGGGGCCACATAGAGACTGCCTGTTGGAGAAGTTGACATGGAGAAGCAGCAGCGTAAGCAGATCTGGAGGGAGGTGTCCCGAGGCACGCGGGATACCCTGTGGGTCCACCTCCACCCACTTTCTTCTGGATCCACTTCTCTTACATCACATCGCATCTTACCTCCTCTCCACCTCCTCACTGTCGGGGCAGAGGTAGTTGTTGTATGTGGGTTAGGTAGATGTAAAACTGGAGAAGTCAGCTTTTGGAAAGGGATGAAACCGTAGGTAAAAGGAAGCTCGATAACAACTCAGGAAGTTAATCACATGCTGTTCACCAATGGCAGGCTACACTCAAGTGTGTAGGGAATGTAGCTGCCTTTCTTCTTCTGCAAACCGACCTCATTTGTATTTTCATACTCCTTGTCCACGCTGTGTTCCTCATGACTTCAGCTACTGCCCCACTTTCCCTGAGTCTGGATCTAAGTTCCACGAGGAGCGTCTGGTCCTTGTGTCGTCCAGTTCCTTAGTTTCCTGGGGCTGCCATAACAAAGAACCCCAACCAGGTGACTTAAACAACCGGAAATTACTGTCTTACAGTCCTGGAGGCTGGAAGTCCAACCAGGGTGTTGATAAGGTTGGTTTCTCCTGAGGGATGTGAGGAAAAACCTGTTCCAGGCCTCTCCCCCAGCTTCTGGTGGCTTGCTGACAATTTTTGGCATTCTTTGGAGTATAGAAGCATTATTCCAGTCTCTGTTTTTATCTTCTCATGGTGTTTTCCTCTGTGTGTGTGTGTGTGTGTGTGTGTGTGTGTGTCTGTCTGTGTGTCTGTGTCTATGTGTGTGTGTGTGTGTGTGTGTGTGTGTCTGTGTATCTCCAGATGTCCCCTTTTTATAAGGACACTTCATATTGGATTAGGGGCTCAACCTACTCCAGTAGGGACTCCTTTTATCTAATTATATCTGTGCCCTGTTGGCCCTATTTCTAAATCGGGTTACACTCTGAGGCAGTAGAGGTTAGGACTTTGGCATAGTTTTGTGGGGGCCAGCTCAGCCTGAAACATTGGGCCAGTGTGCCTCTGCTGCCTCGCTCCTTCCTTCTCTGGTGTCCACTCATGGGGACTCACTTATCGCCGGAGTGATGTTTCTCCTGACCATCCGTGTGGTTCTTGGGGGTCACCCCTTTCTGCTCGTTCCACCCTGTGCTTCATAATTCATTTTGTCTGCAACTGGTACCTGGGCCCAGGTTCCTGGGGAGGCTGTCTGAGGCTCCTTCTGCCTAAACACACCATGCAGTCATTCTCTGAAACTGCCTCCCTTGCCTTCTAGACAGGAAGCAGAGCACAAGGTCCCTTAGTTCTCAGACCCCATAAACCTTCTAGAGGTTTAGCTGTTGCCTTACTTGAAGACCAGAGCTCAGGGCCCCACTGTGGGGCCACCAGCAGGTTTAATCTCCCTGGGTCTCCTCTTCTCCTGGGGGAGGGAACTATTTTCTGGTGTATATGAGGCAGACAGAAGTATGAAAGGGCACTTTCTCCCCAGTACATTTTCTCCAAGACATCTGTGTAGATCAGGAGCTGGCAAACTTAGGTTCCACAGGCCAAATCTGGCTTACCACCGGGTATTTAATAAAGTTTTATTGGGTTGCAGCCATGCCTGTTCTTTCACATGTTGTCTCTAGACTGCTTTTTTGCTAAAGTGGCAGATGAGTGGCTGGAGACTGTATGGCCCACAAAACCGAAAATATTCACTGTCTGGCCCTTCTCAGAAACAGCTTTTCAACCCCTGGTGCAGACTTGTTTGACACAAAAGCCTGAAAGCTCTGCCCTTTTCTGCTCTTAAATCTCTCCCTAAAGCAACAATCGCAGGGTGGCCTTGCTCTCTGAACATGAAAAAATGACAAAGGAAGAAAAAGAAATATGCAAAGGAAATGGCTGGTGTGTTGAGATGACATTTGGCCAACAGGTGTTTGTGATTTGGAAATTCGTTGTGTAGAACAGTTTGGATGGATGGATGCCCCTTTCTTTCATAGGCTGAATTTCAATAAAAAGTATAGGGGGGCATGGGAGTGGATGAGAAAGCTTATTCCATCATGATGTTCTTGGCATCGTGGAAATCAATGGAACCGTTGAGGTTGCCCAAGCCTGGGTCCTCCAAGGACACCCTAGGGCCTTGCAGAAACACAGGGCAGAGCCATGCATTGGCAGCCAGGCCCTCACACGTGTGGACTTGGCCAGTGAACACAGCCTGGGTCTCCAGAATGGCTTAAAACCCCAGCCTCAGCACAGAGCGTCTAGGCCCCAAGACCACAGCATTAACTTGTGTGGTGTCACACCTGCCCAAGTAAAGGGAGCTCAGCCCGGATCTAACTGGTCTCCCCTCAAAGCCCATGAGCAGGTTAACTCGTTGTTCTTATTCTTTTCATTGTAATGTAAACAAGCTATGTATTTGCTCTTCCTGAAACTTAACCTCCAGAGTATACCTGTGGGCCATTTAAAGGTCTTCATTTCAGGCCGGGCACAGTGGCTTATGCCTGTAATCCCACTACTTTGGGAGGCCAAGGTGGGCAGATCACAAGGTCAAGAGATCAAGACCATCCTGGCCAACATGGGGAAACCTTGTCTCTACTAAAAATATAAACAAAAATTAGCTGGGCATGGTGGCACATGCCTGTAGTCCAGCTACTTGGGAGGCTGAGGCAGGAGTATCACTTGAACCTGAGAGGCAGAGGTTGCAGTGAGCCGAGGACCGTGCCACTGCACTCCAGCCTGGCGACAGAGCAAGACTCCATACCCCCCGAAAAAAGTATTCATTTCAGAGGAAACCCTTGCAAAACATACACACACATACACACACACTCCAAAGATGTCCCTTGGGTTTTCATTGTTACCCATGGCCAAATTTTAAGTTCAGATGCAGGACACAACATGTGGATCTTGCTGAACTGATACTCACTGCCTTCTGCTTCCATGATTCCCAGTTCCCGGATGCACCTTTCAGAGGGCTCACTTCAGCTTGCCGGCAGTGTGGGTCTGGGGTTGTGGGTGTGTGGAGGATGTTGCTTTGGAAATCTTGCCCTGCCCCCTTCCCCCTCCTCTTCTTCCTCCCGGCAAGAGCGACAGAAACAGAGCTCTCCTGCTCTTCGGTAGCACCATCTGGTTAATACAGGCCTTCTTCTTCCTTCTAGCCCTGGGCCTGGAGGCGCACACTGCCTGGGTGCCAGTGTGGAGCATGCGGTCTGCGAGAACCTGCCCTGCCCCAAGGGTCTGCCCAGCTTCCGGGACCAGCAGTGCCAGGCGCACGACCGGCTGAGCAGCAAGAAGAAGGGCCTGCTGACTGCCGTGGTGGTTGATGGTAAAGGCATATGGCATGTCCTTGTGTGGCAGCCTCCTGTCCCCCCCCCCAGGAACATAAAAACCACCTAGGGAAGCTGGGGGACACCCCTTTCCCAAACCAACCCGGCAAGACACCCCAGTCCTCTGCCCAGGTCAGCTGTGGCCCAGCTCTGTGAGTCGGGGAAGGTTGACCTTGAATGACCCAACTCTGAGATGTTTCAGCTGCAGCTGTGGAAGCAGGCAGCAGGCCAGATGCATCCTGCAGCCCCATTTGTAGTGAGGAGGCTGTGCTGGCATCCTGCCCCTGGCACCATGTGCAGAGGGACCCAGGGCAAGGCTGAGGAGAGCAAGGCTTCACAGCAGCAGCATGGTGTGCCGTGGCTGCTGTCTGGCTTCCCGGTGTGAACGCTCCCCTGCATGGCTTCTCTTGGTTTATTTTGGATTGGCTCTTAATCCTTGGCCAGGATGTTGGGGGACATTTTGAGAATAGGTGACAACATGGGAAAGATGATAATAAGTATGGGTCACATTTTCTTCCCAAGAGCTTTCTCCCAAATCAAGAGACCGCTCCATTGGGCCCCTGCAGGCATTTCTGGTTGCTGATGAAGTTCTAGGTGCTGTGTCATGGATACATTTGTCATGTCTGCTTAATTAACATCCTTAATAGAAAAGGACACCCCATGGCCCATTTTGGGGTTGTTGGGGTTTTTTTTTTTTTTTCACTTAAAACCGTTCTTCTTTAGGAAGTAAGACTTTGTGTTGTAATGATGATATGAGCCCGTTTATCAGTACTTCGTGTACAAGATACAAGTTAGCCCTGCATACATTGTCTCACTTAATACACAAAACAGGCTATGCAGAAGATGAGAGGGAATGAGGTTCCAGGACACCTCTAAGCGCCTGTAACTGACAAGAGGCCAGGGCAGAAGCTGACCTCAGTTCCAGAGCAGCTGACTCAGAGAAAATAGGCAGCTATCGTCTGGCTTCCAGCCTTGGAAGACGACAGCGTGCATGACTTCGTGGGTGTGGAGTCGGGGACCTTTAAGAACTTAGGAAACTGGGCTTGATTTTTAGAGCGCCTCAAAAATGTTTTGCCGAAGAATGACGTTTTGATGCCAGGTCTCGGATTTCTTCCCTGTGATGGGAAGAGCCTTTGAAATCTGCATTCCGAGGTCTGCTGTTGCCAGTTCTGGTGTGCGCAGCTGTGTGAGGGGAGGCCCAGGCGTCTCTGCAAGAGCAGCCTCAGATCTGCAGCTTTTAACAGCCTGACCAGTCCTCTTTGAGCTGACTCGTAAAGCCACATGTGATGCTCTAAATTGTAGCAGGTCACAGCAGCCCACTCAGATGAGGACTCATTAAAAGTTTTAGGGAGCCCCTGATCTGCCATTGTCCTTTTGTAAAAAGAGCACCACCTTCGGGGACTGTGTACTGTAGCTGCGCCATCAGCTAGCCGGCAGAATTCACGAGAAACGCCTTGGCATCCTCACCTTTCCCTGCAGATGAGGGAGAGTGGAGACCTGCCCTCCTAAAAAGAACAGTGTGTCTGGGGCCACGCACTTGCACACGGGCCCTCGCCTCTCTCTGCCTGGCTGTGAAGCAGATGCGGGAGGTGGCGGGAGGTGGCAGGAGGTGGCGGGAGGTGGCAGGGGGTGGCAGGAGGCCTCTGCTGTGTCAGCCACACGCAGACCCCTAACTGGAAGTGAGAGAGCTGCCCTTTGTCTAGTTCTCATTAGAAGCGGCTGGTTCTCACGAGCAGCTCGGATTCCGAACCTTCAGCCTTCCCCAGCAGGCCAGAAGAAGATGCTTGTAGACCTCTTTCCTGTCCGCTCCCACTTCGCAGGAGCAAGAGGAGGGGAGGTCTGGGACAGACTCTGCTCTTGAGATTTCAGCTCGACTTCGTGCACCAGGTGTTCTTTCCTCGTTGCCTGCTTCAGTTTTCAGTGCTTCTGCCTCGTGTATTCGGTGCAGAAATCCCACTGCAGTGTCTGTGTTTCCACAGATTTCTCCAAGTCCAGATTAAACTTGGGTTTTCCTTCTGACCACTTGTGGATGGCTGGACTTTGTTTGCCTTATCACCACAGTGGCTGGGACTTCAGTCTGCCCCAGTCCTCCACCCAGGAAGCCTTGCGGTGCAGCTCTTTGGGGAGCTGCTTGGGTTGGGAACGTGACCTTTCACCCACTTACTTTCTGTCCTCTGTGCCCAAGTTGTAAGCTATTGTCCCTGGAGTGCTACTGCCTTTCATGTGAAAAGCGCAGCCCCGTTTGATACGGACAGCTCACAGGCAGTAAGTATCTCGCCTTTGAAGGAGAGACCCCAAGCTCGGGGCTTTGCACAGGTAACTAGACACGGCCTCCTCTTGGGTAGAATCGTCCTGACCTCTTGCATCTGCAGGGAATTGCATTTCTCTCTCAAATCTAAACAGAAGCCAGCGTTTTTTAAAGGAGCACTCCACAAAAGGTAAAAACAAGTAATAAACGGCCAATTTAGAAGGCAAGGGGAGAATACGGATTCTAAGTGTACCTCTGCAAACTCTGTTCACAGAAGGTACAGTTCTAGCTGAGCCGTGATAGGAACGATTCCTGCGGTTGGGCTCTGGGCTCTTCTGAAGCCCATTATGACTGCCCTATTCATAGCAATGCTATCGCCACGGAATTCTTTGGCGAGTGACACACAGTTCAAGAGAGGGGAAGCCGTATTTTTTTCTTTTTTCTCTCTCCTTTTAAAAAAAAAAAAAAAAAAAAAAAGAATTCTTGCAGAGGTAGATTTTTCCAAGGGAGGATTCAGGACCACAAAATCCATCCCACCTCCAAAAGAAGACAAAGACTCTCCTTAGAAAATATTTCTAAGTGGAAAAGCCTCTAGACAGAAACCCATTAAGATGGCATGTTGCCAAACCCACCCTGTTTCTGCTTTCCCCGTGGAATCTCATTGAAGTGGAAACCTTCAAGAGTTCAGTCCTCCCTGCCCAGGCCAGCAGGCCGCGGGCCCACCAAAGTGTCAGAGAGCTTGGCAGAGGCTGCGTCTGGCCATGGCTGTGCGTTCCCAGCTCCTCCTGCCTGGCACAGCAGAACCCAGGTCTGAGCCTCTGTGGGGGTGAGGGGAATAATGGTTAGGGCTCTCTGACTCCAGCTCCGCCAAGCCAGCTGGGGATGCTTAATGAAAACAAGGGAAGCTGTTGCAAAGCCAGAGATGTCAGGACCGTAGCTCCGCGGTCTCTGCTGCTTGCATTTGGTAGTCACACCCCCTGCACCCACAAGTTTTCTCAGAACTTGTCCACGTGCAAGCTGGTAAGGTAGCCCATGGCACCTCTTACGTAAATACACATCCCTCATCTAGATCCTTTGGGACCACATACAGTTCAGGTCTCAGAGCATTTTATGTCTTCAAATCAACCAAATATCTGTATCCCTGGTGGGTTCCAGGAAAGCACCCCATAGTCAAACACGTGGGTCTGCCCACCAGATAACCTCATGAAGGAGGACGGACACTACCAAGAGCTGACATGAGTCCAGCCTGGTTTTGCCGCCAAATGTGTTTGCCACAAATGGAAGAGAACACTTAAACAGTTGTAAGAGCTTTCTGGATTTTTAAATTACATAGAAGGGAGTATAGCCTTCTTTGGGATTCATCAACCACTTCTCTGCATGTGAATTTCAGTACTCAATTCCCAGGAAAGAGATGAGGAATGGGCCACCTATGGATAGGTGCTCATTGCTGGTCAAATCCATGGAGGCCTGGCTGCCTGGGACTGATGAGGCCAGGCGGGCAGCTTTGGGGGACAGGAGTCTGAGTAGCCTCCTCAGCATGTATCCCCTGACAGAGGATCAGGCAGCTGGGATGAGTGCTGTGATGAACTCACAAGCAGTGTTTCCATCATACAAAGACCTCCTAACTGCTGGCAGAGACAGAGAGCAGCAAGAATGTGGAGAGCCATGAGCGTCTTCACTGCAGAGGAATGTTCCAAACCAGCAGGCAGATGAGATCGTGTGGCTTCTAAGGCATCTGAGCCCATCTTCCCTGCCCTGCCTGTGACCTCCTCCAGCCAAGCGGAAGTCCTGCTGCCAGGCAGGCCAGCAAGAAGCCAGACTGGCCCCAGGCTTTGCAGCATCACTCAGAATCGTGGCGTCACTCAGAATCGCGGCGTCACTCAGAATCGTGGCAGCACTCAGAATTGCGGCAGCGCTCAGTTGCGGCGTCACTCATAATTGCAGTGTCACTCAGAATTGCGGCGTCACTCAGAGTTGTGGCATCACTCAGAATTGCGGTGTCCCTCAGTTGTGGCATCACTCAGAGTTGCGCTGTCACTCAGAGTTGCGGCGTCACTCAGAGTTGCGGTGTCACTCAGTTGCGGCGTCACTCAGAGGTGCGGCGTCACTCAGAGTTGCGGTGTCACTCAGAGTTGCGGTGTCACTCAGGGTTGCAGCGTCACTCAGAGGTGCGGCGTCACTCAGAGTTGCACCGTCACTCAGAGGTGCGGCGTCACTCAGAGTTGCGCCGTCACTCAGGGTTGCGGCATCACTCAGGGTTGCAGCATCACTCAGGTGCGGCGTCACTCAGAGTTGCGGTGTCACTCAGGGTTGTGGCGTCACTCAGAGTTGCGGCGTCACTCAGTGTTGCGGCGTCACTCAGGGTTGCGGCGTCACTCAGAGTTGCGGCGTCACTCAGGGTTGCGGCGTCACTCAGAGTCACTCAGAATTGTAGCATCACTCAGAGGTGCAGTGTCACTCAGAATTGCATCTCGGCACACACCAGGCATGCAGGCAGCATGCTCCAAGCTTCTTTCCTTCAAATGTGTGGTTTGTTGTATAACTTGTAAGAAAATGCGATTTCTTCCTGTGCTACTGGGGATGTAAGAGTGTTGATGCTATGCCCAAAGCCGAATCCCACCCCTTCCTACTAGTAATCAGGGAACTTGTTCTGGCGGTTAATTTTTTACCTAAGGCAGCCTGGAGGGAAATAGAGAACTTCAAGGCCTTCTGAACCACCACCTCACATTTTATAAAGCTTATCCTCGGTCCCTTTGGAGATCACACCGTACAGTTTGCTAGTGATGTGGGTGCCCTGAATTCCAAGCAGAGGCCTCAAAGAGGAGATGGACAAACGGAGAGTTTTGGTTGAGCAGGGAAGGGAGGCCCCACCTCTATACTCTGTTCTGGAGCCTGAATGTCCCTGGCTATCCCAGCTGTGAAGGGCAGTGTCTGCAGGTGAGCGGCTGCATGCAGGTGGAGCTGAGCGTGTGTTCCTGTGAGGGTTATGGCCAGCATCCCTCCCGCTGAGGTTGGCCACTGCTTTGCAGAGTCCCCATTTCTCTGCTCACCCCAAAGAGTCCAGATAAACAGCCTTCATCCCTTCCAAATCTGGCCTTTCTATCTTGCCTCGAAACAGCCTCTGCTTTTCTACCCAAGTCTCACTTGCATTCTGCTCAGATCAGAAGATACACTTGGAAGCCAGAAACATGCATGAAACTGGTGGTTTATTCTTAGCAATGCCACTTTGCCCTCGATAATTTTGGTCCTAGGAGTTCTCAGTTTAGAGAGGAAATTGCAATGATGGAGAAAGAACCAGGTTGCAGCCAAGAGGCTGGGGTTTGCCCTGCCAGCTGTCGGGCACTCTCTGTGAGCCCCGCGTGCACGGCTGTATAATGGGATGATGACAGCACCCACCTGAAATGAATAGACACTACTTAGCATGCTGCATGGCACACAGTAGATAGTAAATATTGTTGATGCTTTCATCATCCTTACTATGACTGCTGTGGAACAAATCACCTCAAAGCTCAGTTACTCCCAGTACAGAGTCAGCATTTCAGTCTAAAGGCAATTAAAATCCGCAATTTCAAACCTCTTTGGCCATGGGACCCTTGCTTTCGATGAAGCAGTAGAGGCAGTCCGGTGTGTGGAGGAGACTTCTCGCTGGGGGCTGTGTTGCTGTATCTCTTCTACCAGCTCCCCAAGATGCTTGGGGAACCTCAGGGCCCAGAGGGGACCTCTTTGACCCTGTCAAGCAAGTCCTCTTGAGCTAATCTCAGTGTACATCTCCATCTTCCAGAGTTCTCCTTCCAACAGCCACCTCCTGAGGTCCTTCCCTGCAAATGGAAGGACAGCTGCCCCTAGCCTGCCAGCATGGGAAATGACTCATTCCTTCCAGGCTGCACCCAGCCCTCTGACAGCTCCCATCAGACCTGTCACATGTGGCCTCATCCTGCATTTGCTGTGCACTTGGCCATGAGCCCACTGGGGCCTTCAGAAGCAAACATCACTTGTCTGTCTTTCCCTGGCAGTGCCCTCGAGTGCCTTGTATGAGGGAGGGGCTCAGTCCCTGCTTGGTGAGTGGTTAGTGTTGAGGCATCATTACTCCACTGACCCGGGAAGCCTAAGCTCTCCAGGCTACTCTCGGGCAGATGTTTCCCCACAACTAACTGGAAGAACCTAGTGAAGATGCCAGTGCTCCCCAAGTCAAAGCTGGCGTGAGGGAAGAGCTCTGGGGTGGAGCTTCCAGGGCGGTAGAAGACAAGGTGCCATGAGGGATTTCCAAGCAGAGCACATCCCGGGCACAGGCATGGGAGCTGGGCATGTTCTGGGAGGTCACGTGCTTTCAGGAGCAGCGGAAACCCAGGTTTCCACCCTGCCCGGGTGCATGTGTGGCTCTTAGAAGTTGTTCTGGCAGCCCACATGTCCTCTTTGTACCTCACTCCCACTCAGTTTCTGCTCCTATCTCCGCGCGCCATAGCACAGCAGCTAGGGGAGCTGTAAAGCTGTTAGCAAAGCCACTGTCATGGAGATCCTTGTGGCTGCTCCCTCAGCTCGGAGGCATTCTCGTTCACCTTCCCCTCCCCCTCCCTCCTCTAAGAGTGGCTCTGGCTCACCCCTGCATCTATTCAACTATTAGCACACAACTGTTCCTTTGTTTAGCCAGATTTATTTGATGGCTTAAGGAAAAGGAAATGCATCATTGCAAAGGATAAGGAGATGAGAGAAGACAGCCCCGCAGAGCTCTGGCCACCACCGTCATTCCCCTGAGTCTGTGGGTCTTTTTCCACTTGCTGTGCCTTGTGTTCACAGGAGCTGGAGCATGCACCTGAGCTCACGCACTCTTGTTCACCTGTGCTGACCTCTCCTCCCCAGGGTTTCCCACCGTCCACCTGTACCTGCATCCCGCGTGGCCCACCCACCCCTTCCCACGTCAACATCTCCCAACCTTTCCCTCCTCAGATAAGCCGTGCGAACTCTACTGCTCGCCCCTCGGGAAGGAGTCCCCACTGCTGGTGGCTGACAGGGTCCTGGATGGCACACCCTGTGGACCCTACGAGACTGACCTCTGCGTGCACGGCAAGTGCCAGGTGACGTACTTCTCCTTCGGTCCTTGGTGGGGCTTTGGAGGGGAGACTGTCTCTCTGCAGACAGGGAGGGTGGGTAGAGCGGAGGCCTCCGGAGGCCGGGGGGAGTGGATTTTCTTAGAAGGCCCCCATCGCTGCCGCCTCACCAGCCAGTGTTGGCTGGTGCACCACCCCTAGCTCAGCGGTGATGAGCAGCAGGCCAGCAGGAGTGGGGGTGGCTGAAAGAACAGGTGCAGCGTGTTCTAAGACTTTGAAAACTGCTTTAGATGTCATGACCAAAGCGAAGGCAGGCAGGGAACTAAGAGGCGCCCAGAGGATGTCTGCACAGGCTAGGCTCCGTCTAGAGCGAAAGAGACAGTGGAACGGAGCCAATTCCTGTGCAGGTGGAGCCAGGCAGATAGACACGCCTGCCTGTCGGGGAGCCCCTGTCTGCTGCCATATAGTCCCAAAGACATCGAGGGCTGGGCGGCCACTGGTTAGAACAGTGATAAAAGTCATTTAAGAAAAGAGAGAGAGGCCAGGTGTGGCAGCTCATGGCTGTAATCCCAGCATTTTGGGAGGCCAAGGCGGGTGGATCATGAGGTCAGGAGTTTGAGATCAGCCTAGCCAGCATGGTGAAACTGCATCTCTACTACAAATACAAAAATAAATTAGCCGGGTGTGGTGGCTCATGCTTGTAATACCAGCTACTTGGGAGTCTGAGGCAGGAAAATTGCTTGAACCAGGGAGGCGGAGGTTGCAGTGAGCCAAGATCACGTCACTGCCCTCCAGCCTGGGCAACAGAGCAAGACTCCATCTTGGGGCAGAGGGGAAGGAGAGGGAACGTAGGAAGAGGGGAAGAAGCTTACCCTTGACCCGCATTAACCACATCTGGGTCATCTATAGCTTTTGCCTTCCCCAGGTGGGGCTCCTGGCCTGGGGGAGCAGAGGTGACTTCGTGCTCCCTGTCTGTCCCTCAGAACAAGCACGTCCTGAGGTGGTGCAGCAGCTGGGATGGGTGGTGGGTGTCATGAAACTGTGTATTTTCTGTGCCTAGAGGGGCGTGGCCCTCACTTATGCTGCAGATACCATGTTCCCTGATGACTCGGCTCAAGCTGGGCACATTGTGAGAGAGCCCCAGCATCTTAGCTTGGGCACCTATAACGATACCCCACAGATATGGCAATTACTCACAGTTCTGGACGCTGGGAAGTCCAAGACAGGCATTGAGGCACAGGCAGGTTTGGGATCTGGTGAGGGGTCGTCGATCTTAGGCAGCCTTCCATGCTGTGTCCTCTCATGGTGGAAGGGGCTGGTGAGCCCTCTTGTGAGTCTCTTTCATGGGGGCCCTGATCCTGTTTATGAGGGTTCTGACCTCATGACCCAATCATGTCCCAGAAGATCGTACCTCCTAACACCATCACCTTGGGTGGTGATGATTCATATGGATTTGGTGAGACACAAACATTCAGATCAAAGCACCCAAGGAGCCTCTGCCCCCAGCCACACACACCTGTTCCCGTCATCCTGTGCCATGTTCTCTCAGCTGTGTCCTCCGCAGGGGAGCCCACCAAGAGCTAGTGACAGCGGCAGCTCCTGCAGTCCGGAGCAGGCAGATCAGTGTCAGGATCACCATGGGTTGTCCTCGCGAACTGTGGCCGAATCACACGGCAGCTTTTGGGCATCAGGTCCCCTTACCCATGTGGACAGCAGATTCGCTTATGCTGTCTGCTTGCTCAGTGCCTAGCGGAGGGCACGGGCATCAGTATTTCAGGGTGCATGAAAAGCATAAGCAGCAGCAAGGCGGGAAAGCACAAAGACAACTTCCAGGGTGATAGCGGCGGCAAACCGTTTCACCCCAAGTACATGTTTGTTTCCTGCTAAGGCCAAGCCAGTCTGAAACTGGGATTTTTCAGGGAAAAGCTTGACAAGACCCAGACTCCTTTGGCACTGCCTGGCTGTTTTATCAAATACTATCAAATGTGGATAAGCGTGGGTGATGGGCACCTGATGCCGGAGACTCTTGGCATGGCCACCTCCTGGGAGGAGGGCAGTGATGGTGGTTGAACGGGCCCCTCCAGGCTGCTTCCTTGCAGCAAAGAATGTGCAAGGCCCTGCCCCTTGGGCAGGCTGAACAAAGCCCTTATCATTGTTACTGAAATGAGGCATTGCTGATGTTTCTTGGTAAACTTCTAACCAGCCAAGAGCGGGGCTGGTGTCCTTCCTAAATTACACACTTGCACGGACCATTCTGCCCAGAGACTTAATGTTCCTCCCAAGTCTAGAGCTCTTACACCCTTTAGAGCGGCACCAGCCAAGCCACCCCCAGCCTCTGCCAGCATCTTCTGCTGTGTTCTTGCCAACAGAGAGGCATTTCTTTTTTTTTCTTTTTTTGAGACGGAGTTTTGCTCTTGTTGCCCAGGCTGGAGTGCAGTGACGTGATCTCGGCTCACCGCAACCTCCGCCTCCCAGGTTCGAGCGATTCTCCTACAGGGAGGCATTTCTAAGAAGTTGAAATTCTCTAGCCAGTGGAGTCTGTTACTGGCTGGACAGAATTTCTGGCCTAAATCATCTGTGCCACTGGACCGCGTCCATGACCTTAGTTTTAATCACAGCCTTTTCAGCTAGGGGATGCTCTCCATACTGTGACAGTGAAACCTTTAGTCAGTGGAATTGAAGACAAGGTGCTGCTCAAGGCATTTGAATAGCCTAAGCCTGTGGTCATGAGAATACCGTGGAGCCCAACCCCATTTTGCACTTGGGTGTTGTCTTAGACATTTCAGGCTGCTATGACAGAGTACCCTAGACTGGGTGGCTTAGAAGCAACAGACATTTATTTCTCAATGCTCTGGATCCTGGAAATCCAGCATCCAGGGGTCGGCGTACTTGTAAATGTGTGTTTTCCTGCTAAGGCCAAACCGGTCTGAAACTGGGATTTTTCAGGGAAAAGCTTGACAAGACCCAGACTCCTTTGGCACTGCCCGGCTGTGTTATCAAATGCCGATAAGTGTATCTAGCCCACGTTCATGCTGTAGACTGCTGCCGCTCTGTGTCCTCACACGGCACAAAGAGAGCTGGTATCCGGGCATGGTGGTGCAGGCCTGTAGTCCCAGCTACTCCAGAGGCTGGGATGGGAGGATCATTGAGCCTGAGAGGCAGAGGTTGCAGTGAACTGAGATTGTGCCACTGCACTCCAGCCTGGGTGATAAAGTGAGACCGTGTCTAAAAACAATAAAAAATCATTTTCTTGAGGCTGGGAGTGGTTGCTCACACCTGTAATTGCTGCATTTTGGGAGGCCGAGGCAGGCGGATCATTGGAGGTCAGGAGTTCAAGACCAGCCTGGCCAACATGGTGAAATTCTGTCTCTACTAAAAATCCAAAAAAATTAGCCGGACGTGATGGTGCATGCCTGTAGTCCCAGCTACTCAGGAGGCTGAAGCAGGAGAATCACTTGAACCCAGGGAGGTAGAAGCTGCAATGAGCCGAGATTGCGCCATTGCACTCCAGCCTGGGTGACAGAGTGAGACTCCATCTCAAAAAAATAAAGAGCTAACTAGCTCCCTAGCCTCTTCTTACAAAGGCACTAACACATTCATGAGTGCTGCCCCCTCTTGAGCTAATCACCTCCCAGAGGCTTCACTCCCAAATGCTATCACGTTGATATGAAGGGTTTAATTTATGAATACCAGAAGACACAAACATGCAGTCCAACACAGATGTGATAGGCATGGCATTGGGGTGCACACCTTCCTGTTCCCAGATGCCACTCCATCCCCAGGACCAGCCCCAGTCTGTCTCCAGTGCCTCTGCCATTGTCCCATCATTGCAGGGATTGGCGCCTGCACTGTGCCTCATGCTAATCAGGCAGAGTCACCAGGGCATGGAGGTGCAGGTGAAGAAACAACGCTTGGTGGTGGTCTCTTGCTCCTCGCCCTGCACGTGCAGAGACCCTGCCTTCTGATTCTCAAAACATCATCTCCCAGGGGATGCACCCTGGTAATCTGCTGCCTCCAGGCAGTCCACCAGTCTTTACAAAAGAGCCACCATCCTGGCGGGTGGCAACAGCACCTGCCTGCATGCACCTCTACAGGTTAAAACTTTGAGAACCAACTTGATTTCTGAAGGAAGTTAAAAAGCCATTTGCTATTGATCTAATAGTACTTTCTCTTTTTTCTTTCTCCTTTTTTTCTTTTTCTATTTTTTTAATTGTGCTTTAGGTTCTGGGGTACATGTGCAGATCATGCAGGATTGCTGCATAGGTGCATACATGGCAGTGTGGTTTGCTGCTTCCATCCCTTCATACTTTCCTCAGACAGATACTGTAAAGATTAAATCGATGCTCACAAAACTCCAATTTATCAGTTGTAGTGAATGAACTTTTATCATAAAAATTGAGCGTTCTTAAATAAGATCACAAAGTCAATTCAAATACAGTATTTATGCCTTGTGGCAGTAATTGCCAAGATGAAACGTTCTGGATTCCTGTGGCACTAGTGAATGCGTGAAGCAAGGAAAAATGGTTAAGGAAAATAACAGTAATTGTAATTTGAAAATCTCAGTGGCCTAATGAGTGGAGAATCTGTAACTGTTCATTGATAATGTTTATCTAATTATAACGGATTGAACATAAACAATCAGCCACGTTTTGTGCAAGACAGCACTTACAGAATTCCTGCGGCTTGCCTGCTAGCTTTTCCCTCCCTTCCCCTTCAGCTATAAATTGTGCTATTTTGGGGTAACAGACAGCATTCTGGGAAACGTCAAGGAACATAGTAACTGGTTGGTAGGGGGGATGAAGGCTTCGAAATGGCATTTCGAGTAGATTGCACTACGCTTCAGATAGCAGGCTGATTCAAACCGTGACGTGAAACATGGAAATACCATTTTATCCTGTTTTTATGAGGACTGAATTAAGTTTCATTTCAGTGAGTCACAAATTACTTAACATGCTGAAATTAAACCTAACAGCGCTCATAAAACTGGGAGGGAATTGGGGGAAGAAAGACAAACATTGTATATTTTTCAGCAAGCCCCTATAAATCAAGAGTCCCATCATTAATGATTCCTACCGTTGGCCTCCAGAAGGAAAGAAACCGGGGTAATAAGCCTACCATAATTTGTATACAAATCCTGGGCTGGGTGAATCCCAAGCCAGAACACCTTCAGGGCCTGGGACCTTCTTCAGTGGAGGGATTGTGTCTGATTCATCTGTGCTGCCCCATACGCTGGCCCAGAGGAAAGCCTTTAATTGCAGATTGAAAGACGGGGCCAGGCACGGTGGCTCACGCCTGTATTCTCAGCACCCTGGGAGGCTGAGGTGGGCAGATCACCTAAGGTCAGAAGTTCAAGACCAGCCTGGCCAACATGGTGAAACTCCATCTCTACTCAAATACAAAAATTAGCCAGACGTGGTGGCACGCGCCCATAATTCCAGCCCCTATGGAGGCTGAAGCAGGAGAATTGCTTGAACCCAGGCAGCGGAAGTTGCAGTGAGCCAGGATCTTGCCATTGCACTGCAGCCTGGGCAACAGAGAGAGACTCTGTCTCAAAAAAAAAAAAAAAAAAAAAAAAAAAAAAAAGTAAAACGAGTGGCTGGCTGGATGGATTATGTGTTCTTAGGATTTCCCTGGTTCTGGAATGTGGAGCCCATTTCAATGGACCACTTTCATTGCCAAGAGTTTATTGGCCTCCTATTTCATGTCCAAAGGTCACATACGAGACAGGTAGAATTACTGGGGAAGTTTAGGAGAATGTGAAGAGACCCTTGTCTCAGAGGACCCTCAGGTAAAGCAGAGGTCACAAGCCTGCAGGAAAGCATTCTGGGCACTTACGCCTGGGTCTGTGTCTTCACGACACTCCCTGCATCCTGCCTTTCCCCCAACCATGACCCTGCAACTAGCATCTCTAATATGTGTACTGTAGGTACCAAACCTTTATGGATAGCAGTGCCTGAAACCCAAAAGTCATTCCCTGCTCCCCTTTTTTTCTGATGAACCTCCCTTGGCAACTTCTGGTCGAAGCCAGCAGACCAAGCCACATGTTCCTGCCTCCTCCATCTGGGACTCCACTAAGCCAGCACAAACTTAGACAGAGAAGGGAGGCAAAGGCCTCCAGGTGAAAAATTCCACCTCTTTCTGGAGAACAGAAGTGGATGGAAGTGTTACGCAGGAACAAAGCAACAGAGGCCAGAACCTAGGAGAAGTGGAGAGTCACAACCAAAAAGACAGCCCAACCCAAGACTTGTGGTCTTGAGAATGGAGGGTCGGAAGGGAAGAACAGGTTAAAAAAGAGATAAGTACGGATTCATCCATGTGCCTACAAAGAACACAAACTCATCCTTTTTTTATGGCTGCGTAGTATTCCATGGTGATAATGTGCCACATTTTCTTTGTCCAGTCTATCATTGATATGCATTTGGATTCTCACCTATAGGTGGGTGTTGAACAATGAGAACACATGGACACAGGGAAGGGAGCATCACATAAGGAGATCTGTTGCAGCAGGGGCTAGGAGAGGGACTATGGAGGATAGGGAGGTTAGGGAGGGATATGGGGAGAAATGCCAGATATAGGTGACAAGGGGATGGAGGCAGCAAACCACCTTGCCATATATGTACCTATGTAATAATCCTGCATGATCTGCACACGTACCCCAAAACCTAAAGTACAATAAAAAAGAGAGGTAAGTCCAAGGGTGCATTGACATGCTGATGGTGCCTGACCCCACGCTCAGAGCTTGATAGCTGTCTCTTAGGGAACTCCTTTTCAGGGTCACAGAATGAACTGTTCGAAGAAACCCAGAGCAGTCAGGGAGGCCTCTGTGCTGAGGATGGTGCCCAGCCTTCAGTGTTGGGGTTAGAGGTCAGTTTCCCTCACACAAGTCACGGAAGGAAACCTATCATGTGGCAGTGCGCAGCTTCAAATACAGATCTCCTTTGGTTGACCTTTCTGTTCCTCATGCTCAAATCTGAGTGGACAACCAGACATCATCTGCTATTTGAAGAAAACCAGCAGCATGAAGAAGAAAGACCAAGAAGAAAAAAACAGAAAAAATGACTCTGGAAGAAAATTGAGATAATTGTGAAATTCTCCATGCAGCCAAACTACCATGCAAGCCTGCAGGGAACCTCATTTTGAAACCCGGAAGAGCTCTGAAATTGTATATTCCATGCATCCATTCTGCAGAAGTTACATGTCGTTTAGCAAAACAAGACTGAAGTAAGAGGAAGATGGGCACTGCAGGCCCTGGCTGCGCTCACCCCGGAGCCCAGCGGAGCCCGGAGTGACGGCTACACAGCTGGCCTGAAGTCTGCATTCACTTAAACATCAGTCAGGAAGTCAGTGGCCTCCCAACAGAAGAGATTGGATGAGGCAGGAGTTGGAAGATAGCTGATAAGTTGAAGAAAGCAAGTACTGCTTATTCCTGCCAGAAAAAAAAAAAAGTACCATCAAAATGTGTGCAAGGAAGTCCCAATTCAAGTGTGAGAAAAAGTAAACTGCCCAGCTTTGTAAGAGGCCGTGGTGTGTACACACTTACTGAACACGTGTGCTCAACACCACACCGGCCATTGTGTGTGTCGGGAGAGAAGGCCAAGAATACGAAGAATCTTCAGACACAGTCCTCCATGTGCTTATGGTCCTTTAGGGAGATGACATAAATTCACATGGAAACCTAGCAACCAGAGGTGAAGGCGTCATTTAATAGCCGATGGGAGGCTCCGCTTAGACACAGCAGAAAACAGCTAGGATAGAGTTTCATTTATCAGGTGTTTGTTGAAGACATTCTCAGTGCTGCACACCATAGTATGTGCTGGGCTTTCACTGGGGAGCAGGACCAAGAGGATCCCTGTCCCATGTCAACTCGCAAACGTGATCTTTCTAGAGATTGGTATCTGTGAAGAAGAAAGGAAAACAGCACCATAGAGAGACCCAGTGGGGCACTGTGGCCGAGGAGCCAGTGAGCAGGGGGCTTAGCACATCTCTTAGAGGAGACAGGCTTTGAGGGAGAGCCAGCCTGGCAGAGAGTTAGGGGCACAGAGCTCCAGGCAAAGGGAAGCAAGAGGGAGGTGGGTGCATTCCAGGAACAGAGGGCAGAGGCTGCCACACAGAAGACAGGGCCCAGGCAGAATTGAAGCGGAGGAGTGAAGTGATCTTAGTTATGGATAACTGACTCAAGCAGATCCTGGAAAATGAGTTAAGAGGCTATTCCGGCAGCCCACCTGGCTGAGGGGTCATTGGGGTGGGGCTTGCAAGAGGGGGCTGGAGGGGGTTTGATTCATTGTACACCCGGAGAGGGAGGAAGGGCAGCTGAGTTGGTGAACAGCTGGGCTGAGATGACGACGAGTCTTAAATTTCTAAGTGTGGACGTTTCTGCTAGGCAGTATGGGTCTGTGGCCACAGATCGCCTCTCTCTTCTCATGTGGGGATTAGGCTGGCAGCAGGTGGGAGAAAAATGCTCCCATCATTCAGGTCCTGAGTCAGGAGTGCGTAAACCCGGGAGTGGAGAAGAGCGAGGAGGAGAAGGAGACTCTGGAGGTTTTCAGGGGACAGAAACCCAAGCTCACCAGCTAACTGGGTACATCCCAAAATGGAAGAGTCGGAAATGGCGCAGGCTTCCGGCTAGGATACCTGTCAGTTCCAAGGCAGTGGCAGGGGTGTCCAACTAGAATTAAGTCAGACAGCTTTGGAGGAGAAGTCGCGTTGAAAGTCCACAGAGCTTGCTCAGCAGATGCTTACTGGGGAGAAGCGGGGTGGGATGAGGGGAGAAGCGGGCTTAAGAGCTCTCTGCATGAGAGTGGTGGCTGCAGTCCAAGGAGAAGGCAAATTACCAAGAAAATATAAAAGGAGCAGGGAGCCCCCGGGGAGCTACCCATTTTCGGGCAGTCAAAGAAGCAAGGGGAAGGAAGGGTTATCCAGGGGGTGGGAGGAGAATCGGGAGCCGTGCTTGGCCTCCGGGGCATCTTCAGGCACACGCTCTGGAACGTCCGCTTGTGTGCACCTTGCTGCCTCCCTCTGTCTGGCACATCTCTATCCCCAGGTTAGGCACGTAGCAGACCAGTAACTGCCGTGGATGAACGAATACATGCACAACAAAGACAGAGTTTCCTTGGGCTCAGTCATCTTGTTCTCTTGGAGTGCCGAGCCTCTTCGATACAGTCATCCAAGCTCCCCTGACATTCAGAAGTAGTGACTTCAGTCCTGTGGCAGCTTCCATTTGAAAAATGGAAAACCATCCCACTTTCTGCCAAGATTATAGGTTGCTTGCGCTGACTGAAACAATGGAACAGAATGCCCCCGTTGACAGGTTTTGTGGCTGTCACTCATCAGCTCTTAGACTCACTGCTGTTCAGACAGGGACGTTCCTGCCTTTCCTGCCTCCAGATGCAGACAGCCTCTAAAATAACACCAAGTGGCGTGGGTGGAACACGTGGATCTGTCCTGGCCTCTGCGTGGTCTCCAGAATTAACTGAAAGGGCCTCCCTGTAAGCATTCCTGCTTGCATCTAACCCGAAAAGCCGCCTTCCTTGGGCCTGGGGGAAACTGGACCAAATGGGGCACCTAGAAGCTGTTGAATTAGGAAACCTTCACCGAGGGGCAGGACAAGGAGCCAGACCTAAAGCCAGAGGCTCACTCCTTCCAAGCAGGGGTGTGGTTTGAAAATGACAGGAAGCCCGTGTAGGGAGGGTCTAGAGCAGGCAGCACCTGACATGGGAAAGCCCAGGTGGGAGCCGGAACAGGTGCCAGGAAGGAGGCCGGGGAGAGACCAGCTCTGTGGACAGTAGTCCTGCGCCCCTACTGGAGACAGGTTTGGAGACCACACACTGGAGCTCTGAAGTGAAACAAAGCAGCAGACACGTGGTCTCACGGATTTGGTCTGGGCATTTGCTGAAAGCTGCTGGGGGACAGTTTCTGATCTTGGCTACTCTTTGTTCTTAGCCCCTATAATCTTTTTTTTTTTTTTTTAATTTGAGGCAGACTCTTGCTCTGTCTCCTGGGCTGGAGTGAAGTGGCACGATCTCGGCTCACTGCACCCTCCACCTCCCAGGTTCAAGCAATCCTTCTGCCTCAGCCTCGAGAGGAGCTGGGACTACAGGTGTGTGCCACCATGCCTAGCTAATTTTTGTATTTGTAGTAGAGACCAGGTTTCACTGTGTTGGCCAGGCTGGTCTCAAACTCCTGACCTCGCGATCCACCCACCTCAGCCTCCCAAAGTGCTGGGATTACAGGCATAAGCCACCCCGCCCGGCCAGCCCCAGTAATCTTTCTATTGAGCAACTTGGTAGCAGCTGGCTAGCAGTCCACATCCTGAATCCAGGCGACCCTGCATTGGGCTCCAGCCTCATGATGCCTCGTCACAGCCAGCTTCGCTCCAGGTCACTGTGGATGGTCTGCCCTGGCAAAGCATTGCGGTGGGTTGCCAGTTACCGTCTGTGTCTTGATATGTTACCTGCATCTCCCCAGCTGTCGTTAAGCCCAGTGTTCTCCGTTTGCTCCTGGCTGTCCTCTGGCCACTAAAGCCTCTGAGTTTACCCTTTTCCTCTTTGTATACTAACTTTGAGCAAGTTTGATCTTTTATTCATGTTCTGCCCTTTTTCAGGTTTCATAATGGTCATTTTTAGACTCAACTTGCTTAGCTTTTAGAACATCTTAAAGTCTTCTTTGGAATCTGTTCAGTTACAACATCACTTTGGGCAGAACAGCGTTAATTTCCCATTAAATCTTACTCAGAAAAATAGCTTTAAGGATGAGACTTGAGGACTACTAAATATGAAGCTCATTCCCCTGTCCCTTTGAGTAGCATGCCATGGTGCAGCGGGTCTCATAGCACGGCCCCGGGCCAGCAGCCTCAGCCTCTCCTGGGAGCTGATTAGAAATGCACATTCTCAGGTGCACCCAGACCTGCTGGGTCAGAAGCTCTGGGGCTGGGACACGGCCATTTTTTTTTTAACAGCCCTTCCTGTGAGTCTGGTGCACACGTAAGTTGAAGAACTGCTGCCGTAATGGAGCGGAGGATGCTGATGTCTTTGGGGAGTTGTGGGGCCAGGCACTTGCCTCCAGGGGTCCGCATGCAGACAGCCTGGCACCCCAGGTGCTGTGCCGGCTGCAGGCCCTGCCTGTGAGGGAAAGCATGGTGCTGCCGCTCCTGGTTTAGGCATCATGGGAAAGGGCTAAATCACCTCCACTTGGATTATCTTAGATCTTCATTTCTGGCTGTAGATTCCTTTGGAGTCTGAAGCACCAATATGTAATTTGGGGTGCAGGGCAGTAGGAAAAACCCAGTCCTTGTTCTGGAAGCATTAGCCTTATGGGGGAAATGTGGAGGGAAGTGAAGCAACCCAGCTAGTAAATAAACACCCAGGGTTTACCATAGTATAAACTTAGGTTATTTTACAGAATACAAAATTCTCACTTAAAAGAGTCCAAAACCTTTTTCTACTCTTTATGAAGTGGGCTGCGCTTTTCAGGTCCTCCTGGGGTAGAGGCAGCCTCTCCTCTGCTCTCAGACGTGCCTTGTTAAAAAGGTTTGAGTGATGGGACTCTTGGTAGACTCGGTCTCCCTACCTGAGAAAAGAGGGGCCCGTGCCCAGCCCTGCCTGAGGGAGCCGTGGGCATCCCTACCTCGGCGGAGAAGTCTGTGGTTTCTGTTGTGTATTCTGAGACTGCTGGTTGTTTCAGCCGAGTTGCAGGCCACCCCTGCAGCCCGGAGGGGAACCCCCATGATGTGAAACTTGGCTGCACCGGCTGGTGTGGGGGTCCAGGCTTCACTCCTTCCCCACGGTCTCTGCCCCCAGGCAGTCAGGGCGTCTGGCCTCAGTGTGACTTCCACCGACGATTGTGCCTTCGTGAGTCTCCCTCCTCCAGAGCAAATACCAAAAAATATACTTGACAGTTATGTGGGTACAAATACAAATCATCCAGGTTGGATTCTGTGCGTTTCTTTTTTCTCTCCTGAATTAAAATATTTTCTTGGGCCTTTGAATGGATCAGGGCCCCAGGCCCCATGCCTGCTGGGCCTGGTGGAAAGATTATCCTTGTGGGGCAGCCTCTTTAAAACCCCTCTGAGTCTTAACCACAGAATAAGGAGGTCCCTCTGGTTCTTTAGAAAATCGGCTGTGATGGCATCATTGGGTCTGCGGCCAAAGAAGACCGATGCGGGGTCTGCAGCGGGGACGGCAAGACGTGCCACGTGGTGAAGGGCGACTTCAGCCACGCCCGGGGGACAACAGGTGAGTGTCGGCCCACGGGGGCTGTGGTGGCCACGGGACAGACAACACGAGCTGTGCGTTCTGCAACCTGTGCCTAAGGCTACTGATGACAGTCAGGATTTTGACCTAGGCAGGTCCATTCATCCGTCCACAGTCACGTCCTCCTCCCCTGCCCTCCCCGTTCCCTTCTCCATCCTCCCTGGCCTGGGCCCCATCCAGGTCTGGAATGTGAAGTCAGTAACCCTTTGGCCATGACAGTGAGCCCTCCATGGAAGGATAGACCACACCGGAAGCCTCCTTGGGTAGCTGTCCCCACCCTGGCTTGCAGCCTAGCATGTGTCCTTCCAGCTGCCAAGGCACGGAAGCCTTAGCAAGCCTTCAGAGAAGGAGGCGCACACGTTCACTCACCGTCCTGGCCTGCCGTTCTGAGTGGTTGCCAGGTGTCACACATTCATGTTGCGGCACACAGCGGTTCTGGTTTTGGTTTCACATTCTCACAGCTGGAGTCTGAGTGCGAGCCCACAGCAGTGGGGATTCTCTGTGTTGAACATCTGTGTGCAGTGAATGAACCACTGGCTGCTGATCTACTTTCATCCAACACAAACCTGTCGTCATGGTCCGACATACTGGAATGCACTGAGACAGAGACACAAATGGTCACCCATGGGCCCATTACCCAGTCTTTATTTGTGCAGCATGACTACATTTTAAGTACTAGGTATTCAGAAATAAGTTACTGTCCCCACCTCAGATAGTCGAGGGAGGGGACCCCTGGGCAAACAGACAGCTTGAGTCTGTGTGAGCATGAGGTGGAGACAGCGCAGCAGGCGTGTTGTGTGACCCCAGGTTCTAGTAGGGCACCAGACCTCAGCCTGCACAAGGTGAGGGTGGCTCCAGCTCTAAAGGACACACAGAAATCAGCTGATAGTGGAGCAGTCGGGGGATACCTCGGGCTGAAAGGGAAACATATCCTTGCGAGACCCAGCATGAAAATCATAGCCCCCAGCTCAAGGGGCATCTCGGTGACGCTGAGCGTGGCTCAGTGGGTGGATTCACCAATCCTGTGGGTTTAGATAGGAAGGTAACTTTCATCTCTGCCTGCCTCCAAAGAATGAGAGGAGGAGCAATGCCTTATCACCCTTAAGGGTGTGTATCGAAGAGAAACTCCACACCAGGAAGATAAAATGGAATCTGCTGCAGGATTTTTGCCCAATTGCATGTAGTCCTGACCCCTGCCTGAGCTCCTCTGGGTCCTTTCACCAGGTTCCTGAGCTGAGAATCCAGGGCAGACCCACACGTGGGAAGGTGTCCATCCCTGCAGAGCCAAATCTCCCTCTCCATCATGAGAGGGTCCCAGTGTGACAACAGGGGAAGTGGTGTCCTGAGTGCAGGGCGTTTATCACCCTCTAGCCTTTGCTTCCAAACTTTGAACAAATGAGGTCCTCAGTGGCTTATCTATGGAAGGAATCAACTCATCGTGGCCATCACATTGCTTTTCTGATAGATGGGCTTCACAGTGCTCATGCCTTGGGCTGGGTTAAGACCGTTGAGTTATCTGAACCTAGTAATTGGAGAGTTCTTGGTATGATGCTTTCATTTCATTGAACTGCCATTTTAGCATTATCATCTTTATTCTGCCCTGCTCCTTGGCACTGAAAAGGCAGCTGGTCATTCTCCAGGTGACTGGCCCGTGGACAGCCAGAAACACCTGGACTGAAGTCCCCACCGAGAACCAGCCAAGGATGCTGTGGGCTTTGGCTCCCTTTGCTCTTTGTTCAAATAATCCTTCAAAGAAGGGGTGGGGTGAAGATCCCTTTTGAATATGGATAGATCCGTGTGTCACCTATTTATTCAGTAATTACCTCTAGAATCCCTGCTGCACGCCACATTTCCTTGCTCCGTCTGGGTGTGGGGTGTGGAATCTTAGGAGAAATTGACTGTTAGGGGCCGATGGTACAAAATGAGGCTTCTTTACAATGTGATGAAGAACCGTCAAATGTGCACTAAAGCCAATCACAGCGTATTTCTTTTTCTCAGTTAAGAATGACCTTTGTGTGAAGGTATCCACATGTGTGATGGCAGAGGCTGTCCCCCAGTGTTGCTCATGTAAAATGTAGGGTGTTACGTGTCATCCCAGCAGTGACATGCTTGCTGTGGCTCTTGCCTGGCTCCTGTGTCTGAGTGTTTTCTGAATAGAATCAATGGGAATAAGTTGTGTGTGAAGCCATGGATAAACGCGAAGGCCATGAAAGGCTTACATAAGCTGATGTCAAAGACCGACTGCTGAAAGACCGTATAGGCCGAAACCAGTTGTAAAGCTATAGAAGGTAGAGTCATGGGGTTGAGAGACCAGATGGAAACATACTCTAGCATGCTGAGGGTAAGTTTTTTTCCCCTCAGGCGTACCTGGTGCTCTGGCAGAAAATGCCAAGGCATGCCAGAGAATTTAGGCTTAGCTGGCACCTGCCTCCATAGAAAAGTTTTCCTATGTCGGAACTGGTTTCCCTGCAAGCAGAGGGGCAGTTGGTAACACTCTTCTGGGCTTCATTTATCCACACTGACCTCCTATTCTGAGGGAGTAACTAAGGCACAGTCTAGCCTCATGGGCTGCCAAGCAATGAGTTCTTTTCACTTACACCCAGGAGCAACCTTTAGGGAGAAACGTAAGATAGTAATAATATTCTTGTGAGCAACTTTTGTAAGAAGAGAAAAAATAATCTTACACAAATCCCTCTCCAAATATTTTATGATCTATTTACCAAAAAAAAAAAAAAACCCTCTGATTTTGGGGGTTCAAGGACACATCACCAGCGTTTCACTTCTAGACCATCGTGGCCAGTCACCCCAGCCAGCGCTGTAACTCCCTTCTTAGCCTGTTGATGTAAAGGTAGGAGGAGCCCAGAGCGTCCCGCTGGCAATCCGAACTTCCAGTTGAATGGCATTGCTGTTGTGTCTCCTGGTGGCAGCATTCCTCCCTCTGGAAGTAAGACCTCTAGGCCGGCAGAAGGTAGTGTTGTGGGAACAGGAAGCAAACATTTGGCTAGGTGGTGGTGAGTGGTGTCACTTCACTTCCACCCTTTGATTCCTGGACCTGTGAATCCCGGCTGTGGGAGAAACAGTACCATGTATTAGACGCTGGTTCAGAGCGTGCACGACCTGCTGGAGAGCTTTGCCCCAGCCCTGCAAAGTATTGTCACCTAGTTGGCACTGTAATTGTGGCTTCAAAAGGCCATTCCACGGTTATATCTACCTAGCTGCTTCAGGTGAAGGGGAACATAGTAAGACCAGTGAATTCCATGAGCATGAGCCCACCGCCACACTTCCTTAGGGGTCACGTGAGTGCCTTTCCGGCAGTGCTGTGTGGAGTACCGTGACGGTGGATACGGCGTTCTGTGAGTCCACAGATGGTAGTCTTGGCAGGAGCATATCTGGAATAAGTGTCTATTCCAGTGAGGACAAACCTCTGCCCTTTCCAGGATAGAAGAGGTCTGGTGTCATCAACCTGCCACCAGGTAGCAGGCTGATCACCCCAAAGAATAGTGCCGTATCCCCACAGTCATTCCCAAAAGAAACCAGTGGTCAGTAGCAGCCATTCCCCATCTCCCTCCTAAGTCCTAGGCAGACAGTCACCTCCTGTCCACGTCTACAGATGTGCCTCTTTTGGGCATTTCATGTAAATGGAATCGTATCCTAAGTGGTCTTTCCTGACAGGCTTTTTCCCTTAGCATAGTATTTTCAAGAGCCATCATGCTGTCCCCAATAGCAGTGTTTCTTTTTATTGCCAAACACAATTCCATTGTTGGGATATGTCGCACTTTATAAACATAGTCATTGGTTGATGGACCTGTGGATTGTTTCCACTCTTTTTGGCTATTAGGAATACTGCTGTTAAGAAGTTGTGTGTCGGAGTCACCATGTGGACATGTTTTTATTTCCCTTGTGCATATACCTGGGAGTGGAATTGGTGAGTGATCATGCTGTGTTTAACTTTCCGAGTAGCTGCCAAACTCTTTCCCAAAGTGGCCACACCACTTTACATTCCTGCTGGCAGTGAATGGGGGTTTCCGCTGCTCCAGGCTCTCTCCAGCTTACTGGTTTTCGTTATCGTCGTCCTAGTGGGTACAGTGTTGGATGTCCTTGTGGTTTTGGGTTGTGCTTCTGTAGTGACTGATACATCGTTAGCATCTTTTCATTTGCCTGTTGGTCATTCATGTATCTTCTTTGGGGAAATGCCTATTAATATCCTTTGCCCATTTTTAAATTGGATTGTCATTTTCTTGTTGAGTTGCAAGCTTTCTCTATATGCTCAGGATGCAGTTCCTTTTACCAGATAAATGATTTGCCCAGATTTTCTCACGGTGTGTGAGTTGGCTTTTCACTCTTTTGTTGGTATGTTTTGAAACCTGGGTTTTCAGTTTGTATGTAATCTGCTCCATCTGGTTTTTCTTTTGTCACTTGTGCTTTTGTTGTCATGTCTAAGAAACCAGTGCCTAATTCAAGGTCACAGAGATTTACCCCTGTGTTTTCTTCCAAGAGCCTTCTAGTGTGTTAGCTCTGATGTTTCCATCTGTGATCCATTTTTGAGCCAGTTTTTGGTATGGTCTGAGACAGGAGCACAGCTTCATTCTTTTGCATATGGATATCCAGTCGTCCTAACACTGATTGTTGAAAAGGCTGGTCTTTCCCTTTATGAATATTCTTGGCACCTTTATTTTTTTAAAATCGTGTTCTATACTCTCAACTATATTCCATTGTTAGAAACAACTGTCCTTATGCCATCACCTTGACATCTTGATTGCTATAGCTAGTTAGAAAGTTTTGAAATCTGAAAACCTGTGTTCTTCAACTTCTTTTGAAATACTGTTTCTGACTGTTCTGGGTCTGTTGCATTTTCATCTGAATTTTAGGCTCAACTTGTCATTTTTGGTGGAAAAAAAAGCTGGGATTTTTGATAGGGATTACATTGAATCTGTAGACCAATTTCTGAAGTTGTCACATTTTTACAATCTTGTCTGATCCAAGAATATAGAATATCTTTTCATTTATTTAGAAATGTGTTAATACGTTTCAGCAGTGTGTTGTAGTCTTCAGCATATAAACCCTACAGGTCTTTTTAAAAATGTATTCCTAAGTGTTTGATTCTTTTTGATGCTACTTAAATTGAATTGTTTTTTAAATTTCATTTTCCAACTGTTAATTCCTAACATATAGAAATGCAGTTGATTTTTATATATTGACCTTGTATCCCACAATCTTACCGAACCTAATAGATTTTTTAATGGATTCCTTAGGATTTCCTGTATATAAGAGTTAGCATCTGCACATAGAGATAACTTCACTTGCTCTTTCCAATCTGTATGCCTCTTTTCTTTTCCTTGCCTCATTGCCCTAGAGAGAACTTCCAGGACAGTGCTGAATGGGGGTAGCAGGACATGGTTGTCTTGTTTCTGTTCTTACGGGACAAGCATTTCGTATTTCACCGTGAAGTATGCTGTTCGCTGTGGGGTTTTGTAGATGCCCTTTATCGGGTTCAGCATGTTCCCTCCTATTCCTAGTTTGTTGAGTATTTTTTATCAGGAAAGACTGTTGAATTTTCAAATGCCTTTCCTGCACCTTGAGTTGTGAATTTTGGCCCTTATTAACATGGAGGATTACACTGATTGATCGATCGATCGATCTATCTTTCTTTCTCTCTTTTTTTATTTTTTGAGGAGTCTCACTCTGTTGCCCAGGCTGGAGTGAAGTTGCATGATCTTGGATCAGTCCAACCTTCACCCTCCTGGGTTCAAGTGATTCTCATGGCTCAGCCTCCTGAGTAGCTGGGATTGCAGGGATGCACCACCGTGCCTGGCTAATTTTTGTTTTTTCTTTGTTTCTTTTATTATTTTTATTTTATTTTATTTTTTTACTAGAGACAGGGTTTCACCATGTTGGCCAGGCTGGTCTTGAACTCCTGGCCTCAAGTGATCCACCCATCCTGGCCTCCCAAAGTGCTGGGATTACAGGGGTGAGCCTCTGCCTACAGGCTGATTTTTCCTTATGTTAAGCCAACCTTGAGTCCTGGCATAAATCATATTTGAACATAGTGTAGAACCGTTTTTATATGTGACTGGATTGGCTTGCTAGTATTTTGTAGAGGGGTTTTCTGTGCATATTCATACCTGATATAGAATTGTTTCCAATCAAGAGAGTTTTGAAACAAATGTCCATTAATAGGAGAGCAGTTATATAGACTTCATAGCAATTTAAGCAAAAAAAATGAAATAGAGCTATACATGATAACATATATGATTTCTGAGACATGTTTTTAAAAATAACAAATGTGGTGTAATACTGAGTTAATCCTAACATAGAATTGAGGAAAATGTAAATATGTAAATACTATGCTATGTTTTTATTTGCGTAGCATTAAAATTCTACAGTGAGAAAGGCCGGGCGCGGTGGCTCAAGCCTGTAATCCCAGCACTTTGGGAGGCCGAGGCGGGTGGATCACGAGGTCAAGAGATCGAGACCATCCTGGTCAACATGGTGAAACCCCGTCTCTACTAAAAATACAAAAAAAAATTAGCTGGGCATGGTGGTACGTGCCTGTAATCCCAGCTACTCAGGAGGCTGAGGCAGGAGAATTGCCTGAACCCAGGAGGCGGAGGTTGCGGTGAGCCGAGATCGTGCCATTGCACTCCAGCCTGGGTAACAAGAGCGAAACTCCGTCTCAAAAAAAAAAAAAAAAAAAAAAAAAAAAAAAAAAAAAAATTCTGCAGTGAGAATATATACTCACGTGTATTTGTGTAAATTAGAAAATATAAATTGTTGGCCAGGCATGGTGGCTCACGCCTGTAATCCCAGCACTTGGGGAGGCGAAGGCAGGCAAGTCACGAGGTCAAGAGTTTGAGATGGTGAAACCCTGTCTCTAGTAAAAATTCAAAAATTAGCTGGGTGTGGTAGTGCGTGCCTGTAATCCCAGCTATTCAGGAGGCTGAGGCGGGAGAATTGTTTGAGCCTGGGAGGTGGAGGTTGCAGTGAGCTGAGATCGCATCTCCGTCTCAATATATATATATATGTAAATTGTTTTTTAAAAGGAAGATGACAGTGAACTCACTGATATAAAGAAGGCTATGTCCTGGCAAATGTCACTGTAAACCAAGGGAAGTCCTGTTAGCCTACAGCAGTGTCCTGTGTCTCCCTGCCACTCGTACTGCAAGCAGCCGGTGTGATGAGAACTTGTCTCACTTTGCAATTGGAAACAAATCCACCAGCACAGGGACATATGCAAGTATCCAGCAAAGGAAAAAGATAAAGGGGACAAGGAAAATGAATGCTTTTTAAAAATACTGGCAAAATGTTACCAAGGGAAAGATGAAAATTGTGACCCAGTGTTACTGCCGTCAATTTCAAAAAGTGATCAGTAGTAGCCTTGATAAAATAGGAATTGATAATCACGGTGCAGTGGCTCACGCCTGTACCCGCAGCACCAGCCCTTTGGGAGGCCGAGGCGGGTGGATCACCTGAGGTCAGGAGTTTGAGACTAGCCTGCCCAACAAGCTGAAACCCCATTTCTATTCAAAATATAAAAATTATTGATTGGCAGTTGCCTCATTAACCAGGCACCAGCCATTCGCCAGCTTCTGCTCTGGGAGCTTCAGTCATGTCCTCCCTGAATCTTCACCGCCCACCTGATGTCCTGGCCCCCTACTCTGCTTGAAAAACACGCAAGGAGATGGACAGAACTATCCAAGTGTGATAGCTGCGGACATAAGCAAAGACAGTGGAAGCAAGAAACAGGGCACCGTGCGTAAGGCAGTACTGGAGTTTTGTCGTGGGGTAAATTGCTTGGTTTCTGCTGTCATCCCATGGTTATTCAGGGAAAGTTCAAAATACAACGGAGAGTAAAAGAGCCTCCAGCAGATCAGTGAGAGCAGGGCTGCTGTTCACTCCTGCTCCGGGGAGGTGCATTCACATAGAATACCAGGCTGTATTCATTTGCTGTGGTTTCCTTAGCAACGTGCCACAGACTGGGTGGCAGAAGCAGCAGAAACATGCTGTCTTTCTGTTCTGGAGGTGAGAAATCTGAGATCAGGTGTCAGCAGGGTTGCTTCCCTCCGGAGGTCGTGAGGATCTGGTCCATGCCTCTTGCCTAACTTCCAGTGGTTTGCTGGGAGTCTTGGGCGTTCCTTGGATGCCTGTTGAAGCATCACTTAATCTCTGCCTTCATGTTCTCGTGACATTCTCCTTGTGTGCATGTCTCTGTCTGAACTTCCCACCCCCATTTTTTTTTCTTTTTTGAGACTGAGTCTCACTCTGTCACCCAGGCTGGAGTACAGAGTGGCGGGATCTTGGCTCACTGCAACCTCCAACTCCCGAGTTCAATCAATTTTCCTGCTTCAGTCTCCCAAATAGCTGGGACTACAGGCACCCACCACCACACGGAGCTAATTTTTGTATTTTTAGTACAGTCGGGGTTTCACCATGTTGGCCAGGCTGGTCTTGACCTCCTGACCTCATGATCTGCCCACTTCAGCCTCCCAAAGCGAGGACATTGGTCATACTGGATTAGGCCCACCTACTCCAGGACAGCCTCATCCTAATATGTCTGCAGTGGTCACATGCTGATGTTCTGGTTGAGGGGTGGTTAGGACTTCAACATATGAATTTGGGAGAGGGGGCCACTACTCACCTCAAACTCATGCAAATCATGCTCTCTGGAAATGGGGCCGCTGGAAGGTTCTGGCTATAGGAGAGCCTCCTTCTTAGTTGGCTCTCTTGATTTCTCAGCGCTTGTACCAGCCCTCCATCTCCGAAGCCACTGCAGGGGGCCGGGAGGGCTTGGTAGCTCGATTTTGGCCAGGTCTGCTTTGTGGCCTGTGGTGCAGGGTGGAGGTGTGGTTCACCTCTGTGTCGTTTGTTGCTGCAGGTTATATCGAAGCTGCCGTCATTCCTGCTGGAGCTCGGAGGATCCGTGTGGTGGAGGATAAACCTGCCCACAGCTTTCTGGGTAAAACCAAAAACAAAACTCACCGTTTATGTGTTGAGAATGGATTTTGATGATCGGTCTGGTAAATTGGTGTAGCATCATTCCACCCGGGTTACAGCTGGTTTCACGCCTGTACTGTAGTGACATGAGCACTCGGGACTGCACAGTGCAGTCATATTTGACTAACATGCAGCCACCTCCAGGGTGGATTAGGGGCAAGAACAGGGAGGAAAATGATGGAGGACCGGCTTGGGACAGGAAGGAAGATCATAGAAGAGTGAAGGAAATTGTGAGGAACTTGGGCTGGGTTAGTTCCCCGAAGTAACCCCCGGAAAGCTCAGACTGGCCGAGCCTGAGCGGTGTGGCCCACTGGCCAACTTGCACGAAGCCTCGTTGGGCTGCCAGTGGTTCTGGGGATGACTTCTTAGCTAGAAAAAGAAAAACAGTACTTAGTCTCATGGAAACCCAGAAGGACACTAGTTTCACTAAGGTCTGTATGTTCTGAATTCCTAGCGACCAGCTCCATTGACTTCAAGCACACAACAGCTGCATCTTTCCATAGACTTGGGTTCTCTTCTGGACTAGTTTTCCTAACTATGGGCAAAGTCATTCAGATAAACTTCCTAGCTAGAGAAGACCTTCCGAAAGTATCCTTGGCCCAATTCCCAGCCTCCCCATCAACCCCAGCAAAAGTCAGCCCAGGACTTGAGCCCCAGGGTGGTTGGAATTCTGAGTTAGACACAGAAGTGGAGACAGCAGGGTGGCCAGAGGCTGCCTCTGCCCCGGGCCCCCTGGCTTGGAACATGCTGTGGCCCCTGCCCTTCTGCCGGCTTTAATCCCATGTTCCCATCTGGGCTTAAACTTGAACTTGAGGTGGCTGAACTTCTCGGGTGCCCCTCTTCCGAGCTGTCTTCATGTTACCGTCTCTCAGCCTGTGTTGCAAAGTGCTGATTGAGATTGAAGAAAGAAAAAGTAAGACAGGATTTCTCTCGTTTCCAAAATGGTTTTAGCTAAATTGAAGTTACCCATGAAACCCTTTTATTTACATTTTTATCACTGCTTTTTAAAAATGACGTCTTCGTCCGCATTCCTGCCTTTGCAGGCTATGCAAAAGTCTGTCTTTCTTTGAAATGGTCTCTGCTTCAGAAACTCGAAGTCTAATGAGACAGACCCAAAACCAGTCTCTAATAGGCAGGTTTGCAGTGAAGACCACAATCCTGTTATTTCAAGAGTTAGGGAACGCTTCGATGCTCAGACACCCCTCACACACCTGCCTTGGGGAAGGCAGCAGTGCCCATTTCCGAGCACCCATGGGGGGTGTCACTGGCACCACACTCTGTGATACTGCCGTGTCCCAAGCTGCCCTGCCACCTCCTCCACAGCTTGGTCACCTGCCATTCACCCTCCCTCCTCGAGGCTGTGGTGTCCGCTTGTGCTTCTGCTGCCAGGGTAAGACGTTGCCGTCCCTGGAGTTGACATCCCTGTACATTTTCATCAGCCCAATGGTTTTCCACCTCCCCTGCATGGACAGTGTCCCTGCCTTGCCTGACACTCTCCTCCTGAGCTGTCCCAGCTGTCAGTCTGCAAATAGGAACAACGCTTAAAATGCTTTCTAAAACAAGGCCTCTTGCTGCCTTTGGCAGCTTCAAAGTGACAGCCTGTTTTTACTAAATTCGCAAAGACCCCGCTCCTCTCCCTCTGCCCATCAGAGGACATTGGGTCAACTTTACCAGCATTTGCGTCGGACGCCCCACCACCTACTATCATCCCAAAAAGTTTCCCTTACCCTTCCCAACCCATGCATTCAAATGTACGGGAGGCCCTCCGTGGGAGGCTGGCATCACTTTTCATCCTGATTCAAAGTCGCAGTCCGGGTGTTCCAAGAGGTAGTTCAGTTTGGAGGTCGAATTACTGGTTCTTTCATCAAGTCCCAGCAGGTGCTCCTGCAAGTGTGTCCCCTGGCTTTGGAACCTGGCTTCTGAGATTTCCCAGCTTGGCTTCTCTGCCTGGCTCAGCCCTAAGTGTCTGGCAAGAGGAGGGTCTTCTTGATCTCCGTTTTTGCATGGCAATGTAAGAGTGACAGGAGGATGTTAGAATCCTCTGGATTGCTGTGCTAACTAGCGGATGCCATCCAGGAGAACGCCCTCTTGGGATTATGCCCTCAGCTCCTGAAGCCTGAGGGCCACGTGTACAAAACAAGAGCAGTAGCATCCGCGATGGTGGCTCCCAGTCACTGAGCTTGGCTGCGCCTTAGAGACCTGATCCCTAATTCCCCCAAATGGGCTGCAAGGGATTGCTCTGCTTCCTTAACAGAGGCACAGACCAGAGCTCTGAGGGGCTGGGTGCCTTGCCCACGTTCTCCACCTCCTGAGTTCACTGCAGTTGATGCAGCGTCTCAGAATTACTCTGTCCATTCGTGGCCAGAGACTGCCGGTTGGAGACGTCTCATTGGAGAACACACGTTAACCCTGCCCGTTGTGACCACTACACTGTGTGCACTTTGAACGAGCCTGCATCCCGCGGAGATTGGTTTAGTGTCTTGGGTGACATGGGAGGTTGGACTTGATTCCTGCCTTATCTCATCCAGAAGACATCATCCCAGGACTCCAGGGCCTGGCCGATGGACATGGGCAAGCCCGAAGGTGGTCCACACTCATGTTTCTAAAGTTAGTTCAAAAGGCCTTGTTTCCATTCGGGGCTGGATGCTTTGGAAGTCAACCCAGTGTAACTCTGAATTACTCTCACATTTGCCGGGAGCAGTTCCTGAAGAATTTCACCCCACCTACCTTCAGCCCACGCTGGCTGGCTTTCTGCTCAAAACCACCTGGAACAGGAAATGCCTCTGCAGCTTGTATCCATAGCTAAGAACAGACTGGCAGAACTCCTAGTGGAAATAAAAGGCGCTGACTCGCTGCCAGGATTAGAAGTAGGTTGACTGTGGGTCAGGTCTTCCAGGGAAGCCAGAAGGGAGAGAGGCTAAGAGAGCCCCACCCGGGCTTCTGCACAGCTCTGTGCCAGAGAGGGGCATGTGGGCAGGGTGAGAGCTCGTGTCTGCCTCCAGCCAGCTCTGAAGAGGAGCGGTCTCCTTCCTCAGGAATGCCCCAACCTCGCTCCCTCGAATGGCTCATGGTCTTCCCCACACTGCCTGGAAGACCAGGATGGCGTGCAAGTGTCCACAGAGAGGAAGAAGGGCCAGAGACAGAAATGGACGTTCCGCATGTAACTCACATTCCAGCTCATTGCAAAGGTTTTGTTCTGCCCTAGTGGTAAAGGGAAGTGTACCTATGTGGTGCCCCACAGAAGTCTGACTCTTGAGAGCTTCTGAGCAAAACCCACAAAAATGAGCATAGTTCTATTTTGGATCATAGTTTAAAACATTTCATGTCTGGCCCAGGCAAAATGAGCAAGGGAAAATCTCCTTCCCAGCAAACCAGAACTTCAGACATCACAGATGAAATCAAATCACTGGGGGAATCCCCTCTTCTTCTCTCTGTTATTTGCCCATAAAATCAAAACATTTGTAATCATTTTAATTTCCCCTATTGAGTGTTTTCTGGGTCCAAAATATTCTGATTTCATGTGTAAACTAATTAATCTCAAAATACTTACAGACAAAGGGGGCTTGGAGATACCATTGATGCCCAAGGGTTAAGGGGACAGGAACTTGTAGAACCCAAAACATACGTAATTTGGAGGGTCAGGGGAAAAAAAATACATTATGCACGGGCCTATGGAAAGGCCTCCTGCACAGAGGTCCCTGGAGCGGGAGCCTCGGAGCCCTTTGCAGACCCCGCTCTGTGCAGCTCACGCAAGGCAGGAGAGCAATCCAAGCTGCCACAGAAGAGGGCAAGAGGTGACCTGCATTGTCTCAGCAGTTGGCATGGTCCCATGCAGTCATTGTTTTGGGGACTCCACAGTGAACCTGTTTACTCACTGTTAAAAATGATCTTGACATCCAGACAGAATCTCTGAGGCTGAAATCTCTTTCGAAGGGATGTCAGGCACTGACTTGTGATTTTAGCAGGACATGGACCACAGCAAACTGCAGATGTGGAATCTTGTAAGTGACACCAAAGTGAAAAGGCCGGAAGTAACCCCCATGCCTCCTGGATCTGCTGACCTCCTGCTAATAACTCTGCCTGTGTTTTCCTCTCCCTGAGAAATACACAGATGAGCGTGGCTGGGAGCACACTGTCCTCTGAGCTGGAAAGCTGCCTCTGCACTGCGCCAGAACTTGCAGCCGCGGCAGCAATGGCACAGGCAGTGCTTGGGCATGCAAAGCGTGTTCCTCCTGGGGCTGTGCAGGAGTTCTCCCATGCATCAGCTCCAGACCAGGACCTCCAAAGCAAAGGCACCTTCAGAATTCGATGGAGTGCCCCCACAGCCCTGTGCGGCTTGTGAGAGCCAGTTCTAGGCATCTCTTCCCCACTCTTTGTTCAGTGATGCCAGGTGGATAACACGGTCTGCCATATGAGGGTGTTTACACTCTGGGTAGCAAATGCACTGTAACTCTAGACTGTTTTCCCCAGGGAGCCGGCTGTCACTAGCACTCTGTTGTCGGCATGTTCCTCCCCATCAGCAGTTGACCTTGCCTGGGTTCACAAAGTGCTGGAGTTGCTGCCGGTGCTGAAGTTGCTGCTGCTGCTGCTGCCTCCCGCCCACTGTCGGGCCTCCCAAGGCAGAACTGGGGCTTCCCCGGGCCCACCCCCTCCTCTGTGCAGTGTTTCAGCCCATGGTCCTAGAACCGTCTCCAGGTGTGCCCTCCTGCCCTTTTTTGGGTCTTTCTACTCTTGACCTCCCAGATGTTTTACTTTTGGTATGGAAGTGGGATTGTTTGCAGGCTGTAATTCAGAGTCACTTTAAAACGTCTTATAAAAAGGGCCCGAGAAATACATAAACAAGGATGGTGGGGAAAGACCCACCTCCTCAGGAAGGTTAGAGCCGAGATAGGGGTGTTAGAGCTGGGACGGTGGGGGAGGTACAGCCGGGACGCGGGGGGCTTACAGCCAGGACTGGGGCGGTTAGAGCCGGGATGGGGGGGGTGGTTAAAGCCAGGATGGGGTGTTTATAGCCAGGATGAGGGCAGCTTACAGCCAGGACAGGGGTGGTTAGGGCCGGGACGGAGGAGTTAGAGCGAGGATCGGGGGTTCAGAGCTGGAACGGGTTTGTTAGAGCTGGGATACGGGTAGAGTTTGGATAGGGGTATTAGAGCCGGGATAGAGGCAGAGGCCCTGGCAGGAATTTGAGGCAGGGATGGAGTGTGCCAGGCCTTCTGCCTCTCAGGGGTACTAAGCTTGGTGGCAAACATCTGCGGCTGATTTCTAGGAAGCCATAATAGTAATTTTCTTTGCTCACCTCCTCTGCCCTTATCATGACTAGCATCTTTTTAACCCGACTTCCAAAAAGCATGTGTAAAGCCAAACCTAGCTCTTAGTAGCTGAGTATCAGCTTCAGGCACTGCTGGATCCGGGGGCTTAAAATGATGTCACGGGAAAATGGTCTCTCTCCGCACTGGCAATCCTGACCATCCTCTCCGGGGGTGTCTTCCTGTGGGCTGGCAGATCCAGGCTCACTTCCAGCCTCCAGGAAACCCTGTGAAAGGAAAGCTGCCTCTTCCTAAGGTGAACAAAAGTCCCCCTGCTTGGGGTTGGGTGCTAGGCTCATGCCTGGAGCTGTGGAATTAGGGGTCCAGCCCCACATGATGGGAGGAAAAGCATGTTCCCAGGAAAGAGCCTGGGTACCATTGCTTAGCGGGAGAAACAGAGGCTGTGTGACAGGCACAGTGGATGTTCATAGAAGCCACGAGCCAGGGACGAAGCTGGGGCCTCGGCCCAGGGCCACCGGTGTCAGAGTCTGTCACTGCCCGGGGGGTGATGGTCAGTGGATATGGGAGTCGGCTGGCCAGCACCAGTAGCCTGGTGAGGAGGAGAGCAGCCGCCCAGCTTCCCTCTGCTCTTTGTGAGAGAAATGGATTCTACAGACGAGTCCTGGTGTGACTGTGGTCAGCACACAGCTTCACGGAAATTATTGCTGGTCTCTGACTCCTTCGTACGGGGCACCTTGGCACGCTCGGGTGTCCTCTGTCCCTGCAGTGAGGCCCCTTCCTCCTTCCCACCCTCTGAGGCCACTCTCCATCTCTCGCCTCCTTTCCCAGCCAAACCTCCGAAAAGTGGAAAAAAAGGTCACCTTCCACTTTCTTTACCGTCCGGGGCCCTGTGTCTTTCTCCCTTCACCACCCACCCCGGAACAATCTTAGCGGTACTGGCCTCTGAGGGTCAGGAATGACCGTCCCGCCTCCATGCCTAGCCACACGCTGCATGTGGCCTTGTCTCCTCCCGTGTCTTACATGCTCAGCTGAAAGGGGGCTTATCCCAGGAAGCCTTCCCCGTCGGCCCCATCCGTGGACCAGTAACAGGCCCTAGTCTGTTGCGAACCAGGCTGCACAGCAGGACGTAGGTGGCCGATGAGCAAGCATGACCGCCTGAGCAGAGCGTTCAGTTCTCATCTGAGCGCAAACCTGTTGTCAACTGCATGTGCAAGGGGTCTAGGCTGTGCACTCCTTGTGAGAATCTAAGGGCTAGAGATCTGATGTAGAAAATTTCATCCCAAAACTATCCCCCGCCACCCCACTTAACCCAAACCCCTGGTCTGTGGAATAACTGTCTTCCACGAAACCAGTCCCTAGTGCCAAAAACTGGTCCTGGGGACCACTGTCTTAAAGGACTCTGGGACCTTGTTTTTTTTCTGTCTGCTCCTTCCCACCAGCCCACACTGGATCCCAAATCCAAATAGACATGTGCATTTGCAAGAGACAGTTTTCTAAATCTGTAGAGAGGTTGAAAGAACAATGAATGTCCATGTACTCTCTGCCTATATTCACTCATAGTTAATATAACCAAGTATGTATTTGTGTTATTAGCTCAGTAGAAGCTTTGGAAACCCATAAGATTAGTCATTTTTGTAAGGGCATATGGAATATGAAACCCTGTAACAATGAGAGCCTGGAATTTGTCCTCTTTGAGAACAGGCCTTACCTTTGCACATTTCGGCATTAGTCATAAAAATCTAGACTGATGCGGCCGGGCGTGGTGGCTCATGCCTGTAGCCCCAGCACATTGGGGGGCTGAGGTGGGTGGATCGCAAGGTCAAGAGATCAAACCCATTCTGGCCAAAATGGTGGAGCCCCGTCTCTACTAAAAATACAAAAATGAGCTGGGTGTGGGGCATGCCTGTAGTCCCAGCTACTTGGGAGGCTGAGGCAGGAGAATCACTTGAACCTAGGAGGCGGAGGTTGTAGTGAGCCAAGATCACACCACTGCCCTCCAAACTGGTGACAGAGTGAGATTCTGTCTCAAAAAATGAAAAACCTAGACTGATGCTACAGCCTAAAGAAATGGGGGTTGAAAGTTGCCAGGATGGTGAATGCAGTGGCATTGGTCTGCTGGATGCAGGTCTCCACTCTCCAGCTGAATGGCCTTGTGGGTTTGGGCAAGGTGTTTAGCTTCTCTGTGCCCGCATTGCCTTGCCCCTGAAGGGAAGACTGCAGGGGGTCGTCGAGAAGATGAAGAGGGTCAGAGTGTATGAAGGAGCCAGCCTAAAGAGTGTGCTGCTTAAATGGCGGTTTGCGGATGGTGGCAGAAGAAGAGAACAGGGAGGAAGCTGGGCGTCCCACCCTCCTCACCGCCTTTCACAGCCGGGACGTTTCAGCTGTGGGAAGGGAAACAGAGTCGGCTCCAAGCGGTAGGACTTTCTCTTTCCTGAGCTGTCCCTGGAGTCCTGTAATCCTCAGCCTCTCACAGCCACCCTGGATACGAGACCCCACTGGAAGCCGCTCTGCTGGAAAGTTCCTAGAAGTGAGGAACCTGTTTCTCTTGGCAGCTCCTCTAACGAGAAGTCCTGAGCATACGTCTCCTCCGTGTTGGCCGGGAGCAAGCACTGGGCCCGTAACATCCTGGAGACGGGGGCTGAGGCCGGTGGACCCCCGGTGTCCCTTTGCTGCTTGTGGCCTGGCCCAGCCTGAGGCTGATGAATTCAGCTGTAACCAAAACCCCTTTTGGGTTTCAACTCCCGTTTTCCAAAATCAGTATCAAATGTTGCCGTTTTATTTCTGGCTTCAGTAAGCAGAGAATCATGAATGCAACAGGATCGGGTTTCATTGATTATAGGCTGAGGAGGGTCCCAAGGGGAGAGATGGAGATGAGTTTGGGGTGTCCGTGGGGCTCTGGCTGCCTCTGCAGGGAGAGAGGGCATAGGACTGAGGGTGCCCCGGAGGTCCCATTTTTGGAAATGACACAGGCTGGCTATCACCTCTTGTCATCTGCCACCTTCTAAAATGCCAGAATAGATTTTAGTTCCTTGGGATTTTTTTTTTCCTAGATGACAACCACAACAAACTAGAGTGTCACTGCAGATCACTGTCCTCATGAGAATGACGTGGTCTTCACCCCTAAGTGGGAGGACACAGGAAACGTCCTAGTGAGCACCTCGGAAAATAATCAGTATGTGGCTCGTGTGGAAAACCAAGCGAGCACCTCAGAAAATAATCAGTACGTGGCTCTTGTGGAAAACCAAGTTTCTGCTTACGGCCAATCAGCAGCACGTTGATTCTCAGCCTCTCTGGAACACAGATCGTCCCTGGTAGAGAAGGCGGTGAGCAAACATGAGAACCTGAAACCCACAGAGCTAGGGTGTGAGAGCGCCCCTGCCCTGCCACGCTCCACCCCCAGCCACCACTCGCCCACAGCTGCCGAGTGTGACCACCGCATCTGTGGGCGGCTAGGGTTTCCAAACATTCATGCTTAATGGAGTCATGGGTGTTGATTGAAGGAACATCCACCGTAGTCATGTGGGGATATGAAATCCTGAAGAGGTGCTGGAGTCAGCTGCTCTCCGTAGAGAGCCCCACATAGGTAATAGGAAGGGCAACTGCTGAGTTTTGCTAAAGCAGCAAAACCTATTTTGTAGCCTAGGACACATGAAAATGGAATGAATTCATCAGGCAGAAAACCGTCTACCGGGTAAGTTTAGCGAAATGAAATCAGGCTGTGGTCACCTCCAGTCCCTGCCCCTCCACCCCAACCCCAGCTATCTGAGTTGGTTTTGAGACAGGAGCCCAGGCCGGAAGGTGCTCTCCCTGGGGGTTCTGTGGGTCTGTAGCTCTGTGCTCCCCGCGATCCAGGCTTTTGTTCTCAGTACACAGAGTGTTCCCCTTCTCTCGCTTCAGGCCTCCATCCTCCCTGTGGAAGGGGAGACCTCTGCCACACTCAGGGGCCGCAGATTCCCTTTAAAGACAGACTGGATCCCCCTATCCCCAGCCCCTTGATTCTTTGGTCTTAATTTGCTTTCCAGCTCTCAAAGACTCTGGTAAGGGATCCATCAACAGTGACTGGAAGATAGAGCTCCCCGGAGAGTTCCAGATTGCAGGCACAACTGTCCGCTACGTGAGAAGGGGGCTGTGGGAGAAGATTTCTGCCAAGGGACCAACCAAACTACCGCTGCACTTGATGGTAACTTGCTGGGCTCCTGCACTCGTCTTAGGGTTGCTGATTCTGAGGTCCACCAGGTCACTTTCCAGTTGACTTGTTCCTGGGGCCTTGGGGACAGGAGATGCATCCGGCTTCCAGGGGTCCCTGCTGCTCAGTCCCCTCCCCTCTCTGAGTCTTTTCTTTTCCCTTGCACCCCCTGCTTCAGAATTCTCTTGTTGCTTCTCCTGGCTCTTCCCTGGCAGAGTTCCTATCTCTTTCAAAAGGAGCTGCCTCAAAGAAGGAAATGCTTAGCCACGTGGATGGCAGCCAGGGAGACTTGGCCTCATTGAGAGACAGCCCCACTCAGTCTCTGTTTACATCGGGTGGTGGGATGCATAGACCTGCCCTCACAGAGTGTATATCGTTACCTTTTGGAAATGAACTTGGACTCTGTGTCCAAACCAGCATCCCTCAGATTTCACAGACCCAGCTTGCAACGAGCGTTTGGGGATCAGGAAGCAGGATTAGATGATGCAGGTATTCTACTACACAGGTAATCTCCAGACGCCTGTGTGCTGCTGGGCCAGGCCAGGGTGCCATCGTCTGATCTGTTGTCTTAGGGAGGCCTCCATGCAAGCCACTGAAACATAAGTGACATAGCCTTTTAAACATGTCAGAAGAGACGTTTTTCTCCAGAGAGCGGAACATGCTGCTTCCTTCTCAAGATCCGGGAGTTCTCGTGACTAACTTCTGATAGCTCATCATTACTGATTCCGTGTCTCCTTCCCAAAAAAACAGGACTGTGGCTGCTTGTGCCCCTGCAATCAAAGCACACTTTGTCCCTCAGTGCCTGCCAGGGTCTCTCCATGGAAGTTCTTCTTCCCCATTAATTTGTGATCTCTGGCAGCCTTCAAGTGTTCCAGGTTAGTTGACACCCAAAAGATATTCTGGCCATTGCCCAGGGAGTGTCCTAAGGAGGCTGGCACCCAGGATGCTAGTGATGTTAACCCCATTACAATTTCTGGGGGGAAAAAGTCAAGGCAGTTTCCATGTACAATCTAAAGCATGTGGAAATCTGCCACCGTACCGCTCACCCTGCTAAATCCACTGCAAATACGTTCCTGCAAGTAGGTTGCTGAGACCCAAGAATGTGTGCCTAAGTCATTTCTCAGAGATAAGATTGCCTCCTTCATTGTCACAGTCAGGACAAATCCTCCCGTTCCAGGTTAATAGCAGTTACTTAGAGGGACTAAGGGAGGAGGCAGAACATAAAATCTGTGCGGAAACTTTGTGAGCCTGAGAATTTGCTTTCTCTAGCAAACAGCAGGGTGAGTGTATTTTCTTTTCTCCAAATGCTTTTGTAAACTGAGCAAGTCGTTAGCCCATTCCAGTGAAGTACACAGCCTGGATTCATTCAGACCAGGAGAAACAAAACTCCAAGAAAGCAACTGCTGCCGCGAGTGAAGTTTCAGCCCTCGCTTAATATTGATGGCTTTTCTCCCTAAATGTGACTGTCGTTTCAAGATTTTAAAACTGAAAATGAGAGGTGCCCCTTTGCGTCTGTATAGAAAGCCATTATACCCAAACTGGGGTATACACATTGTTTGCAGAATCAGTAGCACCCAGAGAGTCATGGGGACCTGCATTTGAAACCGGTTACACACACACACGCACGCACGCACACACAATACATGGCTACAAAATTGCATGAAATTGCATTTATATGGATTCTCCGTTCACCAGTGGTATTCCCGTACTGCGATGATGAATATCTCTTTCTAAGACTAGTTTGCTTCTTGGCATTTCCCTTTCCTAACTGGAGGCATTTTTCCAAGTGTGTTATGGCAGCTTGCTGTGGTGCAGGTGTGGATGTTGATGCGGTTACGTTTGCTCTTCACGCTGCACCCCAACCCCGCGGCGCAGCCTCAGGAGCTGAGAGGTTCTTGGAGGGAAGTGGCTCCCATTGTCTGGGACACTTGACCTCATCCACCCCACGTCAAGTCGGGTGAGCTGTGTGCACCCTCCCCTTAGTGCCTGCTGACCCATTCTCCCAGACTTCTCAGGCTGAAGTGAACCTGCCAGCTACTTAGACCCAGGGCACTTACTGCTTCCAAGCTTAGCTTGAAGACTCATTAGCCACAGACAAGCCATGTTAAGCTTCTGTAAGAGGGCTTGATCGGCCCCATTATGTCTAGAAAAAGAAGGCTGATCATGCACCTGCTGCTTTCCGGGGCTTGTCACATGCCGTTCCAGACCCATCTGTTCTGTGTCTTCATACTAACTAAAATTTCAGGTCTGAGGTCTCCAGGCTTTATGATAGTTTCCCACAAAACGTGATGGACCCCTCCCTCTACCTCCACCCCACTCCCAGCTTGGAGCCCTGAGCCAGGCTTCTGCCACCCTTGGCTACAGTCATCTTCCTGGCTCCCACGGCAGCGGAGGACTCCTGTATCCTTGAACCCCCAAACAGATGCTCCCCAAAGTCCCCCAGCAGTGAGCTGCATTTTTTCCTTGAGCTTGCCTTACCCCTGACTCTGGACCAGGTGACATGGCAACGATTGCTGATAGAGAGTGAAGGATGATGCTCATTTCCAGACAAGTACAGTAACCCCACTTGCTCTGATGCCTTTCTAGTCAAAAGTTCATCTGTGTCTTATCTGCAGAGGAAGCTTCGTGGGTGAGCATGCAGGAACGCAAACTGTTCTCTTCGAGGAGCAGCTCTCCGTGAGAAGTGCAGTGAGAGGTTTCAGAGTTGCTTATCCTAAAGCTCCTAGTCTAAGCTGCTCTCTCTCTTGGGTAGGAAAGATGGTTTTGCATTCGCCCTTCTCGCAAGTTGACTCCCTGAGGAATCCAAAGCTGAGATAAAGGAGCACCCCTCAGTCGAACCTGCCTTCAGCCTCAGAAGAGGGCTGGTTACCCCTCAGAGAAACAGCCGCAGCGCGCCTGCGTGTGCGGATTCAGCAATCCCACGGGCTTTCGTTTTCGTTCCTTTTCAAAATGCCCTTTTGTTTTGCGGCTGATCCAGGTGCTGTTATTTCACGAGCAGGATTCTGGAATTCATTATGAATACACCGTTCCTGTAAACTACACTGCTGAAAATCAGAGTGAACCGGAAAAATCGCAGGACTCGCTGTTCATCTGGACCCACAGCGGCTGGGAAGGGTGCAGCGTGCAGTGCGGAGGAGGTGAGTGGCCATGGCCGTGGCCTGCTGGATGTGGGCCTTTGCTGGAGAAGGGACAAAGGAGTCTGTGGCCAGCACACAGAGTGGGGAATCTGTAACCTGCAGTTCCACAGGAATTTAAGCCCTGCTGAAAATCTCTCTGCAGAATACTTGGGCAGAGTCTTCCCAGCTCCCACACTAGGGTCGTGCCCATGCTGCTGCTTCGCCCAGGGCCCAGGGCCCCCCAGCTCTGACCTGTGGGTGAAGCAGGGTTTGGCTGACCTATGACTACGTCTCAGGTATGGCAGACCCTGGGAGTAAACAGAATGCTGACTGTTGCCACTTGCTGGAGAGGCACCAGACCCTGTCTGCCTGCTCCCAGATTCCCTTCCATCTTTGCCACAGTAACCTCACTACAGGGTACCATCGAAAGAAAAAGGAGGTCAGGTGAAACATTCCGAGCGTGAGTTCTGACCGCACAGCTTCCTGCTCGACCTCAGCAAATGCCTTCCTCTCTCTACCCCGAATTCCCTCACCTCTAAAATAGGATGGTTGTCCCTCATGCCCACCGTAGGGTCCACAGCGTGAGCCCAAGAGCCTGTCGTACAGCAAGAATCAATATAAATGAAAGGCATTGTGTTTCTTGTTGTTGGACGGGGCGGCGGTAGGACGCCATTCAGAACTCTTAGCAGTTCCTTAGACAGTATTGTTTGTCACCCTAACAGGACACATAGCAGGGTTATGGGAGATGGAACACAGGGTGGGTGGATTTTAGTGGGCACAGAACTGGGATGGAAGGTTGACCTGGACTCTGGTATGCCAACCCTGAGAGTTGGATGATGGAGTGGAGCCCGGGGCATAGCCCCAGCCATCCCCAGTCCTGAGCACCTTCATTGGATGTCCAATACGTAAAGCATGGCTTACCATTTAAAGGACTCCTTCCGTCTTTCATGGGTAGGAGTTGTAGATACACAGTAATTTCTTCCTGGGCATCTTGGCCAACCGCTCTCACTGTCTGTGCTTAGCCTCTTCCCGCAGCAGCCCCACAGCAGCTGGCATAGCCTCTGGATGCCACTGTCAGCCCTGCATCTTCCACTCTGCACCTCTCCCCGGGGCGGGCCTTCTGCCCCTGAACCCTTAGCTGCTGGTGGCTTTTCAACCTCCAAATCCAGCCAGCACCTCTACCTCTGATTCCAACCAGCTTTTCCTCTTGGACAACTTGTTGCGAACTAACCATAGTCCACGTGGAACAGTTCGCAGGCTTTCCTGGGCCAGGGGCAGGCTGCTCTGTTGCTGTTGGCTGAGTGGCAGGCCTTGAATGACACTGATGACTTCCAGCTTCCTAACAGTGGTCAGATCTGCCACCAAAGCTGGAAGCAGTTCTGTGCTTTCTGTACTCAGCCGAGGCTGCCATTCAGGGCAGCAGGAGCTGACGGTGGAGTGCAGGACTCCATGATTTTGAGTCATCCCTACATGACAAATTGCCCAGGGGACAGACCCAGCAGGGAGCCCAGGATCCAAACAGCTGTGCTTGAGTCCATCTTCTATTGTCACTGTTCCCAAATAATAATAGTGACAATAATAGAGCTAACATGAAGTGTTAGCCACATGCCAGGTTCTGTTCTATGGACACGCTATATATTTGTTTATTTTAATCATCCCTGAGGCACCCTCAGGCACAGGGAAGTTAAGCAAAGCAGGCCACTCAAGGACACTAAGACGCAGAAGCATGGTGGCCAGCTATCGACGCTGTGGTTACCTGATGCTCTTTGTGATAAAGCCAAGACTTGAACCCAGACACCCTGGCTCCAGTGACCACCCTCCTCCCTCCCGGTCACTCAGCCTGCCTGACAAAGGCATGGCCATGCAGTATTTAGGGTGCTCTGGGAACACACAGAAGGGCCACCTCTAGTTGGGACATTGGAATAGCAAAGCTTCCTAAGAGCAGGTGGGGCTCAGCCGTAAGTACCAGCTGGCTAGACAAGTTCAGAAGGGCTGTGGCGTGCCTGTCTAGAGAATGCAGGTCTGCATGTCTTCCAGACAAGACTCCTTGTGCCCCCGTTGTCCCCAGCAAGCAGGAGTTCGGTAATATGTAGCCGGACTCTCTGCTGAGGGCTGATGTGCAGGTATTTAATGAGACCGGATCTCCAGAGACTTTAAATATTAAACAAGCAGATACAAAGATGAGCAATCTTTGGAAATGAAAGACCCAAATCTACGAACCCCAAGCTGTTCAAGGACACAGCTGATCTGAGGCGTTGCTGCATTCTGATCTTCTTCTAGCATCTTCCAGGGCCCCACTCTGCCTTCTGTGTCTTGCACCCTCCTCCTTAAAATTGCAGTTCTTCCTCTCTAAAAACCCACACGACATTTACAACAGTCGCTTTAAGTGACACAGTGACCAACAGCAGCACCCAAACCTTCCTTCACGAGTGTGCAAGCCCAGCCTTTCCAGGCAGGTACGACCTCAGCCTCTCAGCTCCCTTTGGTTTGGTTTCCAGGGGAACGCAGAACCATCGTCTCTTGCACCCGGATTGTCAACAAGACTACAACTCTGGTGAATGACAGTGACTGCCCTCAAGCAAGCCGCCCAGAGCCCCAAGTCCGAAGGTGCAACTTGCACCCCTGCCAGTCACGGTAAGGAGCTGGGTTCTGTAGCTGGGACCCACCAGGGACTGGGGCAGCAGCACCATCAGTGGCAGGGGGTGACACGCCATGGATGCCACAGTGCTGCTCTGTGCTGTGTTCTGTTATTGTTGATGAGTGATTTGTGCTTGCTTGAATTACCAAATTTCCAGCTACTGAGCCAGAACTCTGATGGAAATACAATCGTGGCTGGAAGGCAGTCTGTAGGAGACCATTAGTAACATCTCACGGCAAAAATAAAGGGCCTTCGCCACACACTTTTAACCAGTGCCCATTGGTTCCCCCAAATTCCTTTGTGTTGGTGGAGAAGGAAACAAATGTTGGAGTCTGAGAGCCCAGGAGAAAGTGCGCACACGGGCTGATGTTGCTGCCGATCTGTTCCAGTGGCTGAAATTCATGCCCATGAGTGTGGATCTTGGTGTTTAGTTCTTGCATCCATCCGAACTTCCATCCCAGCCCCAGCTTTCACGGCCATGTTACCCGCGTGAACTCTCTTGGGTTGTCAGCCGAGTTGAATTGTGTGAGATGGGTTCGTCATTTTAGTGGGACTCGGAGACTCTGTTGCGTTAAGTCACGCCACCCCTCGGCCTTCTGGTCTGCTCTGAATTGAGGTGAATGGTTTTTGCTCTGTAGTTCTGTGTATCATTTAAGGCATGCTGACCTTTTCTAACTAGGCTGGATGTTTAATATTTCAGTGTTTTAGGTTTCTTGACTCAGTTTGTGCCACGTGCCTAGTACAGGAGATTCACGTCTTTTGCACCAACCCCCTTCTTTTTGTCAGACCCTTAAAATGTGTTCAAGTGAGAAAGAGAGGAGGCAGGAAGGAAAAAAAAAGAAGCCGAGGCTTGTTTCAGTGATCTTCTGTGCTCCTTGCCAAATTGAGAATGAAACTCCACCCTAATCCTGCAGGCCTGGAGGAAGAGCTCACTGCAGGAAATCTGCTTGAGCACCCTCGGTGTGAGCAGCCGTACCACAAACCCAGCCATCAGTCCGTCAACCAGTCGCATGCATGGGCCACAGAAAGAAGGGCTTGCCGCTGTAAAGATTCAGCAGTCGACTGGGCTACAGCCTCTTCTCTGGAAACTAAAGATGGCCTGGCCCTGGCCAAGTGGCTAGAAAGCAGGATAAGAAATGATGGAGGAGGAGAGGTCAGCCTGAGTTCAAGGGCATGACGGAGCAAAAAGGTCTTAGGGTCCATTCCAGAAGCATATTTTAAAACCAGTTCTGTTTTCAAACTATTTTATACTCAAGTTTATATATATATAAAATTGCACTTTTAAGTTCTGGGGTACGTGTGAAGAACATGCAGGATTGTTGCATAGGTACATACACAGCAATGTGGTTTGCTGCCTCCATCCCCATCACCTGTATCTGGCATTTCTCGCCGTGTTACCCCTCCCCAACTCCCTATCCCCCCACAGTCCCTCCCCTAGCCACCCCTGCAGAGACTTCAGTATGTGATGATCCCCTCCCTGTGTCCATGTGTTCTCGTTGTTCAACACCCGCCTATGAGTGAGAACATGCGGCGTTTGATCTTCTGTTCTTGGGTCAGTTTGCTGAGAATGATGGTTTCCAGGTTCATCTGTGTCTCTACAAAGGACATGAACTCATCATTTTTTATAGCTGCATAGTATTCCATGTGTATATGTGCCACATTTTCCCTGTCCAGTCTATCATCGATGGACATTTGGGTTGGTTCCAAGTCTTTGCTATTGTAAACAGTGCCGCAATGAACATACGTGTGCATGTGTCTTTATAAAAGAACGACGTATGATCCTTTGGATATATACCCAGTAATGGGATTGCTGGGTCAAATAGAGTTTCTGTTTCTAGGTCCTTGAGGAATCGCCACACTGTCTTCCACAATGGTTGAACTAATTCACACTCCCACCAACAGTGTAAAAGTGTTCCTATTTCTCCACACCCTCTCCAGCATCTGTTGTCTCCAGATTTTTTAATGATCACCATTCTAACTGGCATGAGGTGGTATCTCAATGTAGTTTTGATTTGCATTTCTCTGATGACCAGTGATGATGAGCATTTTTTCGTATGTTTGTTGTCCTCATGTATGTCTTTTGAAAAATGTCTGCTCATATCCTTCGCCCACTTTTGAATGGGCTTGTTTGTTTTTTTCTTGTAGATCTGTTTTAGTTCTTTGTAGATTCTGGATATCAGCCCTTTGTCAGACGGGTAGACTGCAGATTTTTTTTTCCATTCTGTTGCTTGCTGGTTCACTCTAATGATTGTTTCTTTTGCTGTGCAGAAGCTGTGGAGTTTGATTAGGTCCCATTTGTCTATTTTGGCTTTTGTTGCCAATGCTTTTGGTGTTTCAGTCATGAAGTCCTTGCCTACGCCTATGTCCTGAATGGTTTTCCTAGGTTTTCTTCTAGGGTTTTTATGGTGTTAGGTCTTATGTTTATACCCAAGTCTTTTTAAAATTATGCACAGAAACCAAATAAAAGGAAACAGATGAAATGAGAGCTGCTGTGATTGAGCTGAGACACACATATGATGTGGCAGAGTCAGCCAGTCCACACTGACTGTTCCACCTCTCACGGTAGGCCGTGGCTCCCCTGTGGAACTCCAAGGAGAAGGTTTAAAAATCAAGGGTTCTACTTCCTGTAGTGATAGAGTAGCTTATATTGGACCAACCCTCCTGCAGATTATAATTATGAACTCTGGAGACAGTATAAAAAGCAACTGTTTAAAAGTTAGAAAGCAAGCCAGGCGAGGAGGCTCATGCCTGTAATCCCAGCACTTTGGGAGACCAAGGCAGGTGGATCACTTGAGGTCAGGAGTTTGAGACCAGCATGGCCAACATCTGGAAACCCCATCTCTACTAAAAATAGAAAAATTCACCAAGCATGGTGGTGTGCACCTGTAGTCCCAGCTACTTGGGAGGCTGAGGCAGGAGAATTGCTTGAACCTGGGATACGGAGGTTATAGTGAGCTGAGATTGTGCCACTGCACTCCAGCCTGGGTGACAGAGCCAGACTCCATCTCCAAAAAAATAAAGTCCAAATTACATATGCAGTTCCCATCTTTTATCGAACGGCACTTCTGTTCATTAATTTATCATTCACAGTGTTCCGGGTGCAATTCAACATTACTAGTTATACAGGGAAACAGATTCATACTCAGAAGAGAAGGCCACTGATGGAGACTGACTACAAGAGGACACATTTGTTGAAATTAGAAGTAAAGAATGTTAAAGCAGCTATTGTAACTTTGCTCAGAAACATAAGGAAAGCTATGCTCGTACTCACAGAACACACAGGAAATCTCATGAGAAAAAAAAGATACTGTATAAAGCAATTTTAGGACTAAAAAATACAATATCTGAAATTTTAAAAATTCACTGCATGGATCTAACAATGGAGTAAGATGATAAAAGATTAGTGAACTTACAGATAGAGGATTAGACATTATTCAGTCTAGAAAATGGGAAGAAAACATTATTGACAGTGAGCAAGACTCAGTTACCTGTGGTGCAGTATCAAGCATTCTAACATACAGGTAATTGGAGTCACAGAAGGAGAAGAGAGAGAAAATGGAGCAGAAAATAATCACTGAAGAAACAGTGATCAGAAATTTCCCGGATTTAGTGAAAGACAGCTGAGAAGTAATCGGGTCAAATCTTCACATTTCAACTAGATTCCAAAGTGCCATAACAAAGCCCTCTGGTCGTTAAAACAAGTGGGCCAGTCGTGATTTTACCTCCCATGTATCGTCTAAGAGGGAACCTTGCTGCACTGCAAAACGCAAACCAGAAAATCATGCAGGAAAGCACCTACAAAACAGTGGCATAAAACATGAATGCAAACTATACGGGAGTGCCACGGAGCTGTGCTAAGCCTGAGATAGATAACATCAAGTGTGTGTATCACTACAGAAATAGTCCTGCAGTCTTGCCACATTTGAGCCGAGTTCAAGCAAATACACTTCAGACTAAAAGCAACTTCAGAAGCACGTTCTTAGTATCTCCGTAGAACAGGGATTAGCAAACTTCATCTGTACAGGCCTAGAGAATAAATATATTTGCCTTCAAAGGCCACATGTGGTGTCTGGCACCGTTTTTTCTTTATTTTGAGCCTTAATCCTTTACAACATGTAAAATTTGTTCTTTGCTCTTGGGTTGTACAAAAATAACCCACAGGCCAGACTGAGCCCACGCACAAGAGTTTGCTGGCCTCTGTTTTGGGTTAACGCTTACTCTCGTTTTGCCCACTGAGATACCGGGACCACACCCTCAGCATGAGCCTGAGCTCGGCAGGTATTAGCTCAGGGAATATATATTTTTTGTTTTACAAAGGAGGGCACATCAGGATACTGAATTTCTTTTTATTGTGTAACTTGATAAATACTTGGTTTCTGCCTCCCCACCACTTCTCTCTCCCACCTCCTTCCACTCCCTTCCTGACTGTAAAATCATGTGAATCAGACTTAAAGAATGAGTGGAATTACTTAGAGCAGAGAAGAAAATGAAGTTGAAAAACAAGAGAAAATCGCATCTAAAATCAGCCTTAGAGAGCCTAGACAGGAAGTGCCTGGATGCCTGCCCTAGGCTGGTTTTGTTTGCTAATTTGTTTATTTGTTTATTCTGAACCATCTGAGCTTGTACTTTTTCTTAAAGTGGATGTATGAGTGCCCTGACTCATCAGAGAGGATTGATTGTTTGGCTAAAGAAATGTGTGATCTGATAATAGATTTTAAAACTCCTGCACATCCTAACAAGGTAGATCTATGCACACATACGCATACATATATACATACACACACATAAATGTATCTTCCTACACAATATACATATATATGTGTTATGTACAGTAGTCCCTGCTTATGTGCAGTTTCACTTTCTGTGGTTTCAGTTACCCGTGGTCAACCATTGCCCAAAAATATTAAAAGGGAAATTTCAGGAATAGTTCATCGGTTTCGAGTTGCTCACTGTTCTGAGTGGTGTAATGAAATCTCGCACCGTCCCGCTCCGTCCTGCCCGGGACGTGAGTCATCTCCTTGTCCAGGGGATCCACAGCGTCTCTGCTCCCTGCCGGTTTGTCATTCAGTAGCCATCTCAGTTAGCAGATCAACTCTTGGGTGTCATCGTTCTTGTGTTTTACTTAATAATGGCCTCAAAGCACAAGACTGGCGATACCGGCAACTCAGATGTGCTGCACAGAGGCTATAAAATGCCTCCTGTAGGTAAAAAGGTAAAAGTCTTCAATTTAATAAGGAAAGAAAAAGAATTGTATGCTGAGGTTGCTCAGATCTATGATAAATGAATCTTCTATCCACGAAATTGTGAAGAGGAGGAGGAAGGAAATCCGTGCATAGTATATACAGGGTTCAGTACTAACCTTGGTTTCAAGCATCCATTGGGGTCTTAGAACTTATCTGCCACAGATGAGGGAGGACTTCTGTGCAGCTGTTATACATACACGTATCTGGACGATAAAATGTGAATTATTGCATAGCATGATCTAGTTGTCATGAGTCTTTCACAGAACCTGTGGTTTCATGGATTCTGTCTAGTAAGTGAAGAAAAGGAGAAAGCCGGACCTTAGGATACGAGTGGCAGAAAATAGGAGATCGGGCACACAAGTAAAAACTGCACTTGGGTGAGGGGTGAGGTGGAGGTGTGTAGGGTCTGGATTACAGATGGCTGTTTCAGACGGGGTGACATGAGTGGAGGAGAGAGCCTGTCACCTGGAAGAAGAGCCCAGGAGTCCCATGGTGTGAACTTTATTAAAGAAGCCAGAATGCAACCCGTTGTTGAACCTGGCAAGGTGAAAGAACCTTTCTGTGTTATTGTTACTCTTTGACCTTGAAAATGGCAGAGATATTTGTCTTTTTTCTTGATACTTTTCTTTATTTCTCCTGATCTCCCTTTAACTTTCTTCAGCCCTGTTTCCATTGAGTTCATGACAGTTTCCTTTGCCTTCCCAACTGCACACCATTAGCACCTCTTTATTCTAATCCTAGCTCTGTGGATACTTCTCCCAAACCCTCCTGTAACCATATGGAATCTGGAGTCTGGCACGCAGGGCAGATGGCCTCTGCCCAGCATTTCACACACCAACACAAACACATCGACAAACCTGGCCCTGACATTGGCAGGCGAGGCAGAAATCACAGATCAGCTCAGCTGTTAGGTCCATGGCCAGCAGCCTCCACCTTGCTGACCAGAGTCTGCAGGGAAGAGGCCTCTCCATCATTCAGCATCCGAAGAGCAGTTCTGTGGGCCGAGACCCTTGAGACCCAGCCCCAGATAGTCCTGGAGCGTGGAGGCAGGGGCTGGCTATGAAGTGGGCGCGTCCCAGAGCCTGCGCTTCAGCAGATTTAACATTTTTTGCAGTCTTTAAGAGCTTATTAGCCACTTGAAAAAGGCCATTCCAAGTTATTAGATATTTCCCCATGGTATTTATGATTTGAACTTCTTCCCAGGCAAGTACATGCTGTACTGCACATTGAATTAGAGTGATTCAGAAAAGAACATTCAGCATCTTACTGGCAAATGAACTGAATAGTCATTTGCAAGGAAGTGTATTTGGTTTTTAAATTTGTCCTCTTTCCTCAGTTATCGTAATCAGTCTGGCCTTGTTTTGGGTTAAAATGGAATGGAATCCATTCTTTTTTATTAAAGCACGTTCCGTGTGTGTGCGTGTGCGCACGCGTGCATGTATGAGAGAGAGAGAGATCATGACTTAAGAATGAAGTCTGGAATAGGTGGATCTTTAGCTACAGCCACAATCTGAAAAGATAGTTTTTAAATCAGTTTCCTGCTAGTCTGAAACATAAGCATTTTCTTTCCTGTCTTTTTCCAAAATAAAATAGTTAAATCTAACTGTGACTAGTACCTGTGGTCTGTTACATGCCTTGCTGATGGTATGTGAGTGGGGAGGAGAAATTTACATTGTCAAAGTGCTGGAATTCTTTCTGACAAAATTTCAGGGTGTCACCTGCATTTAAATTAAATGGTAAGTTTTGAAGCCTTACCTTGTTTATCTAAATTAAGAAACATCCAAGATGGAGGAAAGGAAAGCTTTTTTTTTTTTTTTTTTTGGTCATTTTAACATCCCTTCGTTTGATCAATGCCACCAGGTTCACAGGTAGGAATTCTCATGTTGGGAGATGCTTTGCATGTAGGCTCTGCAGCCCATCAAAACAGATCCTCCTCTATTCCTGACTTTTCTGAGTAATGAAATTGAAAGACCATCAAGCACATGAAGTTTCCTTTTTTTTTAAATTGTACTTTAAGTTCTGGGGTACACGTGCAGAGCGTGCAGGTTTGTTACTTTGTTACATAGGTATACATGTGCCGTGGTGGTTGGCTGCATCCGTCATCCCGTTACCTACATTAGGTATTTCTCCTAATGCTATCCCCTACCTGCCCACCCACCGACAGCCCCAGTGTGTGATGTTCCCCTCCCTATGTCCATGTGTTGTCATTGTTCAACTCCCATTTATAAGTGAGAACACGTCGTGTTTGGTTTTCTGTTCTTGTGTCAGTTTGCTGAGAATGATGGTTTCCAGCTTCATCCATGTCCCTGCAAAGGACATGAACTCATCCTTTTTTTATGGCTGCATAGTATTCCATGGTGTATATGTGCCACATTTTCTTTATCCAGCCTGTCATTGATGGGCATTTGGGTTGGTTCCAAGTCTTTGCTATTGTGAACAGTGCTGCAGTAAACTTGCATGTGCATGTGTCTTAATAATAGAATGATTTATAATTCTTTCTGTATATACCCAGTAATGGGATTGCTGGGTCGAATGGTGTTTCTAGTTCTAGATCCTTGAGGAATCGCCACACTGTCTTCCACAATGGCTGAACCAATTTACACTCCCACCAACAGTATAAAAGCATTGCTATTTCTTCACATCCTCTCCAGCATCTCTTGTCTCCATTTGACTTCTTATGTTACAATTACAAGAAAGGAAAAGTAAAGGGAAATGGTGAGATTTAGTCTGAGGAATACCTAAAGAACACCAACAACCCATCCCCCAAAAAAGATCACAAACTGATCTATCAGAAATGAAGGGAAGCTGTGTGCTCTCCAGGTTCTAGAAAAAACATTAGACCATAGACGACATGGCTATGTAGTGAGGGAAACAGTAGAAGGATTCCTAACTTGGGGAATTGCTGGGATACTTCAGAAATGAGCTTTGGATGTACGTGGTGGCTGCTTCTCAAAACACTTCTTTCCCCTTAGGATCTAATGAAGGCCAGTCTTGGCGAAGTCCTCCGCCGGCTGGCTCTCTTACAGCAATGAACAGTTCACAGACAAAGAAGAATTATTTTCTCCTTCTTAGTGTATATTTATATACAAATACGTTGAAAGTAAAAAGATGGAAAAAGTTATATCATGCAGACAGAAAGCAGGAGTGTTATACTAATACCAGACAAAATAGATTTTTTTAAAAAACATGTTATTAGAATACAGACATTTTATAGTGATGAAAGGGCAATCCATCAGGAAGATGTAAAAATTATAAATATAACCTCCTAAAATATATGGAGCAAAACTGACAGAAATGAAGGAATAAATACATGAGTCGACAATAATAACCAGAGACCTCAACACCTCACTTTCAATAACGGATTTTAAAAATAAGTTATATCAGAAGTAAACAGAAGACTTAACGCTATAAACTAACAAAACCCAATAGATATCTATAAAACACTCCACCTAATAACAGCAGAATTTGCACATGGAACATTATTCAGAATGGATCACATGCTAGGCCAGTATATAAACCTAACAAGCACAAAACAATAGAAATTGTTTTCTACGAGGTATGTTCTCTGGCCACCATGGAATGAAATTAGAAATAAGTAAGAGAGCCGGGCGCGGTGGCTCACGCCTGTAATCCCAGCACTTTGGGAGGCCGAGGCGGGTGGATCACGAGGTCAGGAGATCGAGACCATCCTGGTCAACATGGTGAAACCCCGTCTCTACTAAAAATGCAAAAAATTAGCTGGGCATGGTGGCGCGTGCCTGTAATCCCAGCTACTCAGGAGGCTGAGGCAGGAGAATTGCCTGAACCCAGGAGGCGGAGGTTGCGGTGAGCCGAGATCGCGCCATTGCACTCCAGCCTGGGTAACAAGAGTGAAACTCCGTCTCAAAAAAAAAAAAAAAAAAAAAGAAATAAGTAAGAGAAAGACATTTAAGAAACATCCTAAGGATGTGGAAATTAAACAGTACCGTTCCTCAACAACCAGTGGGCCAAATAGAAATCACGAGAGAAACTAAATCGTATTTTGAGATGAGTGGAGGTGATGAAATGCCATTTGACCCAGCAATGTCATTATTGGGTACATACCTAAAGGATTATAAGTCGTTCTACTATCAAGACACATGCACACGTATCTTCACTGCAGCCACCATCTTTGTAACCTCATAGAAAAGCCATCCTGAGCATCACATTGGAGACACCCCCTTAGGCTCGTTGGGTTTGGAACTGGGAGTCAGGGGTTTTCTTTCCCCTTGTTCTCTCTGCTTGTCACTTGCAGGGGGGCCTGGGTGGGACCTTCTGTGTCTCTGAGCAGCAGCTTGTGCACCCACAACATGCAGAGAATAACGGTGCTCTCTGCATGTTACTTTAGTAACCTGGTGAGTCGTCTCTTTGTTAACTGGGTCATTTCCTTTTCATACGTACGCCGCATGCTACCAGGTTCCTGCAGGACTTGGCATTGCTTAGTATCAGCCCGACCCCACCTGCCTTAGCACTGGACAGGGTGAAAAAGAGCGCTGCAAATGGGAAAGGGAAAGGGAGACCAGTTTCTTTTCTTTTCTTTTCTTTTCTTTTTTTTTGAGACGGAGTTTCGCTCTTGTTACCCAGGCTGGAGTGCAATGGTGCGATCTCGGCTCACCGCAACCTCCGCCTCCTGGGTTCAGGCAATTCTCCTGCCTCAGCCTCCTGAGTAGCTGGGATTACAGGCACGCGCCACCATGCCCAGCTAATGTTTTGTATTTTTAGTAGAGGCGGGGTTTCACCATGTTGACCAGGATGGTCTCGATCTGTTGACCTCATGATCCACCCACCTCAGGCTCCCAAAGCTGAGATTACAGGCGTGAGCCACCGCGCCCGGCCAGGGAGGCCAGTTTCTAGGGTTCCCTCGGGAACCTTGCAGACCCACCTGTCCTCCTGGTGGCCCCAGCTTGCCCCAGGCTCGGCACGCCTAAGGGTCAGTGCCTAGATCTGCTCACCCCACTCAGCGAAATCCTACCCGGAAAATAGTCCCATCCTCCTTTTCTCTTCATCGCCTGCTCCTCTGCCTCAAACCCCAAAACAGAAACACCCGGTAAGAATGAGCAAACATTATCCGCTGGTAAGACAGTGAAAATAAGAACATAGCCAAAGTCATGACCAGGATCCCTTACACACACACAGGATAAATCTTTCCTAGGTAATATATGGACTCTGGACATACTCCAGAATTCATATTCATTTTTTTAAAATAAGCACATCTCTTATGATCACATTTTGCATCTGTTCCTCCCTAAGAAACCATTTAAGCCCTTCTAGAAAGACCTCACATAGGCTGGATTCATAAACATACAGGGCTGCCTGTGAAACCTGGGTCACTTCTAACCATCTAGAGTGTTGCTGGGAACCTGTATGCCTGGCATTTGTTCAAAGTTGTTGCGCTTTTGAAAGCTGAGCGCCCTGAGTACCTAAGGGTTGCCTTTTTACAAATGTTCCAAGTGCCTGAGTTTTCCCCATGGAGAATGACACTAATCTTAGGTCCCCAGGGTGATGGGGCATCTGCTGCAAGACGGGCAGCTTCTCCTTTTCCAAGGAAGATAGCTTCCAGCTCTGTGTGCCTGCATGTTTACGCAAAGGGAGTTGTTAAGGGAAGAATGGAATGAAGGATTTATCAGTGAGCTAAGGACATTGCACTGGGAGGGAAGAGACTGAACCCGTTTAACTTTTTCTTAAGTGGAAATGAGTTTATCAAGTCCTTTTCCAGGAGAGGTTTTGATGCCAGAGGAATAAGGAGAACAGCAGGTGTCGGGCACATGAGGGAGCAGGATGGAGACATCTGAAGCCGCTGGTGGCCCTTTCCCCTGTTCTGTTTGGGACATTTTCCAAGAGGGTCTTAGTGGCTCAAGTGTCAAAGGAAAAGAGTTTGCAAGTGAGCCGTCTCGGGCCGCATGTTGGCCAGGGCCACAAACAGCAGTTGTGATACATCCTGGTACACATGGGGGGTCCGTCATCCCCAGCCCAGCAGTGGCGTCCCCTGTCTGCAGGGGCTCACGGTGCTCTTCAGGTGAGGCCAGGCATCCAGCCTGCAAGTGGCAGGCGCTCTCCAGGCTGCAGACTGCCCGCCCCGCAACCTCCTTGCTGGCCAGCTGGGCCTCTGCCCCGTATACAGTGACCACGGTCACAGCCTCGCCTCCCACAGCGCAGCCTGTGCCAAGATGACAGGGAAAGGAGATTCTGTGGGCATGTCAGGTAGGGAGGTGCTGGTTCTGACACCCCACAGGTCTCAGTGCTGTGTAGTCCCGACAGACGCGCTTTTGATGTGCCGCGCTGTGCTGTGAACCCCTTTGAGAATGCCAGGCTTGTGCTTCTTCCCAGGAGAATTTTAATCTTGGAATCCACCCTTCCTGGAGCTTCTGCAGAGAGGGGTGCTCCCAGCAGCAAGGTCAAGACACTGTGGGCTCCCAAGAGCTTGGGGAACCCTGTACCTCCACTAGAAAAGTAAACACAGCCAACCTCTTTCTTCCACTGGGTAGATGCTCGTGTATAGTGGGAGGTAAGAAGACCATCCAGTAAGCTGATGGCATCACTGCCAAGAAAACTCCTGTCCCCAGCAGTCTCACAATCTGCTCCGAAGCCATGGCTGTGGCGTGGAAATGGGAGGAAGTGATCCTGGCACCATCGGCTTCTATAGCACAGTACGGTGTTCCTGGGCCACAGAAACCGGATCTGAACCTGTACCAAAAAAATAAGAACACAGAAGGAATGGGGAGTAGCTCCCAACATTGAAAAGACGCTGGAAAGTTGGTCTGGGAGAGAAGATCCCGGAGCTGGCTGGAGTGGCTCCTGCATCCACTCCAAAGCTCACTCTGCCCAGAGCCCAGGTTCCTGCAAAGTCTGATCAGTCTTGCTCAGCTCACATGCTCTCCCGCTGGCCAACAAATGGGAGCATGGTAAGGAAAACTGAGATGTTCTCACCAGAAGGAGGAAGACGACATGGGACAGGCAGAAGCTGTTAAGTCCTCTAGAGAGACAGGCTGAGGTCATGATCCAGCCAAGACTGAGAAATGAAGACTGTCCAACCCATGCTGCTCTCGGCTAGAATGAGAGTGGGCAAGTCTGTTAGCAAGAGGGCTACTGTACTGGAAAATCCCTATGTACTGGGAAAAGCCAGCCCAGCCGGAATGTTACTCTTGGATGGGAACTTCCAACATCAGCAACTGTGTAATTCTCAAAGCATGAGAGTTTTTTTTCCAAACTCTTCATGACTGGGTGTGGTACAACCTGTTACCAAAGCCAGACTTATCCTGGTTATGTTAACCTCAAGACTGTACCGAGAGACTCTGCAGTACCGGGAATGTAATCTAATCAGGTGTGATGGCTTGGGGAAAACAAATGGGTGCCGCGGATCGTCAGCTGCTGCTCCAGCCCTGCTCCCTGGGCCTTCTGCTTCCTGTTGGGAGCTTAGTTTGGGCCCGTAATTTCAAGAACCCTTTTTTCTTTCAAAACAATACTTGAAAATGATTTTATTGTAAAAGGAGAGAATTTTAAAACTCAGAAATTGTATTTGTGCTAAGATGTAAAGTATGGAAGCAGCAGAAACGCAAAGCTCGTTGGGAACGGGCCAGTTCCCTTGGGCTCACCAGCAGGAAGCAGAGGAAGGAGCACATGCCCGCTGGCTGTCTCATGGGTTAGGGCCCCACAGGCCCTGTGGAAAGTCGGCGTACTCACCTCATTTTACAGGTGAAGACTTTGAGACGCTTAGGCATTAAATAGCTTTCCTGGCTCATTCTGGTAACAAGTAAAATGCAAAACAATGTTTTCCTCCTTTAAATCTTGCATGCTTTCTGCTTCCTCATTCTCATTTTAAAAACAGTACAACCTGCTTCTGCCATGGCATGCAAAAGAAACTTTTTGACCAAGGCAGCTCTAGATAGATACTCAAAAGGGGGGCAAGAGAGTCATCAGACAGTGCCGGAGTGGCATTTAACGTGGAGTGATATCAAGGGGAAGCTGATGTGGCTCCTTTCCCCAGCAGTGAAACTCACATCCCGAAGGCCCGAGGCTGTGCAATTAAACACTAGAGCAATTTCTCAGAATGCCATAGTTGGTTGGTTTTCTGGCTTGTTCTTAGGGCTATCTGCAGCCACACTATAAAAGAAATTAAAACTCAGGACATATCTAACATAAGGAGTTTAATGTGAAGGTGGTTTCCCAGGAGACCTGGGGAGATTTGAGGTCGAGGCAGTGAGAGGTGCTGACGGGTGCCATCCTGGGCCTCAAGCCAACCACACTTCCTACCTGTGGCTAGTTGACCTTAAGCTTGAAGGGGCTGCGAGGGACTCTTATTCAGACCCCAAGTGACCAGTGATGCAAGTTACCAGGCAGTGGAGAAGGAGAGGTGTGTCTGTGGCCCAGGCCTGAGATTTTCTGTGTAAGGAGCTAAATCTACCCATTTAGGAATCAAACCCACAGCTTCCAAAACCTCCATGCTGTCCTCTGTGGCCAAATAATGCATCTACCTGTGCCAAGTGCTGCATATAGACAGGACACCTCCGTCGTTCCTGTATGGTCTGGGAGACTCTGTTTATTTCTTGAGTCCTCTCCTTCTTTCTCCTGTCGCTCTTCCCCATCAGGGCAAGGACCTCGTCAGTGTTCAGTTCACTCCACAGGTGTTTGTCCGGGACTTATTTGCAGAACCAAGCGGAGTACTGTACAAACATGGAAATCATTGGATGTGCAACTCAGCCTCCAGGGGCCCGGCAGTGCCTAGAACTTATTAGCAGGTTTTAATAAGTCATTTGGAGAGAGAAATGGATTGTTCGATACTGGTGGAGGAAATGTGCCTCAGTCGTTCCAGAATTCCTCCTCTCTGTGGTTAGCAGCATTATGTCGAAAACTAGATTCTTTTCCAGTGGCATTAGCGTTTACCCATTGGGGGCAGACGTCTGGCCTGGACGGATGCTCCATTGATGAAGGGGTAGAAGTCACAGATGGATCTGGGACCCTGGTGTGTGTCAGATTGTCTTCTGGTTAAATCGTTTGCCCTCTCTAGGTACAGCCTGTGGTTGACTTTGCCCATGCTGTGTCCTACCCTTAGCCCGCCTTGACGCAACCTTGACTTCTCCCTCTAGTCCTGCTCGTTCCACTCTCAGCAGCAGTTTCCACAGATGTGTTTTAAATCCTTCCTTTGCCTGCTCATCCTTTACAACAGCCTTTATAGAAATGGATTTGTTTAAAGTTGGTAGCACTAGCAAGATCATCGTGTACTTATCATGTAGCGCAGCAAGACACATGATTGGTTAGGTTCCGTAGCTAGCTAGAAAAAGAATGCATCGCTCCGTCCATTTCACCCAGGAGCAGCTTCACGTCGTGGGCATCGAGAGCCTGGCCTCAGGTCCCCACTTCACCCCTAGCTACATGCAAACCCACGGGCCAGTTACACAGTCTCGCCATCTGTAAAACTGAGAAGTGAGAACATCTCTCACAGAAGTCTTGAGGAGATTAGGTGAAGTAATGCCTGTAAATTCCTTTGCCCGAGTAAGCACTCCCTGAATGCCAGCCAAAACTGTCATCACTGCTCAACTGCAAAACTGTATCAATGATAAACATCAGCCAGCTGCTGGGCCCCAACATTTTGTGAGTTATCCATTATTTCGTGAGATACTCCTCACACATACACATGTGCACGCACACACACATTTTTAATACAGTTGTACCCACATAACCTAAGTAGCCCATGCTGGTATTTTCCAGACAATCAAACATTGGGGGCAGGTCCCAGAGTATGCCAACATTCCCCTTCTTGTCAGAACAAGTTCATGTAATTTATACGTATTTCAGGGTAAATTGAACAGCAGAAAATCTTGAGTGGTTTATTTCTAACCTCTTGAATGCTTCAGAGCTCCCTACCTATGAACTGTAGATAGTATCATCAGCTGGATGGGGGTTAGATGAGGGAAGGAAAAAGGATTATGGGAGGAAGTCAGCATCCTTCAAACCCGAAGATTGGGTTTCAGGCTCTGTGTGTGACTGCCGACTTCACAGGTGTGCCGTGCCCAGGTGGCTCGTCACAGGCCGGCGGAGCTCTGTTGGGGGGGAGCGTGAGGAGGCTGCACTTGTGGGTGGATGTGGAAGGCTGGGTCCTGCCGGCACTTCTGTCTGCTAACCTGTACTTGGGTTTAAATACCACTGAAGGAAGGAGGCTGGTGAAATAGGACACAGTTTCCCAAAGGAATTCCTTAGGACATTAAGAGCAGAAATGAGCACCGAGGAGGTCACGAATGTGCTCTGGCCCACACTGTGCACAGTCATGTTTTCCTTCTGCGACTCGTAATCCGCTTCCTGGGAAGAGGACGTTCCCTGGCCAGGAGGAGAGAGCTTTACCCTGAATCATGAGAGCAGGGAGGGAAAAACATTTCAGCTGCACCTGCCCAGTGAGTTGTCAGAGAGGACAAAGGGTGATCTGGGGCCAGCAATTCTGATCAGAAGCAAGGTGCGGGCCTCTGGTGATTATTTTCCTGGTATGTCTAGTGGCTCTACTGTGCTGAAATCCCCAGGGGACTGGGTAACTGACAAAGTGCTGGACCCCACTCCCAAAGCTCCTGATTTGGTAGGTCCAGAGTGAGAGCTGGAAATTTGCATTTCCAGCTAGGGCTCTGATAGCACTCATGATGCTGGTCCAGGGACCGCACTGAGAATGACAAGCATACAGTAACAAAGGTCCCCTGACATTTTAACTCAGAAAGCATGGTGGAAATCACCAGATTTGGTGAATTGGGTCCTGTCTCTTGGATCTAACAGCAGATGCAAAAATCCTTCAGTAGAAGGCCAGGCACGGTGGCTCACACCTGTAATCCCAGCACTTTGGGAGGCAGAGGCAGGTGGATCATGAGGACAAGAGATCGAGACCATCCTGGCCAACATGGTGAAACCCCATCTCTACTAAAAATACAAAAATTAGCTGGATGTGGTGGCGCACACCTGTAGTCCCCGCTACTTGGGAGGCTGAGGCAGGAGAATTGCTTGAATTTAGGAGGCAGTGGTTGCAATGAGCCGAGATTGTGCCACTGCACTCCAGCCTGGCAAGAGAGTGAGACTCCATCTCAAAAAAAGAAAATCCTTCCACAGCGAGAGTATGGGGCTTATCTAGGAGGAAAGATGAGATAACTGTCTTATCTCCCGAGGGCTTCAGGGCCCAGAGCCCAGGCCACTGTGGGGAGAGAGCCACCAGGCAGAGACCTAAGATTGGGAGATTGCAGGCAGGACTTTGCAAGAGGCTCCAGGCCTTGCATGGCAGAAGCTCTGGTGACTGGAGAAGTGGATGGAAGCCAAGCAGCCGGATGCTCCCTCATTAACAGACAAAACCCTCCGCATTTCTCTTCTCTCAGGCAGTAATGGATACATGAAAGGGCTCATTACCCTGACTTTTCTTTTTTTTTTTTTTTAAGACAGAGTTTCGCTCTTGTTACCCAGGCTGGAGTGCAATGGCGCGATCTCGGCTCACCGCAACCTCCGCCTCCTGGGTTCAAGCAATTCTCCTGCCTCAGCCTCCTGAGTAGCTGGGATTACAGGCACGTGCCACCATGCCCAGCTAATTTTTTGTATTTTTAGTAGAGACGGGGTTTCACCATGTTGACCAGGATGGTCTCGATCTCTCGACCTCGTGATCCACCCGCCTCGGCCTCCCAAAGTGCTGGGATTACAGGCTTGAGCCACCGCGCCCAGCCGACTTTTATTTTCTTACAAAGCAGGAAGGTTTGTGACAGCCTGGGAAGCAATGACCTCCTTGTTTTGCAGTTTGCCACCATCAGGAAAGGAAACTGAGCAGGATTAACTCTAGATCCCTATGTTTTAAGAAAATATTAATAGAATAAGTAAAGGTCAGAGTAGAGGTAGTTTTGTTCCCACAGCTAAAGAAAGTCAGTACAACTCAGCACCTAGCAGAAATTCTGGAAGTTTCCATTCTGACCCCATAAGCACAGACTGACCCACTAAGACATAAGATGGGAGATATACCCAGGACTAGGGTCCACCCTGGTGGCTCTGGGTGAGCCAGATGGAAAGACCCAGGTGCACTGCGGCACGCGACAGCGGGAGGGAGGAAACTGGAGCTTTAGCAGGCAGCTCTGGCCAGGCGGCGAGCTGTCAACTAGCAGCCCTGCTAAGAGAAGTTTGACAAGGACAGCTTTTTATGGTTCTTTTAAGTTAGCCCTTGAAGTCGGAACTGAGAAGGAGATGCCTATTAAAGCTAAAAGGGACAAAGGGCAGAGTGTAGGTTCACTGCTGCTTCTCAAAAAGGAGAAATTGAGTAAAGGTAAAAGGTAAAGGTGGAAGAAAGCAGGCAAAGAGCATGGGAGCTCAAGAAAACGAAGAAGTCAGAGCATGAGGCCTGAGAAACAGAAGCAGTGGAGGGAGGACTCGGGCCGCCGGGGTCCCATCCCAGCCCCGCCACTGCCAGCAGGGGACCTGCAGCAGCCACTCAACTTCTCTCTAGGACGGGGCGGAGAGAGTTCCTACCTCAGAGGGTTGTCACAGGAATGATATGAGTTAAGAGAATTAAATGGCTTAGAACAGTTCCTGGCACACAGTAAGAGCTAAATTTGTCATTTTTATGATCACTGTTATGATCTTCTAGAAGCGTCCAAAACCCTATTCCAGGACAAAATCCGATCCAAGATGCTACAGAACTCTACAGCTGTCATCTCTGAGGCTCTGCTGACTGGTTCTGAGAAATCACAGCAGACAAGAGCAGAGCTAGCAGTCCAAGGGCTGGGTCTCAATTTCTCAAACAGATAAATGGCTGGGTGCAAAGAATGTCGCTTCAGTCTGCTGTCAGCCACTGGCACAACCAGAGGATGAAGGGTATTTTAGGCAGATGGTTTGCATGCATTTTTGAAAAGAAGGCTGTGTGAGTGCCCCAAATATGTGAGGGTTTAATGAGAACATTCCGCGCCTATCTGACAGTGTTGGTGTAGTGGGTCAGGTCAGCAGAGTACTTAGTAAACTTTGCATGATGTTGTTATGGATGAAGCAGGAACACAGATGGCTGATGGCTCATCACCCAGGCGCTGCAGTTCCTGGAGGGTCTGTCTGCAGCTCTGCCTGTGCAGTTTATCAGCAGCCTCCTGTCGGTGTGAGTTCTCTGGGCAAGGCTCCCCAGTGCGGACTTCCGTGGGGTCAGGAAACTCCACAAGAATATGTGGCTATCGAGTGGTAGGGCTCCTCTCAGAAGGGGGTACTCATTCTGCTCCCCAACCCACTCCTTGTGGCTCCAATGCATGGGCCTCACACTCCTAAATCTCAGGGTCTACATGGTGTCCTCACAGAACATCAGCTCAAGAAAGAAAATGTGAACTGAAGATTTTATAACTAGCTAAACTGTCCTTTAAGTATCAAAGCTTTATAAAAACAGTTTTAAATAGACAAGAACTGAGGACACTGTATCCATGAGCCCTTCTTGAGGGATCTGCTAGAGCAGGAATCAGCAAACTTTTTCAGTAGAAGAAAAATATTAAATCTGCAAGCTATATAGTCTCTGTCTTAACTGCTCAATTCTATTATAGCACAAAAGCAGCTACAAACAATGTATAAATGAACAGGCAGGGCTGTGTTCTAATAAAACTGTATTTGCCAGGACAAGCATCAGCCAGGATTTGGCCCTCAGGCCATAGTTTGCCAATCCCACTACTATGATAGGATGCTCTTCATCTAACCAAGAGATGACTGGGGTCAGTGGTAAAAGGGCTGATGGTGAGCATCTTAGGATGTTTAATTGTAGAGCTACGACTCACACAAAGTTGGATCCAGGAATAGGAAAATCACATGTAAATGTTATATGCTCTGACAAAATGAGAAGAATGCAACTAAAAACAATAGAAAAAAAGGAGAGAGTAGAAGAAAAAGTGAAAGCAGGAGAATCAAATAATAACATTGGTTGTTGTTTAGACAGTGGGCAGAAGTCATTAAAAACTGATGAACCAGGTAGTAAAAGGTTAAAGAGGACAGAGTGCATTTTACAAAGGTATGAGCCTTCTGCACCTCCCAACTCTTGTTCACCCTTCTTTCCTTGCCCATAATGACTTCACCTGTATTCTCCACCTGTACACATTAAAATACAATGTGATACCACTGGCACACCCACTAGACTGGCTGAAATAGAAAAGACATCTGGCTATTTTTTTTTCTTTTGTATTTTTAGTAGAGATAGGGTTTCATCATGTTGGCAGGCTGGTCTCGAACTCCTGACCTTAGGTGATCTGCCTGCCTCGGCCTTCCAAAGTGCTGGGATGACAGGTGTGAGCCACTATGCCTGGCCAAGAACATTTTATTTATAGAATTGTAGAGAATGTCCCACTCTCTGGTGAAATACTGTATTTGGGGCCCCTCAGAGTCCAAACCTCCTCTCTTCATCCACAAAGGCCTGGTCACATTTAGCCAGATGTTGTGGCGGGCACCTGTAATCCCAGCTACTCGGGGGTCTGAGGTGAGACAATCACTTGAACCAGGAAGCAGAGGTTGCAGTGAGCACAGATCACGCCACTGCATTCCAGCCTGGGCAACAAGAGCAGAACTCCATCTCAAAAATAAAAAAATTTTGTTCACCTAAAAACAAAAGTTGACGAGGGAAAACATCACACAACTCAGTTCAACAAGACTTGAGAGAGGAGTCTTTTCTCTCAGGGTCTTGAAGACAGAATGGCAGCTGGCCAGTCTCCTAAGTGCCTTGTGAGAAACCTTTAAAGCCTAATTCAACAGAACCCCTTTGCAGAGCAGACCCTTAGGAAACTGTTTTTGAAAATTCAAGGAGAAAAAAAACATATCATGTGACAGGATACTTGCTGAGCAAAAATCTCAAAAGTATATGGAGTGAGTGGCGGGAACTTCATAAAGCGAGAATTAAAATGAATCTCCTTCCTTTCTGCTTGGAAGGCTTAGGGACTTGGTTTCTATAGCTCACTAACTATTAAAATTATTAACAAATTATTATTTTCAGTTGAAAGTGGTTGAGGTATTCATTATTCCTCCTGTGCCAAGACTCCGATTTACTCAGAACATGAATTAACCAAAGCAATCCAGAGTTTCTGAATAGTTTTGGACCAGGTTCACTGCCTCTGGCTCAGCAAGCCAGTCAGGGCTGGGTGGCTAAAGGTCTCCGTTACATAATTTACTGAGAACTTAATTGAGACTAATTACTGTCTCTCATTTGCTTGCCTGAAAACCATCTGCCTGGCAGCTGCTATAACTGCGTTTGGTTGGGATGTTTGAATCTTTCCGTGAAGTGAAATAAAGGGCATGAATATTTCAATGTAGGTTTATCCCACCGTCACTTTTTATAGGCAACTGCTGCTTGTTTTATTAGCCAGCATCATTAATACGAACTTTCTCTCCAGTGTGCCAGAGCCGGGGTTTAGGGTGGACCCAGCACACGCTGCCTTCGGGGGTCCACCGCCCAGGAGGAGGTGGGGGCTGTGGCTAAGTCAGTGCATGGGGGCGCAGTGCCCGTAGCTCCTGGACTGCTCTGTGACGTGCCTGCTGGGGACCTGTGTCTATCCAGAAGGTGATAAAAGATTGACCACATAGGTTCAGTCGTTGGCACATCCACATAAGAAGCAAATGAGTTTCGCCACGTTTCACAGATGGAAAAACTGAGCGTCAGGAAGTTTAGTAGCCAAGGTCAACAAAGACTTAGCCTAGGAGCCTGAACTACATCTGAGCCTCTTGACTCCTATCAGTACCCAAGCCATAGCAAGGTCAAGATAATCTCAGCAGGAACAGTGTTGTTTAGGCCGTTTGGAGAGCCTTAGGCAAGCCAGCAGTAGAAGAGAGAACATCTAGGTCTTATGAGGAGCAGTTACTTGACATGTTGACATTGGCCAACGGAGAAATGGGGAGGGCCTGCCGGCAGAGGGACCAGTGCCAGCGTGTCTGGGTGAAGGACTAGCCAACAGCCTGGGAAGGGGGAGCACTGAGGCTGACCAGGGCCCGGGCGACGAGGCTGGTTTCCCTTACCGTAACCTACCCTGAGGCTTTTTCTTAGTCCAGAGTCTTACTTTCGTTTCTTTACATATATTCCTGAAAACATCTGCAGTCCTTAGGTGGAACAGTGAAGGCGCATGGGCTGAACAAATGAGTAAATCCTCAGACTGGTTGGGACTTGAATGGTGGGCTCAGGATATGAAACACATTAGGTACTGGGAAGCCATCGAAGGTTTCAGACTGGAGCTGTAGCAGAGGAGCGTAGGTTACTTGGAAAAGAGATTGCATTTTGGGGGGAGTGGCAGTTAGGAGACTGTGATGGCACCCTAGCTAAGGGTGGCCATGGAGATGGGGAGGGAAGGCGGATTTGAGATCCTTCATGGGGTTGGCTCGGTGGGACTTAACAGTTGCTTGAATGTGGCAGAGAGCAGTCCCTGCTGACCCCCATATCCTAACCCTGCATGTCTGGTCTTTGGAAAAGAAGTCGCCACCAGGCTGTAGTGACGGGACCTAGAAAAGTGGTTTGTGACATGCACACCCACCCAGAACTACAGGCATGGCGGGACTCCCTGCTCTCCGCTAGGCTGATGAACACACCAGCCTGAAGCTCCGCAGGTGGAGAGCCGGGGTCCCCTATGCCGTGTTCCCTAGTATCTGAAGGGACATGGCATAGGTGAGGTCTGTAAAAGAGAATTATTTTTAGGTGAGCCATGGGAGCAAAGAAGCCACAGACTGAACCAAGGCGGGAGCGAAGCTAACTTAGGAAATGGGTGAGGGAGGAGACGGAAAAGCGGACGGCGGGGCAGCCAGGGAGGGAGCAGGGAGACAAGGAGGAGAGGCTGTCAGCGGCAAAGCTGCATCCGTCATTAGGACGCGTCACGCTCTCTAAACACCCTTAGTCACCTGAGTGAGTGCAAGGAGATAGCCACAGCCAACTCCAGCCACCGAGTCCGGACTGGGGCCCCAGGCGTCAGCCATCTCCACCTGCCTCCAGCCTGGATGTCTGTCTCCCTGGGAAACCTCTTTTCAAGTTCACCGTGAACATGGCCTTTACAAGCCCTGCCTACCAGGGTCACTGCTTCTAACTTAGCAGCAGCGCGTTATGAGACACCAGGAACTCAAAATAGACCCACAGAGAGTCACCTTGCAGCTTGGGGGCCTGGCTGGCTCCTGATGGCCCTGGGGAACTCAGGGAGTAAGCTTGCAGCTTGCAGTTAAAAGATAGTTGTGGTTGGGGATTCCGGCAGAACTGTGAATTCCCTTGCTTGTAAAGCTGTGTGCCAGAGCCCCAGGCAGCCAGCTCAGTCCTGTTGGAGCCTGGCCTCTGCCCCTTTGAACACAGCGGCCTCTGTCCCCTTCCAGGACATCCAGAGCCACCTCACTCAGACTGCTAAGCTGCTGAGCAGCTCCCCACCTTGCCCCAGGAACATTTTCTGAGAGCCTTGTGAAATTCCGAGTGTTTTCATGTCCAAAGTGGGGCAGCAGCGGGGGTGGAATGCCGGGGAGGTCTGCTTGTGTGTTTTCACATTGAATAATTTTGTGGGGCCGGGCAGCTGGGCCGGCTGGGCAGGGACTCCTGCTGGTGTTAATCAGTCCCCTGGGTGTTTGCTGCAGCCCACTTGGTTCAGGACTTTGGTGTTTGTTTCTGATGGGTACCATTCCAACGGGTGTCCTGGGAAGACTATGCCACGTCATTAGGCTGTGGGAGTCTTTTTTTTTACCCCCCTGAATCTTCTTAGGACAGAATGCTTGGGGCTAACCTGTTAAGCGAGCATGTGTGCGTAGTAGGAATTTGGTGATCAAAACAAAGAAAGTAATGACAAGGACCCGTGAGGAGGCCAGTGATGCAGAAGCATCTCCACGTGTGAGCTGGAGGGAGCTGGGCATCTGGCTGATGGAGCTTAGGCTCAGAACCACTGCACCTGCTGCCTAGGAAAATGTAAAGTCCTAGACTAGAGACCACAGGGCCAAATTCCACAGCAGACAGAGCTTGGTCCACACAGATGTTTTAAGGTTTTAGGATCCATTTCCAACATTTTAAAATCAGGAGATTGCAGTAAGACTCTGGATTTTCAGCCTTACTTTTAAAAATGCACAGCGTCACAACATGTGGCCTCCGTGGGCTGGAGCACAGGCGTGTCTTACACCTGCTAGCACATCTTCAGTGGCCCGTGGTCTCAGTCACTCACTGCAGCCGGGTCATTTGGTACACACCAGCCTGACTGTAGCTTCTGTAAGTATTTTTCTTGTAAAAATTTTCATAGTACAGAAGAGTACTGAGATTAACTAATAAACACATTTGTACTTCCCAATTTTAACAAAGCTTTACAATTGCTGTATTCGCCTCGCATCCGTGAAGTCATAACGTGTCAGAGGTGTGTTATATGTGGGAAGTCCCGTATGATCCCTCCCTGGGGCCACTCTCCTCCTCTCTCCTGTTGGTATGTGTGCATCTCATCCCACCCGGATTTTCAGACTTGTACTGTATGTGTGTATATCCACAAACAGAAGAGACTATGGGTTGGTGTGTCTTAAGTAGTCCCTTAGGGTATCTACATCTGCCTTGCCCCTGGGAACTCCTCAGGTTGCTGCCGTGATTTCCTCTTACATATGTAGTCATTCCACCACTGATGGACTCATAGGTGTATTGCCATTTGGGGTTTAAACGGTTATGGAGTCAATGACATTTTCTGGTGTTCTTGGGCACATATGCAAGAAACTGTATCCCTTGAAGTGGAATAAGGTAGAGGTTGTACACACCTTGAGGCTTACTCCAAAGAGGTTACCTGTAGACAGCTTACATTGCACCAGTACCATGTGAGAACCAGTTCTCCCACCATGGCCAAATGCAGATTAGTCACATATTTTGGTGTTGCCAGTCCGATGGGTGTGAAAGGGCACCTCCTCGTTTGTTTTTTTAATTCCCCTGCTCTGTAGTGAGGTTGAATATTTTCAGATGTTTGGGGGAGGCATTGGTCTGTTGTCACATTACAAAGAACTACCTGAGACTGGATACCTGATCAAGAAAAGAGGCTTCATTGGCTCATAATTCTGCAGGCTATACAGGAAGCATGGCTGGGGAGGCCTCAGGGAACTTACACTCATGGTGGAAGGTGTCGGGGAAGCAGGCACATCCTACCTGGCTGGAGCAGGAGGAAGAGAGAGAAGGGGGAGGTGGTACACACTTTTAAACAACCAGGTCTCCTGAGAACTCACTCACTGTCAGGAGAACAGCAAAGGGGAAATCCGCCCCATGATCCATTCGCCTCCCACCAGGCCCCTCCTCCAACACGAAGAATTACAATTCAACATGAGATTTGGGTGAGGGCCCAGAGCAACCCATTTCAGGGAATGTTTATGTTTCTTTTTACGTGATTTTTTCCTCTATTATTTGCCTATTATCTGATTAGGCTATTTGTCTCCTCCTCACTGATGTGTATATTCAGCCTTACAAAGGAAGAGAACTCTGACAACAGGCTACCACACAGATGCACTTTGAGCATATTATGCTAAGTGAAATAAGCCAGTCGCAAAAGGCCAACCCTGTATGATTCCACTCATGTAAGGCACCCAGAGTAGTAAGTGCACAGAAACAGAAAGTAGCATGATGGTTGCCGGGGGCTAGGGAGAGCAGGCATTAGGGAGTTATGGTTTAGTGGGCACCGAGTTTCAGTGTGGGAAGATGAAAAGCTTTAGAGATAGATGGTGGTAGCGTCTGTACAATAATTTGACTATACTTAACGTCACTGAACTGTACAGCTTACAAAGGGATTCGATGGTAAATTTCATTACGTGTGTTTTACCACAATAAAAAACACACATCATGAAATACCACTTCACACCCACTAGCATGACTGTAATCAAAAAAGACATGATAGGAAGTATCTGTGACGATGGCGATAATCGAGAACCTTCGCACACGGCCGGTGAGAATGTCACATGGTGAGGCTGCATTGGAAAACAGTCTGGCATTCCGCAGATCGTTAAACAGAGGTACCGTATGATCCAGCAACTCTATTTCCGCGTATGTTCCCAGAAGAAACGAGCGCCTGTCCACACAAAAACGTGTGCACAAACGTTTATAGTAGCACTATTCATTTTTTAAAAACTTTTATTTTGCGTTTAGGGGTACACATGCAGGTTTGTTACATGGGTGAACTCGCGTCACAGGGGTTTGTTGTACGGATTGTTTCGTCACCCAGGCGTTAAGCCTGGGACCCCTTCGCTGCTTTTCCGGATTCCCTCCCTCCTCCCATGCTGCACTCTCCAGCAGGCCCCAGTCTCTGCTGTCTTCCCCTCACGGTGTCCATGCGTCTCATCATTCAGTTCCCACTTTCACCTGAGAACGTCGGCACTTGGTTTTCTGTTCCTGCATTAGTTTGCCACGGACGATGGCCTCCAGCTCCATCCGTGTTCCCGCTGAAGACAGGATCTGATTCTTTTTGATGGCTGCATAGTATACCCCGGTGTCTGTCTGTCTGTCACATGTTTTGATCCGTTCCGCTGTTGCTGGGCATCTAGATTGATTCCATGTCTTTGCTGTAGTGAATGAACAGTGCTGCAAAGGACCATTCTTTGTAATAGGCAAAATGTGGAAACAATCCACATTTTTATCGACATATGAATAGCTAAATAAAATGTGGTCAGGGATCATGGCAGGCTAGAGGCAGGACTAGACTGGCAGCACCAACTCGGATGGACAGAGAAATGTGCAGAGGTTTCCATCGTGAATTTCAGCTCTAGATCAACTGGCAAGAACAAACCAGCAACCCCAAAAGACCCACAGACCCTCTGAAGGAAGCGGACTGCTCCTGCAGGACCCGGGAGATGCCCCGAATCCTGTGAGGGCCCCAACTGCAGAAGCAGGAGAGAGACATCCTCCTCTCCAGAGCACACACCCCCGCTGGAGAAACTGAAGGTCTGTTTGCAGGAAAAGTTTCTGACCTTGCCTGGAGCTGAGTCCGTTTAGAGAGCTGAGCGAAACACAGGGGTAGAGGAAGCGGGAAAGGCCCTGGAGGCTCCCTGGGTCCCCAAGCAGGCCATTCCTGCCTGGCACCACAGGGATCTGTCATGAGGGTGGCGAGAGGAGGTGGGGAAACACCACAGGGAGAAGGAAGTCTCCAGCTGAACTTTGAAACAGTTTGAACCGGGAGAGACAGAGCCTCCTGTCCGCAACTCAGGGAAGCGCGTGAATCTGGCGGACAGGCTCCACAGGCGGGGGTAGAACCAAGCCCTTTTCTTCTGCAGCTGGGTGTCAGGCAGCCTGGGGCAGTGAGATTCGTTTGGAAATGCGGTGATCGCGCACCCTCCGCGTTTTCTCTGGGAACTGCGATCCAGAGCTGTTCCTCTTCGGCCGTCTTGGATCCTCCTCCGATACAGTCTTTTTCAGACAGACATGCTGGGGGAGCTTGCCACTGCCGAGCTGCCCTTACAAAAGCTGCTAAAAGGAGCTCCAAATCTTGGGGAAAAGAATCCTGGAAACACATCAAAACAGAACCTCTTTGAAGCATAAATCACACAGGACCTTTAAAACAAAAATACAAGTTAAAAAGCAAAAAGGAAAAAAGCAAAGTACACAGGCAACAAATAGCAGGATGAATGCCGAGTGCCTCACTCTCGGTACTAACACTGAGTGTGAATGGCCCACGTGCTTGCTTCTGGGCTGCTGGCCTGAAAGCGGCCTCAGGGGAGGCAGGGACGGATGAGTGAAGAAGAGAGGGTGGTCTTGGTGCCTCCTAAGAAATGTGGTCTGATGCCTGCCAAGGAGGCTCTGCAGACTCCCCCTCTCAGGGTGGCCCTGAGGTGCCGTGGAGTCAGAGGGGGAGTGTGGGGATGTGTGGGGACCTGTGAGCCTCTGGCCTAGTGTACTTTGTGAGGAAGAGGAGAGGACATGGGATTTCTGTGGCCAGGGGAGCACCGAGAGTGACTGAGAGGCAGAAGCAGCCGCTGGGAACAGGCTGGGAGGTTCCTCCTGCAGACACATGGGAAGGGGACTCTGCCCACAGGCAGTGCCTCATGGAAGAGTCATCGCGGACCAATCAGCAGAGCCGGTGACCCATCAGAGGCACTATCCAAAATGTGGGCAGCCCAGGGGGAGGAGGCCAGAACCCAGGGGCCCAGGACACCTGAGGGGAGGGCTTGGCCTCAGCCAGCACTGGACTGCCATCTCCCCTTGGGGTCTGGTGACAGGCCTGGGCTGGTGGGTTACGGCATCCTGACGAAGAACCCAGCCTGAAGAGTGAATCTCATCCCTTCCTGTCCCGGGGAGACTTGGGCGGTCTGATCTGGAAAGTGAGGTGGGTCAGAGCTCTCACTTCTCATTTATTCTCTGCCCTGAGCCAGCTTGAAAAAAACAGGCTCGCCCCTACCTCTGGTGGGTCAGCCCTGTGGCTCTTACACACGTGTGGTCACCCCTCCAGTTTGTGCCCTGGTGTTTGTTTCTTTCTTTTTGAGACCGGGTCTCACTCCGTCACTCAGGCTGGAGTGCAGTGGTGCAGTCTTGGCTCACTGCAGCCTCGACCTCTTGGGGCTCAAGTGATCCTTCCACCTCACCCTCCCATGTAGCTGGGAGGACAGGCATGTGCCTCCATGCCCAGCTAATTTTTTTATTTTCTGCAGAGACAAGGTCTCACTATGTTACCTAGCCTGGTCTTGGAAGTCCTGAGCTCAAGCGATCCTTCCTTCTTGGCCTCCCAAAGTCTAGGATTAGCGATGTGAGTCACTATGCCTGCCCTACCTGCTGTCTGATTCTCATGCCCACTGTAACTCCCAGAGGAAGAGGCATGAGACCTGCTGGTTTCCCTTTACCGAGGAAGAAACCGACTTGGAGAGGCAGGAAGACTGGCCTCGGGTCCCCGTATTCCTGTGGCTGGGTCCTCTGTGGCCCAGTTGAGGGACTTTCTTTTTTTTACTCATAAACCCGCTTCCGGCACAGGTGCCCCTGGCCTCGTCACAGCACCCTGAAAGTTCGAGGCATCCACATACTGACGTGAGACCTTCTCCAATTGTCAGAAGGACCCTGGGGTTGGACAGACCCAGACTCAAGTCCTCACTCCACTGATCCCCACCTGTGTAAACCTGGGGGAGTCTGGGCTCAAGCCTCAGTTTCCTTCTTTCAGATGTTGCTCCCATCTCACAGGCTTGTTGGAGGCATCACTGAGGTGACCTTTACCGAGTACTCAGCCCAAGCCCGACACTCCAGGGGCCTGATAAACCCCAGCTGTTAGAGCTGTTATGACCCTTGTTCTCCATCCAGGCATCGGTCTTGCTGAAAGGAGTTGCTGTGCCCCCACAGCCCTCTGGAATGGGCAGTCTGTGTGGACAGTCTAAACTAAAACAGAGATGGTCACATTCGTCTTAACGTTTTTTCTAATTTTCAGTAGATTTGCATGATTCAGATATGAGAGACAGGACAGTCACAGCTCAAGGTTTCTGAGTACTGAATCCTGTCCTTGGATTTACCTCCTCTGAGCTTTGGGTTTGATATGGTTTGGCTGTGTCCTCACCCATACTTCATCTTGAATTGTAGTTCCCATAATCTCCATGTGTCGTGGTAGGGACCTGGTGGGAGGTCACTGAATCATGGGGGTGAGTTTTCCCGTGCTGCTCTCATGATAGTGAGTAAGTCTTGTGAGATCTGATGGTTTTATAAAGGGCACTTCCCCTGCAGATACCTTCTTGCCTGCCACCATGTAAGACGTGCCTTTGCTTCCCCTTTGGCTTCTGCCATGATTTTGAGGCCTCCCAGCCGTGTGGAACTGAGTCCGTTAAACCTCTTGACTTCATAAATTACCCAGTCTCAGATATGTCTTTATTAGCAGCGTGAGAACAGACTGATGCAGGGGTCCTTGGCCATAAATCAGGGGCAGAAGCAGTGCGTGTGTGTGTGAGGACTGAAGGATAAGTAAATATTCAGTGCATGCGGCCCCCAGGAGGCCCCTGCACAGGAGATGCTCCAGGCATGCACATCCCTCCCTCTTCTCCATGGTGCAGGCCCGGGGAGAAGGCAGGCACTTTGCTCTGCTTTGCTGTGGGAGAGAAGGCCCTTCCCAGAGCACCTGCGATGCTGTACTCCATGTGTGCTGCGGGCCTGGGGGTGAGAGGCCGTGGCAGAGGCCGGCCAGCCAAGAGCCCATGCCCCCAGGCCCTTCCCAAGAAAGACCAGGGTCAGAAGCTCCTGTCTGCCTGAGACAGTCCCTCTCACAGCTCATGGCAGATGGCGGCCAGCTCCTCTGTTACGAGAACCACCACAACACAGCTGTAACATGTGCCGCTGAAGACCTGCGGCTGCTTTTATTGAACAGATGTCTGCAAGGAAGCAGGGAGGTGAGGAGGCACACAAACTGACTTCACTAGCTGGACTCGATGTTCCCCCAGGGGACCCAGAGGGACGCTTTACAGCCACACGTGACGCCTCCACACAGCCATTCTCCATTTAAAACCTGAGAATTACGAGTTCTCGTATACATTTCTCCGAAAAGTAATATTATTCCCATATTTGCTTTTTGAAAGAGGAAATGAAAATCTGCAGTCATCGTGAGGAGGCCCGCGCCTCTGCGAACGTGCGCGTCTCCGAAGCAGGCAGTTCCGCGCTGCAGAGACCGCTCTCTTGCTAACAGTGCGGACTGCTGGGAGAAACCACTTCAGCCTCAAATCCTGATTTTAAAACATTACCGATTTCAAGGATTCAGTATCTTAGTTCAACCCTAAGAATCGAGATGGGGGATTGGCCAGGATCTTTCCATGTTTTCCTGAAAAAGTCCTTGGGCCATTAGGGTTAGTTCTCATTTGCTAGGGAAAGAGACAGGAAGGAAGGAAGACGAGAGGAAAGGAGAGGAGGAGGGAGGGAAGGAGAGGAAGGAGGGAAGGAAAGAGGAGGGAAGGAAGGAGGGAGGGGAGGGAGGGGAGGAAGGAGGGAGGGGAGGGAGGGGAGGGAGGCAGGCAGGAGCGTTTTCAGCGCTTTGCTGTTATAAAATATGGTTTAAGAGAAAGTACTTATAAAATAGATTCTCTAGTTGTTACACCAGCTAAGCCTTTTTGAGAGCTTCCTAGGTGCCAGGCAATGTTCTAAGCACGTTACATGATTCAGATTATTTGATCCTTGCATTGACCCTATAAAGATCCATTCTACAGGTGAGGAAACTGAGGCAGAGAGAGATTGCATGGCCTGCTCAAGGTCACACAGTAGTAAGTGGCAGAGTCATTTTCAGCAGTTTCATGAAGATAGAATTCAAATACCATACAATTCGTCTGTTTAAAGAGTACAATTAAATATATTCAGTTATGAAACCACTGCTACAGTCCCTTTTAGGGCATCATTATCACCCCAAAAAGAAACCCCATGCCCCTTAGCTGGCATTCCCCAGTACTCGCCCGTCCCTTCCAGTCCTCGGCAGTTCGCTCTGAGTTTCTGTAGGTTTGCCTGTTCTGGACATTCCATACAAATGCAGTCACATAATAACATGGTGTTTTGTGACAAGCTTCTTTCAATTCGTATGATGTTTTTAAGGTTCATCCATGTTGTAGAATATCTATCTGCAGTTCATTTCTTTTTATTACCAAATAACATTCCATCGTATGGATAGACCACATTTTATTTTTTATTTTTCCCTAAGTTACTGGGGTACAGGTGCAGTTTGGTTACATGACTGAGTTCCTTGGTGGGGATGTGTGAGGTTTCGGTGCACCCAGCATCTAAGCAGTATACACTGCACCCTATTTGTAGTCCTCTTTTCTTTGAGGTGGAGTCTAGCTCCGTCACCAGGCTGGAGTGCAGTGGCACTACCTCTCCGCCTCCCAGGTTCAAACTATTCCCCTGTCCCAGCCACGCAAGTAGCTGGAATTACAGGTACATGCCACCACACCCAGCTCATTTGTTGCATTTTAGTGAAGACGGGGTTTTACCATGGCTAGGCTGGTCTCCATCTCCTGACTTCATGATCCACCCACCTCAGCCTCCCAGAGTGCTGGGATTACAGGCATGAGCCACCACACCCCGCCCTTATTTGTTGTCTTTGATCCGTCACCACGCCCACCCTTCCAGAAGCTCCCAAAGTCCATCGTGTCATTCTTAAGCCTTCGCATCCTCATAGCTCAGCTCCCACATATCGGTGAGAACATACGATGTTTGGTTTTCCATTCCCGAGTTACTTGACTTAGAATAATAGTCTCCAGTCTCACCCAGGTCGGGGAAGTCATTCTTTTTTATGGCTGAGTAGTATTCCACCGTATAAATATACCACGGTTGCTTTATCCACTTGTTGACTGATGGGCGTTTGGGTTGGTTCCACAATTTTGCAGTTGTGAACTGTGCTCTTAAAACATGTGTGTGCAAATATCTTTTTCATAGAATGACTTCTTTTCCTCTGGGTAGATACCCCGTAGTAAGATTGCTGGATCAAATGGTAGCTCTACTGTTAGTTCTTTAAGGAACCCCCACACTGGTTTCCATAGTGGCTGTACCAGTTTACATTCCCACCAGCAGTGCAGAAGTATTTCCTTTTCACCGCATCCACGCCAACAACTATGTTTTTGATTTTTTTTTTTATTATTATGGCCATTCTTGCAGGAGTAAGGTGGTATCGCATTGTGGTTCTGATTTGCATTTCCCTCATCGTTAGCAATGTTGAGCGTTTTTTCATGTTTGTTTGGCCATTTGTATATCTTCTTTTGAGAAGATATTCATGTCCTGTGACCACTTTTTGATGGGATTGTCTGTTTTTTTTCTTACCGTTTTGTTTGAGTTTGTTGTAGATTCTGGATGTTCATCCTTTGTCGAATGTGTAGATTGTGAAGATTTTCTCCCACTCTGTGGGTTGTGTGCTTACCCTGCTGACTGTTCCTTTCACTGTGCAGAAGCGCTTTCGTTTAAGTCCCAAGTGTTATCTTTGTTTTTATTGACGTTGCTTTTGGGTTCTTGGTCATGAAATCCATCCTGAGAGGGAGGGTCTGCAGAGCCCACTTTTCAGGCATCAGACCACATTTCTTTTTTTTTTTTTTTTTTTCCTGAGGCGCAGTCTTGCTCTGTCGCCAGACTGGAGTGCAGTGTCACGATCTCAGCTCACTGCAGCCTCTGCCTTCCAGTTCAAGTGATTCCCCTGTCTCAGCCTCCTGAGTAGCTGGGACTACAGGTGCACCACCATGCCTGGCTAATTTTTTGTATTTTTAGTAGAGACAGGGTTTCACCATGTTGACCAGGATGGTCTCCATCTCCTGACCTCGTGATCCACCTGCCTCAGCCTCCCAAAGTGCTGGGATTACAGGCTTGAGCCACTGCGCCCAGCCAAGCGCATTTCTTAAGAGGCACTGAGACGACCCTCTCTTCTTCATCCATCCATCCCTGCCTCCCCCTGAGGCCGCTTCTGGGCCAGCAGCCTCTCCCTCCTGCCAAATCCAAAGACGTCTTTCAGGCCCGGGTACTCACTACAGGTGCAAGCCCTTCCTAGCGTCCCCCGCCTCGCAGTCACTGCCTCTGCACCCCTTTCGCAGGCTCTCACTCCCCCAGGTGCTGGTACTCCCCATGCCCTGCCCTCCAGCCTGTCTTCTCTGTGTCTGCGCTGTCTGGATGCGTCCTTCTGACCTTTGGTTTCCCCCATGACCTTCTTGCTCATGACTTCAGCCCTGTGTCTCCAACCTGACCACACCCCGAGCGGCAGACCGCACCTGCCGACCTGCCTGACGCTGCACCCAGTGTCCCCTCAGCCCAGTCTCGAAAGCAGCGCTCACCCTTCCACTCCATGCCAGCTCTTCCCCGTCGCAGTGCAGGCACCGCCAACATTCCTGGTGGACCCAGAGTCCTGAGCCTGACTTTTCTTGCCTTCTTTCTCTCTTTGACCCCACATACCAGGAGCCCCGTCATCTCCACTCTTTAAGAGTCTTCCACCAGGGAGGCTAAGGCAGGAGAATCGCTTGAACCCGGGAGGCAGAGGCTGCAGTGAGTCGAGATCATGTCACTGTACTCCAGCCTGGCCACAGAGCAAGACTCCATCTCAAAAAACGAAAAAAGAAATGGTCTGTTTTTATGTTGTCCACTCCCCTGAAGACCACACACTTCCCGGAGCTTTGTGGAGGCGGGAACGCTGAGTCAAATGTCCCAGCCCTTGATTCAGGTCTCCAGGAAGTACAGCCTGAGGTTGACACTTGGGTTTCTGGGACCAAACAAGCTGAGGCTGAGCAGGTTGACCGTGCCAGTGGCTGCTGTCTTTGGCCTGGCCTGCATTTCCTGGAGCTCCAGGGCCGTTTCCCACTCTTCTTTTTATGCCGTGGTGGTGTATGTGTGACTTGCTTGATGCCCCACCTGGAATTGGCCTGCCTCTAATGGATGCTCAGAGAAATCACATGCAGGGACCTGCTTCCTTACTTTTTGATTAACTGATGAATTCAGGGAACATTCCTAGCACAGAGATTGGCACAGATTAGACACTCTGTCAATACCAGAGCGTTTCTTTTCACCCATTAGGGACAAAGTTGACACTGGACCCCTGAACAAACCACTTGTTAGCCCAGATTATGTTGGAGTACAGCATCGCATGCTGGTTTTTTATGATTTAAAGTTGTCGAAAGTAACGACCTACCAGAGTCCTCCTTTGGCTCCCTGCATTTGAGACTCACTCTATTCAACATAAAATAACTGTGTCAGAAAAGTGTGACCCTGATGATGCCATTGTTTCTTTGCAACAACTGTCCCATCTCAGCAGACTTGACAAGGCCTTTTACCTAGTTTAAATCTCAGCCAAATCAAGATGTAAATAGAAATTTAATTTTAAATAGGAGCTGAGTTTTTTCAGAATTGTGAATGCAGTGTGTGTGTGGTTGGCAGCATAATGGCCCTCACAGGTGTCTACATTCTAATCCTGAACCTGGGAAGATGTGACCCTGCATGGCCAAGGGGAGGTAAGGTTGCAGATGGTGTTAAGGTTGTAGTATGGACTGAACTGCGTCCTCTTCAAAATGTCTTTGTCGAAGTCCTAATATCCAGCATCTCAGAATGTGACCTTATTTGGAAGTACCGTCACAGCAGATGTAATTAGGTAAAATGTTATCATTCAGAAGTAGGATGGGGCCCTGATCCGGTATGACAGGTGTCCTTATGAGAGGAGGGTCACGTCAGGACAGACACACAGAGAGGACCCTGTGGGAAGATGCAGGCGGGGGCTGGAGTGATGCTTCTGCTCGCCAAGGAGCACCAAGGCTTGCCGGCCACCGCCAGAACCTAGGAAAGAGACCCAGGACACATTATCCCTCAGAGACCTTGGAAGGACCAGCCATGCTGACACCATGGTTTTGGACTTCTGGCCTCCAGGACTGAGAGAGAATAGATTACCATCGTTGTGGGCGACCCAGTTCGTGATGCTTTTATCGACAATCCTAGCAAACTAACACAGGTTGGCAGTCAGCTGTGATGCTTTTATTGGCAATGCTTTTATCTGCAAACTTTAAGGCCAGCTGATTATCGGGTTGGTGATCAGCTGGCCTTAAAGTAGGTTATTCTGGATTATCTGTGTAGGTCTGGGGTCATCACAAGGGTCCTTTCAAGCAGGAGATGGGGCAGAAGAGAAGCTCAGAGTGACACAGTGTGAGAAATGCTCCCCTGCCACTGCCGGCCTTGAGGAGGGAAGAGAAGGGCCCAAGCCCAGGAATGAGGCAGCACAGGGCTGGCAAAGGCAGAAAACAGATTCTTCCCCAGAGTCTCCCGGCACGCAGGTTTTAGATTTGAAAGACTTGTGCCAGACTTCTGACCTCCAGAAGTGTAAGATAATAAATCAGTGTTGTTTTGAGCCATTAAGTTGGGGGTAATTTGTTACAATAGCAGTAAGAATACAAGGTCTCATATGGTCACCGAGCTGCCTGAAGCGTTCAGCAGGATGATTTAACTTGAAGCATGTGCAGAGGAACTGAGAGAGTGCCAGGCAGGAAAGGAAGCAGGTCCGTTCTGACACCTGCAGAGGAACGGGAGAAGAGGTGCCCTGAATGGCAGGCGTGTTAACCGTGGCTTCGTAAAGAATTAGTTTCAGCCAGGCACGGTGGTTCATGCCTGTCATCCCAGCACTTTGAGAGGCCGAGGCAGGTGGATGCCAGGAGTTCAAGACCAGCCTGGCCAACATGCCAAAACTCCATCTCTACTAAAACTTCAAAAATGAGCCGGGCATGATTGCTCATGTCCATAATCCCATCACTCCGAGAGGCCAAGGTGGGCAGATCACTTGAGGTCAGGAGTTCAAGACCAGCCTAGCCGACGAAACCTGAGACATGGCGAAACCCTGTCTCTACTAAAAACACAAAAATTAGCTAGGCATGGTGGAACACAGCTGTAATCCCAGCTACTTGGGAGGCCAAGGCACCAGAATCTCTTGAACTCAGATAGAGGCTGCAATGAGCCGAGATGGTACCATTGCACTCCAGCCTGGGTGACAGAATGAGAGTCCATTCAAAAAAAAAAAAATTACAGTATCATGACTTTTTTTTTTTTTTTTTTTTTTTTCTGAGAAGGAGTTTTTGCTCTTGTTACCCAGGCTGGAGTGCAATGGCGCAATCTCGGCTCACCGCAACCTCCGCCTCCTGGGTTCAAGCAATTCTCCTGCCTCAGCCTCCCTAGTAGCTGGGACTACAGGCATGCGCCACCATGCCCAGCTAATTTTTGTATTTTTAGTAGAGACGGGGTTTCACCATGTTGACCAGGATGGTCTCGGTCTCTCGACCTCGTGATCCACCCGCCTTGGCCTCCCAAAGTGCTGGGATTACAGGCTTGAGCCACCGCGCCCGGCGGTATCATGACTTTTAACAACTTGCTCCCAGCCACCCACTGATAGCATTGTTTTCATTACGGTCAGGTGCACGCACAGTTTACCATCTTGAGCATTTGTAAATGTCCAGTTCGGTGGCATTAAGTACATTCACCTTGTGCAGCCACCACCACCATCCAACTTCAGAACTTTTCTGCCTCCTTCAGCTGAGTGTAACTCTCTATTTCCCCTTCCCCTGAGCCCCTGGCAACCACCATTCTACTTTGTCTCTATAAATCTGACTACTCCAGGTACCTTGTGTAAGTGGAATCGCACAGATTTGTCCTTTGGTTGGCTTCTTACTCTTGGCATAAAGCTCATCCATGTCATAGCATGCATCAGAATTTCCTTTTGACAGCTGCATAATATTCCCCTGTATGCACGTACCACACTTTATCTTTTCATCCTTTGATGGACACTTGGGTCACTTCTACCTTTGGCTATTGTAAATAATGCTGCTGTGAACACAGGGGTGCAGATACCTTACCATATCATTTTTTTTTTTTTTTTTTTTGAGACAGGTCTCACTCTGTGGCCCAGGCTGGAGTGCAGTGGCATGATCTTGGCTCACTGCAACCTCCGCCTCCCAGGTTCAAGTGATTCTTCTGCCTCAGCCTCCTGAGTAGCTGGGACTACAGTTGTGTGCCACCATGCCCAGCTAATTTTTTTTTTTTTTTGTATTTTTAGTAGAGACGGGGTTTCACCATGTTGGCCAGGCTGGTTTCAAACTCCTGACCTTGTGATCCGCCCACCTCGGCCTCCCGAAATGCTGGGATTACAGGTGTGAGCCACCGCGCCCAGCCTGAGCGAGTTTTAGAAGAACTCTTTCAGACACCAACCTCAACAGCCTCCATCTTCCCACGGCCCACAACCTGCCACTGTAAAGCGTCACAGCCACCTAAGCTCTGGAAAGCAGGGGGCGCCTGCTTCTGGTTAATCAAGCTAGGGACAGTGTGGGATGGGGGGTCCTTTGTCACGGGCTATGTCAGTCCCCTGTTGCTGCAGCGACAAACAACTCTGACTTCTCGGTCGCTGACAGCAGTGCAGGCGGTACGGGCTTTCCTGGTGCTGGGACTCTTCTCCCCGCAGAGAGTAGGAGACAGAATCAGAGCCAAACCGCATAACCACGTTCAGAGCTTCTGCCGGAACGCGGCCAGCATCCTGTTCACTCACACCCCGTCGAAAGAAGCAGGTCCCGTGACAACAGGTGGATATGTAATCCCCTGCAGGGAGGCCGTGACCAGATAATCCCGTCCGCTGTAGGGGTGTTCGTTGCAGAAAGATGTCTGTGCCAAGGAGCCCATCCAACCAGAGGACCGCTCAAATCGCTCCCTCTGCGCCGTTACTCAGAGTTTCGTCCAAGGGTGACTGAAAAGCTTCCTGAGTCTGCCTCCGTCTTGCAATCTAAAGGTTTTCCATTAATCCCCGGCAGTCTTTGTAGATTGCCCACCACAAGGCAGCAATTCCAGGACCCAGCTGGAAGGCTCTCCGGAGAGGCTGGCCTCTCACCCGAGTCGTTCTCTCTCTGTCTTTCCTTCTGTCTGGCAGGTGGGTGGCAGGCCCGTGGAGCTCCTGCTCTGCGACCTGTGAGAAAGGCTTCCAGCACCGGGAGGTGACCTGCGTGTACCAGCTGCAGAACGGCACACACGTCGCCACGCGGCCCCTCTACTGCCCAGGCCCCCGGCCAGCGCCAGTGCAGAGCTGTGAAGGCCAGGACTGCTTGTCCATCTGGGAGGCGTCTGAGTGGTCACAGGTGGGTGCCTGGGCTTGCCGCCAAGACTCAGCCACAGGGACTGCAGCACGGTTCCATGGTATTGGTGACATTCTGGTGCCTCCTAGCCCTCGCTCACCCCCAGGTCAGCTCAAAGATGTGTTCTAGCTCAAATGTTCTTAATATCCATCTCTGGACAGCGCAGTGGCTCACGCCTGTAATCTCAGCCCTTAGGGTGGCTGAAGCAGGGAGATCACAGGTCAGGAGTTCGAGACCAGCCTGACCAGCATGGTGAAACCCAGTCTCTACTAAAAATAATTAGCTGGGCATGGTGGCACGCGCCTGTCGTCCCAGCTACTCAGGAGGCTGAGGCAGGAGAATTGCTTGAACCTGGGAGGCAGAGGTTTCAGTGAGCTGAGATTGTGCCCTTGCACTCCAGCCTGGGCGACAGAGCAAGACTCCATCTTAAAAAGAAAAATGTCATCTCAGATAACAACGTGGCTACAAAAACATAGATACCATGTCTTTGATGATGTATAGGTTGACACCACAGTGAAGGACCATTCCGTCCCATTTCCTATGAAAATTCCCACGTCAAGATAGGACAGAGAGATACTGACCGGCTTTTTAATTCCCCTTTGAGCATATTTAACGGCGGTGCGCTCAGGCTGGGAAGGTGCTTTCAAAGGTTTTCCTTTAATCTCCCAGCAGTCTTTGTAGATTGCAAGAGTCAGATGCCAGGAGGGACAGCTTTTAGTGTGCAAGTTGGAGTTACAAATCGCATGCCATAAAGTGTTTTGGAAAGAAGTGGATTAAGCCTACGTCTTCACTTTGAAGGTTGGTCCTGGGAATACGATTTTATCTTTGGTGATGTCATCCTTCAGGACTTTGCATTGACTTTGCATTAATAATTTTGACTGTTTGGCTGTAAAACTACAAAGAAAAATAGCTGAATAAAGGGCAGGTTCCCCTCAGGTCTTCCACCAGCGTAGTCTCGGAAACTCGGAGAGGCTCATCCAAGACACTCTTTAGTGTGGAAAATATTTTTAAAGTTCCCTCTATTGCCAAACAGTTGGAATTATTTTGAATAAAAAAAGTATCCAGCCCATTTTAATGAACGAAAGTCTTCCATTGGCTGCTCTAAAGTGGAGGTTAGTTTCAAACAGATCTTGGCTTGTATTCCTTTATAGATCAGAATCTTTATCCTATGCTTTATGGAGTTGTAGAAAAAGAGAAGTTGAGCTTTTGTTGATTTTTTTTTTCTGTATATATGCTTATGTTTGTCAGCTTTAACATTCAAGGGACTGCTTTTTGCCACTTGCTGGAAGGGTCCAGGCACGTATTCAGTCCCCGCCCCTTGCCAGGACCCTAGGTGAGCCTAGGTTTTAATTGCCTCGCTCTTGATCTAAATAATTATGCTTTGATCAGATCAAAACCATAAATTTTTCACTCGGTGGTGAAACCCTGTGTCTATCAAATACAAAAAATTAGCCGGGCGCAGTGGCACGTGCCTGTAAACCCAGCTACCTGGGAGGCTGCAGCAAGAAAGCCCTTGAACCTGGGAAGCAGAGGTTGCAGTGAGCTGAGATTGCACCACTGCACTCCAGCCTGGGCAGCAAGAACAAAACTCAGTCTCTGGGGGGAAAAAAAAAAAAATCCACTCAGATTGTTTTTATGGGGGGAAAAAAACCCGCCTCCCCACCAAGCCTGATGTCATCAGTTATCATTACAGCACTGAAGATCTCCACATTTGGAAAGTGAGAGAAAATGGGAGCAGGATTTAAATAACTTCTCTATGTCTGTGTCTGTGTGCACACCTAATCCTAATCCTGAACGAACACCACACCAGTCAGCCCAACTCTGGCTTAGCCCAGGCTTCAGCAGAATGCCTCCTTCTAAACGTTTAACTTGGAATCCAATCACTCCCCATGGGAAGCTCACGACGCTGGAACTTATGCCACTCCAGGTGCCAAAGCCCCGAAGCGAGTCTTTCTTAGCAAATGAGTCTCAGCTTCTCGAGGGGGAGGTTTTCTTGACGTGGTTGCTTTTATCCAGCCAGCTATGTTGATTGCTTTCACTACCTCCTCCCCAGCTTCTTCCTGACTTTATTGGAAGTAATGTCCAGAGGGAAGGAAAATGTAGTGAGTTCCTCCTATCCTCAGCTTGCAGGCCCTGCCCCCAATGGGAAGCAAAGAGAAGCTGAAGGGCCCCCTCCTTGGCCCCTTGAGAGCTGGAGCCGACAGCAGCAGCCTGTAGTATCGCACAGACAGAGCCTTCAAGAGAACAGCCTGCTGGTCAGAGTTTAGCTAAGGGTCAGTGTTTGGTTAACAAATAGGCTGGGCCAGGCGCCGTGGCTCACACCTGTAGTCTCAGCACTTTGGGAGGCCGAGATGGGCAGATCGCGTGAGGTCAGGAGTTGGAGACCAGTCTGGTCAGCATTGTGAAACCCCATCTCTACTAAAAATATAAAACATAGCCGGGCATGGTGGCGCGTGCCTGTCATCCCCACTGCTCAGGAGGCTGAGGCAGGAGAGTCACTTGAGCCCAGGAGGTGGAAGTTGCAGTGAGCTGAGATCACACCACTGCACTCCAGCCTGGATGACAGAGCAACACTCTGTCTCAAAAAGAAATAGGCAGGACATTCAGAGCTTGAATTTCAAAGGGAAGAGGCGGGGAATGCAGAGTAGACACCGGACAAGAATGAACTTTGGCAGAAGGGGCACATGGCTCCTGGTTGCAGAGGAGCTAGTTGTGTGGACGCTGGTGCCAGGGCTAGCCCACAAGCCAGACAGTGAGGACAGGGTTGCTGAAATGGCCAGGAAACCTTGCCACGCAGAGAAGCACGGGGTGGCCCTCCAGTGCAGTGACCCGGGGCTCCTGCCCGGGACATCCTGCATGCAAAGCCCACCATGGACTGACCCCTAGCATCCGAAGACCCTTAAAACCAGCTCCACACTCCACACGCAGCTACTCTCCCCACTCCCTGCAGGGGACATTGCAGCCAGTTCTGAAGCATGTGCATTTCAAACCAGTGTAAATTATCCTTGGAAGAAAACCCATAGGACCTTTAGACAAGGAGCTGAATTGAATTCATAAGAAAGAGAAAGTTAGCTCTTATGTTAGGATAAATGTTAATAACAAATATCGAGAATAACATCTGTTGTTTATGTGCCTTTTTTCTAGTGGACACACTAGGATTTGTTTTTTAAGAGACAGGTCCCTATGTTGCCCAGGCTGGTCTTGAACTCCTGGCCTTAAGTGATCCTCCCACGTTAGCCTCCCAAAGTGCTGGGATTATGGGTGTGAACTACTGCATTTCGCCTAGAACTTTTTAAAGTTGAGCTTGTTGTAACTCAAGAAAGTCGCTGCCGTAGCCTGCCATAGCAAGTATGAAACCGCCTTCGCAGAATCCAGCCTTGTGCACACCATCTCTCCAAGATACGTGTTTAGTCTGGGCAGGGATGGGGCTCCCCGGGCCAACTTGTTTGTGAATTTCATCCTCCTGAGGCTCTGGGTCATCTCTGCCTGGGCTTCCTTCTGCTTCATTTTTGGAGGTGCTAAATACTCCTCCCAGCCCAGGGTTGGTCCCTCCCCAAGTTCCATGGCGGGTGTATCAGGAGCAGGTTCCAGGCGCAGCCCAGAACACCCATCCACTGTGTTAACACTGTGCGTGCCTCTGTCTCTTCACTCCTTGCTGCTGGGAATCCTGAACTCTTGAGAGCATGCACATTGTTCATCGCCCCACGTCCCCTCCCCACTGCCTGTTCCCAGGTCTCCTGCAAGTATATAAACTACCACAGGGGACATGCCTCTGTCACCATTCTTGGTGTCTGTGTTGAAACATTCACTGGAGCTCTCTCTGCGAAGGCTTGCCACCTGCCTCACGAGGAAGTCACCGGTGGCTTTTCTTTCCGTCTGCCTCCTCCTCCTCCCCGCTGGATCGAGGTCTTTCTCTGTCCCAGGCCGGCCAAAGCAGAGCACGTGTACCTGGAGGCCAGCTGGGAAGATCTGGGGCCTGGGACTCAGCTTCAGGCCCTCACCTTGCTCTGGCTGGCCCCTGGCCCCTGGCCCCTGGTCCCTGGTCCCTGCCTTACTCATGGTGCCATCACGCACATCTGCTGTCTGAGCTCATGTATTGCATTGAGCTTTTGGACCTGACAAGTGGCCAGTGAATTCCACTCCCCTCATGTGACTTACACGCACCCCAGGTTCTTCCCACTCCTGATCCTATGTCCCTTCCCCAACACTGGCCGCTGGGCCGGGGCCCCAGCTGGGACTGTGTGCCTAAGACCCTGCGGACCGTGAGCTGCGTGAGGACAGAAGCGTGGCTTTCATCTCCGCACCGTCCCCACGCTGCATCTGGCAGGTGGGAGGGAGTCCAGGGTCGAACTGCAGCTGCGTTAAGTATTCCAATGGTGTCTTGCAGTGTTCCGCCAACTGTGGTAAAGGCGCGCGGAAACGGACCGTGACGTGCACCAACTCCCAAGGGAAATGCGACGCATCCACAAGGCCGAGAGCCGAGGAGGCCTGTGAGGACTTCTCAGGCTGCTACGAGTGGAGAACCGGGGACTGGTCCACGGTGAGAGCGGCCTGCTGGTGTTTCTCTCTGTGCCGCAGTGCAGGGGGCTCGGGGGTCGGGAACCCGGCCCTTGGGATGGGTCCCAATTCCAGGCAGCAGTCCCAGTGTAACTAGGCACATTCACTTTTCTTCCACCTACTGTGCCTACCCCGGACCCCGTGTGCTTCCTCCCTGCTTCTGCCGCAGGCTGCACCAGCACTGCCCCCTGGGGCTGACTGGGAGCACCCCACTGCTTCACGGGCATGCAGAAGGAACCCAGATGCAGCCCAAGGCAGGACACGGGTGCCCTGGATGCTGGGCTTGTCACGCTGTGCGGTGCACCGGCAGGCCCCAGCCTCCTGCCCTGGGGACACTTGGGCAAACATTCACTCGCAGGAGCAGATAGGACATGGGGCCCTGGGGTGGGAGCAGGGAGGGGCATCACAGAGCTGCAGCGTCAGCACTCAAAGGAGCAACGGTGGATAAAGGGCCATTGAATGTTTCTCCAAGTCAAAAAAAAAAAAAAAAAATGCTTTGTTGTTTAACCCCTCTTATACCCTTTCATCTGATGTCTTTGAATGACTCCTGTATTCTGGGAACCAAGGTAAGCACCACCGCCACCTGTAAGAACCTTGTAGTGGGTTTTCTGTTTTCATTTTTTTAAATTGTACTTTAAGTTCTGGGGTACATGTGCAGAACGTGCAGGTTTGTTACTTTGTTACATAGGTATACACGTGCCATGGTGGTTGGCTACATCCATCACCTCGTCATGTACATTAGGTATTTCTCCTAATGCTATCCCTCCCGTAGCCTCCCAACCCCCGACAGGCCCCGTGTGTGACGTTCCCTTCGCTGTGTCCATGTGTTCTCGTCGTTCAACTTCCATTTATGAGTGAGAACATTCGGTGTTCGGTTTTCTGTTCTTTTGTTAATTTGCTCAGAATGATAGTTTCCCGCTTCATCCATGTCTGTGCAAAGGACATCAACCCAACCTTTTTTATGGCTGCATAGTATTCTATGGTATATACGTGCCACATTTTCTTTGTCCAGTCTATCATTGATGGGCGTTTGGGTTGGTTCAAGTCTTTGCTATTGTGAACACAGCTGCAGTAAACATGTGTGCATGTGTCTTTATAATAGAATGATTTATAATTCTTTGTGTAATATCCAGTAATGGGATTGCTGGGTCCAATGGTATTTCTGTTTCTAGATCCTTGGGAAATCACACACTGTCTTCCACAATGGTTGAACTAACTTGCACTTCCACCAACAGTGTAAAAGTGTTCCTGTTTCTCCATGTCCTCTCCAGCATCTGTTGTCTCCTGATTTTTTAATGATCACCATTCTAAGTGGTGTGAGATGGTATCTCAATGTGCTTTTGATTTGCATTTCTCTAATGACCAGTGATTATGGGGGTTTTCTTCATATGCTTATTGGTTGCATAAATGTCTCCTCTAATGATCAGTGATGATGAGCTTTTTTTCATATATTTGGTGACTACATAAGTGCCTTTTGAGAAGTGTCTATTCATTTCCTTCGCCCACTTTTTGATGGGGTTATTTTTTTCCTAAAAATTTAAGTTCTTTGTAAATTCTGGATACTAACCTTTTGTCAGATGCGTAAACTGCAAAAATTTTCTCCCATTCTGTAGGTTGCCTGTTAAATCTGATGATAGTTTCTTTTGCTGTGCAGAATCTCTTTAGTTTAATTAGATACCATTCATCTATTTTGGCTTTTGTTGCCATTTCTTTTGGTGTTTTTGTCATGAAGTCTTTGCCCATGCCTATGTCCTGAATGGTACTGCCTAGGTTTTCTTCTAGGGCTTTTGTGGTGTTAGGGCTTATGTTTAAATCTTTAATCCATCTGGAGTTAGTTTTTGTATAAGGTGTGAGGAAGGGATCCAGTTTCAGGTTTCTGCATATGGCTGGCCAGTTTTCCCAACACCATTTATTAAATAGGGAGTCCTTTCCCCATTGCTTATTTTTGTCAGGTTTGTCAAAGATTAAATGGTTGTAGGTGTGTGGTGTTACTTCTGAGGTCTCTGTTATGTTCCATTGGTCTATATCTCTGTTTTGGTACCAGTACCATGCTGTTTCGATTACTGTAGCCTTGCAGTATAGTTTGAAGTCAGGTAGCATGATGCCTCCAGCTTTGTTCTTTTTGCTTAAGATTGTCTTGGTGACATGGGCTGTTTTTTTGGTTCCATATGAAATTTAAGGTAGTTTTTCCAATTCTGTGAAGAAAGTCAATGGTAGTTTGATGGGGATAGCATTGAATCTATAGATTACTTCGGGCAGTATGGCCATTTTCACGATGTTGATTCTTCCTAACTAAAGGAGATAGGGACTCAAAAAAGTGAATACAGGAGCTGGTTTTTTGAAAAGATCAACAAAATGGATTGACCACTAGCCCAAAGCAATAAAGCTGAGGCTGTCAGTCCATTTTTCCCCAAAATCAAACAGGGATGCCACACAGTTACTTGAATGTTACTAAAGCTTAGCGTGGAGCTGCCAGGATGTACCTTACACTGGCAGAGAAACCTAACTTCAAAACTCTCACAAAAGAGATGTGTGCTTTGGCTGGGCACAGTAGTTCACACCTGTAGTCCCAGCACTTTGGAATGCCAAGGCAGGAGGATCGTTTGAGCCCAGAAGTTCAAGACCAGCCTGGGCAACATAGGGAGACCCTGTCTCTACAAAAAAAAAAAAAAAAAAAATCAAAAAAATAGCTAGGCATGCTTTAGTCCTAGCTTCCTAAGAGGCTGAGGCAGGAAGATCACTTGAGCAGGGACGTCAAAGCTACAGTGAGCCATTATTGTGCCACTGCGCTCCAGCTTGGTCAACGGAGCAAAACCAAAGAAAGACAGAGGGAGGGAAGGAGGGAGGGAAGAAAAATGCAGTTCGAACCAGGAGAACTTGAACTCATGCAAGAGAAACATTAAGGGGCTGATTTATAGCTCTGACTCTCCACTTCTATGCCTTAACCTCTCTGACCCTCGGTCTCTTTATCTCTGAAATGGGAATCATAAACACGGGCCCTGCCTGTTTCTCAGAGATGCTTAGAGGTTTCAAGATGCTAATATATGTGTCTAAGTCCTTTGACAACTAAGCCCATTTCATTTCATTGCCCAAAGTCCACCACCCAGTATTCACACTGTTTGGGGCACAGTCCCCAGGGTTAATCCGTTCTGATCTGACCTAACCCTGTCTTATCAGTAGGGCTTCCGGCCTTGTGTAGACAACACTGAGAAATTCTCTGTCCAAGCACACCCAGACTCAGCTTGAAAAAGGTCGCTGATCCTAGCTTAGAGACATGTAAGTGAGCTATCAGCACACCAGGTTCTGATTCGTAAGCAACATGTTCACAAATGTTCAGGCTCGTCTAAAGAATTGATGATTACCTTACACCTTCGTGGTTTGAGTATCCAGAAGATGTAGAAGGGGAAGCTGCCTAGCACAGTAACAGGCAGAATCACGTTGTTTGGACACAAGTGTTCAGATGTGAACTGGAATAAAGTGTCATTGTCATCGGGGAATTGGAAGGGTCCTAGCAGCCACGCCGTCTATGCAGCCTGTACTGTTGTTGGCACCTGTGCCCACAGGGGTCCCGGGACAAGAGGCACAGGCGAGGAGCGGTCAGTTCCAGGCCTGATCCACACCTGCCCATCTGGGGTTGGGGGATCTAGCACAGCTTTCCTTTGGGCGGGGTACCCCATGCCTCACATCACTGGCCCCCTCTAGCCAGGAAATGAAGGCTCAGAGCAGTGACCCGACTCGCCCACACTCCCCAGCAGAGTCCAAGCTCTTGGACCCAGTTCAGTGCTCAGGCTGCTAGGCGGAAACTGAGCAGGAAGGGACCGGGGAGGCACTGTGATGGTGCCTGTGAGCCAGCAGTGTCCTGTAGATGGTCCTTGAACTCCAGGGCCTGGCTGTCCTCAGCATGACCATTCCGGTTTTGAGGACTAGCTGGACACTTGCTTTCTTAAGTACCTTCGCCTTCCTGGTACAAGGAGCCGCACACCAAGCAAAGGATGGATGGGAATAACACAGGAGTCACTCCGCAGCCCTGCCCAGACCTGGTGCTCACGTATCGCGTGGCTCACTCAGCCCGGGAGCCTTCCCTCCATTGCTGTTTGGGGTCCGTCCCCGGCCGAGAACACTGCGCCAGTTTCCCCAAACAGACCTTCAGCCTTCCGGAAATGCCTGTCGGATGAGAGGGAGCTTTTCGCCTGGCCATCTTCTCTTCACCAGCCATGCTGTGAATGACGCTCACAGGCTTTCAGAAGAGTGCAGCGTTGGAGCCACTGTGCCCACTTTTGCCACAGCCCATTTGACAAGCTGTCCCCGCAGTAAGAACAAGAGGGATTTGTGGGATGCGAGGGCCTCCGTCACGTCTTGGTCGCTGTAGGAGTCCACCTTGCGTTGCTTTAAAGGAATGCCTGAGACTGGGTCATTGACAGAGGTTTCCGTGGCTGGTGGTTCTGCAGGCTGCGCAGGAAGCTCCGTGCTGGCATCTGCTTCTAGGAGGCCTCAGGAGGCTTTACCTGCAGCAGAAGGTACAGCTGGCATGTCACATGGTGAAAGAAGGAGCAAGACAGAGAGAGGGGCGGAGGTCCCAGACTTTTTTAAGCAACCAGCTCTTGGTGAACTAACAGAGCGAGAACTCACTCACGACCATGGGAAGGGCATCAAGCCATTCCTGAGGAACCTACCCCGTGACTCAACCTCCTACCAGACCCCGCCTCCAACACTGGGGTTCACATTTCAGCATAAGATTTGGAGGGGACAGACATCCAAACTGTATCAGCCACTGTCCGGAGCTGGCATCGGATGACATCTGATTGTATGCAGCGAGCTGCTGTGGAGAGAGCTTAGCAAGGGCCTCCAGCCAGAGCCTGGACCTGGGGCTGAGCTGCGGGAAGGCTGGTTTTACCCAGCAGAGAGGGCCCGCAGAGACGGGAGTCTGGACTTGGCACGTGTGTGTGTGGTATAGCCAGAGCACGCTGGTGGGGGCTGCACAGATGTGAACCAAGAGACCCCCACCCTAACTGTCGACCTCACCACCCTCCCTCCTGCTGCCATCACCAGGGAGAGGTGGGGGCTGGGCACCACCCACACCACCTGCCCCTCACTAGCCTCCCCCCAGGTGGAGAAACTTGCCTGTTTTTCCCTCTCGGCTGTCTCTGGAGAAGTGGGAAGAATATATTTCCCTGGGGTGGTGGTGGGGACCCCATGTCCTCACTGCCTGGAGACTAGGCCACTCTAAGTAGGATTCCACAGGGTGGGGCTTCCCCACTGTGTTCTCTGGTTCAGACTGTTCGGGTTTACTGTATGGGATGTGTCGTCTTTGCTGTCCAGCTTGCGGATGGGGCCTTGGCTGCACCCATGGGGTGCATTTTTAAAACGGTCACCCAGGAGTCCTTTCCTGTAACTCCAAGCCTCCAAAGCTTGTCATGTGCCGGCCTTTGAAGGCAGCAGACAAATTGCCTAACAGGACAGCAGAGAGAAGGCTGAAGGCTCCCTGCATATCACTGTGTCTGGGGAAGGTTGTTCGCGTAGCCAGTCATCCAGTTTCCGGCTCTTGGGAGGCAAACTCCGGAGCAGCAGCCACGGCAGCAGCGTGCCGCGCTGAGCAGGTGTTCACTCACTGTGTCGCAAGAGAGGATGCTCAGAAGGCGATCTTCCAGCAGATGGAAGCTCTACTATCCCCATCTAAGCAGTTTCCTCTCACTTCATCCCAGGGTTCTCTTGAGAAAGACGAGACCGTTTCCAGGATGGTGAGGAATGGGCCGGTCCAAGAGCATGTTGCAGGTGCGAGCTGGGGACGGTGCCCCGGGATGGCTGAGCGTTCCTGCCACCCAGAGCCCTGGGGAGGCGGGCAGGCCCCTAGGGAAGACCGAGCCCCTCCCTCCCTGCCCCTGCCCCTCATCCTGACCTTGGACAGTAGCCAAACCCTAACCAGGGTCGTGTGTGAGGGACACACTTCATGTTCCCATCCTTGCCTAGGGCATTCCGATCGCTCTGGTATGTTTGAATAAATGACCTGCAGCTGCCTTCCCACCCAGGATAGAAGCTCTTTGCAGAAAACAATGCTGATCATTGTTTTCACCCACTGAATACGGGGCTATGTATTCCCCTCTGGGGGTGGTGGGGACTTAAAATGAGGGAGGAGGAAATCTCATTTCTTTCTAGATAGCATGACTTCTGAGGCATTCATCGCCACTGAATGATGGGGTGTTTCCAGTGAGAAACACATTTGGGAGGGATTATAATGGATGGGGTTTTTAAAGAAAACTGACTTTACAGACCAAGGGAAGAGTACCGTGTCCCCTTACTCTGAAAAGAAGCAAGTGGTCATTGACGCCCTGATGCCAGTGGAAGGACTGGTGGACTCGCGAGGCCCCTGAGCACCGTCTAGGCTCACAACCCTAGAAATGACAGTGAAAGGGTCTCGATCTGTGAAGCAGGTGTCGGGCACGTGACTTAGGTGGGGTTTGATCGTGTTCAAGTGAAGACAATGCCTTCTGGAAAGATTCCTCCACCCCATATCCGTGATCTGTAGATGGCGTCGTGGTTAGCAGGAGGGGTCTTATCCTTAACTTGGCTGGCAGTGCCAACCGTATCTTCCTCCGGCTGACTTCTGACTTCTCCTTTTGAGATGCAGTGTAGAAGGCTGAAGGTGACTGAGGGGCTCCTTCCTTGAGTGAGCCAGTCTGAGGTCAGGTTCAGGTGTATTTGGTTGTGTCTGTGCGCTCCCCAGAAACCCAGCTGTTAAACGCCTCTCTGTGTTCTCGACAGGGAGATACAGGCTCGCGTTCCATGATCTTAGCAACGAATGAACCGTGTGTCACGTGAGAGGGTAGTTACAGAAAGCTTTCAGTGGGGACACCACCTCGGAGTCCTGCGCTTGCTTCGGTGGGGCCTGACCCCACCCCACAAGGCCTGCGGGCCCAACTGTGGCCCCCACTTGCTGTGAGCATGTGCCGAGTCACTGCAGTTCAGCTGCCATTTCTGGAGTTGCTGTTCCTTGCGTACCCTGTGCTGTTGGTACAAGAGTGGACAGTGACCTGGCCTCAAGGGAGACAGACAAGGAGCTGGCTGTAGGGGCCCATGCTAAGTCCTGCTGGGCAGGTATGAAGTCAGCGCCGTGGGGTCCAGACTTTTTCAAAAAAAAAAAGTATATGTATTTGAAAAACAGTCCATGGAGTGTGGTTCAGGCCCCATAAATGGTGCGGTTGGGCACCCACATGTGTTGGTGGCATGGCCTGGGGGCAGGCGTCTCGCTGCAGCGTTTGTAGTTGATGGTGGGAAGCAGTTACCCACAGGGAACAGCTCCAGCCCCAGGATGAGAGCTGCCCCACTGTCTCCTCCATGCTCAGTCCCCAAGAGCTCTGGAGGCGACCTGGCCCCTGCAGGTCATGGCGGGGGCTCACCTGAGCCTCCTGGTTCCCTGGCTAGAAGTTCCCAGCCACAATCTGCAGGTCGGCAGGCTGTGAATTCAGAGGAATTAGGGACACCTGAAGCTGCGACATCGCAGGGGGAGTGGAAGGGGTGTGTGTCATGAAAGCATTTCCTGTTTCTCGGGAGGGCGCAGAAAGTGGGGCTTGTCACTATTGTTTCACACTGCTGTTTCAGGTTTCAGCCGCGTCTGGGGTTTTCCTTGCTCATGCCAAGTCTCGGGGGAAGTCTGTCCAAAATGCTTTTGAAGAGCTTTTGACATTTCACCAGCCGAGCACCTTTTCAGTAGAAAATGCAGTTACTGCCGGGCGCGGTGGCTCAAGCCTGTAATCCCAGCACTTTGGGAGGCCGAGGCGGGTGGATCACGAGGTCGAGAGATCGAGACCAACCTGGTCAACAGGGTGAAACCCCGTCTCTACTAAAAATACAAAAAATTAGCTGGGCATGGTGGCCCGTGCCTGTAATCCCAGCTATTCAGGAGGCTGAGGCAGGAGAATTGCCTGAACCCAGGAGGCGGAGGTTGCGGTGAGCTGAGATCGCGCCATTGCACTCCAGCCTGGGTAACAAGAGCAAGACTCTGTCTCAAAAAAAAAAAAAAAAAAAATGCAGTTATGTCAGGATTCTGCGTCTTTCTTTGCTCTCCAAAACCAGCCTGAGGCAGGCGGGCCCTCAGAGACTCACCGCATGGGGAGGACGGGGTGTGGGGGGGTTTCACCGTGTGGGGAGGAGTGGGGGTTCACCGTGCTGGGAGGACGGGGGTGGGTTTCACCGTGCGGGGAGGACGGGGGGGGGCGGGTTTCACCGTGCGGGGAGGACGGGGCGGGGTTTCACCGTGCGGGGAGGACGGGGGGGGGGTTTCACCGTGCGGGGAGGACGGGGGGGGGGTTTCACCGTGCGGGGAGGACGGGGTGGGAGGGGGGTTTCACCGTGCGGGGAGGACGGGGTGGGAGGGGGGTTTCACCGTGCGGGGAGGACGGGGGGGGGGGGTTTCACCGTGCGGGGAGGACGGGGGGGGGGGTTTCACCGTGCGGGGAGGACGGGGGTGGGTTTCACCGCGCGGGGAGGATGAGGATTTCACCGCGCGGGGAGGACGGGGTGGGGGTGTTCACCGCGCGGGGAGGACGTCCGGCGGGGGTGGTTTCACTGTGCTTTGACAGTTCCGCCTTGCATTGTTTCACCCCAGCCCAGAGCCGGTGGGTGGAGCTGGTGGGTGGAGCCGGCGTGGGCAACCCTGCCTGGGCCCACTGTGCGGGAACCAGAGCCCCAGCGTGGAGTTGACATTCCTGGAGTTTTTTCCTCTTCCTGAGAGTTTTACAGCCTCCTTGAGCTAATTCTCAAAACATCCTGTCGGGATCTGGTGTGATTAACAGTTGTGATTTTACAGCCGGGAGAAACTAGGAAAAGGGAATCCCGCTGCGGGGAGGGATGTCATCAGGGCAGGAGTGACAGAGACCCAGGTCCTGCCTGTTGGGGTTGGTGCAGGCAGGTGGGGGCGGGAGCCAGGCTGGCCATGTGCGGTGGGAGGACAGGTGGACACTCTGAAACCTCACATTCTGCCTCTCTGGAAGGTGGCACTGTGTCCCCAGCAGGTATCCCTTATTGAGTACCTAGTGTGTTCCAGGCTCTGGCCACAGCAGCTGTCAGCGTGAGGATGAACAAGCTCAGCGCATAAGCCCAGTGCCCGTACACAGCTCCCAGGCAGGAGGTGGGCCCTGCTGTGATGGCGGCCACTGTTACTGTTGTTATTATAGCAGCCAGTGACGCCTGCACAGTGTCACACTATCATTTTGGTCTGGGGAACCTAACATCCTTTCTCTTTTTGCCGGAAACTCTAGCTAAAGGGAAATCTTTTTCACAGTAACTTCTTGAAATAATTTGCACAGAAAGCACATGAGTACATCGAAACTTGTGTCCCTGGCGGTGAACTTCCCGCTCTTTGTGTATCAACCATTTTGTTACTGTTTTTCCAGTGACAGCCCCTCCCTGCCTGGGAGGGTGGTGGGCGGAGGCAGAGGCTGCCCCTCCACCAGGCGGCCAGCTGCGCTGCATGGCTGTGGGCACCTGCTGGAAAGGGGGCTCCACTCACTTCAGGTTTCCTGGCAAGTAGCTTCTCAGTTCAATTTATTGCTGCCTCCATTTGTCTCAGTTACCTGAGTCCTGGGGAGCCACACAAACTGTAGATGTGAGGAGCCCCTTCACAAAAGGACCGGCGGTGAGAGGGCGCTTCAAGACCAGATGTGTTTTTTTGTATCCGTTGGCTTTGGATTCCTAAAGCCTGAAAAATGGCTTCACCATGATGCTTCAGGCAAATTCAGTGCTACTGGGAGACGCTGCAGTCTCCTCGCTGTTCAGTTGAAGCCAAAGCCTCAGGGAAGCTGACGGAGGAGTCCGGTCCCCCCGAGCCCATGCGCCTCTGCTCTGCCTCCGCTATCCCTCCCACCATGGCCCAGCTCGGGTTACAGGGGTACCATTCAGCAGCAACCCCTTCAGACCTGTGTGCACTCAGCTTTGTCTTCAGGGCCACAACAGCCTCTAGTTGTGCTCCCTGAGGTCTGGCTGCAGGACCAGCTCAGGGAGCCAGGCGGATGGGCTGTCCGCACCTGCGTGTGGAGGGCCTGGTGACAGAATGGCAGCCCAGGGAGTGGGCCAGGTGACGCAGCTGCAGCGAGCCTTGCTGGGCCCCAGGAGCTCCCTGGCCAGTGCTCTTGGCCACACATTTGCTGTTGAGAATAATAGCGGCAGGATTTGGTGAGGTCCGCTCTGTCTGAGACCCCAGGTTAGGTACCTGTTCCACACTGCCTCTACTCCAACAAACAGTGCTACAAGCAAGAGTTTATTAGCCTCACGCTGCAAATAAACTGAGGCTCAGAGAGGTCAAGTCATTTGCCCAAGGTCACACAGCTAGTAAGTGGGGATGTGGAATGCCAACAGTCCCCGTACCCCTGCCGCCTGAATGCCCCACACCACACGGCCTCCCCATCAAAACTCCAGTCAAGAAGAGTATGTTACCTGTGGACGTTAGGCCAGGGCAGGCCCGGCACCACATCAGCTCAAATGAAAATGCAGCTGGTTTGGACAGTGGGCCACCAGCAGGTTACACCAAAGAGTCATTGACAGAATCCTCCAGTTTTATTTTTAATTATAAAAGTAGTTCTTACTATAGAACACACGAAAAGGAAAATTAATCCCAGAAACCATATGATGACACAGTAAATTTTTATAATGGTTTGTCTACCAAACTGACCAACATGGAGAAACCCTGTCTCTACTAAAACTACAAAATCAGCCGGGCATGGTGGCGCATGCCTGTAATCCCAGCTACTCGGGAGCCTGAGGCAGGAGAGTCGCTTGAACTTGGGAGGTAGAGGCTGCGGTGAGCCAAGATGGCACCATTGCACACCAGCCTGGGCAACGAGAATGAAACTCTGTCTCAAAAAATATCGCTTACAAAAGCAGTTTGGTAAGTAGTTGCCCAGAGACGGAGAGTCTACACCAAAGTGGTGGATGAAGGAAAAGGCCAGCATTCCCGATGCCGAACAAAGCCACGCCCACACAGCCGAAAGCTACATGCAAAGTCATACCAGTGCCCCGCAAAACCATGTGACCTGGCCACTCAGAGAGGGACACAAATTGAAAAAGGGCAGCATTCGAGTGAGGTCAGATATGACCAGGTGTCCTCCGGCCAATGAACAGGCGACTCAGCGTGGAGCCGGTGACCATGAGACCAACATTGCAAATTGAAAAAGGGCAGCATTCGAGTCAGGAGCAAGAGTGAGGACATGGGAAGCACAGAGTCTGCAGGGCACCTGCCTTGGTCACCACGTGTGGCATGCAGAGAACAAGGTTGCACCCAAACACTCCAGGCCCTGCTCCCCTCCCGCCACCTCAAGGTGCCATTACTAACCCAGCTGGGCTGCTGGACCCGGTTTTGCTGAGTGCTCTCAGCACCCTGTAAATCGAGGTTGTGTGGCACTGGGGTACACCAGACAGAGAAAGTATCCTTGTGGACCTGACTGTCTTCCTGGGAAGAGAGCGATTTAAGGGAGAAGAGACCGTCCCAAGGGCTCCTTGGAGAAAGCAAGGGCCGAAGAGGTCAACAGCAAGATCTGAGTAGAGGACTCAGATACCTGGCCAGTTCCTGCCCGGGAAATACTATGAAGAGTATGAAGAGGCTAGGCACGGCAGCTCACTCTTGTGATCCCAGCGCTTTGGGAGGCCAAGGCGGGCAGATTGCCTGAGGTCAGGAGTTTGAGACCAGTCTGGCCAACATGCTGAAATCCTGTCTCTACTAAAAATACCAAAAAAAAAAAAAAAAAAAAAAGCTCAGCATGGTGGTGGGTACCTGCAACCCCAGCTATTCAGGAGGCTGAGGCAGGGGATTTGCTTGAATCAGGGAGGTAGAGGTTGCAGTGAGCCAAGATCGTGCCACTGCACTCCAGCCTGGTGACAGAGTGAGACTGTCTCAAAAAAAAAAAAAAAAAAAAAAGTAAAGAGGAGGGAGGGAGAACAGGACCGCAGAGCACCACAGGTCCACTCCATGGGAATCTGGAGGCCTCTGCTCAGCTCCGTTGACCTAGTTTTAGCAAACACGCCACCACCTCGTGCTGCAAGGGCTGGAGATGCCAGCAGCTAGGGATGTGTCTCAATTAACATTGTCAGCCACATGTCAGGGCGTGACTCTGGTATGCAAGAAAGGTGGTATTTTATTTTCTTAATTCCAAGCCCCCTACCGTCCGGACTTATGGGAAATTCAACCCCAGTCATTAGTGGGCTCTTCTGCATGTCCAAGACTGGGCAAAGGCCCCAGAGCCTCACAAAGCAGAAGGTGCTGGGGAGACCTGTGGTCATCAGGCCAGTCCTTCCTGGGGGCCACCAAGCCACACTGCTCACCATCTCAAAAAACTTCAGAGCCTGGAGCAGAGGTGGGCGGTGGAATGCAGCTAGCATGAGTTAATGTTTCAGCAGGTGTCTTAGCTCTTAGCCTCCCCTGGCGGCCGTCACCAAGTACCAAAGCCTGTGTGGCTTACACAGCAGACATGTATTCCTTACAGTTCTGGAGGTGGAGGGCCAAAATCAAGGTGCTAATAACGAATCTGGTGTCTGGTGAAGGCCCTCCTGATTTGCCACCACCGTGTCCTCTCAGGGTGGAGAGCAAGTGAGCTCGGGTCTCCCTTCTAAGCACACTGTTCCCAGCATGAGGCTCTGCCCTTATGACATCGAACCCTCCTCACCTCCCAAAGGCCACACCTCTGCAGCTCCGGCAGTGTGCATTATGCAGGGCACACACGCATCCCATCATATCTTGAAACTGTCTTATGTCAGGCAGCCACTCCTTTTGCCCTGAATGAGTGCAAGCCCCTGGGCATGGCACATAGGGTCCAGTCCAGGGGCAGCCAGTGTGCGGCCGTTGTCCCAGCTCTCATGCTGAGCTCGCGTAGTTGATCAGACTTTCCTGTCTCCCGCAGTGCTCGTCCACCTGCGGGAAGGGGCTGCAGTCCCGCGTGGTGCAATGCATGCACCAGGTCACGGGGCGCCACGGCAGCGAGTGTCCCGCCCTTTCGAAGCCTGCCCCCTACAGACAGTGCTACCAGGAGGTCTGCAACGACAGGATCAACGCCAACACCATCACCTCCCCCCGCCTTGGTGAGTGTCTGGGCTGGCCCCAGTTCCCCGGGGCTGCTGTGTCCCCCACCCAGTGAGTCCTCCCGGATGCTGAGGTTCCTTCAGCCAGAAAGCCCCCCTCTTGGGCCCCACTTGTCACATGAGGCTGACATTTGTCAGTTCTGTTTGAAAGATGGGATTCCAGCCGGGCACAGTGGCTCAAGCCTGTAATCCCAGCACTTTGGGAGGCTGAGGCAGGTGGATCACGAGGTCAAGAGATCGAGACCATCCTGGTCAACATGGTGAAACCCCGTCTCTACTAAAAATACAAAAAATTAGCTGGGCATGGCGGCGCGTGCCTGTAATCCCAGCTACTCAGGAGGCTGAGGCAGGAGAATTGCCTGAACCCAGGAGGCGGAGGTTGCGGTGAGCCGCGATCGCACCATTGCACTCCAGCCTGGGTAACAAAAGTGAAACTCTGTCTCAAAAAAAAAAAAGATGGGATTCCATTCCTTGTTGTGAAAGTGGTGTCTGCATACTGCTGTCTCAAACACAGGACGCTAAGCGTCCTCCGCTCCCCTCTGCCCAACACAGGAGAATGTTCCGCAAACATCATAGGGTCCCTGTGCGTGAGGAATGTGAAGGGAAGTGCTTTTTTTTTTTTTAAAAAAAAGATGGGGTTTCACCATGATAGCCAGGTTGGTCTTGAACTCCTGACCTCGGGTGATCCACCCACCTCGGCCTCCCAAAGTGCTAGGGTTATAGGCGTGAGCCACCGTGCCCGGCCCATGGGAAGTGCTTCTTTCTAGAAATGAAAGATCCAGGAGCATCTTTGATGAGGCTGTGAGGACGAACACATGGGACACACCCTAGGCTGATGCTTGAGCAGCAGACAGGCGTGGTGGAGGGGCTGGAGACTCTGTGAGTGGTTTGTCCCTGGGTGCTCGGAACCTGGCTTCTTACCAGTCCATGCCCCAGCACCTAATGATCTGGCTGAGGGCAGGGGCTTATGCCTCTAATCCTAGCCCTTTGGGAGGCTGAGGCCGGTGGATCGCCTGAGGTCAGGAGTTCAAGACCAGCATGACCAACATGGTGAAGCCCCATCTCTACTAAAAATACAAAAATTACACAGCATGGTGGTACATGCCTGTAATCCCAGCTACTGAGGAGGCTGAGGCAGGAGAATCACTTGAACCCAGGAGGCAGAGGTTGCAGTGAGCCGAGGTCATGCCATTGCATTCCAGCCTGGGTGACAGAGCAAGAGTCCTTCTCAAAAAAAAAAAAAAAAAAAAAAATCTGATGTGATGATTCCTTCTAACAGAGTTTCTGCTTTGCTAAATTGAAATCCTGGAGAAATAATAAAGGGGATTTCTAGCGCCTTTGCTCCCGGGGTGGGGGACACCTTTGAGCTGGCAGAAGTGGAACTGTGGCTTTTGCGAGCGCGGGCCTGCTTGGTGACTTCCAGAGCCCTCCCTGGCACAGGGCCTTCTCTTGGTACAACCAAGACCCTGAAGGAAATTTGGGCCACTTGTGTGTACTTGGACCTTGTGCTTTTAGGGGTCCTTTGATGTCCACTGTTGCGTGTCGTCCTGTTTTATAAATGCTTACAGCAATGGTACCCTCGGCCACAAAACGGCAGTAAATGCCACTTGGCTCGGAAGCAAGGGGACCTGTGCCCTCTTCCCCGAAGAGGCAGCCAGACCACCATGCTCTCTCATGTGGTTGGGTTACAGATGCAAGGGTGTGTCCCTGTGACAGCAAGTGGCACCCCATGCCCTGGCAGGAGGCATGGCCTAATCAGTACACAGGGTTGATGTGTGCACCAGGTGAGGGAGCCCAGTCGGACACCAGCCCTCCCTGTGCCCTCCCTGACCCCAGGTGTTCTCTCTCTACTGTTCCCTTAGCTGCTCTGACCTACAAATGCACGCGAGACCAGTGGACGGTGTACTGCCGGGTCATCCGAGAAAAGAACCTGTGCCAGGACATGCGGTGGTACCAGCGCTGCTGCCAGACCTGCAGGGACTTCTATGCAAACAAGATGCGCCAGCCACTGCCGAGCTCGTGACGCGCAGCCCGGGGGTCGCCCAAAGCTCAGGCTCAAGGTCTGAAGCCTGGCACCCAGAGCACGGAAAGCCCGCCGTCCCCACCCCCCTCAGCGCACCAGCCCTGTGGCCGTGCCTCCCCAAGGCTGCCCCAAGAATCCAACCACCTAGAACATGAGCATGGACTTGACGTTTGCCATTAGTGCCTTGGTACTTAATATATTGTTAACAGCCACTGGATGGCTTTCTACAGCGAGGAAAAAATAGGTATGAGTCACAAAATAACTTTGAGATTCCAGGTACCTCAAAGGGAAGCACCTCTGGTGGACAATCGTGGAGAGAGACGACATTTGCTGCTCCTGTCTCGGCTTGCTTTTGACATTGGAACTCCCAGTGCTTGGTGGCTCATGGAGGAAACAGCCCAAAAATGAGACACGCTAACAGAGGCTTTATTCTGAAAGCCGGCGACACCCTGGAGGAAGGGGCAGGTGTTGGTGAGCCACTGTCCATTCCACGTTTCTCTTTATCCACCTTCTTGACCACGTGAGAATCAGGACATTGCCTCTGTGCCCAGCTCTGAAAACAGCCTCTAAACCCTGGGCGTTGGCCTGGAAGTCTCAGCCCTGAGTGTGAACATCTCTGCATGCCAGCGAGGACACCAATGCCACACAGTTCTCCACCCACCCATGGGCGAAGGACATCCAAGAGTGTCTGGGTTTGGGGAAGCACCTACTTTTTGGAGCACCGCTGTCTACCAAAGGAAAGCAGAAGGCCCTTTCTTCAAGGTGCTGTGAAACGGGAAACGCTAGTCACGGCCATGGGGTTGCTTCCTAAGGCAAAGGTGAGCTTGGGCCAGCTTTGTCGGGGCAGATGGGCACCTGCCCGCCTTCCTGGAGGTTCGGCTCTGGCCCACACTTCAAGCTTTGCACCTTAGAGATGCTGTGCCATGTCCCAAGGGCTTTCTACCAACCTTGGCCATTTATCTGAAGTTAGGACGACGTGTGGGACCTCTGAGGACGCAAGCCCAGGCTTAGGATCTGCAGAGCAAGACCTGCCTGCTCTACCCTGGCACGCAGCTCGCTTTCTCCGGGGGCCACTCAGCCTGATGCACCGGGACCAGGAGAGGAGCGCCATGCGGCCGGCCCTGCTGCACACCCACCGAGCCTTCCTGTGGCCCAGACTTTGGGGCACCCATCACCGTCACGGCTGTCATCGTTGACCCATCTTTTTGGTGGGGCAGGGACGAAGCCTGACGGAGATCCTGCCCTCCTGCAGCCCCTCGTGCCTCCTAGCTGAGCTCTGCCCTCTCTAGAAGCCCAGAGCAGTGAGCAGGACAGACTCTTTGAGAGCACAGAGGATGGCAGAACCCTGCCTGCCCCCAGGAGGCCTGTTTTGCTCACCAACTTGGTGGGCATTTCATGGGTGCTTATGTTCTAGGAACTTACCGTGAGAAACACCTCCTCCATGTTTTCAGACAGAAGGCTCTCTGGGGCTAATTTCCATGGGATCATCTCCAAGTGCTTGATTTACTGGTGCTGTTTGTGTTTTTGCTGTTTGTTTGATGTCACAACCTTAGAGTTAGCTTAAATCAGAAAGAAAAAGCTCTCTGCCCTCTCCACCCCGTCGTATGAGCTTTGCTGTTGTCATTACTACCCCAGAGGCAGAGAAGCGGTAGGGATGTCAGGGAATTTACTCACTTCCACTTGAAGCAATGAGAAGTGCTGAGAATCTTCCGTGGGTGCTCTGTGGAGAGAAATGAGTGTCAGGATGGAGTGACCCACCTCACCCCGGGGGCCTGTGCAAAATACTGTCCTCCCCCCTCAGGCCTGGCCACCAGCAGACTTCCCAAAAGCCCTCAAATTCTTGGGGAGCTGAGGTTCCATTTCCCTCATCCCCAAATGAACTGTTAATTCCACTGAAAGAAAGACTTCTGCAGCCACGGAGCAGAGCCGGGCTAGCTCGCTAAGGAAGCCTTAGCCCGGTCTCCTGCCTGGTCTGGGGGGCCTCTAAATACGCCCCCTGGCCACCCTGGCAAGGGCCTCATACCCTCAGAATGAAAAAGATTGATGGACTGACTTACTGTCAAACACCCCCTTAGCCCCCCAAAGTCTGCATCTTTGGAGCTCTTTTAGCTCATCTGGAAATCCACCAGCCCGTCTTCTGTTTTTGGCACGAGCAGTGATTTCCGTGAACCCATCATGACATTCTTTCCCACTAGACGCTGATCCCAGCAGTGATATTTCTGTATTGTTAATACCCTGTACTGCCCCTCAAGTACTGTACCTTTGTGCTTGCACACGTGTTACTAACTACAATCTCACGATCCGATGGTGCTATTTTTATTGGTGCAAAACGAAACCCTCTCAGTTGACCACGGCTTGATATGATCAGAACACAGGAAAAGATCCTCTATGGCAACACCATTGTTCTTTTCTCAGAGTCAAATGTATGTATTTTCCATTAGTTAACTTGCATTACATACTGTACCCATGGTATTTTTGTTTTACTTTTTGGTGCTGGTTTTGAAAGAAAAAAAAAAAGATGAACATTGGACGCCATTATACATGAAAAATTAGTCATATCATTGGAAGCAAGTTGAATATGTGTAATAAAATGTTTTTCCTTAATGGGTTTAAGCTGTCTATGAAGTAGAAGACGAAAGCCAGTCCTCACTGGCTGACGGGGAGGCAGTGTCCTTCCCCGCGGTGGCGGCCACCTGGCTTGCTGTGGAATTGGCTGCAGGGAGCCGCAGCCTGCTGGCCACAGCTGGGGTTGGTGTCAGAGGTCACTGGGAAATGCAGTTCTGGGGGGTGACTGCATCTCCCTGAGCAAGTGCTAACAAATCTTTCAGTCCTGGCCTCATCCCGTGTGGTTGCAAAACTGAGTGAGGACACGAGGGTCTGACCGTTGTGCCGTGAGCCTGCAGAGCAGCCCATGCTCCGGGACCTGTGCTGCAGAGTGCAGACCCTGGCCGTGCCGGCTGGACAGCCATGCTGAGCTCTCCACCCGCTGCCCCCACCTCTACAGCCCTGTCAGCAGCCCCCACAGCTTCCCTCTGCCAGCAGGTATGACAGAGGATCATGGCCCTGCACGTCCCCCAGCACTGGGGACAGCACAGGGGTGCCACAGTACCACAGTGGGAACAGACATGGCCACTGGGATCCCATCTCGGCCTGACATGGAGCAGGCATGTCAGACCTCACAGGGATGGGGAGGCCACCTCCTGGAGTCAGCAGAAAGCGCCACACCCACAACCTTCACGCCCCCTATTAAGACTAAAGCAGGCCAGGTGCAGTGGCTCACATCTGTGATCCCAGAACTTTGGGAGATCGACACAGGAGGATCACTCGAGGCTAAGAGTTGATCAGCCTGGGCAAAATAGTAAGACCCCTGTCTCTACTAAAGTTAGCTGAGTGTGGCGGCACACTCCTGCAGTCCCAGCTACTCGGGAGACTGAGGCTCACACCCAGGAGTTGGAGGCTTCAATGAGCTGTGACTGTGCCACTATACTCCAGCCTGGACAACACAGCAAGACCCTCTCAACAAAAAAAGAGAAAACACTGGAGTAGCCCCCAGAAATCTCACTAAAAAAATAAGCTGACAGACAATACACCAGGGGCCTGCAGCCCCCGGTCACTGGAAAACACATGGTTTGTGTTAATTCTCAAGAACTATGACCCACCTGTGTCCAGGACGTATCAGGACCCTCTTGTCCTTCCTCTGTTCTGCCTTCCCCGACGGGTTGGCTTTTAACTGCCCTGTTGACATGGGATTTCTTCATGAGCTGCTTCAATTCCTGGGTGGTCCCAGTGATTCCAGTTTGTTAGATGAAATTGGCGAGCTCTCCATCAGCAAGTGTCCAGTGGGCATCTGTTGGGGATAAAGCCCTTCTCAGAACCACTGAAAATGCAAAGGAACAGAAGTCCTGCTCAGGAGCCCACAGCCCCACAGGGCAGAGAAGCCTGTAGACACACACAGCTGGGAATGAGCCAGAGAGGAGAGCTACGAGCAGGGAAAGGCAGGATGTCCTCTGGGTTTGTTGACTGACCTTGACACAGACTAGAAGGGCTGGGGTTGGAATCTTTTTTTGTTTTTTATTATTATTATTTTTGAAATGGAGTTTCACTCTTGTTGCCTAGGCTGGAGTGCAGTGGCATGATCTCTGCTCATCACAACTTCCACCTCCCGAGTTCAAGCAATTCTCTTGCCTCAGCCTCCTGAGTAGCTGGGATTACAGGCATGCACCACTACGCCCAGCTAATTTTGTATTTTTAGTAGAGACAGGGTTTCTCCATGCTGGTCAGGCTGGTCTCGAACTCCCAACCTCAGGTGATCCACCCACCTCAGCCCCCCAAAGTGCTGGGATTACAGGTGTGAGCCACCGCGCCAAGCCTGCTGAGGTTGGAATCTTTTACTGCAGTGCCCCCTCTCCGTAATAGCCTCAGCAAAAGCCCTTGCATTTCTGCTTCCAGGCACAAATCTGCCTGCATGTGTGTTCACTTTCTCTGCCTAACAAGGGAGCAGTGCCCAGCGCTCCTGGAAAGCCAGCCCTCCTGCCATCACTTGATGCCCCCCTACCCCAGCAGAGCTCCACTCACCGCCTCACCTCCGGTCACGACGCTCCTGCTTTTACCCTCTGCATGGACATCCTAGCGTCCTGTTCCCCAGCTCTCAGCAGCCCTCCCTTTCAACACAGCCCCTTCTCCCAGCTTCTACAGCACCACACACTGCTGACTCCTCCCCTCTCCCTGACATCCTGCTAGTGATGACGTGCCCAAGCTCAGCCCGCCACCCTTTTCTATGTACTTTCCCCCTAGGTCGTATTACCTGGACCCGAGACTTTTTTTTTTTTTTTTTTTCCCTTTTTTGAGACAGAGACTCACTCTGTTCCCAAGGCTGGAGTGCAGTGGCATAATCTCAGCTCACTGCAACCCCTGCCTCCCGGGTTCAAGCGATTCTCCTGCCTCAGCCTCCCGAGTAGCTGGGACCACAGGTACATGCCACCATGCCTGGCTAATTTTTTGTGTTTTTAGTAGAGACAGGGTTTCACTGTGTTAGCCAGGATGGTCTTGATCATGTACCACTTGATCTCTAGACTCTTTCCAGCCTGCAGAAGGGGCCCTCTCTTCTCTGTTAAAGCTGCCTATCACTGCTCCCTTGCTTAAAGATGATGCCGAGACCTGGGCCTTGCAGGATCACACAAATGCTGTGTCAGAATCGGCATGTCCCCCTACTCCCCTCCCGCCCACAGACAGATTCCTAAGTCACAATGTAACCCCGGTGGAGGAGGAAAGGAGGTAGATCCCCAGGGAGCTGGAGGCCCTAGTATGGACGGACACGGAGATGCCAGGACAGTGTACCACAGCAGATCTGAGGTGCTGGGTAAGGAACAGTGGACATAAAGGTAGAGGGGGAATTCTACCTGTTGCAGTGGGAGTTCTCTACGTGGATTTAACTCCCTGCCAAGGACCCTTGGAGACAGATGGCTCACAGAATCTTGACGACAGTGACGGCCTTGCAAAGTGCAGTAGAAGTATTATGGTAGGGGTTGGGTGCAGTGGCTCACAAATACAGGTACATGCCACCATGCCCGGCTAATTTTTTGTGTTTTTAGTAGAGACAGGGTTTCACTGTGTTAACCAGGATGGTCTTGATCTCCTGACCTCATGATTCACCCGCTTCAGCCTCCCAAAATGCTGGGATTACACCGAGGAAGCAGACCCTAAGATAGAACTTTCGAGTTGCCAACACCTGCCAGCTGGATACGAGGACCCCTTTACCTTTATGTCCACTGTGCCTTACCCAGCACCTCAGATCTGCTGTGGTACACTGTCCTGGCATCTCCGTGTCCGTCCATACTGGGGCCTCCAGCTCCCTGGGGATCTACCTCCTTTCCTCCTCCACCGGGGTTACATTGTGACTTAGGAATCTGTCTGTGGGCGGGAGGGGAGTAGGGGGACATGCCGATTCTGACACAGCATTTGTGTGATCCTGCAAGGCCCAGGTCTCGGCATCATCTTTAAGCAAGGGAGCAGTGATAGACAGCTTTAACAGAGAAGAGAGGGCCCCTTCTGCAGGCTGGAAAGAGTCTAGAGAATGTGGGCTTTCACAGGTTTTAGGGCATTTACTGAAATACCCGCTTCCAATCCCAGAGTCTCATTCCTTCCTCATCAGGACTCTGACCTGCCTGTAGCTAACCTCCCGGGGTTGGGAACTCAAACCTTCTCTGAAGCTTCTGTAGTCATATCATTAAAGCCTGGCCTGATCCTCAGCTCTTTCTGCCTTCTTAAGACATAAGGGCCTCGTTTCACACTTCACCCTAAATTAGTGATTAATCATCTATAGCATTTTTACTGTCTTTCTCCAATGCATCACACTAACGCTGGCAACAGCCACTTAATTTCTTTGCCTTAGAATTTCTATTTTCCCGTATCTTTCAAATGACTGAGCTATTGCACCACCAGTGAAGCCTTAATCATTGTCCATACAGATGCCAGAGGCTTTCCTCCTGGGAAGCTGGTAAGGGGGACACGGGGTGGGGGGTCCTCTTATCCAGCTGGCAGGTATTGGCAGCTCGAAAGATCTATCTTAGGGTCTGCTTCCTCGGTCCACTCCTGGGACCAGCTGCCTCCTTTTGGGTTCTCGGGAGCCAGTCTGAGATGGAGGCTTGTGGGCAGGTTGATTGGGAGGTGCCCTCAGGAATCCCGTAATGAGTGAGAAAGGATTTGGCACATGCAGGTACCATGGGGAGCTGTAGAGTGGAACAGCTGTCTTCACAGTTGTCTCAAACAGAGGCAAGGGGGCAGGCCTTCGTATATCACAGGACGAACGCCATCTTGAGAGTTCACTCTCTTCTGCTGAGAGGGTGCTGGGGCCAGACTCAGTGTGAGCAGCCACCACTCCTGGCAGCTGGGGACAGCCATCAGTCAGTCCTGAAGGGGGATCTGAATGGCACCCCACACCATATACCACATGCCTTAAACTTACATCTTTACAAATTAAATTCCCAGTTAACTGTGGCTTCCCCAAATCAGTAAGTGTGCCACTAACAACAAATGTCTGACGTCAAAATATCAAAGTCACCTTTCTTTCTATCCTCAACCCAATTCAGCCACAAATACCACTGGTTCTACTTCCAAAGGATGTCTCTAATCTGCCCTCTTCTCCTTATCTCCACTGCCACATGGTTACCAAGTCACAGACATTTCACCAGGAACACAGTAGCTTCCTGTCTTAGATCATTAGGGCTGCTGTAACAACCACCTTAGCCTGGGTAATTTAGAAACAACGGAGACAGGATGCTCCCAGTTCCGAGGCTGGACGATCAAGGCGCCGGCAGATTCAGCATTCGGTGAGGACTCGACCTGCTCCAGAGCGCCTGCCTTCTCACTGAGTCCCCAATGGTAGAAGCGGGGAACGTGCTCTCTGGGCTCTCTTAGTAGGGACTCTAATCCCATTCAGGAGGGCTCCACCCTCGTGACCTCATCACCTGGCAGAGGCCCCACCTCCCAACACCACTGCACTGAGGATGAAGTTTCAAACTCTGAATTTTGGCCAGACACAAACATTCAGACTATCACACTTCCCGACCGTCCCCCTCAGACACATTCTCTACACCCTAGCCAGGCTAGTATCGGAAAAACATAAATCGAATGAACACCTAAGTGACATTCCCTGCTTCACACCCTCTGATGGCCTCTCACCCTGGTGGTCCTCTCGGACCCCTGACTCCCCCATACCCAGTCCTTCCCACACAGCGGGTCTCCTTTCTGCCTGCGAGCCCTCCGCCCTCTCCCCGCCTTCGGCCTTCCACAGGTGCCGCTGTCCACACAGGTAACGCTCCCACCCACATCCCACGGGTCCTTCCTCTGCTGAAATCTCTGCGTCCTTCACATCTCAGCTCGCACGTGACCCCTCGCATAGCTGTTCCAAGCATCCAGCTAACATGGCCTCCCAGTCACGGCTGCTGTCTTTAAGCCCCCTCAGTACTGTGAGAACCCAGAATTATTAACGTTTTGGCTTGTGTACTCACTTTCCCATCTAGAAGGCAAGCTCCCATCACCACCACCAGGGAAGTCACCTGGCACGGCTGTGTCGCTGGAGCCTGGTGCCCAGCCTGTCCACCGCCTAAGGGAATACACGTACCCTTCATTAGTTCCCATTTCTGTTGTTTACGTTGTTTTCAGATAAGCTAAAGATTATACCAGGACATGTTTATGCTGGGTATTAAAAACAAACTCTGTTGGTTTTTTTTGTTTGGTTGGTTTTGTTTTGTTTTTGAGACAGAGTCTCGCTCTGTTGCCCAGGATGGAGTACAGTGGCATGATCTTGGCTCACTGCAAACTCCACCTCCTGCGTTCAAGTGATTCTCCTGCCTCAGCCTCCCAAGTAGCTGGGATTATAGGTTTGTACCACCATACCTAATTTTTGTATTCTTAGTAGAAGTGGGGTTTCACCATGTTGGCCAGACTGGTCTTGAACTCCCGACCTCAAGTGATCTGCCTGCCTTGGCCTCCCAAAGTGCTGGGATTACAGGCATGAGCCACCGTGCCTGGCCAAACATATTCTAATAATTTTTTTGGCTTGTACCTCAAATGATGCAAATATTTGGACAACCAGTTGTATATGCATAAGGAAAAGATGCTTACCATTTTCCAAATGCTCCCCCTTGCCAACAGAGATAGATGTTTCCAGGTGTCTGTCATGGTGATAGAAGTTGTTTTCTCACTTTTTCGTTTTATCTGTGGAATAGGAAAGTGACGACTCAGAAGGCAGAGAACGTTCATGGTCTGGAGAGAATCTGAAAAGCCTGATGTGGTGCCATCATCTAGCATCTCTAGAATAAAAGATCTAACGGCATGGTTCACGGTATCCTCAGGACAAGCCCGCATGCCAGCGGGGATGCAGCATGGCACAGGAGCTCACCCACTCTGGAATTTCCTTAACCAGGGACCACGCTCATGCTTCGTGTGCTATAAACTGGTCATCCCCTGGCTTGGAAGCGCTCCTCAGAAAGGCATCCCCTTTCAGAGCCTCAGCAGCCACAACGTTTCAGGGGACAACATTTAAAAATGACCAAGAAGGCCAGACAGGGTGGCTCACACCTATAATCCCAGCACTCTGGGAGGAGGATCGAGGCAGGAGATCACTTGAAGCCAGGAGTTCAAGACCAGCCTGGGCAACATAGCAAGACCTCGCCTCTACAAAAAATAAAAAATTATCCAGGTGTAATTGTACACTCCTATAGTCCCAGCTTCTCAGGAGGCTGAGATAGGATGATCAATTGCTTGAGCCCAAGAGGTTGAGGCTGCTGTGAGCCATGATCACACCACTGCCCTGCAGGTTGGATAATGGAGACTCTGTCTAGAAAAAAAAAAAAGACCGAGGAAAAGGAAAGTTTTACTCCTAGAATTTCTCAGAACACTGGGATTTCCCCTGGAAAACACTAGACACTCGTGTCTAGGGGAATCTATCCCACTGTGGCAAAAAGAGGGTAAAGGACCCGGTGAATCAAAGAGTTCGTTGGAGGGCTGGTGCAGTGGCTCACGCCTGTAATCCCAACACTTCAAGGCAGGTGGACCACTTGAGGCCAGGAGTTTAAGACCAGCCTGACCCACACTGCAAAACCCTGTCTCTACCAAAAATATAAAAATTACCCAGGCACGGTGGTACGTGCCTGTAACCCCAGCTACGGGTGGGGGGGCTGAGGCAGGAGAATCACTTAAACCTGAGAGGCAGAGTTTGCAGTAAGCAGAGATCGCACCACTGTACAACAGCGTGGGTGACAGAACGAGACCGTGTCTCAAAAAACAAAAACAAAATGACAAAGAGTTTCTTGGTAGATAGAGCCCAGTAGAGCCAAAACAAATCTCCTTCCTGGCAGAGCCACCAGGATAAACATCAGCCCCTTCCAGGGCTGCCACAGATCCCATGGTTACTGTATTTACGTACAGCCGAGCACCACTGTGACGAGGCTCAGGGAAGATGACAATGCCCCTGACGTCTCCAGCAAGCTCTTTCCCACCTACCCTGTCTCTGTCTCCAAAATTTTCTCTTCTCCACGTATCCAATCTTTCCCTCTCACTTTTCTGCCTCTTTATTATGTCAGTATTTCTTCTTTCCTCCCTCCCCACATCCATCTCTCCTTCCCTCTTCCCTCCCTTTCCGTTTCCTGCTTTATTTCCCACCTTCTCCAATTTAACAGGATTATCCACTTTTGACTTGGCTCCATCATAGATGCAGAAACTTCCACTCAGGGTCAGCTCATAGATCCCCGGAGACTGCGGAGCTGCCCTCTGGGCGGTGTTTCTACTGAACCTTTAGAATACCAAGTACCCTTTAAAGATGCAGTTTCAAACTCCCCACCCAGGATCGCTGCAGACCATTCTTTAGAAGTTTTAGAGGTCTCTGCATGCTCACTTCCAACTTATTTCTGTGTGTGCCAGTCACACGTTCAAAATCCTTTGGCTCATGATGTAGCCCCAGCTATTGGCTTTCTCGCCACTGAGGTTAGTTTTAACATGCCAGCTGATCGTTATAAAAAAGCAATTCTGGAAATCCTGTCCAAGGATTGCTCTGTATTAACACATCATTAAAATAGTAGATTGCAAAGTCAACATATGATTGTAACTGTTGACCTATCAAATAGTGAAAGATTTTGGAACCTCAGTGGGAGCCAAATGCCCTTTTATTAAATTGGGATACAGGGAAGGAAGAGAGAGTCCTGTGAGTGTGGCAATGGTGTTAGTTTGAGATGCTAGTAGGTTTTGCCAATATTTTCTCTAAAAAAGAATGCAATATATCCACGTTCCATTATAATGTTGCACTTTTATTCTATATATACCTACACTTACATCTATATATGCACACAGTGCATGCATGTGAGGTGTGCCCACAGAGTTGACATGGGACAATCCACTGTGGCTCATATATAATGGCCCTAGAGCAATTTCAATGAGGTTCCTGCATCCTTTGGAGCAATGATTCCATTGCTCAATTAGGACAGAGGTTCCCAAAGCGGCTGCAACACGCATCTGAAAATGTAAGTTATGGTATATAAAAATTTATATCATGACTCATATATTAAACAACCGTTTTACAATGCAAGTCCATAAACTTTTATTGAGCAGTGTGGCAGAGGCAGGGAAGGGATGAAAGATGAATGTGCAGTCCCCTGTCCTCAGGGACTCCTAACAATATGTTACTGTGCCCTTCTCTTGGAAATGAGCGTCTCCGCCTAAATGTGGAAAAATATTTAAGTGAGTTCAAAACGAATACGGCTGTTGGCTCTTAGTGCAGAATAAACAAATCTCTGCCCAAGAGGAAATCAGATCCGCTGTCTTTCTGATCTAACTCAGCAAAACCAAGTTCTCAGCGTTTGAATGCCTCCTTCCTAAGCATCCTCAAATGAACTTCATGCCTCTGACGCTGCAATGATCCCAAATGTCACTTCCTAGTGGCATGGATTGTGCTGAGTGTACTGACAGGTCAGACCATTGAGGAAGCCTGTGTGGCTCTGTCCAGAGCAAGCTGGCTGGTCAGGACGAACAGCTGTATCTACCTGCACAAGGCCAGTGGATATGGGAGCTAGACTTCCACAGCTGTTTGAGGCTGCTCAGCAAGATCAAAGAGCAGGAAATCATGAAACACAATCAAGTAGATAGAGAAGAGAACCAACAAGGAAAAAAATCACAATTAATAAGCAACGTGCTTACAGTGAAAAACTCAAAGCCCTGGGCAAATGCTGAGACAACGAGAGCCAACATGGGGCTGGCGAATGGGAAGGTCACGTGGAAGAGCTGTACCCAGAAGGCAGTGTAGAGAGGCAAAGGAACTTTTTAAAAAATGAAAGTGTTGATGGAGCGCGGTGGCTCATGCCTATAATCCCAGTCCTTTGGGAAGCCAAGATGGGTGGATCACCTGAGGTCAGGAGTTCGAGACCAACCTGGCCAACATGGTGAAACCCCATCTCTGCTAAAAAAATAAAAACTAGCCAGGTGTGGTGAGGCATGCCTGTAATCCCAACTACTCGGCAGGCTGAGGCAGGAGAATAGCTTGAATGTGTGAGGCGGAGGTTGCAGTGAGCCGAGATTGCGGCATTGCAGGCCAGCCCACGTGACAGAGTGAGACTCCATCAGAAAGAGAGAAAGAGGGAGGAAGGGAGGGAGGAAGGAGAGACGGAGAGATGGAGAGACAGGGAAGGAGAGGAGGGACAGAGAGGAGGGCAAAGAAGGGAAAGAGAGAGAAAGAGGAAGGGGGGTAAGGAGGGATGGAGGGACAGAGGGACAGAGGGACGGAGAAGAGGGACAGAGAGGAGGGGAAAGAGGGTGAGGAGGGACGGAGGGAGAGGAAAGGAAGAAAGAAGATGAAAAGAGAGAAGAGAAAGAACAAAAGAAAGAATGAATGAAAGAACGACCAGTCTGACAGCAGATGCCAGCAGGAATGGAGTAGTATCTTTTAAGTACTGAGAGCGGCCATAGCCACGGCTGTTTAGTTCAGCTGCTGGTGTTCCACGGAACACACTGCGGGCCGTGGGGGGGCGCCACTTCCTCCTTCTCCAGAGTCTCCTGCAATTGACGGCGGGCCTTTCTCAGACTCCCAGCTCCTGCCTGGGCCTATGTCTCTCACTGAGCGGCTCACTGAGAAGGCTGAGAGTCAGCCCATAGACAGGACAGCTCCAAGTCCTGTCACTTGGTTTTCGTTTTTCCTTTTTTGTAGAGATGGGCTCTCGCCATGCTGGTCTCAAACTTTTGGCCTCAAGTGATCGTCCTGCCTTGGCCTCCCAAAGTGCTGGGATTACAGGCATGAGCCACCACGCCCAGCCCACGTCCGTCATTTTAAATGCTCACGTGTCCATCCCTGCGGACACTGTTCTGGCTCAGGCCTGTTGCAGGAGCCTCCTGGCTAGCCTTGCTCCCGACCGCCTCGCCAACACCAGAGCAACTCCTTTCAGGCCGCTGGCGGAGGGGGTCCCTTCACTGCTCCCTACTCAAAAGCTGCCCCCTGCCCATGCCTGCCTGGGACCCCCAGGGTTTGAAGCCAGAGGCCTACAAACCAGGGCCCACGGCCACACTGCTTGGATACCCCCTCTGCCCAGTCTCTGGCTGTGGGGTCCTTCCCAGCTATGCCACATCACCACTTTCAGCAAAACCCTGCAGGTAACTCCGGGCGCCACACTTCCAACTAATGCGACCCAAAAGAATCTCATCCCATCTGCTCCACCCCTCTGTATACGTAGATCCTTTAGAGAGACAGAAGAATTCCAAGCAAGGGCAAAGCTGCTCCCCTGTTCCCCTGCGGGCTGTTATGGCAAATTCCTGAAGTCCTTGCTCTTCCCTGCCTCCCCCATACCACAGCCCACACCACCTCCCCTGCATGCCCACCTGGTGGGCACCGCAGCTGCCCCTTCCATTTCACCAGTCTCTTTTATGCCACACCCTGGTGGGTGCTAAGCAAGAGATGGGCTGGGCCCCAGGTCCCCCACTCAAGTGGCATGAAAGTCCTGTCCACACAGGACCCCCAGCCCTACCAGGGATGAGAATCCAGAGCTGAGGGGCAGAGCCCCATGGAGGCCCAGAGACCTGTGCTCTGGGTGTGAGGAGATACAACCACGTCTTTTATTTTCTGTTTCCTGCTGCTTTGACATCTGGGGCCTTGCCGACCCTGAAGACCGGGCCCCTCCCAGGATGACTTCCTAGAGAGAGTGAAGACCTCACCCTGAGTGTGCTCCTCAAATGCAAGCCAGCCAATCCAGAGGCCACAGCCTGGCCACACCCCCATCCTTCCAGGCCCCGCCTCGCTGTCGAGCACCAGACAGCTAGAGACAAGCCCAACTCCCCAAAGCATGCAGAAATTATTCAGACAGGCCAACCCCGGGCCTGTGTACCCCGCCTTGCCCAGTCCTTGCCCTGGAGCCACAGTAGAGGCTCTTGTCCACGTTTTCTTCCTGCTGCCTCTGCCTCCTGCCCAGCCTGATGCTTCCTGGCACTGCCCCCCAAGGCATACTCCCTTGTCTTGGGAACGGCAAGTAACAAACCATCTTTTCCAGGGCAGCTGCCTCCCAATCTACTGGCCCTGCTGTTCCTCCCATTTCGTCTTAACATATATTTTAAAACGAAGGGTGCAGAAAAAGGTGGTCAGGACTCTTGGGAGAATTAGAGACAGGAACATGGGGCACATTAGCAAGGATGGGTGAGTTCCAAGGGAGGGGAGCAGATGGATCGGGTTACATCCAGGCAGGTGGTCAGCGGCCACCTCCCATCCCACATGCCTCACCTACCCACCCCCGACCTGCCCATGGCCACACTTCCTCCTCAGGTTGGGAAATGAGCCAGACTCTTGCAGGCACTTACTTATTTTTTTGAGACGGAGTCTCACTCTGTCACCCAGGCTGGAGTGCAGTGTTGTGATCTCGGCTCACTGCAACCTCCACCTCACAAGCTCAAGCGATTCTCCTGCCTCAGCCTCCCAAGTAGCTGGGACTACAGGCACACACCACCACGCCCTGCTAATTTTTGTATTTTTAGTAGAGACGGGGTTTTACCATGTTGGCCAGGATGGTCTCAATCTCTTGACCTTGTGATCCACCTGCCTTGGCTTCCCAAAGTGCTGGGATTACAGATGTGAGCCACTGCCCCCAGCCCCAGGCTCTCTTTTAAAGGTGAGCACACCAGTAAATCACCAAAGTACTTCTTTTCATTCTTATGCAAGCGTTCTAGAGTTTTCTGTACCTTCTATCTACGCACCCTGCACTCCAGCCCTCCGTGAGGCTCTAACACACGGCGGCATCAGAACTATAACTGCCTCCCAGAGGCCGGCTGCAATGCTAGCTGCAGGGCCTGTGTCCGGAGGCAGATTGATGGGTGAATCCACCTCAAAATGAGATCCTGCTTGGCTTTGAGTCATGAAGCCCGCTGAAAGTCATCCATGACTGTTGGCCACTCTATGGAGTGGGTGCAGCCACACTCCACAGCCAGAGAGGCTGTCACATCTCTCAGAGCCACACAGCAGAGTGATCCCCTCTGCTTAAGGCAGTCCATGGCGACTCAGGAGAGGAGAGGACACCTGAAGAAGTGAGGGTCTGGCAGGTGGAGGAGAGGATGGGCTTTCCGGGCAGAAGGGACAGGCTGTGCAAGGGAACAGAGATGGGGAGCTGTAGCTGGCACGTGGGGTGTGGCACTGCAGGGCTGATAGCAATTGAAACCGGAGGTGCAAAGACCACTGTGTTTCCAGTTCTGCCCCCTGCCTCCAGGACCCACCACAGGGCCTGGTGCAGAAGGAGGACTCAATAAAGATTTCCTGATGAATGAACGAGTTCAAGACACAGCCACGGACAGTTAACGTGGGATCTCGAATGCCAGACCAATAGCATTTTGCCTTCTGCTCAGAGCGGACCAGCTGGGCTCCAGGCAGAAAGGGACACCTAATTAGACCTTCTTGCTTCTGCAGAGATCATGCCAGGATAGCCAGGGGTGTTTCTGGACTAAGCTGGATGAGCTGGTTAAGCCATGCTCTTGAAATGAATAGCTTGTACTGTTTGTCCCCTGAGGACAAAATATGCTTTGTGGAGCCTGTCTCATTATTCCTTGCAACATACATATGCAAAGCATTAGCTGGCAGACTTCCCCACTCCAGCTTGTTTAGATGGTGAAGATTTGAGCCACAGTCACACAGCACAGGAGGGGTGAAACTGAAAGCAGCAATGGCCCTCAGCCCCTTGTCCTAACCATGCTCCTCTGTGATGCTTTCCACCTTGCTTCAGCCAGGGACCCAGGCTGACCTACAAACCAGGACTCAGCTCCTATCTGCTGTTTAGACCCAGGGCAGGGTCTCCTTCTCCAGGTGGCTAGAATGCCAGCTCTCTGCAGGAGACCGTAGCTTGCTTATCGCGATGTGGCTCTGTCCTGCACTGACTGTCAACTCTGGGGGCCACGCAAGATTCAAGCCCCTGAGGGGAGGAAGAGATGGCTCCTGTTTTACTGGAAGAAAGCAGGGAGGAGGTAGAAACTGGACCCAAATGGAAGAACCTGGCCTAGCCCCTTGGGAAGTGACCAGAAAACTTCCTCGCTGAGTGGACTCCTTGACCTCCAGAAGGCCCCATTATGCTTATGTGATTCCCGATTCTCATTCCGGCACCAGAAAGCTGGCCTCTTAGTTTCATTCCACGATTTTAGCAAGTATTTAGTGAGCTATCCTATGTGCCAGGCGCTGCACTAGTCACCACACTTGTGGCAATTTCCATGCCCACAATAGTATGGGCTCTGTGCTAAGTAGGTTAGAAGTCAAGCAATTTAATAGCACACATGACTGACACAGCCCTGCCCCTAGGAGCTTATGGTCTGAGATCGTTGTATTTCAGAGAGTCAGCACAATCTAGTTGTGGAAAGACGACAAATCATAGTCAGAGACCTAGATTCGAGACACAGGGCCGGCTTCTCCCCAGCCAGGTCCTAAACAATTTGAAAAAGGAAGTTTGGACTGACGTCAAGACACACAGATACCATGTGCCCAAGATAACACCTGACCGCAAACATCAAACCAAAACCCCTGACCCATGGGATGGATGTCAGAGAGCTGGGCTTGGTGATTAAGGGATTTCTCTGGAGAGAGCCACTGGTGTGCTGTGAGCCTCATTCCAGCACCCCGTTTAGGCCTAGAAGAGGGTGTACATGAAGATCTTGAAAGGGACTTCATACCATATATGTACCCAGATGTCTAAGGAGCATGGCGGATGGTTGCCTGGCTCACAGCTGAGAAATCCAGGGGTAAGAGATGGGCCCTGTGTTGGCTGGGCTGCCATGACAGAAAACCACAGACAGCGTGGCTTCAACAAAAGAACTCTTCCTCGCAGTACTGGAGGCTCAAGTCCCAGCTCAAGACCCAGCAGGGTCTGGTTTCTGGCGAGGGCCCTCTTCCTGGCTGGCAGGCACCTGCTGTGTCCTCCCACGACCTTTTCTCTGAGCACGCTTGGAGAAGGAGGGAAGGAGAGCTCTCGGTGTCTCTTAAGAACACTAATCCCACGGATCACGGCCCCACCCTTATGGCCTCATTTAACTCTAATTACCTCCTTATAGGCCCTGTTTCCAAACACAGTCACATCGGGAGTTAAGGTTCAACATATAAATGGGGCCAGGAGGACAATTTAGGCTACAGCAGGCAACCTAGCTACTTTGATGGCAGAGGAAGAGAGGTAGCCACACCAGAATCAGCCTGCACTTCCAGAGCGTTTCAGCCTAGAGAGCATGGTGGCTGTGTATGAGGGACAGCCCATGTGGGGCAGCTTGGTTGCTGTCCAAGGGAACTGTGTGGTCAGGGGACAATAGGAGAACAACAGCTGTGATCCACCAGTGTCCCTGGAGCTGAAGGAGGGCTACTTACTGCGAGTGGAGAAAAGCCCATCTTCCACATCGGCCTGCAGGAGAGACGCCAGCAGGTACAGGGTGATGCGCGTGTATCCCCAGGCCACCTGTGAATGAGCTCTAGGAGGAAAAGTCAGCTTTTAGCACTTAGAGCCCAGAGGACGTTCACATTTGATAGCCACATCAGTACCTGCCAAGAAGGAACCTTCCTGGTCCCTTTTCCCCTCCACCTGCCCCTAGTCCATAGAAGATGAAGGATTCCCAGGTGGAGAAAGCTCCTACAGGTTTACTGTGGACTCTTCCTCCAGGCAAGCTTCCTCTTGAAGCCAGAAGAGGAAGAGTAGATTGAACTTTAGATGAAATTCAGAGTTGTATTATGCTACGAAACTGGATATTTTTATTACTGACTCGAGACCATATTTTGCAACTTAAGTTGACTTGAGAAAGTTAACCGGGAAACTATTTTTATTACCTTGGAGAGACCAAAAAATTCATGGACCAAAACTTTGACCCTGGGTCAGGGAAAGAACCAGTCCCAAAGAGTGAATTTACAGGGACAGCGCTTCATGGGGACCCCCCACCTGGAATTTGTATGTGTTCAATGCCACAGGTACGCGTGCTACATGGTTTGCCATCTTAAAATAGGGATAACACAATTTGCCATGGAAGACTGCTATGAACAATAAACTACATATGTTAATGTCTGCAAGACACCTAGGGCAACACCTGGCACTCAGTAGGTCCAAAGACATGGTAACCAGTGTGACTGGTGTTCATGATGGTAGCTGTAGCAAAAACATTAAAAAGTATCTGGAGGTTAGAAGTCTCTGCAACTCTGAGCTGGCTTTGTGTCTTTTCCCTCCGAAGTTGACTCTTATGATAAGGTCAGTTTCTAGTACTACGGGGTTCTGAGGAAGTCCCAGACTGCAAGGAAATCTGACCTCTCTCTCTCCCTAGCCCAGTACATTTGAATTTTATGTGGAAATCTTAAACCTTTCCTTTTCATTCAGTCTCATTTGGAGCTTTGAAAACGTAAGATATGCCATATATGGTTTCTCCCCAGACTCATGCTGAATACTAGTCACTGTTTTCCAGAAACCTCAGCATCTGCTCAGCTATCTAGCCCCTGGGATCACCGCAAAATTGGACTAATACCAAGGACCAGTTACCACAAGACGTCACCTACTCATGAATACCGTTAAGTGAGCTTGGTTTCAAGAAACCTTAAACCTTCAACCCGTAACTCACTTCAGTCTTTTCTTGGCATTCCAGAACATGATTAATGGTGACGCCGTGCCTCAAATAAGTTATACATGGCTCAGAACTCTAATTCACAATTGATTAGTCCATGAACAATAGCCCTGAGTAATGTAGTGTTAATGGCCGGCCCCGGTGGTCTGTTCCTACCAGAAACCCATTACCAAGTCAACCCTGTGTTTTACAGCATTCCTACTGGAGCCAATATCTGCTTATGGGGGCAACTGCTTTGTTTAATGGTTGCTAACCATGTGCAATTAGCCGGAGTAGAACAGACACGTTAGAGGTTACTGCTTCTGCCTCCTAGTGAGAGGATGGGAAACATGATTTTTTTTTTAAAGTCAGTTTCCCTTCAAGTGGATTATATTCCCGGGAAATAGATGCCTTCACATTGTGCTTGGGATGAGGGCAGGAAGAAAAGACAAGCTAGGACCAGTGATCTCCAAAGGCAGCCAGGGTCAACGGCTGCACGGGCAGGAAGTGAAACTCTTACAGGCCTGCAGGATGAATGGAAGAATGTCTGAAACTACAGGGACGGAAGATACATTAGACAGTGAGGAGGAAAGAATGGAAAGAGAGGAGGAAAGGTGGCAAAGAAATGTGAATCCACATGAAGAAATAAACGGCACGGATAAAGTTAACTACATAGGGAGATACAGAAGACAGTACAACTGGAATTCTTGTTTCTAACGCCTTTTCTCCTATTCCTTTTAGAAGGCAACTACATGAAACAAGCCTCTGTCAATGGACACATAATGTATAGAAACGTAATTTGTAAAAAATAAGAGCATAAAAGAGACACACTAATAAATACCTGAGAAAAAAATCAAGAAATAATCCCATTTAATAATATCTATCAAAAAAAAATAGAAACAACTAAGAAGGCCAAAAACCTATATATTGAAAACTGTAAAGCACTGATAAAAGAAATTGAGGGAGACATAAATAAATGAAAAGATATCCTATATTCCTGGGTTGGAATAAATAATATTGTTAAAATGTTCATACTACCCAAAGTGATAGATGGATTCAATGCAACCTCCATCAAAATTTCACTAACATTTTTCACAGAAATAGGAAACTATTCTAAAACTCATATAGAACCATAAAAAAAAACCAAACAGACCAAGCAATCTGGAGAGAGAAAAAAAAAAGCCAGAAGCATCACACTACCTTACTTCAAAATATACTACAAAGGTATAATAATCAAAACAGCATGGTACTGGCCCCAAAACAGACATATAAACCAAGGAAACAGAATAGATAGCCCCAAAATAAATCCACACATTTGCAATTGATTTTTTCACAAAGATGCCAAAAATACATGATGGGGAAAGACAGTGTAAATTAAATGGTGCTGGGAGAACTGGATATCCACATATGGAAGAATGAAAGTAGATCCTTATCTCACACCATATACAAAAATAAACTCAAAATGGATTAAAAACTTAAATGTAAGACCTGAAACTGTTAAACTATTAAAGGACAACACAAGGGGCCGTTTGATGACATTGGTCTGGGCAATGATTTTTTTGGAAATAACCCAAAAAGCACAGACAGAAAAAGCAAAACTACACAAACGAGGTTACATCAAACTGAAAAGTTTCTGCACAGCAAGGAAAACAATCAACAGCATCAGGAGACAATTTACAGAATAGGAGAGAATATTCGCAAACCATACATCTGATGCTGATTTAATATCAAAAATATCTGAAGAGTTCAAGCAACTCAACAGCAAGAAAACAAATAACCTGATTTGTTTTTAATGAGCAAAGGACCTGAATACACATTTCTCAAAGGGAGACATACTAATGGCCGACAGATACATGAAAAAATTCTCAACATCACTGAACGTTAGAGAAGTGAAAATTAAAACCACAGTCAGACCTCACACTTATAAGAATAACTATCATCAAAAAGATGAAAAATAGCAAGTGTTGGTAATGATATAGAGAAAAGGAAATCTTTGTACACGGCTGTTGGGAATACTGGTGCGAATGTAAATCAGTGCAACCATTACAGGAAACAATATGAAGGCTTCCCAAAAAATTAAAAATAGAACTACCATATGACCCAACAATCCCACTACCAGGTGTATATACAAAGGAAATCAATGTATGAAAGAGATATCTGCACTTCCATGTGTAGTGCAGCATTATTCACAAAGGCCATGACACAGACACAACCTAAGCGTCCAACGACAGATGAATGAATAAAGAAAGGGTGGCTGCATATACAACATGGAACACTATTCAGACTTAAAAAGAAGGAAATTCTGTCATTTGCAGCAACATGGATGAACCTGGAAGGTATGCTATTAAGTGAAATAAGCTAAGCACAGAAAGACAAATACCACATGATCTCGCGCATGAAATCTAGGCTGGGCATGGTGGCTCAGGCCTGTAATCCCAGCACTTTGGGAGGCCAAGGCAAGCAGATCACTTAAGGTTAGAAGTTCGAGACCAGCCTGGCCAACTTGGTAAAACCCGGTCTTTACTAAAAATACAAAAATTAGCCAGGTGTGGTGGTGGGCACCTATACTCCCAGCTACTATGGAGTCTGAGGAACGAGAATTGCTTAAACCTGGGAGGCAGAGAGATCAAGATCATGCCACTGTCACTGTGCTCCAGCCTGGGCGACAGAGCATGACCCTGTCTCAAAATATATATATATATATATATATATGTGTGTGTGTGTGTGTGTGTGTGTGTGTGTGTGTGTGTGTGTATACATACACACACACACATCAGCTGAACTCATAAAAGCAGAGAATATAATGGTGCTTGTCAAGGACTGGGGTATGGGGTGTTGGGGAGATATTGGTCAAAATATACAAAATTCAGATTACAGGAGGAATAAGTTCAAGAGATCTATGTACACCATGGTGACTATGGTTAACAATGTACTGTATATTTGAAAATCACTAAGAGCGTAGATTTTAGGTGTTTTCACCACACAAAAAAAGATAAATACTTAAGGCAATGCATGTTAATTAGCTCAATTTAGCCATTCTACAATGTATACCTATTTCAAATCATGTTATATACCGTATTTATAATTTCAACTTAAAATATTAATTTTAAAAAGTCCTATTACAGAAGTCAAAGGGAAGAGATTTAAAAGAAACCACCAGAGCATTGAGACAGACTGTAGACCCCAATATCATGAAACGCTGTATGATCTATAGAATCCCTGCATTTCACTGTTACATGAGAGAGAAATAAACTTCAGTGTTGTTAAAAAACAAAGAAGAAACTTCCAACCTGACATGGGCCGGCAGAAGTTGAGGAGGTAAGGCTTGGCAAGTCACTATGATAGAAATGGGACATAGAGGAGATACAGGTGGTCCAAAGGAAAAATAAACCACGTGAGGAAAACCGGGGCTTGAATCTCAGCGGTGCCCTTTCTAAGGCATTTGTACCTTAGAGAAGTTACTTCACTACACTAACTGCCAATTTAATCACCTATAAAATGAAAATATACCTAATTTTCAGTTTGTTTTAAGAATTACCTATAACAGGGTGGTTGTGGTGGCTCATGCCTGTAATCCCAGCACTTTCAAAGGCTGAGGTGGGCAGATCACTTGAGGTCAGTTTGAGACCAGCCTGGCCAACATGGTGTCTACTAAATATACAAAAGTTATCCTGGCATGGTGGTGGGCACCTGTGATCCCAGCTACTGGGGAGGCTGAAGCACAGGAATTGCTTGCACCTGGGAGACAAAGGTTGCAGTGAGCTGAGATTGCACCACTGCACTCCAGCCTGGACGACAGAGTGAGACTCCATCTCAAAATAAAATAAGAATTACTGATAATAATAATGACTAGTTGATATAATACACTCTTATTTTTAAAAAGAACATGAGGAAGGAGGAGAGAACAGAGCTATATAATAACAAAGTTTTTGCACACTATTAAAATTAAGTTGATATTATTACATACTAGATTGTCATAAATTAAGATTGTAATGTTAAACTCCCATGGCAACCACTAAGAAAATCACTCAAAAACATATTGTAAAAGAAAAAGCAAGGGAATTGAGATTGTACATAGAAGATATCTTTTTAACAGAAAAGAAGTCAGTAATGATGAAATTGAAGAACAAAAAGATATAAGACTTACAGAAAAGCAAATAGCAGAATGGCAGACATAAATTCTACCCTATCAGTAATTACATTAAATATAAATATCTTAGCCTCTCCAATTAAAAAGCATAGATTATCATAATGGATTTAAAATAAAAACATGAGCCAACTAGGTTGTCTATGAGAGACTCACTTTAGATTCAAAGTCACATATAGGTTAAAAGTATTAATAAAAGGATGGCAAAACATATGCTCCACAAACAGTAAAATGAGTTGGAGTGACTCTAATAATTTCAGACAAAATTGACTTCAGTCAAAAAATGTTATTAGAGACAAGGAAAGAATTTTATGATGATACAAGGGTCACTCCACCAAGAAGATCTAACAATTAGAAACTTATAAAAGAGAACGGTAGAACGAGGTCATCAATCTACAATATTTAACAGATACTTATGAACACCCCACCCAACAACAGCAGAATACACATTCTTCTCAAGTGTATAATATTCAAGAGAATATTATCCAGGATAAACTACATGGTAGGCCATAAAACAAGCCTCAATAAATGTAAAAGGATTTAAATCATACAACACATATTCTCCAACTATAATGGAATTCAGTTAGAAATCTATAATCTATTCAGGGAGAAATTTGGGAAATGCACAAATATGTGAAAATTAAACAACATACTCCTAAATAACCAGTGAAACAAAGGATAAAATGTTAGGGAAATTAGAGCATACCTGGAGATAAATGAAAATGAAAACACACTCCAAAACTTACTGAATGCAGTTAGAATGGTGCTCAGAGATATTTTTAGCTACACATGCTTACACATCAAAAAAGATCAAGTAAATAACCTAATCTTTAACATTAAGAAACTAGACATGAAGTACAGATTAAACTGAAAGCAAGCATGAGAAACTGAATATAAAAATAAGTATGAAACAACTGCTACAAAGAGAATAAAATACCTAGGAATACAACTAATAAGGGATGTGAAGGACCTCTTCAAGGAGAACTACAAACCACTGCTCAAGGAAATAAGAGAGGACACAAACAGATAGAAAAATATTCTATGCTCATGGTTAGAAAGCATCAGTATTGGGAAAATGGCCATACTGCCCAAAGTGATTATAGATTCAATGCAATCCCCATCAAGCTACCATTGGCTTTCTTCACAGAATTGGAAAAAAACCTTAAAATTCATATGAAACCAAATAAAGAGCCCACAAAGCCAAGACAATCCTAAGCAAAAAGAACAAAGCTGGAGGCATCACGCTACCTGACTTCAAACTATACTGCAAGGTTACAGTAATCAAAACAGCATGGTACTGGTACCAAAACAGAGATATAGACCAATGGAACAGAACAGAGGCCTCAGAAATAACGCCACACACCTACAACCATCTGATATTTGACAAACCTTACAAAAACATGCAATAGGGAAAGGACTCCCTATTTAATAAACGGTGTTGGGAAAACTGGCCAGCCATATGCAGAAAGCTGAAACTGGATCCATTCCTTACACCTCATACAAAAATTAACTCCAGATGGAAAGTTCAACATCCTTTCATAATTATTAAAATAAAAAAAAATAACTCTTAACAGTTTAAGTATAGAAGGAAAGTTCCTCAACATAATAAAGGATATTCATGAAAAAGACACAGCTAACATCATACAATGAGGAGAAACTGAAAGCTGCTTTCATCTTTTTCTCTGCAAACTCGAGAAACCTCACAAGTTGAATGGTACGTTTGTATTTTCAGGTGACTACAAATGATGTGGCGTGAGAGATTCCGTCCTGCTTCTTACTTTTCTCCCTCAGTGCCCATTTTAAGGCTGTAGCCACAGTGATGGGTGTCCACCCTGTTTGTGGCTGTGGTTAACCCATGTGACAATCTGTCATTTCACTCTCCCATTCCCCAGTGATGGATGCCAGCCTCTAACTCTCCACTATCCCCAAACAACACTGTGATAAATCACTTCTTCTCGGTCCCTTTGTGTTCAAATCTTTGGGAAATGTGCCCAGGAACACAATGTCTAGCACTTGAATGACACAGATATCAATGTTACTGAGCAGAGCCAGATCCCCTCTAGACTGTACTCAGGTACCTGTCAGCAACAACGCATAGAAGAGCCCGACCTTCACATCCCTGTGGCTGGCACAGGCGCAAAGAGAGGCCAGGGCAACTCACAGTCTAGAGTTACCAAGGAAAAGCCATCGTTCAGAGAAAGGAGAAAGGAACGATGCCCGTCTCCTGAAAGGCAGCATCTCCTGAGTGTCATCCTGTCTCGTCTTTTCCTCACACAGGGTCCTCCCTGGTGGACACAGTTCTCCTCCTCATCCCTCAAACTTCTCATGCCCCAGCATGGGCCTCCCTGCCACAGACTTGGCATCTGGAGCAGGTAAACAGGAAGGGGCGTGGACTGGCCAACCTCAGTGGCAGAGCAGTGGCTCTCCGCTGCTTCTCCGGTGGGAGAAGCCAGAGCCAGGAGGGAGATGAGCTGTCATCCTGGATGAGCCTTCAGAAGCAGCATTCAAGTTCCCCCGGGCCAGTCTTTCATCCGATGCTCACCGCAGCCCCTGGGGAACTGGGAGGTAGCGCTGAAGAAGCTCTGCCCCCAGGCGAGGCGATCTGCCTCTAGGAGGGGCTGAGTTGAGGCCAGAATCTCCTTGGCTTTTTTGACATTCAGGACTCAGTGGAACAGGGGTGGGGGTGGGCAGCTTGCTCCCGAGAGAGGAGAGGGTAGACGAGAGAAAGGGGGAAAAGGAGTCAGGCCAGCAACTGCAGATAAACAAGGATATTCCCAGGGTTTGGCCCCAGGGCAATGGAAAGCCAGCAGCTCAGGCAAAGGCTGTGATGGGTGGTCCCTCAGCAGAGCTTCAGAGGAACAGGACAGTGTCACTGTCATGTGTCCCTGGCGCAGGGCCCACTCATCGGCTGTTTGCTTGGAAAGAACTGGTTCCCTAGAGGAGAGGCTATTTGGCTAACTGCTGTGCACAATACATAGAAGTTTCTGCACATTCCAGTCCTGTGCACGGACCCCACCACGCCGGCCAGGCCAGGCCCATGTGGCCACCTCTTCGCCACCAGCAAATGAAGCTGGTACAGCTGTCGGCAGAGGCACACGGGTTACCTGCCCCTTGGATGGGAGGCTTTTGTACACATTTGTATTGTGGATGGGGTCTGAGACCATTTTTCTGTCCCGTACTCTGGCATCCATGTGCGATCACATTACCACGTCTACTTTCAGGCAGAAAGCCACCTCCAAGCAAGCTCCCACTGAGGACTCCAGCCTGACCTGGAGAGCCCTGGCTCCTGTCCCTGCTGTTATCTGCCTCAGGGAGAGCTGGGCTGGAGGAGTGGGGGGAGCAGTGGGGACAGACACCCTTGGCTTGGTGTGGGCAGCTTCCTGCAGCCCGCTTCGTTTCCACCTGGAAACGTTTATTTCCCCAGCTGGACACTCAGAATCTTGAATGACATCAAGGCCACGGACAATTCTCTCCTCCTCTGCAGAGCTTTCTTTTAGCACGCCTTCAGAGCATGACTTTGGAGGAATTCTAAGCAAGGGTTTGCTGCAAACAGGGGTCATCAGGTGTTCCTGTAGCCAGGGAAACGGGAAATGGGGATAGAGAGTTTAGAGGAGAGGGGATGACAGTGGAGCTTTGGGTTCTTGGCGTCCAAGAGGGGAGAAGATGGATGTGGCCCGTGTGTCCAGGACCCAGGCTGAAGGCCCTGGAGGGCAGAGGAGACTGGGGCTACAGGGCAGGTCCCAGAGCAGGAGGCCTGGGCACCAGAACTCACCATGAGGCTACCATCTGGGGGTCAGCAGGGACAGCTGAACCTCATCAGTGCCTGGGGTTTCTGGTCACCTCCTGCCTGTGCAGAGCTGTGGACAGTAAGCTGGACCAGCAGTTAAAACCCGAAGAGCAAGAGGAGAGCTGAGCACAGCCGTGCCTTGCCAGCGCCTCTTCCTGAACCCCAACGCTAGAAGAGCAGTTCGAGGAGGCAGAAGAGTCACGTGCAACCACCCCTACCCGGCTCTCCATCGATGAAAACACCAGGCTAGGCCTGCAGTGGGTGGAGAACGGAAGAGAGATTGATGCTACAAAATAAGCTATCAGGGAACTTCTATTTACAGCAATCTGAGAAACTAAGTAACCTGAGAACCACGCCCACTGCAATATGCTCAGAATTGCTTAGCGCGATGGAACAGATTTTGAATGCAGAGTTAGTCCTATAGAAAGTGAAGGCCAGGCCGGGCGCGGTGGCTCAAGCCTGTAATCCCAGCACTTTGGGAGGCCGAGGCGGGTGGATCACGAGGTCAAGAGATCGAGACCATCCTGGTCAACATGGTGAAACCCCCTCTCTACTAAAAATACAAAACATTAGCTGGGCGTGGTGGCATGTGCCTGTAATCCCAGCTACTCAGCAGGCTGAGGCAGGAGAATTGCCTGAACCCAGGAGGCGGAGGTTGCGGTGAGCCGAGATCGCGCCATTGCACTCCAGCCTGGGTAACAAGAGCGAAACTCTGTCTCAAAAAAAAAAAAAAAAGAAAAAAAGAAGAAGAAAGTGAAGGCCAAAAGATGAACCAGGAACTAACAATTAGATCTACAAGTTCATGAGCTCCCCACCCACCAGGGCTGCCCGGGAAGCACTGGTATCCTCTCACTAACTCAGGGGCTTCGGTTGGTTTAGTTTTGTTTTCCTGAGACAGAGTTTCACTCTGCCACCCAGGCTGGAGTACACTGGCACAATCTCTGCTCACTGCAACCTCCACCTCCAGGGTTCAAGTCATTCTAGTCCTTCAGCTCCCGAGGACCTGGGATGACAGACGTACACCACTATGCCCGGCTAATTTTTGTACTTATTTTTCGTAGAAATGGGGTTTTGCCACATTGACCAGGCTGGTCTTCAACTCCTGGCCTCATGTGATCCACCCACCTTGGCCTCCGAAATTGCTGGGATTACACGCGTGAGCCACCTCGCCTGGCCTCAGGACTTGGGTTTTAATGCCACGAGGAACTGAAGAGGAAGCCCTGGACCTGCCCCCACCACATTCCTAAATGAGGGGTCCTTCAAGGGCAGGACGCACTCTCAGTAAACATCATCTAGAAGAAAGTTCCCCCACTGGCAGTTATGTCAGGAATATTAGACTTGGCCTGGGCTCCAAACAGGAAAAAGGATTCTCCTGTGAATTTGTCATCATAGGCTCATACACATGTGATTGGATTAGGCTGTATATTACACGCATGGGCCAGAAAAACCCCACATCAAAACATGGGTGTGCAAAGCAGTCCTGGGCTGGTGATACCCCAGAGCACCTGGCTGAAGCAAAAGTACCCTGAGGGACCCACCCTCATGTAAGGTACAGAAGATTCCCTTAGAGGAAGTCCCTATTAAGACCAGCTCACAACCCCAAATTACAAAACACTGGCAACTCCAAGTCAATAAACTTCAGGGATGGAAAGACAGTAGAAATGATCAAAACCGAGCCTACAAAATCAGTTGGCTTAAAATCACTAAAGACCTAAAATAAGGAAGAAAAACAGCAAAGATCAAGATACACAAAAAAATAAAGTATCTTTTCCAGAAATCAAAAACTTAATATAATTCTTGAAATAATAGAAATATCTCTGCAGATTGGTTAACACTGATTCTCAAAGCTTATCATACCTTAGGATCTCCCGGCCAGCTTGTTAAACACAGATTGCAGGGCCACCTCCAGAGCTTCTAGGGCAGGGCCTGAGAATTTGCGTTTCTAACAAGTACCCAGGTGAGGCTGCACTGATTAACTCTGGCCACAGACAAAATTCTGCCTGACCAAAAGTGATTGACAAGTCAGTGGATAAACCTGGGTTATGTTAATAGACCTTCTATTCAGGGAAAGGACTTTCAACAAACAGCACACAGTTGAAACCAGTAACAGAAAAATAAAGCTACTTCCACGTGCCTGTTTCAAATACACTTTCAGGATTTTCAACAGTCTAAATAGTCTGTCTCTTGTCCAAGGTTACAAGAGACAAAGAACATTATGTATTGAGAAAAGATTCAATACAGCAAGAATATATAAACATTTAGCACTTAACAGAATATGCAAACCGGAAAGGGACAGAACTGGAGGGGAAAATAGTTGTACAATAATCGTTGGAGACCCCAGTCACCCACTTTCAATAATGAGAAGAACCAGACAGCAGAAAGGAAATGAGAAGCCAAGTAGACCCAACCCGCACCCTCCGGCCCCCCAGTGCATTTCAGCCGAGGCCTCGGACACAAGCCCACGGCAGCCGTGTTAGTGGGTCCACAGCTGCTGCGACAAATTACCACAAACGTGGTGGCTTCAACAACACACGTTTATGATCTTACAGTCCTGGAGGTCAGAAGAGTAAGAAGACGTCTCACCGAGCTGAAAGCAAGCTGCTGGCAGGGCTGCATTTCTTTCTAGAGGTTCTTGGGAGAACCCAGTCCCTTGCCCTCTGCTAGACAGAAGCTGCCCTGTTCTGTGGCCTGTCCTTGCCTCAAAGCCAGAAAAACTGGACTAAGACCTCCCGGTGCTGCCTGCCTGCCGTCGCTAGTCGCTCTCTCCTGCCAATCTTCCATTATAGGGCCAGGTGATTGCAGTAGGCCCACCTGGGCAACCCAGGCTGATCTCCTTAACCCTTTAAGCTCCCCGTCCTCAGCCTTTTCTTCTGTGAAATGGAGAATCGAATCCCCTAGTTTTAAGGAATTTTGAGGAATAAATAATTCCTAAATTGTGAGTTCCTTGAGTCAATGAAGATTAACTGAGCACTTACTGTGTATAAGGCAACCTTCCTAAGTGCTGGGGATACAACGGTGAACAAAACACACACAAAATGTGTGTTTCTGTGTGCAACTAATCTACCTTAATTCCACTTGCAACTGTAATTCCCTTTTGCCATGTAAGGGGACAAAGTCACAGACTCTGGAGAACAGGAGGTAGGTATCTTTGGGGCCATTATTCTGCCTTCCACAGTGGAGGGCTGCAGAACTGTGGGCAAAATGTTTGCAGCTGGTGCCCTAAAAACCCTCTGCAGTTACAGCTTCAAGGTGCAACTCTCAAGCTCCAGCACCCGGGTGTGCGGCTATGTGAGGCTCTGAGCAGCGCGGGACTCGGGGACAGCGAAGATATCAGAGGCCCTAAAGGTATGTGTGGCTTCCGTGGTTGAAGCTGGCACGGAGAGACAAGGGCACGGCAAGTCAGGCAGACCGCTGATTCCCTTTGCCAGCTTCCCTTCCGTCTGCCACAAGGAAGGCCCGTGCCAGAACACAGGGCCTTCCGGACTGAGAGGCCGCAGCCTGCACTGGAAGGAAACGGAGCCACGGGCGTGGGAAGATGACCACTGGTATCCGAGACGCGAGTAGACAGCCAAGCCCTGCCACTTACCAAGCTGCGCGATCCCGGCCGAGCGGTGCTGCGCCTGGCGTGGCCCACGGCGACGCCACAGTGCCCCCTGCCGGCCGGACGCACGCACTCTCGCACCGCCCCCTCCCGAGCACCTTGGCGCGCCCTCAGCCCGTACCTGGGCCTGCACCTGGGCGTTCAACGCGGCCTTTGTGGCTCTTACCTTGGACCTGAGGCTTCCCACTTCGTTCTAGAGGGAAGGCTGGAAGAGCCCAGACAGGAAGGTGTCAGCTCTGTCCCACACCCAGGTGGCCTGTGCTAGCCCGTTAAGTAGAGCAGCAACAGTGTTACCTGGGAGAGAAAACAGATCACAGAGCTCAGCAGATTTGTAGGAGTGAAAGACGGAGGGAGGAGGGGACTTGGATTTCCATCCTAGTTTTTAATCTAGATAACTCCTGAGCCAAGCACAGCTTTGTGAGCTTCTAGGGACCCCTACGTCCATCAACTGGAAAGGGGACCCAAATAGCAAATGGGTCCACTCTAAAATCAAAAGCTACTGTTATTTGCCAGGCATGGTAATCAGTGTCCTATGAGTGTTAATTCATCAGTCGAATATTCATCGAGCTTCCCTCGTGTGCCAGATCGTGGGCTGGGTGTCTGGGAGGCAGAGGTAATGAACATGCTCACACTTTCCTATCCGCTTGACGTCGTCTGCACTATTGTTCGACATAGCAATTACTACCATCTAAAACATTCGATCTTATTTTTCTTATATTATCGTCTGCTACCACACATGTATGCATGTGCCCACCCACACCAACCCACACACACTCACACACACACACACATTTTTGTGTTTTGTTCACTGTTGTATCCATAGCACTTAGGAAAGTTGCCTTACACACAGTAAGTGCTCAGTTAGTCTTTATCAACTCAAGGAACTCACAATTTGTTAATCCGATGTATTCCTCAAAATTCCCTAAAACTAGGGGATTTGATTCTCCATTTGACAGAAGAATAGGCTGAGGATGGGGAGCTTACGTGGCCTGGATGGACAGATTCAACTGATTTCTAGTAGCCTAGAGCCACAGTTACACTGAGTTGTGCTGGGTACAAATGACAATAGGAGGAGGGGAGCTGGGCTGGAGGAAGAGTTCTGATCAGAGACCCCTGCATAAAGTCAGAAATCCCAAAAGTCAGTACCTTCAGTGGGTAAACACAGAAGGAAAGAAAGAAAACGTTCCCCTAAGACATACTTAACCACCTGTCCATATTGGACTGGGAATAGGACAAGACTGTACATTTTTTGTGAAAATTTAAGCACCCTCACAAGTAGACATTTTTGGGGTGTTTTGCTTGTTGGTTTGAAACAAAGTCTCACTCTATCACTCAGGCTAAAGTGCAGGGTATAATCTCAGCTCACTGCAAAGGGTCTGGTAACCAACACGTGGAGAAGACTCTACACACCAAGCATCGAAGCATTCTAGTTGATCCTCCTAACAGCCCTCCACTGCACAGGTGGGGAAACTGAGGCCTGGAGACATCCAGTAACTGACTGGAGGATGCACACAGGGAGGTTGCAGAGCTGTCCGCTCCCAGGGGGAGGGTAGCCCTCAGCCCCTCATGCTGCTGGAGGTCACCCAGGGAGGGTTTTCTCCAAACAGACGTTTGAAAAGGGAGGTCCTGGAAATTTCCTCAGGCTAATTAACTTGAGGCAAGGACCCTGCAGTGAAGAAGCAGCATTTCTAACAGCTATGAGACAGTAACACGCTGGGCTTCTAGTAAACAGAAATGAGAGAGTCCCGAGAGGGCTGGGGTTTGTTTTGGGGAAAGAGAAAGGGGGAAAGCCACTCAGGGCAGCCTGGGAGGCTTGTCAGTGTCTTGTCAGTGTCTCCCCCTGGGAAGGCCACAGACCTTTCTAACACGCGCTGCCGGAGCCTGCGGGCCTGCTGGGGCCATGGGCTGTGTAATGTGCATCTATTAATCTCCTGGGGCTGCCATGAAGTACGAAAACTGTGTGGCTTAAACAGGAGACACTTATCGTCTCACAGCTCTGGAGTCCAGAAGTCCGAGATCAAGGTGCAGCAGGGTTTGTTCCTCCTGGGATATTACTTCTGGAGCAGTGATATTCTTTCTTTCTTCTTTTTCTTTCTTTCTCCTTCCTTCCCTCCTTTCCTCCTTTCCTCCTTCCCTCTTTCCCTCCTTCTCCCCTTCCCCCTTCCTTCCTTCCTTCCTTCTTTTTTTGAGATGGAGTCTTACTCTGTTACCCAGGCTGGAGTGCAATGGTGTGATCTCAGCTCACTGCAACATCCACCTCCGGGATTCAAGCAATTCTCGTGCCCCAGCCTCCCAAGTAGCTGGGACTACAGATGTGCGCCACCACACCTGGCTAATTTTTGTATTTTTAGTAGAGACAGGGTTTTACCATGTTAGCCAGGCTGGTCTCGATTCCCGCCTTAGCCTTGCACAGTGCTGAGATTACAGGTGTGAGCCAACTGCACCCAGCCAGTGGTGACATTGTTACTTCTCATTGATTGACTCCCCCGTCTAGCTCTCAACAGGTTCTGGACTGGAGTGGACACAATCTTGGCTCACTGCAACCTCCGCCTCCCCAGTAGCTGGGACTACAGGCATTCATTCAAGTGATTCTCCCACCCCAGCCTCCCCAGTAGCTGGGACTACAGGCATTCATTCAAGTGATTCTCCCACCCCAGCCTCCCCAGTAGCTGGGACTACAGGCATTCATTCAAGTGATTCTCCCACCCCAGCCTCCCCAGTAGCTGGGACTATAAGCATGTGCCACCACACCCGGCTAATTTTTCTATTTTTAGTAGAGACAGGGTTTCACCATCCCAGTGTCCTACTGTTCCCTGGGGGAGTCACCACCCTTCACCCCCACTGTCAAGCCATTAGGTTAAGGCAGCTCCACATCACCCAAGGCAGGTAATAGGAGCCCTTCCCATGCCTGTTCTTGGAATTACTGGGAGGAGTAAGCTCCTTTTTCCCCCTGTGGGGGAATGAAGTACCTTCCTTAGGTACAGACATGATAAAATGCACACAGCACGACCTTGAGATAACAATGTAATATACTTCTCGTTCCGGTGTTGATGGTCAACGATACAGGATTGTACAGGAAGCGCCCAAGGCATCCACAGAACATCCTTGTCACACAGGCGGGTTTACCATGAAAGCAACAAAGCCTAAGCTTCAAGTCCCTCACCGGAGCCGCCCTGTCCAAGGCCCCACACTGAATTCTGTCTGTAACTTCGTTTCTTTCTTATCAAGAGGACGCCTTCCCCCACAATTGTCTAATAAGCTTCGTGCCCCCAAAACTTGGATCTGGTCCTGTATGCTGGGCACGGGATGTAAGAGGAACTGAGATTTTTTAAATTAACAAACTGCAGAGGGTGAACCGGATGCATGCTTTTCGAAGGCAAAAGTCTCATCTGTCTGTGATCCTGATGGAATAAATTCATCATTTTGGATTGTGCTGGGACTGGATTCAAGTCCTCAAAAAAAAAATCGAAAGACTTTTCTTAAAACAGAAATTAGCATTTAACCCTACGGTAATAAAGCAGAAGCCAGGACGAAATTCAAAGTGCTTAAATTTTCATTAAAGAGTAAATTCAGGTCTCCCAAGGGAGAAAGAACAAAAACAAATACCTCTTCCAGGGCAAAGGAAAAGAAGGCTGTTGAGACTTCTTTCTTCAGGGAGGAAGCTGAGCTGACAGCTAGGAAAGAATTGACTAAAGCAGAACCCAGACCTGCGGGGGAAGGACAGGGCTCACTGAGACCATTTCCTGGCTTCTTAACCCCAACCTGCCTGGGGAGTGGGAAAGGGCCCAGCCATTGAGATGACTGAACAGAAAAGGCAGCTGGGTGTGGTGGCTCATGCCTACAATCCCAGCACTTTGGGAGGCCGAGGTGGGTGAATCACAAGGTCAGGAGTTCGAGACTAGCCAAGGTGAAACCCTGTTTCTACTAAAAATACAGAAATTATCCAGGTACACCTGTAATCCCAGCTACTCAGGAGGCTGAGGCAGGAGAATTGCTTGAACCTGGGTTGCAGTGAGCCAAGATCATGCCACTGCACTCCAGCCTGGGCGACAGAGCAAGATTCCATCTCAAAAAAAAAAAAAAAAAAAAAAAAAAAAAAAAAAAAAAAAAAAAAAAAAATTGAAATGGTAAATGTATACTGGGGAGGATTATGTGTTAAAGCCTGCTTTTCCTGGTGGGAATTTCCTAAAGGAACAGGAAGTTCTGAAACTCTGTTTTCAGTCACTTGTACAGTCAGTTGTGGGTCAACAAATTTTCCATGCGTTTATGTTTGAGGCAGCAGGCCGTGCCCTGGAGACGTAGAGGGGAAAGCAGAGGGTTGTCCCTGAAGTGACTGTAGAAGGTCTGTGCAGTGTCTGAGGCTATGACGGATATACAGTGCAAACCTCTGGAAAGGACGCTACAAGGGAGTGTCTGCCTAGGCTAAGTGCCATCTGTAATGAGACCTGACATTTTTGCCTTGGGCTTTGTGCAGATGACAAAGGGAGTGTTAAGAATGCCAAAGAAAACAGCTCAGGGCCAGGCACAGTGGCTCACACCTGTAATCCCAGCACTTTGGGAGGCTGAGGCGGGTAGATCACCTGAGGTCAGGAGTTCAAGACCAGCCTGGCCGACATGGCGAAATCCTACTAAAAATACAACAATTAGCTGGGCCTAGTGGCAGTTGCCTCTAATCCCAGCTACTCTGGAGGCTGAGGCAGGAGAATTGCTTGAACCTGGGAGGTGGGGATTGCAGTGAGCCAAGATTGCGCCATTGCACTCCAGCCTGGGTGACAGAGCAAGACTCCATCTCAAAACAAAAACAGAACAACAGCTCGGAAATGGGGCCACCCTCCTGCTAGCTGGAAAAAGGTGTCATGGCTTCCTCTGCCAGGGTCAGCTCCCGTCACACAGAAGGGACAGTAACAACCTACTCTTCCAGGCCAGGCCCCCTCCCACAGCTGTAGGCCTTTGGCATGGTCTGTGTGTTGTGAGTTGCCCAGCCGTCCCAGTGGAAGGCTATGCTCCCTAAGTGTCTAATGCATGGGCTCATTGGGGCCAGCTGACAGGGCTGGCTTCGTGCCCTGCAATCCTGGCCTGTCCAGACTGCACCTGAGTGCTCTGTGCTACAGCGATCACCCTTCCTGGAGGGCACAGAGCTACCACCTCCCCCAGCAGCAGCCACATCAGCCACATGCTTTTCTTTTCTTTTCTTTGAGACAGGGTCTCACTGGGTTACCCATCCTGGAATGCAGTGGCGCGATCACAGCTCACTGCAGCCTCCCTGGGCTCAGGTGATCCTCCCACCTCAGCCTCCCGCATAGTTGGGACTACAGATGCACACACCCAGGTAATTTTTTATTTTTATTTTTTTGTATTTTTGTGTAAAGACAGGGTTTCACCATGTTGCCCAGGCTGGTCTCAAACTCCTGGGCTCAAGTGATCAATCTTCCCAAAGCACTAGGATGACAGGCGTGAACCACTGTGTCCAGCTGCATTTCTGTGTCACCCCCTCATACCCAGTGTTCTGTGACCTACCCTTTCATAGGCATGTTAGGGCGGGAGCCTTGAGTCTTCTGGGAGGGGTGAGGGATGCTTGCGGAGATGCCCTGATTGAATCAAGTCTTGAAAAGGAAACCAGAACTCCTCCGACAGACAAGAGGAAAAGGGTTTTCAGGTGGACTGTAAGAGGGGAGCCGCCAGAAGACACGAGAAGGCCTGGCGGGTGCTTGTGAGAGGCCGACGCGAGACAGGCAGGACGGATGAGGCCCGGGGCCAATGAGAACAGTGAGGGGGGACAGCAATAAGTAGGGGGACCGCCAGCTCCCAGGCTGGCGCATGACAGCTGCCCTCCTTAAGGTTTGCATCCAAGAGCAATTCCTGAGAAATGGAAGTGTGCACCTGTCATCCCAGATGTCATCAGGTGACCATGCTCATCTGGTGTACTAAGATGCACATGTCCCCATCAACACAGCTCCACTCCCGTTTACCTTGACTTATGGCTGAGTTGAAAACCTATCGGGAAGGTAGCCCCTCCGTGGGTTAATTCGCAGGGTGCTGAGATGCGCCGCTAGCTCATCACTGGGTCCTGAAATCTCACCCTTTGGATCATGTCTGCGACTGCCTCTCATCCATACACAAGCGTGTGGCCCAGGAACACTGACCTGCTTCCAGCCACGCTGGGTTTATCCCATCTGAGCTAGTCTGGGTAAGCAGGAGAAGGGAATGGCTTATCCAGCCCAGGGGCGTGTGGACCGGCCTTTAGTTCATCGAACAGTTTTGTGAACTCACTTCAGACCATAGCAGGGCAATTCTAGGAGCCACGGACAGCCAAAGTGACTTGTTTCAGCACTGGAGGAAGTTCTTTGAACTTGATTGATTAGTCAGGCAGCAGCCTAGCTGGGGGCTTGAGCGTTTGAGGCTCGAGACCCCAGCCTTTGGGTCTGATAAAGATTAGCTCTGCCTTTTCTAGTAGAGATGGCTCTCAGGGCCTCGGGTGAGGATTCTCTTTTAGGCAAGAGGCTGCAAACTTGGGCTTTGCCAGACTGAGAAACAGGTCCAAATAGAAATCTAGGCACTTGCATCCAAACTGGCAGCTGTCTGTTTGCTGATTGTTGTATGGGTTTGTTTATAGATATCCAGTTCTTTCACAAAGGACATGAGGCCTCACAAAATTGACATGTAATATGTTAATAAAATTGTTTTTAAACTATGAGTTAAACTTAACTCTTTGGTTACAATTTAACTCTTAAATTCTCTAGGTTAAGCTTTAAATTTTGCTCTGAATTCATGTCCCAGGATTTATGTCCACACCTACAACTAGAATCAACATTAAAGAAATCACACCTGGCCCAGCACGGTGGCTCATGCCTGTAATCCCAGCACTTTGGGAGGCCGAGATGGGTGGATCACAAGGCCAGGAGTTCAAGACCAGACTGTCCAAAATAGTGAAACCCTGTCTCTACTAAAAATACACAAATTAGTGGGCACAGTGGCAGGAGCCTGTAATGCCAGCTACTAGGGAGGCTGAGGCAGGAGAATTGCTTGAACCCAGGCAGCAGAGGTTGCAATGAGCTAAGATCAAGCTATTGCACTCTAGCCTGGGTGACTGAGTGGGACTCCGTCTCAAAACAAACAAACAAACAAAGAAACCACGCCTGCCCTTGCCACATATGATGTTGACCTTTGCTGTTTTCTACCCCATCCTATTCTATTTTGTAGGACGCTGGGGCAGCTCCCTGAAAATTTCATGCCCCAGGAATTAGAATATCCACAAGGGCTTAGGAAACACTCCGCTCCACTGAGAGCCCTCTGAGGGCAGGGCTGGCTGTTTCCTGCCCTGAGTCTGCCATACAGCAGGTGCTTACTGAAGCTTTGAGAAACTTAATGAGGGGTAAAAAAACGAGGCTGGGATTAGAATGTGTGACATGCTACGTAATGAGAATTGGGAAATGTAGGGTGTGTCCCTTTTTACCCCAGATGCAAGAAAGTTCAAACCATGACTTTGAGACCTTTAAAACTACCTATCTTGAGTTTGTGTCTGGTGGAGAACCAGCTGTTAGCCTCATGAAGCCTGTCATCATAGTTTGTTAACTTCAGGACTGAACTTTCTTAGAGAACTATTTGAGCAGATTTGTGTGGGCAGAGCTGGACTAACCCCAACTACCAAGTTAGTATTGTTAAGAGACTGCATTTTGCAACATGAAAACGAACCAGCATCAAAGATTTTCCAAGCATGGAAAGTTAACCCTAGAAAGACTGTAGAGAGCCATCCAGCCAACTCTCTCTTTTTAAAAGTGAAGGATTTAGGCTGGGTGCGGTGGCTCATGCCTGTAATCCCAGGGAGGCCAAGGGGGCGGATCACTTGAGGTCAGGAGTTCAAGACCAGCCTGGCCAACGCGGTGAAACCCCATCTCTACTAAAACACGAAATTTAGCTGGGTGTGGTGATGGGCACCTGTAATCCCAGCTACTTGGGAGGCTGAGGCAGGAGAATTGCTTGAACCTGGGAGGTGGAGGTTGCAGTGAGCTGAGATCACGCCACTGCACTCCAGCCTCAGGGACAGAGCAAGAATCTGCCTCAAATAATAATAATAAAAGTAACAAAAAGTGAAGGATTAGTAAATCCTAGATTACTTGCCCAAGATCATCTAGGAAAAAGACAAGAACCCAAATGTCCTAACTCCCAATTCCACATTCTTCTTATTAAACATTGCCCTTTCAACAAACTTTGGATTTTGTCCTTGTTACATTTGAGTACTCTGGTTGATTTCTTTCAGGTTTATCTGATCAAGAATTAACGTTTCAGAGGTGTTAGGATTGATCAGTGTCATTGCTTTGTGAAAGGAATATAACATCTCAGGATCCCAATTCACTAAGCCAAAAGGAAAAAAATTAAGCAGAAGGCTGGCTCATGCAAGAAATTGCCTTTCCTTTTGCTCCTAAGCAGATAGCTGCAGATAAAAGGCCAGAAATCTCTGCAGGTAGCTACTGTATGATCACTTTATCTTGGGCAAGGTGCTCATTTACTGAGCACAAGGTGAATACCTGTTTGACCATTCCCCTACCTGTTTCTTTCTCTTGCAACATGTGGGTTAAGTAAGGCCACTGTCCCCTCACATGTTCCCCTCCAGCCTGCTTTTCCCCTTTAAATACTGACGGCCTCAGAATCATCTTTGGAAAAAGCCACGGACCACAGATTGTTCCTGTGGTTTTGTGTTCCTTTTCTTCCCAGCAAATCCTTAACCTTGGCAAAATAAACTTCTAAATTGATTGAGACCTGTCTCAGATATGTTTTGGTTTACAGCTTAGCTATATGAATCACTTGCCAAAGACACTGGCATTTAGCGAGCTCCCCTAGGCTGTAACCGGTGTGTCAAATGTGAAGATTATTGTGTGTGATCTTTGGCTTTCTTGTTATGATGTGTTTTACAAATGCCCTAGTTATGTCTTCGCTGATGTATTTTTGCTGATCTTTCATAAATGGAAGTTTTGTTTCAATGGTATATATTACACTATGTTGAGTGTTACAAAACCAGTATTCTATGGAGAATGAAAATATAAAGGACTAAATTAACCAGGGGGAGAAAAAACAGGAGTCCTGGATTGCAAAGACCATGTGAGGCATGGGCGGAGCAGGCGGTGTTCGCAGGCCCAGAAGAGGGCGCCCACGGGCTGCCTGCCTGTCCCTCTCGCTCTCCTCCAAGAGACTGCCCCTGTGTTTCCACTTGACTCCACTAGTTAGGTTTCTACAGCAGTGTGCTCAGGACTTTTCTGGGTTGGGTTGGGTTGGGTTGGGTTGGGTTGGGTTGGGTTGGGTTGGGTTGGGTTGGGTTGGGTTGGGTTCGGTTCGTTTTGTTTTGTTTTGTGACAGAGTCTCACTCTGTTGCCCAGGCTGGAGTGCAATGGCGCAATCCCAGCTAACTGCAACCTCCACCTCCCAGATACAAGTGATTCTCCTGCCTCAGCCTCCCAAGTAGCTGGGATTACAGGCGCACGCCACCACGCCCAGCGAATTTTTTGCATTTTTAGTAGAGACGGGGTTTAACCATGTTGGCCAGGCTGGTCTCGAACTCCTGACCTTGTGATCCGCCTGCCTCAGCCTCCCAAAATTCTGGGTGAGATTACAGGTGTGAGCCACTGCGCATGGCCAGGACTTTTCTTAATTCCCACCACAACCCTTAGAGAAGTAGACTCCAGCCAGGAAAGTTAAAAAAAAAAAAAAAAAAAAAAAAAAAAAAAAAAAAAACAAGAAAGAGGCCGAGCACAGTGGCTCAAGCCTGTAATCCCAGCACTTTGGGAGGCCGAGGTGGGTGGATCATGAGGTCGGGAGATCGAGACCATCCTGGTCAACATGGTGAAACCCCGTCTCTACTAAAAATACAAAAAATTAGCTGGGCATGGTGGCGCGTGCCTGTAGTCCCAGCTACTCAGGAGGCTGAGGCAGGAGAATTGCCTGAACCCGGGAGGCAGAGGTTGCGGTGAGCCGTGATCGTGCCATTGCACTCCAGCCTGGGTAACAAAAGCGAAACTCCGTCTCAAAAAAATAAATAAATAAATAAGAAAGAAAAGAAAAGAAAAAAAATCTCAACCCCAAGTGTTGTATATCCAGATCTCCAGAAACAAATACACACCACTTCAGGCATCAGGGGAATAAAACGGAGAGAGCTCAGAGGGTAGCCTAGTTGAGAGCAAAAACGATCCCATAGAAGACCGTTGAGCAAGGGGCCGGGGGACCAGGAGGATAGAGATACTTGGACCTCATGCTGGAAAAAAAAAATGAGAAATGACCCTGGACAGAGAGGGGCCAGAGCATGGGGCAAGGGGGCCTGACTTACCCAACAGGAAGGGCTGCCCACCCTCTGCACTGCCACGCTCCCCAGCACAGCTGGAAAGGAAAAGGGCAGCGGAGTGTGCAGATTCTTTGTTTTTTAAAAGCCTGTGGAAAATAGAAAAGTTCCTTTTTAAAGTTTCCTTTTTTGTTAAAGAATAAGTGTGCTAATAACTTTGTTAAGCCCTATCCTATGTAGCTGGTACACATGCCATGCTTACAGGCATGTAGTACATTCTGTGCCTTGTGCTTTAACTAAGATATCTGTGCTGGACGTGCTCACAGGCATGTCCCAGCTCTTCATTGCTTTTACCTGTTCAGAAAAGTTTTAAGTTGTTAACCAATCGGATTTTAGTTCAGACTGTGAGGTCTGGCTCCAGCCAACAGAGATCAGACCCAGCAGTAAGGACGACCCCAAATGCGTAAGGGATAATTTGTGTTTTCCTTTGTTCATTGTACTCTCCTGGCACACAGCTAGCGAGGGTACCCTTCCTGCAGTCCAGGAAGTAAAAATTGCAATGCTGAAAAATCCTTTGTCTCTAGTGCTGATTTTTCTTTGCGGCACCGAGCATCTATTTTCAGCAAAGCCCAAGCAGCCTATTTTAAGTCAATAATGCCATGGCCTCAGAGCAAAGCAGACACTGCAGGTGTGGCCCAGGAACACCAGGGGCCTGTATTCCAGGGGAACCCTGGAGCCTGGGGGGCAGAGGTCAGAAGGAGACACCTGGGGCTGATTTCCATGGACCTGTGAGCCCTGGGTCCTCATGCCTGGCTGGCTCTTTGTGGGAGGACTGCACTCCCAGAAGCCAGCCAGTGAGGGGGCCTGCAACCCTGCAACCCAGATCCTGATGTGCCACAAGCAGCCAGAGGGCTCAGTCTCAGCAGTGGGGGCTCAGCCGACCCGTCCCAGGCCAGACAGTGGGCCTGTCCCCGATGACACCATCGTGGTGGCAAAGCATTCCAAGGCCAAGGACTTGGAGCTCTGGGCCACACTGCTGGCTTTGAATCCTGACTGAGATGTCAACTGTGGGACCGCAGACAGGTTACTTCGCTTCTGTCTCCGTTTCCTCCTCTGTAAAACGGGAGTGATAATATGCACCCCCAATCCCTTGTTTGCCATTCCAAAATCTAAAAACGCTCCAGAGAACTTATATATTTCTTCAACTTAAGATTGGGTTACATCTGCATAAACCCATGTAAGTTGAAAGATTGTAAAGTTGAAAAGGAATGTAGTACCCCTGACCTACCAAACATCAGAGCTGAGCCTAGTCTCAAACGTGCTCGGAACACTGACATTAGCCTGCAGCCGGACAAAATCACCTGGCAGAACAGTCCTGTGTGGCGTACCCATTCTTCACTGTCCTCTCTGAGTGACTGGCTGGGAGCTGTGGCCACTGCAGTGCCCAGCATTGCAAGACCGCCTCACACCACACATTGCCAGCACAGGAAAGACTGACATTCCAAATGGAAGTCCCATTTCCATTGAATGCACATCATTTTCACACCATCTTAAAGTCAAAACATCCTTAAATCCAACCATGGGAAATTGGGGACCATCTGTATTGACCCAAAAAAAAAAAAAAAAAAAAAAGACAAATAGCCAAATGGAAACAAACCTGGCAAAAGGAAAGCAGTAGTTTTGGCAGAGATTTCTAGGTACTGACTTCAATTACCATCCCCCCAACCCCCATTCTTCTCAGTAATAGAATCCTGATGTTACTCAGAGTCACCATGTATCTAATTGAAAGACCAAGTTTCCCAGCCTCCCTTGCAGATAGGTATAGCCATGTGACTAAGTTCTGATCCAATATACGCAAGCAGAAGTGTGGTGTGTTATGCCAAGAAGGCTCCTTAAAGGGAAGGAGTGTGTGTCCTCCTTTGTGCCTGCCTCTCTCATGCTGGTTGGAACGAGGGTGTGATGCCCGGCACTCTAGCAGCCATCTTGGAACATGGGGCTGAGGATTCCCTAAGGAGAGCAAAATGCAGCACTAGGTCCCTGATAAGTTTGCAGAGCCACAATACCAACCCTGCACTGTCTAGCTCCAGAATTCTTTTACAAGGGAAAAAAGTAAACTTCTATCCAATTTAAGCCTCTGTTATTTTTGGTTTTTCTGCCATACACAAATCAACCTAATCCAATTAACACAGCAATTCACGGAGGAGCAAATCCAAATGAAAATTAAACAACACACCACTTTATACCCATCAAACTGATTAAAAACAAAATGTGTTCATACGAATTGTGGGCAAAGATTCAGGGAAAGCACTCTCTAAGACACTGTTGCTGAAACATACATTGTTACGGCATTTTTGGAAAGCAAGCTGGTGACACTTAACTAAAATTAAAGCTAGCTATACCCTTCACTCTAGCAATCTCATTCCTGGTACTCTAGCTCTGGGTAATGGAAGAATTAATATGTATGCAGGTGGTATGGTTTGGATCAGTGTCTCCACCCAGATCTCATGTGGAATTAAATTGTACTAATCCCCAGTGTTGAAGGTGGGGCCTGGTGGGAGCTGATTCGATCATGGGGTGGATTGCTGATGAAAGGTTTAGCACCATCTCTTTGGGACCATCCTCCTGATGGGAGTGAGTTCTCATGAGATCTGGTCATTCAGAGTGTGTGGCACCTCCCTGCCACCCCCCGCCTCTGCTCCTGTTCCTGCCATGAAAGACCCGCACTTCCTCTTTGCCTTCCACCATGATTCCAAGCTTCCTGAGCCTCCCCAAAAGCAGAAGCCACTATGCTTCCTCTACAGCCTGCAGAACCATGAGCCAAGTAAACCTTTTTTCTTCATAAATTACCCAATCTCAGGTATTTTTTTGTAGCAATGGGAGAATGGGGTAACACAGCAGGCTGTATCTGCATGGATGCTAACTATAGCAATGTTTCCATTGGAAAAAAATAGGAAATGAAGTGAATGGTGCTGACGGGAAATTGTTGGATGAATTACGGTTCATTGACACCTTGAATCTCAGGTTCAATTCCACTAGAAACAGACTCTAAGATTGAGACTAGTGAGGTTATTGGGAACTGCTCTGGGAATCACGCCTACGAGAGAGGCTTTGCCAGCCCATGAACTGGAGCTGAGCAGGCATTCAGAGTTTCCTGAGTAGAGCACAAGAGCCAGGTGTGGGAATGGACACATTAGCCTGTCATTGGCTGTGGAGGCCCTTAGGATGAGTCTTAACCTTGACTGAAGCAGCCCCTGCAGCAGGCAGTGATTCCCAGACAGAGATTCAGCTATGAGCCACAGTGACCAGCAATCCGAGGGCTCAGGGGATCTGAGTAGGACACTGCAGTCCGCTACTGTCCACCCATCGTGTTAGTTGGGTCCACCTGATTCCTGTGGCAAGTTCACCTCATCTGAGAACAGCTCCTTTAAGATTCTGGTTGGTCCCTGATCCTGGAGAAGTTCACAGGGGAAGGCCAATGGGACATACTCCAATCCCCACAGCTGCCACTGGCACAAGGCCCTAGTGGATGCATATTGTTTTTCTCCTCTGTAGCCTATTCTGGTTTTCCCCTTGGCCTCAGTAACTCCTCCACTAGGCAGATCCAAAAGGGGTTCGAGTCCCTGGTCATCATGCCCTGCTCAGGCCTGCCTCTGGCAGGGAAGTGGCAAGTGACACCTCTGTAGATCACCTGGGGACGAAAGGCATTGTTCCCTGCCCCACAGTTTACCAGCAGTGGCTACCTCCTCCCCATGAGGGTCAGTTGATATCACCCTGTACTCCCCCAGCCGAGGTTATGTCGAGACTGGACCCTAGTTACTAGCCAGGTGGTCCAAGGAGAAGGAGGTGGATCCCCAGAAGTGAGGGAGGCATGTATGGAATCTCAAGGCAGAAGCTTCTGCAATTGCCTTCAAGCAAGGGGTCAGTGTTAGCGCATTGCAGGCCCAGAGGCTCAGGGGCTGAGGTTTCAGGGTTTCCAAGTGTATAAGCCCAGATCTCCCCACCCCACAATTCAGGGCCTGACCTTCATGTTGCAACCTTGCTAGGGTTGAGTATTCAACATTCTCTGCAGTTCTGCTTCCTCTGTAACGAAGTCTCGTGCCTGATGCTCAGTTTTTTCTTTCCATCAGCTGCGCAAGATGAGATTCTCGGTCTATGCTGTCAAGGAGGCCCTCAGGCTTCCACACTGAGCCTTCTAGAGCTGAATAATCACCCTCACCCTTTGTCTTTTTTATTTATTTATTTTTTGAGACAGAGTCTTGCTCTCTCGCCAGGCGCCAGGCTGGAGTGCAGTGGCGCTATCTCGGCTCACTGCAACCTCCGCCTCCTAGATTCAAGCAATTCTCCTGCCTCAGCCTCCTGAGCAGCTGGGATTACAGGCACCCGCCACCATGCCCAGCTAATTTTTGTATTTTTTAAGTAGAGACGGGATTTCACCATTTTGGCCAGAATGGTCTCGATCTCTTGACCTCGTGATCCTCCTGCCTCGGCCTCCCAAAGTGCTGGGATTACAGGCATGAGCCACCGTGCCTGGCCGTCCCTTCGTCTTTTTTAATGCATCCACTTGCTCTCCAAAATAGCCATTTGATTCTAAAATCCTTATAATTATGACTTTCTCTGCAGCTCCCCAAATCCTGAAATACTGCACCAGCTGCTGAATTTCTTTGCACCAATGCCCCACCTGCTATGGACTAATGTTCGTGTCCTAAGTTCACATGTTGAAGACTAACGCCCAGTGGAATAGTGTCAGGAGGTGGGGCCTTTGGGGGGTGATTAGTTCATGCGGGTGGAGCCTCACGGTGGGAGTAGTGTCCTTATCAGAAAAGACACAAAAGGGATGGTCTCTCCACCAGGTGGGGACACAGCAGGAAGGCGGCCATCGGCAAGCCTTCACTAGGAAGCTCGCTTTCGCTAGACACCAGATCAGCCGGCACGTTGATCTTGGACTTTCAGGCTTTGGAACTATCAAAAATAAAGATCTGCTGTTTAAGCCGTGGGTCTATAGTGTTTTGTTAAGGCAGCCCGAGCCAAGGCCCGTAAGAGCTGCCCATTGCATCCCAGGGCACCACAGAGGTGACGGCTGTTCCACCCCCTGCCAGAAACAGCTTTGCACTGCTGGGCAGCAGGGCATCCAGCTCCAAACTCCTACTTTGGATTCAGCTTCCTGAGACACCCCCTGGTACCCACTGCCCTAAGGCAGGTTCCGGGAGACAGACTTGAGATAGAGGCTTCTGGCCAGACATTTATACGGGAATGCTCTTGGGACAAGGAAGGCAGGTTTAGGCATTTACATCAAGTCTCAGCCCCCAGGCAGGGTTGGAGCTGGAATGTCCTTCAGGTGTCCCTCACTGAGGCAAAGGGGCTGTATCTTTTTAGCCCTGTACCAAGCAGGCCTTCCATCCAGGCCGCCCTCAGACAGTCCCCACTGGCAAGGCAGCTTCCTGGGCTGAGGGAAATCCCAAGGGAGGGATTGGGGTGTGTGGAGCCACTCTTGGCACTGGGGGAACAAGTTCCTTCTCTGAAGGTAGGGTCTGCATGGCGCACCCCAGCATCCACTATAATTAGGTGGCTGCAAAATGAATGAGACAGAGAAATTGACATGCAGCATTGTTGGGTGAGAAAGACAAGACAGAAAAGCCCCAAAGCTCCCGGTGTACCTGTGTTTGTCACATACCTATGTACACGTGCAACCTCCCACTGCTGGCCATCTGACACTGCAACAGCACCTCCCTGGCTCTGCCATTCTGCAGGCCGGGCACCCGACGACAGCTTCGGCCCCTTCGTCTGCTGAGACTTCTCCCTCTGCTGGGACTTCCTTCCACGAGAAATCTACGTGCCTCACTCCTTCCCACCATCTTTGTTCAAATGCCACTCATTGGTAACACCTGTAATCCTAACACTTCGTGCAAATGCCACTCATCACTCACACCTGTAATCCTAACACTTTGGGAAGCCAAGGCGGGAGGATGGCTTGAGCCCAGGAGTTCAAGGCCAGCCTGGGCAATATAGTGAGATGCCATCTCTTTCCTGACTTCTAGAATACAACATCTTCCTCCCTCTCACCAGCTTTATTTTCCTCCATAGCATTTGTCACCATTGACATCATATATTTACTTACTTTTATTCCAACGTCACCTAAAAAAACCTTTCCTCACTCTCCTATTTTATAATGAATAGCGATCACGTCCCCCTTAGAAATCCGCCTATCTCCCTATTGTATTATTCTGAATCACTTTACGTCTCAACTGTTTTGCTTATTTATTTAGGTTGGTGCAAAAGTAGCTGGGGTTTTTGCAATGTAATGTACTGTAATATAATGCAATGCAATGCAATGTAATGTAATAGCAAAAACCGCAGCTACTTTTGCACCAACCTAATAGTTTTTAACCCTGTCTCCTCTGCACCTGAAGATGAGCTCCACAAGTGTTTTGTGCCTGTCTTGATGGGTGCTGCATTCCAGAGCCTAGATAAGCTATTTAAAGTGATAAGCAATGTAGAAAACATTTTTATTTTTATTTTTTATTTATTTTTTTAAGACGGAGATTCGCTCTTGTTACCCAGGCTGGAGTGCAATCGCGCGATCTCGGCTCACCGCAACCTCCACCTCCTGGGTTCAGGCAATTCTCCTGCCTCAGCCTCCTAAGTAGCTGGGATTACAGGCACACGCCACTATGCCCAGCTAATTTTTTGTATTTTTAGTAGAGACGGGGTTTCACCATGTTGACCAGGATGGTCTCGATCTTTCGACCTCGTGATCCACCCGCCTCAGCCTCCCAAAGTGCTGGGATTACAGGCGTGAGCCACCGCGCCCGGCCCAGAAAACATTTTTAAAATACTAAATGGGTTGAGTGCAGTGGCTCACACTTGTAATCCCAGCACTTTGGGAGGCCGAGGCAAGCAGATCATGAGGTCAGGACCAGCCTGGCCAACATGGTGAAACCCAGTCTCTACTAAAAATACAAAAAGTAGCCAGGCATGATGGTGGGCACTTGTAATCCCAGCTACCTGGGAGGCTGAGGCACGAGAATTGCTTGAACCTGGGAGGCGGAGGTTGCAGTGAGCCAAGATTGCACCACTGCACTCCAGCCTGAGTGACAGAGCAAGACTCTGTCTCAAAAACAAAGAAAGAAAGAAAGGAAGAAAGAAAAGAAAGAGACAAGGGGATTAGAAAACGGGAGAGGAGGGGTGGGGAGGATTAGGAACCGAGTTTTTGCTCCTGAGTGGAACAGAGTGGAAGTATTAAGATGTGGGTACGAAAACCCTAAACACCCTGCAGTGTACACAAAGGTCTGGTGGCTGTGTCTTTCTGGCGAAACCAATAAAGGGGGCTCAGTTCCCCAAGAAGGTGGAGGTGGCAGCACAGCCCAGGGTCCGGGGAAGGGAAGTGGGTAGGAGGAAGTCAGTCCAGGAAGCTGAGCCTCATGGGGAGTCCAGGACACTCGGGTGGGGCTCTGGACTTTCCAAGCGGAGTCTTTCTCAGGTCTGAAGGATGGCTCCAGCTGACATCTGCCTAGGACAGCTTGCCTGGTTCACCAACCTCCTGTTTGCAGGCCCCTCCCCACACCCTGACCCTGCGGACCATTGACTCTGACACAAAGCTGCAGACAAACAGGCTTAAAAGTCACCTGACAAACCTGTTCCCAGATCAGAGCAGACGTGGGCCCCAGAAGAACCCTGCGAACTACCTCCGGCTAGGGAAGTTAGGGCAGCGTCGGAGTCCAGGCTGCTCTTTCACAGCACCATAGACTGGTGGCTTAGAAGCAACAGACACGAGTTTCTCAGTTTTGGAAGCTGGCAGTCTGAGACCAGGGTGCCAGCACGGCGAGGCCCTCTGCCAGTGTGCAAACAGCTAGCTACCTTCTCATTGTGAACTCACGTGGCAGAGAGAGGGGAAGAGGGCTCTTTGGAGTCCCTTTCACAATGGTACTAATCCCATTCTTGAGGGATCTGCCCTCATGACCTAGTCACCTCCCAAAGACCCCACTTTTTTTTATTGTTTAAGACAGGGTCTCACTCTGTCACCCAGGCTGGAGTACAGTGAGTTTGCCATCATATCTCACTGCAGATTCTAACTCCTGGGCTCAAGGGATGCTCCTGACTCAGCCTCCTGAGTAGCTGGGACCACAGGCACAGGAGCCGCACTTAATTTCATCACTGTGGGAGTTAGGATTTCAACATATTAATTTGAGGAGGAAACAAACATTCCATTAATTGCAGGTGGGGATGCATTTGTTTAATGAAAAATTAACTTTTATGCTTTTATTGTTTTCTCTTGATAATAATGATAGCTAACATTTCCAGAGGGCTTACTATATGCTGGGGAACTGTCAAACACTCAACAGGCATCGCCCCATTTAATTGTCACGCCCCATTTAACTGTCACAACAGCAGTGACTATCCCTGATCCCATTTCATAGATGAGAAAATTGAGGCTTGTAGAGACCACAGAATTTTCCCATAGACTAAAGGATGGCACTGGATTCAAAGTTGAATGTTGAAGGCCTGACTTCAGAAACTGGTTTTAACCATGGTGTGGTATGCTACCTCTTTATAGTAAGAGTAAACCCATGCCATAGAGACAAGTTAAACAATGCAGATGAACAGACATGAGGCAATGAAAGTCATCTCGCAGTAGACATCATGAACTTTACAACCCTCTGGATGTCTGTGGGTGATGCTGCAGGGTTTTCCTTCCTCACTTCGTTTTCTAGATATTTTTATTTTCATTTAAAAAATTTTTTTTCTTTTTTTCTTTTTAAGACAGGGTCTCACTCTGTCACCCAGGCTAGAGTGCAGTGGCTTGATCACAGCTCACTGCAGCCTAACCTCCTGGGTTCAAGCTGGACCTACAAGTGCATACCCCTATGCCTGACTAATTTTTGTAATTTTTTTGTAGAGATAGGGTCTCATTAGGTTGCCCAGGCTGGTCTTGAACTTCTGCCTAGGCCTCTCAAAGTGCTGGGATTACAGGTGTAATCCACGTAGAGATTTTTTTTTTTTTTTTTTTGAGACGGAGTCTCGCTCTGTTGCCCACACTGGAGTGCAGTGGCATGATCACTGCAACCTCCGCTCCCCAGCTTCAAGAGATTCTCCTGCGTCAGCCTCCCAAGTAGCTAAGACTACAAGTACGCACCACCACATTCAGCTAATTTTTGTATTTTTAGTAGAGGTAGTGTTTCACTTTGTTGGCCAGGACGGCCTCAATCTCTTGACCTTGTGATCTGCCCGCCTCAGCCTCCCAAAGTTCTGGGATTATAGGCATGAGCAACCCCACCTGGCTCAGATTTTTAAAACAGTATTTTTTGTTCATAAACATCTTTCCATGTCGATAAGTATGTATGAGATTATTTTCAATAAGCATACTTGATTCCATTTAATGAATGAGTTTAACGAACTCAATCTACTCTCCCACTCTTGGACATTTTGAGTTTTTCCACCATTTCTCACCATTAAGAACAGGCTCATAGCTAAATCTTTTTACATGTCCTAATTGCTTCCTTGGTAGACACCCAAATGTGGGAGGTCAGAATCAAACAACATGAACATTTTAGAAATTATGACTATATAATGCTACAACCAACCCAAATTCACACGCCCACGAGAGTGCCTGAGAGCAAGCACACTCCTCTCCCCACGTGCACGGCCAAGTTCACTATCATCCTTCAGGTTTGACTTTTTCCAAGTCTGTAGGCTGTAAAGAATATCTTATAGTTTTTTGAATTTCTATTTACTTGACCATCTGTGAAACCAAGAGTTTTTCTCTATACATTTTTCTTTAGTGAATTTTGGAATCATTTGGTAATTTTTCTATAAAGTGGTTTTTTATTGAGATCTGTATGCCTTTTATAGATTAAGGATATCAACATATCAAAGATGGCAAATATTTTTACCTAATTTGCCATATGCCCTTTAAATTTTTCGTAATTGTTTTGCTATACCAAATGCAGTACATTTCCTGTTTTCTTCTTTCTACTGCTCTCCCATGAATTCTGGAAGCTGGCAATATCTTTGGAGCTTTGAGTGCTCATACTCAGAGCCATGTTTCCTCCAAGGACTTCACTTCTCACAGTGACCGACAACAAGTAGAAGTCAGAAAGTTTTGTTCTTTCCATTCCATGGAAATGAAAGTTCCACTGGCACCAACCAGTGGGTTTTCCTGAGTGATTAGAGAACTCACAACTTAAGGAACCAAATCCAGACCACCAGACACTGCAGAGCAGGGATGGCAAATCGGTATCATCTCCCTTGACAATATTGGTTGATTGGTCATGGCTGTTTTGGGTATTGCCAGCCATCTGGGCCTCTGCAATGAAATGGCAAAGTCTGTCGGGCGGCCCACGGGGAGCCGTAGCCAGGCACACAATCCTTGGCAAATCATCTGCATTAGTCTGTTCTCACATTGCTATAAAGAGCTACCTTTGATTGGAGTTTATGAAGAAAAGAGATTTAACTGACTCACGGTTCTACAGGCTTAACAGGAAGCAGGACGGGGAGGCCTCAGGAAACTTGCAATCATGGCAGCAGGTGCAGGAAGCAAGCACCTTCTTCACATGGCAGCAGGAGACACAGTGAGGGGAACGTTTAAACCGTCAGATCTCATGACAACTCACACACTAACATGAGAACAGCATGGGAAAAATCTGCCCCATGATCCAATCACCTCCTACCAGATTCTTCCGCCGACATTGGGAATGACAATTCAACAAGAGATTTGGGTGGGGACGCAGAGCCAAACCATACCACTGTCACAGAGAGGTGCAGGGCGTGTTCAGGAGGAAAGGAATATCTCTAATAAATGCGCTGTGACAATAGGTGTGCCCTGGGATTGTTCTAGACAGAAAGGCTGTATGGTCACCCCAAGCATAGGGAACAACACAGTAGCAGCGGGAAGCCAAGGTCCAGAGGGCGTACGGAACTGTCAAGAGCACACCGCTGCTGGTTGTCGAGCTGGCTTTGGACTCCACTCATCTCCCACAGTAGCCGAGAGTCCTTGGTGGATGTGACCCTGGCACACTTCAGTGGAGAGGTCACATCACTCTAACACTTCTCATCTGGCCTCAGGAAACTCAGGCCAGAGAAACTGTAACTCAGCCAGTCAAGCCAAGGCCTGGGGAGAAAACCTGAAGATGTTTCTGGGGGAAACGTTGACCAGGTTAGTAGGCTTCCTGGTTGGGGCTGAGGCAGCAGGGAAAGCAAAAATGAGCCCTGATCAGAAACGTTCACAAGACTGGGGCTATGGAGCCACAGTCTGGGCTTTTATCCTGTCTCTTGTTCTTGCTAGCTATGACATCTTGAGCAAGTAACTAAGTCTTTGTGCCTAAGCGTGTAAGTTAGGAATTTATTTGGTTGCTACTAACAGAGATCTTAACAGCATCTTAAACATGGGGACATTTATTTCTCTTTGACATACCTTCCACCATTCTGCTCTGCCATTCTTCCTCAGCACATAGATTTCACCTCATGGTGCAAGATGACTGCATGTGCTCTGGCCATCACATCTTTATTCCAGGCAGCAGAAAGGCAGGGAGAATAAAAAGGCACTCATATTCAAAGCTTTTCCAGATGCAGATGTCCCCCTTTAGAACTTATTCATATGGGTACAACCCACTGCAAGGAAGGCTGATATGTGGTCTTGGCTTGGCATACTGATGCCCCTAGTAATGTTGGGGTTCTGTTTCTAAAGGAAAAGATGAGAGTTGATATTGGGTGGCAAACTTGCAATTTCTCCCCAGGCAATTTTTCCATCTGTAAGTTTAGGATTACAGTTCCTACCTCATACGGATGTTGTATTCAGTTAAGGACTCAATAAACATTAGCTAAATTATTGCACATCAGGAGAAAATGAAATGCGAAAGGTAAGCAATGTTGGCATTACTAGGAGCATCGTCTGGATATCACAGACTCCGGAATCCCTAAACCACATTTTCAGAACTGCTGCCTTGACAATCACTGAATTCTTGGGCAGTCTGCTGGACAAGTCCTTGTGTGACCTTGAAAGGACAGCCATCCTTTTGCCTTCACAAAGTTGGCATAATTTTTGCTGACACACACGACCTTGTTTCCTTGGAAGATCTTGCACCATCTGTAATGACCTTTTCTGTGTGTGTCTTTGATTTTCCATCTTCCTCCTGGCAGTGTAAGGCCATGAGGCCTTATCAGCTTTATAGAGCCAATCAAAGTTGACCTTGTAGCTTTGTCCACCACTTATGGAGTCAATCAAAGTTTTCCTTATAGCTTTGCCTCAGTGCTCAGCACATGGAAGGAGTGTCACAGACGTGAGCTTGACAGTGCCGAACTCTACCCAAGACTTGTGCTCCTGGAGAACAGTGGAATTTAAGAAATTCCTCCATCTGGCCTGGTGTGGTGGCTCATGCCTATAATCCCAGCACTTTGGGAGGCCAAGGCGAGCAGATTACCTGAGGTCAGGAGTTTGAGACCATCCTGGCCAACACGGTGAAACCCCACCTCTACTAAAAATATAAAAATTAGCCAGGCATGGTGGCACACACCTGTAATCCCAGCTACTCAGGAGGCTGAGGCAGGAGAATTGCTTGAACCTGGGAGGTGGAGGTTGCAGTGAGCTGAGATTGTGCCATTGCACTCCAGCCTAAATGACAGAGCAAGACTCCATCTCAAAAAAAGAGAAAAAAGAAATTCCTCCACCCCTTGTGTTGTAGAAGACACCTACTACAAAGAACGCTCCTTCTTCATATGACTTAGGTAAGACTCATAAATGTCCCCCTGGTTTACCTGTGACAAGGCCAGCCTCACACCCACCAAATTCCCTTTCTTTTTTCATAAATAATTAGTGGAACTGCTTGACCCCAGTGATCAATGGGAACAAAATGCTTGCTAACCGAACACTGACTAGGCTTATCTCTTCCCCTAGCCCACTCAGTAAACCTGGGCTCACCACAGCCTGAGCCAGCATAAGCTCTTCCTGAGGCTCGGCTGGCCCCAGGTAGAACATTCTCTGATCTACTCCCAGACCCCACCACCCTTTCATCCCACTTCCCCACACCATGCTCTTTTTAGCTTTGTTTACTCTTTGCTGTGAAAGGAGGACTCTAACTCTTGAGACATTGCAGAGCTTATGGTCAGCAGCTCTCCCCACGGCAACCGTCCCCCCGACCACCTCGAAATAATCTGTTAGAATAAACTTTATCCTTACTAAGCCTGGATTTGTTTTTTATTGGACACACTGGATGAATGAGACAATCATAACTGATCAGAGAGCAGCAATACTAATCCAGCTTTGCAAATTCTGCTGTGACTTCTCTTGCCATTAGACACACTGTGAAATTCTGACTCCTGGATCTGCCAAACCCACCAGGCCATGGCCAGCCACCTTAGGCCCAAAGTACAGCTGACGGCTGACAGCCAGGCCTCTGGAATAGACAGAGTAGGATTTTAGTCCTTTGTCGGGATGTATTTATTTTCCCCCAGGTAATACGCTTTTTAGTTTTGGTTTTCCTCCCTGTATCCTGGGTCAGATCACAGAATAGCTCTCCTACGGAGCCAATATGGAATAAGCACTTCTAGACGCCACCACTCAGCTGGGCCCTGGAAGTTATATGGAGACAGGACGATTCTGGCAATAAATGACAAGCAAGTGAACTGGGACATACTATGAAGAAACCATGTTCTCACAGAGCACCAAGGGAGCACCCACATATACCCAGTGAACAGGGGAGGACTCACTGAGAAGACAACTTACGTTGAGGCTCAGACAGTCCAGTAATGCGAGCGGTCTGTAAGAAGGAGCCTTGAAGCCTGTATTAGTCAGGTTCCCCAGAGAGACAGAATCAATAGGAGATACCTACCTATCTACAGAGAAATAGTCAGGTTCTCCAGAGAGCCAGAACCAATAGGAGATATCTATCTAGCTACATATAGATAGGTCCTCCAGAGAGACAGAATTGATAGGAGATATCTCTCTATCTAAAGACGGATAGTCAGGTCCTCTAGAGAGAGAACTGAAAGGAGGTATCTATCCATCCATCTATCTATCTACCTACTGATAGGAGATTATCTATCTATATCTATCTATCATCTATCTTTCTAATCTACCCATGGCTAGAAGATATCCATCTATTTACTATCTATCCATCTATCTATAAATATTTATATGTACTTATATAGAGAGAGAATAAGAGCGAGGAGAGGAGAACTGGCTCTTGAAATCATGGAGACTGCAGGGCCCAGGACAGGCAGTCTGGAAGCTGGGGACCCTGGGATGCAGATGATATGGCTCAGTGCAGGTCCAAAAACATCAGAACCAGGGAAGCTGATGACGTTGCTCTCATTTCAAGGCCAGAGTCCTGAGAACCCTGGGGGTTAGGAGAGGGTGTGTATGTCCTGGAGTCCAGACCATTTTGGGCTTTGTCCACAGAAATTAAGAATTTGACTTTTAGTTTAAGTGGGTGTATTAGTCTGTTTTCACACTGCTAATAAACACATACCCAAGACTGGGCAAAACAAAGAGGCTTAATGGACTCACAGTTCCAGGTGGCTGGGGAGGCCTCACAATAATGGCTGAAGGTGAAAGGCATGTCTCACATGGCAGCAGACAGGAGAAGAGAGCTTATTCAGGGAAACTCCCCTTTCTAAAACCATCAGATCTACTGAGACTTATTCACTATCAGGAGAGCAGCACAGAAAACACCCACCCCCATGATTCAATCACCTCCCGCTGGGTCCCTCCCACAGCAGTGAGAACTGTGGGAGCTAATATTCGATGAGTTTTGAGTGGGGAGCTATATCAGTGGGAAAGGGTTTGTAAGGTCTTGTTTTAATGTTTTCTCTGTTGTTTATCTGATTGCAAGTGAGGATTAACATCTTCAGCCTGTGGACCATTTGCACTGTTTGCTGAATTATCCGCTCTGTTCTCTCCTCACTTATCTACTGAGGTCTTAGCATCTTTCTTTTTCATATGAAGTCTGTAATCCTTTGTTGTGTTGGGTTTCTTTTCCCCTGGTTATCTGCTTTTTAATTTTGGTTTTCCTTTTTAAGAAGAAGCTCTAAACTTTGTGCCTTAGTGTGTGAGAATTCTTCCATCACTTTTAATCCTAAGAAATCCTTGGCCATCCGACATTTGATAAACATGACTTAAGTTTTCTTGGTCCCGGTTGTCCGGATCCATGTGTGTTTTCTTCTCGGGGTGGGGCAATGCCTTCCTGGTGCGGCCCTCAAAGGCCCAGGAGCGCAGATCCCGCCGCAGAAAGACCCCTTGCCCATCTGAGCCCAGCCAACCGCCCCTTCCCTGCAAGAGGGCGCAGGGGACCCCATGCTACCGGAGTCCGCCCCGAGCCACAGCTACAGATCGTTACCCACAGGCGGGGTCAAAGGCCTCTTTATCGGCGAGAAAGCCCCGGCTCAGCAGAAAACCGCCCACTTTGGGAGGGAGGAGCTGAAGTGCTTCACTGCCTGGAGCAGACACGAAAACAAGTCAGGGCCCGCGGGCGTAGCCATGGTAGTGGGTGGGCGGGGCGAGGGCCAAGTCAGGGCTGCGGAGCCCCGCCCCTTCCCCGCCCTAAGCCCCGCCCCGGGCCCTGTGGTGCCGGGAAGAGTCCCCCGCGCCGCCCGGCTAGCTCCAGTGCCCGCCCACCGCTGATTTCATTGGTTACCTCGCCAGTCCCGCCCCCAGCTGATGTTCGCAGCCAATCCGCAGGCGCGGCGGCGGGTCGCGGGTCGTGGGTCGTGGGTCGCGGGTCGCGGGTCGCGGGTCGCGGCGGAGACTGGGCGCTGAGGTACCGGGGCGTGGACTAGGGGGCCGCGGTCTAGCTGGGGAGCCGCGCGGGCTCATGGCGGCACGGCAGCCTGGCATCGCTCGTTGGTTCGCGGGCGGGCCGTCCCTACTCGGGCTCCTAGGGGACCCTCCAGCTGGAGGGGCGGTGACCGCTACTGTCGAGGGCTCGCCCCAGGTGGCTAGGGTTGGGGGTCAGAGGTCGGAGGTCCTGCCTTATAGCGTGTTAGGGCCCTGCCCGTGGAACCCTAGGGCCGGGCCGCGCCCCGTTTTCCTGTCAGCTCCTGTAGAGGCGCCCCGTCCTTTCGCAGAAGGGACTCGGAGGGAAGCGGGCCTGAGAGCGGCTGCTGCCCCCGAGCCCGCCTCCCTCCTCCGGGCGGGCTCAGGAGTGCGCGGAGCGGGGTGTGGCCCGGTGGCCCCCGAGGGCGCGGGCGGTGAGTAGGGGTCGCGCTGGGGCCACAGACTGTCCCCGAGCGGGCTGCTCCCGCGTGGCTCCGAAGCCGGCTGCTTTTGAGGTTGTCAGTCCGCGTGCTTGAGATTTCCTTTCTGGAATCTCACCCGAACAGTTTGGAGCGGGGAACGGGGGTGTCGGGGCTTTGGCGGGTGACTCAAGGTGAAGATGAAAACCAGACGCGGGGATGCGGTGAACGCAGAGTGACCCGCGAGCAAACTGGGCGGTCTTGTCCGCGGACGGGCGTTCTCTCCCCGCTAGCCGGCCCCACCACACGGAGTAAAGGCAGTTTAGTCCCGTAGTTCTCAGCAAGTGTCCTCAGCATTGACCTTCTTAGTGAAGACACTTTGCAAGGTGTAAAGTATTGAATAAAAAATCACCGTGCAGAGGTTCTGAGCTGAAGATTCTCAGTGCACAGAGGCTGGCAGATCTCAACGGCCTCTTTACCACCCTGATACCAAAAGCAGTTGTTTGTTTACGTATGTGGGTTTGGGGAGATGGCTATGGATGAGGAATAGGCGCAGAAGAAAGGAATTATTTTGTTTTCTACATGAAACGTATGCAATTAGAAAAAACAATGAAGAGTTTTGACTCTACTTGTCTTCTTCCATCTCAGCCAGCATAAGCACATTCTTTTTTCTTTCTTTTCTTTTCTTTTCTTTTTTTTGAGACGGAGTTTTGCTCTTGTCACCCAGGCTGGAGTGCAATGGCGCCATCTTGACTCACCACAACATCTGCTTCCTGGGTTCAAGCGATTCTCCTGCCTCAGCCTCCAGAGTAGCTGGCATTACAGGCTTGGGCCACCATGCCCGGCTAATTTTGTATTTTTGGTAGAGAAGGGTTTTCTCCATGTTGGTCAGGCTGGTCTCGAACTTCCGACCTCAGGTGATCCGCCAGCCTCCGCCTCCCGAAGTGCTGGGATCCTGGCCGCACATTCTTTTTTCTACTGATGGTATTTGTTGAGTATGTTCAGTGATTAGGGAAAGGAATACACTCTAACAAGACACTTCTCTTTAAACAAGGTGGTGGAGGGATGATGATGTCTTATGTGGAATTAACCCTCGGGTTTGGTTTTCAGTGAACATGAGGCACAAGGAAGTGTCAGCCAAGACCTTACAAGGCCCAGCTGTTGTCTGTCGGACTCCGACCAGCCACGTATACATGTTTAAGAATGGGGACTCAGGGGAGTCCTCTGAGGAAGAGTCACACCGGACGGTTCTGCGGCCCCGGGGCAAGGAGCGCCAGAAGAGCGGTGTCTACCATCCTCACCAGGCAGGAGCAGGCGACGTGGTCCTGATGCAGCGGGAGCTGGCCCAGGAGGACAGCCTCAACAAGCTGGCTCTGCAGTACGGCTGCAAAGTAAGACACCCCTCAGGTGCTCTGCCCCACTCGGCTTCCAGGAACACAGGGAACTCACTGCAGGGTGGGGGTCCTTGTTCCCCTCCTTAACCCCGCCGGGAATGGCCTGCTGTAGCAGCCAAGGATTCCCCTATTCAGCCAGAATTGGAAGGCAGGTGGGAGTACCTTTAGTTCGAAACTCTGGCCCCCAAAGACCGAGGGTTACTGCATTTCCTTCTCTGCAGGGGACTTCTCCTCTTCCCCTTTTCTCCGCACTGAAAGTCTGAACCCTTTTTTTCTTTCGAGCACATTTCACTTTAGACCTAATGGGGCTGGAGGTGGCAGGCAGAATTATCCCAGTTTCTATGGCATGCTTGCTTTTCTTGCTACTTTTCTGTTTTCTGAACCTTTCTTGGTGGTAGCTGGTTGGTAAACATTTACCTTCTCTCTTTTAGAACTGCATGATCTCTTGTATGCTGTGTATCTATATAACCCTGTTTTTCTCTTTAATTATGTTTTTAGCATTCAGAGTGATTAACAATGGCCAAGTAAGTAGGAAAGTATTTATAGAATTGCTGCATCTTCTCCTAGATTGTAACTGTTTTTCTAACACCGTGTGACAAATTTCTATGGCCTTCTCTAAGGGTATATAAGCTGCTTAATTAAAAAAATCTTTTGCTCCTACAAGTGTCTTATCTAACAAGGTCCAAATGTGTAAAACCTATTGTGTGGGGTGTTGCAGTCTTTCCGAGGGAAATAAACAACAGGTTGGGCTTCAGGGACACATAGTGGTGTTTAAATTGTGCTGACATGTATATTTGGCTGTGATAAGCAGCTTCTGTAGGCATACTGTATGATTTATAGAACACAGGTTGAAAAATGAAGCCTGCCCTAGAAAGACTGGAATAGATGCAGTAGGCTTCTTGGTTTGGTGATGTCTAAATCTGTAGAGAATATATATATAAATTCTTTGATAAGTTATCAGTTTTCCTATTTGAAGTAAATAAATTTGCTTTTAGTTTATTAAAGACAGAGACAGAAAGAGCTCAAGGGTCTCATGCATTAGCTTCAGGACATAATAAATTAAAAAATGCCCTCTACCCTGATTCAATTGTGATAACAGCAGTTACTAAATAAGATAATGGAAATGACTGATTTGGATGAGATCTGTTGGCTGTATTCACTTTCTAGTTTTAAGTTAACTTACGAGTTAAGAGTTTAGAGTTCATCTCTGATGCTTTTGGAAAGTTTTAAACATTAGTTTGAGGGAGGAGTTACCCTTTGGCTTAAAATTTTCCCTACTTCTTAAATCTTAGTGTTCGATTATGAGAGGAGTTTGTCGTGAACTTTATGTTACTTGATAAAACTCAGCATTATTCCTTTCTCCTGACAGTTAAGTGCATTCGCTGTAGGACACTTTTATTTAAAGAATAAATAAGTTAATATGCCCCACAGTGTTTCTGGGAAAGAATATGCTAACGGGCTTCTCTCTCAGCTTTATTACTGGCAAACCGGATTCCGAGTGTGACTGCAGAGCTGGCTGAGGCTGTGTGTTTGGTGAATGTTTACATCTCGCAGCTACTTAGTGCTGGCATGAGAGGGAAGGCAGGCAGATGGGGGCACTGTTGCCTCAAAAGTTAAAGGTGGAAACAGCTGCAGCATTCATGTTAGTGCCATGGTGGTTTCACCTAAAAGCGTTTTGTTGCAGTCACACTTTAAACAGCTTAAGAAAGATCTGTTTTTCAAAACTGATCTTAAATTGTTCAAACTTATAAATCATTAGGAATATCTGATTATTAAACTAAATGTTAATAGTAAAAGCCAACAAGCAAAATTTCAGCCTCAACTAACTTCGTGGATAGGTGCAGTTTTTCAGTCTTCATCAGATTCTTAAGGGAAGTGGGCTTGAATCATCCGCCAGAAAGATTAAGAGCCATTTCTTGGAATGTTATTTTTAAGGAGCTTTACATATTTTGTGATGTTTGTCTTCATGCTTTCCTAGGTGGCAGATATCAAGAAAGCCAACAACTTCATCAGAGAACAAGACTTATATGCTTTGAAATCTATTAAAATTCCAGTAAAAAACCATGGAATCCTAACAGAGACCCACAAAGAACTAAAACCCCTTCTGAGCCCATCTTCTGAGACCAGAGTGACGGTGGAACTGCCAGATGCAGACAGAGCAGCCACAGGCACTGATGCCCAGGCCAGCCAACTGACGGATTTCTTTAAGGGGATTGACCAGAATATTGAGCGTGCAGTGCAGTCAGAAATCTTTCTACATGAAAGTTACTGCATAGATGCCTCCCATCAGCCACTGCTCCCAGCTCCTCCGAAGACGCCAGTGAATGGTGCAGATTGTGGCATTCAGTGGTGGAATGCTGTTTTCATCATGCTTCTAGTTGGGATTGTCTTGCCTGTCTTTTATTTGGTCTACTTTACAATACAAGCTAGTGGTGAGACCCTTAATAGTTTGAACACAACTGTGGTCCCCAATGGCTCGATGGCAGTGGGTGCAGTTCCAGGGCAAGCCCCCAGACTAGCAGTTCCAGTGCCAACCATCACTTCTGCAGACAGCCAGTTCAGTCAGACCACCCAGGCAGGGAACTAAGCTTTGTTGAATCAGCCCAGCTTTAGTAGTTGGCTGTTGATGTGCATCAGCTGTCCCTGGTGATGTCCTAGGGGTGCTGCATTTTGTTTCCTGGAAAGGATGGACACTTTTCAGAAGTCATTCAGTATTCTCGATTGCACTGGCCCTGCGAATGGCCTTGCCCAGTCTAAGCCTGCAGGATCTAAAACAGCAGCGACCTCAGCCTCTATCCAGAGAGGTGCAGCAAGAGAGCAATTTCCACGTGACAGATGGCCATTTCTTGAAGACATTTAGTGGACTGGCCATGTGTTCATAGCACTGTGTGGACCCCCAAGTTGGACATGCTTAGAGGGAGAGAAATGGCCTCCGTCAAGGGACCTGCAGTGTGAGAGAGAGCACAGGTCACCTGGCTGTCGCACTGTCCTCATTTGCTGTGGAGTAGGGATTGGCTCTGAGGAGGAGTGTTCTCTGTCTCCCTGGCAAAGGTGCTATGCAATACTCCTGGCATGTCACCTTTTTAGAGTGACATTTACAGTTGTAACAAACCTACTTCATATTGGCCCGCTCAGTTAGCCTTTTTGAGGCAATGCCATTTCTAGAGTTGAAAAGCCCTGAACCCAAACTGCTGCACTGGTGACTAAAGGGCAGTCCTGCTCCTGTCCTTTTACAGCTGCTTAGTGTGACACACGGGCACCCCAGGCCGAGCACACACTGAGCTGTGCCCAGTTCTTCAGGAGCCTTCCCGCAGTGTGGCTCCTTGGATTCTCCCAGTTGGCCGCCTTGGAAGGAGCTGTTGGCCAGCGTTTGGAGGGGAGGATGAGTGCCTGTCACTGAGGCTCCACCATGGGTGGCGTCTGAAGCTGGGCAGTCACCAGGCTTGCACTGAGAGCCATAGCCCCTGTGCACACCTAACGTGGGGCACTCCTGCTGCTGCTTCCCTGGCTTGGTTCTTCGGAGCTCCAGAGCAAGAAGGCTGCTTAGTCCTTTTTCTCTGGGTGACATCCTGGAATAACACTATACAATGTAGCTCACAGCCTTATAGGACTGAAGGCTTGATGGAGGGCCTAGAGGTGGCCCTTGTTGTGAAAGTTGATCAGAACGCCTGAGGGAGGAAGGGGGCTGCAGTTTTCCAGGCCCTTCTCGCTGCCAAGGCAGCCATGGTGCTGTGGACGGGCTGGGATTGCTGGGCAGAGGCTGCTACTGCTTGTGAGCTGGTCACGCCCTGTGTGGGATAGAAGGGTGGGAGGTGCTGGGGTGGCTGCTGGCCCCGCCTCCAGGAGTTCTGGACAGGAGGCAGACACTGTTCAGATGGTGGGTGGAGGGACAGCGATGGCCTTTGACACATGAGGCGTGGAGAGAAGTTTCAAAGGTCTCACCATGGAAGAGAGATTTCCGATTTCTCTCCTTTCAGTTGTATGTGTGGAAAACAGCTGGCCCGGGTTCCATTAGCAAATTTATATCATCCTCAGTATTAAATTAGAGACCAAAATGATCGTCAGGATTAGAAGAACTTCTGAATCTTTGCAGTAGGAAATACTTTGATATGCAAGTGCTTTTCCAGCCAAATGTCTGTACTCTCCATGTCACTGAGGGCCACAGTTTCCTCTGACATCTGTCACTGTCACTTCACAGGCAGGTCTTGGAGTCCCATGGCAAAATCACTTGTGTCAGACAAAGAATGAATGTATCCTGTACTTTTCCCAAATGGAATAAAATCATTTCTTCTGTGAAGGAAAATTGATTTCCCCTTTTTATGTTATTTTCATTTTTTTGGAGACAGAGTCTCTATCCCCCAGGCTGGAGTGCAATAGTGTGATTTCGGCTCACTGCACCCTCCACCTCCAGGGTTCAAGTGATTCTCTTGCCTCCACCTCCTGAGTCACACATCACCACACCCAGCTAATTTTTTATTTTTAGTAGAGATGGGGTTTCACCATGTTGGCTAGGCTGATCTTGAACTCCTGACTTCAGGCCCTTGGCCTCCCAAAGTGCTAGGATTACAGACATGAGCCACTGCACCTGTCCCCACCTTTTAAAATTTAGGGATTGGTAATTTAGCATTAAATGATATGGGATGCTGCTGGAGAAGGTGGGAGGTATCTGTCAGGAGCGAGGCCTGTGCCTGTCCCTGCACCTGGCCACCCGCTCAGGGTTTGTGCTGTGCCCAAGATTACCTAGACAGGGGCGGGACAAAGTGGTAACCAGTGCTCTATGGCTGATGGATTGCTGACTGATCTGTACACAGGCTTTAACATTGCTTTATTAGTTGTACCTACAAAATGCCATGATACTTCCTGTTCCTTATTTTACTACGTTCTAGGTGTCTTTTGGAAGTGAATATTTTACAGAAATAGTTAATTTGCTTCCTAGTCTCCAGTCTTTTTGTTTGAACTATAGTGCTTCATGTTGAAGCCCAAGGAATCCCCATTATCGAGCAAATAAAGCTTTAATTTTACTCTGGAGAGACAAAGCTGCTGATGCCGCAGGGTAACCAGGACTGCCACGGTCCAGCAGAGGTGAGAAAGGTGTGGCCTGGCCTAGGAGTGTGTTAGGGGATGGTCAAGCTCCACCATACAAGGCCTTCTGGGCTGCAGTGGGTGGAGAGTGGAGGGGAGGGTGGGAGGAGATGTGCCTGAAGTCATGGGATTAAGAAAGCCACTTGGGGCTGGTGCAGTGGCTGCTGCCCGTAATCCCAACACTTTGGGAGGCCGAGGCAGGTGGATCACTGGAGGTCAGGAGTTTGAGACCAGCCTGGCCAACATGGTGAAACCCCGTCTCTACTAAAAATACAAAAATTAGCTGGGCGTGGTGGTGCGGGCCTGCAGTCCCACTTGGGAGGCTGAGACAGAATGGCTTGAACCCAAGAGGCAGAGGTTGCAGTGAGCTGAGATTGGGCTGAGATCTGGGAGACAAAGCAAGACTCAGGAAAAAAACAACAACACTGGAGACAGCAGAAGCCTGGGCTCCGCTGTAGGAAAGGCTCACAGAGCCGTGAACATTTCTCTTTGGGAAAGACTGGGCTGCAACCCCAGGAGCAACAATTGTATAAGCTCTGGTTCTCCGTGGATGCCAGAGTGTTCCACGAGCTTTATACGCTCACTCACTTCACCCTCGCCACCTTCCCACGAGCCGGGCACTTCTATCCTCATTTTAAAGATGGAAAAAGCAAGCTGCCTATGACCACACAGCCGGTAAATGGTAAATGGGGGTGCTTGGGAGCCTATGCTCTTAACCCTCAATCCCTTTCTGCCCTGCCAACTGCATGACAGTTGCTGTGGGCCTTGGGGTAGGGCACCTATGGCATGATCCAGGCTCACAGAACATGGGGGATGCTTGAGGTCTCCAAGGCAGGGCTTCACAAGGGGACAGCAGACAGAACATGTTTACTGGCCCCCCTAGGGTACTGGCCTCACAGTGATAAGAAAAGTTAGACCCATTGCCTGAATTGCAGTAACTGCAGAATCAGCATTTATCTGCCCATTTTCTTAGTGCAGAATCAACTGGATTTAGCCTCTGAGCCAGTGAACCAGCTCCTTTTGAGAAACAAAGAGTGACAGGAGAAGAGCCTCCCATAGCTGCTTCCCTCCTAGCACTTAACGCCTTGGGACAGCTCCTCCAAGCTTATTTCTCAGGCCAGGCAGGGAAGGGGCTGGGGAGAGTGTGGATAGCATCCACTTTGCCTGTTCTCCATGTTTGGTTCAGAGGAGCTGCTGCGAGGATAGGCACCCTCCCTGCTCCTGCACTGCCAATCAGCCCCACTGCCCCTGGAAAGACCAGTGTGGTGACGAAGTGCAGCTCCAACCTGTGACTTGTGCTCTTTCCCATTCCTGCTCAAAACCTGCAGAGAGACTGCCACCACAGTGCCAGCAAGAAGGCAGGGAGTCCTACCACAACCTGGGGGAGACTTTCCCATGTCTTTGGAAAACATTGGTTACTGTACATCACCATTTCACTACCCTGAATAAGAAACAAGTGCCACTTTCCATCTGCTCATCTATAACCTTCCAGAACACCAGTTATACCAGGAGGTGATGGGATAACATGACACGGCCCCTGCCCTCAAGGTGCTTATAATCTAGTGGGATAAGACCTATGCTAGGGTCAGGCGCAGTGGCTCACGCCTGTAATCCCAGCACTTTGGAAGGCTGAGGAAGGCGGACTGCTTAAGCCCAGGAGTTCGAGACCAGCCAGGGCAACATGGTGACACCCTGTCTATACCGAAAAATTACAAAAATTAAGCAGGCACAGTAGTGTGCACCTGTAGTCCCAGCTACTTTGGAGGCTGAGGTGGGAGGATAGCTTGAGTCTGGGAGGTGGAGGTTAGAGTGAGCTGAGATTGTGTTGCTGTGTCAGAGCCAAACCCCGTCTCTGGAGAAATAATAGTTTTTTTAAAAAGACCTATGTCAGAGTAGAAATACGGTAGAACAAGCTGTGCCCACAGAGGGAAATGGATGACAAGTGGCTGATAAAGCAAGAGGGGTTTTCTAGAGGAGATGACATTTCCTTAGTGGACATCTGAAAGCAGACTGGGATTTAGAAATATGGCAGCGATGGTTCTTTTCAAAGAATGCTGTTCAGTGTGAGCAAATGCCTAGAGGCTAGAAACCATGGGACTGTTTAGATGGACAACTACAAACAGTCTGGTGGCCTGGCGTGAAGGAAGTGTAAACGGAGCTGTGGGAAGACGCTGCTGTACTAGCTTGAGGCCAGGTTCTAGGCAACCCTGAATTCCACATTTAAGTGATCTGGACATGATTTGATGGACAGTGGGAAGCCATTCAAAGTCTCTGAGCAGTGGAGAGTTGATGAGCACTAAAGTAAAGATGGCAGCCACAGTTTTGGAGAGGCTCGGTGGGAGGAGTGGGTATCTTAAGAGGGGATTGTCTCCATTCGTACTCATGGGTTTTAATTTCTAGAGGTGACTCGTGACAACATGGAGACATGGCTTCTTACTGATGCCGCCGCATCGCAAGAAAGTTTTATTACTTGCAATTCCCAAGAGAAGGGGGCACACCAGGCCCCACAGGGCCACATGGGGGATGCACCCATGTTGGTCAGGTGGCAGAAAGGAGCCAGGGGCATGCTCAGGCCAGAGCCTTCATCGTCTTTCTGGGAAAGAGAAGGCAGGGCAGGGAAAACAGGCTAGTCCTGGGAACGGCAGTCTCTTCCCCAGTCAGCAAGACCCTCAAAGCCAGAGCATCAAGAATACAGAAGATAAGAACCAGTTACTACAATGAGGAGAATAAAATGGGCCCTGTGATGAAGGGATGCCAAGCAGACAGATGCAGAATCTAAGAAAGGCCAGAACAGTAACGTGGCTCAGACCTGGCAATGTGATTCTGACGAGCCTTGGTGTGGCTTTCATCACATTTCTGTTTGGGGGGTCATTGTTTCTTGAATCTGTGGGTTTATATAGTTTCATCTGATTTGAACAAATTTTGGCCATTATTTCCTTGAAAACTTTTTCCTCATTATTTCCCTCCAATTATTTAGCTCATTTATATTTTATTCACATTTTTTGTTTTCTGTTTTATTCTGGATATTTCTATTGCTGTTTTCCTTTGCAGTATCTGTCTAGTCTACTACTAATTCCATTCAGTGCATCTTTTTTTTTTTTTTTTGGAGACAGATTCTTGCTCTGTCACCCAGGTTAGAGTACACTGGCATGATCTCGGCTCAATGCAGCCTCCACCTCCTGGGTTCAAGTGAATCTCCTGCCTCAGCTTTCCAAGTAGCTGGGATTACAGGCATGCACTACCATACCTGGCTAATTTTTGTGTTTTTAATAGAGATGGGTTTTCGCCATGTTGCCCAGGCTGGTCTCGAACTGACCTCAAGTGGATCTGCGCGCCTCAGCCTCCCAAGGTGCTGGGATTACAGGCATGAGCCACCACACCGGCCCGGTGCATCTTTTACTATGGGTCTTTTTAATCTCTAAAGGTTCTGTTTGGGCCTTTTTAATATCTTCTATTTCATCCTTGTGTTTATGTATTCTGACATGTGTAATATATTTGTAATAGCTGTTTTAATATCCTTATCTGCTAACTGTCATTTATATCATCTGCCTCCCATTACAGATTGTATGTTCTTGTTTTTCTGCATGCCTGGTAATTTTTGGTTGGATGCTAGACATGGTGAATTTTATGTTGTTGGTTGCTGGATTTTGTTGTCTTCCTTTAAATAGTTTGTGCTTTGTCCTGGGGCATGGTTACCTGGAAGCAGTTCGATCCTTCTGAGGCTTGCTCTTCTGCTTGGCGGGTGTAGAGCAGCCTGTAGTGAGGGCTCATTCGGCCCTGCTCCCAGGGCAATGCCTTCTGAAGATTCTCCCAATGCTGTGTGTTAGGAGGTCTCACCACCTAACACACACAGCATTGATAACCTACTTAATAACCACTAACAATCCCTCTGGTGGGAGCACAGATGATTCCTCACCCTGGGTGAGCTCTGGGATTGTCCTGCCTGCTTGTTTCTCTTGGCTCTTTTCCTTGACTCTGTGATTTCCTCACAGGCCAGTACTCAGCCAAAGACTTGGGGGAATCTCTGTCCAGCTTCCCCCCTCCCCATTTTCGTGCCCCCACAAATTCTAGATGCCTCAGCTTCCCCGAACTCCAAACTCCACCTCCTGTTGTCCAAGGCCTTGTATCTTTTGATGAAAGAATATCCCTGGTTCGTGTTATTCTAATATGGCCAGAAGCAGAATATCATAGGCCAGGGTGAGGGGAGGGGCAGCCAAAATGGTGACTTGAGAGGGCATGACCGGTTCTGAGGCAGGGCCAGGGGAGCAGCGCTGTCAGTGGGCTCTAATTTGTGAGCCTGGACTGGATCACAAGACAGGAAGCCAGAAGGGGCAGATTTTCTTAGAAGGGCTTGGGAATGAGTCCACTAAATTCCCTGCACCGTGAAACTGACAGCTGCTCTGGAGGTGTGTCGTTGATTTAGTTCGATCGACATGACCTAATTCCCCCAGTCAAGTGCCAGGCTCCCTGTTTCTGAGCCTTAGGTCAGCTGAGTAGTTGGAAAGGAAGGGACAGCCCAGGTACCAGTCATCCAGACAGTGGCGGTGTCACCCTGGCTCCTTACTGCCGCTTTGAGATCATTGCTCCTCCCTCCTCTTTAAATCCTCCTACTTCTTTGAAGCACGTGCTATCAAAACACCGTTCCCGCCCCACTTCCTTGTGGCATCATCTATAGATCTCGTGGTGGCTTCCTCTCCTCCACTGATGACTTTAGCGCCATCCTTGATATCTCTGTAGCTCAATACTTCATCCTTTTCAGGTTGTATCACATGTAGAAAAGAATCAAATATGTCTAGCACCCTGAGGTACACTGGAGAGGGGCTGATGATATTCACGTGAGCCTTAACGTTTTAGATAGAGAAAGGGGGCAGCGGTGGTTTTGTTCTGTTTTGGTTCGTTTTTGAACTGGATGATAGAAAAGCATGCTTTTATGCTGATAGGAAAGATCTAGGAGAGAGGAAGAAATGCTGCCGGGAGGAGGGGATGGCTGCAGCAGCAAAGACCTTGGGAGATGCTGGGACCCAGGATACAACACAGAAGGTTTTGACTTAGATATGGGCACCAAAAGCCCCTTGACAGCGCCTGGAGGGAAGATGCCTGGCTGTCACGTGGGAAGGTGAGGTGGGTCTCATCAGATTGCCTCTCTTTTCTCAGTGGAAAACGTGAGAGGAAGTGACCAGCTGAGAAAAGAAGGAAGTGGTCTTGGAGGTGTGAAAGGAGAGGAGTCACAGTAGCATAGTTACGTCTGAAAGGAAGGAAGCCAGCCAGCATACGAGGGGACTGCAGCGCATCTCTGGGCAGTGCTGAGAGCCATTTACAATTTGTGGTCACGAGGAGTGAAAATAGAAGGTCCAGAATGAGCCCCTCTACTCAATGGAGTAAAGGTGGACTTTGTAATAAATGGTACTGGGACAACTAGAGAGCCTTTCATTTCTTGTTTGTTTTTCTTTTTGTAGAGAGGAGGTCTTGCTGTGTTGCCCAGGCTGGTCTCGAATTCCTGGGCTCAACTGATCCTCCCACCTCAGCCTCCCAACGTGCTGGGATTATAGATGTGAGCCACCACACCTGGCCACGGAGAGCCTTTTGTAAACACATAAAATTAGATCCATGTTGAAGAAGAAACTCCAAATGGATCAGCAATCTCAAAGTAAAAGGTGCAACTGTACTAGTACAAGAGGACACAGGTGAATTCCTCTCTAACCTTGATGTGTGGCAAGTATTTCTAAATGTAACTCAAAATCCACAAGCAATGAGATTGATACATTTGCCTCCATAAGAATAAAATTTTGCATGATTAAAGTACCACAAAAAAGGAGTTATTCATACACCAAAGGGTCAATATCCCCAATATACAAATAACCCTTAAAAGTCGAGGGATGAAAATAAAAACTCCAATAGAAAAATGGGAAAAAGGAACAGATATTCACAAACTTGAGATTAAAATGTTCTCAAACATATGGAAAAAATGCTCAATTTCACTCATAATACAGAAAGGCAAATTACAACATTGAGACACACCTCTCAGACTGGTAAAAATAAAAACTATGACTGCGCTCTATTGGCAAGGATATCCTCATACACTGCAGGAGGAAATGCAGATTGATACAACTCCTCTGGAGACCAATTTGGCAATACCTTACAAAACTACACGTGAACTTCTTCAGCAATCCCACTTCTAGGGGACTATCCTGAAGAGAAATTTCTGACAATATACATGTGCACACGCATGAGGTTATTCATTGACGACGGTAGAATACTGGGAACGCCTAAATGACTACACACGGGTCAGCACTACGGTACATCCACACTGTGGATGAGAACTCTCCAAACTGATCACTCCATGGTTTCCAGATATTAAGTGGAAAAAGCAAAGCTGCCTATTGTACAAGTACAGGAAGGCTTAAACCAGAAACTAAAGAGAGTAGCTGTCTGTAGGGGCTGGTGGGAGATGTGGGGATAGAAATAGGCTAGCAGGGGCGAAGAGAGAATGCTTCTCTGAGCATCTTTTTGTATAGCTTAGAAACACAGTAATGTTTCAGATACTATTCATATACCCCTCAAAATAAAGCACCACAACTAACTAGAATGGAGGAGAGTGCCCAGAGTGAAATAAAAACACGAACAGATGATCCTAACCATATTACAAATGGGTAAAACGAGCCACTGGAGGGACTGGAACTACAAGTAACACTGTCTTGACTGGATAGTGTAAGGCCAAAGGCAAAACCACAAAACCACATCAGTGCTCTTATCTAGTCAGTCAATGAGTGTTCTCTACACGGGTACAGGCAGTTCTGGAAGTCTGTGTACAATGGAACAGAACAGGAAGAAAAAGGCCTGTAGATAATCAGAACTGGGGCTGGGCGCGGTGGCTCAAGCCTGTAATCCCAGCACTTTGGGAGGCCGAGGCGGGTGGCTCACGAGGTCGAGAGATCGAGACCATCCTGGTCAACATGGTGAAACCCCGTCTCTACTAAAAATACAAAAAACTAGCTGGGCGTGGTGGCATGCGCCTGTAATCCCAGCTACTTAGGAGGCTGAGGCAGGAGAATTGCCTGAGCCCAGGAGGTGGAGGTTGCGGTGAGCCGAGATCACGCCATTGCACTCCAGCCTGGGTAACAAGAGCGAAACTCCGTCTCAAAAAAAAAAAAAAAAAAAAAAAAGAGATAATCAGAACTGGCATCCCAGCAACAGGAAAAAGAAGTTACAAATGAGGAAAGGCTAAAATGAACCCGGGGCACTGAATTGGAATCCAAAGCATCAGTGTAAACCACGGCTTTTGATAATTAGATAATTAGGAAGATGGATGTGTGTGACAGCATAACTACATGTATTTCCTTGTTGTGTCTGCGGAGAGAGCCTGAGCACGCTGACACCCCAGTAACAGTAACACATCTAGTACCCGGAGGTGGTTTCCAAATACCATTCTCCACTAAAAGGAACCAGGAATCGTGGAAAAAGTGGCTAATCCAACAAGATAAGTGTGGCGCATCTTGCGGTGCCAGAAAGGACATGCTAAAGGGGGCGGAGGGACTCAAATTTACCATGGAAGGCCACCTGATCGAGCCCCTAATGGCCAAAGCTGAACAACTGGAGGAGCAAAATAATGGCAGTACTAGATTATAACCCACAGGAAAAATAAAGTCCATGAGTCCATAATGCTATCATCAGTTAAATAATGGGAAGGGACAGCTGTTCCTTGCAGAGTTCCAATTAATGTGGAAGAAAGCAAGCAGCTCCCACAGCTGTAGACAAGATGCAAAATTAGTAGGTGAAAAGATAACCCTGCATCGTCTCAAGGTTTCTCCTCCAATCTATTTATCAGTCACAACGGGAGAGAGTAACTTCTTACATCGAAGAAACCCTATGAAAACTACCGAACCAAGTGATCCAGGTCACTATCACCTGGAATAAGACATCATCGGCGTTGACTCCGTGATGTATGAAGGACACATCATTTCCGTGGTATTCTTGCCAAAATGCACAACTTCTTCCAATCATCACATCAGACAAATCCACACTGAGGGATACTAGACCAAGTAACTCATCAGTATTCTTCAAGTGTCAAAGGTTATACAAGGTAAGAAAAGCTGTAACAAGTGACAAAGGGAATGTGGGATCCTGGATTAAATCCTAGAACAGGCATGAGCAGAAAAAATGGTGAGATTCAAGTAAGGTATTTAGTTAACAGTGCTGTATCCTTTTTTTTTTTTTTTTTTTTTTTTCTGAATAAAGATGGGTTTCACCATGTTGGTCAGGCTGGTCTTAAACTCCCGACCTCAGGTGATCTTCCCGCTTTGGCTTCCAAAGTGGTTGGATTACAGGCGTGAGCCACCATGTCCAGCCAACAGTGCTGTATCAGTATTAACTTCCTGGTTCTCATCCTTGTGCTATGGCTATGTAAATGTTAGCACTGGAGAAACCCCGCTGAGGGATATGTGGAAACCACAGTATTTTTCCAACTCTTCTGTAAAGTCAAAAGTGAGTTCAAAATGAAAAGTATGTAGTAAAAGTAAAAAAAAAAAAAAAAAAAAAAAAGCAGGGGGGGATTGTGTAGTGAAACCAGTTAGTACAACTGATTTCTTTCTTCCACAGCTGCGTTTGCTTTGGTTAGCTACAAAGCAGGCCCATCATGCATCTGTAAGAAAATGACTGGGGTGTAGGCCCCAGCCTCTAAGCTGAGTAAGATGCCCTCTCAGTTCTGGTCCTCTGGGAAGCAAGACAGATGGAATTAGGAACACCCAAGACTGACACCCTACCTATGTGCAGCTGTTGGCTGGAGCTGCCTGGGAAGAGCTTGTCCTCAGCCCAAAGCCTGCAACAGCTAGGATCAGGGCTTACCTCTCACAGAAGAGGGTCAGCAACTCTCTGTGGGATGAAGACACGAGCCCACTCGACCTGAGAAGTTTGGTGTTTCAAGCGCTGATCTGAAACCTCCTGGCTCCGTGGAAGATGGGAACTCCTGAGACATCCTCTTCCTCTCAGTTTTGCAACTGAGTGGTCCTCGGGCCGCTTGTGAGCACTGGACCACTGGATGGAGCAGGCTGCAGCCAATTAGCTGGCACGGGGCTCCGACTGAAAATCGTCTTGGCTGGTGCCACAGAATCGGCCTGAAAACAAGATACCGCCTAGAGCAAGGCACCCAGGGGAGCCAAGTAGGAAAATGCAATGAATTGATTTTAAGTAGCTGCAGCTGTGATTAGAGTATTTTTAGCCACAGGACTCAACTAGCTTTCAAAACCTGCTAATACGAGCCCCACTGTAGCCAGCACAAAAATTTGGTTTTCAGTTTGACACCAGGAATTTGCTTAGCTAGGAGCTGGCTTAGGAGGGACATCAGGAGAGAACATTTTCTACTACAAGTTGAAGATTGTTCTGTTTTCTAGCTGAATTATGAAGGAAGATGACTATTAAATGCCCGCCAGCATACTGGGATGCACACCTAGCATTTTTGGGAAAAAAAAAAAAAAAAAAATCATACCATCTGTCTTCTGTTGCCTCTAGCTCAGCATCATGTATGTATTTTGGGCAAAACTAATCATTTCACACCACTAAAGAGACACAGAATCTAATGATGATTCCAACAATACCCACCCCTCTAACACGCCTTGGTGTATTTTCTGTGAGAAGCAGCTACCGGAGACCGAAAGGACTGCAACCGTCCCAGCACTGTGCACGGGAGAGCCGGGCGAGGCCCTGCTGGGACTGCATGGCCCGCTGCTTCCTACAGGCTCCAGGGCTGCCCAGCAGGCATGGCATGGAAGCCAACATGGGGAGGCCAGTGGGGGCACTGGGACAGTTTCCTTGACCCTGTCTCAACCCAGAGAAAGGGACCAGCAGGTGAAAACATCTTCATGAAAGGGATGAAAAAGGAAGGGGCTTTAGGGGTAGGGGCTGCCTTGTGGCAAAGCCAGCGTTTCCTCAGGCAAACAGACAGAGTCTTGATGCACAGTGAGAGCCAGTCCGTCTTTACTGGAGTGAGTGCGGGAGACAAACAGTTTACAACGACCTCTAGCATTGTCTTCACCATTTGATAAAAAGTTCACTATTATATTTATTGTATAATGAAGAAAAACAACACATTCAGGGAAAAATTGAGATTAACTTATTTTTCTTAAAAGGTTCATCTCAAGGATGGCAACAAAGTCCAGCTTGTGCCGCCAAACGGTTTTACATGATCAAACCGTGTACAGCTTCTTGTGTGAACTGTTGACTACAAACATTTACCAAATACATAAATCTCTTTTAAAAAAGCCATTTTAAATATAGCAAAGCAGTGTCTTCTTGCACAGCAAAGTGAAGAAAGTTTCTACAGAGAAATAGAAGTTTTACATTTGTAAAATCTTTTTCACATTCTAATCATCTAGCTTCTTATAATCCAATGCCAGGAGTTTTCAGGTTCCTTATTTACTATGTATTTCTTGTGCGCGTGATGGTTAATATAGAAATTATGTTAATGCATTACTGGTTGTCCTTAAAGGAAATGGTAAAATATGTATTGTTCTTTTCGAACAAACCCCTGATTTAGTCTATAACACAATGGACAGAATTGGGCTCAAAAGATGGAGTTCTGATTGGGACACCTGTGTAGACACAGTGGTGACTTGCACCGCAGTGGAGCAGCGGTTAGAGTTCTGAAGAAGTACAGCTGTTGGAAACTGTACTTTAACCAGTGCAATTTACTCTAAGCTTTTTTTGTTTTTGTTTTTTTAGTAATAAAATACTTCCGGAGGGATAAAATTTTCTTGCAATGGTGTCTCATATAAAACACGAGTCTAAAAGGGTAAGAAAAGACGGTTCTAAAGCAACACCATTAGCGTCGTCCCCACTCTAGGTTGGTGTCCACCCAGAGCTGTGGGTGTGGGTGTGTTCACACATGGGCGTCTGGGTGAGATGTCTGTCAAGTCGATATGCTCCATGCCACACTGGGCGTATGGGAAAAAGGTTAACAGTCAAATATTCAGTTCCTGAAAATGGAATACACTGTTCCTTGGTCAGTGTAATTTAAATACAAACTCCGAGCCTTGAGTAATATTATTTTAGAAAACAGTAGTTGTACTGATTATAAACCTGCATAGAAAGAAAGACTATTGAGATACAGTCAGAAAAGCCATCTCATAAGGCACACAAGAAAATAGACAGTAAATGTGAATGTGTTAACTCCTATTCCAATGTACAGCAGAAGTTCATGAACATGCATAAATAATAACGAAGGAATCACTTAACACTTTCAAAGCTATAAATGGTTTACAAAGTGGTAAGGGATTATTCTGGAGCTTTAGTGTTGGGAGACTGCCTTATTTGGATTAGGTGTGGCCTTATGAAGAAATGTGCCTGTAAGTAGCTCAGTAAAATAAGTCCATTTTTAAAGAAAAATCCTTTCTGAATAAGAGCCAAATGTCTATACTGAAGAGAAGAGACAGCACTGTCCTCCTCCTTTTTTTTGGCCTCCTCTAAAGTTACTACCCAAACTGCCATGAGAACAGAGCCTCCGGTCTGCAGCCTGTGATGCACAGGCTTCTGCACCTGATTATACCTATGTGTCAGTCAAGAAATCTGGCTGATGATTTGTCACAAACAGCAGATGAGGAAAATGTCCAAAGGAGCATAATTTGGGGGCGGGGGAACAAAATGTATGTAAAAATTCTAGGTAGCTGCTCAATATTGTTTAAAATATAAAATAGCAATTTTTAAACCCTTGAGTTTTTCAGGAAAAGGAGTATGTAAAAATCTACAATGAAAGATACACGGGACTTTGAATTTTGCTCATGGCACAAGCCCAGTAAATGGATGAACTTGCTATCATCCATTAGCTGTCTTCCTATAAGAATAAGGCCTTGTTTACAATCCAAGCTGAGGGTGGCACTAATGCCAATTAGAATGGCAAGAGTTATGCCAAGGACCGGCACCATAAGAGCGTTTCTCCCCGCACACCAACGCATCACTGTGATGCGCAAAAGAGCTGATCTTGGTAGGATTTTGTCACCAGCCGCATCATTCTGTTTTCAGAGGTCAAGGAAAAAAAATCCCTTTCCCCACGAGTATTTTCCACTAATCATTTACCACTTATAAAACCTTTGTGCTCATCTACTATTTTGTCATTTTCTCTAATATTAATTAAATTAGGTCGGCTTTTTATACTATATTTTTTTTCCTCACGAAAGGCAAATTTTAAATAATGCCTTATAAAATCTGTTACGACACATTTTATACTTATGCAGGATGAACTTAACACCAATTTTTTTTTTTTGCCACTTTGCTATTTATGTACACATATAAAATATATAATGATGCTCAACCCATACGGCACAAAGATTACAATGTAACATCACACATTCACCACCAGTGAGGGGAGAAACCCCTTTATACAATCCTCTGAAAAAACTGGGCTAATAATTAAAATCCAAAGTACAGTATATTTAACAAAATAGTAAATATTCAACAGTGAATACTTAATAAAGGACCTCGCCTTTTCCCCCCAAATTGGCGGCAATCCACAAAAATATACTTTTTAATCTGGTGACCATACAATACATAGGTACTTACATCAAAGGTGATAATATATTTAAGATGCTATATACACAAAGAGTTTGGCTCAACTTTTAATTTATATATAGAATAAGTGTTCATGGCTTTTTTTTTCCAAGGTTCTGCTTGCAAGATATTTTTGTTTGTTTTCCCCTCTTAAAATAAAACTGAAAAGTTAAACCAAGATAAAGCTATTCTCTAAAAAAAAAAAAAAAAAAAGTTACAACATATAGCTTTGGCTTATATAAATAATTCATAGCAGAATGTGTTCAAAAGTAGTGAATATAATTTTATATATAGTCATCAATTCATAAGGGTGTTTTCTTTCATATAAAATATACATGAGCTAAAATCAGTTTAATTTTTAAGATATGAATGTAAAAAGAAACTTCTGACATATTCCAATTATAACTTAATATATTAATTTTACTTCGTTAATGCTCTATATTTCTAGGCTAGTATTTTCTGAATATCTCATGCGTGTTTTCTATTCTCTCTCTTTATTAGCTAAAGATCACTTCTTGACCCAATACATTTTTGCACGTGCAAAAGTTATGTGTGGGGCTTTTTTCTTTTGTTTGTTTTTTAATATCAACAGCCCTTTCCCATGCACCCCTTTGCAATAGAGACCCATGCCAGGTTGGATAATATAAATGACATTTTATGTACAGTATTGCTTTCTTGGTTCCTGCTTTTCTACTGCTCTGTTCTACAAAGCATTTTTTTCTTAAGTAACTACAGTCACCGCACAGTTAAATAAAACAAGTAGGGGCCCTCTAGGTTTCTGCAAGCTAGTGTGGGAGAATTATATATGGGTACACATTTCTCTGCAAAAATGGGTTATCTTTATGAAACAAGTAGTCCAAGGAAGTGCCAGACTGGTCTGTGCCTACAGGGTGCTTTGTCTGCCATGGGACACACATCTGCAGACCTACAAGGGGTTTGCAGGTAAGTGCCTGATTCTGTGTAACACACACCCACACATACACACACACTCACACCCACATACATATATATGTAAAGGGATATATATATGTATGTATGTACATATAAATATATTTAACTCATGTCCTTATTTACCAATTTAGATATGCAGGGCAGTTCACTGCAGTAACACAAAGTACAAACACCAGCCTGGAAGCCTTAGGTCACCCATGCGTCCATCCTCATTCGCTTTACAGAAGGGCTTTCTCTGTCCTCAGTGTTTGGGGGTCGGCCAAGCACAACTGGAGAATGGAAGTCGCCCCGTGGATCCTCCCGATCACTGCCATCATAGGAGCTACTGGAGCTGCTGAGACTGTCCACAGGGGAGCGCCCCATTTCCTGTCGGGGCTGGGGCTGCTGGGCTTGTGGCTGTGGCTGTGGCGGCTGCTGCTGCTGCTGCTGTTGCTGCTGCTGGAAGCCCGATGGGGTCATTCGATCCCGGGGAGGTGATATTGGTTCGGACTTAATGTTGATATTTTGGTTGGTATTAATAGATAAATTGGAACCCTGAGATAACTGCCCTCCAGCACTGAAGGAAAAAAAAAAAAGAGATGTCAGATGGCTTGCGAATGCGTCTGCAAAACCGGAATGAGACAGTACAGACACTGCCTGACGGAAAAGGGCCCAGAGTCTGAAATCTTGTCAGAATTCCCCAAGGCTGGTTTGGATCGTTTCCTTCAGTGCTTGGCACAAAAGGAAATCCCATCTTCCTGGGAGGAAAGAAAACGGTACCGCTGAGCCCTTACGTTACTTGCTTCTGTTACCCACCACGTTGGTACTTTCGCAGCTGAAGTATACAAAACAATGTCAGTGTCTAATGCTGTGCAGGGACCAGAAAGGCAGACGAGCAGCTTAGCAGCCTGATCTGCTCACTGTCTCTTCTTTCTCAGCATCTGTTCAGCATCTGCTCTGGTCCTGTGACAGGGCACAACATCTCTTTTATCCTCACAACACCTCTAAGGTGCAAGTCATACCATCTTCATTTTCCAGATAAGGAAATGAGGAGCTTGCTCAGAGCAGTACCGGGGGGCGCAAACAGGCTGTTCCCCAGGCCTGGGCTCTTGAGTCCCTTCCACTTGCTTTTCCAGGACTATTTTTAATGCATTCATTTAGGATGCTCAGGACAAGCTTGAGGGCCAAATCCTGTGTAGGCAAATTTCCCTGAGATACTCTGCTCTTTTTTCCATGACGTAATTCCTAAGTACTGATGATAATACTCATTGCGGAGTTCCTTCAGAATGTATGAGGGAAAGGGTTGCTGAGCTGAGGCTCTCTGGGGATGTGCTGGGCAGTGGCCAGGGGCCTGGGGTATTCCTACTTCCCTGAGCAGAGGCAAGGCAGCCAGTCTTCACGGGCTCAGCTGGGTCTGCTATGTTGTACCCTGTCTAGGGACACTCTCCTCCACCTGCTCCACAGGTCTACTGTCATTCTGGTTCTATAAAAGCCCTGTTCTTGCTCGCTGATGCTCTGGAATATCTGGCCTCATCTGGGCACCACTGTAAATCCTCTTTGCTTATATCCTTACTCCCTTCCTATAAGGAACAGTGTCTTTGTGAACGAGGTTTGGTGTATGCACTGGGCTGGGATCAATCACACAAATCCTATGGAGCATGCTTGATACATAAGACACCCAGCCCCCAGTTTTCCTTCCCTATGGCCCACGGAGAAAGCAAAAGGTACAGCTTATCTTCCTATTCTCCTTGTCTACAGACACTCACCAAAGCAATAAACGGCAAGGGTGGCAAGGAGGCCTGAATGCCTACAGGCTGCCTTTCAAGCAGTGGAACCAGAGGCAGGTATGTGGAAGCAGGGGTGCAGAAGGCGGCTTAACCACTGGTCAGTGGGTAGAAGGATGGTGCCTGTAGGTGATAGCTGTGCCTTTGGGCTTCCTTAGATCCTGGCCGAGTCTCTCTACCTCAGAATGTCCCTATGGGAGAAGCCTTGCTCCCCAAATCCCTTCAAAGAATGCTTAGTTTGTCAGTATCCAATCTATTATCTAGAGCCATGTAAAGAAAAAATTTTCTCCCAACACTTGTGCCTACCTGAAAAGGAATCACTGTAGGATTCTTCACACAAAACTCTACAGAGCAAAAGGCTGTAGCTATAGGAAAAGAGAGCATGTAGGCCGGGAGTAAAGATGCCGGGAAAACTAGCTACTCACACGAGAGAGCTGAGGGCTGCTTGTCCTAGGTGGTGCTGCTGCCAGGCCGACACCTGTCCCAGTGACAGCATTCCTGGGGAGTTGAAGCCTTGCAGGGCTGACAGGTCAGCGCTGGTCAGTGAATAATCTACAAAAGGAAGACAAGATGGCTCTGCATGTGATGGAAGGTCCATACGGAATTATTTAGATAGCTACTGCAAAAGTTCCTACACTGAGGCCCGGCACGGTGGCTCACACCTGTAATCCCAGCACTTTGGGAGGCCAGGATGGGCAGATCACTTGAGGTCAGGAGTTTGAGACCAGCATGGACGACATGGTGAAACCCCATATCTACTAAAAATACAAAAATTAGTTGGGCATGGTGGTGCATGCCTATAGTCCCAGCTACTCGGAAGGAAGCTGAGCCTGCAGTGAGCCAAGATCGTACCACTGCACTCCAGCCTGGGCAACAGACTCCCTCCCCCACAAAATAAAGAAGTTCCTACATTGAGAGAAGCCAAATACTTCACAAAAAAACAACATACATGTGGGTCTGAAATCCACAAAATCTTTTCTTGGGAGGTTTACAGCATCTAGCAATATTTAAGTTGTCTGGGATGATTTCAAATAAGAGGTCATCATCAAAGAATGTTCTGTACAACTGTTACTTTAAATATGCCTGCCATTACCCTTTGGAACAAAGGGAAACCAAAGTCAGTCAGAGTGAGTTTAGATCAGCAAGTCCTAATGGAGTCAGGGGTGTGGGTACAGGGCACAGGAAAGATAGAATCCCTTCTCATGGAGTACCAAGCTTAGTGATATCATCACACAATTAATTAACTGCATTTGTTTAAAGTACCTAGACTATCACAACCTCCTTGACTGCATGCAAAATAGTCTCAGCTTCATGAAAAAACTTGATGTCCTAGAGTATAACCCAGCTCATATCACATGAATGCTCCAGTCATAATCACTGGGACCAAGATTTAGGACGTTAGTTACCACTCACACGGGGAGTTATTTCAGCTCATCATTAACACTTGTCTTTTCCATTTGGTTCTAAAGAGAGGTGGCAAAACTCTTCTACTTTTATCATCTTTCTCACGTCTCAAGAGAGGTGTTTAAGAAGCTGGTCTTCCTAGTATATTAACATTTTAAAAAAGGAACTGAGTTAAAGTAACATAGCTGGTGTTCAGGGTTGTCCTGACTCTGCCCTTGTCATTCCATTCGATACACTCCCACGGGCTGGGGCAAGGGCCTGTCACACTGATGCCTTCCCCAGTGTTCCCTCCAGCCCATACTCTCTTTCAACCTATCTAAGGCTTTTAAATGACCTCTGTGCCATTTCCATTTCGATGCCTCCCGAAACGCCACCAATCTGACATGGCCCAAAGTGGACTCATCTTTTCCTGCAAACTTGTTCCTCCTTAAGTACCCTGTCTTAGTACATGGCACCAACATGCACCCAGCAGCTCGTGCAGAAGCCTATGGGTGTCATCACTGCTACTACTTCCCTTCCCTGGAACTCCCATCATCAACTTCCAGGTCTGGGCAATTCTACCTGCTCACTCTCAAGCCTGTCCAAGTCTCACCATCTCTACTGCCACCACTCCAGTCAACGCTATCAGCACCCATTGCTTGGACCACTACAACAGCCTCTGACATGGCTTCTTGGCATTGCCTATGTGTTATTTTAAAAAGATCTCTTAGGCTGCAGTGTGTATGGGTTACCCCAAATACACTGCAGCCAAAGAGATCTTTTTAAAATAACATGTATGATCCTGGAACTCCTCTACTTTAAACTTTTTTTTATGGCTTCCCAATGCTCTCCAGACAGTTTCCAAAATCCCTGATATGGTCTACAAATCGTTACTTACCTCTCTAGTCTCAACTCTAACCACCCATGCTGTGTCTCCATTCCTTCAGCCCTGTCCTGCCTGGTAACTCCTAACCTTTGCACAGGCACTCCCTTTCCCGAGAGCACTCTCCCCCCTCTGCCTGGCTGAGTCATGCATGTTCCTTCATGTCCAAGCTGAAATGTAGCCCTTGACACAACTGCAGCAGCTTTTCCCTAGAGCTATGTGTCTTGTGCCTTCCCATAAGCTCCACTGCAGACTCTGCACTCCTGTATGTATATCCAGTACCTGGTGTAGTGCTTGCCACACAGTAGATGCTTGATAAATATCTGCCGAATATATGTCAGTAAGTTGAAAATAACATGGTAAACTTAAAACAGAATAGGTGTTATGAGAAAGAGAACCAAGATAAAGTGAGTAAAAAGGTGGCATGAGACTGACACGAAGTGACTGATGATTTTAAGAGCTGGTCTCCATTTGTATAGGTTTTGGTGATTCCTTTTATACTTTAAAAAAATAAATTTCCAATTCAATGGCATTTCCAAAAATAGGTATAGTGAAATATCTAAGTATACTGAAAAACCTGTAATGAAATGCTCAGTAAACCATAATCTAACACTCAGTTCAAACTCCCTCTTCTCAGCCAGTATGCCTTTGAACATTATAGCTTTCCCCTACCTTCTCAATTCTCAGAGTATAAATTCATAATCAACAAATCAGGACTTCTCCTCCAAGCTTACCCACTTCGGTACGCCCTGTGTCCTTATCTAGAATAAACCTGGAGAAAGACGCACCCCTAGCATAGTGTCTCTCATACAGCAGGTGACCAATGCATCATCCCTGGCTTTACTCTGGAACCTTCTTCTGTGCGAGACACAAATAACAGGCTACGATTCACAATCCCTAAGACAGTCTGCAGTTGACAAATTTGGGTATTATTTTTCATATTAATTATTGGAAAAGGTAATGGATATTTCCTAAGAGGTTCTTTTTCAATAAAACCTTTCATTGTTGTTTCTGTTTTAAAAGAACTACTTAGAATTAAAGTGGCAATCAAATGTTATCAACGATCTGCTCCTCAGTTAGCTGCAGTCAGCAGTTGAAAAGTACTATGCTAAAGCATCTACCCCGAAGGCTCAAATCAGCGAGCTTTACCACAGTCTTCTTATGGCACTTATGAGAATCATAAAAGAATGACTTCTCTGCATTGCAGTCTCTGAGTAATTGGCAATGTAGAATTTACTGCCTCCTTCCTCTGAAGCATCAGGCATTTGGCTAAGCCGATGAGAAAGTGAAACCACACGTGTTTTCTGCTCCTTCTTAGATTGGGGAATTTAAACAAAACCAGCTGCCCTCAATTCTCCATACAGCTTGCTTAGCTAAAAGCACTAATACTATCACTGTAATATTCTTAAACTTTTCTACTACAATGCCAAATCAGGGTATTTTAAGACAAAATGCCTAAATAAACATAAATGAAGGAAAAGATCCTCTCAAAGATAAAGTGACTGGCTCTGAGGAGAAACCAGAACAGTCCCTGTTTTGCCCCTCAGGTGCAAATGACATGGATTAAGCTAGTGGTTACAGGGAGGAAAACAGCCCGCCAGACACAGCCAAACATCGGCCACCTCCTGAAGTCTCAGGTTCAAAGGGATTCATGTCTTTCCCAAAGCAGGTTAACACAGCATAAAGACAAACATCTTATTTTAAAAGCCTGGAAGAGTGTGATATTGTATAAAAGAGAAACTACATCGACAATACTCAAGCAACAGGCTACTACACTCTTGGCTTCATGCATGCCACCACTTTGACATCATCTATATGGGCTTTTTGTCAGGGGAAAGTGAAAGTTCACACTGGAGAAACAGAAATAACTTACTCAACTCATTACACTATCAGTATGTTTTTTTAATTCTTTTCAAGGCTAGCACACGTTAAAAAATACATCCTAATTTAAATCTAAAAAACTAGAAATAGTTTATTTCAATAAACGTACTTTAAAAAAAATCACAAAAGCACATGCTGATCACAAAACAGAGAGCAGAAAAACCCATGGACAGCACCACAGCAGGCTCACCAGTGTTGTAGGCAGTCGGCATTGCTGAGTACACAAGTCCCTGCGGAGGCAAGCTTGGGGTTGTCACAGACACGACTGGGGTAGCAAGAGGCTGAGTGGCTTGAGAACTGCTTATCCTCTGGGTATTCTGTGAGACAGCAAAAAAGAGACAAAGTGTTCTTATGTGGTATTTATGTTGACTTAAAAATAACTTTCAATTTAAAAGTGACATTTTTCACAGTTTTATATGAATGTCATTTTCTGAAGCAGTGATGTGAAAACTTCAAAAATACTAGTGGGAATAACTATTTAATTTGAAGGGACACATTTTTACATCAATTATTTCTCTTTTTAAAATAGTTTGCCAATGTCAGACACACCATGTTAAAATAGAAACTTATGTTATGGGTACTAACACTTCCATGCATTAGCACAAAATGAAGACTTGAGGCCACTACAAACACTGTTGGATCACCCTAAATGAAATACATGTAGTTTTTAAATACTAATGATGGCAAAGGTCATCTGTATATACAGAGAATGTAAGTCTATATGAGTACAGGAATCAAAACTACTTTTCTTTGCAGCATTTATGTGTTAACATGGTTTGAAGTCATGGCTTATTGAGTGCAGCTTGTATTCTTATTTCTCTCCGATCTTGCAGTTGATCTATTTTTTAAACAACAGATTCAGATATGTATCTCTTCACAGTCTGCTGGCCTGCAGGAGAGGCTTTGAGTAGAGAGTTTTGAATCAAGACAGCTGACAGGGCTGTGGATGGAGCAAATTAAATGACTGCCAACTGGATGCATCTATGTGGTATCCTATCCATGTTGGGAATGGATAAACAATTTCAACTACTAAATAATCCAGTTAGTTTAAGATAGTCTTGTCCTTAATGTGTAGGACTATGACAGAACCAGTTTCTCACCATTCCGGCTTAAGATTAGTTTTCCAAAATCAAAGATCAGAGGAACACAACAGACTGTATCACTAGCACACAAGAAGGCCACAGCACAACTCACATTTTTTTTTTTTATATAGTATCATGTTACGGCCTGATAACTGACATTCAGGAGCCTGAGCTGAATCAGTAAACTATAATTCAGTGCCTTTGAGATTACAAAGAGTTAAAATATGATTCCATTTTCTCTATCACATTTTCCAAAAGGGTACATCAGACAAAGGTCTTTGGCTAGATCTAGACACTTACAAACGTTTGATGAGGATCCTGATCTGAGTTTCTTTCTTTTTAATTTCTATTTTCTATCCTAGGTTAGAAGATATTAGGAAGAGCATGTGCATGTGGATGTAGTGTCTGAGTTTCTGTCCCAGATTCACCATTTCCTAAGCACTGGGAAAATCATCTGACCTCTCTGAACCTCTTCATGGTCAAACAGAGAAGATACAGCAATCTTTGTCTTGGCTGCCTTGTACAGCTACTGTGAGAATCAAATGAGGTTATTATGTTAGAAGTGCTTTCATAACTGAAGTACTATACAAATATAAGATAGTATCCTTAAATTATTGTCCCAAGAAACCCTCTGACCCCAAATTTCTACATAACTGGTGGGGGAAAATTATACATATTTTTATTCCTTCTAATCCATAGCCTTTAACGGAGCTTTCATGCAGTCAAGTTGTTCTAGCACTGCTCGGCTTCTACAGGAATCTCTGTGGCTGGTCTTAAGCACAGTCTTTAGTGCAGGCCCCAGGGCACCTGTCCTTCCACACTTGGATCATCCACAATCGTATTTTAGAGCTTAAGCCAATTTGAACAACTTTCTAACAGAATGTGCTTCTGATTATATTTTGGTTCTGACCTATAAAGTTCTGCATTTTTAATTGATTATATATAGAGTCTCAAGCTTAAGTTTTAAAGAATATAAATGGCTGTTTATAAGTTTTCAGATATGTATTTTAAAGTCTTCAAAAACCTAATATATTTATCTCTGAGGTTCTGTAATTATAGATGTACTTTGAGGAATGTGGAAAATCAATGTATGCCAATTGGGAATATATTTTAGTTTCAGTATCAAGTTTATAAATTCAATGACTTTTTGAGATAGAGATCTACTTTGGACTTAATTTCTTCTTTCATATTTGGATTTCTTCTTTCATATTTGGTCTGGAACTTCAAAAGTCAAATCACTAGGGCAAAGAATACAGTATGAGATAGTTCGTCTTGGACCCTACCTATTCCATGGCACCAACTTCATGGCAATCTCCTGGCATGTCTTCAAAGACAGGGTAACAATAAGACTTCAAATACTGGTACTACTCATCTAAGCTCCTAATCTCAATGGCACTGAGTTCTGTAAGAGTAAGTGATTTTCAAAACCACTAGAGGGCAATATAGGGCTAGATAAATCATGGAAGCATTCATAACTCCTTAAACGTGAGGTCTGAACCTAAGGTGAATTATTTTAGCTTGAATTATAAACTCCCATTTACTAATCATTATGGTATCATTAAGTAAACTGTTTCTCCAAAAGACATTCATAATGTAATCCAAAACATTTACAGGTGACTAGAATATTTTAGTTGGCCAATACAAAACTACATCCAGAACAGTGATCCCAAAGCTAAAGAAAGAACAATCTGGTAGTTTAAGGAGGACAACCTGATTTGAAAAGAAAACAAAGTGTGCACAACACACCAGCATGCATAAACACGGACTAACACACCAATGGATGCCTTTCTCCCCCATGCTTTCATGCACTTAACCCTTGTTCATGCTATAAAACATTTCAAGTCTTTATTCCCCTTAAAGAACTTTAATTAGCAGCTGACTTTGCAATTATATGACTCCTGTGAGGTTTCAGTTTTAGCTACTACAGAAAAAATAGATCAACTGCAGATTGCTTTTAGTCAAGTTTATTTTCTAGAGGAAAAGCCAACAGAAAACGTTTGTTTTGGAAAAAGGGCAATAGTTGCTTTTAAGAACAGAGCATTTCTGAGAGTTAATTTATATACATTCAATTACAGACATTTCTTTTAGTAAACAGGGAACCCCCTTGTGGTTCAGACTGTATCGTGCAGGATGAAGTAATTCCAACTCTGAAAAAGGTGACCTCACCAAAAATGATGTAATCTTTTCGAAAGAAAAAGAAACAACACAACATCGTGTGTGACAATCTGAGGAACTTGGAGGGTGAAGTCATTTTCTAAAAATATTTCAATAATTTGGAGCGCTATATAAGGTATTTTGTATCTTTCCTTAAAAAAACATTTAACAAGTATCCTATGCTCATGGACAGCTACTGTTTATAAGGCTCTATTCCAATGTTCCCTCCAATAAATAAAATGGGTCAAAACATACAATTATAAATTAAAAAACTAGAGTCTGTAGTACCAGTAGATTGCTTTAGTATTCAAACTGAATAGTTTTTAAAAAGAAAAAAATTGGTTTAACAAAGGGAACATTGGTTAGGTAAGAACACTTAAGAGAATTAGTACTTTCTATGTCTTTTTCAACTTCCTTCAAGCAGAAACCCACACTCACCAACTCCAATTCCTCTTCCTCCGACTGTACTCAGCACATAAGAGGGATAAGAGAGTTACTAAGACTGTTGGTACTCACAAACAAAATGTTTCTTTAGAAAAACATATTATTCAGACGTTAGCAGTTGTCTGGAACTCTAAAGAGATGATTATATACACAACAGATAGAAATATAAATTACTTATTGTCTCTATACTTGATTTTTCAAAAGACTATTTCTTTTACATTCTCTAGGGCCAGTACTCAAAGACACCCTCCTCCCCCAACTTGGTCTGATCTTATGCTGGCCTATCCTATACAGAGTCAGGCTACTGCAACAGTATTTAAAAGGGGTTCCTCATCGTATCAATCTGCATTTGGAACTTTGAGAATACTAACTCTGTACCTGTAACTCTGTTTTTTGATTGTTGTTTGTTTTTCTGAGATGGAGTTTTCCTCTTGTTGCCCAGGCTGGAGTGCTGGAGTGCAATGGTGTGATCTTGACTAACCATAACCTCCGCCTCCCAGGTTCAAACAATTCTCCCACCTCAGACTCCCAAGTGGCTGGGATTACAGGCATGCATGCACCACCACACCCAGCTAATTTTTGTAATTTTAATAGAAACGGGGTTTCTCCATGTTGGTCAGGCTGGTATCAAACTCCCAACCTCAGGTGATCCACCCACGTCAGCCTCCCAAAGTGTTAGGATTACAGGCATGAGCCATCACGCCCGGCCAACTCTATCTTAATCATCCTATTATTACCCCACCAGGTGATATATGTTCATTTATCTCCTATTAAAATTCTGCCTCTTGGCAGGCAAAAAACTGCTGGATGTTTTATTTCCCACAGGGACTAGCACAGTGCTATAAAACAAGAACACAAACATTTGTTCATAAATACAAGAGTTTTAAATACCAGTTTTATACATGTTTATCATTTGCAAATATACTGTTCATGTGAATGAAATGACTTCAATGGAGAAAAACCACGTATTTGAAGAAAATGAGACTGGAAGAGAAATGAATTCATAACCATGTAAAGAAAAGCAATGAGGCCAGGTGCAGTGGCTCACACTTGTAATTCCAGCACTTTGGGAGGCTGAGGTGGGTGGATCAGGAGGTCAGGAGTTCAAGAGCAGCTTGGCCAAGATGGTGAAACCCTGTCTCTACAAAAACTACAAAAATTAGCTGGGCGTGGTGGCAGGTGTCTGTAATCCCAGCTACTCGGGAGGCTGAGGCAGGAGAATCACTTGAACTTGGGCGACACAAGTTTCAGTGAGTTGATATCGTGCCACTGCACTCCAGCCTGGGTGACAGCGTGAGACTCTGTTACAAAAGAAAACAAAACATTTTTGCTCCCTTTCTCCATAACATTTAGAAAATATTAATATGCTAGAAACAGTCTAATCAGTTTTAAGTTTTTTCTTATTTTACTTCAATAAGTTAAGCTTCTCTGTCAATTTGTGAAAAGTGTTGTTATAAGTGCCATTGATACACGAAGCCCTAATCTGGAAGGAGGTTTCTTTGTAAACGGTGTAAATTAGGTGGGACTGATTACTTACTCTGAAAAACAATCACATGATCTATAACTGCTAACTCCAATGTGGGCAAGATGTTATTCAACTGTTTTGTTATAGATATATTTACATATCTCCAAACACAAGGTACACATCAAAATATTATACTGTCAAACACTATAGCTGTGTATGTGTAAAACATATAGGTTTCACTTTAACGTACACGAGTAAGCATGTAATTAGTTCATATGACACATTTTGAATTTTCCACGGAGATGCTTCATGCTCTCTTAAACAACAATCAGACATAACTTTACAATTGCTCAATGTTTAAATGTAGTTTGTCTTTAAATTGGCAGTTTGCTAACAATTCTTATAAACATATTTCTGTGCCTTACATGATATTTTTTGTAGTTTATTTCTGAAAGACAGTAGCAAGCATTTCATATCTAGTACCAGAAAGGTGAGCTACACGACTATCCTCAATTCCATTTCTTCTTGGCTCCCTTTTGGGGTATATTTCTTTGTTATCCATGTAAATAATTTTAGACAGCATTTCAAAGAGAGCTCCCTCACATCTCACTCAGCTTCCTGCAATGTTAACATCACAAGGAAATACAATGTAGTTGTCAAAACTAACAAAAATAATACAGCGCCAATTAACGCTTCAGACTTGACTTGGATTTCGCCAGTCTTTCAACTGCTGTCCTTTTTTCCTGACCCAGGTCAGATCCTGGATTCCACGTCTCCTTAGTCTCCTCTGGTCTGTGACAGTTGCTCAGTCTTTCCTTTTCATGACCTTGAAATTTTTTGGAAAAAGTGCTTATCAGGTATCTTGGAGTGTCTCTCAATTTGGGTCTGATTTTCATTCATAATCAGATAGAGGGGCATGGACTTTTGCAAGAATACCACAGGGAGACATAGCCTTCTTAGCATATCATATTGGAAGGCACATGTTGTCTTTATGTCCCATTACTGGTGATCTTAACTGGTTAAGGCAGAGTTTTTCAGAATTCTCTAATTTCCAATTCTCTGATTTTTCCCTTTGTAAGAAACAAATATGTGGGAAGAGATATTTTGAGACTATGCAAATATGGTTTTCACTTAAACTTTTTGCCCACTTATGTTAGCATGTATCCAATGACCTTGCCTGCAACAATTACGATTGTATTGTGTTCTAATGGTGATTTACTATCTCTCATTCGTTCTACATTTATTAATTAGTTATTTGATTTACTATCTCTCATTCTTTCTACATTTATTAATTAGTTATTTTCCAAGGAAGAATTGTCCCTTTCCCCTTGTTTATCGAATCATTTATTTAGACCAGTAATGGACTCAAGTGTTTTTTATTCCCTGGGCTATAAATACTATAGTTATTTGTTACTTAAATTGTTCTAGTTTTGGCCATTGGAAACTCTTTTGAAAGGCCAGCTCCCATGACTTTTGATATGCTCTTTCTCAACCTCTGACAACTTTGACTCATCCCGTTTCCCTGCCCCAGATCTACAACAAACCATTTTTTTCCAAGCAGCCCTGGTTCCTTAGATTAGAAAATGGTATTCAGAAACTAAAATCTGAGCACCAGGTATGTTCAGCCTACTGTGTTCTGTTGTCTCATAGACCTCTCAGCAAACAGAGCTAGGAAATATATGTATACTAGTTCATATGTACACACATCTGTACCTTTTTTGTGTGTGTGACAGGGTCTTGCTATGTCACCCAGGCTGAAGCGCAGTGGTACAATCATGGGCCAATGCAGCCTCGACTTCCTGGGCTCAAGCAATCCTCTCACCTCAGTCTCCCACGTAGCAGGGACTACAGGCACATGCTATCACGCCTGGCTAAGTTTTGTATTTTTAGTAGAGACAGGGTTTCCCAATGTTGACCAGGCTGGTCTCAAAATCCTGAGCTCAGCACCAGCCCGCTTCAGCTTCCCAAGAGACGGGGTTTCCCAATGTTGGCCAGGCTGGTCTCAAAGTCTTGAGCTCAACATCCACCCACCTCAGCCTCCCAAAGTGCTGGGATTATAGGCCTAAACCACCATGCCCACCCAGATGCATATATATTTCTGTATCCATCAATGCGCGCGCGTGTGTGTCTGTGTATAAAAACTCATACTGAATCCTTCCACTGTAACCCTGAAACATAAGGCTCATTCTAGACCCTCAACCCCACAACTCCTTGGTTATCTGCAGCTTTCTCCTCCAAGCATGAGAAACCTGGCTTTCTTTATCTACAATGTCCACGTGTTCATTTATATATTTATTTTATTTAGATGTTCAACCCTCTGTGTGTTTGTGTATGTGAGGGATGAACTGACCATCTAGAATACAGTGATTTGCTACAATTTTGTTGGTCTCTAACCTTACAGTATCCAGTCAAAACAAGTTTCCAAATTTACTCAGACCAGGTCCTTTCTTCCTTAGCCCTTCAATATCATCATGTTACTCATCTGTAATGAAGTTATATTCATGTGTAACAATATGCATTTCATCTTGAGCTCCCCTGGAATTATTTTTTAATAGATTGCATTTAGGAAAAAAAAATCGCCCTTTGGATACACATTTTAATGAGTTTCAAGGAACAGTACCTTTCACAGATGCATCTAACAATACAGCATCACACAGATTAGTTCATCACCTCGAAAACTCCCTCATACTATCCCTTTATAGTCAACCTTGTCTCCATAGGCAGTGAATTTTGCATTTTCCAGAATGAAATACAGATGGAATAATACACTACTGTAGAGTTTTAGATCTGGCTTCTTTTATTTAGCAAAATTCAATTAGGATTCATCTGTATTGTTGTGTGAATAAACAGTTTATTGCTGAATAGCATTTCTTTATATGGGTGTACAGTGTTTCTCCATTCCTCTGTTGAAGGACACTTAGGTTACTTTCAGTGTTTCACAATTATGAAAGATACAATTTTCTGTTTAAGTACAGTTTTCAATTCATGTGCATAAATATTCTAGGAGTGGCATTAGCGGATTACAGCAAGCATTTATTATTATTATTTAAAAAAATTTTTTTAAGACAGGGTCTTGTTGTGTTGCCCAGGCTGGTCTTGAACTCCTGGGCTCAAGCAATCTTTCTGCCTTGGCCTCCCAAAGTACAGGGGTTATACAGGCATGAGCCACCCTGCCTGGCCAGCAAGCGTATATTTAGATTCATAAGAAGTTGACCAACTCTTCAAAATCGTCATACCATTTTGCATTCCAAGCATCTATGAGTGACTTTTTGCTTCGCATCCTCAACAGCATTTCCGGTTTTTGGATTTTCTTAAATTTAAATTTTAGCCATTCTACTGTAGTTGTGTCTCATTAGGTTTTAATTTTCAATTCTCTAAGACCTAACAATATTGAGCATATTTTCATACGCTTATTTGCCATCCCTGTATCTTCTTTTTGAAGTAGCTGTTCAGACCATGTGCCGTTTTAAAAAACTGACTTGTTATGTTTTCTTACTGCTGGGTTTTAAGGCTTCTTAAAATACTCTGGATACGAACTCTTTATTGGATATGTGACTTGAAAGTATTTTCTTCTAATCTGTAGGTCATTCTGTTATTCTCTGAACAGTGTCTTTCACAGAACAAAACTTAAATTCTGACAATCTCCAATATGTCAGTTTTTTTTTTTACTGGATCCTGCTTTTGGTGTTGCATTTTCTCCTCTAAATTTCAGTTTCCTGTTTTAAATTTGGGTCTATGATCCATTTGTAGTTAATTTTTTAAATGAAGTCTGAGTTATTATCGAGTGAGTTTTTTGTTTTTGTTTTGTGTGGATGTAGAATTGTTTCAACACCATTAGTTGTTAACAACCATCCTTTCTTTATTGAACTGCCTTACTACCTTTGCTAAAAATTCAGCTGAATATACATGTATAGGTCTAAATTTTCTGGGCTGTTTTGACCACTGATTATCTGCCCATCATTCTGTCAATATCACACTTTCTTGATTACTATAGCTTTGCAGTAGGTCTTGAACCCAGGTCGTAAGAGTCTTTTTATTTTGTTTCTTCTTAAGATCCTTCTGGCTGTTGTAGTTCCTTTGTCTTTACCTATATATTTTACAATTGGCTTATTAATATCTACAAAAAAGCTTGCTGGGATTTTTACTGCAGTTGTGTTTAATCTACAGTTTGATCTGGCAAGAAATGACATCTTGACAATACCGAGTCTTCAAATCCATTAACATGATATATCTATTAATCTAGGTGGTCTTTTATTTCTTTTATCAGTGTTTTGCAGTTTTCAATATACAGACTGTGTACATCTTTTGTCAGAACTGTACCAAGATGCTTCTTTTCTTTCCTTTATTTGGGATGCTTTTTTTTTTTTTTTTTTTTTAAATTTCAAATTCCAGTTGTTCACTGCTGGCATATAATCAATTTTTATATACTAACTTTGTACCTGTGACCTTGCTAAACTCACTGATTGGTCCCAGGAAATTTTTGTAATTTCTTCTTACTTCTCTACATAAAAGAATGTATCTTATGTGAACAGAGACAGCTTAATTTCTCTCTTCCCAATATGTATGCATTTTATTCATTTATTTTTGCCTAACTGTACTGGCTAGGACTTTTACTACCATGATGCATACAACTGGTGAGAAAAAATATCATTACCTAGCTCCAAATACTAGAAGACTGAATGCTTTCCCCTTATAAAGTATTTGAGCTGTATATTTTTTTGTAGATGTTCTTTATTAAGTTCCCTTCTATTCTAGTTTGATAAAATTTTTTTTTGTTTGTTTTAAAAATCCTAACTAGATGTTGAATTGTTACCATTGTGATTATACCGATGAATTTTCAAATGTAGACTCAGCCTTGCATTCCTGGCATAAAACCACCATGGTCTTGATATATTATCCTTTTAATATATTGCTCAATTTACTAATTTTTTACTGAGGATTTTTGTGTCTAGAGTTCGTGAAGAATGTGGATTTGTAGTTTTTTTTTCTTGTGTTGCCTTATTTTGGTTTTGCACTGGGGTAAGGCTGATCTAAAAAAATAAGTTGGAAAGTTTTCTCTCCTCTCCTAACTTTTTCTGAAAGAGACTGTATAGAACTGATATCACTTCTTTCAATCTTAAATGTTTGGTAGAATCTCCCAGTTAAATCATATGGGTCTGGAGTTTTCTTTTGTGAAAGGTTTTTAAACTAGAAATCTGATTTTTAAAATAGTTACTATCCAAGTTAACTATCTGTTCTTCAATGAGTTTAGTAGTTCCTTGGTAGTTTCTATCTTTCAAAGAATTTGCCCATTTCATCTAAGCTATCAAATCTATTGGAACACAGATGCTTATAGTACTCTTTTAGTGTCTTTTGAGTAATATATCTGCTCATATTTTTGATACTGATAACCTGGGTCTTCTCTTTTTCCTTGGTCAGCTTGGATAGAAGTTTATCAATTTTATTGATCTTTTAAAAAAAAGTTTTTGGTTTGCTTTTGTTTTCCTGTTTTAAATTCATTAACTTCTGCTCTTTATTTTTTTCCTTTCTTCTGCTTGATTTGGGTTAAGTTCACTTCTCTTCCTTGAGTTTCTTAAGGTGAAAGTTTAGATTGCCGATTTTGGATTCTTCTTTTCCAGCACAGGCGTTTGTTGCTATAAATCTCTCAACATCACTACTCTAGTTGGGCCCCAAAATTCTGGTGTTGTATTATCATTTTCAGTTACATGTATTTTTAAATTTCCTTTGAGATTTCTTCTCTGGTCCATGGTTATTTTAAAATATGTTATTTAATGTCTAAATACATGGCAGTTTTCCTACTATCTTTCTGTTACTGATTTTTTGTTTGATTTCATTACAGCCAGAGAATATAATATTTATTATTTCAGTTCACTGAAATTTGCCAAAGTTTGTTCCCTGGCATAGAATATGGTCTATCTTGGTGAATGTTCCATGTGCACTTGGGAAAAATGAGTGTTCTACTGTTGTTGAGTGACGTGTTCTATAAATGTCTCTTAGGTCATGTAGGTTGAGTGTTGCTCAGATCATCTAGATCCTTACTGATTTTCCTGCCTACTTGTTCTATCAGTTACTGAGAGGGATGCTGAAGTCTCCAACTACAATTATGAATTTTTCTATTCACCTTTTAATTTTATCAGTCTTCACTTCATGTATTTTAAAGGCTGCTGTTAGGTTCATGCACATTAAAGTCAGTTATTTCTTGGAAAGTGGACTATGTCACATCCCTCTTTATCACCGATAGCTTTCCTTGTTGTGAAGCCTACATTGTCTGAAATTAATAGGTCTGCTTTAGCTTTCGTTTTGGTTAGTGTTTGCAATGGTAAATTTTCTCCATTGTTTTACCTATGTCCTTATATTCATAGTGGATTTCTTGCAGGCAGCATATTATTTGGTTTTTGCTTTTCTTTTTCTTTTTTTTTTTGAGACAGAGATTTGCTCTTGTTGCCCAGGCTGGAGTGCAATGGCATTATTTCAGCTCACTGCAACCTCCGCCTCCTGGGTGAAGCAATTCTCCTGCCTCAGCCTCCCGAGAAGCTGGGATTTACAGGCACACGTCACCACGCCCGGCTAATTTTGTATTTTTAGTAGAGACGAGGTTTCTTCATGTTGGACAGGCTGGTCTGGAACTCCTGACCTCAGGTGATCTGCCCACCTCAGCCTTCCAAAGTGCTGGGATGATAAGCATGAGCTACCTCATTGCTTTTTAAGAAATACACAAATCTGACAGTCTTTTAACTGACTGTGTTTTCACCACATTCAATGTGATTACTTACATGACTGGATTATAAGTTACCATTATCTTGCTTTTTGTTTGTCTTCTTTTCTCCCATTTCTTGGGCTACTTAGAACATTTTTTATATTTCTATTTTATCTCTTCTATTGACTTATTTATACCTCTTTTAAAGTTTTCTTCTGTAGTTGCACTAGGGTTTACGATATACATACATCATTAGTTACTTCGATTTCATCTTTAAATAATATTTACATCATGTGTAGAGCCAATTTCTCCCTCCCACCTTTTGTTGTCATATATTCGACTTTTACAGGTGCTAGAGAAACAAAATACACTGTTACTATTTTTGCCTTATATAGTCAGATACCTTTTGGAGCAACTAAAAAGGGGGAAAGCACTCAGATCTTGGTTTCTTTTAATCTCTATAAAAATAATGTTCCTTGGAGAAATGCCTGACTCTAGGACTGGGACAGAAAATATACAAGATGAGCCTAGAGCACATTATAGTGCCAGAAAATAAAAAAGTACCTACTCCCCCTGAAAAAAAACCCACAAAAATAAGGTTATATTAAAGGGACACAGGAATCAAGTGAATAGCCCTCAAAAGCTAAAGCTAGAATAAAGCAACAGAAAAAAGTGGTATTGCACTATAAAACAAAGTATTAAAATAAATGTCCATGAGTCCATATTGATATAAATGGTTGAATAAATGACAGAAAACAGATAAATCTCCTGAGTAAAATTCCAAATAACTTATGTAGATATCCTTCTCTTAAGAAAGTGAAGCTTTAACTCCCCACTCCTTAAAAGTGTGGGCTGCATAGTAATTTTCTACCCAAAGGCTATAGTATGAAAAAAGCAGGAGAAAGAGTAACTTTACAGAAAAGAAACCTGTTAAACACCTGTTAAACATCAGGGAGGTGACCAAATTAACATCAGCAATAGTTACGTCAATACAGGTTGGTTATCCCAAATGTGAAAATCTGAAATGCTCCAAAATGCAAAACCTCTTGAGCACCAACATGACACTCCAATGTAGTACTCACTGGATCATTTTGGATTTCAGACTTCTGGATTTGGGATGTTCTACTTATTAGTATAAGGCACATATTCCAAAACCTGAAAAAATCTGAAATCTGGAACACCTCTGGTCCTGGTTATTTCAGATAAGAGACACTAAATATAGTAGGCACTCTTGATACAATGTGATGAAAATGGCATCTTAAATCTATGGCCTACCTCCCTCAAACCAACAACCACAATCTAAGCATGAGAAAAACATCGGACACATCTTAACTAAGAGGCATTCTACAAAAATACCTGACTAGTATTCCTCAAAACTATCAAGGTTGTTAAAACAAGGAGTCTTAGAAACTCTCACAGTCAAGAGGCAGCTAAAGAGACATGATTACTAAATGTAATGTGGTACCCTGGATTAGATCCTAGAATAGAAAAATACACAAGGTTAAAAATAAGTAAATCTGAATAAAGTACGAACTTCAGTTAATAATAACATATCAGTACTGGTTCAAGAGTTGTGACAAATATACTAATGTTAATAATAGAAAAAATTATGTGTGAGGTATATAAAAACTTTCTATATGATCTTTGTAATCTTTCTATAAACCTAAAATTCTTCTAAAAATAAAAGGTTTATAAAAAGTAGGAAAAAACAAATTTAATTATTTTATCTTCATTTGTTGCATTTCCATGGTTTATTTCTTTGGGCAGATGCAAATTTTTGCTGGCATCACAGTCCATCTGGTGAAGGGCTTCCTTTAACATTTCTTGTAGAGTAGGTCTGCTGGCAATAAATTCCCATGACTTTTGTTTGAGGAAGTCTTCACTTCTCAAAGATATTTTTGGTGGGTAGAGAATTTCGGGGTGAGAAGAATTTTTTTTAAAATTCAGCACATTAAATAATGTTACTACTCCCTTTTTCTTGCTTGCATAGTTTGTGAAGAAATACGTGTGGTACCAATTCTTATCTTTGTTTTGCTCTATATAATGTATCTCTTCTCTGGCTAAGATTTTTCTCTTGATCTGCTTTTAGCAGTCTGAGAGTGAGAGAGAATGTGGGTGCACGTGCATCTGTGTGTATGTGTGTGTGCGTGTGCCTTGGTAGTAGTATTTATCCTATTTGGTACTGGTTATTATTTAAAATATTATTCCTGTCCTCTTATGTTATACCATTTGATAAAGGCCCATAGCTCTTGGATACTTCATTCTGTTTTTTTTATTTTGTCTTGTTTTCATTCTTTCTCTTCGTATTTCAGCATGGGCAATTCCTACTAAGAGACCTACAGGTTTTTCCCTCCTGCTAAGCTATTAGTACAAGACCCGAGTTAATTTCATTAGAAGCTGAACTGGGTTTAAGCCTTACTGTTGCTCTAGTTACCATCAGGGCACCGACTACAAGCTTCACATACCTAGGGAGGTGGGATTTGCATGCCAGGTTTTCCCGAAGTGACTGCTCCACTCTCAGTTTTAAGTCATCCCCTCTCGTTGTACCTCAGGCTGTGGCCTTCTCAGTCATCCTGCCACTCTCCTGGCATTGCTCCTTACCGAGCATGTCTTCCTATTCCTCTACCTGGTTGAGATATTTTGCCTCTTTGATTAAACAGGATTTCAACAGTGCCCTGAGTGATAATGTTTGTCATTCATCTCCTCACAGATTAAAGCTTTTGTTCCACATTAGTGAAAGAAGACAAAAAGATACTGTAGTGGCTACTCTTCCCTTCTCCCAGTTCTATACCACAGCGAGACCTTTTCAGGAGCTTCTGAGCACTCCATGGGATTCATGGAGAAAAAAGTCTACAAGGGAACACAGACTCACCCTGTGTTATACTGTGGCCCCAGGAGTTTCACACAGTTCTGTCAGTGTATACCTGGCCTCCAGCAATTCACCAATCACCCTAGCTTAACTCTTACCATCTGTGTCTTGCCTAGTGCTCAAATGTCATCTCTCCCCATAGGACATCTGACTCTGTAGCATCTGGGCCAGTTGGCTGCCCTGAAATCTCCGCACTATAATGGGTTAAAGGAAAACTATGAACTTTCTGTATATCCAAGTTTGTTTTAATTGTAAGGCTGGGAGAGACTGTTTACAGATTTCTGTATCACCAAATAAAAAAGTACTTGTTTTTTGACCTGGACTATAAGACTGAAAGAGACTTGATCCTAGCTCGATTTTGTACTACCTTGAACAAGTAATAACCGGTAACTCAGTTTCCTCATCTTTACCTTGCAATGATCACAGTCTGAAAATTAAATGAGACAATATACAGATGAAGGTGTTTTGGAATCTATAAAGCATTATACAAATGTGGAATTATCATCTAAGCCTGGCAGCATCACTTTCACTTAGCAAAACGTCAAATGGTGAGTTTAGCAACTGCAAAGTAGAGAGTATACCTGGCACATCATTTAGAATGCTAATAGTCAAACAGTTGCTAAACTAAGAAGTTTTAAAACTTGATTACATATTCTAGTTTTTTTTCTACAAGAAGCTAAGGAGGACAAACATACTGTCCTGCTCTTTATAGAGTTAACATTCAAAAACAAATGAGACCAGAACCCTAAAGCCACCATCAAGGAGTGGAAGGGAGGATACATGCATTCTTTATACAGTTAAATAGAAAGGTTGTTAGAGAAGGAATAAACAAAGAAAATAATTGGAGAATAACTCCTTCAAGGTTGTGTGCATTCTTCCCTATCCTACAATAGTTCTGTGGTATTTAGAATTTTCTTTTTTTGAGACAGAGTCTTGCTCTGTCACCTGGGCTGGAGTGCAGTGGTGCAATCTTGGTTCACTACAACCTCTACCTCCTGGGTTCAAGCGATTCTCCTGCCTCAGCCTCCTGAGTAGCTGGGATTACAGGGGCCCACCACCAAGCCTGGCTAGTTTTTGTATTTTTAGTAGAGACAAGGTTTCACCATGCTGGATAGGTTGAATTCCAGACCTCAGGTGATCTGCCCACCCCGGCATCCCAAAGTGCTGGGATTACAGGTGTGAGCCACTGTACCCCACCTGGTATGTAGAGTTTTCTAACAAAGATTTAGTGCTTCTCTCATAGAAAAGCATGTGTAATTGATTAATCAAAGTATATAAAGTACAGGGAATAACTCATGTTTAATGTTTCTAGCCTGGTAAAATTAAAATTAAACATAATATCTCTGTATTTTACTTTTTAAAAATTGATTCAAAATGTGTTACATATTAATTAAGGGATATATGTGAGTATTTGTTACATTCACAGAATGTGTAATGATGAAGGTCAGGGTTTTCGGGGTATCTATTACCTTGAGTATTTATCCTATGCCTTGGGTACATTTCAAGTCCTCTGTTCTAGCAACTTTGAAATATACTCCATCTGCAATGTTGCTAACTATAGTTACCCTTCTCTCCTATCAAATACAGGGGTATATTTGTTCTATTTAAGTGTATATTTTCACCCATGAATCAACCTCTGTTTATCCCCTCTCCCACCCACACACCCTTCCCAGGCTCTGCTATCATTCTATTCTATAGCTCCACAAGATCAATTTTGTTTAGGTTCTACATATGAGTGAGAGCATGCAGTATCTATCTTTCTGTGCCTGGCTTATTTCACTTAACACAATAACCTCCAGTTCCACGCATGTTCATGTTTAGCTTTAATTTTAAATCTGTTAAGCAAATTTCCATAATCTGATTTTTGTGTATCTGAAATAGACTTGTCTCTTCAAATGCTAATTTTGAATGGAAATATTTATTAGGAGTAGATGTAGATTCTATGGTGGCACAGAAAATTCCAAAGGAAGCTAGACTATGTATAAAACACGTGTTTTAAAGAATCAGGTTGAAGAAAGGTTCAACTTACTAGTGGAGGCATCATGCCCTTGCTTGAAGGGGGGATGACAACTCGAAGATCTGGTTTTCTACTGTTCATTCCAAGATTACCACCACCTGGTGGAGGGGGAGACTTTGTAGGCATGACTTTGCCTAAACTATTTGCACCAGTAGCGCCAATCAAATTTGGAGAAGCTCTTGAGTTTACAAATCCATTTCCTGGGGGGAAAAATACCATTCAATAATGTGAGAAGAGTTATTAAAATACTTTAGAACAAACAAATCAAGTTTTCCCCAGTCCAAGTTGCAAATACATTTTATAATAAAACTCATTACAGGGCCTGTCAGGGTGGGGGGCTAGGGGAGAGATAGCATTAGGAGAAATACCTAATGTAGATGACAGGGTGATGGATGCAGCAAACCACCAAGGCACGTGTATACCTATTTAACAAACTTGCACATTCTGCACATGTACCCTAGAACTTAAAGTATAAGATTACAAAAAACCAACCTCATTAAAAAGTGGACAAAGGACATGAACACTTTTCCAAAGACACACATTATCCGAAATGCTTGGGACCAGAAATGTTTCTGATTTTGGAATACTTGTATTACATACTTATGGGCTGAGCATCCCTAACTGTGAAAATCCAAAATCCTCCAATGAACACTCTTGAGAGTCACGTCAGTGCTCAAAATGTTTCAGATTTTACAGCATTTTTTATTTGAAATACTCAACCTGTGGTAACTAAAAGTATCTTTGGATACTTTAAAAATAAGCAAAGAAAGACAAGCAAAGTCTGAAAAACATATAAAGCTTAAGACTAATGATACTTGTTTTCCAGCATTACTACTTGGACTTGCTGAAAGAGATTTAAAACACAATACATTTCTGGCCAGGTGTGGTGGCTCATGCCTGTAATCCCAGCACTCTGAGAGGCCAAGATGGGTGAATCACTTGAGGTCAGGTGTTTGAGACCAGCTTGGCCAACAGGTTGAAACCTCATCCCTACTAATACTACAAAAATTAGCTGGGTGTGGTGACGGCCGGCTGTGATCCCAGCTACTTGGAAGGCTGAGGCAGGAGAATCACTTGAACCAGGCAGGCAAACGTTACAGTGAACCAAGATCGTGCCACTGCACTAGACTTGGTGACAGAGTACAACTGTGTCTCAAAGAAACAAACACAAGACCACATTTCCAACAGGTCATCTCAAACAGGGGACTAAAATTATGGCGGTATTGTAGAAAACGACTGAGACCAGCCTATTCATTCACTCTTGTGATAGCAAAGGTGCTGCCACTACTAAGTTCTGAGTAGTGAACCAGGTATCAGAGCAGCTTCTTAACTGCAGCGTATTCAGCACTCATTTCTAATGCCTCATTCTCACCAAGTACTTCTTCCTTACAGCTCTACTTCTACTGGTTGTGTTTCCTCAGCTTCATTAAGGTCCTTATTAAATATTTCTGATTTATCTCACTTTAATCATCTTATTCCTATTTTTAAACTTTCTCTAACAGAACCCTCCATCTCTCTTGAATGAAATGAGGAAAAAGGCACATTGTGATGTATGCTCTGTGTATATATAACTTTTGGGTACCAGTTGAGATATAAAATAAATATGAAAACATCCTATTTTCATGAATACCGTTGTCAGTCATTCTACACCCTCCCATGTGTAGGAACCATGTGGACTGGGTGGAGCTGACTCTACTGCAATCCTCCCTCCAACCCACATTCCAGTCTGGGTAATAGAATTAACCAAATCAAACAAAGACAAAGAAAAAAGAATCAAAAAACAATAATAAACAAAGCCTCCAAGAAATCTGGGATTATGCTAAACAGCCAAACGTAAGAATAACTGGTGTTCTTGAGGAAGAAGAGAAATCCAAAAGTCTGGAAAAACATATTTAAGAAAACAATTGAGGAAAACTTCCCTGGCCTCACTAGAGATATAAAAATCCAAATACAAAAAGCATAAGGAAGACCTGGAAAATTCATTGCAAAAATATCATCACCCAGGCATATAGTCATCAGGTTATGTAAAGTGAAGACAAAGGGAAGAATCTTAAGAGCTGTGAGGCAAAACCATCAGGTAACCAACAAAGGAAAACTTATTAGTTCAACAGCAGATTTCTCTCCAGAAACCTACAAGCCAGAAGGGAATGGGGTTCTATCTTTAGCCTCCTCAAATAAAATAATTGCCAGCCAAGAGTTTTGTACCCAGCAAAACTATAAGATTCACGAATGAAGAAGAGATAAAGTCTTTTTCAGACAAACAAATGCTGAGATAATTTGCCACAACCAAGCCAGCACTACCAAGAAACACTAAAAAGAGTTCTAAATCTTGAAACAAAACCTCAACATATGCCAAAATAGAACCTCTGCAAATCATAAATCTCACAGGCCCCATAAAACAATAACACAATGAATAAAATAGTACCTTACATCTCAACATTAACGTCCAATATAAATGGCCTAAATGTTCCACTTAAAAGATACAGAATAGCAGAATGGTTAAAAATCCACCAACCAAGTATCGGTTGTCTTCAAGACACTCAAGTAACAAATAAGGACTCACATAAACTTAAAGTAAAGGGGTGGGGAAAGATACTAAAGAATCTAGAGGAGATGGATAAATTCCTGGAAACATACAACTTGCCTAGGTTAAATTAGGAAGAAATAAAAACTCTGCATGGACCAGTGACAAGTAGCAAGATTGAAACAATCATTTAAAAAACTGCAAACCAAAAAAAGTCTAGGACCAGATGAATTGAGAGCTGAATTCCATAAGGCATTCAAAGAAGAACTGGTACCAAGCTTACTAAAACTATTCCAAAAGATAGATAATCCTCCCTAAATCATTCTATGAAGCCCGTATCACCCTAACATCAAAACCAGGAAAGGATATAACAAAATAAAAATAAACTACCGACCAACATCCCGTGATCAAGAATACACCATCAAGTGGGTTTCATACTAGGGATACAGGGAGGGTTTAACATACACAAGTCAATAAGCAAAACCGGCATAGATGGGACATTTCTCAAAGTAATAGAAACCAATTATGACATCTTTACTGGATTCAGTTAAGTTTCAGGACACAAAATCAATGCATACAAATCAGCCACACTGCTATACACCAGCAATGATCAAGCTGAGAGTCAAATCAAGAATTCAACCCCTTTTGCAATGGCTGCAAAAAAATAAATAAATAAAACACTTAGGATTAAGGCCGGGTGCGGTGGCTCAAGCCTGTAATCCCAGCACTTTGGGAGGCCGAGGCGGGTGGATCACGAGGTCAAGAGATCGAGACCATCCTGGTCAACACGGTGAAACCCCGTCTCTACTAAAAATACAAAAATTAGCTGAGCATGGTGGTGCGTGCCTGTAGTCCCAGCTACTCAGGAGGCTGAGGCAGGAGAATTGCCTGAACCTGGGAGGTGGAGGTTGCGGTGAGCCGAGATCACGCCATTGCACTCCAGCCTGGGTAACAAGAGCGAAACTCCGTCTCAAACAAACAAACAAAAAAACACTTAGGATTATATCTAACCAAGAAGGTGAAAGATTTCAACAAGGAAAACTATGAACCATTGCTGAAAGAAATCACAGATGACACATACAAATGGAAACCCACCTCATGCTCATGGATGGGTAGAATCAATATTGTGAAAATGACTGTAACGCCAAAAGCAATCTACAAATTCAATGCAACTCTCAACAAAATACCACCATCATTCTTCATAGAACTAAGGGGAAAAATCCTAAAATTCATATGGAACCAAAAAAGTCTGCACAGCCAAAGCAAGACTAAGCAAAAAGAACAAACCTGGAGGCATCACATAATTTCATTTCAAACCAGGCTATAGTTACCAGAAAAGCATGGTACTGGTATAAATATAGGCACACACCAATGGAACAGAATAGAGAACTCAGAATTAAAGCCAAATACTTACAGCCAACTGATCTTCAACAAAGCAAACAAAAATAAAGTGGGAAGAAGACGACCTATTCAACAAGTGGTGCTGGCGTAACAGGCAAGCCACGTGTAGAAGAGAATGCAACTGGATTCTCATCTCTCACACACAAATCAATACAAGATGGATCAAAGACTTAAATCTAAGACCTGAAACCACAAGAATTCTAGAAGATAACATCAGAAGAACTCTTCTAGACACTGGCTTAGACAAAGGGTTCATGACTAGGAACCCAAAAGCAAATATGACAAAGACAAAAATAAATAGATGGGACTTAAGTATTCAAACTAAAAAGCTTCCACACAGCAAAAGAAATAATCAGCAGAGTAAACAGACAACAGAGTGTGAGAAAATCTTCATAAACTATGCATCTGACAAAGGACTAATATCCAGAATCTACAAGGAACTCAAACAAATCAGCAAGAAAAAAAACAAATAATCCCATCAAAAAGTGGGCAAAGGACATAAATAGACAATTCTCAAAAGGAGATATATGAATGGCCAACAAACATATAAAAAAATGTTCAACATCACTAATTATCAGTGAAATGCAGATAAAAATTACAATGAGATACCACCTTACTCCTGCAAGAATGGCCAATATTTAACAAATCAAAGGCCGAGACGGGTGGATCACGAGGTCAAGAGATCAAGACCATCCTGGTCAACATGGTGAAACCCTGTCTCTACTAAAAATACAAAAAATTAGCTGGGCATGGTGGCACATGCCTGTAATCCCAGCTACTCAGGAGGCTGAGGCAGGAGAATTGCCTGAACCCAGGAAGCGGAGGTTGCAGTGAGCCGAGATCGCGCCATTGCACTCCAGCCTGGGTAACAAGAGCAAAACTCCGTCTCAAAAAAAAAAACAACAACAAAAAAAAAACAAAAAAAAAAACAAATCAAAAAATAATAGATGTTGGTATGAATATGGTGAAAAGGGAACACTCAGACACTGCTGGTGGGAATGTAAACTAGTATAACCACTAAAGAAAATAGTACAGAGATTCCTTAAAGAACTAAAAGATTCTTTAAAGAACTAAAAGATCAAACTACAGTTTTATCTAGCAATCTCACTACTGGGTGTCTGCCTAGAGGAAAAGAAATCATTATATGAAAAAGACACTTGTGCACACATGTTTATAGCAGCACATTTTGCAACTGTGAACATATGGAACCAGTCTAAATGTCCATCAACCAACAAGTGGATAAAGAAAATGTGGTATATAGATATATACTATGGAATACTACTCAGCCCTAAAAATAATGGCATTCACAGCAATCTGGATGGAGTTGGAGACCATTATTCCAAGAGAAGTAACTCAGGAATAGAAAACCAAACATCGCATGTTCTCACTTAGAAGTGAGAGCTAAGCTATTAAGATCCGAAGGCATAAGAATGATACGATGGACTCTGGGGACTCAAGGAGGAAGGGTGGGTGGGGGGTGAGGCATAAAAGACTACAATTGGGTACAGTGTACACTGCTCAGGTGAACTCTGAAATCACCGCTAAATAACTTTTTTTCATGCAACGAAACACCACTTGTTCTGCCAAAACTATTGAAGTAAAAAGGTTAAAAAATAACATAAAATAAAAAGGTTGGGGTGTGGTAGCTGAAACCTGTAATCTTAGCACTTTGGGAGACGGAGGCGGCCAGATGACCTGAGGTCAAGAGTTGGAGACCAGCCCGGCCAACATGGCAAAACCCTATCTCTACTTAAAAAAAATGCAAAACTAGCTGGGCATGTTGGTGCATGCCTATAATCCCAGCTATTTGGGAAGCTGAGGCAGAAGAATTGCCTGAGCCACGGAGGCTGTAGTGAGCTAAGACCACACCACTGTATCCAGCCTGGGCTACAGAGTAAGATCCTGTCTTGAACAAACAAACAAAAGAATTTTTGAGTTCCAGATGAGTGTGTTTTTTTCTTCCTTAGCCTCACCCAATTCCTCGTTTCCTCCAAAATGTTTACCAAGTGACCCAACTTAGTTTTCATTCGTACGTATGATTTAATTTTGTTGTAGGGGCTGGTATTCAGTGAACCTCATGAGGTTATTTCCTGCATTCTGCTTTCATTATCTTGAAGGGGTATGTATTAAATCCTTTCCACACCCCATAGAATGATTTCCTGCATCCTGTTAAAGCTCCAGAAAGCAGCGTAGATTTAAAAAACAACCACTTCACCAGGCCAGCCCCTGTGGAGGAGAGATCATCGATGAGTTGGACAGAGGTAACTGCTAAACCAGACATCTGAAGGATTCCAAATGTTTACTAAATAATTTTATTCAAAAATAGGAAGGTTGAATAGAAACTTCATTTTGCATAACAGTATGAAAATGTTAATTAGTAATGTTTCTTTTAACATACAATGGCATGAATATGTGTCCTGAATCTGACTTTAGAAGACTCTTATTTACTTGATTTATACTCAAACCCGAAGGAGAAAGTAGAATTTCCTCTCAAAGACATAAAATGATATAAAAATATAATCCAGAGCCATGCAACATCAAGAAGCACAAATACTATTTTCCCATGTGCAGTCCATGGTGCTTTTTCAGACATGACACGATGGTAACTCATGAGAATCAAATTTCATTGAGTAAGAGAGGATTTAAAAGCACAGTATTTCTTGGTGTAAAGTCAGGAGTCAGTAGTAGATAATGATTAGAGGATGATGTAAGTGTTTGGTAACTTGCCAGGCTGAAGCTAAGATTATCTCCTATGCACAACTTGTTATTTTGTAGTTTACAGTGAAATATGCCCTAATATCTACATTCTTACCTCTAGCTCAATTTTTATTACAAAAATGAAGATATTTTTGAGATAGACTTTTGAGGTAAATACTTTCGTATATAACTCATCTTGCCACAGTATACAAATCTAGGAACTACAGTATCTACCCTAAATGAATAAATTCAGTTTAATGTGATTGTTGTTACAACGTGTTTCCAGTTTTCACAGTAATTTACTATACTAACACAAATGTGAAAAAAAAATGCTCTTGAGCAAACTGCATACCTATGCCTTCAGAAACTTAACAGAACTGATCTCAATTACAGCCCTATAGCTGAGACGGGTCATTCAATTCCATCAGTCTGGCTCCTATTTCAAAATATAAATCACATCAGCTGAAATAATGCATTCAAGCAGCTGGCAAGTACTCTGTGTCCTTAGATACTACTCTTCTAGGTTTAAACTATAGACAATGATGTCATTAATGTTTTACTATGAATTCATTTCAGAAGTCCAACTGACATGCAGACTTCAAACGATTCTGGAAAACTCATCCAAAGCAAATAAAATTTGACATTCAGCTGATCAATAAACAAAAATACACTTTAAAAGTTATAAAACTATGTCATTTGTACAAAGACCTGCTTGAGGTTTCTGAAAGTAGAAAAGATCACAGGGCTGGTTCGAAGGCAGTGACTTATCTCAACTAATCCAACTCCTTGTTCTACTCTTTCCCCTCTTCTCACTATTGCACTTGACTACTCTAAAATAAAATAAAATAATAAATAAATAAAAAAGAGCACAGGTTTTGAAATAATTGATGACATATGAACTTGATTCAGTGAAATTTCCTGTAAGATGAACAGCATGGGTCCTGTCCAATAGAAACTTATAACAAAAAACAGGCAATGCTCATGGGGTCTGCTTTTCTTTGTGAATACTGTATTCCCTCTCTCTAGCCCATGTGCCTACCCCCAAAAAGCAACATTTCTCCTTCTCTTTCAGAAACTTCATGCATCTTCATGAAGCTTGATGGCTGAGGCACATTCAGCTTCAACTATCAACTCCATCTGAATGACCGAAATCTGGGTTTCTGCATTGTCTTTCCTCATTTCCAATCCATATTCAATAATCTGGTGGCCACTTTCACCCAGACATACTGCTGTCATCTCAACTCAACTTGTTCTACACACTTCTACTACTGCTGTCTTCCACCACTCCAACCCCACCTTCAGAGCAATCAAGCTTGCTTTGTATCTTTCACCTCTTCCTTCTCTTCTTTTTTAACTGCCAATGCCCCTGCAACAACGCAAACCCTTATTTTGCCTTCATTTGACCCCAAATAATTCCAAGAGTGCCTTGAGCCTTTCTACGTTTAGTACCATGTATGTTTTTTCTCTTTCTCAACATGTTATGAAAAAGTGAAGTTGCTGGATACTTAAGACTTTATTTTATGCTCGATATTTAAAAATGTGCCCAAAGTAAAAGGTCCCCAAAGTCATTTGAACTACAGTATAAACAGTATTAAAGATAAATTCCCAGTAGAGAAAAATACTAAATCATAATCAAATAAGCAAATTACTACTATGAAAAATTTATACCAATTACAATATGTACAAAACAGCCAAGTTTTACTTGCAGATGACAGATGGAAAACAAGTTATAAGTAAAAAATAAAGAAGTGTTCTAACTTACTACAAGAAAGACATTATGACCATAGAGGTAACCGTATCAATACAACATCACAAAAACTAGAAAAAGAGAGTGAAAAACACTTGTAGTCCCATCATCTTTTTTTTTTTTTTTTTTTTTTGAGACGGAGTTTCACTCGTTACCCAGGCTGGAGTGCAACGGCGCGATCTCGGCTCACCGCAACCTCCGCCTCCTGGGTTCAGGCCATTCTCCTGCCTCAGCCTCCTGAGTAGCTCGGATTACAGGCATGTGCCACCATGCGCAGCTACTTTTTTTTGTATTTTTAGTAGAGACGGGGTTTCACCATATTGACGAGGATGGTCTCCATCTCTTGACCTCGTGATCCGCCTCCTAAAGTGCTGGGATTACAGGCGTGAACCACCGCGCCCGGCCCATCATCTTAACTATTATAATCTCTTTGGATTTTCCCCTTTTTGTTTTCCATGCTCGTATTTTTTGCTCATTTTAAAATCACAACTAAAAAGATATTCAGTTGAAATTTCATTTACTTCATTTTCATATAGCTGAATAAGTTGATTTCTTCCTATTATTTATTATTACAAATAAAGTTGCAATGAAGCTTTGCTTATTCTAACTTACCTCTTTAGGAGAGATTGCCAGAAATGGGATTAGTGGGCTTGGAGGTGTAAACATTTTTATGATGACTGAAACATCTTGCCAAAACTTTTTCAGAAAGACTGTTACTAATTTACAAAGCCATAAAAGCATACATGAGATCATCAGGTTCACCATGCCTTCATTAGCACTGAACATCACAATAAAAAGGGCTGATAGTTGCGAATTAGTAATAGTAGTATTTTTTTTGTCATTTTAATTTGAATTTCATGATTACTACCAATGATGAACATCCTTTTCTGTTTTCAAAATACTAGTTGGGTTTCTTTTTCCAATTGTGTATTTTGGTGCAATTAAATGTCCATTGTTAAACATTCCCCTAAAACTATTGCTTGGATTTTATCTTACTTTCTTCCTCTAGAGAGTGAGGAAGATGTATTAACATAATCTCACATAGGAAGACTGGGGGAAGAGTGGTGCCAGACTCAGTTGTTCAGCAGCTCAACACTGACAGCCACTAGGCTTTTCACTGTATCATCCCTGGCATGTTGACCTGTCATCTTAAACTGACTTGTCACATGATCTCAAGCTGATTTCCAGCAGCCACATGCAGACAACAATGTCCAAAGACTCAAAGGCTACCTATTTTACAGTTTGTCTGTGCACGAATTTGAGTGTGTCTATGAACTTTTTTCTTCCTGAATTTTGGAATACTTTAAACATAAAATGTACATTATTTTCTCTTATAATTTAAAAAGTGCTTTCATATTTGTGGTTATAGTTCCTTTATTATTATATCTAGTATATTCTTATTTTCAAAATTGTTTTCTTGCTAATGTAACACATAAACAGATAATGTACAAAACAAAAAAGTATATACATTAAGGATTCATCACAAAATGAAGATCCATGTAATCACCATTCAGATTAAGAATACCCCCAGAAGGCCGGGCGCGGTGGCTCGCGCCTGTAATCCCAGCACTTTGGGAGGCGGAGGCGGGTGGATCACAAGGTCAAGAGATCGAGACCATCCTGGTCAACATGGTGAAACCCCGTCTCTACTAAAAAATACAAAAAATTAGCTGGAAAAAAAAAAGAATACTGCCAGAACCCGAGAAGTTTCCATAATTGGGCCCCCTAAAATATTGCCATAGTCCCACCTACCCAAAGTAACCACTACTGTGAATTTTACAGTAATTTCTTGGTTTTTCTTTATGGCTTTACCATCTATCTATAGAAGCATGCCTAACACTATAGTTTTTTTTGGCCCGCTTTTCAAACTTTATATAGATAGAATCTTTTTTTTTTTTTTTTTTTTGAGACGGAGTTTCGCTCTTGTTACCCAGGCTGGAGTGCAATGGCACGATCTCAGCTCACCACAACCTCCGCCTCCTGGGTTCAGGCAATTCTCCTGCCTCAGTCTCCTGAGTAGCTCGGATTACAGGCACGCGCCACCATGCCCAGCTAATTTTTTGTATTTTTAGTAGAGACGGGGTTTCACCATGTTGACCAGGATGGTCTCGATCTCTCGACCTCATGATCCGCCCACCTCGGCCTCCCAAAGTGCTGGGATTACAGGCATGAGCCACCGCGCCCGGCCACAGATAGAATCTTGAGTATGTATCTATCTTCTTTAATTAATAATGTTTGGTGAAATTCATCCATGTTGAGTACTGCTGAGGTTTCATTTTCACTGCAGTATAGTATTCTTTCATATGAATGTACCCTGTTATGTTTATCCACTCTACCGCTGATAGAAATCTGTACTATTTCTAGATATTGACTTTACCCTAATGTTGTGCACATTCTTTTACATATCTCATGGTGCACAAATGCTTTTCTCTGTAGTGCATAAGGATGAGTGAAAATTCTGGATCACAGAATACACACATCAGCAGCTTAAGCAGATAATGTCAAATGGTTGCAACAACTTGTACTCCCAATACCAGTGTATGAATTTGTGCTTTTTCATACCTTTGTCAATACTTGGTATTATCTACTTCATTTTAGCAATTCTGGTGGGTGTGCAGTGTTCTCTCTTTGTGGTTTAATTTTGCATTTCCATGACTACTGAGACTGAGCATTTCCTCACATTAAGCAGACACAACTTCTTTTGTGAAGTGCCTGTGTTCTCTTGCACATTTTCAAAAGTCGTGTTTTCTTTTTCTTATTGATTTGTAGATACTCTTTAAAAAAAAAAAACCCTCTAATTGATTATATATATACTATATATGTTCTCCCATCCTGTCCTGCCTTTTTACTCTCCTTACAATGTTTCTGATGCACAAAGGTTCCAATTTTAACACAGGCAAATTAATCGATCTTTCCATTAGGCTTTCTTTGCTTTCTTATTTAAGAAGTCTTTCCCTTTCCTGAGTTTGTTCAGGGCTTTAAAATTCTCAAGGTTGCCTCTTCTTTCAACAGTACATGGGCCTGAAGTATTCCAGCTTTAGGGATGGCAGGCAGAAGATGCAACAAAAATTAAAATATGAACAAGGCAAACAAATTATGCATTTGAAAATGACAATATTGGTAAAAATGATATGGCTTAAAGGTAAAGCGAAACTGATCTGGAACTGACCTATCACAAGTTTCTAAACTGGAACTGATACAGTAAGTTATTACACATATACAGGTAAAACATATTTAAGACGGAATTTGCAATCCATGCAAATGCAAAATATACATTCTTTTCCAGTGCAAAACACAGACAAAAACTGAGCACATGCTGGCCCACAAAAAAATTATCAGCAAATTTCAGAGAATTTAATCATAAAGCATTCTCCGGTAACAAAACAGTCTGATTAGAAAATAATACCTAAAAGATAACTAGAAAATCCCATGTATCTGAAATTAGGAAGTATAATTCTAAATAACTTACAGGTTTATAATGGAAAATAGAAAATATTTTGAATTGAATATTAGTGAAAGCATTCAATTTTCTTAGTCTTTTAAACAATCGGTATTTGTTATCTTAATTCAATTTATGTCTACTTATCAATACTTGTATTTTTATGACTGAAACTTGCCAAAATCTGTCCAGAAAGATTGTTACTAACTTACAATGCCACAGAAGCACATATGAGATCATCAGTTTTACCATGCCTGAAATAGAAAATTTTTTATTTTCTATTTCAATGCTTGTATCTTCATAATTTGCTTCTGCTGACTTTAGGTTTAATTTGCTGTCCTTTACTGACTTTCTGAGAAGGAGGTTTAGCCCATCATCTCCCAGTCTTTTGTTCATAAAGGTTTAGATATCTCATAAAGTAGAGCATTATCTGTATTCCATGTGGGTTTTGTAGGGCTTCCTAATTTGTGGCTTGTTTATATGTTGTTGTTAGTTTTGGAAAATTCTCAGTGATTAACACTTCAAATACTGCTTCTGCCCAATTTTCTCTGACTTTGCTTCCTGGGACTCCAATTTAACATATGTTAGGCCTTTTTATTCTATACTCTGGGTTTTCTTTTTAATTTTCCATCCTTTAATGTCTCCAAAACTCTGGATAATTTTCTTCTATCTTACCTTTAGGTTTCTTAATTCTCAAATTTGTTTTGTCCAAGCTGTTATTATGCCCATCTGTGAAGTTCTTAATGTTACATGGTTTTGTTCTAAAATATCTATTTTTTAAAAAATTTCAGTTCTCTGTTAAAGTTCCTTTTTTTTTTTTTTTTTTTTAATACTCTTGAACACAGTAAACACTGTTATATTAAAGTCAAAGTCTGTGCCTACTAACTCCAAATTCTGGAGTTCCCAGAAGGCTGGTTCTATTATTTATTTCAAGTTTTCATTTGCTTTATTTGTGTGTATGTCTATCTAGTTAGTTCACCTTATGTGCCAAGTAGAAATAATAAGTTCTGAGATGTTTTATTTTATTCTTTTTTTTTTTTTTTGAGACAGAGTTTCACTCTTGTTGCCCAGGCTGCAGTGCAGTGGCGTGATCTTTGCTCACTGCAACCAACCTCTGCCTCCTGGGTTCAAGTGATTCTCCTGCCTTGGCCTCCTGAGTAGCTGGGATTATACGCACTCACCACCACTCCTGGCTAATTTTTGTATTTTTAGTAGAGATGGGGTTTCACCATGTTGGCCAGGCTTATTTTATTCTTCCAGAGATTACTGCCTTTCCAGGAATTCTGGGACCCCTAAATCTAACTTCTAATTGCCACAATCTAATTTTAAGAAGCAGGACGATGCACATATAAGATGTTGCTACTAAGAAGAACAGTTTATCTCTGGTTTACTTTACTTCTAGAGTCCAGCCTTTTGGGGTGTCAACCCAATGTGAGAGAAGCATATTAGGATCTTACAATTGTTGGTGGGCCCTGAACTTATTATTTTGTTGCGGGGGATAAAAAACATGGGAAAAGGAACACAGAAACAGTAAGTGGGCATACAAACAACTGAAACAGGAGTTGAAAAAAAAGCCATAAATATTTGGAAATATACATGCAAGAGCAGCAGCCCTAGTGTTTAATTGGCACAACCTTTATGTATTTTCACACATTTGTTTTCTGTTAAATAAAACTCCATAGTAGTTCTTATCTGCTTAATTCCATTAAAAAACATTTAATACTGTGACAGATACAATTAAGCAATTATTCCTACTTTAAGTCACTAAATATTTTATAACTTATCTTAATAATATCTTTATTGATGTTTATTTTTTCCTCATTATTTTTATTAAGTTATTCAATCATCTCCATAATTTTCAGACAGATGCTCCTTACATTTTGCGGAGTGAATGGGTTGAATACATACAGTTAGGAATTTAATCCTGTAAGTTATTTGTTTTCAGATATCTAAGGAACACACAGTATCCCAAGCAGTGAAGGAAATGACTGCCCTTGCTTTCAGATAACAGTGATGTTAACTGTAATTATCATAGATTAATGGACCAGTATGTCGTAAGGTGATGAAAATCCAAAGGGGTACAGTTATTCTTTTAACTTCTTTGACATATACATCATGTTTTTGTAATGTTAAGATCATGCTGTATCTTTAGGAGCACTTCAGGCATGGGCAGACTTATTTATGACATGTGTTTAAACTGCTAGTCAGTCAGCATGGGAGGGGTCCTAGAGTCAAATAACCTATTTGGCCACAACTATGACAATGTATGAATGTTCTACCTGTATCAAAGCAACTAACTGAGACAAACCTTTTTTTCTCTCTCTCTTGTTTGGTAACTGAATCTTGTTCTGTTACCCAGGATGGAGTGCAGTGGCATGATCTTGGCTCACTGCAACCTCTGCCTCCTAGGTTCAAGCAATTCTCCTGACTCAGCCTCCCAAGTAGCTGGGACTATAGGCGCACAATCCCACACCTAGCTATTTTATTTTATTTTTTTAAATTTTAGTCGAGATGGGGTTTCATCATGTTGCCCAGGCTGGTCACGAACTCCTGAGCTCAGGCTATCCACCCACCTCAGCCTCCCAAAGTGCTTGGATTACAGGCGTGAACCACTGTGCCCAGCTGAGACAAATCTCTTAATTCTCTTTCTAATTGTAGAAGTAGACCCACCATTTCTCTTCATTCTAATCTCTCTGAAAACATTTCATGCTACTGCAAGATAGAACAGTTGGGTAACAGTTTACTTTGGTAAGAAGAGAAGATACAGAAAGTTTCTCCTTAAGAAATTATCTTGATGTAAATGTTGCTTTAAGGCAATTTAGTCTTTAGAAAAGAACAATGTCTGTTATAGAGGAGGCACTCAATAAATACTTATGGAATAAATAACTGAAGGCCAAGATTTTTAAGGAATAAAACATGACTGTTGTTAAAAAATGTTAAGTATTAGTGAAAGTATCCTTCAGAAGGAAATTTCACAGAAGGTTTTATTGCAGAAACAACTAACCTTTTATCTCAGATAGGAGAGATACCTACAAAATGAAACTATAGGAATTCACTCACCCACTGGGCTGCTTCCAGCTCCATTTGGCACTGTGAGGTCTGTAGTGCTCAACATCCCACCTAACAACATTATGGAGAGAAGAGAGAGGGCAGAGAATGAATATGAAATAGCTCTCTTTATCTGACTGAATGTGAACTGAATAGAGGTGACTCTCACTGTAATCCTGACCAGACACAAAAATAAAAATGGGAGCCTGAGGCAGGTAGACACCTGAGGCTGGGAGTTTGAGACTGGACTGACCAACGTGGAGAAATCCCATCTCTACTAGAAATACAAAATTAGGCCGGGCGCAGTGGCTCAAGCCTGTAATCCCAGCACTTTAGGAGGCCGAGGCGGGTGGATCACAAGGTCAAGAGATCGAGACCATCCTGGTCAACATGGTGAAACCCCGTCTCTACTAAAAATACAAAAAACTAGCTGGGCATGGTGGCGTGTGCCTGTAATCCCAGCTACTTAGGAGGCTGAGGCAGGAGAATTGCCTGAGCCTAGGAGGCGGAGGTTGCAGTGAGCCGAGATCGCGCCATTGCACTCCAGCCTGGGTAACAAGAGCGAAACTCCGTCTCAAAAAAAAAAAAAAAAAAAAAAAGAAATACAAAATTAGCAAGGCATGGTGGCACATGCCTGTAATCCCACCCACTCGGGAGGCTAAGGCAGGATGGAATCCCTTGAACCTGGGAGGTGAAGGTTGCAGTTAGCCGAGATTGCCCCATTGCACTCCAGCCTGGGCAACAAGAGCAAAACTCCATTTCCAAAAAAAAAAAAAAAAAACACCAAAAAACCAAACAAAAAACAAACTAGCCCAGTCTGAAGTTGTCATTAATATGTAATCTGATGTAGTCACATATTTCATATATATGAGTTTACCTTTCAAGCTGGATGTCCACCTTCAATACCAAATAGTGGTACTGCATCATTACCAAAATAGTACATACTGATAAAAATGGGGGCAGTGTGTGGGGAGTATGATTAAATCATTAAATTAAATCTAGGACTTAAAGGAGAGGAGACACTGCATTACACAGACTAATACAATAAATGCAATGTAAATTTCTGCTGAATTAATGAAGTAATTCAGCCAGGAGGAAATGCAAAAAATACTCTAACTTCAATCAGGTAAGTCTATCGCCCATATTTCTAACATGAATGGCTCACACTCTACTTTAAATATCTAACTGAATTTTCTGCCTGTCAAAGTATGGCTTTCCCATGAGAAGGAAAAGTGTATAAATGGCAGGTTCTCAGTACTGTTCTACTTTGCATGACACAATGCTACACCCACAATTGATTTTCAAAAAAATACTTTAAAATGGAGCCAATTATGTAGCAGTGATTCCTGCTCATCAAAGCAATAAAATTAAGAATAGCAAAATAAGAAATTGCTTATGTTAGCAGTGAGTTTTTCCACCCTCTTTATTAAAGAACCAGCAGAATAGGTATCACCGCATACCTGCATTGCCAGTACTTGGTGGCCTCTGAGGAGCTCCGGGGGACACATTTCTATGTAATGTGGTTTGAGGTGGAGAGAGCATGCTTGAATCTGTTAATGTTGAGCTGGCTGCCAAAGATGGGGACACCAGTGAACTCCCTGGGTTAGTGTAGGACAAAGCATTGGGGCTGGTCACTGGAACTGTGACAGACATTGAAAAGTTCTGAGGTGGCAAACCAGGCTGTAAATAAAGAACAAGAAGGAAAAGACTGTTGGTTTCATATTCATCTACAAAGTAACTTACGAACTTTAATTTGGCAAGGTAACTCAAGTTACTGAAAGTACAGGATAGGGATAGGTTCATAATCAATTTACAGATTATTTTCTTTCGAATTCTATTTGAACATGAATATGCCTGACATGAGCCTTTTCAATTTCAGTTCTATATATTAATATGTATTAATACAATATAATGTATATATTCTATATTTCAAATATTTATAAACACAAAAATAAGAGGATGAACCTGATAATAAAGCAGTGTTGTCAAATTTAGGCATTACAAAGGGTATCACTGTCATCAAGTAAGCATAAATTGGCACTTTGATGCAAACCAGCTTAATAACTTTACATTTCTATTGGGAAATCCCAAATATAATAGAAGGAGAAAAGTGGGTACACATGTTATTAACTTAATATGTCAAATTTCCTAAATTATAAAAATGCCCCATTCTGATTTAACTGACTTTCTAAAGGGCAAAAAAAAAAAAAAAGTAATTATATACATAACAATGCAATTTGAGTATAATGAAAATGCAAAGAAACCTAAACAACAAAATTAACTACTAACCAAGCCAGTGATAAAAGTAATAAAGTTTTTGGTATCTTCTGTAAATTATATGAAGATTAAATTACAAATATTATAAATGCTAATCTTCCCTTCCTCTAAATTATTCCGCACCCCCTTTAAAAGGATATTTTCTATTTTCCTCTCGCATTTCCTCCATAGACCATTTACAATATGCTTATTAACCACGATAAATAATGTTCCTCTTTATAATTTAAAGCGGGAGAAAATAAAACAACTTTGCCCTCATTTTAAAAGACTAACATCCAAAAGTAAGGTAACACTGCTAATTCAAAGTTGGAAGAATATATTTTATTGGACTTCATTCAATAGTTTATTTCATGTAGAAAAATTATAATACATCAACAAATATAAAAACAGTGGGCATATGACAAATTTTTTCAAAAGTAAAACAGTTTTATTTATGCAATATCTTTGCAACTTTAACATTAACCGCAAGGTCAACAACATCGCTTTATTTGCTAATGTATCGTTTTTAAAAATAATAATGTTATTTGCCCCAAAATAACTCCTTAAAGCTATTTTTTCGTGAGCTGGCTTCTTATATAGTTTGAGCATCCCTAATCTGAGAACCCCAAATCCAAAACTTTCCGAGCACCAACACGATGCCACAAATAGAAAATTCCATACCTAACATCACGTGTGGAAATGCAGGCATACAATACACAGTTTATTCAGTGTCCCCAAGGGGAAAAGGACCCTTCCAGTCTCCCTTCAGCTTCAATATATCTTTTCTGTGCATTCCCAGATTCCCTCACGCAAGCACACCCACAAAGGGTAATCAAATGGCACATGTGTAGGCTACACATGCTAACAGCAGGTTTCCCATAATGCTCGGGGCCAAGACCTACAACATGGGTAGCTGAGACAGTGACACCTTTGCTCTCCAATGTTCCATGTACACAAACTTTGTTCCATGTACAAAATTATGAAAAATATTTTATAAAACTTTCTTCAGGCTATGTGTATGAAACATTAAGGAATTTAATGTTTAGACTTGGGTCCTGTCCCTAAGATACTGCATATGCAAATATTCCAAATTTTGATGAAAAAAAAAATCCCAAATTTGAAACATTTCTAGTCCCAAGAATTTCAGGTAAGGAATACTCAACCTGTAGTATAGAATTACTCTGAAGAAATGATCCATCATGCATACTTTAGGGCACAGTTTTGAGAGAATTAACTGATGGTAAAATAAATGTCAGCACTGAAACTAATTTGTTTAAGGGAGGTTGACCTACATATGCAGAATTAGAAAATTAGATCCAGAATAACCATTTTAAGTAGTTCTTGCCAGTGGAGCTTCCAGTGAGAACTCTTTGAAGAACTATCAAGTTTAGGAGCATGAGCTCAAAGACAAATACTCTTTCACTATGATGAATGAATATACAGAAATTATAAAGTCACTATTTGTTTTACAATCAATTTAAGAACACTGCTGCCTTAAATTAAAATTAAGGCAGGCTGCTCTGCCTTAGTATCTATAGCATAAGAAAAGAACAAAAGTTGGCTGGGTGTGGTGGCTCCCGCCTTTAATCTCAGCACTTTGGGAGGCCGAGGTGGGCGGATCATGAGGTCAAGAGGTAGAAACCATCCTGGCCAACACAGTGAAACCCGACCTCTATTAAAAACACAAAAATTAGCTGGGAGTGGGGGGCATGCACCTGTATTCACAGCTACTCAGGAGGCTGAGGCAGGAGAATTGCTTGAACCCGGGAGACAGAGGTTGCAGTGAGCCGAGATCGCACCACTGCACTCCACCCTGGCAACAGAGCGAGACTCTGTCTCAAAAAAAAAGGAACAAAAGTTTGGTGGCATTGTTGCCAAGTGATTTGGGGACATTTACAAACAGCAAAGCAGTAAGCTTAGCTCTACTACTATTACAGTAACTATACCAAATAATTAAAAATAATTTAGGAAAAAGTTTTGCAACAAACCTAACTACCTTACCTTTTGCTTTCTCAAGATCTATTTAAGAACATGTAACTTTTTAAGTCATGGGAGTAGAGGGAAAGTTTTAGACATACTCTGTATTATAAATCATAGAATTTTAGAGCTGGAAGATACCTTAAAAACCATGAGAGCCAACTCAATGACTTTATAGATGAAGAAAGAATTCAAGATGTTTAGGTGCCCTATCCAAAGGTACTGGGGTAAGAAGTGGCAGAGCTTGGATCAGCATGTTTTCTCTTCACTTCTACACTTAAGATGCTGAACATACATAAGACTTCAGCAATTTTACCTTAAAGTTTTATTAAAAATACTAATAAAATGCCTTTCTTCCCTTCTACTACTTGTCATCACCCACTATAAAAATAAGCAACAAGATGTTTGCTCAATCTCTTCATGCACAAGATAAAAGCACAAACCATACTTTAGTACTCACTGCGATTTTATGATTCCGCATCATATTATCAAATTCCTCATTAATTTTTTTATATTTTTCTTCTGTATGTGGAGTTAGCACATATGAAGTATCAGGGTCTGGGCTGTCGCACCCTCTGTGTTCCTTCTTGTTCAGAGCCTAAATAATGAAGTTAACAAAAAGGATCAACAAATAAAAAGTAGAGGTAAAGTAAAAGTACTTACAGGGCCTCGTTTGAAAATAAAATCACTATCTTCATTTAGTTTGCTGAATCTGTCCTCCGAGAGTGGACTGTGCTCAAAGTAATCGTCAGCATCAGGGCTCTCACAACCATTAAGGCCTTTCTTTCTTAAAGTCTGAAATACAATTGGAAAATTCACACACAAATAATGCTAACTTGCCATGAGTTTTTCTGTAAAATTTATTAAGAGAGCACAGACGGAATGAATTGAATTATACAAGAGCCACTGAAACGGTTTCTAAATGATCACAGATGTATTTAATTCTTCAAATAAGGTAAATATTAGATATAAGTAAAATTAATTCTCCCACTGTACATTAAGAGAAAAGGAATATTTACTTGTTTGGATTCTTCCTTTCTAAACTTCTTAAAATACTTAATTACTCACTGCTCTGACAGTTAAAACTCTCAAATCTGATTAAAGCCTGATCAATTTATCTGATATAACCAATCCATGAAAGAAATAAAAATCTATAAAAATGATGCTTTGAAAAGTTATAGTACCTTTATAAATTGAACATTTCAGCAACTTCATGTACTGACATTCCTTTCTGCCTATCAGAGTTTATCCTACTCAACAAAGAATTAGCACAATACCCCAATCAATTCACTCCTATTATTCACTTTCCTGTATCACTTTGAAATACAACGTTCAAACTTGATAATTACTTACATCTGTAATGACTCTTTCCTAATTAGAATGTATAAATTATTAGTGACTTTACATAGTTTTAAAATTTGCACTTAAAAGTTATTCAGAGTATATTTCATGGTTTGATTTAATCCACTGATTTGACTTCTGGAGAATTTTCTAGAGTGCCATTAAAGTATCTCCTGGATTCTACTAACTTTCTTTTTTCTTCTTATTTTGGGATAAGTATAATGCAAAAAAAAGTTGATTTTCTGATTTTTATTTTTAACTTAAAGTCATCCTGAAATAACTTGTCTAGTACTTAAAAGAATAAATTAAAAACCAAGAGCTTGAAGATCTATGGAATATTCATTTACTTTCAGAATAATTTCTTTCTTTCTTCTTGAAACCCTGGTTAGTCTTATTTTAAAGCAGAGTTACTGAAATGGCTGAGACTTCTTGATTTTCTGGCCAACTCCAGAAAAGGATTAGGAAGTTAAAATTTCCAAGTCAAAGCTTCATCACTGAACTAGTCCTAGGTAAGTTCATCAATAAATGATTATTTAAATTAGAACTAAAGAAAATTATTTCATAGCAGATCTTAGTATCCTTTAAAACATAATTAGCAATAATTATGTATGTTTATTTTACTCTGTTCTTCTTGAAGTAGAATGTAAACATAGTACATTAAGATTCAGTAATTTTTTTCTTAGTTTCTCCAAAGTCAAATTATTTAAAAATTTCACTTCACTCTCTTTTGATTTTTAAAAATTTTGCATGAAGAATCATAAACAATCATTAGTGTAGATATGTTAGCTTCTTAAATTACTTCGCATGTCCATATAGCAAACACGACATTTATTTCTCCAACATTTCCTCCATGGCACTGGGCTCTATGGGCCTAAGTAATCACATGGACTTTGATGTGTGCTTGGCCATAAAAGGTCCTGTAGCTGGGAGCACTAAAGGATAAAGGCATTTATCCTCCCCCAACCATGGTAGCACATTTACTTGCCAAATCTTTCCAAGTAGCTATGAGCAGTGAAAATGTAGACACTCAGAACACTGGAACACACTGAACTCTTAAAACCTACAAAGCCCTAGAAACAGAACAAATAGAATAGGTGCCTAGACACAGATCTTATCATAAAGTTGTTGATTTATTCTAGTCCTAAATTTCTGATATTCTCCCCAATTTTCATCTATTTTAAGACTAGTTAATTCATAGTCTTGCTCTTCTTAGTAAGCTGTAATGCATATCACTGAAATTTTCACAAACGGCAATCATCAAGTACTTATTTCTTTGACCATGTTTTAATTGACAGAGAAAAAAGATAGCTGTTCAATAATTACACTAAATTTTTACTCTAAGAGTAGGGTTAACCCTGCTTGTACTTTTGAGGAAGGAAAGCGCTCTGCTATCTCCAGCTCTGCAAGCCTTCACTTCAAATGGGGTTTCTGTCACCATGAGGGAATTTAAGAGGCTCTATCAGCTTTGTAGATAATAAGCTAATGTACCTCTGTTTGATAGGCAACTTGTGTCTCCTTATCACTAAAACATGAAGAGTTGTTTTGAGAACCCAACTACCATAAAAAGACTTTTTCTATCTTCACATTACCAAATAGCACAAGCGTAGAAGTTTCTCCTGTGCCACTGGTATGATTAACAAGTGGAATGCTGTAATCTTTTAAGAAGCCCAGGCGAGGTACGTAAGAACCAGGCCAGCCTCAGTTTTCTCATGCACAAGTTAGGGACAACAAAAACACTTGCTCAATGAGGAAAACACAGTGCGGAAAGGTCACCAGTATGAGAGATCTGCTTATTCCTCACAAAGAAGTAGAAAAAAGCATCAGGAGTGTTAATACTGCATACTCTCTATAGCTATTACTAGTCATTACCATAATCCATTCTAAAGTAAATAGAACTTCAAAGATACTTTGTTTCTTGTAAATAATGTAACTGACAGTTTTTCAATATCATTCCGATAAACTTAAGGAGAAAACTCAATTGTGCCAAAACAATTTCAAATTTCTGTGGTGTGTACCCATTTAAGTTGACTTATCACAGTTGCTTTTCTTAAAGAAATGTATTCTAAAACATACATTACAGACGGTTAAAAAGACAAATTTAAAGAACAATTATTAATCAATTTAAGACGATTTGATATACCTTGTTCTGTGCATGTTCCAATTAATTTAAAGGTCTTAATTGGCAAGATTACTGAAACAAAATCCTAAAATTAATGCACGTATATTTTTCATCAGTTCACTTCTATAGAAGAAAGTAATTTTATTTTTGAAGGGTCCATTAAGCACTTGTTAGAAACAATCATTTTTCTATTTATGTCCACTTTTCTATTTATGTCACAACAAAGTTAAATTCCATTATGATTTTAACATAATGTGATGGGCCAATTCCAGTACTTTCTGCATACTGTCATTTATAGTACAAAATGTAGAATTTATTAAACTTAGCTAACATTTACCTTTCTACACTAATTAAGAATAGTAAAATACTTTTAAATGAATCCCCCAAAACGAGTATCTTTAAAAACTATGTATTATTAGAACACATTCTTCTAAGTTATCGATTTGATTCTATGGGGTTTGTGCCTTGGTTTTTGAGCTATTTTTCAACTCTATAGAAACAGAAGTTAATTTGTTGAAAACAGAATAATGCAAATAATTTGTGTTTGTAGACATGCAAATAAATTCTATCTAGTGGAAGTTCAACTGACTTCTTCCCCGAACTGTGGAAGAGCCAGGTTTTGTATTTATGAAGCAAATTCATTTGGCCTTGATGGGCTTATATATTTGTCTGATCTTTGAATTTACCAAGGCAACATTTTTTTCAGACTCCCTAATTAATGACTTAAAATCTTTGACTCATGACCACTTTGTATCTGAGAGTCATAATTACCTTTATAAAAAAATATTATCACTTAACGAGTGTGAAACTACCCAATTCATTGACTTTAGGTCTAAACTCAGGAAAAGAGATTTCTAGTAATCCTTGATAGACCTTATTATCAGAACGAGTACTGGTTTTTTCTTTCTTTCTTTCTTTTTTTTTTTTTTTTTGAGATGGAGTTTCGCTCTTGTTACCCAGGCTGGAGTGCAATGGCGCGATCTCGGCTCACCGCAACCTCTGCCTCCCGGGTTCAGGCAATTCTCCTGCCTCAGCCTTCTGAGTAGCTTGGATTACAGGCACGCGCCACCATGCCCAGCTAATTTTTTGTATTTTTAGTAGAGATGGGGTTTCACCATGTTGACCAGGATGGTCTCGATCTCTTGACCTCGTGACCCACCCGCCTCGGCCTCCCAAAGTGCTGGGATTACAGGCTTGAGCCACCACGCCCGGCCAAGAACTGGTTTTTAAAAGGAAGAAGTAGTATGCTGTTCTTTAAAATTTAAAAACAAAATTTGATTAATGATCTGTATTAATTTGTTATAATATCAACAAGGAAATATGACAAGAGAGGGCCTATGGCCTTTCAATACTCATCTTCAAGACATTCTTGTGACAATTCATAAATTCTTATTTATATCATAGCATTAACAATGTTAATTGTCTAAAACAGTAAACCCCACAATCTCCTGAAGCTAGGTTCCTCTCCATCAGAAGCTACCAAGATCTAAAATAAAATACAAGCTGGTGGAGGAAGAGAGGAGAGCATACTGCCTAAAAACATTTCCAGGAAAAAGGAATCTCTACAACATATCCACAATCTTTCTGTCTTGGAAATGCCCAAATTAACTTAAAATAGAAGGTTTTCCTTTGTTGTCTGGCATTAATTAAACCAGTTTTACCTAAATGAAGAACTTTAAAAGCCTTCTATCTAGTGCTGACCAAACATTCCAATAGTACAAAGGCTCCTGAGTTTTAAATTTCCATACCAATTTAAGGAAAAACAGTGAAAGCCTGAAATTTTCTGAGTGGAAAAGAACCACCTCCATTTAGGTTAGTTATATCCACTTGTTTCTTTGATGAGGCTATTTGACAGCATTGCAGAGATGGACATTAGTTAACTTATTACAGAAAACTTGTAGTTGCTGCAAATAATTATTGTTTGCAGAAACTGTTTTCTGTGGAATATCGTTGACTGTCACCCTGTGGATACTGACCAGTTTTGTTTCTATTTATAAATTTAATTCTGCATTCTTTAACATAAATTGTGTTACATTCTCCTCTGTTTAAGATCTTATTGTTCCCTCATTCATGAATCAAAATATCCAATATGTTCATTTTATAATTTTATGATAGTAATCTTTATGCCTTCATCCAAATCTAATCTGCAATTTCGAAGACTTATAATTCTAACCGCCTGCTGTATACTTTCATTTGGATATTTTACTAACATTTCTATTTCAACTTAACAGAGACAGAATTTGTTACCTTTTATTAAACAGAGCTTTGGACTTACCAACCTGGTCAACCCTATTCCCTTTGTTCTCTCTCTACATTCACATGGAATATCAAATTTTGTAGATTACTTCCATTTCTACTGTTCCCATACTCACCCAAGCCTGTACTATCTTATGTCTAGACTCTTATATATTTTTTTCCCCTCTTTTCTCTCTCCATTCTATCTGTTCCATAAACTATTACCAATTCAGTTCCCCTCAATACCACTTTCAATTTATCACCTGTTTTAAATCAATTCATTTTTATATGAAGATCATCAGTTGTGCCTGCAAACCAGCCTCGGTGTTATCTTGCAAACCAGCCTCGGTGGCAGAGATGAGAGACCCTGGAGCCCTTAATATGGAGTTCCTGGTGTCAGGCCTTCAGAAAGCCAGATGCTCCTGCCTCCTCCCTTTGAATGCTATCTGTCTGCAACCTTTCAATAAATTCCTTCATTAGCTGTAGCTACTTTAAATGCGTTCCTATCCCTTATAATCAAAGAAGCATGAGGAAGAAAACTTTCAGTGATCCTTCAGGTAACACATTATTAGCCTCTTTATCCAAATGACATTATTTCTCAAAACAAGTCTGGCTAGTACCTCCACAACCTAGAATCCAGAAAGGGTCTCAAATCTTGAAGTGATGATTAATTACTGTTGTGATGATTACTTACTGTTGTTGGACAAAGATAACTGACTGAAATAATGGTACCTACCCCCAGCAAAGATCTTTAAAGTCACATGTCCTATCATTCTCATATAGTACTAGCAACCTTACCTTTCAAATTCCAGGAAACATTTACAGAATTCTGGGTATATGCTACCCCTTGGCTGACTGTCCATCTGCCTCTCATTTTCTGGTTTATATACTAAATCTCTTGGTGAAATTAGAGATGGAAAGGATTAAGAGTTGAAAAGAGAAACAAGAGACACTTGAGGAGAAAAAAATACTTTTTAGACTTTTTCTAAGTGAGGTTTTCTTTTACATAATAAACTTACAAAAATTTGTTTCAAAATGAATTACTAATTAGGCAGGGCAATTCATTTGAAGGGGGTTTCTTTTAGCTTATGCTCTTTCATGTTAAACACTCAGCAACAAATTACATAGTTAAATTTTAGACACATTTTTCCATGGAAATGTTATATATAAAATGGTTAAACTATTTTATATATAAAATATAAAATGTTTTATATACACAGACACATATATGTAAACTTCCATAGAAAATAAGTGTGTGTGTCTAAAATTTTAAATAAATACATGTGATTCTATTTGTTTAGAATGGAACTTGACAATTATAAAGTTAAGCATATGTTAAAAAAAGTTTTTTCAGGCCAGGCGCGGTGGCTCAAACCTGTAATCCCAGCACTTTGGGAGGCCGAGGCGGGTGGATCACAAGGTCAAGAGATCGAGACCATCCTGGTCAACATGGTGAAACCCCATCTCTACTAAAAATACTAAAAATTAGCTGGGCATGGTGGCGTGTGCCTGTAATCCCAGCTACTCAGGAGGCTGAGGCAGGAGAATTGCCTGAACCCAGGAGGCGGACATTGCGGTGAGCCGAGATCACGCCATTGCACTCCAGCCTGGGCAACAAGAGTGAAACTCCCATCTCAAAAAAAAAAAAAAAAAAAAATTTTTTTTCAGTTTCTTGGTAGGCAAGAGTTAGTACAGTCCACTTCTGTCTGTGTTTTTGTGTTTATGTACACACACACCATGTAGATAATGTGTGCATATATATACGTGCACATATGTATATTACTATAATCTTTGGCATCTGTTTACAGAGTAAATAAATCAGGATTGTCTTTCTAAATATGTTTAAATATTTAAAGCATATGGGCTCTTAAATAATAACTCATAGACGTCCCAAGGGACTGGCAATTTTCTGGAATCTTGACTTATGCTACTAAATTCTGGAATGAAGAGCCTATACTCCTGGAGTATTTGCTAGAAAAATAAAAATTTACTGAACAAAAAATTAACATATGCTCAACTTTATAATTGCCAAATTCCATTCCAAACTAATAGAATCGTAGCACTTACAAAGAAAACTACGGAATTGAAAGTACTTAAAAGGTATAAATGCATGGTTTTTAAATACAAGAGAACTAATTTAAATTAATTAAATAAACCCACAATTTGACCACCCACCTTAAATCTCATTGCTGTGAAGCAGCTGAGCAGTAAATGCTCCATAAATGCTGGCTGAGCAGTCAGTAAATCTAGCACAAGTATGAGCAAGTACTTGTTAAAAAAAGAAATCATGTCTTGGGCCAGGCGAGGTGGCTCATGCGTATAATCCTAGCACTTTGGGAGGCCAAGACGGTTAGATCACTTGAGGTCAGGAGTTTGAAACCAGCCTGACCAACATGGTGAAATCCTGTCTCTACTCAAATACAAAAAAATTTGCCTGGTGTGGTGGCAGACACCCGTAATCCCAGCTACTCAAGAGGCTGAGGCAGGAGAATCGCTTGAACCCCGGGAGGCAGAGGTTGCAATGAGCCAAGATCACACCACTGCATTCCAGCCTGGGTGACACAGCAAGGCTTTGTCTCAAAAAAAAGAAAAGAAATCATGTCTTAAGTTTCAAGAAATTGAAACGAGACTATTAAAATATTTTAAAAATGAGAAAAGTTATCTTCCCTTATTATAAATATTTCCAATTTTGAAACATATACTTACTCTTTTTAGCTACTCTGACAATACATAAAAACAATTTTTAAAAATTGTGAAATATGAATGGTATGTACAAGTTTACATAAAATTCAACATATAATTATAAAGTAAACATCAGTCATTTCAATCAGGTCAAAAAAATAGACCGAAGTCAGAACACTCCCTCTCTCCCTTCATCACATCACCCTCTCCACCCACCTGTACCAGTAATAACATCCTAACTCTGTGATGACAATTATCTAGATTTTCTTTAAAGGTTTATCACATATATACATATCCTTAAAAATATAATTTAGCTATGCCTATTTGTGAATGATATGTAAATAGAACCACACACAGTATACTATTCAGTCTTGCCTGTTTCATTAACATTGTTTATGAGATTCCTCCATAGAGTTACACAATTACAGCCTGTTCATTTTTACTAAATATTCTATTACACGGCTTGGAAAAAAAAAAAACCTTTTATCCATTCTACAGTAGACAGACATTGGAGAAGCTTCAGTCTTTTGAATCTATAAAAATGCTGCTGTGGACATTTAGCAGACAGTCTACTCCATATCTGCACACACTTCTCTTGGGTATGAATTCTTAGGAACAGAAGTATCACCTGTTTGCAAAATATAAGGATCTTCAGTTAAATTAGATGATGCCAAACTGTCCTTTAAAATAATTCTATCAATGTGTATTCCTACCTGTGGTATTTAATTTGCATTCCGAACTACTAATGAAATTAAGCACATTTCGTATCTATTGGCCATGAAGATGTTCTCTTTTGTGAACCACCTTTTCAAGTTACTTTGCCAAGTTTTTGATTGCCTTTTGATGATTGTTTTATAGTAATTCTTTCATTTATTTATTTATTTTTATGGTAATTCTTTTATAAGTAGTCAATGTAAGTCCTCGGCTAATTTTATATGTTGTAAAAATATTTTCCCATTATGTGGCATTAAAGAAAATTTATCTTTGGATGAAGAGTACTTAAAGTCAAATTTATCAATTTTTTTGCTTTCCAGTTAACTGTATGATAGTGATTTTTGTCTTACATACAAAATCCTTACCTACCTCATAATCACAAAGATATTCTCCTATATTATCCTGTAAATAGCTTTATAATTTTGCCATTTACATTTAGGTCTATAAGCATCCCGGAGGTAATTTTGTATAAAATCTGAGGTAAGTTCAATTTCCTGAGTTTTCCATATGGATAATCAATTGTCCCTACATCACCACTTAAGGAGTTTGTTCTGCCACCTCTATTATATATTAAGTATCAATATATGCATGGTTCTGTTTCTGAGCTGTTATTCCATTAGTATGTTTAGCATTTGGTATTTGTGCCACTGCTACTGTATGTTAATTATTATTGCTTTAAAATTAATCTTTTTTTTTTTTTTTTGAGACGGAGTTTCGCCCTTGTTACCCAGGCTGGAGTGCAATGGCGCGATCTCGGCTCACCGCAACCTCCGCCTCCTGGGGTCAGGCAATTCTCCTGCCTCAGCCTCCTGAGTAGCTGGGATTACAGGCACGCACCACCATGCCCAGCTAATTTTTTGTATTTTTGGTAGAGACGGGGTTTCACCATGTTGACCAGGATGGTCTCGATCTCTCGACCTCGTGATCCACCCGCCTCGGCCTCCCAAAGTGCTGGGATTACAGGCTTGAGCCACCGCACCTGGCTAAAATTAATCTTAATATATTGTAGTGCAAACCCTCTCACCTTGTTCTTCGGTGTCTTCTATTTTCTCTGTGAACTTTAGAATCAGTTATTGAAATTCTTTCAAAAAGAATTTCCTGGTATTCTGATTGATATTTCATCAACTCCATAAACATTATCTATGTGGCACAGATATATATGAGATTTCTGATCCATGAATATGGTATAACTCTACATTCCTAGGATAAATCCAACTTAGTCATGATATATCATCTCTTCTACATATTGCTGGATTTAATCTCTGTATAAGTAATGCTAGATGCTTTAATAAATCCATAAATCTCAGTGGCTTAACACAATGAAAGTTTATTTCTTATTCATACAAAGCCCAAGAAGGATGTTACTTATTCTCAGTGAGCCCTGTGTGAAGTTCGCAGCCCCCAAAGACATTTATCTTATGGTTCCACATATAGGATCTCAGGGTTCCCATATGGATTCCTAGCACACAGGATGCCAAACAGGGAAGAAAGATTATGAAGATTATGCAGGAAGTATCTTACTGATCACATCTAGAAGCAGCTTGCATCATTTTCACTCCCATCTCCTTGGCCAGAGGTCAGTCCAAAGGCCATTCCTAACCACAGCGGAGGCTAATACAGAGTCTAGTTTTGTGCCCAAACAGTAGAGAAAATGGGTCATTCTGAAAATAAAAAGGTCTCCCATAAAAAATATGTGAACACAAAAAAGTAGACTAATATTTGGCTGAAGATTTTTATATTTATGTTCAGTGAAACTGGCTTCTAATTATTCTCTTTGCAACTCTTCTAGTTGGTTTTGCTATCAAGGTTAGGCTAGCTTTAGATAATAAGGAAAGTAAAGCTCTTTGTTCTACTATTCTTTTGAGGAGTTTGTGAAATACTGGAAGTATTTCCTTTTTAAAAAATCTACTAGTATTTGCTTATGGAGCTATTGGGACTTGCAGTTTTGTGGAAAACTTGACAAGAATATTCAATTTTTCTATTTTTTTATTATTACATTTGTTAAATTATATTTTTCTGAAAATCTGTCCAACGAATCAAAGTTTTGAGGCATAGGATTCTGAGATTATATATGCTCAAAAAAGTATGTCAAAATAGCCACTGAACAGAAAACTAAATGGTACTTTTGTGATCCTCTAGTTCATCTTCTACCCTTATAGAGGAGAACATTAAAAGGTAAAAGAGATCCGTGCCCCAACCCCCACACCTCACCTCACCTCAACATACAGCTGTTAAGTAACAGAACCGGGACTAGTATCTACGTCTATTGCTCTTTCCAATATGCTATGCTCAGCTGTTAAATGGACTGCATCCATCAGTCAGCAAATCAAAGGAAGAATAAATAATAGAGCTGTAATCAGGAACAACTTCAACCACTGAGAAGAGATAACATTTACTGTATATCTGGTGGTTGTAGGCACTGTCTTCATATTCTTCTGCAGTTCCTCTATGATCTTATTATCCCTATCTTCCTCAGTGACAAGTATGTGGTGTTCAGGCTACGGGTTCTCTGAATTCTAAGATCTTATCCAGTTATAAGACACTCCTAGGTTTGATGGTAAAAATCTCAACAAATGGTGATAAGATTCCCTACGTGCCCCACCCGCAACCCCAACAGTTTTGAGGCCCTTGCCTCCCAGGACCTGAATACTGAACAGCCAGGTAGTCTCAGCTCGTCAGTTTGTCACCAGAAAGAATGTAACTCTGTTCTAGACCATGTAAATGAATGCTGAGATACAGCTTATTCTCAGTGCACTGCAAAGAAAAGAAAGTTTATCTTCAAAAGTCCTGGAGCTTGGTTCTTCACTATCCCTTTTTCTTTACTAAATAAATATGTTAACTTGCCTTTTTCTTTCATTCAACAACATTCACTGAGAGTACCCTACTAGGTGCTGATATTTACTGAGAAACTAGACAGATCATTGTCCACATGAGGTTTGTAGAGGTCATCTGATCATTCCATGAAGACTGCTTTCTTACCATGGCAGCCTGATTTGGTCTTGGCCCTTTCTTCCAAAGTAGTAGGTGGTTTGATTGTAACACTGATGTACAAGTGTTAAGCCTTCCCCCTTGAAATTTTCTCTAGGTATAGAACTTTAAGTTGGATTCTACTATGTACCTTTTATAGCACACTTAAGCTATCATTTCATTGACTCCAGATGTCATTTGTTATTTGGAAAGAGCATCCTTTTGAGGATAGTCTCTATGTTTTTCTTATCTTTGTTTTCTTCTATATAGAGATTTTTTGTTGTTTTTTACTCTGCATGGGATTTGCTGAATTTCTTAAATCTAAGGATAGCGGGCGTTCATCAATCCTAGAAAATTCTGTCATTATCTCATCAAATATTGCCTCTATCCAATTCTCTGCTTCCTTCTTCTAGTATGCCAATTAAACATAGGCTATAACTTCTAAACATGGTTCTCCTTTTATTTAAACCTTTCCTGATGTTTCCCACCTTTTAATATTTGCATTGAATTCTAGATAATTTATTCTATCTTTGGTTCACAAATTCTCTCTACAGCTATGGAAAATCTACTTCTACCACGTCTACTGCATTAGTTTTGTTTATTATATTTTTCACATCTTGAAGTATTTCATTCAAGCCTGATGTGTCAATTCCTTTATAACTTCCTGTTTCCTACAGATATTTTCAAGCTTATTTCTTAAAACACAGAAAGTGAAACTGTTCTATAATCTACATTAATAATGTCATCTGAAATATACAGGAATTATTTTCTACTGTATCCTGCTGTGCCTTTTTTTCTTATATGCTTGGTCATCTTTGTATAATGCCCAATAGTTTTGAAAGGTTAAAAGAGATTTCTAATGCACAGAATAAGGCGCCTTTCTTCAAAAAGGATATAAATTTGCTTCCCCCAGCTATCAGGTCCCTAGTTTTCTTGAATGTCTTGTATTATACTTGGGACTACAATTCCACACAATGCTGGTAACTTGGTTTACAACCTCTTGGGTATGTTCTCTTTTTTTTCTTTTCTTGTTCTCTTCTTTCCCCTACCTGCTCAATACTAAATAACTCTCCTTGCAATTCTTTGGGAGTAGGAGAAGGCAGTGCATTTTCCTCTTTTCCTAAGGCCCTGCTTAAAGGCATGTGGGGATATCTATTAGGCACGTAAACTTCGAAGTGATCATTTTCCCTTTGATTCTGAATCTATCAGAACCTGAATCTCAGTTCTACAAAGTTTTATCCAGACAGGCAAATGATTCAGGGTGGCCAGAATTTTAAGTATTTCTTTACCTTTATGATCTTACCTTCTCTTAAATTTTGGCCTGGCATATTCCTTGAGAGCTCTTTGATAATGTAAAAAAGTTTTGTTTTGCCGGGCACGGTGGCTCAAGCCTGTAATCCCAGCACTTTGGGAGGCCGAGGCGGGTGGATCACGAGGTCGAGAGTTCGAGACCATCCTGGTCGACATGGTGAAACCCCGTCTCTACTAAAAATACAAAAAATCAGCTGGGCATGGTGGTGTGTGCCTATAATCCCAGCTGCTCAGGAGGCTGAGGCAGGAGAATTGCCTGAACCCAGGAGGCGGAGGTTGCGGTGAGCCGAGATCACGCCATTGCACTCCAGCCTGGGTAACAAGAGCGAAACTCCGTCTCAAAAAAAAATATATTAAAAAAATAAAAAAAATAAAAAATAAATAAAAAAAATAAAAAAGTTTTGTTTTTTTGTTTTGTTTTTACAGTTTATCTAGCATTTTTAGATGTCTTCAGCAGAAGAGTTGATCCAGATAACCTAGCCCAACAATACCCAAATTTACAAAAACAAAACAACATTTTCTAATAATATCCACAACGTTATTGCGTTATTGGTTTTTGTTGATGTTTTTGCTTTTTTTTAAAAGTGAGATACAGGACAGGGTTTGGTAATTCCTCAAAAAGTTAAACAGAACTTACCACAAAACCCAGGAAATTCTACTACTAACTAGATACCCAAGAGAAATGAAAACTTATGCCCATATAAAAACTTGTACACAAACTTCACAGTACTAAATGGAAAACTATTTAGACATAGAATGAATTACTGATACAGCTACCATATGGATGAACCTTGAAAACAATATCATGTTAAGCGAAAAAGCTGAACAAAAGACCACATACTGTATTGACTCCATCTATATCAAATTCCCAGAATAGGTAAGTCAATAGACACAGAAAGTAGATTAGTGGTTGCCAGGATGTAGGGGAAGTTAAGAGTTGGTAAGAGACTGCTAATAGGTACTGGGTTTCTTTTTGGGTTGATCAAAATGTTATGGAATTAGTGTTCATGATTGTACCAACTTGTGAGTACTAAAAACCACTGAAGTGTATAATTTACACTGGTGAATTTTATGGTATACAAATTATATATCATTTAAAAGAAGAGAAAAAGTTAATCTCAGGTATGTCTACCATATTTCAGTAAGTAATTAAAATATGCATTCAATTTCACATAATAGTGAAGGATATCTGGAGCAATGATTTATAAAGATACAAGGTAATGTGATAGTACTACCATAGTATTAATGTGATAAATTAGGTTAATGAAAGCTCTGGGAATGTATACTATGATCATGAATAGTTATCACATTGGAAATCGTATCATATTGTCCTAAGATGCACTAGTCCCATCTTAATTCAAGTGTTGCCAGCAATTCTATTCAAGTAATTTCATGTATTTACAGTATCCACCATAGTGGCCACTAGCTACACTAATACGCCTCATTGAACATTTCAAGGTATCTCTCCAATTATCATTTGTGTTCATCATGTGCAGAATACAAGCTGCATAGGGTTTGCTATTTACAAGATTTTCCAAGAATGTATATACTGCAATAAAGGAGAGGCCTCTATACTTAACCTTTTTACATATGTTTACTTCTCTAAAGGTTGGAAGTAATATATATTAGCAGGTGTGGAGGATGGGGAGATAAGGAAATAAAGTCATCATTTCCAGTATTACAGATTAAAAAGAGTCACCTCCTATGATTGAGCGTTCCTTTCACTTAAACATATTTTATATTTTTGTCCCTACTAGATCTTGTAAAATTTGATGAAGTCTTAATTAAGAATATCATAAACGAGTGAATGCTGAAGTACACAACACTTCCTTTAGTTCCATTTTATAGGTCATTATTAAGCTGTGTGCTGAATCTTTACTGAGCACTGTGAAAAATACTAATGTTCCTTAGCAAAGTCTTTGCCTCAAAGGATCTACAGTCCTTCTTGCTCTCTTTGGATGCAGCTTCCTCATCAGTTAAATGAAGTAGGGAAACAAATCAGAGTTTCCTAACTGTTTTATAACACAAAAACCCCTTTTCACAGCATTATTAGGTAAATATGTATATATATAAAATATTTAAAAAACAAATTACACTCAAATTTTCTATAAATCAATTTTTAAAAAGCATGATGTGGCAACATATTTCTTAGAACACAGCCTAACCCTTCACTTTAACCTCCCCTCTCAATTCAAACCAAATGGAAATGCATTCCTCTTTCTATAATTTTCAGTATTACTAAAAACCTATCATAGTAGATGAGATAATTTAGTTTATTTTAAAAAGCTACACACTTCGTTTAAAATGCTGCTTATCTGCTGCCAGATTAATTCCTGCAATAATGATTTGACTACTTAAAACTTTTAAACATCCCTCCAAAAGCTGTTCAATGCCTATTGGACAAAGAGTAAATAACACAGCTGGGTATTCGAGACCATCTATCAAATACATTAAATTTGTCTCTTCTTTACCTTCAATTATTCCCCTACACAAACCCTCTATTCCACAAACATTTTGTATATGATGTAAGGTAAATGCTATATCCTTATAGAAAAAATATATATATATGGATATCCAGGTTTTCCAGCAATATTTATTGAAAAGACTGTCCTTTTCTCATTGATTTACCTTGGCTCTTTTGTCAAAAATAAATTAACCATGTAACTATGGGTACCTTTCTGAGCTCTCTATTCTGTTCTATTGAACTACATGCCTATCCCTATGCAAATACCACACTGTCTGAATTACTTTAGTTTATGAACCACGTGCCTATCCTATGCAAATAACCATGCTGTCTGAATTCCAGGGATGTAACATCTGGCTAGAACAAGCCAATCAGGACATTCTATCCTTTCTCTACCACTGTATTTAGTGTTTAGTGTTTTCAGAGTGGGAGATAGAGATGTAACTTATTTAAACCGTACAATTAGAATTAATATTAGAACATTTGCTGTGGATTCTGGGACACAACAGATCTGATACTTTACACTAGGCTGAACAATATAGTAACCAATAGCCACACGCAGTTAAATTAAAATTAAAAAGATTAAAAACTCAAGATTTTCAGTTGCAATAGATACTCAATAGCTACACCCAGTCCTACTATATTGGACAAATATGTAACATTTGTATTACTACAAATTCTATTAGATAGTGCTGCTGTAGATGATGCTATGTGCCACATAGACGGCCTAGAGCTGCCACTGCCATTTTACCAACACGAAAAGGCCAGCGTGAAGACAACGCTGATACATGGGCAAAGGCAGACACCCGGAGCCCACTTGAACAGAGCCGACACCTGGAGCCCACTTGAACAGAGCCTAATTTCTACCACACTGCTGAGATTTTTGTTACATGACATAACCAATACCCCTATTTTTAAGACCAATTTCATGAGATCTTCTGTAGCCTGCATGTGGAAGCAACCTAACTAATATGATATGGTTTTCAAAATGCTTTCACATACATTACTTTAACTGATCGTCAAAACTCAGTAAGATTTAAAAATTTAATACTGCGCTCTCTGCTCTATTAAACATTGAGCTTACTAACCCAGTACACTAAGCATTTAATAAGTAAATGAAAATATAGTAAATATATGCTAGTTAGAATACTAAATAGATATTTACTTTAAATAACTAATAAGTGACATATTAAATAGGATTTGAGAGTCTAATATCAAATAACTTTCAAAAAATATCTAAAACGTTAGTTTATACTGTCCTACAGAATGTAACTGATAGGTTTTTAATAGACCAAAGTAACAAAACCATTTTTAAAAACTTAATTCAACTATACAAATGTGGAAGCCACAATAAAAATGTTTTAACTACATACTATTGTGGGATAATCCTATATGAAGACGGATGGCATGAAAAAAAGCAAGCTAATGTTTTGAATTCCTCTACAAACACTAGTTGCTACTTCTAAGTTCTTTTCTCAGAGCATAAACATTTTTAAGGTTTGTGAGATAGATTCTGCAAACAACACTTAAGCCCGGAAATTACCACAAAATAAACCAGTTTTTTGAAAAGAAAATTTCTATGAAAACAAAGCATCACAGAAAAATACTCTCCACTGAATTACAAGAGATAAATTCCAACATGCATAATAAAGCTTTGGTTTATTCTAGAGGGCCTAAGCATGTAGCTGCCTATTTACCAAGTTTTAAAAATCACTAACATTTTAAAAACAATATGGAAGGCTTACCTTCTCACGTTTTACTGCAAATGAATTAAAATGAGAAACTACAAGAAACACTCTTCGAAGAAAAAAACATAATCTCATATCAATTACCTAAACATATAATAATATTCTTTATAAAATACCCTTAGCATACACAATCAGCGAAACATGTTACAAATTTGAAAATCAACCAACTAAACAAAAACCTAGAAAATTACAAGATATATCTCCTTTTCTAAATTATAATTCACACCATCATTTGGAATTTTTTTTTTTTACCAGTACAGCACAACTGCATAACTGTAAATTAAAAAGTTGAGTTATGACTAATCTATGCAAGAAAATATCTTTCTGTAGAATCTAGATCCCTAGAGTCTGAAAACAGAGCCATAAAAATAACTTCAAAATAAATATGAAAACTATACAGCCGTCTCCTTAATTTTAAATTGTATTTGAAGTGCCAGGTTTCACAGAACTGTGTGTCTGCATTAGCCATCTATATGCCAGAGAACTGAAATATCATTTAGACTATATACATGTTACTATACAGGCAGATACAGAACAATGAGAAACACAGGAAGCACCTAGTATTTTCTGTCCTAAATGAGTTTCTGGCTCAACTAGCAGTATAATATCTTACAATATTTATATGCTTAATGATTAATATTTCATCAGAAACAAAAATCTTGGCATTCTAAGGGTCTTAAATTGATATTGAAGTGTATCTAACTAAAGAACTTCCACCATAAGATAATAAAATAGACAGCATATCACCTTATTAAGAAAAAGGCAGCAATAGGGCCAGTTACCACTATATTCCCAGTATCTAACACAATGCCTGGTACATAGTATGATAAACATCAATACAATAAATTTAAAATGTAGAACTAATACATTCAATACTTTTTTTTAAACTCTTTTCCTTTTCCTTCATCTCCCTTCAAAAAATTACCATGGAGTTCTAATAACTTACTGCATGGGAAATGCAAGGAGAAACCTAAGCAGCTATTTTATTAAGCTCTTCCAGCGGCTATCCAAACCTGCAGGATAGAGTGAAGGGCCTTATATAGCTCATGAGGATCTGGTTTACTTCTCAGGTCTTTAACTAGTCCACTCTTCACACGATACTACAGTGACACTTGGCTGATTTCTACTTCATAAACTAACTGCAGAGTCTCATTTCCTAATTTTCACATAAGCTGCCTTCTAACCTAGAGCATCTTTCTTTTCCACCTACCATATCCTTTAAAGCTGGGGTCTCCAACCCCCGGGGGCACAGACCCTGTTAGGAACTGGGCTGCACAGCAGGAATTAAGTGGTGGGCAAGTGAGTATTACTGTCTGAGCTCCGTCTCCTGTCAGATCAGCAGTGGCATTCGATTCTGATAGAAGCATGAACCCTACTGTGAACTGCACATGGAAGGGATTCACGCATGCATTCCTTATGAGAATCTAATACCTGATGAGCTGAGGTGAAACAGTTTCATCTCAAAACCATCTCCCTGCCCCCATCCCTCCCACTACCAGTCTCCATCCCTGATGCCAACAAGGTTGAGGACTGCTGCTTTAAAGGACGCTGGTGATAACAACACCTCTAGAGGAAGTTTTCTCTAATCACTTTCTCAATCCTCTTTATCTCCTCTTCTCATTGGTAAAATTTGACCAAAGCATCAAATATCTTCTGGAGAAAAAAGAACACTTTATCTGATGGTAAGTACTATTAATAAAATACTCAATCCCTGACACATATGACATAAAAAGAACACATAGGTATCCATCAATAATCACAAGAAATGCATTACAGAAATGTGAGTTATATATACAAGTGATATCTATCTTCTTTTCCTCCCTCCATGAACTCTCATTTGTTTAACAATGACATCAGCCTCTAATGGAGAAAAATACGACCTCAAGACAAGAAAAACCACACTTAGAGATGCATAGTGCCTTATAAAAAGCACACAAATGAAAACCAATAATTGTATGCTATATAATATTCAAATGCATAACAATATAAAAGTAGTAAAACTGAAATTACAAGAGCTATGGTAACTGCTGTGTGAGGTGATGGTGCAGTGACATGTGGGAAGAGGAGCAGAGCCATGAGGATTGTGTGCCTCACCCTGTGAATCATCATCCTGCTGCTTCAGGCTCTGTTAGGAATAAAAGAGCAGGGTAGGGGACTGGAGGTGGAGAAAAGCTTTGTCTTATCTTCAGATGTCTCATTATTTTCTTCCCTTTCCCTGTTGTTGCACTGCAGCCCTGTAAAACATGAGGCAAGCCTCTTAAATACTCCCTGTCTGTTCCATTCCTCATCTATAACATGGGGAGAAAAGATGACTGGCTCAAAAAGCCTCTGAGAATATTATACATAATACTGTCAGAAAATCCAAGCATAATCATGCCTCTGCTTTTGTAGGGTCAGCACTAGATGATCTTAGGAGGTAAGTCATTTAACTTTCTTTTTTGTTCATCTAAGAAGCCAATTACCACCTCCAACTCATTCCCACCACACCTTAAAGAAGCACCCCTCAAAGAAACTACCCTCGCACAAGCTCTCATAACCATGTAGAATTGAACTGAAACGTAACCTACTAGAAATGCATTCCTTAGGTGCAATCCACACCAATACTGCACACTAGTTCAAATTACTTTTCAGAAAGTTTAAAAAATGACTTTGTGCTTGCTGTTTGAAATTATTTCACGGGATATTCTTGAGGATAAAAATGTTTAAAAAGGCAGACAGTCACTCCCAAGAAACTGTCAACTTGAAACATTTAATCTATAACTGCACTTAAGGCAAGTTAATTCAAATTAATTCATGAATGCTTAGGCTTCATCTCAAAAGCTGCAGATTCAGTAGAGCTAAGGTGGGACCAAGAACTTGCATTTCTAGGAAATCTCTGGGGATGCTGATGCTGTTGGTCAGGGTACTACACATTTTGAGGATCACTGATTTTAAATAATGTATTCTCAAGCATGATCACTGTCACTAACATCTGCTTTTATTTTCTAATTGATAGATGCATCTTATATTGATTCCCTATCTTCCTTTCTTTTAGATATGACTTCCAAATTCTTTTGTAATTTGAAAATAGGCAGGGATTTTTAAGTCTCAAACAGATTTTCTCTTTCTTCAGAATCCAATTATCAATATCTGACTTAATTTATCACTGTGCTTCCATTGCCTCAACTGTGAAATAAGGGCAACAATAAGGAGTCAATAAAAAAATTCAAATAAAATCTTTACTAGACCATGTTAAGTGATTAATGAATATCTATTCTTATTGCTATTATCCTCACTAACTTTCCATTCATTATTGAGGAAAATTTGATTGCTATATATTATACATTATTGGTATATATATATATAATCTTATCTATTTATGGTAAAATGTTCCAGAGCTCCACTGGATGAAGTAAACTAGGGAGCAAAGGGAAATAATGTCACAAACCTGGATTCTAATCCTGGTTCTGCCACTAAATTGCTACATGACTCTGGACAATTCATTTTAAAGTGCATTCCAATTTTTCCTTCTGAAAAAGCTTACCTTGGATATGAAGATTAAGTAAGATAATGCAAGAAGAATTTTTTTTTAAAAGCGCTGTAGTAGTCGTATGGTGAAAAGCTCCTCTCTTTGGGAATAGTTCCCAAGACATTAACAAGAGAGATAAATGACCATGACCCTTTTACTTACATACTTAAATGACAACACAATAATCTGAATTGCCACACAAATGATTTTAGAATGTTACCAAGTCATGGTTATTTTAAAAATATAATGAGCAGGAATATCTAGTGTTTTCAATAGTTCTGCCAAATGACAGGAAAAAACATGGGACACAAAAGTAATCTCAGGTGTTTTTTAGGTAGCATTTGCTACAATCCTCACCTGTTACCTTTGCAGAATCCCAAAGCCTCTGGCTTTAATTTAGTATAAATTCAAATTACACACAAATACATGTGTAACGGCAACTGCTTGTGTTGGTAATTTCCATCTTTTGCTTCCTGTACTCTAGGACATATCTAATATTCCTCTAAAATTATATAATATAGTTCGTGATTTTTTATCTTAATTTTACTTAAAAGAAAACTGAAGAGTTATAACATTTCCTTCATACATACGAATTAATTACTACGTTTTACAGGACCAAACCAAAGTCTGACACCTACTTTTGTATCAGTGCTTAATAACTTGAGAAGATAAGATATATGCCTTTGATAACATACTGTGTGGAATATTACCTAACGAAATATGGGAAATAAAGTTATAAAACTCATTTTTTGTAAGGAATACAGTACTGAAAAGCAGTGTGGAAACATTTTAAAATAAGATGTATTTCAAACACAGAAATGTCCTCCTTCATTTCAAATAAATTGAGTTATGAAGTCTCTTATGAATCTTACCCTAATGGCAATTGCTTAATAATGTGTAAGTTTGCATTATCATATATTAAGCTTTTTTAATGAGGGGATATACACATCCTCAAGATATTACAGACCTTAATTTAAAATACCTAAATGCAATTTAAAATATGTAAGTACAAATTAAAAAAAAAACTATAGAAATAATTTATAAAATTTTATCAAGTCTAACCAAAGTTTAAAAATTAAAATTTTATATTTAAAAAACTAGTTTGAAAACAGTTAATATGAAATGAGACAGAACAAAGATAGATGGATTTAAGTCTATAAATAAAACTGAAACACAGAAAAGAGCACCATGTTTACCTGTTTATAATCAACAATATTCAAATACCAACTAGTTTTAATATACTGTATTAATTTTGTAGTACTCTCACAAAACATACTGTATCTAACTCCACAGACCTAATACGTGTGAATCCTTGTACTACAGACTATACAGATGTGGTTAACAGCACAGTGCATCTATCCTTCTTCACAGTACATCCTCAAAGGGCTTGTATATTTGATACAATAGAGGAGGAATACATCTACTGAAGATGCCATGTTAATATACTCAAGGCTTTGTCAAAGCATATTTCAGTAATATAGGGAAAGTAAAATCCTGCTGATTTTAAAGACTAACATATACGCAAATGGAAATAGGTGGAGTCAGGTGATAGGCCTTAAGGAAGTTGTTTTCAGAGTCTGTGTATCTCCTAATAAAACTTGACTCAGTAGGACTTTACTATACAAGAAGTATGAATTAAGCCTTCTAATGTGTCACATAATGACACAAACTCTGAAGTATATTGGTCATGAACTTTAGAAAACACTCTAAAATAGATCAGTTATAACTGTTTATGCCTCCATCTTCTCATGTTCTCAACCACATGAGATGACTAAGTATGGCTAAGTAGTCCAGGACCTTACCACCAACTTGTTCCAAGTTTTTACAAATATATATAAAATCTTCAGTTGGTAAAAGTATATCTCAGTGGTTTACCAAAAATGGGAAGAATATTCTTCTGGCCTGAATTAGGAATCTCTAAATAAGATCAACTTGCAAAGCACATAGAAGACCCTCAAATATTTGTCAAATGAGTAAATGGGCATCAAAAAGTCTGTTTCCCATTAATACAACTTCCTGAAAACAAACAGTGAAAAAGGAAAAAAAAATGGCATTCCAAAAATATCCTTAAATGAGATACCTATAAAGCACTTAATTTTTACAAAGTGCTTTACGGGTATATCATGTAAGGATATTTTTGGCCCGTAAGAAGCTCCATGTAAGTATCTTCATTACTGTTATCCTGTAAACTTAATATGGACCATGGCAATCTGTACAGATGCATCAACATAAGCCATTACCACCACTGGCCAAAAGAATTCATATGTGAATTGCACTACTAGTGAGGATGTAGGTTGTATCATCTTCATATGTGAAAAAAGTTCTATCGTACAAGTTTAACAACCACTCTCATAATAAAAGTTGACTCAGTAAGGCTTTAATATACAAGAAGTATGAATTAAGCCTTGTAATTTATCCTACCACAATAAATTAATCCCTGATAATCCAATGTGTCTATCTACTATATTTATGTAATTTACAACTTCATAAAGAACTATTAATGTGATTTGTTTTAACTTATTTTGAGGAAATGCAATTAAAAAGAAAACATCAAAATCCCAATTGATAATTGAGCTGCAAAAGTTTTCCTTTATATTGAAACAGACTGTAATATAGAAGACTGCTTAAAATAACGTGTTTGGGATTTGCTCTCTTACACTTTGTTGATCACAACAGATGAAGACTGAGGTAGTCTGAAAATTCTGTGAGGATTAAATCAGACTACATTCTCCATATTCTTTAGGGAAGTAAGCTTTAGGTAGTGTGAAGTACCCTCAACTTCCAGGGACCAAGAATAACAACTGCTGCAATGAAAGAGCAGAGTAGTTAGGGTTAAGGAGGTGGTTGTCTCTATAATGAAACTAGCTGGAACACCTATTTGCTGACATTATCAAAGTTAACTCTACTGGTCTGAGTTGAGGCAGTGCTTTTGATGAAACGTATAGGTTTATAAGATAAGAAGCTATTTTAAACACAATAGGGTTATTCTCCATTTCAAAGAAATTCAGTTATGAAGTCTCTTAACAAAGCTTACCTGAATGATCCCCTAATTTACAAATTACAATAAAAATGTACTCATGACATGTAACAGGGAAAGGTCTATTACATAGTGTTATAAATAAATGATAACATATAACATAATTTATAAATGACAAATTTAACTGCGTCAAGGGGTTTGGCTGAACTATGTAGTTTAATCAAAGTTATCAACAAAAGTAAAATAAAAAATTTCATATACAATTCAGGGGATGTTAACAGCGGTGAGCCTCATAAATAAAACTGGGATAAGTCAAGCAACAGAGCTGAGTCCTAGCTGTAATTATGCTGTATCTTTACTTCTCATTTGAAAAGAATGGCTAAAAAGTAACAAAAAATTCTTTATAAAATATAAGTAATATTTTTGTGTGTGAGGGACAGTTAAGGCAAAGAAGTATAGGTAAAATTTAAAATGCATTTTCAGAATAACAATCTGTGAAGGCAAATAAATTAGATTCCTATATAACAAAATATCTAAATTATCTTTAATTTCAAATATTAGAAATATAATCTAGATTAGGATTCCCTTTGTTCTTTTATAGTTGTTTTACATGATCTTCACATGGTTTCAGTAATTTCACCAATGAAATGTCTAATTTAAACACTTTTCTATTAAAAATTAGCCAAAATATGCATCTTTCAAGTAACAAAAAATTCCTCCATTGAATAGAAAGAAAATAAAACCTCTAAATATAAACAAAAGAGCCAAAAGTAACTATGAAGCTAATTTAAAATGTAATTAGAAATACACATGGCAAAGTCATCTTACAGAAGATATTGAAACAAGACATAAAGGGGGGAAGCATACTGGTTTCCATTTTGAAGGTTTTATTGTAAAATGCTATTTCTGAGAAGATCATTCTAAAAAAATTCCTTTTCGTTTTCACTTGATTAGATTGCTAGAACTATGAGAGCTATCAAATAGGCAGCGATAAAGAAAATGAGGACTTTCTCCTCTTCTCCAACTAAAACACTATTAACAAAGTGAATATTATTTACATGATTCTTTTTTTATTAGTGTTTAAAGTTGTGACTTGTCAATGACATAATGAAATGATTAAGATATATCAAAACTGTAACTTCATACTGTCCAAAAGTGATACGGTCTCTTACAATATTAATTTTAAAACTCATACAAAATAATCATAGATGAAATGTTAGATTATGCTGTTATACATGGTAAAACAACACAGTTTACTTTGTTTGAATGAATAGGATATGTTTATAACACAAGTGAGTCACTATACAGCAATCAGACTCTTCTAAGAAGAATCTAAAGAGTCTATATACCTGATTTATGTTTTAGATGTAAAAATCATTCTGACAGTTAATGCTATTAAACAAGATATTTCAATATTACTTGCAATTCACTCATTACTAGATATATGTGTTACCTCAACAATATCCGAGTTGGTTCTGCTTTCATGAGGTTCATTATATTCTGTATACTTGAGAAGAACTTTGTCCATATCAGTACTAGCATATTGAAACAGTTTGTTAGAGCTGTTGAAAATGATGAGTGCTATTTCACAGTCACAGAGCACACTAAGTTCATAGGCTTTCTTCATTAATCCAAACTTTCTCTTTGTAAAAGTGACCTAAACAATAAAAAAGGTATATTTTTATTAAAAGCATTAGTAGTACTTGAATATAGTCTATCTGAAGATGAACCTTCTTTTTAATACTGAGTCAGATTTCAAAGATGGAAAAGGTTCCTAGCTTCATGCTCCATATGAGCCTTCCTACTTCCATTGTGCTACAGTCCTACATTTGTTTTGTATATGCAAGCTCTCTGACAGAGCTGTCTCCTGGGGAAGTATTTCTTTATCCTTAGCTGCCACTCCACTACAGAGGCTGAAGGATCACAGTAGGAAACAGTTGATCAGTTTTCCTTTATCCTTCAGTTAAAACTGTTACCATCAGTAACCCCAAATCCCAGCCAGGTAATCTAGCATCACTCAGACTTTAATCCCTAAACAACTAAATACATCCACTAATCTAACATATTTATCCTCCCTCCCAAGCCCTTCTTTATTGTTCCCTCTGAAATTCACAGCCTGGGGTCAGCAAATTCCCCTAAGTCCTCAAATTCTTAACTGTTTCTTTCTTTAACTGAAACCTGTTACCTGAAATCCTAACAGAGACCACCCCCCCCAAATTTTAAATTTACATCCCTCATACTGACTGCAGACCCTAAAAGGGATGTCTTTTTATGCTCTGTATTCTCTCTTCCACAGTACTGTCTTTCCTTTCCCTTCAAGAACTTTAGGAATTTTGAAGCTTATGACATAAAAAAAATTATACCACCCAACAACTCTCCTTGGGGTAAGCAAGAGTTACCCTTGATCCTTCTTCTAATAAGGGATGGGAAAGGAGGTGTAAGGGAACTTTCCATACTTTCTGCTCAATGCTGTTGCGAACCTAAAACTTTTCTAAAACACAGTCTATTTTAAAAAGTTTTTAAAAATTAGAATATACTTTTGAATAATCTTTGGAACTGTGAAACAACATAAAGTTCAGCAATTTTCCCCATGGATATCTGTCATACGATTTTCTTCCTATAAACTTTAACTATTGGCCTAGACTTAAATCAGTTATTGCAGTAGCTACTGAAGAAGTACAGGATCTCCAGTATCACGAGAAGCAATTACTGCCACTAGAAATTTTTTTCATGGACATAACTTTAATATCCTCTTACAATTACAAGTATAATATGTATGTAAAAGCAAAACAACAACAAAATGCATTCCACATGTACAATTCAAACACATTTCTGTATTTTTTAAGTATGTTTTATTTCCTATGTAGCATGATAAAATTAAACAGTAGTATAGTAGTTCAATGATTTTCACTAAATTTAAGCAAAGTATCTGTTTTCTCCCTATGGTAACACCATAACCATTTAACATCTACACATCTTAGCATTTAATCACTTTAATCACTCTTAATTTTATGCAGATCTAATCTCTTCAATATTCTCAAAACCTGGTTTCCCCTGTATTTAGCAAGTGCACAAAGCACAATACTCCATGTATTATATGACCGCTCAAATATTCTATTAGCTAGTAAGCTGAATGAAAATAGACTTCAGAGGTTCTTTAAATTTTCATTTAACAAGATAATTTAACCAGGCAATACAGACCAGGCAATAGAACCTGGTCTGTTCATGATACATATTTACATGTAAATTGTGCTATATATCCAAATCACCTTTAATGAATCTTTGAATACTGGCCTATATTTGATACTTTAAAATTCTCAATATAAAACAGAAATTACAAGTAGAAAAAACTCAACATTTGTTGATGTACTTGTTTTTACAAATAGATTTTGGCAACAAACGAAAACAAAATAGAATACAATGGGGAAAAGCAATGAGGGAAGAAATGAAAAAACACCCTCAATTATGACAAGAGTATTAAGCCTTAGAAGATGAGATTATAACAAAATATAACAGTCACAAAGCAGGAAAATAAGCTGTTAAGAGTCTACATTTTGCTTTGATTTTAGTGTTTTCAGTTCAAAAGAAGTTTTTGGTTGTCATACAGAGATTTTCTTTCTACACACTAGCTTTCTAGGACATCTAAAAGTGAAAAATCAGTGAAAGCCTAATAATTAGTATGCTGTTAATTAGTAATTTTGCAATACAGCCACGTTTTAGTTCATAAATTTCATATGAAAGAAAAAAAATCTAAAATTAGGCTAGAGAATACTAACTACATAATTACAACTCAATATTCAACTTTGCTACTCTATGACAACACTTTTAAACTGATGATTTTAATTATATTAAAATGATGTCAATTCTTTAAAGTTCAAAAGAAATCACAAAATTTAGTTGTAAATTCAAAACGGAATAAAGTCATGTTTACTCCTCTCTACTCCTCTAAAAGCATGGACATATACATACATACATAATAAAAAGAGACTGGGTTTTCCTCAAGGAAAGTCAGAACACTGAACTACAGATTTTCATCTGCCAGATTTGGTGAAATTGATGAAAATGAAAGTGGATTCAGAGAATTCACACTGATTTTTTCACAAAAGTGGCAATGTACTCTGAGAGAATCCTCTGATTAGTGCTAGAAGATTCACAAGTGTGAGAAGCCCAAGAAATAAGTGGAGAATCTTGTTCTAAATGCAGAATGCCAGGCAAGGTGAAACCAAAACAAACAAACTGAAGAAAATAATTTTATAGGAAAACTATTTTTGTTAACTCACACCTAATATTAATTGCCAAAAATGTCAGAGATAAAAGACCCAAAATGTGAGCTGATATGGCTCAGAAGAGAAAAAAAATCAAATCACAACAGAGGTTAAAGCACAATAATAAAAATCAAAGAATCAAAACGGAAAACAAATTAAAATGAATCGAAAAAAGTTGTTTGTACTGTTGACAGATAATGAAGATACCAAAAAAGCCCAGGGCAATTAGAAAAGGAAAAATATTTATTAAAAAAAAAAAACAAAAAAAAAACAGAATACTGAAGGGTCATACCATTTCTTTAAAAAGTGATAAAGAATAATCAAATTCATGGCATAGTCAGATTAAGTTACTGAATGTCAAGGTCAAAGAAAGAATACTATGTGGACCAAGGCAGGAAATGAATCACTTTTAAGAAGGGAAAAAAACTCAGTCTGGTGTTAGAATTCTGGCAATATGCAAAGTCAGAAGACCAAATCTCTGTGATGTTCTGGGGAAAAGGTTCAGGCATAGACCTAGCCAAATTAGACTTCAAATATAAAGACAATAAACATTTTCTAACCTAAAAAAAAAAAAAAAAACTCAGGAAGTAGTAACAGCTATAAGCTCTTGTTAGGGGCCAAAAAATCCAACAAGCATTACTTGCTGATAAAAACCCACTCATCTGAGTAAAATGTAAGTTGAAAAAAGTTCAATGGTGCACACTCAGCTTCTAAAACAAAACTACTGTGTGGCAGTGAGTTGGTGCTAAAAAAATTTTTGTTGAATAAATCTATGAAGGAATAATGAAGAAAAACTGAGAAACCCCAGAGGTTATGATGGAAAATGTACAGGGTCAGGGGTGTGGAGGCTCATAGCCTGGAGAAGAAAACAGCCAGTGGAGCTATGAGAAGACAAACTTTTAAAAAAGCAGTTTGGGTTCAGCTTCTGCTTCTCACCTCCATTGCCTCAATGCCTGCCACCTCACAACAGAACTAGCAGCCATGCTGATGCAGACAGATGTCCTCCAGAATAAAACCTGCGCATTGAATAGAAGCTCTGCTGGAGATAGGAGTTGAAGGTATCAGGTAGAAACTGACTAACCTCTAGCAGTGTGACTTCTCAACCATACTTACTCAGAACCTCTAAGTTTGGTAGATTACCAGGTAGAGAGAGTATCTTCTTCCAATGTTTTTCTCCTGGTGAGGGGTGGGGGGTTGCTCTGTGTGGAGCTGCAATCACACTTCTTTTCGCATACTAGCACTTCTTTAATGCCTGGGACCCTCTAACAAATTTGTATGATCAACTAGGATGATGTAAACTAGTACAAATATATACAAGATCATAGGGAATAAAAAATCAACTAGACTAGCAAGTCAAGAGATTTATCAGACTAGATAAAAAAACAAAATCCAGCCTTTCATACTATCTGTAAAAGACATACCTAAAACATAAGGACACAGTAAGGTTGAAAGTTAACAGAGAGATTCAGACCTATGAAGAAAATACTGGCTGGGCACCATGGCTCACACCTGTAATACCCGCACTTTGGGAGGGCCAGGTGGGAGGATCACTTGAGCTCAGGAGTTCAAGACCAGCCTGGGCAACATGGTAAGACCTCACCTCTGCAAAAGTACAAAAATTAGCCAGGTGTGGTGTGCAATGCCTGTAGTCCCAATTACTCGGGAGACTGAAGCAAGAGGATCACTTGAGCCCAGAAGTTCAACGCTGCAGTGAGCCACGATCATGTCAATGCACTCTGGCCTGGATGACAGAGCAAGACCCGGTCTCAAAAAAAAAAAAAAAAAAGGAAGGAAAGAGAGGAGAGGAGAGAAAGGGAGCGGAAGACAGAGGGAGGGAGGAAGGAAAAGAAAAGAAAAAATAAAAGGAAAGGAAGAAATGTGTAGCTATATCAAGGTGAGATAAGGCAGATTTAAGACAAATATTCCTTACTGAGGATAAAGATGGTCAATATGTGTGGCAAAATTCACTGAGAAGGTACAACTCTAAATATGTATAAGTCTAATGAAACAGTCCCAAGATGTACAAAACAATAAGCATTAAATGAATAAAATAAACAGAGAAGTTGACAAATTCACCATTGTAGGAAGTACAATTATTGATAGGTCTCAATGAATGAAAAACAAAAAGTCACAAAGAATACAGGAGGTTTGAACATAAAGAGAATGACCTAAAAGATACATGGAGACATGCATTCAACAATTAAAGAATACGTATTTACCCAACTCCACTTGGAACATTCAAAAAACCAACCATGATTTAGGAAATAAAGCAAATCTTAACACACTTTAAAAGGCTCACAATCTACTGAAATAAAGGCAATAGGAACCACTATTGTGCACTGTGATAAGCCTGTCATAATAGTGCTTACAAAGTGTTTTGGTAAAGACTGAAAGATACTGTCTGAAACAGAGACAATACATACAGAATTAATATCCAGAATATGTAAAGAACCTCTAACAGAAAACAATCAAAATCATCAACCCAGTGCAAAATAAGCAAACTACCGTCTGGGCATGGTGGCTCATGCCTGTAATCCTAGCACTCTGGGAGGCCGAGGTGGGTGGACCATGAGGTTAAATAACAGATCAAGACCATCCTGGCCAACATGGTGAAACCCTGTCTCTACTAAAAACACCAAAATTAGCTGGGCGTGGTGGCGCATGCCTGTAGTCTCAGCTACTCAGGAGGCTAATAAAGGAGAATGGCTTGAATCCAGGAAGCAGAGAAAGGAAAATGGCTTGAACCGAGGAGGCGGAGGCTGCAGTGAGTCCAGATCACGCCACTGCACTCCAGCCTGGCGACAGAGCGAGATTCCATCTCAAATAATAATAATAATAATAATAAGAAGAAGAAGAAGAAGAAGAAGAAGCAGCAAACCACAAAAACAGGTTGCATTTCACTTTCCTAAGACCAGAAAAAGTATAAAATAAAATTTAAAAGGGGACGAAGATAGAAAAAATAAAGGAGAAAGAGAGAGAAAAGAAAGACAGACAAGACAGAAAAAAGAAGAAAAGGCAAAGTATATGGGGAAATAGGAATTCTCATACTAAATTACCACAGTGTATCTAGTACTATCACTTTGGAAAGCAACTTGAAAACATGGTGAAGGTGATGATGGACAATACTCAGCCTAGCAATTCCTTCGAAAGTATTTGTCACAGAGAAACTTTTACCCGTGCATAATGCAATAGGTCAAGAGATGTATACTGCAACACTGTTTATAACGGTAAAAAATTAGAAACAACGTAAATGTTCTTTGAAAGATGTATTGATGAATGAATTGAAGAATATTTATTCCTACAACTAGCTGTACTGAATGAATAAGAGCAGATGGATCTTAAAACACTACACTGAGTGAAAAAGCAAATGAAAACGTCATTATGTAAAACTTTAAACTCACATTGAAATAATACTAAATAATACCTGCTGAAAAAAACAAATATAAAGAAAACACAATGCAAATTCATAATAATGATTATCATGAGAAAGAAATTAGGAAGAGACTAGAAAAAATTAACAGAGACCAGTAAATCTCTAATTTCTTCACTTTACAAATAAAAATAAAAACACATGTCAGAACTGACATGTTACCTCTGGATAATGAATATAGCAGTCGTTCAAATATTGTTCTCTATATTCTACCTTTGGAACCTTTGGGAAAAAACTTATTTTTAAACTGCTTTTGTTTTCTTTTAAGTATATGAGGATGTCTGCTTCTAGGTTAGAGGGAGTAGTTGTTGGAAAGCCAAAGAACCTACTGAAATCAACTAGTAAAACAGGATGAAATACAACAAATGTCTGTTTAAAGACATCAGAAAGCTGCTGAAGCAGGAAGACTGGAGATGCCAAGATTCTACAGTATCTTTCACACACAAGGTCTGACGGCTCATTAAAAAACCACCAGACATGTCAAAAGACTGAATCATGTAATTGAGAACAAAGAGAAAAAGGGATCAGATATGACTTAAAGGTAATCCACATATAGTTGTTAGCAGACATGAACTTAAAGATAACTATGGCTAATATCTTTAAAAAAAAAAAAAAGTAAAAAATAGAGAAAATGCAAGAAAACATGGGCCACTTCACATAAAAAAGTCAATAAGAAATTCTAGAATTGAAACTATATTATCAGAAATTAAGAACTTACTAGGCTGTTTTATCAATTAATTTTAAAAAGCAGGAGAACAGTTTACTAGAAAATAGACTACTAGAAAACAGGTAACTAGAAAACATTCAAACTGAAACACAGAGAAAAAAATAATAAAAAATATAGGAAGACAAAATACATAAGAAATGCATGGGACATAAAACAGTTCTATGTAACTAGAATCCCAGAGGAGGAAAAAAATGGGACACAAGCAGTATCTGAAGAGACGTGCCTCTTTTGAGTCCATCACAGTAAAAATGTTTATTAACAAAGGAAAAACAAAAGGCTTTAAAGCAACAAAAGACACATTATCTTAAAAAAAATTTTTTTTTAAAGATCAAAAGCTGGCCTCTCAACAGAAATGAATGCAAGTTGGAAGACAAGCGCTTCAAGCGCTTCAAAGTACTAAGAGAATAACTGCCAATCTAGAATTCTACAACCAGTAAAAACAGCTTTCAAAATGATGATACAATTAAAAATTATGCAGAGGATCTGAATAGACATTTTTCCAAGGAAGATACACAAATGTCCAATAAGCACATGGAAAGATGCTCAACATCATTAGCTATCAGAGAAATGTGAACTAAAACCACAAGATAACCAGTTTATACCCATCAGGAGTACTACAATAAAAAAGACGATAACAAGTGTTGGCTGGGATGTTAAAAAACTAGAACCCTGACACACGGCTGGCAGAATGCAAAATGATGCAGCCACTTTGGTAGTTGGCATTTCACAAAATGTTAAACTTAGAGTTACCATGTCATCTAGCAATTCTTAAGTATACTTTTATATATTCAGCAGAAAATAAAATTTGAGAAGAACTGTAATAATGCTTTAGAAAATAAAATACCTACTAATATAACAAAAATGTAAGACTTATTTTGAAAACCATCAACCATTATAGATAGAATTAATGAAAACCAAATGAAATCTAAACATGTTTATAGATTACAAGACTTGATACTATGAAGAATTCAATTCTCCATAAAGAGATCCATCCACCCAGCGGGAAAAAAAAATCTAAATTCCAGTAGGTTGTTTTCTTGGTGAACACTGACACTTGGTTTCATTTGGATATTCTGAAAAAAGTCAAGAATAGTCAGCCAGTTCTGCCAAAAAAAAAAAAAAAAAAAAAAAAAAGGTGCAGAACTACACTATCAGATATCAAATTACAGTAATTAAAACAGTGTAGAATTACACTGGATATACAAATAATCAAATGGAACAAAATAGAGAATTCAGAGTCTCATACATATATGGTTACTTGACTCATGACAAAGGCAACCTTATCATACAGTGAGCAAAGGATGGTTTTTGCAATAAATTGTACTGTGACAACTAAATATCATCTGGAAAATAACAAATCATGGCCCCTACACCTCAAACCAAACACAAAAATAAACTCGAAATGGGTAACAGGTCTAAAACATGAAAGGTTAAAACAAAACAAAACAAAACAAAAACACTTACAGAAGAAAGCATAGAAGAGTATCTTCATGGCCTTATGGTAGTAAAGATTTCCTACACATGACACAAAAAAGCATCAGCCATAAAGGAAAGGAGGGAAAAAAGGTAAATGAGAAACCATTTAAGTATTACTGATTTTTAAAAACATTAACAAAGTATAGGCCTGGTGTGGTGGCTCATGCCTGTAATCCTAGCGCTTTGGGAAGCCAAGGCAAGAGGATCACTCGAAGCTGAGAGATCCTGACCAGTCTAGGCAAGACCTATCTCTACAAAAAATAAAAAAATGGGTCAAAGCTGGTAGTATGTGCCTGCAATCCAAACTACACAAGAGGTGTAGACAAGAGAATAACTGGAACCCAAAAGTTTGAGGTTACTGTGAGCCACGATCACACCACTGCACTCCAGCCTGGGCACCAGAGCAAGACCCTGTCTCTAAAAAAATTTTTTTTAAATAAAGTGAAAAGGTAAACCATAGTTTTAGAGCTAGTATTTATAATGCATGTCATAGATAAAACACTCATCTGAATATAAAGAATGCATGTTAATTAATAAGAAAAAGGCAGGCAGCCCATTAGAAGAAAATAAAATGAAGTGAATAGTAACAAAAGAAGATATATATCTAAATGGCCAATAAAAATATGAAAAAACGAGCACCTTCATTAGACATCACGGGAAATTTACAATTAAAGTAAATTACTATTGCTCACCTACCAGAATGACTAAAATGAAAAGGCCAATACCCAGAACTGCTGAAGACTGGAGCAGCTAGAACTCTTACACACTGCCAGCAGAGTGTAAACCAGTACAACTTAAACTAGTACAACTACTTTAGAAAACTTGTCAACTACTAACCAGCAGCTGCACTTCTATTTACCCAAGTGTTCATGCATATGATTGAGAATAGTCAAAATTACACTCTTCATAATACCAAAATAGACAACAACTCACATGTCCATTTACAATAAAAAGACATAAATTGTATTCTATTGACACAACAGATTATACATCAGTGAAAACATACAAGATATATTTATGTATCTCTACATCCAACAGTAACACTGATAAATTTCACAAACATAATATCGTGTAAAAGAATACACACTGTTAATATAAATTCAACAACAGTTATAATTAATCTATAATGTTAGAAGCCAGGTTAGTGACTTTCCTTAGGGCAGGGGAGAAGTAAGTGAGACACAGGATAAAGGGTACCTCTGGGGTGGTACGTGGGATATGCTGGCTACATGGTTATGCTCTTTGTGTAAAAATTCACTGAACCACACTCTTAGGATTTCTGAATTTTCTTAATCTTATACTTTAATACAGTTTACTTTAAAAAGAAAATAAAAAGAAGTGTTTTAGATAAGAAAGGACAAACACAAGGTTTTGCCAGAAGCTTCTAAGTGGAAGTAAAGTGAAGCAGCTCTTTGAGTGCATGATACTGTCACCGTCCCCTCACCCCGCCAAGATTACTTGTGTACTGTTCCAATGAGGAAGTGTGGTTTTCATACTTGTAATTCAAAACTCTTATTTGCTATTACCTCCTCCAATAAATAGCCCCTAAACCACTCCATCAGAACTTGGCAGTTTCTTCTATAAACTCTTCCAGTATCAGAGATTATTTCTATTTGCCACATATTTAGATCTCCTACGTAGGTTATATATTTTTAATGTGTTTCCAGGACCTAACACAGCCTCTTGGGATATAGTACATATTCGAATCTGGACAAATAAATGACATCTCTTTTCTTCTGCAAAGATACAATTTTTCTCCCTTTTATGAAGAAAAATGAAACTTTTACCTCAGAATCCACAAATTCTAAAATTAATAAAACTAAGACACTCTTTTAGTTTGTGACAAATTGTTTCTGTGTCTAATTTAAAATAAACTGTCCAACTATTTATTCTATGTCTTTTCTCCAATCTTAACTGAAATTATCTGAGACAGAAATTCAGACAGTCCTTGCCCCATTCTGCAGGTAGCCAAGAAGCTCACACAGCAGGTAAGTCCAAGCTAAGAACAGGCACATTCTAGTTGCTTAGTGGCAGTATCCATCTTTTTAACAAAGTCATTTCCTCCACTCAAAAAGTTCTATTACACAGTCACCTACACATGCCTAGATGCTCTTTCCTGCTAAAAATGTAAATCCCTTTCATAGGTAGGTCCAGTTAAGCTAGGTCCAATTTAAACATGACTACCTATGGAATAATGAGGGCTCAAGAATTTAATGTGCCCTCTGGTTCTCTGCTTGTACGTTATTCGCCAATAAACCCTATTTTATATTTATACTGCACACATTCATGAAGCAAGTCCCTATTCCTCCTCTCACTTCTTTTTTGTTTGTTTTTTTGAGACAGAGTCTGACTCTGCCATCCAGGTTGGAGTGTAGTGGCCCCATCTCAGCTCACTGCAACCTCCACCTCCCGGGTTCAAGCGATTCTTTTGCCTCAGCCTCTTGAGTAGCTGGGATTACAGGTGCACACCACTATGCTCAGCTAATTTTTGTATTTTTAGTAGAGACAGGGTTTCACCATATTGGCCAGGCTGGTCCTGAACTTCTGACCTTGTGATCAGCCCGCCTCGGCCTCCCAAAGTGCTGGGAATACAGGTGTGAGCCACTGTACCCGGCCTACTCTCACTTCTTAATCCTCAGATTGTGAAAGGAAGATAATTTGCAGCCTTGCTTAGAATCATTTCTTTGGAATAACAGCATGGATATTTTATCGATGTTCCCTATTTTACCAACCTTCATAATGAATCATATGTATTTTTATTTTTATTTTGCTGATCCCTTTATTTATTTAGGAGGTAGGGGGAGGGATGGGGAGGAAAATTCCTATAGGGAAAAAATTAAGAAGAGTCTGCAGGGAACTGAGCTAGAAAGCAATGATGTCGGCCTTACGTCTCTGTTAAACAATCTTCATGAGTTGAAAGCAGGGCCTCCTCTTTAAGTCAGTCTGTGGGCAACTCCCATCACTCCCATCAAACTCCCTTACAGGCTGCTCAGCTGAGTTTTACCACCAATTATATCTACATTTGAGTGAATTACTACTCAGATTTTGCAGAACACTGTTTCAGTTTTGTTCTGTTCCTGATAAACTTTCTGAAACCACCTGTTCTTGAAACTTCTCCTGATATGCAACTTTTCCAGAGACAGCATCTCCCCAGTAGTTCCTTTACAATATTCTATGAAATTATTCTTCCTTCTTTATTTTGAACTAAAGAGTTGGTAAACTTTTTCCGGAAGTGCCAGACAGTAAAGATTTTAAGCTTATGGGCCATATAGTTTCTGGGGCAACTACTTATTTTGTTGTTATAATGCGAAAGCAGCCATAAACAATATGTAAATGAATGAGCATGAAAGTGCTCTAATAAAACTTTATTTACAATAACAGATGGCTGGCCCATGGGCCAAAGTTTGCTAAGCCAACATTAGACACTCAAAAATTCTGGCCTCTTCATATCCTAGCAACATTATTATTACCTTGATCTGTAACGATTTACTCACACTGGTACCATAAAGTAACTTCAATATATTTTATCCATTACAACTGAAGTATATATATAAATTTAGAAACATTTGCAATAGTAAGAAGTATAAAAAATATTCTTATTATATATTGGTTAACTGGAAAATTTAACTGACTAGAACATATTCACTGATAATTATAGTTAACTTAGCTACTATCTAATTATGAAAACAGATGTGATAACTTAAAAATATTCAATACATAAAAGGCTAACAATTAAACATATAACTAGATATATACACTAAATATTTTATGAAAAATCTATACAATGGATGGTAACAGTGGGACTGTGGTGATTTTGAGCATTTATGTTTTCTGTGACATATATCTATAATAAGAAAGTCTCTTTAAAGCACATGACAAAAAGACACAATTTTATGATTGTTAGAATTTTTCATTTAGTCTGGAACTAAAAGTATTTAGACTTAAAATGAAGTTTAAGAAAAACCCAACCATTCTATCCTATGACCTTTTTTAAAAGAATATTTTTATCAATTAAATAAATTAAAATTTTCATTTACCTGTCGGTTCCTTTCATCCATTATGCGTGTGATTTGTATTTTCTTCCGCCCCATTTTCAGTCACCTTTCCTTATTTCCTTATATTCCAAATATTTAATTCAAAAGTTAATTTTCTTCAATACCCTAATGCATCGTACACAGCTTCTATTATTTCAGCTTCTAGTCCAAGGGCTACAGCTGAAATTTTCTACAAGATCTAAAAGAAAACACAAATTAGAAGATTTAAAATCTGTAAATTTACAAATCATAAAAGTGTTATACAAATTTCAAATTTGCCTTTATGCTGCACACACTGCACTACTAGCTGAAATTTCTGGTTATACAAAATTAGGAAGCTGTAGTCTTGTTAACTTTACACCTAAAATACCTCTTGAATCTCTTTGTGTCTCTAGTTCTGGTTAAACTAATGCAATAATAATGTTGGAGGTTTTCTCAATGTATATAATAATGCAACAAGAGCCAAGCCTTATTGAGATTCTTCTACGTAATAGGCATTTTCCTAAGTATGGATGTGTCTTAACTCATTCAAGTCTAACTGCAACATGTAACTATTACCTCCATTTTATAAACAGAGACACTGAGACACAGAAAAATTAAGCAGTATGCCCACAGTCAGTCACATAATGAGGGACAGAGCTTGGGGTTATAAACTCAGGGAGTCTAGTTCTAGCACTTCTCAACAACACAGAATATCCTTAAAATTTTCTGATGACCTCCATATCAAACAATAAACTAATCTGGATAGCCCCAATCTGTCTTTTCAAATTCTTCTTGCAAATTGCCCTAGTCTCCAGCCAAGTTACTATTTGTCAATTCACAAAGCCACTATATACTTTCATAATAAAATGCATTTAAATCAATGATATTTCTTTGACCATTTAATGAACACCTCCTTATCAGTCAAGATTCAGTTTGCATGTTACCTTCCAGATGAAGTCAAAACCAATTTCCCTTGATACAATAAACCACAGCACCTTTGTGTGTGTGTATAAATTCCAAGTCTGCTTTCCTGAGACTGCAAATCCTTTAAAACTTAAAAAAATCTTTCAAGGGTTTTTGATTCCATGTATCTGTGAAGTAGGATGACTGACTGGTAATGATATGGTTTGTCATGTTCTGAACAATGGCTGTTGTCATTTTAAAAACCTAGTGCTTTCAGACTTACATAATAAATAACTATGAGGAGATAGGGAAACAAATGCTATAATACAACAGTCAGAATAATAAATTCCCATGGGAATTTTATGCAAGTATTTTTAATATTGTACATGTGTATCTATAAAACTTCAATCATACTGTGTAACTCCAGTATGTGATTAAATCTGGCTTTTACTCAAAAGCAATGAGCCTTTCATTTCTTATCATTTCCAGCACTAACATAAGCACATTTCTTATTTATCTTCCCTCATTATATTTCTTCATTCATACAAACATTAGTTGATCATCTGTTAACAACTGATAACCTATTAATTGTTCACCTACTTCTAATAAATGTACTTCCAAACACTAAACTATGCATAGAGGATAAAGTGGTAAGAAAAAAAAAGGACATGATTCCTAATCTAGCAGAGTTTGGAGTTTAGTAGAAGAAAAAGACATCAATCAAACCATAACACAAATTAATTTGCATAATTCCAAACTAGAAAGTTTGGAATTCATGTATCTGAATTAAATTTATGGGTCAGAAAGGGCTTCCCTGAGGATGTGTCTCATACTCAAACCCGAGTATGAGGGTATACATACTAGGCAGGAGAACAGCATGTGCAAAAGCCCCATGACAGAAGGGAACAGGAGACATCAGAGGAACTGAAAGAGGACTAGTCACTGGCAGGACCCAATCAAACAGGCAGTTGTGTTGTAGAGTAGTTCTTTTAACAGATCACATTGTATCCGATTCTCAATATAAAAACTTGTACTGTAGTAGGCAGGAGAAATATTAATACATTTTACTGCAGAGGCAGTATTGCTAAGACACACAAGATATTTTAATGCCTGTAAGATGGATACACTGTACTACCTTATATCACCTGAAAAATTCAGAATTGCAGAACATATTTGAGTATTTTTGCTTTTGGCAATGGTGTAGTAGTTTGCTTCAAACCAACCTTCTTTTGAGAACTAGAAAAGAAAAACACAAGATAATCTGTTTTAAATCACTAGAGAACTTTCAAACTAGAGATTCTGCAGGGCTGAGAACTGGAAGAAACAGGTGAGACCAGTTTTTGGATTCCTCTGCCTGAAGATTCCAAAACTACTGCCCGAGAAACTAAGAAAGCAAGGAGGAATAGCCCTAGTAAACAAATCAGGCATATGAACAGACTCCAAAGAACTATACTCTAGGCATAAAGGTAAACTACAAACAGACGACCCCATACAAAAAGAGAAGCATAGCTTTAAATTATCTCAATCCCTAATTAGATTAAGGCAATCTGGGCTAATACTCTTATTAGCCTAGCTGCATACCAGCAGCAAAAGTGATTCTCAGCAGAAGCATCATGTCGTCTAGAAACTCACATTATTTTTTCATTTTTCATATAAATGTCTAGAAATCAAAATATAACCAGTCAAAATCCGACTGAAACCAAGATTTTAACATGGCAATAGAAACAGATTACAGTAGATCCAGAAAATGGTGTTATCAGAAAAATGTTTAAAATAAATGTTCAAGGAATTAAAAAAATTAAGAATTTTACTAAACAAAAAATGGAAAACATGAAAATAAAAAATAAAATTTTGAAAAAGAAGTGATGGGTAGTTTTAATAATACTTTAGACACAGCTGAATAAAGAATCAACCCAGAACATAGGAAAGACGAAAACACCTAGACTGAAGCACAAAAAGAGAATGAGAAACACAGAAAAGAGCGAGAAATTATAGCACATGGAAAAAGGATACAAAATACATGTAACTGGAGTCTCAGCGGGGAGGAGAAAACATACAGGCAAGAAAAAAATATCTGAAGACATAATAGCTAAGAACTTTTAAAACTCACGAATGAGACATCAAGCCACAGATTCAATAAGCTGTATCAATCCTTAAGCAAAATAAACACAAAGAAAAGCAGAACTTAGGTATATCAAAGGGGAGAGGGGGGAGAAGGAAAGAAAGAAGGGAGGGAAAAGAGGAATGGGGGCAAGAGAGACAGTGGGAGAAGGAGGTCCCCTACCCCCATAGAGAGATCTTAAAGGCAGCCAGAAAAATTAAAGAAGATTAACTTCAAGAATCAACAGTAAGAGTTACAGCTGGCCGGGCGCGGTGGCTCAAGCCTGTAATCCCAGCACTTTGGGAGGCCGAGGCGGGTGGATCGCAAGGTCAAGAGATCGAGACCATCCTGGTCAACATGGTGAAACCCCGTCTCTACTAAAAATACAAAAAACTAGCTGGGCATGGTGGCGCGTGCCTATAATCCCAGCTACTTAGGAGGCTGAGGCAGGAGAATTGCTTGAGCCCAGGAGGCGGAGGTTGCAGTGAGCCAAGATCGCGCCATTGCACTCCAGCCTGGGTAACAAGAGCAAAACTCCGTCTGAAAAAAAAATAAATAAATAAAAGAGTTAGAGCTAGCTGAATTTTCGCAAACAGTAAAAGCCATAAGACAGAAGACAAAAATGGTATCTTCAAAGTATTGTTGGGGAAATGCCAAATTAAAATTTTGTGTCTGATAAAAAAAATAAAATCCTTCCGAAATGAAGGCAAAATAGAGAGGCAACTTTAAGGCAAAGAAACAGAATTTGTTACCAGGAAATATTGAAGATACTTTTTCAAGTAGAAAGAAAAAAGAACCCCAAATACAGTTTGGATATGCACAAAAAATTGAAGTGCAATGAACAATGTTGAGCAGAGTTAGCTCCAAAGGAACACTGACTAAAAAATAATACTTTGTGGGATTTCAAATATTATAGCATACAACAGTAATAGTACATAATAGGGGAGGATAGCAAAATGAAATATAAGTATCCTAAAATCATTTCATTGATTAGGAAATGGAAAAAAATACTCATTTACTTTAGACCTCAGTCAAAGATGCATGTGGTAATCTTCTGGGTAACCATGGCAAGAACAGTAAAAGTACAAATTGCTAAAAGAGGAGAAAAAAATGGATTAATAACCCAAAAGAAGGCAAGAAAGACAAATAGAAAGCAAACAGAGACATGACAGAAGACAGATTTAATCCAAATATGTAAGCAATTACATTAAATATGTAATTAATTAAATATTAAACTAAACCTCCAATTTTTAATTAAAGAAGATAATAGATGTAGATTTAAAAAACAAACCCCAATTAGGTGATGATTACAGAGGACACATCTTTAATATGGGAATATAGAAAAAAAGTAAAAGCCTAGTGAAAGACACACCATGCAAAACACAAACCAAAAGAAAATTGTGTGCCTATCATAGCAAACTTTAATGCAAGAGGTAGACAGTAGATACATACACATGGATAGCATGGATAGATATACAATGATACTTCAAAACAATTAAAGATCCATTCACCAGGAAGACATAACAATTCTAAATTTGAGTGTACCTAACAACACTTGCAGTTAGGAATCTGATCCTGAAAATCAGATATTCTATGCAGAAACCATAACCAGAAATTTATTTCCCATTATTTCAAGTAGGGAAAAATTATAATATATTACACACCAACCATAATCCCCAATCATTTCTCTTTTAAAATTCAACACACCAAAAAATGCCCATTTATAGTAGTAAATTACCATGGCTAAGGGATGTAAAATGCTTACTACATGACTTCATATGCAGTTACTTTCTCACTGGCTTTTTTTCTTTCTCCACAATTTAACACTTCCTCAACTTCTTTCTGCATTCTGCAAATCTAAGCAAAAGTAAGAGCTCAATATGAAAGGCAATTAGAAAAATGTTCAGCACAAACACGTTGTGGAAGACAACAGCTCAAAGGCTTCTAATATTGCAATGTCTTGCTTATTACCAGCAACATCAGAGATGCACATTCCCTTTACATACTTCAAAATGTCTAAATATGATTCTAATATTCTATAAATTATACTTGGAATATAATTTGTGAGTTTTCCCGTATACCAGTTTGTTAGACTACCGTACTGAGTTTTGCGATGTAAAAATATACCTTTCCAAAATAAACGTCAGCTAAGAAACAGGGTATGCCTAAATATAAAGCCAACACCAAAAAAACTAAGTATACAATTATAGCAAGTCTTTTTTTTTTTGCTCTGTCACCTAGGCTGGAGTGCAGGAGCGGGATCTCTGCTCACTGCAACCTCTGCCTCCTGCATTCAAATGATTCTCTTGCCTCAGCCTCCTGAGTAGGTCGGTTTACAGGCACACACCATCACAGTTAGCTGATTTTTGTATTTTTAGTAGAGACAGTGTTTCACCATGTTGGCCAGGCTGATCTCGAACTCCCAATCTCAAGTGATCTGACCGCCTCGGCCTCCCCAAAGTGCTGGGATGAGCCATCATGCCCGGCCACAAGTCAATTTTAACAGAGCTTTCTTAGTAGCTGATGGAACAAGCAGATCAGAACAAAGGAACACGCAGACCAAAACAAGTAGAAAAAGATTAGACTGCTAAACAAATGACAACTTAACTTACATATAGAAACATAACCTAACAACTGCAGAAAATACTTGATAACTGCAAATAAAACATTTACCAAAAGTGACTGTAGTCATATGCTGGATCATAAACTAAGTCATAACAAATTTCAAAGGACAGACATGTTCTCTGACCTCAAGACAATTTAAACTAGAAATTAATAAGAATTTAATCTGTGATATGATTTGGCTGTGTCCTACCCAAATTTCATCTTCAATTGTAGTTCCATATCCCTGCATGTTGTGGGAGGGACCCAGTGGGAGGTAAATGAACCACCACGGGGGCACTTACTGCCATGCTGCTATTCTCATGATAGTGAGTGAGTTCTCAAGAGATTTGATGTTTTATAAGGGGCTTTTCCCACTTTGCTTGGCACTTCTCTATCCTGCCACCATGTGAAGAAGGACGTGTGTGCTTCCCCTTTCACCATGATTGTAAGTTTCCCAAGGCCTCCCCAGCCATGAAGAACCGTGAGTAAATTACATCTCTCTCCTTTATAAATTACCCAGTCTCAGGCAGTTCTTTAAAGCAGCATGAGAACAGACTAATATAATCCGGAAACCCTGCTGTGAACCTTAAGCAAAAAACTTAAATAATCCATAGGTCAAAGAAGAAATCACAGTGAAAATCAGAAAATATTTTCAATGGAATACTATTAAGAATATTTTAAGCCTGGGCAACAAAGTGAGACCCCCAACTCCAAAACAAACAAACAAACAAACAAAAACAAAAAACAAAAACAAAAAAATCAGCCAGGTGAAATGGCAAAGACCTGTGGTCCCACTACATGGGAGGCTACAGTTCTATATATTAACACTGAAGCATACAAAATAAGAAAATTCAATTTACAATAGAATCAAAGAGAATACAGATGCTACTTGGCTTATGACGGGGTTAAATCTCTATAAACCTACCAAAAACTGAAAATATCCTAAGTCAAAAATGCATTTAATACACCTAACCTATCAAACATCATAGCTTAGCCTATCCTATCTTAAACATGCTCAGAACACTTACATTAGTCTAGTTGGACAAAACCATCTAATACAAACCTATTTCATAATGAAGTGTTGAATACCTCATGTAATTCATTCAATACCATACTAAAGTATGGTTTCTACTGAATGCATATTGCTTTCACAACATTGTAAAGTTGAAAAATCGTAGGTCAAACCATTTTAAGTCAGGTATCATCTGAACTTAGGAAATGAAACAAGGAGGTGAAGGTGAAAGGCATGCACACTGAAAACTAAAAAACACTGATGAAAGAATTAAGACAAACAAATGGAAAGATGTCTTATATTCACGGATTTCAAGATCATGTTATTAAGATATCAATACTGTCCAAGGGGATCTACAAGCTCAATGCAATCTCTATTAAATCCCAATGATATTTTTGCAGAAATAGAAAAGGTCACCCTAAAACACATATTAAATCTCAAGGGACTCCAAATAGCGAAAATAATCTTGCAAAGAACAAAGTTAAAAGACTCATACTTCCTGATTTCAAAATTTACTATAATGCTACAGTTATCAAAACAGTTGTGGCCCTGGCATAAAGATGGACATAAAGACCAGTGGAATAGAATAGAGAACTCAAAAATAAACCCTCACATATGGTCAAATGATTGTCAAAAAGGATGCTAAGACCATTCAATGGCTTTTCAACAACTGGTGCTGGTAAAACAGCATGTCCACCTGGAAAAGAATAAAGTTGGATGCTTATCTAACACCACATACAACTGCTAAAACTATAAATTCTTAGAAAGAAAATACACAGCAAAAGCTTCAAGATGTTGGATTTGGCAATAATTTCTTAGTCACAACACCAAAAGCACAATCGACAAAAGAAAAAATAAACTAGATTTTATCAAATTAAAAACTTTTGTGCACCAAACAATACTATCAACAGAGTAAAACAGCAACCCAGAATGAAAGATAATAATTGCAGATTGTGTCCAGGCACAGGTAATTCCAGTACTTTGGGAGGCTGAGGTGGTTCAAACATCTGACCTCAGGAGGCAAGACCAACCTGGCCAACATGGTGAAGCCCCATCTTTAAAAATTAGCTGGGTTGGTGGCGCATGCCTATAATCCCAGCTACTTGGGAGAGTGAGGGAGAATTGCTTGAACCTGGGAGGCAGAACTTGCAGTGAGTTGAGATTGTGCCATTGCTCCAGCCTGGGCAACAGAAGTGAAACTCTGCCTCAAAAAAAAAAAAAAAAAAAAAAAAAAAAAAAAAAATTTGATATAAGATTAATATCTGGAATATATTTAAAAACTCCTAAAACTCAAAATAAACAAAAATATAACCCAATTTAAAAATGGGAAAGGGACTTGAATAGAAATTTCACCAAAGAAGATAAACCAATGTTCAATGTTGAGCAACATCACTAATCATTAGGAAATGCAAGTCAAAACCACAATGAGGTGCCATTTCACATCCATTCGAATGGCTACTGAGAAACAGAATAGAAAGCACTAGCATGGGTGTGAAAAACTGGAACACTTGTACACTGTTCTTGGGAATGTAAAATAGTACAGCTGCTATGGAAAGTGTGGCATTTGCTCAAAAAATTAAATATGGAATTACCATCTGATCCAAGAATTCCACTTTTAGATATATAATCAAACATACTTAAAGCAAGAACTTAGATATCCATAGACCAATGTTAACAGAAGCATTATTCATGCTAGTCAAAAGGTAGAAACAACTCAAACACCCATCTGTGGGAGAATAAACCAAATGTGGTACATACATACAATGGAATATTAGTCAGCCTTAAAAAAAAGAAATCCTGTCACGTGCTACAACACAGATGAACTCTGAAGACATTATGTAAGGGAAACAAACCAATCACAAAAGGACAAATCTACTAATGAGTCCATCTGTATGAAGTACCTAAAGTAGTCACATTCAGAGACATAAAGCAGAATGGTACATAGTTGCTAAGGCAGGGAGGGTCAAGAGTAGGGCGTTAGTGTGTAATGAGGATGGAGTTTCAGTTTGAGAAGATGAAAACCTCCTAAAGAAGGATGGTGATGATGCTTGTACAGCAATGTGTATTTATTTAATGCCACTAACCTATATACTTTAAAAAGGTTAAAATAGTAAATTCTATGTTAAGTATGTTTTACCACAATTTCAAAATATTCAAATATTGAAAAAAAAAATGCATGTACCTTTCAAATAGTTCCAGGAGTCAGATTTTATTAATACAAGCTAACAACTAACTTTTTAAATCATGCAAGTACTGATTTTTCCATATGGTAAAGCTAAAAGAGTTTCACTCAAAATGGCTACATTTAAAATCTACCTTTAGAAAACACAGATGGGTATTTCTCACATAAAATAATATTATCTTTTCCTAGGAAGCAAAAAGAATCTCTCTAATTAAATCCCAAGTCCTATAATCTGTTATTCAAGCAACAGGAATGCAGGAAAAAATTACTTTAAACTGAATTATCAGGTAACTGAAAAAAATCTGTCATTAAAAAAAAAAAATCAAGAACCAGATTTTTAAAAACATTCCCATATTTTTAAAAACATATATTTAAATACAAACTCTACTGTCATAATTTAAAAGCTATCATAGAATCTAGCACTCATATTCAGACCGATTTAGTATTAATACTGATCACAGATGTTCACAGTCTTTAAACTCAATTCTGTTTACTGTTTTAAAGAACCTTGTTGCTTAAGTAAATAAGTATTTTAAGAGCATGGACTTTAAACAGGAGGTAAACTTTCCTTTTTAAACTGAGTCCTTATTAACATCAATCATTGAGTTCATAAGAACACCCCATTTTGATGATTCTAGTGAATCAACTATACATTAATTTTTTTTAAACTATCAAATAATTTTTGGAATAAAAATGATTATGTACAATCAACAACTGAACTCTTTCAAGAAACAGGTATCTGTCAAAAGAAAATCTTTAAGTATTAATTTTTTAAAAGAGTAGAATTCAATTTTGGTCATAGTAAACTTGAGACAGTCATGGACAAGTGAAAATGCCAAATAGGAAACTGGACATAAGACTCATACATCAGGGCTAAATGTATGCATTTGGGAGTCTTAGGCATACAGACAATACTAATGGGACAAAACGTAAAATGAAAACGGCAAACTCAGCCCCACGGAGCAGAAACACTACTATTGCAAATGAATGACCCCAAATCATTTTGCAGATGTAGTTTTTAAATAATTTGGCCAACATTTAAAAACTTAATATTTCACAAATATATGAATTTCAGCTTCCCCTGCAAAAATCCATTCTACTTTCAAGAATTTAAGGAAAAAATAAGACAAAGACAAAAATGACACATATAGATGTTCATCCCAACACAATCAGAACAGTGAATACATGGCAGGGGAATAACAAGCCTACAAGGGCAGCCTGTTTGTACAGTACTGTAGCCATTAAAAAGGCTGAAAACACTGTATAATAGATGTTCACAATGTATTGTTGTGGGTAGAAAAAATGTAATTCTAGTTTTGTTTTTAAATATTCTGTAGATAGATGTTGGTGGGGTTGCCCAGCACTTTGGGAGACCAAGGCAGGCAGATTACATGTGGTCCGGAGTTCAAGACCAGCCTGGCCAATATGGTGAAATCCCATCTCTACTAAAAATACAAACATCAGCCAGGCATGGTGGCAGCTGCCTGTGATCCCAGCTATTTGGTAGGCTGAAGCATGAGAATCACTTGAACCCGGAGGCGGAGAGTTGCAGTGAACCAGGATCACGCCACTGCACATCAGCATAGGGGATAGAGTGAAACTCTGTTTCAAAAAAAAAAAGATGTTTGTGAGGTTGCAGAGAAAGGGGAACATTTACACACTGTTGGTGAGAATGTAGATTAGTTTAGCAACTGTGGAGAGCAGTTTGGAGATTTGTCAAAGAACTTAAAACAGAACTATATTTGACCCAGCAATCTCTTTATTGGGTATATACCCAAAGGAAAATAAACGGTTCTACCAGAAAGACACAAGTACTTCCATCATAACACTATGCACAGCATCAAAGACACAAAATCAATCTAGATGTCCACCAATAGTGGAATGGATAAAGAAAATGTGATGCATATACACCACGGAACACTACACAGTCATAAAAAGAACAGAATACTGTTCTTTGCAGCAACATGGATGCAGCTGGAGGTCACAATCTTAAGCGAATTAACAGGAACAGAAAACCAAATACCACATGTTCTCATTTATAAGTGAGAGCTAAACATTGAGCATATACAGACACACAGTTGAGAACAACAAACACTGGAGACTACTAGAGGGAGAAGCGTGGGAGGGGGGTAAAGACTGAAAAACTATCATGTACTGTGCTCATTATTTGGGTCATGTGAATATTCATACGCAAAACCCCATCGACACGCAATTTACTCATGTAACAAACATACACACGTACCCCCAAACCAAAAATAAAAGTCAAAAGAAAAAAATTCTGTAGATACTGTGTTCACAGATAAAAGCAGCAAATACTTAAGTTATTTAAAGCAATAACTTACAGGCAATTAAAAAAAATTTTTTCTTTTTTTTCCTAAAAACACGCCATTGTTGTGGTAAGAAAAAGTTACTACAAAACAAGAACTAATGGATGCTTTTAAAATTAAGAAAACAATCCTGAATGCCAGAAAACATTCCAGAATGAACTTTAAACATTACTGAAATGTTGCTTCTACTTTAGTATCTTGTGCAATTTCCAGTTACTCTTTCTTCATAAACTGATTGAGAAGGTTTATTGCAAGCCAAGTGAGAAAACCTGGATCCGAGCCTCAAACTTGTCACTAAGCTAGTTGTATAACCTTTGGTACCTGACAATGTCTAAGTAAAACTGACCTTTTATAACGGGAAAATTGAAACTATATACATTATATGTACCACATGAGGCTAGAATAAAATACCATACATTTGCAAATATTTTGGGGAAAGTGGTCCAAAAGACACAGTATTACTGCTATACTAACACGTACATTTTCAAGCACGGTATAGAACACATTAACATTTATAATGTTAACATTTATGATCTGAAAACAAAGTATTTCCTGTGTACCTGCTATTTTGTATACTTCTCTTCAAACATATTATCATCTTTTCAAATGCACAATGAAAATCAGGAGAAAATAATTAAATGAAAAACATTTTAATTTCCAATAACTTAATGTCAAATTCATCTAAATATGAAAGATAAAATTAGTAACATATTTTTAAACTTTTTCTTAAGCATGGTAGATACTTTGGTTTTTCCCTTTTATTGTAGTCTGTCAAATGAAAAAGAAGAAAGAACAAGTGCTGCCGAGTCAATACTGTTCAGGACCCATTTTTATCTAAGCCCTTTTCCTTACAAAACTCCAATCAAGCTGCCCTAAGGATGGTAAAATCCTGTAATTTTCAAGTTACCTTGGAAATCATCTTGTATCATAACTCCTATTCCCTTCAGCAAAGATACTGAAACCCAAGGAGGGTAAGTAAACTGTTCAAGGAGGATAAGTAAACTGTTTAAGGTCTTAAAGCATCTAGGAACTTTTCCACTAACACAGCAGTTGTTCCTGAACTTTAGTCATTCATACACAAACCTGTCAATCTTTGCCCTAATTAGATACCACTCTATACATTTTTACCTATTTTTAAAATTATTTTTTATTTTAATAAATGTACTCAAATACAAAGGTTTATTACTGCTATAAAACTAGTGTAACTTGCCACAAATGGGTAACAGCCTTAAAAATAATGAAAATATAAATATGTAGCAATATGAAAGCCATTATGGTAACTATAATTAATAACAAATCGAATTATCTGATTTATAAAAATGCATACCTGAAAATAATCTCCTGAATGAAAAAATGAGACTGCATCAAAGTGGTGTTAAAGAGGGATTCCGCTTCATTTAACTAGGAAGATAACTTTAACTTCTAGTTTTAATGTAAACCACATCAAAGAATCCCATCTCATATGTGTACAATCAGAAAAGAGAAAAGTTTGGGCAACCCTGCTTAATGGGGTTAGAATACTAAATACTAATTCCTAATCAAAAGAATAATTTTTTCAACAGTTTGTTTTTTTTTTCCCCTCAAATGACTTCTGAAGTCTTTTTCCCAAATGTAAAAATACACTTGGCAATTTTCAGTGACGGGAAATGGGTATGATTTCCATTCATTTCTGTTATCCAATGTGGAAAGATTTTTTTTAAAAAAAATCTTTCATCAAGCCTCTCAAGTATATTTGCATAATACAGGTTTGAATAGCCTTACTGTAAAAATCCAAAACCTGAAATGCTCCAAAATCTGAAAACTTTTCAGCACCAACATTTGCCACAGTCAAACACAGCCACAACTTTGTTTCATGCACAAAATTAGTAAAAATACTGTGTAAAATTGCCTTCAGGCTATGTGTAGAAGGTATATAAGAAACAAATTACATGTTTAGACTTGGGTCCCATCCCCAAGGTATCTCATTATGTATATGATTTTTTTTCTGACTCAAAAAAGCAGAGAAAATCTGAAACCCAAAACACTTCTGGTTCCAAACATTTAGGATCAGGGTACTTAGTCTATATTTAAAATATGTTCACAGCCATTTAATCAGATAAGTTAAATTCATACAGAGTTACGTTTTTTATAATGTAGTCTGTTGGCTGAATGGAGAAATAAAGGTTTTCGAAGGCCCTGCTGCATAGTAACAACCGCAACGTACTTTACACATAACATTTTAAATTCTTATAACTTCTTTATAAGATAGGCATTATAATTATTCCCATTTTAAATCTGAAAAAAAAGTGAAGCCTAGGCAGTAAATATCACCCTGCCAAGGTCGCAGATGCTAAATAGTAGAACCAAGACAACTCAGGTCTGTGTTACTCCGAAAGAGCACTCCAACTGCTGTATTCTGTTGCCTTCATGAGGGGATGAGAAGCTAAATCTCTGCATCAGTTTTCCCTGAGCAGCTAGTCTCAGACGCAATACACCAGCCTTGCCCAGGGACCATAGGTCTAGGGCTCTCCCCATGTCAGTAGTCTGGCTGCCACTTGCCCAGCCCTACCATGGAAATCCTTATCTCACTACTGCCAAAAGAGCATTGACTACAAACCCCAGTGGCATAAAGAAACACCACCACTGCTCTAATAGCCTAGTTCTTTCCATCCTCAGCAGTCATGCCAGAGGCGTCACAATCTTTCAAGCTCCAAGTGCTGCCATCTCCTATTTGCTCATACTTTGGCATATAGATCTTCCTAGATCCAGTGTATCTATCCTTTCACAATTTAAATTTCACATACACCTTAAAATATAAAGCTTGTCTTTAGCAAGTACACTCACATTTGCAACCATTTAGAAAAACTGTTCTTATTTTACTGTTTAACTTACAACTTTTAACTTTGTATTTTAAAAATAATTTCAAACTTACGGAAAAGTTACAAGAACAGTATAGAGAATGCCTATTACCTAGATTCACCAATTTTTAACTTTTTTTTCATATACTTTCATTCTTTCTCTCCTTGCTCTCATGGGTGTTTATGTGCATATGTACTACACATCTATATAAAAATACATAAACAAATGTATTATTCTGAACCACTTGTGGGTAAGCTGCATATATCATGCCCTTTATGCTTCAATATTTAAGTGTAAATTTCCTAAGAATATCCTCTAATATTAATATAACCACAGCACAGTTATCAAATTCAATAAATACAACATTGCCGCAATTCTTTAAAGTGCAGGCCATAAATCCAATTTTTTCACTTATCCCAATAACGTTTTTCAGGACATTTTTACCCTCTTCAGTAACAGGATCAATTCAGGACCATATATTACATTTAGCTGTCAGTCTCTTTAGTCTCCTATAATCTAGAACAGTTTCTTGGCCTTTCTCTTTCATAACACTGACATTTTCAAGAATAAAAGCCAGTCATTCTACAGAATATTCCTCAGTTTGGGATTGTTCTAGTCAAAATACTATGTAAGTGATATTCTATCCTTCTTAGGGTAACATATCCAGAGGCATTTAGTTCTATCTACCTTTTACCGATACTTATTTTGATCACTTGATTAAGGTATCATTAGCTTTCTCTGCTATATAAAACCTCTTTTCTTCTTCTGTGAGAAGACATGTTAAAACCACAAAAATATCTTACTCGGCATCAAACTCTCCCCTTGGATTTAGAACTGCTAGGTGATTTTTGCCTGAACCAATCAACACCATGACAATTACAAAATAATTTTTCAATTCTACTACTCCCTCCATATTTATTAACTGTAAAGACAAGCCCTTTCCTATTTGTCTATTTATTATAAATATAAATTTAAGTATTCCTCTTTTATTTAATGATTATAACCTATTGCTCCCCTCACCTATTTTGTAATTCAAATGATCCCTGAATTGGTCAGTAAGACTTCCCTCAAGCTGGGTCCTGTGTGTGTTTGTTTTTTTTTTAAGAGCATTTCCTTGAGCATTTTCTTACTTTCTGTTCCAACAAGATGTTCTACACTGATCTGGTACCTTCCTGAGTCATCCTTAGAAGCAGCCATTTATCCAAGTGTTTCTGGTTCCCTTCATTGGGAAATGTATTTAGAAATCAAGATCTGGGTGGTACCACTGTGGCTTGGCCATTTCTGTGAAACATATAAACATAATATGAATACATGTTCATATTGATACTTCCAATTTCCCCAAGATTCTTCTCTGCCTTCCCATTTCTATATTCCAGAACTTCCCTTCTCCCACCATTAAGAACCCTAGCATGCACCAACATCAATGCATTTATTCATTTCCTTTATCCAGAGTTTTTCTTTTTTTTGAGACAGGTTCTCGCTCTGTCCCCCAGACTGGAGTGCAGTGGAACGATACGGGCTCACTGCAACCTCCACCTCCTGGGTTCAAGCGATACTCCACCAGCCTCCCGGATTGCTGGGACCACAGTCACATGCTACCACACCTGGCAAATTTTTTTTTATTTTTAGTAGAAACGGGGTTTCACCATGCTGGCCAGGCTGGTCTCAAACTCCTGACAAGTGATTCGCCAGCCTCAACATCCCAAACTACTGAGATTATAGGCGTAGGCCACATGTCTGGCCTGGAGTTTCTTAATGGTCCACTATTGACATTTTAGACCAGATATAATTCTTGGTTTGGCGGGGAAGTATTGGGAGGTCCTGTGTGTTGTATGATGCTTAGTAACATAACTTCACCTCTCTCCACTAGATACCAGTAGCACCTCCCTCTAAGTCACGACCAGTTCAAAGTATTTCCAGGCATTGCCAAATTCCCTAGGGATGAAAACTACCAATGGTTGAGAAGTACTGCCTACAATACAAATAAAATTGTTTCAGAATTGTCTCACTTATACCATTACAAAAACAACAAAAATCACTAAAAAAAAAAAAAAAAAAAAAAGTGGGGGGGCTCCATATTTGTAGTTTTTTCCCCATAAACTAAGGGGATATAGTCAAAAGCTATGTTCAAATTTTAAATGGATCGATTCACTTCCTCCCTTAGCCCCCATTAAGACTTATTGTTACTCACTTAGAATACAGTTGGGTTCATGTCTATTTGCATTTAGTTTTACGATTTTTTTTTTTAAATACGTAGAACATTAATGTGCTTCTCCGAGTCCAAACTATACTAAAATGTATAATCAAAGAATGGACACTTTTCCCTACCTCCCCTTTGTAGGTAACCAATTTCAGTGCTTACTGATTTAGCCTTACTGTGTTTCTTTTCCACAAATGTAAGAAGATATATGTGTTCTTTTCTTATTTACTCATTTTACTTACACAAAAGTAACACACTATACTTATTTTTCTGCAACTCTGCTTTTCTCATTATTAGTTAATATTGATTTCATTTTTTTCTACTGAGTTTCACTGTAAAGCAGGCGTCCCCAAACTTTTTACACAGGGGGCCAGTTCACTGTCCCTCAGACCGTTGGAGGACTGCCACATACTGTGCTCCTCTCACTGACCACCAATGAAAGAGGTGCCCCTTCCTGAAGTGCGGCGGGGGGCCGGATAAATGGCCTCAGGGGGCCGCATGCGGCCCACGGGCCGTAGTTTGGGGACACCTGCTGTAAAGTCTAATAATGTGTTAACATACTTTGTTAATACTACAAAAGCAGCCTTAAAATTTAAAGCTAGATATGGTTTCTTTTATAAACTAAACATAAAACGCTAAGTTGTAAAAAGTTAAAAGAGCAGAGATTCTAGTCCAAATTATTCACATTTCACAGGAAACTGAGATTCAGAAGTAACAGTTTCAAAGCCACAAAGTTCAGTCCAATATACACATAAGTTGCAAATATTAAGTATTAAACAAAATGCTAAATACTCAAGAAACAATTTTTTAAAAAAATCTGCTTTCAAGAGAGTCACATGAATAAATGTCAATATAGTGCCACATTCAGTGACAAACATGTATATAATTTACTAATACAATAAAGAAGGGAGCAAGTATGAGTTTTGATTATTATTGACTTCAAGTTTGTTAATTTTTTTTGGATAGAGGGTACATAATATGAAATAACAGGACATAAAATGTTCATAAAACCACAATGAGTGGGAATAGATAAAGCATAGGGCATTTGTAGGAAAACGAAAAAAAAAAAATAAAACTGTACAAGTAAGCAGGGGTCAGATTCCAACACGGAGAGAATTTATTTTAAATGTGATGAGAAGCTATCATTAGTTGTATTCTGGCTTTGCTTCTGTGTGATCTTGGAAAGGTCATTTCACTTCTCTATGCCTAATTGTAAAGTAAGGATAAAAAAATATACATTATGTGGGTATTCTGAAGAATAAACACGTTGATGCGTGTAAATCTAAGTGCCAGGCACATATAAAGTACTCTACAAATGTTACCCAGTATTTCAGCTCCAATATTCCATGTTTCTAATATCTATAAAGCACTTCTAAAAATAAAATATGTAATATTACTTGAAGATTATAATCTCTGCTAAGCAAAGATTACTATGTTTTGCAACTCAAGGGACTTCACACTAAGGGCAATGGATTTACTGACAGGGTGTTTTATTGTCTGCGGGGCTTCTGACCACAGAGAGAAACACTGTGCTTTTTAAAAGTTCATTTCATTAAGTGTTTACATGTAATATACAAATAAACACTGTTAGATATCTAGGAAACAATTCATATTCCTTTGGCTTCAACTATGCGAATAAAAGATGGAACAGAAAATACACTAGAATCATTAGAAATAATTCAGAGCAAAGAAGCCTATAACTACGACTTCTCCCCACGGGTATAAACAGTTTATGTCAACCACACACTGCTTAGAGACTAGGCTAACAGTCATGGACAATTAAAAATTTTAGAATGAAAGAACAGAAGAAAATGAAAGTAACAAAAAAGATGAAAGAGGGAGTGGAGTTAACCAACTCTGGAACCACCCTATTGTACTTCTCATTATATGAGATGATAAAATCCTTCCTGTTTTGATTAGCCTCTCCGTTACTTGCACCAGAAAGCATCCTGATACATACATACTGATAATTTAAGAGCTGATTATAATCTGTTCCCAAAAGGACAGGAAACTATCAATCAAACATGTTTAGGTAGGTCATTTTCATGTCGAATCATAACTATTCTTTCTCTGAACTGTCATTTCATCTTGTAACTTCTATTCTAGCCATAAAGGCTGTAACTAATAACATTAACTGAAGTGCCGAGAAGACCAAAATCATCTAAATCAAAATGCCAGATGATAGAGAAGGATGGAAACAGAAAGCAAAGATACCTTACAAACACAGACCATACCAAAAGACAGAGAGAGATAGATATTATATATATATATATATATATATATATATATATATATATATATATATATAAATAATATATTATATATACTATATATATATATATATATATATATATATATATCATGGCCTTAAAAATGAAATTTCTCACACAGTTCTCAAGTTGACTGTTTCTGATATCCTACAGGTAACTCAGTAGAGCACAGTCTTTATGAGAAAATATCATGTGAGAGTCAAGTACTCAAAATCTGCTAAACAACAGCAGTGTTGGGTGACAGAAGATAGCATTCAAAGAGCAAGCAATTCTTGTCATATACACAGATCATAATCATACAAAAAAGACAAATAAATAAAGGAGTATAACAAAGACAAGGCAGGAGACAGTGGAAGAGTAATCTTGCTGATTTAGCTTCCTAAAATCAAAAGTACCTTGTAAGACTGCTTCCAAATTCTCTCACATCCAGGCAACCAATCAGAATTCAATGATCTGTTTCAGACAGGTTCTGCTAGCATCAGGAGATAGGTTTTTTCTTACTGTAATAAGAAGCCCCATGGCCACAGCTCTCAATGGTGTACCCATCAATCGGGAAAAAAAATCAAATATAACATTACTTTACAGGCATTTGGTACCGAAAAGATGTCCCTCATCTTCAACTGACAGTAAAAAAATGATAGAGGATTTTTTTTTCTTTTTTAGTATATACCTCAGACTGACTAACTCTGCAAAGGGCTAATAGAACACAGAGTATTCTAAAAGCCAGAACTTGAAGGAGCTACACTGTTAATACTATGCTTAACTGCCTCTCACTAATTTTTAGTAGGCAGCAGAAAGTCTTAACTATGCTTAAGGTAAGACTTAAGATAAGTCTTAACTCTGATGCTATAAGAAGCCAATATTTAATACGCATTATACTGTCACCTCATTGACTTACTTTCTGTTTGTCTTCTCAAAACTAAGGAAGACATAGAAGAAATTCTGAAGGATAGAATAAATACAGCAAGATCACGAAGCAGTCTTATACAAATGCTAACAGTTAACCATTGACAAAAAACTAGTCAAGATATCAGTATTATAATTTTGTCTAATTTATTCAGATATTATAAAACGGATACAAATTTACTAGAAAAAATTTTCCCATTTTATCTCTTCTAAAATAATTTTAATAAAATCTTTACTTTGAGTGCATGTAAAATACCTATGATTTAGTATTTCAATTTTCTCAGCTGTTTGTTCTTTAAGTTCAATCTATAATTTTAAACATTGAGATCTGATTTTAAGAACAGAATGACCATGGTATGATATATGGGAACAACTAAATCTAATTGTGTTCCCCACGGAAACTTTATTTTTAAGTCAACAGTTTTTTTTTTAAGTAGTATAACACAAAAGAGTCAATTTTGAATCCTAGTTCTTCTATGATTTTGACCAAGTCACTTACTCACTCAGCCAGTTTCATTTTTAAAATGAAGCAAAAACCATACTTCACAGGCCATGTGAATGTTGATACAAATGAGAAAGTAAATCATCTATAGTCCAATGTGTAGTATATACAGGTCTCCCATAAAAGTTCAGTAATAAACAGTTTCTCAGTCATTCTGTTTGTTTGGTTGGCTGGTTCAGTTTCACAGAAAAGTGGCATACAGTAATGGTTAACAGGACAGGTTCTGCAGCATGCAGGCCTCGATTCAAACCTCAGCTCCAGCACTTACCACATGTGTTGCCTTGAAGTTCTTCAATTTTTCTAAGCTTCAGATGGCAAATCTTTAAAACACTGGACTAATAACAATGCTCACAGACTTGTAAAGATTAAGAGATAACACATATAAAGTATCTGGCCTAGTATTCTGCACATGTGTTCAATAATGTTGGCCATTATTATTATCATTACCTAATGTTAAAAACTGTAAAAATAATGTATTAACCATTACTTAATAAAGTGATAACCATTACTTAATATTAAAAATGGTAAAATAATGAGTGTAAAAATACTCACAACACATGCACTCAAGTTGCTGTGAAATCTGCATAAAAGACAAATATCAGAAACTCATGTGTATCAGCCTACTGCAAAGGCCTTGGCCAGAGCTAAATCACTAGCCCAACTGGCTATTTCCAACCACACTCTCAACTACTCAACTTAAAATATCCTACAGGTGGCTGGGCGCGGTGGCTCAAGCCTGTAATCCCAGCACTTTGGGAGGCCGAGGCGGGTGGATCACAAGGTCGAGAGATCGAGACCAACCTGGTCAACATGGTGAAACCCCGTCTCTACTAAAAATACAAAAAAATTAGCTGGGCATGGTGGCGCGTGCCTATAATCCCAGCTACTCAGGAGGCTGAGGCAGGAGAATTGCCTGAACCCAGGAGGCGGAGGTTGCAGTGAGCCGAGATCGTGCCATTGCACTCCAGCCTGGGTAACAAGAGCGAAACTCCGTCTCAAAAAAAAAAAAAAAAAAATATCCTACAGGTATCTCAAAACCCAACATTTTCTTAAACCAAACACACCAAGCTTATTCCTTTTCTATACCAGCCACTGTTCACCTTTAGCCTAAGCACTGCAACAGCTCCCTAACTGGTCTCAGCAGGCATTTTTATTTCCCTCCAATGCAAATTCCTCATGTTCATTACAGCAACCTTTTAACATGCCAATATAATCATATCACTTATCACTGTTCTTAAAAGCCCAAGCTTTTAACATGGTCTGGAAGGCCCTGCTTTATCCTGTCACTCCTCTACTCACGGAACTCCTCTTTCCATGACACACTTCCTCTTGCCCAGCAAGCTTCTTGACACAGGTTGTATGTACTTAGAAAGTTCCTAACTCCTTTCTGTTCCAGGGCCTTCTTCTGATAAACTTTCCTAACGGACTGTACTTCTCTCTTATGGCATTTAATTCAACTGTAATTACTTGCTTATACAATGAAATATTTAATTTATTTTCCCTCAACCAAACTGTAAGCAAGGGATAAGATCAAGTCTGTTTCATTGACTCCTCTAACCTCAGTTGCTATCACAGTTGCTTAATTGATGAAAGCAAAAGTCAAAGTAGGAGAGCTTTCATAAGTTCAGGCTGTTAGACATTCTCTACATAACAATTTTTTGGAGTTATGAGTTATTGCTGGACTGGGCATCGTGACTCACACCTGTAATCCTAGCACTTTGGGAGGATGAAATAGGGGATCACTTGAGCTCAGAAGTTCAAGATCAGCCTGGGCAACATAGTGAGACTCATCTCTTAATAAAAAAGAAAAAAGAAGTTACTCTTCACTGAACTGCAGAAGGGAAGGCAACTTAGTATTTATCAGTAGCTGTGTTAGACTTTAATATCTATTATCACAGGTAACAGTAACAATAACCCTGTGAGATAAATAGCATCTATTCCACTTCCTGAATGAAGCAACTGCAAGTCAAAACAATCAGTACTCACCCAAAGTCATAAAAGGAAGAGTTGAAATTTTGGTTCCACTATCATGTCTTTTTCCATACAGTACAGTATCACCACTGGAACTATTTAAATAGCAGTCAAAAATGTCACTGGTGTGATAAAACCCTCAAGGAGCCACCTAACACCAATTTCATGAGTTTATGGTACTTTTCAGTAGCACAGTATTAAAACAATTTATACTAAGTTGTATATAGCTGCACAAAGGAAACTAGAGCATGAGGAAGGACCACTACACTGCACTATGTTCCCCATGAAAAGGCAATTTATCTGATGCTACAAAGAGCTGTCAAAATACAAATGCCATGAGCAGTTATCAGCTAACTTAGAGTTCTGATCTCCTCAAAGGCCTCCATTTCCCAATCCCTCCTACTCTGCACATCAATACTGGTGCCTTTCCCTGCCTTCCATGGATATACTGTAGTTTCAAGTATTTGCAAAAGAACTTGAGCTTCTTACTTCCCACTACCACTCTAGCTTCAAGGTAACTTTAAAAAAGACAGAAAAAAAAAGATTCCTTTCAATCTCAATTATTAAAGACTTAGAGAAATCTCAATTGCTAGATTACCTACAGGGATGGCCCTACACTGGGTGGGTGGGGGGACTGTTAAAGTGAGTATAGTCTGAGGTTATCTCAGTTTCTACTGCTGCTTACTATTTTTGCATAAAACAATAACTAGATAGTTCAATAAATAGATCAGTAAAACTCACTGACTTAATGCAGTGGTTCTCAATTTAAAATGATACCGCAGGGGTCCCCAAACTTTTTACCCAGAGGGCCAGTTCACTGTCCCTCAGACCGTTGGAGGGCCGGACTATGCAAGGTGTGACACCTTCAGAGCCAGCGCTGCTGCCTCCACTATCCCAGACAGCGGTGTACAGTGTCACAGGCCCAGCACCGCCTCCAGTGCTGTATACAGGGATGGCGGTGATCAGCCTGTGACACTGTGTATACAGCGTCCTGGACATCTGCAGCAGCGGTGGGCCTCTTCTGTGGGAAGCCCACTGCTGCATGTTTCCCCTATTATAAGACACCTCCTAAAAATAAGACAGCCCCCGTCTTTTGGGGGTAAAATTAATATAAGACAGGGTCTTATAATAGGGGAAACACGGTGTGTAGTAATGTGGGGGGAGACTTTTGGGCAAAGGGAGGTTATGGGGCCATTATGTTGTTGTACATTTGGGGCAGTATGGGGGCCATTGTACTGTGTAGTAATGGTTATAGTGCTTTGCCTTTCTTCCTACTTCTGCTATTATTTCACACTGCTTCCGGTGATGTGGGGCGCTGCAGCTGCAGACCGGATGTGCATCACGATGCGCTTCTGGAGCCGTGGCACGTGTGTCCCGTGTCACCGGAAGTAGTACTGTACGGGAGCAACGCCGTGCTTTCCGCAGCCACATACAGCATCCGCATCCTGTGCTCCTCTCACTAACCACCAAAGAAAGAACTGCCCCTTCCTGAAGTGCAGCGGGGGCCGGATAAATGGCCTCAGGGGGCCGCATGCGGCCTGCGGGCCGTATTTTAGGGACCCCTGCGATACCGGATTCAACTGCGGAACTCAAACATATATTCTGCGTGTACAAACTTGCCCTAGCCCTAAAATAAAACTATTAAATAATAATTGAGACTAATATCCAAGCAAGAGTAATTTTTAAGAGCTCCACAGATTATGATGATGTACATCTTTAGCTCACAGCCTGTTTTATTATATTACAATATTAAACTCTTTATACAAACACTGATTGGCTATGTGCAGAAGTAAAGTAGAAAAATCATACAAAGTGCTGATTGTATTACCTCTACAACGATACACACATTTATGTCCTTCATTTCCATAGAGAAATCTCTCTCTCCTGTATCCCTTGAATTAAATGGCTTTCTTGGTCTTTTCCTTTTTTTTCACTTGACAAAGAAGAATGCAAGAAGAATTTTATATTCTTCAATTTCTACCCTGAAGGGAAAACAGTTTCGACACACCAGAAAGTAGGGAGAACACACATTTTGGTTTACCTGAGACAGGTAAATCCCAGTTTATGTGTATTCTGCAGGTGTAATTACCAAATAAGACACTTCACTGTCAAAAGTATCCATGTAGTAGTAGTTTATTAGAAGTATACCACTGTTTTCCTTTTTTAAAATTTTTTAGAGACAGAGTTTCACTCAGTTACCCAGATTGGAATGCAGTAGCACAATCGCAGCTCAACCTCCTATGCTCAAGGAACCCTCTCATCTCATCTCCTCTTCTTTGCCCCTGACCCTGCTAAGTTTTTTAAAAACTTTTTTGCAGACATGAGGTGCTCTGTCAGGCTTATGTCTCCATTTCTATATGATTTTAAAATTGAGTTTAAATGTAAATGGTATTCACATACCATAAAATGCACCTTTTTAAAGTGTATAATTCAGTGTTTTTAAAATTGTACTCAAAAAGCAGTGCAATCATCACCACTATCTAATTATAGAACATTTTTATCATCCCAAAAAGAAACTTGATACTCATTAGCAGGCATTCCCCATTCCTTCCTCTCCCCAGTCCCTGGCAAATACTTATCTACTTTCTGTCTCTGCGAAATTCACCTATTCTGGAAATACACAATTATGTTATCTATAGACTTCTATGTCTGGTTTCTCTCACTTAACATGATGTTTCAAGGTTCATCTGGGTTATAACATGAATCAGTACTTCATCACTTTTTGGCTAAGTAATATTGTACTGTATGGATACATGACATCTCATTTACCCATTCATCAGGTGACAGACATTTGAGTTGACTCCACTTTGACCATTATGAATAATGCTGCTATGAATAATGGTGCACAAGTATTTGTGCAAACATGTATTTTCAATTCTACCAGATACACTGCTAGGAGCAGAACTGCTAGGTCATATAGAATGTTTAACTTTTGAAGGAATTGCCAGACTATTCTCTAAGGAGTCTGAACCATTTCACATTCCCACCAGCAAAGTATGAGGATACTAATTTGTCCACATTCTCTCCATCACTTGTTATTTTCCGTCTTTTTTTAAATTATAGCCATCATGGTGGGTGTGAAGTGGTACCTTGTTGTGGTTTTATGTTGTGGCTTTAATTTTGCATTTCCATAACAACTAATAACATAAAGCATCTTTTCATGTGCCTACTGGTCATTTATATCTTCTTTGGAGAAAATCCTTTTTTTAAATTGGGTTACTGTCTTTTCGTTGTTGAGATGTTAAGAGTTCTTCATATATTCTGGATACTAAATGCTTAAAGATACATGATCTGTAAATACCTCCTCCCACTCATCAAGTTGTTTTTCACTTTTTTTGTTGCTTGTTTTGAGATAGAGTCTCCCTCTGTCACCCAGGCTGGAGTGCAGTGGCATAATCTCAGCTCACTGCAACGTCCACCTCCCGGGTTCAAGTGACTCTCCTGTCTCAGCATCCTGAACAGCTGGAGTTACAAGCACCTGCCACCACAACTGGCTATTTTTTGTGTTTTTAATAGAGATGGGTTACACCATGTTAGCCAGGTTGGTCTCGAACTCCTGACCTCAAATGATCCACCCACCTTGGCCTCCCAAAGTGCTGGGATTACAGGTGTGAGCCAATGCACCCAGCCTCATTTTCCTGATAGTGTCCCTAGAAGCAAAATGTTTTTAATTTTGCTGAAGTCCAATTTGCCTATTTCCTCTTTTGTTGCTTCTACTTCTGATGTTATTTCTAAGAAACCATTGCCAAATTCAAGGTCATGAAGATTTTAACCTACATAGTTTTAGCTCTTACATTAAGTATTTGATCCACTTTGAGCCAATTCTTATATATAGTGTCAGGGGTCTGGCACTACTTGTTAAAAAGGCTATTTCCCAGCCTGCACAATGGCTCAAGCATGTAATCCCAGCACTTTGGTAGGCTGAGGCAGGTGGATCACAAGGTCAGGAGTTCAAGACGAGCCTGGCCAACACAGCGAAACCCCATCTCTACGTAAAATACAAAAATTAGCCGAGCATGGTGGCGCGTGTCTGTACTCCCAGCTACTGAGGAGGCTGAAGCAGGAGAATCACTTGAACCCAGGAGGCAGAGGTTGTGGGGAGCCGAGATCGTGCCACTGCACTACACTCCAGCCTGGGCAACAGAGCAAGACTCTATCTCAATTAAAAAAAAAAAAAAAAAAAAGCCATTTCCCTCCATTGAATTGTCTTGCAAAAAAAATTTTTTTTTAAATAAAAAAATAATCAACTGGTGATAAATATATGGGTTTATTTCTAGACTCTTAATTCTGTCCCATTGATCTGTTTATCCCTGTACCTTTAATCCTGTCTAGGTTACAGCAGTTTTGTACTAAATTCTCAGATTTAAAAGTGGGAGTCCTGAAACTTTATTCTTTTCAAAGACTGTTTTGGCTATTCTAGGTATCTTGAATTTCTATATGAATTTTAGGATCAGCGTGCCAATTTTTTTGGTGGGGGGAAGGGGAAAGACCAGCTGGACTTCGATACGAATTATGTTAAATACATTGATCAATTTGGGATGACTGCAATCTTAACAAGATTAAATCTGCCAATCCATAAAGCACATCTTTGCATTTATTTAGGTCTTCTTTAATTTCAGTCAATGATGCTTTGTAGTTTTCAGTGTACAGGTGTTCTGTTTCTTTTGTGAAATTTATTCCTAAGAACTGTATTATTTTGATAATACTATAAATATAATTTTTATAACTTCATTTTTGATTGCTCACTGCCAGTGTTCTATATGATTATTAATTTCAAACACTTTCAGTAACATACAAGAAGGTTAATTTAAAATTTTTACTGTATTTAAATATGATACCCTGCATCCTCTAAATATTATCTACTATAAGGAAAAAAAATTAATCTAAATTAAGAAACCCAGTGGCTGTCTCCTTTGCTAAAAGATCTTGAAAAACCAGAATCAAGAAATGCCAAATAATTTTAATCCCAATTTTAGTATGAGACAATGCAACTACATTCCATACACAAAAATGATGCCATATATTTTCTTATAAAATATATACATTAAAAACCCACTTGTACTGTATACTCTCTTAGACAAGCTTGAGGAAAATTATTCTAAAATCTGTAACACATCCACAGATTATTTACCCTTATGGAATTATCTTCTAATTACTTTTAATATAAGAACATTTTCCTTTGTTCCTACTAAACTGTTTTCATTACTGTTCATAATTATATCCATGTAAAAATTTAAGTTCTAAATTAACCTGGGACTATCATTTTATGGAAAATGACTAAGGCATTCCATTTCAGCCTGAATTGTACATGCTATATAATCATACATTTTTCAAATACAACATTATGCTGTATGAACACAAACACAGCTATAAAGAAATGATTTGACAACAAAAACATAAACTCTACTTTGAATATAACGCACACAGACTTAATGGTCATTACTTAAAAATGCAGTTTGGCTTTATGTAACTTTCATAAAGCCAGTACATACCCTACGAATACTCACACTAATTTTATGAAGTTCTGAATTAAATTAGGTTATTATACATTTTTAGGTAAAATTCAAAAATTCTAATATCTGATTCAAGAAATAAGATAAAACATACAAAAATACAGACAGCATTGAGAAAAATAATCACTTACTAACTAGAAGAGAGAAAGAAATCACTATGACTCAAAGCCGTTATGAACAATGGTAGAGGTGCCATGCACATGGGCCTGGGGCCAAGAGTGAGCAAGTGGGGACTGAAAGCCAACTTGTCTTCCATTCTCTAATACCATAACCCTAGCAGAAGGCACTATTTACTTAAAATCAGAACAGTCTTTTATAACTTTGCAAAGACCAGCTGTGGTCTAGCCATGACATCTCTGAACTATCTACTTGATAGAAAAGACACCTGAAATACTGAATATTGGTACCTTTGCCTAAAATCGAAATAGACCTTTTTTTTTTTTTTTTTTTTTTTTTTTTGAGAGAGAGTTTTACTCTTATTGCCCAGACTGGAGTACAATGGCATGATCTCAGCTCACTGTAACCTCTGCATCCCAGGTTCAAGCAATTCCCCTCCCTCAGCCTCCCCAGCAGCTAGGATTACAGGCAACGGCCACCACACCTGGCTAATTTTATATATTTTTAGTAGATACGAGGTTTCACTATGTTAGCCAGGCTGGGTCTCAAACTCCTGACCTCAGTTGATCCCCCCACCCTGGCCTCCCAAAGTGCTGGGATTCCAGGCGTGAGCCACCACACTCACCCAAAATATCCTTTTTATAATGTGTTTATTTTTTATGTTTTAGGTAAGTCAATACACCAAATTAAAACAGGATGAGTGGAGAGGAGAAATTACCAAAAAATCTAAAAACTGGTTTAAAAAATGTCATCTTTCTATTTTAATTTGGATGTCTCTGATTAATAACAAGTGACATATTTTTGTATGCTTCCACACAGTGTTTTCAGACTAGAGACATTAAAAGCTGAATGTTGAAAAATAAAAGATTAGGGGTAAACTGTTCATAGCCTATTACTATTAGACTTTATTCCTGTTAGTGAAATATGCAACATGTTTTACAAAATGAATAGCAAATATAGTGTAAGTACCTTACATTCACGGTGAAATTAACCAAATTTGATTAAAGCTGTAAGTAATTTTTTTGTAACGTCAAGACTCACTTCCTTCACTTAACTGCAGAAGGAGTTGAAAGATTTTTTAAGTTGGGCCTCCTTAAACAGGACATATGATTATTTTAAAACTACATGAACCATTAGTTGATCATGGTAAATCATCCAAACTACTGACTAAAAAAAAAAAAATGTAACTTTGAAATTTTTATCTGGATGACTAGTCTATAAAATATCAAATATACCAATGTGTCATAATTTGATTTTCAGTGATTCACGTCTTTTACTGTCTCAAATCATTTCTACAAAGCACAGCAAGACTATGGCTCAAAACTCCTACAGGAAATCATAAGAATTGAAGACACACCACAGGACACCTTGAACTCCTTAGAGATTAAGCACAGTATTATGAAAATCATTAGAAAGCCAACTTGTTTTCAACTCTCAAGTGGAAATGGCCACTCTCAAACTGCCCCTGTTAAGAGGAGAGCCCCTCCATGGTCTTTCATTCTCAGATTAATTACACCTACATAAAGAATGATGCCCTGTCTTCACATGGGACACGCAAGAGCAATAAAAAATACAGCAAGGCAAGGCACAGAAATGAAAATGAGATTCCAATCCTCTACCACCAACTCCTCACTCTCAAACTGATGCTCATTTGTAAAATGCAGATACTTATGCCTATCTCAAATACTTCTGAGGATGTCGTAACTACCTGGAAAAAAAAGTTTTACAAATAATTAAATCATACACAAACACGAATTATTATCACTAGAAATAATCTCAGTTCTACACATTATGATTCAAATATCAAATATATTAAAACCTTTTAACTTCATATCATCTGAATCAAACCTGTAAAAAATGCTGCTCTAGGTCTAACCTTATCAATATTTATTCAGTCAAATATGATTTTGAGTATGTATCAGAGATGTAAAAATTCACAATTCGAGGATTACAAACTCAAGTTACAATTCAGATCTAAGAGAATATGAGCACTCCTGAAATCACCCACTACTTCTCAACAATCATTAAACCCCTCCTTCACCACATCTAAGATTCAACCATTTCCTAATTATTGTGGTAGCAACTCTCTTAGGGTTTTTTGTTGTTGTTATTTATTTTCTGTTTCATGGCAGAAGCACAGATCCTTAAACATCATAGCTTATTTTACCTGTTTTCTTTTTGCATGTTTTGTTTTTGTATCAGTGGAATCACATATAACGTGATTCCTGGCTTCCTTTCAGAAACGTTTTATTTATTTATCAGCAGCGGTAGTTCTTCCATTTGTACAGCTGTAAAGTACTCCATTGTATGAATGTATCATGATTTTATTTATGTAGCCAACTATAAGGAACATCGAATTGAGTGTGAGGCTATTACAAATAGCTGCCAATGTTCTTTAATACATCTCTCCACATACATTTATATGCATTACTCAAAGGCATATCCATGAAAAGAAATTACTGGGTCATAGGGTATGTAAATGTCAAGCTGTTTCCTAAAGTGGTTGAGTTCTCAAAACCTAACATCCTCTCAAAAACTTACACTATAAATCAATTTTTTTTAAATTTCAGCCATTTTAGTAAGCATATGATGGAGCCTCAGTTTTAATTTGCATTTCCCAGATTACTAATAAGCTTAAGCATTTTTTTCCATGTTTCTTAAATATCTGAATTTCTTTTGTGAAATATTTTTCATCTCTCTTTCCTATTTTTCTATTGGACTGTCTCTGTCACATTGATTTGTCGAAGTGCTTTGACTATTCTGATACATGTCTTTTGTCTGTTCAAGGTACTGCAAATACCGTCTCCACTCTGGCTTGCTTCTCCTTTCTTAATGGTGACTTTGCAAAAACAAAATTTCTTAAATTTAAGATTGTCAAACTTATCAATTTTTTAATATTTGCAGTTTCGATTTTTTTAAGAAATATTTTCCTGTCCAAAGAGCATGAACCTGTCCATCTATAATAGCTTCCAAAAGTTTCAGTTTTGCCTTTCATGTTGAAATATGCAAATCATTCTTAAACTTATTTTTGCATTTGGTATGGAACGTAAGTCATTTCTTTCCATATAGATTATCAGTTGTTCCAGGACCATTTATTGAATAATTCTTTCCCTCCTCAAGTGTGCATTTTGTCATAAAGCAAGTGTCCGTGTACACATGAAACCTTTTGCAGGTGGCTTCATAAAGTTAATGACTGTTGATATATATAAATTTTTAATAGAGAAAGTTCTTCCACTTTGATCTTCTCTTTTAAGACGACTTAAGCTATTCTTGGGCCACACAATTTCCTTTAAAACATAACAAAGAGCGCGATCTCGGCTCACTGCAACCTCTGCCTCCCAAGCTCAAATGATCCTCCTGCCTCAGCCTTCTGAGTGGCTGTGACCCTATGTGCCACCATGCCTGGCTAATTGTTTTGTAGATATGAAGCTTGTAGTTTTTGTAGAGACGGGTTTTACCATGTTGTCCAGGATAGTCTCAAACTCTTAGGCTCATCAGGTGATCACCCACCTTGGCCTCCCAAGGTGGTGGCATTACAGACCTGAGCCACTGTACCTGGCCTCTTTTTTTTTTAAACCTGTGATAATCTAAAAAGTATTGTAAAGCTCGTTAGGCCCTGAGCCAAGAATCCTATAAAAAAGCATACCAATTTATATGCTCATGCTTTATGTAGAAGGTTTACCTTTCAGGCATAAAGAACAACGTGTAATGTCTGTTAATGTACTGAACAAATCTAAGCTTTCAACATTGTTGGTGGCTTGGATGTCCACCTTGCACATACAGTTCAACTTTCAAAGTTGTGACAGGCAGAATAATTATGCTGGAAAGATAACCGCATCCTAAATCACCAGAACCTATGAATATGTTATATTACATGGAAAAGGAGAATTAAGGTTGCAGATGGAATTAAAGTTGCTAATCATTTATCCTTAAAATAGGGAAATTGAGTTGGATTATCTGGGTGGGCTCAAAGTAAACACATCTTTAAAAGTGGAAGAAAGGCAGGATGCAGAGGCTCACACCTGTAACCTAGGCACTCTGGGAGACTAAGGCAGCCAGATCACTTGAGGCCAGGAGTTTGAGACCAGACTGGCCAACATGGCAAAACGCCATCTCTACTAAAAATACAAAAAAATAGCTGGGCTTGGTGGTGCACGACTGTAGTCCCAGCTACTTGGAAGGCTGAAGGAGGAGAACCGCTTGAACCTGGGAGGAGGAGGTTGCAGTGAGCAGAGATCACACCACTGTACTCCACGATGGGCAACAGAGCAAGGCAAGACTCTGTCTCAAAAAACAAAAACAACACAACACAACACAACACATAAACAGACAAACTAACAAAATTTTTGGAATATTGATTAGGATTACTTTGATTCAAGAATAATCCTCAGAAGAGGATGGAGTATAGCCCTCAAAGGATGTAACTTTAATGGGCAGCAAATTAACCCCATGATAAAGGCTGCTCTGGACTAACACTGACAAGCTGAAACAAAAAGATCTCAAAAACATTCAGCTGATACTAACTTATCTATGTATAAAATCAAAGTCCAACACTATGTAGAAGATACCAAAAAAAAAAAAAAAAAAAACCATTCACCCAACAATGTCAAACCACAATGTCCAATATCCAAACATTACAGGGAATGAGAAGAGGCAAAAAAATGTGGCCCACATAATAAGAAAAGTCAATCAATATGAAGAGATCCAGAAATGATAAAGTTAACGAACTGACAAAGGCATTAAAAAAATGATTATAAATAAACTTAGTATGTTACAGAAGGTAAGGAAAAATAAGAACAGGAGGAGAATATTGGAAGAAATAAAAATTCCAAAGATGAAAAATTATTTTCAGAAATTAAAAACACCCTGGATGGGATATTCATTGCAGAACAAAAGATCAGTGAACTTGAAGACATGGTACTATTAACCAACCAATAATGCACAGAGAGAAAGAAAAGAACAAAAAACAAGAGCAGTATCAGTGCCAAAAGAGACAGTATTTCAAATGTATAACTAAAATTACAGGGGGAACAAAAAGAAAAATTTGGGGCAAGTGGGATATTTGAAGAAATAGTGGTCAAAACATTTCCACATTTGGTTTTTAAAAAATTAACTAAAAAATCTAGGCAGCATTATCACAAAGAAAACCATACAAGCCCATCATAATCAAATGACTAAAACCCAGTGATAAAGTCTTAAGAGTAGCCCAAGAAAACAGAAAACTTACATACAGGGAACAAAAGGTAAGAGCAGCAGCAGACTTTTTGTCAGAAACTATGCAAACTATAAGACAACATTTAACAGAGATAAAGACCTAATTCATCAAGAAAACATAAAAACCCTTAATTACGCATAGACTTAATAATAACAGAGCTTCCAAATACATGAACCAGTAAAAGAAAAAACAAATCCTCAATTAAAGTTGAATATTTCAACATTCCTCTCTGAGAAATTATTGAAAACAAACAGAAAATCAAAAGGAACACAGAAGTCTTAAAGAACACTGCCAACCAATTTGACCTCATTTTTTAAGAACTCTCCTCAACACATTATTTTTGTTAAGTGTACACTGGCTGGGCATGGTGGCTCACACCTGTAATCCCAGCACTTTGGGAGGCCAAGGCAGACAGGTCACTTGAGGTCAGCAGTTTGAGACCAGCGTGGCCAACATGGCAAAACCCTGTCTCTACCAAAAATCACTTTAAAAAAAGCTAGCCAGGTGTGATGGTCACTTGCCTATAGTCCCAGCTAATTAGGAGGCTGAAATGAGAGGACTGCTTGAACCCAGGAGGTGGAGGTCGTAGTGAACCAAGATCGTGCCACTGCAATGCAGTCTTGGTAACAGAATGAGATGTCTTTAAAAAAAAAAAATTACTAACAGACTGCAACTGTGCCTTACAATAAATCTTAACAAGTTGACAAGAACTTACATCACACAAAGTATGTTCTTAAACTACTGCAGACTTAAATTAGAAACCTGTAAGAGAAAGAAATCTGGAAAATTAACCAAATATTTGAAAATTAATGGGTCAAGGAGAAAAAAATCACAGTGGAAATTTTAAAATACTCTGAACTCCATGTAAATGAACACACAACATTACTAACTTGTAGGATGCAGGACAAAGGAAAATTAAAAGATTAAATACTCTTTTAGAAAGTTTCCAAATATCGGGAACAAAAGGGGGGATACCACTACAGATCCTTCAAATGTAAAAGAATAAGGATTCTAAAATACAACTTCATGCCAATAAATTAGACAACACATAAAATTGACAAATTCCTTGAAAAATAAGCAACTAAAACTTATTTTACAAGAATTAACATGAATCCAATAGCCCTATATTAATTAAAGAAACTGAATTCATTGTTTTGTTACAGTAGGTAGGTAGTCAGACATGAGCAGGGCAGAAGCCCCCAACACACACACACACACACACACACACACACACACACACACACACACGCTCGCGCGCGCGGAATATCAGGTAACTACCAGGTGATGGTCAGGAGCTGTTAAACTGTCTCTTCAAAATAAGAATTGGTTGTAGCCCACTCCAGTGAAAGGCAGTCTCCCAACAGATAGAACACACCTGAAGCTGGTGATCGGCAGCTTCCCTCTAACGCCTCAGAAGTTGGACGAGTGGGCTCAAACATGTGCAATAAAAGGCAAAATGGTGGCATTTAACTGGTAGATGAACTGCTAAGGACACTCGACTAGTAAGGGAAGAATGCCTCAAGTAAGCCTGCACAAAACTTCAGTAAACACACTGCACAGGCTTCCCTCCCAAGTGCTAGGCCACCGTGAATGCAGACGGCCCACCCCAAGGGAAGAATCAGGGGAGAAGGGACATAAGACCCCAGAAGGATGCCAACACATAAAACCCTGAGTCAAAGGTCAAACCACACACCAGTCCCTCAAGCTGCCAGCTTGGCCCTCTTCCAAGTGTTTGTTACTTCCTTTCATTTCTGCTCTAGAGCTTTATAATAAATTTTCACTCCTTTAAAACTTGCCCCAGTCTCTCCTACTGCCTTATGCCCCTCAGTCGAATTCTTTCTTCTGAGAAAGCAAGAACTGAGGCTGCTGCAGACCCATGCAGATTCACCACTGCTAAGAGTTTAAAACCTTCCCATGGCCGGGCACGGTGGCTCAAGCCTGTAATCCCAGCACTTTGGGAGGCAGAGGCGGGTGGATCACGAGGTCAAGAGATCGAGACCATCCTGGTCAACATGGTGAAACCCCGTCTCTACTAAAAATACAAAAAATTAGCTGGGCATGGTGGCGCGTGCCTGTAATCCCAGCTACTCAGGAGGCTGAGGCAGGAGAATTGCCTGAACCAGGAGGCGGAGGTTGCGGTGAGCCGAGATAGCGCCATTGCACTCCAGCCTGGGTAACAAGAGTGAAATTCCTTCTCAAAAACAAAAACAAAAACAAAAACAAACAAAAAAAACATTCCTACAAAGAACCTCCAGGTCCAGAGGTCTTCATTAGTGCATTCTACTAAACACCTAAAGAAGAAATAACATCAATTCTATGCAAGCTCTTCAAGAACAAGAAAACTTAACTCATTCTATGAGACCTGCATTACCGTGTCAGACATATACAAAAAAATAAGACAAAAACTACAAACCAATGCCTTCTATGAATGTAGACTTTTTTAAAAGGAGTCAATGCAATTTTAGCAAGTGAATCCAGCAATATACAAAAAGTATAACACAACATGACCAAGTGAGAATTATCCTAAGAATATATGAATGGTTGGTTCAATATTTAAAATTAAGACAACTGACCACATACATGGACAAAAAGGAGGATAGGTAGGTGATGATATCAATAGATGCAGAAAAAAACACTTGACCAAAATTTAACACCAATTCATGAAAAAGAAAGAAAAGAAAAAAGAAAAAAAAAAACCCTCTCACCAAGAGCTGGTGAAAAACTCAAAAGTTTTCCACCTAAGATCAGAAGAAAGGCAAGAATGTTAGTTCTCACCATTTCCATTCAACAATGCACTGGTACTACTAGCCAGTGTAATAAAGCAAGCAAAAGAAACAAAATGTTTATACATTTAAAAGGAGGAAGTAAGACAGTCTTTATTCACAGAGAAGATAATGATCTATACAAACTACTTGTAAAAAAGATAATGATCTATACAAACTACTTGAAGAAATCTACAAAAAAGCCACTAGCACTAATAATTTGGTAATATTACAAATTATGAAGTTTTACATAAAAATCAATCCTATTTCTGTATACTAGCAACAAGCAATTGGAAACTGACATTCTTTTAAATTCCCATTTATAATAACATAAACTATAAAATAATTAGAGACAAATTTAACAAAATATGTGTAAACCCTTACACTGAAAACTACAAGACACTGCTGAGAAAAAGTAAAAGACTTAAATGAACAGAGGTAGCAAGTTCAAACCATTAGTAAAATTCAATATCCTTAAGAGGTGAATTCACCCAAATTGATCTCTAGGGTAAAAACATTCATAATCAAGATCCCATTAAGCCTTTTTTTGTAGAAATTAACAAGCTGATTCTAAACTACATATAAAGAAATAAAAAGGATATAGAACAGAAGAAACAACTTCAAAATAGAACAAATTTAGAAGTTTTACATTACCCCATTTTAAGATGTATTATAAAGCTTCAGTAATCAAGACAGTGAAGCAATGTCTTAAGGACAGATATATAGATCAACAGAACAGAAAAGACTCCTGAAACAGACCCACACATAACAGCCAATTAATTTTTAACAATGGTGCCATAATTCAACAGGGGAAAAATACAATCTTTTCCAAAAATCTGCTGGAACAATTTGTTATCTATATCCAAAGAAATAAACCTCAACCCTCACCTCACACCACATACAAAAATTAACTCAATATGGATCACTGACCTAAATTTAATAGTACAAAGCAGTTTTAAGACATGAAGGAAAACCAAAAGAAATTCTAATCCCTATGACAAACCTCCAATTTCTACTCCAGCAGAATTGTAAGGGAAATCTCCAATCTAAGGTTCACCAGTTAACATATGAGTATACTCAAAAAAAAAAAAAAAAAAAAAAAAAGAGCGTTTCCAATCTAAATACTCAAGAGTAACTCCTAAGCAAGTAGTTATTTACTCAGGCACAATCCACAGAATCACAGAAGGCCCATCATGAAGAATAAGACACTGTCTACAACTCTACACCCTTAGAGAACAGTAGGGAAAGCAGCATAGAGGATTCCCTAAAATTGCATCATGACTCAAAATAACATCTGAAGTTATTCCCACAGCCATCACTGAGGTTCAGAGAAAGTGCAGACTTCTTAGCTATGGGCATGAGTACTTTAGTTCATATGACCCAGTTTCCAGCAGTTAATGAACAAAACAAACAGGTAAGAAATGTAAATAAAATCCTCACTTAGTATCTATGGAGTAGGAAATTGGTTCCAGGATCCCCCATGGATACCAAAATCCAAGGACACTCAAGTCCCTTATATAAAATGGTGTGGTATTTGCATACAACCTATACAAATCCTCTCATATTTTGAATCATCTCTAGAATACTATGCATAATATCTAAAGCAATGCAAAACTTTTTATTGGTGTATTATTATTTTTATTGTTTTGAAGTATAGACTATTTTTTATCCACAGTTGGTCAACAGATGAGGAAACTATGAATACAGACGGCCAACTGCAATAATGAGAAAATTAAAAAAAAAAAAGATTTACAGAAGACTAAGGTTTATATTTTTAAATGAGAACTAAACTCCACTATTCCCATCCCACCTACACACGTTTTAAACTGAAGGTACTTTGCATCAGTTGGATAAGCAGCCCCTTTTCTCCTAGTCCCCTAAAGATTACCAATCGCTAAATGGGCTGTTCTTCAGTCAAGTTATAACAAGAAAAATAAACAGCCATATGAAACTGATGGTTGGAATATTTTAACAAAGAAATAATTTTTGTAAATTTGTAAAATGTGATTTCTTTCTACCATTTAATTATTCAAGAAAAAAATTTAGACCTATGTGAAGTAGCAAAAGTATTCCTGAAATGAACAAAAGAAAAATTTTTGAGATATCTTTTCCAAGATTTTTACTGACATAATCATCAGGCTTGATCAATATCTAATATTTAAAATGTTAATGTTAACTTATTATACACACTGAAGAATATCCCTGAACATTTTTCAAAATTACTTATTTTTAAATATTCTAGCACTAATATAATTCACTTCCTTTCCATTGTAAGTAGAAGGCAGAATTCAGGTAGGGTTTCACTCATGAAGACTTTTGAGGACTACACATCTAACTGACATACTGTGAATGTTAACCTCGGCCAATATAATTGTTTTAAAATCAAAATGACCCCCAAACTTTGCAAACACAAACCCATAATTTAAGGCAGTAAATTCAAAGTCATTAAAAATGTCCACATTTCTAAAAGATCTCCTAAAATTTGCTTTTTCTATTTGACCTTTCCCACGCTTCATGAGATATGGCTAGATATGTCCACGTCATCTTTCACTTGAAAATCTTTCCCGGGCTCATTTAACTCATGTTCCCCAACCATCCCTTCATCCTATTTACTGTCTTAGTAAACACCAACTACCTAATTTTTTTTCTTCTTTCTTCAAACGGAGGTAAACTGATACAGAATATGGAAGAAGTATGAAAGATGAAAAAATCTGCAATTATCTCACAGCATCAGACAAAATATAAGAGAAACTGTCACTACACAATATTATGTATTTCAACTGAATTTTACATACTTCCTTAACTGGTCTAAATTAAGCCTCCCCAACCCCCAGAAAAAACCTCTAAAATAACTACCATTCAATCTCACAAGAACAGTCCAATTTTTAAAATAATTTCCACTGTATTTACTTGTTCACATAGAAAAAGTATCTTAGTAGAAATGAAGTATCAGCAAAAAGTGCACTTAGATAAGTTCCTTGCACAAAATTCTTTGTTCTTTTTTCACAAAATGTGATTCCTTAAAAAAGAAAAAAAAATTGAGATGGGTTATTGTTCTTGACTCCAAAAATGAATTAAATAATTCTAGCACTCAACACCATTCCTATAGCAGAAAGCTCTAAATACTGTTAAATGAAAATTAAATTTTTAGAAGTCATTTATTTTATTTGGGATAAACCAAAACAAAATGTTAGCCAACTAAGTGTTTCTACTGTTATGAATCTTATTTCTTCAGGAAGTATTACTTGAATGTTCAGTAATATTTTTTGCATTGCAAGATTCAAAAACTGGTTTCCTAGGTCCCATTTTCCTATGTCTGTATTATATGTTATCCTTTATGTTTACCTATATTGTGTGTATAGCCTATTGAACTTACCAGTTTCAGTAAACTAAAATTGTGTTTAAATAGTTTAAAATGTTCACCATATTGTTTGCATCAAGAAAATTGTGAAACAGTTATTTATTATCACCATAAAACATCTGTATTCCAATACAATGTGTATATTTGTACTTTTCAATAGCTAGCTATCTTTTAAAGGGAACAATGAAATTAACACAAAATGACAAAACATGAATAGAAAAAGACTGTCTATAATTCACATTAATAAAGAAACACTAGTGAACACTGCTCAATGGATTAGGTGCATAAAGAATAATCCAGTCCTGCTACATTCTTGCTTGAAGAGAGAGCAGGACATTTTGGTAGAAAAAGGAAAAGCTACTCCTCTCCTCACTGCTATTGACCAAGATCAATTATGACGCCAATACAATAATTTAGAATTGCATGATCAGGTGAGTCAATCAATCCCCAGGTAAATCAACTTCATCAAATGAAAATGATAATTTCTCCACAGAAACACCAATCTTTTGAATCTGATTCAGCAGTATAATACTGATTTTGCATTTGGAAATGGACACCTCCTCTAGAGGGGGAGAAAACACAAACTGCCAAGTATTCTTTTTATATTAACAAATTAAATATTAAAAGCTCAAACTTTAAAAGATATAAAAACACATAAACATAGCTTTTTTTGCAAAGGTAAAAGGCGCTTGCTTTAAAATGCCAATTTCAGCTTTTAATCTAATTGTACTAAAACGCAGAAAAGAAAAAGATTCCTCAAATGTATTTTATCAACTTCTAAAATACAATCATTCAAAGTGAAGCTAAAATTTAGCTATTTGGCCTATGGCAAACAAGTGATTAAACACAAATTTGATAGTTATATATAATAGTACATATTTTCATAACAAAATGCATTCCTCAATTCTATAAATGTACTGTTACTAATGATGTATTTTGTACTTAGTTTTCAAGTAGTTTCTAAAAGACAGTATTATAAAATAATCAAGTTTTTATAGTTCTTTTACAATAATCTCTAATGAAACACACTCTGAAAAAAAACTAAACTAAAATGTTAGTGCTGAGTCAGTTATCATCAAATTTCATATACTGAAACTTCATATCCCATTGCTTCTGTCCATCTAAAAGGAAGACAACCCGGACCTCTACCTGCGATCCCTATCTCCCTCTACTACTCATTGACATACACTGTTAACCTGGACAACAAGCCACTGCCAAAACTATCAAGCTCTTTAACTTTGTTTTCTCCTCCACCTGGAGATAACTTTCTCCTTTGTCTCTTATACAGATCAAATGTCCAGTTCCATGACACATTCTGTGACACCATCCTCAGTACACCTTAACTATCACCATCACTTCCAGGGGGTAAAATTACCATAATCAGTTGTTCAAGTATGAGTCTCTGCTAATATACCAAATGCTTTTTTAAAAGAAGGAACTTTGTACTTTGTTCATTTTTGTATCTCCAATATCTAGTCAACATCTGGCCCACAAATCAATATAATTCATTTGGAAAATATTTACTGAGTATGCAACATATTCCAGGCACAATTCCTGACTTCACAGACCTTACTTACATTCTAGTGGGGAGACCTACAGTATAAAGTGAATAAGGAATATATAGTATATGTGGTAGGTTGGTGGAAAAGTCCTTAATGAGAAAAAAAAAAAAAATTAAGCAGGGAAAGAAGTACTGTCGGAGAAAGAAGATTAAAATTATAGACAATGTATCCAGGGAAAGCCTAATGCAATAACAACAACTACAAGAGCAGCAGTAATACTTGAGTATTTATCATATGCTAATCAGCATACTAATTGCTTTACATGTCATTACCTGATGTAATGCCAACAACAATCTCATTATTACCCCATTACTATTCTCCAGAGGGAATGCAAACACTAAAGATGCAACTTCCCAAGGTTATACAGCTAGTAAAGTGGTGAAGCCAGGGTTAGAATCCAGGAATGTTTTTAACTGCTATACATAACCACAATTCAGTAGGTGCTTTTGTTAAATAAAGAGAGGAGGAGAAAAATGAACGCCTCCTATAGCAATAGATTCAAGACAGCAAAGCAAATCTCAGTCTCAGAGGACCAGTACATTCGAGCAGGTTCAAATATACACTGCACATCAATACCTATATATCATACACATCATGTAAGTAACAAGTAGGTACCTTCTGTGAAATATTTGCAATTGCTGATAATTTCACAATACCCTTTAAAATACATTTAACGTTTCTACATGACAATAACCGGAAATAAAAATTATAATAATATCACACAAATCACACGGATAGGAATAACATGATGTAGTAAGAAATATATACGTGATTTCTGCCAGAGTGTTAAGTGAAATGAAGAGTGACTAGGGGCTCTAGGTAGCTTCCATATGCGTGCTGGTCATCAGAAAGACCTAGGCATGAATTGAGGGTTGATGTTTTCAGCCCCAACCCCCAATCTCTCGGAAGGGGAGACAGGCTGAAGGTTGAGTTGATCACCAACAGTCAATGATATAATCAATCATGCCTAGGTAACCCTTAAAAAAAGCAAAACAAAACAAAAAAACAAAAGGATAGGGTTTGGAGCACTTCCAGATTGCTGAACATGTGGAGGTTACTGGATGGTAACATGACAGATAGAGGATGGAAGCTCTGTGCCCCTTTCTATACACTTTGCCCTGTGCATCTCTTCCAACTGGTCATTTATAATAAATATCCTTTAATAATAAATGGGTAAATGTAAGTGTTACCCTGAGTCCTGTGAGCTGCTCTAGCAAATTAATCAAATCAGAAGAAGGGGTAGTGAGAACCCCTGATTTATAACCAATTGGTCAGAAGTACAGGTCACAACCAGGGACTTGCAACTGACATACTAAGTGGGCCAGTCTTGTCAGGCTAAGCCCTCAAACCTGTAGGATCTGATGCCATTCCAGGTAGATATCAACAGAATTGAACTCAATTATAGGAAATCCAACTGGTGTCCACTGGTGAACTGCTTTATGGGAAATCCCCACACACATTTTGGTAACCCGAGGCAAAGTAACCTGTGGTGAGTGGTGTATGAAAGAGTACAAAAAACTGTAATTTGTTTTTTTCCTATCTCAAACAATAGGTGATTACAAACAAAACAAAATAAAACACCTTTTTTAAAAATAAAAGGTACTACTGAAAGAAACAAGACCTTTGAAGCATTATCATTTCATGGACATTTAAGTGCTGAATATCATGTTTTATACCACGGTTTAACTTACTCAGCTTCCAGTTTTCCATGCTAGTAAGAATGGTTAAATGAAATGACTTTAACCAGCATTCAAACTATTTGTACTATCTTACATTTGAAAACTATCAAAATTTCACTGGATGCTTCTGTATTTAGCATAATGCAGTATCAAAGAAAACAAAAGTTTACATATGAAAACAAACAGTTCTTAAGTCAATCCAAAATGAAACTCACAAAATTATGAATTTCATTTGTAAGCAAAATTTAGGATTCACTGCAATGGGTATTTTTAATTCAAATGAGGGTGAACTCATATAAGCACCTATCTCCTCATGCCTTAAGATTTTTGTTCCAGCCATGATGTAGTAACTGGTATTGAACATGCTCTCCCATTGAACTAAACTAGGAAACTGATAAACATATAAAACTGCAATTTTAAAACATCAGATAATAAGCAGCTCAGCACTGTGAGGCCTGGAAAAAGACAAACTGTCCCCTACAAATGCTTCGATGCACAGTCAGGAAAACAGTGCAAGGAAGGGAAGCCAAGAAGAAAATAGAGGACTGGCTGAATACAAGAGACAAATAAAAATTCAGGAAGTCCAAGGTAGTGGAAATTTGTGGGACAGATTAGCAAAAAATGATGGTACTCAGGAGAGAAAGTGCTCCTGAAACCTGTAGAAAGATTCTAGAGCAGCACTGCCAAAAGAAACATAGTATGAACCTAAAACGTAATTTTTAGTTTTCTAGTAACCACATTGTAAAGTAAAAAGGTGAAATTAATTTTAATACAATGTATACCACCCAATACATTCATAATATTACTTCAGGATGTAACTGATATTTAAAAAGTGAAATTTTTATATATGTTTTCCTCATCTACGTCCCTAACATTCAGTGTATGTGATACGAATGGGTATTTGTCTCAACCCAAAGCTCATGTTGAAATGTAATCCCCAGTGTTGGAGGTGGGACTTGGTGAGAGGTATTTGCATCATGGGGGCAGATTTCTCATGAATTACTTGGTGCCCTCCTCTTGGCAATGAGTGAGTTCTCGCTTTGAGTTCACACAAGATCTGGTTGTTCAAGAGTGTGTTACCTCCCCCTACCCACTCTCTTTTGCTGCCTCTCTCTTGCTTCTTCTCTTACCATGTGACAAGCTTGCTCCCCTTCTGCCTTTCACCATGACTGTTACATTCCTGACACGTCCATCTGGAGGCAGATGTCGGCAGTATGCTTCTTGTACACCTGCAGAACTATGAGTCAAAATAAACCTCTTTTCTTTATAAATTACCCAGTCTAAGGTATTCCCTTACAGCAATGCGAACAGGCTAATACAGTGTGTTTTGCACATACAGCACATTTAAATTCAGAATAACCACAATTCAAGCACTCAACAGCCACATATGGCTAATGGCTACTACAGTTTTTCATTGAATGTGTGATTGAATAAAGTGAAATTCACAAGGCCAGGCAAAGAACAATGATCAAAATGCAGTATTTAAAAAATCCCCAAAGATTACAGTAGACTTGAGAATGTTCAAGTTCCACCCAAAGAAACATGGGCAATCATTAGAAAATGACACAGCAGCACCTCCAAGTGCTAACCTACTCCTACAGTAAAGGCTACACTAGAAATGGCCAAAGTGTAAAAGCAAGCTCAAAAGGTTCATATATGTCTGCAAAAAATTTATCAGTCTGCCAAAACAAAATTAAAATCTCTTCAGAGGAAATCAACAAAATCCAGACAACAGTGTGGTAAGTTTCCAGGAGTCAATCAAACTCACTAAACATAAGAAAATGACAAAACGTGTGACCCACACCACTAGGGGAAATCTGATAAAAAGAAAGACACCCAGAAGTAAGAGAGGGTGTCTTTAAATGCATAAACTTCAAAATATTATAAATATGTTAAAAGGATTTTTTAAAGGAACAGAAAAGAAAGTAATTTTTAAAAGAATAAAATGGATTTTCTAAACATGAAAAATGCAATAGCTCAAAAAGTAACTAGATGACATTAACAGTAGATTAAACTGCAGAAAAGACGATCACAAAATTGAAGATGTAAAAATAGCAAAAACAGCAAAACAAAAACAGATCATCAAGAACCTGTGAGAGTATCAAGGGCAATCTAAAAATAGTATAATTGGAGTTGCAGAAAAGAAAACAAAAATATCTGAAGAAACAGGGCCAAAATATTTCCTAATTTGAGGAAAACTGAACACACATCTTCAAGAAACTCAGTATACATAAAGCAGATTAAGCACAAAGAAACCACACCAAGGCACATACTAATAAATTGCTGAAATCCAGTCACATAGAGTCAATCTTACAAGAAGCCAAAGGAGTGGAAGGACACATTACACACAGAAGAATAAAGATAATAATTACCAGCAGGGCGTGGTGGCTCACGCCTGTAATCCCAACACTTTGGGAGGCCGAGGCAGGTGGATCACAAAGTCAAGAGAATACAAGAAATAAGACAAGCATAAAAACCTTCAATGCAGTGTGTATATATCTACTACCTTAGCATAAGGTCAAATACGAACAATACAGTAAGGCAGAAAAAATACTATCAGATTTCAAAAAAGAAAAACTTCTAATTAGAAGGAATCCACTTTTCAAGGATAGCACAGTCTGGCCTGGGAAAGGAAATCAAGAAGAAAATAGGATACAAGGAAGAACGAGAAAAGAACAATCTTTACCCAAATCTTCCACTTGAAAGCTGTGTACTCCTACCAATTCCTTTCAAACATCAAAGAATGAGCCTACCACTGTGCTTTCTAAAAAGCATCCTGAGCATTATTCTTTAAAAAGGCACCAAGCTTTATTAATAATTATTAATGTTAATAGTAATAAGAAAGGACAGACACATGATCTTCATTATCTTACATGGATATATTAAAGAAGTCTTTGGTCACTTCCAAGCTTAAAAAATGTCAACAGTTTTTTTTTTTTTCGAGACGGAGTTTCGCTCCTGTTACCCAGGCTGGAGTGCAATGGCGCGATCTCGGCTCACCGCAACCTCCGCCGCCTGGGTTCAGGCAATTCTCCTGCCTCAGCCTCCTGAGTAGCTGGGATTACAGGCACGTGCCACCATGCCCAGCTAATTTTTTGTATTTTTAGTAGAGACGGGGTTTCACCATGTTGACCAAGGATGGTCTCAATCTCTCGACCTTGTGATCCACCCGCCTCGGCCTCCCAAAGTGCTGGGATTACAGGCTTGAGACACCGCAATGTCAACAGTTTTTTTTTAACCTGAAGAACAAAATTCAAACTGCTGAACATTCCAGCAGCACTACAATCTGGCCTCAAGCTCTTTCCCACTTTACCATCTTCTACTTCTGAAAAACTCTCCAAAACTGTGTCCAATACGCAGCTCTCCTTTTTCTGTTTTGGCTCTTTTCCTCAAACTGTTATATGTAGTGTATTTTTTCCACAACTCTGACACAAAAACTTGATATCCAGCTCAAATGTCAATCCTTCCATGAAGCATCCTCTGAACACCTCTAAACTCTTTCTTCCCTGAACTTCCTAATCCATATGTAAGATTTGCATATCACTTAGTAAATTAATGGGATTTTATCCTCCCTAAGCTATTAACTCCTAGAAGCAAAGAGCTATAGCTTACACATGTTTCTATTTCCAAATCAACAATATGGAAATAATCATTAGACTAGTGAGAAACAGATAAGGGACTGAGTCCAAAAGAGGAAGGGTTTGGGGGAACCAAAGCCCAGGCCATTGTTTAGGGGCTAACCATATTTACAAGTTGAAAGAAAAAAAAGGGAAGTCAATAAAAAGTAACAGCTTTGGGCCGGCACGGTGGCTCACGCCTGTAATCCCAGCACTTTGGGAGGCCGAGGCGGGTGGATCACGAGGTCAGAGATCGAGACCATCCTGGTCAACATGGTGAAACCCCATCTCTACTAAAAAAAAAATACAAAAAATCAGCTGGGCATGGTGGCACGTGCCTCTAATTCCAGCTACTCAGGAGGCTGAGGCAGGAGAATTGCCTGAACCTTGGAGGCGGAGGTTGCGGTGAGCCGAGGTCGCGCCATTGCACTCTAGCCTGGGTAAAAAGAGCGAAACTCTGCCTAAAAAAAAAAAAAAATCTTCAAAAAATAACAGCTTTGGCAAATGATCAAACAAGGAAATGAAGGTATAATGAGCCTGTCAAGTCATTAAGACTTGTGGAAACTATGAAAAAGAAAAGAAAGCTCATAAATGAAGTTCCAGTGACAGACAGATGAGCATAGAGACTGATTGCCTTTAAACACCATTTGAAAGCCATGTGGATAACTCCAAAGCTGTGTCATTAATAGTAAAAGGGTTTAATTTATATTATGATAGAATTCTGATGTTAAAAGCCAATATGCCCTTTAATTCTGGTTGATATTTTTACAAAAAGAAATGTATAATGACTAATGATGTTAAGTCTATTTCTACTACCAACAGAAAATAATGACAGACTACTTAGTATTTCTAGGGAAAGAACTGTTCACAGGTAATAAATATTTTAAGCAACTAAATTATAAAAAACAAGCATAAAGAACTTCTACACAATTCCAACTTTGTTAAATTTCTCAAGTTAAAAAAAATAGATAAAAGGCATAAAAGAGAGAGAACTAATTAACTTTAGCTACCAAACAGATTTAGTGCCATCTTATTAAACACAATAGCAAGTGTAGAGTCAAGGAATATCATCATATCTACCATTTACTGGAAGTAACTGTCAAAACCATAAAATAAAACCAAGAAAATCAAAAGTAGAATATATAAAGAGATAATGAAGTTTAATTGCAAAAAGTTAACATCTACCAAATCAATTCACAAATTTAGAAGTTACCTTTTCAGAAAACATCTTATGTTAGATTGACATTAGAATAAAAAACATCAAAGGAAGCCCTTGGCCAAATACAGGTTTTAACTCGTTCATATAATAATAAAACCAAGGCATTTCCAATTTATATTACAGATACAAACCTTCGAATAAACTTGCTTTCCAGAAAAAAACAGTACGATTTGCAATAACCCAGAACCAGCATTTGCATGTTATCAGAAATGAAGTAAGGGCATTTAAATGTAGTCTATTTCTCCTCTTTCATGATACTTTCCGGAGACTCTAGCTCACCAGTGAAGCTGACTGCCTATGTCTTTTCCTAACTAAAATCTTTATTAGTACTGGCAGGATAAGGCAAACAGGTTTTCCTCGCTCCTCTAAAAGTAGAGACTTTAGAAACTGAGGACAATGTTGGCAAGCATGTCTATGCAACTCTAAAATACTCTCCCTAAACCTTGCAAAAAAACAAGAAAGGAAAAGGAAATTCTATAGAAAACCACATAGCACAGCTTTAAGACAAAGAATGCTGATAAATGCAAAACTGTGAGGGGTGGGGAAAAAGGTCACCAAATCCCAGCAACTGATCTCTTGAACTGTCTTTCACCCCAACTCTTTAATCCCTCAAGCTCTCATCCATCTGAAACCCCAAGGTTTTGTGGCAAGACGCTGGCTAGCAATGCGGCCTAAGAATAATCTGGAAAGGCCATCAGAAATATTAAACCCATCCTAAATCTGTAAATAGCAGAGAAGCGTCTGGAGAGATCAAAACACAGACTACAGGGAAGGAATTTCAAAATTCTGTTAATTTGAAGGGCCACATAAAGAGGTACTCTGAAACACACGGCTTCTGGCAAGGGGCAAAAATGGGCAAAAGGGAGGAGAAACTATCCTTCAGTAACTGTAAGGTAAAGGGAAAAAGAAAAGGGGGAATATTTAAGGTTCTACAAGACCTTCAAAGACTCATAAAATCACAAGTTCCACAACTCTTCTCCAACCACTGAAACAAATAAAAACCACTGAAGTAACAGGACTACTCTATACTGACAGAAAAGAGAATCATTAAACTAGGAATCCTATAAAACAACCCAATACGATAAAAATGAACAAGGCAGGGCACAGTGGTTCATGCCTGTAATCCCAGCACTTTGGGAGGCCGAGACAGGTGGATCACTTGAGGCCAGGAGTTTCAGACCAGCCTAGCCGACACGGTGAAGTCTCGTCTCTACTAAAAATACAAAAAATTAGCCAGGCATGGTGGCACATGCCGCCTGTAATCCCAGCTACTTGGGAAGCTGAAGCACAAGAATCGCTAGAAACCAGGAGGCAGAGGTTGCAAGAAGCTGAAATCGTGCCACTGCACTCCAGCCAGGCAAACACAGTGAGACTCTGACTCAAAAATAAAAAAAAAAAAAAAAAAAAAGAAAAGTCCAGAAAATTAAGAAATAGAACATGGTAAATATCCAGCAAGGAACCCTGCCCACTCCCACCCCCAACCCCACCCCTCCAAAAAAAGACCTGAAAGCAGAAGAAAACTATAAGCTAATACTCAAAAGACAATAAAATATATTTAAACAGCATTTGACGCTATGAAAAACACCCTGAATCAAAAATCTAAAAACTAAATGAACAAAATACAAAGAGAAATTTTAAAAGCTGGCTAAATTCTGAAAAATGAAAAAAACACAAAATTAGTATAGATATGAAGACTAAATTGCAACGCACCCAAGGAAGAACCGATTCAAATGAAAATGAGCTACTACAGCTCATGTGTTATGAGCCCCATCTATCCACATCTGGTGGTTTCATCTGATAACTCTCTTTCCACCATTTCACAGTAACTCAAAAATCACACCTCAGGACACTCACATAAGCAAACTTCATATCTTTTTCATGGTAAAGTAACACAGTTATTATGTACTTAGGTATTCATTAATGGCTTAACGTGTCTAAAACCGTGCTATTTTAATCAGGTTCAAGCTCCTATCCTTTCTTTTAATGTGTCAGTGACGAAGTTTTTTAAGGCTATGTCTCAACCTCATTGATTACACAAACCCTGTGGCTTTCACTGCATGATTATGCATAACATAGTGATTTGGGGGAACACATACACTGTGTTATAGCAGAATTGACTGTGGATGTGTTAAATGTGTGGGTTCAGACACATACACATATTTCTTCGCTCTGTCTGCTGAGAGGGCCTAGAAAAAAAATGACTCCTCAGTAGCAATGAGCAGCAGTCCTAGTACCCAGATCTTGGTTTCTAAATGCTATCCCCCAAAACAAGGAGCCAGGGCTTTTTGGAAAAGAAGATGATTACAATGTTGGAGCAGGTAAAATGCAAGATGAGCCAGAAAGTGAAGAAGTGCTTTTAAAAGGACAGGGGTGTGTGGAAAGGACAAGGAACCAACCTAACGGCGCTCTCAACGTCAAAGCAGAACAATCTGAGCACTAACTTAAGTGACAGCATCAGATTACAACCTACAAAATATATACCTTTGAGTCTATAAATGAATGAATAAATAGGGAGAAGGGACACCTCTTCATTAAAGAAGAATTTAAATAAATAAATGAGAAAGGAAGAAGGAAATCACAAAATCATCATGAGGTTAATACTAGAGTAGTAAGTATCACAGGTAAGTTCCAGCAACAGATGGTAAAGTGAATGGATAAAAGTTTGAAGAAAAAACAGAAATTAGCATAATCTCAAAGTATCTCCCCAAAAATATTTATCAACTAACAAAGAAAAACTACAGGGGAGAGATCACTTAATGTTACCTTAATTAAGTGAACAAGACTGACATAACCAGTAATAAGACAGTGACATCAGTAGCCCCCGGTAAACATACCTCCTGATGTGATACCATTACTTCGGTATATTGCCAAAAATGTATAATCCCAAGTTAATCATAAGAACACACCAGAGAAATCCAAATTGAAAGACATTGTACAAGACAAAGACCAGTACTCTTCAAAAAAAAAGCATCAAAGACAAGGAAAAATGTGAGTTAATATCACAGATTTCAGGAGACTATAAAGAAACACGACAAATAAATGCAATGTGGGATTATGGATTGAAACTTAGATAAACATAATTAGAAGAAAAATTGATTGAATACAAAAAAGGTTTTCAGTTTAGTTAATAGTATCAAACCAATATTACTTTCCTGGTGTTGGTATTTACATTATGGTTATATAGTTCTCCAACATTAAAGCAAGCTGAATAAACAGTAACTGCAAATACTCTACACAATACTATTTTTACAACTTTTCTCTAAATCCAATATTATTCCACAATAAAAACTTTTCAATGTTGTCTTTTATGGATGGAAACATTTACAAAAAGGAATATTCATGATTATCAGTTTCATTTATACACAAGCAAGTAAATTATTACAATTCCTATGGCAATTCAAAATAATTCATCAATGACATAGTTTCTCATTGCTTTGTTCTAATGTTAATGCTCAGTTCATTATATACTGAAAAGATTTATATTATGATATTTGCTGAGACAAACTGCAGAAAGTATTGAAGAGTTCAGTACCACTGAATACAGTTTTCAAACATGAAAACACTACATATTGTTCAGCAACATATATGTCATTTTAAAAACAAATCGATGAGAAAAGTAAATCCAAGTTTTTATCTCCAAAAAGGAAAAAGGACAATGGGACTACGAGATGTCCACTGCATTCTTTCTGCTAATATTCATTACATTATTCACTACCTTTTTTGTATGCTTGATATGTTTCATGATTTTTAGCCATTACTGAGAAGCATATTAAATATCTAGAATAAATAGTACCCTGCTTTGTTTAGGAAAAAAGTTTTTATCTTTGTGAGGGATTTTGTTTTATTTAACTTGAGATAATCTTATTGATCATATAGTATTTATAATTTTTGATTTCTGTTTTCCAAGACCAAACATTAAATACCTTGAGATCATCTAAAACAGGGTGCCCCACCTTACGGCAGACACGTCCTCAGGTTTTAGAAATAAATCCTCTCAGTTCCCTGACAATTTCGTACCTTCCCTTCCACTTCTCTTCAAATACTCAATCCATGACCTTTTCATCATCAGGAATTGCCCCATTTTTAATAGTAAATTCATACATCCCACTCTCTGCCTACACCTTTTTATTCTTCTGGGGTACTCTCTCACAAATAAAGTCATCATCTTCCCTCAAATCTGCTCCTCCTCCTATCCTCATTTCGGTAAACAGACCATTCATTCCCCTCACTGCCCAAGCCAAATCTAATCATTGCCCTCTAACCATCCTTTTTTTAAATTTCACATTCAACATGCCCTCCATCACTGAGTCCTTTAATCCTATCTCCTAGATATCTCTCATATCCACCTATTTCTTCAACCCTCCTCCCACTAACATACTAACATAGATGTAAGCCACTTTATCCTTTTCAAATAATTTTTTATAAAGCTCTCCTAAACATCCTCCATGCCTAACAGTCTTAACTCTCTTCAAAGTGTAACCACACTCTCCTCCACCATGTAACCAGCATTGTCTTTTTAACCAGTTTCCTCCAAGGTTTAGGATCATTCCATCCATTTTCCCCAAAATAAAGTCTAAATTCTTGTTTTGTTTTGTTTTGTTTTTGAGACAGAGTCATCAGGCTGCAGTGCCGTGGTGCAATCTCGGTTTACTGCAACCTCAGCTCACTGCAACCTCTGCCTCCCGGGTGCAAGCAATTCTCCTGTCTCAGCCTCCGAAGTAGCTGGGACTACAGGCACATGCCAGCACACCTAGCTAATTTTTTTATTTTTACGGGGTTTCACCATGTTGGCCAGGATGGTCTCGATCTTGTGATCCACCTGCCTCAGCCTCCCAAACTGCCGGGATTGCAGGCATGAGCCACCACGCCTGGCCAGTTAAAATTCTTTAACATACCTTAAGGCAGGTGTCCCCAAACTGCGGCCCCCTGAGGCCATTTATCCGGCCCCCACGCACTTCAGGAAGGGGCACCTCTTTCATTGGTGGTCAGTGAGAGGAGCACAATATGCGGCGGCCCTCCAATGGTCTGAGGGACAGTGAACTGGCCCCCTGTGTAAAAAGTTTGGGGACACCTGCCTTAAGGGCTCTTTATAATGTAGTCTTTATTATATAGAATCTGAGGAAATGACACTTGAGCTCCAAAGGTCTCAAATTCCTGCCCTTAGAATGATGACAGTATGTCAACAGAAAACATAAAATAAGATTATAATCTAGAAAGTAATTTTGTGATTTTTAAAGTGTGATTTGGTAAAACTGGTCTGTGGCTGGTTATTTCAGATGGCTAGCACAACTTCTACTCAATTCAACATTTACTGGGAATTCACCATATGTACTATGACAGGTTGATTGGTGGATACTGAACACACAAAAGAGCCAGCTGGTCCTTGACACAGCAACTCAGCCTAGCAGAAAAGAGTGACATCAATTATAATATTATAAATACCTAACATGGGATTTACTCTACAAATAGTGCATATATCAAGGGCTTCAGAAGTACACAAGAGCAAGAGTAAAAATCTTTTGTCTAGGAAATTAAAACTAATACCACAGATGACATTTGAGCTAAGACGTAAAGGATAAGTAGTTCAGTAACTATTACTGTATGTGCAAAGAGAGCACTGCAATCATTGACAAAAACATGAACAAAGATACAGAAGTATCAAATATTTACTGTCTTTCAAGTGCCAGGCAGCATGCTAATGCCTGGGGATACAGCTAAGAATAAGATGAACAAGGCCTCTGCCTTCATGGAGTTTATATTCAGCTAATGGACAATACCATAAATAAGCAATAACTAAATAAACCAGGTACACACAAATTACAGTAACTGTCTTGAAGGAAATAATCTGGTTAAAAGAGAGTAAAATGATAGAGTACAATATTAAATAGGATGGTCAGGTTAGGCCTCTGAGTAAGAGGTGAGATTAGGCCAAGCAAGCTCCAAAGTGCCTGAGCAAGCCAGACATTTGAAGAATATCCCAAGAAGGGAGTACAAAAAGTGCAAAGGCCCTAAAAGAAGAAAGAGTGTAGAGGGTTTAAGAAACAGTGAGAGCCCTTCCTGGCTGACATCCAATGAAAGAGGGGAAGAATGAGAAGGAAAAAGATCATTCAGGCTCATTTAGGCCACAGAATGGAGGACAGACTTGATTTTCAGAGGAATGGGAAGTCACTGGAAGAGTCTAAGCAGAGAAATACGATCCAATATAGGCTCTTAAAATGATTCTCAGGGGTGCTGTGTGAAGAAAAAAACTTGTGTGGAGCAAGCAGAGAAATAAGAAGCCCACTTAGAAGATTACTGCAGTATTTCATGCAAGAGAATGATGGCTTAAAATAAAGAGGTGGCAGTGAAGACAAACAGCAGTGGACTGCTCAAGATAAACTGTGAAGGTATGACAGGACTTAAGGATTAATTGGATTTGAGAGAAATGGAAAGAATTAAGAATAATATCTTAAGTTTTGGGCTTGGGTACTGCCATTTATGGATATGGGGAATGCCAACAGAGACACCAGGGTCTAGGGGTAGGAAGAAGGCTGGGGAAGGAGGAAAAATAGGTATTTTTAGCTGTATCATTTATATTTGAGATTCCAACTAGATTTCCAAGTGACTATCAAGCTCAAGAGAAGCCTGGGCTAGAAAAATAAAAGTAGTAGTCACCAGCATGGAAACATATTGCCTTTTCAGATTAGCGCTAATAGTTGGCCTTAACTAGGTCATAGAAACTGAAAGGTGATGGCTGAAAACGGGCCTCGAAAGAGAGGATGGAATCATATTATAAAGTGAGCCATGACTAATAGCAACAGCAGTAGTAGTAACAACAGTAGGCGGGAAATTAATGCATGTTATATACCAGACACTGCACTTTATAATACACATATCATACTCCCAAAAACTGTATAATGTTATAATTACTATTTTATACACTAAGCCAAAGAACACAAAATGTTAAGTAAGTAAGAACACAGTTAGTAGAGTATTTTAACTTAGAAGTCTGATTTTTTTTTTTTTTTTTTTTTTTTTTTTTTTGAGATGGAGTCTCACTCTATTGCCCAGGATGGAGTGCAGTGGCAAAATCTCGGCTCACTGCAACCTCTGCCTCTTGGGTTCAAACAATTATCGTACTTAAGCCTCCCGAGTGGCTAGGATTACAGGTATAAGCCACTACGCCCTGCTAATTTTTGTATTTTTAATAGAGGCGGAGTTTCACCATGTTGGCCAGGTTGGTCTCAAACTCCTGACCTCAGGTGATCCACCCGCCTCCACCTCCCAAAGTGCTGGGATACAGGCATGAGCCACCCACCCAGCCAGGAAGTCTGATTTCATAGGCCAAACTTCTACCCCTTACATTACTGCCTCTCTATTGATCTCATATACCATCAAAGTTGTTTTTATTGTTTAAGAAGAAATGACATATAGATCTGAATATTAGAAATATAATTCCAATTTCTATGCAGAAGATGGACTGCTAAAAATGAAGATGAGAGGTGTAACAGGCATATACAGTATTACTCTATGCAAGACCAACTTGTTTTATATTAAGCCCAGAAGTTACAAGTTCTTGTACCAGGCTGAATGGGAAGCAGCCCTTTGTTCCAAGTGTCACAAATCATAACTCAAATGAATCCAAGTCATCCTGCACATGCATGCTGCTAGTCACACAAGTAACCAAGTAAAAAAGTCTAGCTCATGCAGTATAAACTTACTGCCCAGTACTGAAAACATTTCCCAAAGCATGTAACTTTAATAATGGTGAGAATTTTTTTAAGTCCATATAGTAAAGGTTTTTGTTTTATTTTGCTTTTGCTTTGTTTTTATTTTTTCTTTTTTGATGTTTTTTGCTTTGTTATTTTGTTTTTGAAGTTTATATTTTTGTGCAAGGAAATAAAATTAGTATTAATTCAAGACAACCATAAAAAGACATGCCTGAGTTGGTATTTACTAGAAGTTTGATTATATGTTTTTTGCCCATGTTTGTTCCTACAGCTTTTACCAACATCACTTGTTAAAAGAGTAATGAAGTGAATTACCTGCCTTCATACATCAATGTTTAAATATGGCATTCCACCTCACAGGAGCTAATTTTTTAAATTCGTATGCTTATAGCTTATAATTTCATCTCAACTACTAATATAATTAAAATATTAAATTCAGTAAATATCAATTTCAGTAAATACAAGTATTATTAAAGTATAAATAAAGCATCTATATAAAAATGTAGTACTTATTAAATAAGTACCAACCTATATATATCCTGTGCTATGCGTTAAGACTTACTAATTAACAAATGGATTTACACTCTTAATTATAATAAACTGGACCCAAGGTCCATTTATTATAAGGCACACAGATAAACTATACACACAAAAAATGATTATATTCACAGACCAAATACAAGTATTAAAAAATGAGATTAACCACTAAAGTTGTATTAAAATATTCTTCAATACTAAAATTTTTTAAAACTTTTCTTTAGTAAATAAAGCTATTTTAAAATACCTATTCCAGGTAGGTTACAAAAGTATTCTTCTAACTTTAAATTTTAAATACTGTATCTTAGAGACCACTCCCACAGACAATCCCTGAAAGACAGAATTCACTGCAGAGTGGGAAACTACTTATATTTAACTTTAATCTTTAGAAAAATATTTGGGGAGATTATGGAGAGTAGAAATAAACTATGGTTCAAGATCAAAATTCTAATTTTTAAAACAGCCAATTAAGCACTTTATGTATAATCTGACAATGAATTTAAGATGCCGGGATATTTTATCCAAAACCAATACACAAGCATTCTCTACTAATACATTATATGAAATCCTTTTGGTCAGAAACACTGAAAGTATAGGTACTGGGCAGGGTACCTATATAATCTTCAGAGGAAAGGAGAGAAGAAAGCCGGAAGGAATGCAGGGAGATCAGGCAATATGCATCTTTGCACATTAAGCTTCAGGTAGTGTGCTAGAACTTTTATGCTCGTTATCTCATTTAATTCTAACATGGGGCAGGTAGCGTAATCCTTTATATTTTACAGGAGATATCTCAACTTTGTCAGCAATGGAGCTTGATCTGAATCAAGATATGACTACAGAGTCAAGCAGCCTTCCTCTACTGGGGTTTGCAAATCAGCATATGTTAAAATATTCTCTCGCATGAGATTATCCAGCTTAAAGATTGAGCTGATTTCCATATTTACACTTATTATTTAAACGTTAGGAGAGAAGGCACTCACTTCTCAATTTACTAAGAATGTATAGATTGTCCTTCTTATTTGGAAAAATGAAATAGTGACCATTTTCGGTCCACAAATAGTGTTCTCATAGCCTCATCACATATAAGAAAACTTCAGCTAGACTTTGAAGCATTCATATGTACGATGAGTAACCAAGGCATAGTCTGATGACAAGAAAGAATAATAGTTGAAATCAGAAATGCCCCTAAATCCATGCCCATGATCCTGGTACATTACATTACATTCTTCTTGCCAGACTCAAAGCACCAAAGGGAGGAAAAAATAGGGTTTTCCAAAACTGACAAGCATGCTACTTTAGAGTAACAAATTTGTTCATGGCTTCTTCCTCCTAAATCAGAATACAAAACTACTGAAGAGATTTAACTGGACTATTTCGAACTCCAAAATCATATTCTAATAAACATTTCCATAATTACTTAGCCACCCTCAGAATATAGTTAAATATTCCTCTCTATGGTAGCCAATTAAGGGATGACATTGCTATTGCTGGAAAAAAGTTTAGTATTAACCCACAATGCATTCTAGATGGAAAAGGCAAATTGTAATGAAATTGGTTTGAAAAATATAACATCACCATTTGAAACAACTCAACATTTTTAATAGATTATTTCCAATTGCATTTACAGAAAAAACAATCTTTGTCACACATAACCATATAAAAACAAAAATACAGAAAATTGTTCTGAAACCATAATTCAACGCGCTGACATTACAATTATTTCTGAGCTTCAGTAAGCTATTTTCCTTCCACTGAACACCCACCACTCATAATTTAATTGTTTAAAAGGCAAGTAAAGAGTTAAGTATAATCTTAACACTTTTGTTCTAATATGAAATAAAACCATAATTTCATATATAACCACAGTGTAAATTAAAGGAAAAAGGTAAGCAAATAACTGTATTTAGAGAGGTCACCATTACTTCACGGTCACTGTTTTCACTAAGTATCCAGTGGAAGCACACTCTTCAACAAAATTGTTTCTCTAGAGTCCACAAATATTCAAATCACCAGTTTTAACTTTACACAATACTTTTGATTATAACACCATTACCACAACTTCTTGCAACAACGCTCACTGAGAATTAAAATGAAGGTGATTCTAATGTCAATTAATGAATCACCATATACAACAAATACTGATCTTAAGGCTTTATATGACATACAGATGTGTTTACGACATTAAACATAATCTAAATCGGCATCTGCTTTAGTGAAAACTTTTCACTCTTTTCCTAAAACTAAAGCTGTAATTTATCGAAAAATATAAATAAGAATAGAGACTCAGCTCTCCAAAAATACACAAAAACAAAAATGTACATACAAAAGCCATAATAGCACAATACACTTACTTTTACCCTCACTTCCTAAATTCATGTTAAAAGAAATGTCTTTTGTATGTTTAAAAAAGAACTATTTTGTTTACCTTTTCCACAGACTGTTCAAGTACTGCCAAGGTAACACAGATTTTAAAACTGACAACTAGAGTACTTAGCAGTTGCCAAAACAACACAGCTGGATTCTTAAAGGGAAAGTACTCTTGGGTAAAGTACACCTAATTACAGCTTCAGAGAACCTCCTCTTCATATAGTGACAGATGATCCAAGACACAAGAAAAACATACTGTGCGAAAAGCCCGAAAAAAAGTTAGACAATATTTGCTTAAAAATACATATGCTATTGTTCACACATCACAGCAGGCCTTACTAATACGACATTTATTGGAATCCCAATCTCCCTGTAAACTAAAATGCAGGTTAACACTATGTTACATTCAAGCTACACACGGTTCCCTGCTGGACCGTAACGGGAGGCTCACTTCACAGCTCGGGAATCTATTTCGGATGTGAGCAACAATTCTATACTTAACATTTTTAAAGATAAGCTGTTTTTAATTCAGGATTGCTCACCTTATCCAAACTTGTTTGCACTATCTCACTTTAACCCTCACTGCTCACAGGCACGAAATCGAGCCAAAAACCAAGGTTTCTAAGACAAAAAATCTTCCCTGCGTGCTGGGATCTACCTGGATGGGAGGGGGCAGACCGCGGTTCCCGGTGCAGCCCCTCCGTCCCCGCCTCGTCTCTCCGCACGGTCGGGGGTCCGCAACCGCAGGTGTCCGCGCCAAGCACTGACCCCGCCACTGACATCTACACATACACTCGCGGAATTCGTACCTAAACGTTCCGCCCCGTTAGACCAGTCTTCTCCCAAGGCAGAAGTGGGGGAACTTCTTCAAGTCCAACGGGGCAGAAGGCCCCGCACTTGGGGCTAGTCCCTTCGGGTAGACCCGGGGGCTCGGAAGGCAAGGGGGAGGAAAGGGCCCTCGGGGCGCACCGCCTCGGAGAAGCGCCGAGGTCCCCAGAGAACTCCTTCAACTTTCAAGGAGGCGACGTCCGTCACCGCCTCCCGGACCCAAGCGGTGCGCGCCCGGGGAGGCTAGCCTGCTCGCCACCAGCCCGCGCGGCGGAGCTCCCCTCGGCCCGCCCAGGCGAGCCCCACCAGCCCCCCGGCCCGCCCTCGGGGCACCCCGCCCCCACCTCCCCGGGCGCCTGGCTCCACAGCGCAGACCCCGACCCGACCACCTCTCGCCGCCTCCCAGCCCCCTGCCTGCCCCGCCGACGCGCCCCCGCGACCCTGGCCCCCTCCCAGCCGGACATGGCCTCGTCCAGGGGCCCCGGGAGCCCCGCGGGCGACCCTCCCGGCCGTGCCGTCCCCCGCCCCAGCACCCACACCCAACCCCTACTCGCCCCCTTAAGCGAGACGCCGCCCCCCTGCAGCACTGCCCGCGCCGCGGACTGAGCTCCGCCGCCCGCGGCCCTCACCGTGTCTCCGGTGCAGCTGGCGGGCGCTCACACGCCGCAGCCCGGGCCCGCCACGAGCGCTCCGCGCCGCTCGGAGCCGCCTCCTTCAGCCCGGGACTCGCCGGGACATCCGCGCACGAATCCCCACACCGGGGCTATTTTTAGGAGACAGGCCCCGATCAGACCGGAACTCGTTCTGCGCTGCGCCGCGCTGCGCGTGCGCACTTCGCCGGCGCCTCGGTGTCCCTCCGCCAGCCCTGCCTTTCCCTCCCTTCCTCGCTTCTTCTGATCGGTTTCTTTTCAGGACTGGTGGGTTCTAGAGTACTTGGAATGGGAAAGGCAAGTATAGGGCAAAGAGAGTCACAGTGCTTGGAAGCGGGCGCTATTCCACAAGGACGTGGGGGCGGACTATGTTTTTCCGGGTGGGTGAGGAGACGATCACCCGGCACAGGAAGGAGATGACGGCGGCTTGGCGCCGCGGCCGCGGGCTGGAGCTCGCCGCCCTCTGAAGGACCGTGTTCTCCTGGAAGGGATACTGGTCACTTGATGAGGGCCCGGGCGCCTCCTAGGGTGGGGCGGCCCGGCGGCGTCGCGCCCTGCCGCCCCCGCTCCCCGGCTCAGCCGCTGCCGCCGCCGCCTCCCCGACCGGCCCGCGGGAGCCCAAGCCGGGAGCGGCCGGGTGACGCGGCGCGTGGCAAATCGCCGCGCGTGGCCAGCGGGGCAGCCAACCCAGGCGGCGGGGCGCGGCGGGGCGGGGCGGGGCTCCCGGGGGCGGGGCGGGGCCAGGCGGATCCTTCGGGACGCGCGTTCAGCCTCCTCCCTCGCTCGAGGCGCCCTCGGCCTCCCCAGATGTGGGCTCGCCACGCCCGCGTTCTGGTCAGGGCGGCACCTGTGCTCGCGCCGGGACACGGGCAGGTCACTCTCAGGAGCAGACCTAAGGGGACCGGAGAGAATGGCACTTGAAGGGGTCTCGAGGGCGAGGAGCCCCTTTCAGACTGGCCACCCGAGCTCCCCACGTCCCGGGACAGTAGCAGCCTCCTATCGTGACAATCATAGTACTAGGATGCTTGGAGCGGTAAACTATGTGATGGATGCTTTGCATATGACCGCTTATGCCATCCTTACAACAGCCCCGTGAAGCAGATTCAGTTTCTATTCCCATTTTACAGATGAGGAAAGGGAAGCTGAGCGCTGAAGTGACCTGTCAGGGTCACAGCTTCAGAGGAGGGCCCTGAGGACGTGAACCAGTGACCAGTCTGCCTGCAGCCTTTTCTGAGACAAGTGCAAAGGGGATAGGCTGGGGACAGCTGTTGTGTTTTCTGGGGCTATTGATTTTGTCGAGAGAGGTCTTTAGAAGATGAGCCATTGTTGGTCCTCTCATCCTGAAAGCCACTCACCTTCGAAGAGTTTTTCGGGACCACAGTGCCTGCATGTGCCCCCAGAGGTGCCTGTGTAATGGACACGAAGCCAAATGGTTGTTTGCATTTGAAGATGAGAAATTCAATCCCACAGCACTTAAGTGGTTGGGGTGGGTGAGCAGATGAGCAGAGGCCGTGAGCAGAGGAACTGGGAAGTTACAAAGGAAGCCAGAGGCTGGCTGGCTTCCTCCCTCAAGGACACCGGGGCAATGTGCTGGGGAGAGCCCAAAACAAAGGTGGCACATAGACAGCAGACGCCGGAAAATAAACCTGGAGCTCTGCTGAGAGCTCCGCAACATCAGCGTTCAGGGGAGCCAGCAAAAGGGACTGCAGGGAGGTTTTTAAAACATGTCAAAATGTGGTGTAAATCAGCAAGTCATGTGGAAATGCATGCTTTTTAACCTGCCAGAAGCTGCAGAGCCAGCTGGATTTGGCTCTTCTGCTCCAGGAGAACAGGCTCTTCTGCTCTGGAGGTGAAGAATAATGCTCAAGCTGATACTTATTCTTTAAAGCTTAGGGTCTGGAGTGGGTGCACAGTGATCAGGGGGCCCCTCCTTGCCACCTGCTCTCACCCTGGAAGGAGACGAGGCAATGGGAACACACTGTTCCAAAAGATGTTGTCACCCTCATTGCTCCTCTCCAGCTCCCACCCTTCCAGAAGTTGAGCCTCCTGAGGCACAGAAGACTCAGCTCAGACTGCCCACCCCTTGCCCATTCCAATGCTATTGTTACCCCCAAAAGTCAGGCAGAGAACTCGACCATGAGTCCAGCCAAAGCAGAAATGAAAAGAGTGTTTGCATCACCTTAGGGAGGGCCTCTCTCCCGACCACTCCCTGTCGAAGCCCTTGTCTGAGAATTGCAGGCAGTGGGAAGGAGAGAAGGAAGGAGAGAAGGAAGGGAGGAAGGTTAAGTTTAAGAATTCTGGAGCACAGCTATTAGCAGAGTAAAATCACTGTTATTTGTAATTAAAGCAACCAATTTTATGAAACTGCTACAGCCTCTATTCAGCTGTTGAAAACCTATGTCTGAAGTCTAGTGTCTCTAGCTCGGCAAAGACCCTGTGCTGAGCACTTAAACATGTGCCACCGGCTTGGAAGGCACTGAGGAGCAGCAGCTGTCAGTCTTTCCTCGCTGTCTGGCCTCCTTAAAGGCACTAGGCCGGGCGCAGTGGTTCACACCTGTAATCCCAGCACTTTGGGAGGCCAAGGCGGGTGGATCACTGGGTCAGAAGTTCGAGACCAGTCTGGCCAACATGGCGAAACCCCCATCCATACTAAAAATAGAAAAATTAGCCAGATGTGGTGGCTCTCAGCTACTCGGGAGGCTGAGGCAGGAGAATCACTTGAAGCCAAGAGGCAGAGGTTGCAGTGAGCCAAGGTTGCGCCACTGCACTCCAGCCTGGTGACAGAGCAAGACTCCATCTCAAAAAAAAAAAGGCACTCACGTGTCCAGGTGTTTCTGAGCTGCAGGGGCTCTGCACTGGGCCAGGCACTGAGACACAGGTCAGAAGCAGCAGCCCTTCCTTCAAAGGGGCTGGCAGGCGATGGGGAGGATACACCTTAAAACACAATCCATCATAAGGGATTTTCTAGGGTGCAGGAAGAGCACAGGTGATGAGTGTCTAAGGAGGGACAAGGAAGAATTAGAATAGGCTTCTGAGAGGAGGAAATGCCCACAGTGAATCTGGAAAACCTCCTGATAGGATGCAAAAGGGGCCCTCGCTGTGTCTGGATGTGAAGAAAAATGCTCAAGCTGCCTAGAAGCCAGAGGAACCCCTGACCACCTGGCCAGCTTCTCCCTCACCTCTTCCTTCCTGATACCCCACTTTCTCCACTCAGAAATTTGAGAAGCTTCTCTGTACACACCAGCCTGTTTCCTCCTGTCTACAGAGGACCTGCATCAAGCCTATCCATCAAGTCTCCACTTAAGCATCATTTTCTCTAATGTGAGGTTTTACTCAACTTATAGTGTATTTCTTTATTTTATTTTATTTTTGTTTTGTTTTTAAGACAGAATGTTGCTCCTGTTGCCCAGGCTGGAATGCAATAGTGCAACCTCAGCCCACCACAACCTCTGCCTCCTGGGTTCAAGTGATTCTCCTGCCTCAGCCTCTCGAATAGCTGGGATTACAGGCATATGCCATCATGCCAGACTAATTTTATATTTTTAGTAAAGATGGGGTTTCTCCATGTTGGTCAGGCTGGTCTCAAACTCGTGACTTCAGGTGATCCGCCCTCCTTGGCCTCCCAAAGTCCTGGGATTATAGGCGTGAGCCACCGTGTCCGGCCAAGTATTTCTATTTGCAGGTCTGTCTCCTCCCTTTAGACAGTGAGCTCCTTGAAGACCAAAACTATAACTTATTCCTTATCGTATTCACTGTGTCTAGCACAGTGCCTGGAGTGTCCTAGAAAATCAAATAAATGTTTCTTAAATATTTATGAGCAGCCCTTAGGCAGAGGGACTGCTATATGCAGGGACCTCAAATGTGGCTCCTACAGACGCCACAGCTAGCACAGTGTGCCTGGAGTCTACACTGAGTACTGAGAAGCAGCTGAAAGAGGAGTTGGGAGTGAGATGGTGCAGATCATGAACATGTCAAGATCAAGCCATTTGGATATTATTCTGAAAGCAATGTGAACCACCAACAGATTTTAAGCAAGTGAGAAGCTTGAGCTATTTGGCATTTTAGAAAGATTACGTAGGGAGTGGCAGTTGGTGAGGAGAACCAGCCTGGAGACAAGACAGCCAGTTAGGAGGTACCAGTGGTGTCAGACCCTCTCCTGCTGCCATCCCCAAAGATCTCCATGCTGATGACTTCCTTTGCGTCTGTTTGAGAGCATGGTGTAGCTAGGGGACTGTTCTTGGTAGAGAAATATCCCGGGTTCCTCGCACCTCAGGAAGACATTTCTGAGGCCTGCTCCCCAAAGCCTCTTGTGGAGGGATGGGGTGTCCCAGTAGATTGGGACCCCACTGACAGCAGTAGTGACCTACTTATTTGCACACTTCTGTTACCTCTTCTCCTTTCCCCCTCTCACTTCCTAGGATCACCTTCCAAACACTCTACCTGCACCAGAATCTTTGGGAGTCTACTTTTCAGAGGACCTATTTGATGCAGATGGTACCTGAGATAAGAAAGGAGACCTGAATGAAGACAGTTTCCTAATACAAATGAGAAAGCAGGGCAAAACAGAGAGCTGTTTAGAAGTCACAACTCACTGGCTTGCTAACCTTTGAACCAAAGCTTAGGGAGAGTTGAGGAGTCCCAGTTGCCCCCCAGATTTCTTGTTTAGGCTCCTGGGTGGACAGTAGCAGCATTATTTAAGTGGGGAACACTGGAGGAAGACAAGATGGAAGGAGCTGGGCTGGACAGAAAGAAATAGGATGGGTTCCATTCCTCTTGTGTTGAATTTGAGATGCCTATGGGACAATATCTCCTTAGCCTCAAGAGCTGGAGAAAGGTACAACTAGATGAGACTGGACACATTAGCAGGGGACTTCTTGGAGGAGGAAAAAAAGTTTTGGTTTTTTTGTGTGTGTTTGAGATGCAGTCTCACTCTGTCACCCAGGCTGGAGTACATGGCGCCATCTCAGCTCACTGCAACCCCTGCCTCCACGGTGCCCACCACCGTATCCAGCTAATTTTTGTATATTTAGTAGAGTCAGGGTTTTGCCTTGTTGGCCAGGGCTGGTCTCGAACTCCTGACCTCAGGTGATCCACCAGCCCCAGCCTCCCAAAGTGCTGGGCTTATAGGCACAACCCACCACACCCAGCCAGGAAGAAAAATTTTAGCAGATTTTTGAAATTGAGGCAGATGGGCTAAAGAAAAAGGGAAATGACTTATGAAGTAGAAGATGTCCAGAAGGAGGAGGTCAGGGAGAGGAATCGATTCATCAAGGAAGAAAGTAAGTTCACCGGAACTAGGGAAAACTAGAGCAAATGAGTGATTGGGGTAAAATGAGCTTTGGAGGAGTTTTGTGAGCCACTCGAAGACAGGAAGCATGCCATGTTCAATCTTCTGTCTCCAACACTTACACAAAGTTGGTATTTTTAAAGTATGGTGTGAACCAAGCAAAGTATCTCAATAAATATTTCCATATCTCAATCTTGTATGAGAATAAATAATTAAAAATTGAAGGCTTTTAATCTCTTACACTAAATTGCTAGTAAATTCTCACTCCAAATTTAACTTTGTATAAAGGCTTGTCTCCTGTTGAGAAATGCCACATGTAAGAAACTATGTCTTACTTGTTACATCGAAGATCTAGTGACTGGTAACTACTTCAGATGATCAAAATTCTACACTATTAATTAAACCTAAAGATAAAAACAGAATCTGCTTTGTTCTGTTCCTGGAAAGTTCTTCAGATTGCAGATCCCTAATGTCTGTGTGCCAGAGAGAGAAAATTGTACACTCCCTTTCTATTGCAAGTTCTGTGATAAATGCCCAGATCTGTAATAAGTGATGTTTTGCAATAAAAGTAACTATGGCTCCTTACAGAAATGGTTGATTCCAGGACTGGGAGAAGATGAACTCATGGTACCAGAAAACAAGGAAGTGCTCAAAAAATGATGGAGCCATGTCAAAAGTAATAAAATAAATATTCATGAGCCTGTACTGACATGAATAAATAATTAAATGAATAAATAAGTGAGAGAGAGGGTACAGATCTTCCTTACAGAAGAATTCCAACTATACAAGGTAGAAGGAATAAGGAGACTACAAAGCCATCATTAGGCAGACACCACCATTAATAATTGTTGCAGTGGGTGAAAGGATGAGGAGAAGCAGGACATTTGCGTATCTCAAAGTAGTGTCCTACAAGATATGTATTAATTGCAAAGAGAAAAATAGTAACTGTACAGTAGAGAAACCCAGCAGACACCACCTTAAGCAAGTGAACAAGGCTAGCATCATCAGTAATGAAGTATATCAATATCACGTACGCCATCATAAGATGCAGTGAGATGGGCATCTCACTTCTTTGGTATTCTTGCTAAAAATGTATAACCTGAATCTAACCTTAAGAAAACATCAGTCAAACTGCAAACTCAGGGTTATTTTATAGAATAACTGACCAATGCTTGTTAAAACTGTTCCAGAGTAGAGGAAATCAAAGAGATATGATCACTAAATGTAAAATGGGACAGACACCACCTTAAGCAAATGAACAAGGCTAGCATCATCAGTAATGAAGTATATCAATATCACGTACGCCATCATAAGATGCAGTGAGATGGGCATCTCACTTCTTTGGTATTCTTGCTAAAAATGTATAACCTGAATCTAACCTTAAGAAAGCATCAGTCAAACTGCAAACTCAGGGTTATTTTATAGAATAACTGACCAATGCTTGTTAAAACTGTTCCAGAGTAGAGGAAATCAAAGAGATATGATCACTAAATGTAAAAGGGGATTCTGTATTAGATCCTGGTGCAGAAAAGAGACAGAAGTAGGAAAACTGGTGAAATTTGAATAAGGTCTGTAGTCTATGAGTATACAATAGATAGTGTTATCTCAAATCCCAATGTTAGTTTCCTATTTTGATAATCATAATATCCTTATGGAAGTCTTCAATGAATTCTCTGCACAATTTTTTTTTTTTAGACAGTCTCGCTCTGTCACTAGGCTCGCTGCAACCTACGCCTCCTGGGTTCAAACAATTCTCCCGCCTCAGCCTCCTGGGTAGCTGGGACTACAGGTACATGCCACCACACCCGGCTAATTTTTATATTTTTAGTAGAGACGGGGTTTCACCATGGTCTTGATCTTTTGACCTCATGATCTGCCCACCTCGGCCTCCCAAAGTGCTGGGATTACAGGCATGAGCCACCACGCCCAAAGCTCTCCACCATCTTTAAAACTTTTGGTAGGTCTAACATTATTTCAGGATAAAAAAATTAAGTGATGCCATATTTTAGCATTCTATGCTCATATGGAGTTAATATATCTGGTATAAAGTATTTTTACAATGCCTTACAATGGTAAATTCAACTTCAGTTTGGGCACTATTAAGACCATTGGAAAATGTTTATAAGTATGAATGTGTTAAGGTGACCAATGTGCTGAATTGAGGAGGGAAATCACAGAAAATAACAAAATGTTTGCAATTATTACACAAAGCTGCAAGGTTTCATGTCCACCATGTGGCTATTCCTAACCATCAGTAACTGAAGCATGGACATGTATAATGTGGCCCATTACATCCTTTTCAAGCATTGAAAGAAATGTTTTCACTTTTCTTATTTTAATATCACATGGGCTTTTATTCTTGAATGGCTAATGATGAAAAGGATGAATTCAGGTTCTCAAAGAAGCAGATAAAAGAGCTTTTCTTTGCTCAGTTTATATTCTTACATGTGGAAGTCTACCTAAAGATTAAATAAACTTTTAAAATATAAGAAATCAAATCTTTGACAGCTGGATGTTTTACACAATTGAACTTCAAATAAGTCTTTCAATTTCAATTATATGTTGTCATTTTGCTATATTCTTTCTACCGTACAGAGTTTATTCAGATTTTGTGATTCTCTCCACAACCAACAATATGTTCACATGTCAATTACAGTAGTTTGAAACCTTGCATTTATTTTCTTTTCACATTTTAAATTCTATCCAAAGAGAGACTGCATTTCACACATCTCCTGTATCCCACCCACATCATCTCTTGCATATGTAACCATCATGATCTCTGTCTACTGTTTCCTTTGCCTGTGTATTTTTGTCACAAAATTTCTTCTAAAGGCTTGACCTCTCCTACCAAGAACCCTTTAGCTCCCCTTCAGTAATCTCTTTTGAAATGCCTTCCAGGCATTATCAGACTCTACCATGCCTATTAAGATGTCCATTTAGACCAATTCTGGGTCTGGATGTCCCTGAAAATCTTGTACAGAGAGAACGGTCAGTTCTCTGTGATGGCTACAGAAAGAACACAAATCATTTCCAGACTGCAACTCATAATCTAGCAAGGATTTATATCTTTTAGAATTTTCAACTGTTGACACTGGAGACAAATCTGGGAGTGACTGAAAAGGAATGACCACAAATTTTGGAGTCAAAAGTTCCTCTGTTTAAATCACATCTCTTACCATTTCCTGCGTGTGTTATGTTGGGCAAATTGCTCAACCTCTCCAAACCTCAATTTTCCTGCACATAAAAGTTGATGATAAAAGGTTATCATAAAAGATGATAACCTTGAGTAAGATAGCCTTATTCAAGGTTAAAGCACCTCCATAAGCTACATAAATAATAGTTACATGTGTGGTCGATCACTGATTCCTTTCACAAACTTCTGAGGCCCTACTGTAAGCCAGGCACTGTTTGACCTGGAAGTACAGAGAAGATGCATGTTTCCAGGAAGCTTGCAGTCACGGGGGTAGACAGACAATAAAAAATGCACCAACAAGAAAATGTCAGATGGTGACAAGAGCTATGATGAAAGTATCACATGATCAGGAGATAGAGTAATTGGGCCAGTGCCTTAGCTGTGTTTGTAGAAAGGCTTCTCTGAGGCAGTGACATTTAAGTTGAGTGGCCAGATTAAGACTTGGAGAAGAGTATTTCAGGCAGAGGGAATAACCAAGTTCCCGAGGTGGGAGAGAGGTTATTTTGTTGAAAGAACACAGGTGCGGCTGGAACAAGATTGGGGGCAAGGGGTGGTTTTAAGCCATTGGAAGGTTGTTGTTGCATTGTTGTTACCTAAGCAGGATAACCAGAAAGAAGTAGTAGACTGAATCATAAGCAGAGTTAGTACAAGCTGCTCCCTTCCTGTTTAAAAGGGGCAAGTCAATCTACTTCTGACTGTCTATTAGGTTTTGTTTGTTTGTTTTGGTTTTTTATGGGGGGATGGAGTGTCGCTCTATCTGCCAGGTTGGAGTGCAGTGGCTCTATCTCGGCTTATGGCATCCTCTGCCTCCTGGGTTCAAGCGATTCTCCTGCCTCACCCTTTCTAGAAGCTGGGATTACAGGTGTGCGCCACCACACCCAGCCAATTTTTGTATTTTTGTTAGAGATGGGGTTTCACCATGTTGGCCAGGCTGATCTCGAACTCCTGACCTCAAGTGATCCACCCACCTCAGCCTCCCAAAGTACTAGGATTGTGGGTATGAGCCACTGTGCCTGGCCCTGGCTATCTTTTAGTTTTTTAGGCGCAAGTAACAGGAACCCAAGCCAAACCAACTTAAGCCAAAAAGTACAAAAGAAAGAACACATTAATTTGTTTGACTGAAAGGTTCAGGGATATTTCCAGTCCCAGCACTGCTGAGTTAGAGGCGGAAGTGACGTCATCCATTCAGATCCTGCCCCCCATACACCACCACATTCTGTGCCCCTCTGTGTGGCCTTCACTCCCATACAGGCCCTCTTCACAGCTGGTCCTGCAACAACTCTGATCTTAGAGTTTCCAGCTTTGCGATCTCCCTCAAAAAAGATCTTTATTTTGCCAAGTCCCATTAGCAAAGTCCCAGAGTTGAGCCTGGCCCAGGTCACATGTCTCTCTCAACCAATCACCATGGCCGGGGTGATAAAGTGCTCTGATTGGTCATATCTGGGTGACTCACCCACCCCTGGAGTCCTGGAAGGGGACTCAAACTCATCAAAACCTCAGGGGCACATGGACTGAGAGTGAGGAGAGTATTTACCCCAAATTGAGATGCTATTATCAGAAGAAGAGGGCCTGTGTGTCAGACAAGACAAAAAGAAAATATCACAACAGTTGTTCAGCAAGTGTTGATTGTATGCTTGTATTCAGGCTGAAGTTGGCAGAAATTTGGTCCATATCCTCAAAGATAATCCTGGGCTACTATTGGAAGAGGAGAGAAGGAAAATTGTCAATAAGAAATGTAACGGACTATATTGTAAGGCCTAAAATGTCATGTGCTGCTGCCTTGACCCTCTTTGACCCTCATGAGATCCCAAGGTCTCACCCTGAGTACCCCCTGCTCTCACTCTCCAGATATGCCCCCCACTCAGCGGGGAAGATTCCTCACCCAGCTAGTTCCCCTATCAGCCAGACCAGCTGCACCATCCAGACCTAATTTTAATAGGTTCCCTGTCCCTGCCAGCCTGTAAAATTACCAAAACAAGCCAATGACATCCCCCTGCAGGAACCTGGGGACACCTCACCCTCTTGCTGCCACAAGGCCTGATTCCCACAGCCCCTCCTGGTTCCCTCAGTCCCAAGTGTAACTCCCATGTGGCCCCATATGGTAGGCGGTATCCTCCTCCCCAAGGCTGTGAGGATATGTGACTCATAAACTGATGCCAACCTCCACTCCCCAGTGTGAAGTATCTTGTGTTTGGCCATCTCACATTAATTAGAGCAAGGGATCCCTCCTTCACTAAGAGAGTAAACAAGAGGTGGTCAGAAGTTACAATCTACTTTCCTGACAGTAGCCAAAAGCCCTTTGCCCTGGTCAGTTAATTTTAGGCCAGACTGGACTGATAAACCCCAACAGCTCCTGCTGATGGTGTGGGGACCGCCGCACACACCCACAAAGCTCCTCTATTCCGCTGGTCCCCAGCCTCTCTTCTCAGATCTTCTCTGATGCAAGGACAGGCCAGCAGCCATGATGTCTTCCTCATTAGTACCTTCCCCAGAGCCTAGCTGAGGACCTAACACATAGTAGGCTTCCCACATGTGAGCCCTGAGTGAAAGAATAGAACTTCGTCTTCAATCAGGCAATGGCAAATTATGGAACACTCTGGTCTGATTCAAAAACTTGGTTTAAGTAAGAGCCAAAGTGACCAACCTAGAAAATCAGGGAATGGAAAATCTATTTCACCCTGGGCTTCACAGATGAAGCACATACTAGAGGTCAGAAACCACGATTTTCAGTGTTCACATTAGCAAAGTATTGAAGCAGCTTTTTTTTCCCCCCCTTTTAATGAGGATTCATTTTATGCTTACATTTTCAATGAGGTCCCTGTTTTTGTCAGAAATTTCAACCTTTTCTGGGTAATTGCACAACTTCTGGCTTCACTTGGCCTGCATAGCCTTGGCACGGCTGACTTTTTTGGGTACATGCTGTAGGCAAGATTTTTATGAGGCTTGATTCTTGTCTTGACTTTATTTGATCATGTATGTCTGTAATTCAGCACATAGATGAAAGCAGACAGCACCTCTCAGCACCATGATGGTGAATGCCACAGAAAATGATAAAAGTATTTATCATATACGGATCTACAGGAATGCAAAAAGCCTTTCCAGAAATCATGCTCTGGCATGTTGTGTGAATTAAGCACACAGCTTCAAGGGGCTGGGTCTCTCCTTGAGAATCATTTGCAATTTCCAGCAGCTGAGATAAGTTGGATTTGGCTTAACCTAAAGAAAGAAAAAAGAAACTGAAGCGCTTTATCAGAATTCTTCTCCAGAATTCTCTGTCCGGGTCTTTGGATCTATACAAGAGTACATTTTTGAGCAACTTCTCTTTAGAATACCTGTTCTAGAACTGAACACAGCAGCAGAGCTGTGACAGAAAAACCCCATTTTTCACCTTGCAGATTAAAAAACATGAAAAGGTTTGTTAACATGCTGAGTTGGCAAGGGCATATAGAAAGAGGCATCTTCACACACTGTTAGTGAGTGAATACTGGTGCATTCTCCTTGGAAGGCAATTTGGTTAATATCTATCGCAAAGTCAAGTGTGCATAGCCTTGACCCAGCAATTCCACATCTAAGAATTGTCCCTTGCAGAATGTATTGCTCGTAGAATTGTTTAGAATACAAAATAATTCAAAAAAGAAGTAAATATCTATCAAAGTGAGATTAGGTTAATAATTTATAGTATAATCACATGAAGAGAATAGTATTCAGCTACTAGCAATAGGACACAAATACGTGTGCGTCTGTGTGTATGTGCTCCTAGACCAGTGGTTTTCAACAAGAGAGACATGTCTAGAGACCACTGTGGGTGAGGAGGGAGTGGGCGCTAGTGGAAAGAGGCCAGAGATGCTGCTAAACATCCTTCTACGCACAGAACAACGCTTCCCCATGGACAACAGAGAACCATCCAGTACAACGCGTCAACAGTGCCAAGGATGAAATATCCTTCTCTTAAACAAATCTCTTCCTCCAAGAAGGGAAACCGGAAGATGCTTTTGGCTTGGTGGGAATTTCACATGTGTTTATATTCTACATTTTCTGTTAAAGAGTAAATGCTAAGCAGTTTTTCAATATGCATTCCCAGGCTCTGTCAGGCTGGGTATGAGGCAGTAGCAGATTCCACAGCAGCCATTCTTTCATCTTCTTTTGCCTTGATCCCCTTCTTGCTTAGACAAAATGGCAGAGGCAGTAAGTGAGCTTGAGGTTGAGAAAAACTGCTTGGAATTCACAAGTTCCTGGACCATTTCTGGTCACCCAGGGACAGAGACATCACTGATGTGTTGAGCATTGACTTTAAAAGTAAAGAAAAGTGGGTAGCTTTCTTTGACTGACTGCCTCTGCTCCTGTTGGCTCTAGAAGTTGGAGATGCAGAAAGGCCAGTCACTCTTCTCTTCCTCTCATGACAGTTAATCTCAGTGCTACACCTCTCTGACGGCCAGAATGTGCAGTTTTTATTATTCAAATCACATATTAGCTCTTAAGATACTTTAAACACAAATTCAAATTTAATGTATAAAAATTTACCCACAAAACTTGCCAAGGCAGGGCTACAAGGATATTGGTTGCAGCGTTGTTCATAATGACAAGAATCTGAAGACTTTTTAAAGTCCAGGAGAAAACTGTTTTATAAATTACATTGTAGTCACTCTATAGAATATTCTGCTACTGTTTAAAAAAAAATAAAGTTAGTCCACATATGTTGATATGGAATAATCTCTAAGATACGATCTTTGAAAAAAGCAAGTTAGAGAACACTGTGAATGATAGACTTCTTTCTATGTAAATTACAAACATCTATCTATATATGTCTCTGTCTATATCTGTCAATCTGTGTATATATATATAAATATATTTCAATTGCAGCTTGACATAAATATTTCACTTTCTGAAAGGAATAATAGTCACTTACATCATTGCTATGGGGAAAGGAGCTGAGGGCAGGGTAAAGGTGAGTGTACCAGGCAGCTCTCTTATGGCATCTCATACTCTCACAAGCTGTTTAAACATTCTAACCATGTACATTTGAATGTACTTTTAAACATTTTTGACAGGTATTATCAGGATAGTAAGAGTATAGACTATTTGAAATGATTTTTTTTTTTTCTTTTGAGACAGAGTCTCACTCTGTCACCCAGGCCAGAGTGCAGTGGCACAGTTTCAGCTCACTGCAACCTCCACTTCCTGGGTTCAAGTGATTCTCCTGCCTTTGTCTTCTGAGTAGCTTGAATTACAGGTGTGCACCACCACATCCGGCTAATTTTTGTATTTTTAGTAGAAATGGGGTTTCACCATGTTGGTCAGGCTGGTCTCAAACTCCTGATCTCAGGTGATCTGCCTGTCTCGGCTTCCCAAAGTGCTAAGATTACAGACGTGAGCCACCACACCTGGCCTGAATTGTTTTTCTTTATGTTCCTGTTTACTTATACAAATACAAACATATACATGTTATAAAAGAAAATTTAGAAAACATCAGCATGTAAAAAAGGCTGTGTAAAAGACTAAGAAATTAAAGAGACAACTAAAAAGCTCTCCTTTAAAGTTAGAGCCGAATTTATTTAACGTAAAATGGCAGCTAGAGGAGCCCTCAAGTATGAGCGATGCCATTGAATGAGTGGAGCAAGTCTTGTTATTATTATTACTATGGTTTCTATTATCCTTTAATCTGTTGGTAATTCTGAATGTCTACAATAAGCAAAACACATTTGTGGTTAGTTCAGTGAAGGAAATAAAGATAATTCGTGCCAGGTACAGTGGCTCACGCCTGTAATCCCAGCACTTTGGGAGGCTGAGGTAGGTGGATTACAGTCAAGAAAGTGAGACCATCCTGGCCAACATGATGAAACCTTGTCTCTACTAAAAATATAAAAGTTAGCTGGGTGTGGTGGCATGTGCCTCCCAAGTAGCTGGGATTACAGGCATGTACCACCACACCCACCACACCCCATCTGTACTAAAATACAAATAATAATAATAAATAGCCAGACATGGCAGCATGCACCTGTTGTCCCAGCAACTCGGAAGGCTGAGGCAGGAGAATTGCTTGAACCTGGGTGGTGGAGGCTGCAGTGAGCCAAGATCTCAAAAAAAAAAAAAAAAAAAAAAAGATGACTCAGACATGGACATAGGCATAGACCTCTTGAGTTACCTGCCAGTTGCAGGGATGGGTTTGCACTGAATTCAGACTACAAGCTAGCTAACCAGGCCAAAAATTTGGGTAACATCCAAGAAAGGATCAGGGCATGAACTGGACCAGTGGTTTGGGTACCAATTGCCACAAAAATCTCTTCCTTGGGGATGGACCAGAGCCTGAAATTGCCACCATTATAGTGAATCATAGAGATGACAACAGAGGCTGCTTTTACATTGAAAAAAACTTTTTAATGTGCTCTTGTCTGCTGGAACCCTGGAGGTATCAAAGAGAAGAAGGTTCCTGCTGTGCCCTAAACCCTTAAGAAAAAGCCAAGGAATTTTGCAGAGCAGAAGAGCAAGTGCCTGAGAAAGAAGACTGCCTAAAAGATGCTTTGAAAGGCAAGGAGAAAATCTATCTATGAAAAAGCGAAGCACTATCACAGGACATACAGGCAGATGTACAGAACCGAAACTCGAATGGCTTGGACGGCAAAAAAAGCTGGCAACTTCTGAGTATCTGCAGAACCCAAATTGGTGTTTGTCATCAGGGTCAGAGGTATCAGTGGATGTGAGTGAGCCCAAAGGTCTGAAAGGTGTTGTAGCTTCTTTGCCTTTGTCAAATTTTGAATGGAACCTTTGTTAAGCACAGCAAGGCTTCAATTAACATGCTGAGGACTGCAGAACCACATATTGCATAGGGGTAGCCAAGCCTGAAGTCACTAAACGAACTAATCTACAAGCATGGTTATGGCAAAATCAGTAAGTGAATTGCCTTGGCAGATAACATGTTGATTGTTGGATCTCTCGGTAAATATGGCATCACCTGCATGGAGGATCCGATTCATGAGCTCCATACTGTCAAAAAACACTTCAAAGAAGCTAATAACTTCCTGTGGCTCTTCAAATTATCCTCTCCATGAGGTAAAATAAAGAAAAAGACCACCCATTTTTGTAGAAGGTGGAGAGGCTGGCAACAGGGAAGACCAGATCAACAGGTTTCTTAGGCGGATGAACTAAGATGTCTACCAGGATTTTTTCTAATCTGGCCAGTTATTAAACAGTATCTGCTTTTAAATTGAAACAAATAAATAAAACAAAACAAAACGCTCATGATTAAAATGCAGGTGAGCATGTACCTGTTTCTCAAGTCATGCAACTCAATGTCTCAATGTGACGTTTTTATTCCTCCTGATAGCAGATAATGTAAATCTCAGCAAACTGGGGGCAAAGTGGGTTATTGCAAATTGAATCTCATCTAATTCAAGAATCTGGCCAGACACGGTGGGTCACACCTGTAATCCCTGTACTTTGGGAGGCCAAGGCAGGCGGATCACTTGAGGTCAGGAGTTCAAGACCAGCCTGGCCAGCATGGTGAAACGCCATCTCCACTGAAAATACAAAATTTAGCTGGGCGTGGTGTCGGGCGCCTGTAATCCCAGCTACTTGGGAGGCTGAGGCAGGAGAATCACTTGAATCTGGGAGGCAGAAGTTGTGGTGGGTTGAGGTCACACCACTGCACTCCAGCCCAGGGCACAGAGGGAGACTTTGTCTCCGTTAAAAAACAAACAAACAAACAAACAAAAAAATCCCTCCCTGTTTAGTCTGCTCCTGACCTGTATTGGAGTGGAGGGAGGGGGATGATGGTTCGGTCATTCTCTGTAGCCAGCTGGTATCCCCTGAGATCTCCACTTCGCTCTGGATCTTAAGCATGGTCACCCCCTTGTTGGTGTTGGCTAAGGCTTGGATGCAGAGTTCCCTTACTCAGCTATGAGGCTCCTACAAGTGCCCTATTCATTATAAAATGGCTGTAAACCCCACTGGACAAGGATCGATGAATCCAGTTCCCTAGGTATTCATCCTAGTTTTGTAGCTCTCTATTTTGGCAGGGCCTTGGAATCAATTAGGGAGCTTTTAAAAATACCAGGGGCTCACCCTTTCCCCAGATCTTCTGATTTAATTGGTATTGGTGCAGTGCGGGCCCCCTGGGTTTTGTTGTTGTTGTTTTGTTTTTTGAGAAGCAGTCTCACTCTGCTGCCAGGCTGGAGTGCAGTGGCATGATCTCAACTCACTGCAACCTCCACTTCCCGGGTTCAAGCGTTTTCCTGCCTCAGCCTCCCCAGTAGCTGGGACTACAGGCCTAGACCACCGTACCCAGCTAATTTTTATATTTTTAGTAGAGACGGGGTTTTACCATGTTGGCCAGGATGGTCTCAATCTCTTGACCTTGTGATCTGCCCACCTTGGCCTCCCAAAGTGCTGGGATTACAGGCGTGAGCCACCATGCCCAGCTAGCCTCAGGTTTTTTTTTTTTTTTTTTCTGAGACAGAGTTTCGCTCGTTACCCAGGCTGGAGTGCAATGGCGCGATCTCGGCTCACCGCAACCTCCGCCTCCTGGGTTCAGGCAATTCTCCTGCCTCAGCCTCCTGAGTAGCTGGGACTACAGGCGTGCGCTACCATGCCCAGGTAACTTTTTGTATTTTTAGTAGAGACGGCGTTTCACCATGTTGACCAGGATGCTCTTGATCTCTTGACCTCGTGATCCACCCATCTCGGCCTCCCAAAGTGCTGGGATTATAGGCGTGAGCCACCACGCCCGGCCTAGCCTCAGGGTTTTTTAAGGGTCCTCGGGTGATTTTAATGTGCAGCCAGGGTTGAGAACCTCTGCCCTAGTTTCTCTAGGTGAGCTACCCAGCTCTCTGAGGTTTCAGTAGAAGAGATGGACCCCCATGTGGCCCTCCAATTCATTAGTTTCCACTTCTTCTTCACCCTCTGACATGATCTGTCACTGTACTAGTTGAGGCAGGTATGGCTTTAGCAACAAATATACCAAATGTGTAATGGCGCAAGATAGGAGGAATTAATTTCTAGCTCACTTCATCTCTAGCTCCTAGGTGTCAGGGTAAGGTGGCTATGAGTGTGGTAGAGGAGTGGCCTCACACAGGCCTCAGAAACACAAACTGACTGGAACTGTGCCATCTTCAACAGCAACTTCTATGGTTCCCCCTGAGGTCACCAAAACAGTTAGCTCCACGGGGACAAGAGCATGGAAAGACACATCCGGAAGGTTTTAGTGGGCCAGGCTTAGGAGTGGCCCTCAGGACTTCTGTTCCCATTCCACTGGCTAGCACCGGTCCTGTGGCCATGCCTACCTGCAAGAAGATCAGGGACACGTAGGAAGGAAGGAGAGGAAAATGACTTGGGTGGACACATTGCCGTCTCCACCACAATCACTGTAGCTGCACCCTGCAAATAGCCTCCATTCGCTTGCCCTTCTCTGCCTTCAACATAATGAGCTGGCAACACCCTAGCATGATGAGCTCTCCGTCGGCCCTCTTGAGGACTGCACCTAAGTAGCTGAACATGGCTGGACACAGTTTGGCATTTAATTCATGATTTTAACCCTTAAATGGGGCCAGGTACAGTGGCTCACACCTGTAATCTATAATCCCAGCCCTTTGGGAGGCTGAGGTGGGCAGATCATTTGAGGTCAAGAGTTCAAGACCAGCTTGGCCAACATGGTGAAACCCTGTCTCTACCAAAATTACAAGAATTAGCCACTGTGGTGGTGTATGCCTATAATTTCAGGGAGGCTGAGGTGAGGGAATTGCTCAAACCCGGGAGGCAGAGGTTGCAGTGAACCAAGATCACACCACTGCACTTCAGCCTGGGCAACAGAGCAAGACTCCATCTCAAAAAAAAAGAGAAAGAAAGAAAAGATAAGAAATAAATTTTAAATGGGCACCCAATGCTTGTGGCAATCTGACCACATTTCCTCGGTAAGCTTGCTGCCCTCTTGCTCAGTGTGACCATTTTATACCTCAGCCTCTTCTCAGTCTTAATATGTTGAAATCTGAACTTGATTTTACCTCTTAAACCAACCCTGACCCTCCTCCCCAGGCTTCCACGTCTCAGGAAGCAGCAAACTATTCAGCTAGTTGCTCAATCTGGAAACATGGCCATTATCCTGATTCTTCCCTTTCTTTTCTCTACGTCTAACCCATGAGCAAGTATCATCACTTTCATGCAATTTTCATGAAACTACTGTAAAGCTTGTACAGAGAGATCCCCCCAAAATGCTTATCAAGGCAATGATCAGATCTCATGCTGCAGCCAGGGCATTCACAAGCCCTAGAGGAGTCTCTATAGGAGCTGGAGGTAATGGCTGAATCAGAAGAGCCACTCCAGGGAGACAGAAATCCTCGTTACAGAAGAAGTGTTAGGACCTAGGCAACTCATCATGTCTAATGTCAGGTGACATGCAACAGCCCGGTCCTTGGCCCAACAGGTGCTGGAGCACCTGTCAGCATAGCTGCTACAAACCCCAGGGCATGTCACAAAAAAGAACCCAGGGCCAGCTATCCAAAGGGCAAGAAGGGATTTGGATAACCACAGGGGCCTCACCTATAGGTCACAGCTGTCCCTGGCCTCAGGCAAGCAGGCCAACAGCCACTAGCAGGTCCACCCATAAATGCTGTCGACCAGAAGTGGATACCTTGATCACTCAGCTGTCAGACATTCCATGGAGCATATGTTGTGGGTTGTGTGGTAGATGATGCCCATGCTTAAAATTTTGAGATGAGTTGGTACATGGGCTATGGTCCAGTGGTTATTTCTACAGAAAGTGGGTTTATGTGCAAAGCAGAAACTATCCTTCATGTGAATAAGACCCCTGTATTCCACCAAATTCCCCTTGAATGGACATTTCTTTGTTTCAAGAAGTTTTTTTTTTCTTTGCTTACTAAAGGCATTTTTTAAAAATTGGACATCAGAATTATATATTATTTCAACTTTTAATTAATAGTTTAATTAAATTGGGACTCTATATTGCTTAACAGACCCATTTAGAGTAAAAGTCAGAGGGCAAATACTAACTTCAGGAGAGAGAAATTCCCTAAAGTGCAAAGGAAAAGAGAGGAAAGAGGAACAGAAGGGAGGCGCTCAGCTGTTTCTGCTTACTTGAAAACACACGCACAAAGATCTGAAAGAAACATAGCAAAAGATCAACATCTGTTACAACTGGGAAGTAGAGGCTCTGTAGATGTATGTGATATATTGTTTTCTGTATCTTAGAAACTACATAATCAAAATAAACTTTTTAAAGAATGGTGGGATGGAGAAAGTAAATGTCATGGAACCTAGGTGTGTATTGGGACCTCTAAAATTGTTTGTTTTGTTTTTGAGACAGTCTTCCTCTCTCCCTCTATCGCCCAGGCTGGAGTGCAGTGGTGTGATCTTGGCTCACCACAACCTCTGCCTCCCAGGTTCAAGTGATTCTCCTGCCTCAGCATCCTGATTAGCTTGGATTACAGGTGGGCACCACCACGACTGGCTAATTTTTGTATTTTTAGTAGAGACGGGCTTCACCATGTTGATCAAGCTGGTCTTGAACTCCTGACCTAAGGTGATCCGCCAGCCTCAGCCTCCCAAAGTGCTGAGATTACAGGCATGAGCCACTGTACCCAGATTGTCTATCTAAATTTGAATTAATGAAGTAAAATTTAAAATTCAGCTCCTCATTCACACTGGCTATATTTCAAGTACTCACTAGCCACATGTGGCTAGCTGCCGTTCTGTTCAGGAGTATAGGGAGAACATTTCTATTATCAAAGAAATTTTTATCAGATAGAGTTGGTCTCTACTGCAGTCCTTTCTCTACCAACAGTGAAAAAGTAACTGTTTCACCTCATTTTCACCAACCCTGCATATTAACAAACTCTCAACTTTATTTGTCTTGAGACAGGGTCAAAAATATTTCTGTTGAAATATCACTCAGTCTATGCTATTTTTAATATTATTTTTAATTGATGGATCATATATATATATATGTATGGGGTCCAATATCATGTTTTGATATAGGTATACAATGTGGAATGATTAAATCAAGCTAAGCAGCATATCACCTCACCATTTTTTGTGATGAGACATTTGAAATGGAGCAATTTTGGAACATGCAATACATTCTTATTAACTATAGTCACCCTGCTCTGTCATAGAGCTCCAAAAGGCATTTAGTCTGTCCAATGGAAATCTTGTCATCTTTGACCAATGATCTCCTCATTCCCCCCATTCTCTCTCCACTCCTCTCCTCCCCCTGCCCCCACAGTCTATTCTTATATTTTAACTTTTGAATACATTCTCTTTTGGTACAGAGGAATACATTTTAATGCAGGCAGCTATATTAATCATTTTTGGTATGGATTGTTGAGTATGACTCTTGCTTGATAATACCATCAGAAGTTATAAACATATTTTTCTGCATGATCCCCCCATTATTTACTAGTTTTGTCTCACTCTGTCACCCATGCTGGAGTGCAGTGGCAGATCTAGCCAGGCGTCCCCAAACTATGGCCAACGGGCCGCATGCAGCCCCCGAGGCCATTTATCCGGCCCCCCCACCGCACTTCAGGAAGGGGCACCTCTTTCATTGGTGGTCAGTGAGAGGAGCACAGTATGTGGCGGCCCTCCAACGGTCTGAGGGACAGTGAACTGGCCCCCTGTGTAAAAAGTTTGGGGATGCCTGGATACATTGCAACCTCTGCCTCCTGGGTTCAAGCAATTCTCCTGCCTCAGCCTTAACTGTAGTGCAAAACAGGAGCCTAATTCGATTATTTTTTTCAATGGATGGTCAGTCTTTCTTATGCCATGTATTGTGCTTGGGAAGAGGAAAACTAGAAATACTGGAGAAAAGCACTAGTAAATATCACATACTCTTTTTTTTTTTTTTTGAGACGGAGTTTCACTCTTGTTACCCAGGCTGGAGTGCAATGGCACGATCTCGGCTCACCGCAACCTCCACCTCCTGGGTTCAAGCAATTCTCCTGCTTCAGCCTCCTGAGTAGCTGGGATTACAGGCACGTGCCACCACGCCCAGCTAATTTTTTGTATCTTTAGTAGAGACGGGGTTTCACCATGTTGACCAGGATGGTCTCGATCTCTTGACCTCGTGATCCACCCGCCTCGGCCTCCCAAAGTGCTGGGATTACAGGCTTGAGCCACCGCGCCCGGCAATATCACATACTCTTAATCAAGTTAATAAAACTTTCCATCTGATTTTAGAAGGAAAATTTCGTAATTCAGCCTGAAACTCTTCTTTTATAGGTAAGTTAAGCTGCTTTACAGCAACAGATAAGTGTGATCTCAGTACTTCATATTATTTTATATTATGCTTACTTTCTCTATTGAAGTCATTCACTACTCCCCTTATTCTCCCACTTTGTGTGCAAGATTCTTCTGCAATTTAGGCAGGTTTGCATGTTCGATGTTACCTTTGTAATTATAACTTCATATAATGCTCTCAGTTCTCCACTTTGGATTGTATCAGGCCCCTATTAAGCGCAATAACAAAATTAGCATATTTCCTCCTCCTTGGCTACTTTTCCCTTTCATTGATCATCTAATTTTAGTCAATGTTATCTCTCTTATGTTTATCTTCGTACAATTTAATATGCCTGTAAATCTTTTATTTTATATTCAACCTTCGATTTCTGCTGCTACAAAGGAGTCGATTAGTAAGCATATTCTACCTTCCACCTTTTCCTCCCTTCTCTTTTCTAATCTGGAATTGTATCATTTCTAACATCTCAGCAGATTATGAGACATTTTCTGATGTGACATACCAATCCCCACATTTGCTTTAGCCTTAGAACCATGTTAGGTAGATTCTATGTTCAACCATCTCTTGGTTTTCTGAAGTTTGTCTGTATGTGTTAGGTAGCCTTTGCTTGTCTTCAATGTCTAACATTTTATCTTTCGTCTTTTGAAAAACTATCTTTATGTCCATTTCATCTGTTTAATGTTCTCATTTTTACTCTGTCATTACTGTGTCTTCTCTTTTATGTTCCTGTCCATTTTGTCTTAATTCTATGGCCCTTTTGCTGTTATTCTATTTAGTTCCCTAGTTATTCACATGATTCATTTCTTCCTGTTATTCTATCACCTCTTCCCTGATTTTTTTTTTTTTTTAAGATGGAGTTTTGCCCCCAGGCTGGAGTGCTATGGTGCAATCTCACTGAAACTTCTGCCTCACAGCTTCAAGTGATTCCCCTGCCTCAGCCTCCCAAGTAGCTGGGATTAAAGGCACCCACCATCACACCGGCTTTTTTTTTTTTTTTTTTTGTATTTTTGTACTTTTAGTAGAGACAGGGTTTCACCATGTTTGGTCTCGAACTCCTGACCTCAGGTGATCCACCCACCTCAGCCTCCCAAAGTGCTGGAATCCCACCGCACCCGGCCGATATTTTTATTTTTTTAATTTTAATTTTTGCTTTGCAGTTTTACTTTCAGAGGCAATTTCTTCAATAATCTTTAAATTTCATGGCAACATAGTGGGCAACATTTTGTTGTTTTCATGATGATAATATTTTCCTGATAAGTATTCTTTATTGCTTGGCAAATCTTGCTGATTTTTCCAGCAAGATTAAAAAAAAACAACCACCACCAAAAAACAGTATCTTTAAATTTGTGTTTTGGTAGTTCATTTTAAAAATTATTCATCTTTGAATGACTTGGGTTTCCCTGGATCAAGAGGTTTCTGGCAGGGAGGTGGTATGGGGAGGAGGATTGAAGACAGTTCTAAATTTCACAGCTCATAGACTTGCTTCTTCTCTGCTCTACCACAGAGACAGACTGCTTCTTGCAAATATGCAGCATCTTTGTGACTCTTTTCAGCAACCCCGCTTTTTCTGTTGTTCGTATCCTATGAAGTCCAAGAATGTGTCTGCTGCCCAGCTTTGCTTACTATAGCTCTTGCTTTTTTAAAACTGAAAACAGGAAATGCATATTGACGCTTCAAGTAGACCCTCTTACCTATTTTTATGGGCACTTTCAGCTCTGCTACCCCCAGCCCCACCCTGGGCCACCCAGCTACTCTCTGAACCTTTTTCTTTATATTCTTCTTATAGCTTTTGCTTAATATCAGCTGTTTTGATATTCCTTGCCCATATTTTAGGGTCTGCGTATAATATCTAGCATCTTGAGTTCACTGAAAGTGGAGTGCATAGGGCATTTTTCATTCTCCTTGCTGCTTTCGTAGGATTCTCTGGAGGACAAGGTGAAAGATGTTGATTTAATCAACCATGTTCTACTTGAAGTCTGACCCTATTTTTTTGTCCTTGAAGTTAACACATCCTGTTGTCCATATTCTTGTGTATTCTGAAACATTGATTATTATGTTACCCAATATTTCAGTTTAATTGAAATATTTGATTTTGTAATTTTTATAGATTCGGTTTTTATTTGATTAAAAATAATAGAATGAGAAGATCGTAAAGAGTGAGATAATAGAATGAGAAGATCGTAAAGAGAGAAGTTCACCAGTTGGGGTGGCAGTGTGCCTCTCAGTGGTTCCTTCTTTTGGAATTGGCACCCACACTTACGGAGAGCCTCATCTCTGTCCTCATCAGAGCTCTTTGGCACAGTAATACAGATGAGCAATAGGCAAGTATTATAATCAATAATTCAGAAATATTACAATCACCAGTTAATAAATTCATTTCTTATCTTTTTTCTACTTTCTTCTAAGAAGGAAATGGGAATGTCTTGTTTTATTTATTGTACCTGTATCTTGGGATAATTGTTACTACTGTTATTTTCTGGAGGACAAGGTGAAAGATGTTCATTTACTCAACCATGTTCCACTTGAACTCTGACCCTATTTTTTGTCCTTGAAGTTAACTGCTATTACTGTCCTCATTTTACAGATAACAAAATAAAGCTCAAAGAGGCTGTTTCCAAGATTACACAGCCAGATTAGATTGGTGCTGAGATAGGATTTAAATCCAAGACCACCCAAATGTGAAGTACATTCGTTTTACTATATTATACTACGCTATACTATCAATATAATGCCACGCTTTACACCAGACTACACTATACACCATACCATATTACCATGCCATGCCATGCCATACCATATCACACCATGCCAGGCCATACCATATCATTATCATACCATGCCATGCTATACCATAGCATACCATGCCAGGCCATGCCATACCATACCATACTATGTCATGCCATACCATGCCAGGCCATATCATTCTATTATCATACCATGTCATGTCATACCATACCATTACCATGCAGCCTCCTTACTTTCTGGGGTGAATTCACATTTCTTGGAAATATACATATTATAAAATACACATCCTATTGTGTACGCACTTTAGTAGAGTTTATAAACTTCACTAAATAACCATTCTTAAGTTTAAAGACAGGTATATTCGTGAAGTCATTAAGTTGTTAGTAACGCCTATTTTTCTTTCCCAAATGATAATCAAAAATAATTTTTGCATGGGAAAGAGCCTTTTGTTTTTCCTCAAATTTTAAGCTTTCCCCTAGGGAATGAAAATTTCAAAGATGTTAAACAGTTCCCTAACTCGAGGCTAACTCAAGGTCTAAAGCAGGGACAAATGTCCTATTCAGTAAGCCTGGGAACTCATCTACATTTCCTCCGGGTCAAGAGGCAGAGAGGCCGGAGTGCTTTCAGCTCTTGTCTGAAGATGAACACTGACAGGACATGGGCAGGTCATGAGGCAGCAGGATGCTGAGACAAAGGTCCAGACTCCCATTTCTGACTCTGTGCTTCATGCGCTGGGGAGCCCTAAGCAAGTTACTTACCTTCTTGGGATCACAGTTTCCTCATTTTTATAAAAAGTGTGTTAGACTAGATGGTCTTATATAAAGTCTCCTCCAGAGAAAAAAATGATAGAGTTTTATGCTTTCTATAAGGCAGACTGTGTGAGCTATACTGTTAGAGTTTTAAAAAGCACACAGCTTACAAAAGTATTTTATAAACTATAATCTAAATAGCATCTGAAAGCAAATGTAACACGTTTTAAAAAAATTCTTGTCTCTGGGTGGTAGAATTTTCTTCTGTATATTTTTCTGCCTTTTTCAATTTCTGTACAATGAATATGTATTATTTTTGTAATCCGAAAAAAATGTATTTTGTTTTTTTTTTTAACACATTGGAAACTGCAAGGGAACCAAAAATAGAATAAAACAACCCAAATTTTAATGTAGTCAGGATACCAGACAGGAGGCCCAACATTCCACATATTATGGAACGTTTTACGATGTCAGGGGGTCAGGATCTCATCTGACAGATGGACTCACCAGCAACCCAGTCCTCTCAGCAGCATCCGGGGACAGTGTTTCCATAATGACTCACGGGGACAGTGCCAGCCAACCCCAGATCACAGCCTTTTCCATTTCCAGCCCCAGAGTTGTCACAGCCTGACACTGTGGTTCTCATGGAATTCTGAAACAAGCCTGGCTTCATCATAATGACTGCCTATTCAAGGCAGAAATGGGAAGGAGGATATGACTAATGACATTTGGAGGGAGTATGGGAACAAACCCAAAAATTACAGTGACTTTCTGGTTGGGACACACTGGTTAGGAACAGAACTGTGTATTCACAAATCCAAGAGTGTGTGGCCTGGCCAAAGGACCAGAGGCAAAAATAAACAGCAGACCTGCCCCATTTGACAGTTTTGAGTGATGAATCTTGAGCCTCAGGCTGGGAGTTGGGCAAGAAGCCATTTGACAGGTGGACTCCTCAGCAGTGGGGGCAAACTTCCTTGGTAGGGAAACCACAGTAGGGAGACCCATCTTGGCATGAAAAACACTCCCAGTTGTCCTGCAAATGCTATTCCCCCCGCCCTCTGCACCAAAACTATCCTCATGGCACCTCACATTCACAAGGTAGATTCAAACAAAATCATTGCCAGTTCACAAGCTTAGCCAACTGTGTAAGACTCACAACTCCCAGGCACTCCAGTTTCCATTCATTAAAAGGGTTTCTTATCCTGGACCCACGGACTTCTCAGGGGTCTGTGGACAGAATTCAGGGTCTTTGATCTTGGGTGAAAGAGCAATTGCATGTTTATTTTTATTAATCTCTGATGACTAAAATTTAGCATTGCCTTCTGTAACGTATGTTGGCAGCAAACAGCAGTAAAATCAATAGTACCCTGACATTGTCGCCAATGGGAAGTAGTGATATATTGAACTCACATTACCTTATTGTACATATCTCAAAATAATGTTTATGCTTATTAATACTTGAAAATTACAGAACTTATTAGACCCACTATTAGGTCTTCTTATTCAATGTGTTAATTAAGAAACATACCTATTACTATGGCATAAATTCACTTAGAAAAATATTCCAGCTGGGCGTGTTCACTCATGCCTGTAATCCCAACACTTTGGGAGGCTGAGGTGGGTGGATCATGAGGTCAGGAGTTCGAGACCAGCCTAGTCAACATGGAGAAACCCCGTCTCTACTAAAAAAAAAAAAAAAAAAATTTAAAAAGGTAGCTGGGCGTGGTGGTACATGCCTGTAATACCAGCTACTCGGAGGCTGAGGCAGGAGAATCATTTGAACCCAGAGGGTGGAGGTTGCAGTAAGCTGAGATTGTGCCATTGCATTCCAGCCTGGGCAACAAGAGTGAAATTCTATCTCAAAAAAAAAAAAAAAATTTCTGATAACTATACTCACTATAATGATTTCCACTGTGTCCTCTGCATTTTACCATGTGTATTTCAAAACATCCTCAAAAGTCATCTGTAGGTTTCAAAAGATGGCCAGAGGATCTGCAGCATAAAACCATTTAAGAATGACTGCATTAAAGTAAAAATACGGTAATTTCTTTTTCAACCGCATTCAACCTTAGCCTAAATCTTTGGCACTTGATTACTTCTGAAGACTTCTGCTGCCAGGTAAGATGGAATAATCGGTCAGAGACTCTCTGTCAATACAGCTTAAAATCTGCACAAAATACGTAAAACAGCAATTTTCAAAACATTGAATATCAGCTAACAAAATATGGTGATCCATGAGAGCTGGGAAATGAATGAAGGGAAGCCTATCATTACCAGAGTGTACAGCCAGAAGACAGTTTCTGGGCATCAGTGCAGGGACGGAAATGCAGGTGGAGCCTGCTTGTCTCCCCTGGTTGAGAAGATTTCAGCTGGAAGTCTGAGAGACTAAGGAGGCTAGAGTTTGCAAGACAGTATCAGAGAAGAAAGAGCTGCAAAGAGAAAGAGCTCTGGAGATCTTCAAGGAAGTCCCTGTAAGTCTTCGGCTATGGACAGATAAGCATATGTGTAAGACAAAACTACCCACAGCCGAGGAAAGAAGCCCCTAAAAGGATTACAGGGAGCAACCCCTGATGATCAGCCTGAGCAAGGAAGGGTTCATAGTTTCGTGGTCATTGATTCTACCTCAATAGTGGGAAAAAAGTTAGTTCTGGATGTTCTGGGCACTCCTGTCAAAAATTGAAAGTAAAATCTGAAAGAAGCAAATTGGACCCAGAATACAAAAGTGTCCAACACTTAAAAATGTAAAATTTATAATGCCAATGTCCTAAAAAAAAATTACCAGTCATGCAAAACAGCAAGAAAATATGACCCATGAATGAGAAAAAATTAAATAGAAACTGGTTCCAAAATAACACAAATAATGTAGTTACTAGCCAAGGACATAAATATAGTAATTATAATTGTATTTCACATGTACAAGAAGATGTTAAGTAGATACATGGTAGATATATATACACATACACATATGAATTAAGAGATGAAAACCACCATGTCTGAGATGAAAAATACTTGGAATGGGATTAATGCTGCAGAAGAAAAGTTTAGTGAACGTGAAGACATGGCAACAGAAACTATCCAAAATGAAATACACAGAGGAGAAAAAGGAATAAAAAAATAATTAGTAGAGAGTGAACTGTGGAACAATTTCAAGTGATCTACTGTATGTGTAATTTAAGTCTCCAAAGGAGGAGAGAACAGAAAAAATAATTGAAGCAATAATACCCGCAATTTTTTCAGAGTTGATAGAAAAATATAAACTTACACGATACATCCAAAACACTCAATGAAACCCCTAGTATGAGAAATGTGAAGAAGGCCAGGCGTGGTGGCTCATGCCTATAATCCTAGCACTTCAGGAGACTGAGGTAGGAGGATCACTTGAGGCCAGGAATTCAAGACTAGCCAAGGCAATACAGTGAGACCTCATCTCTACAAAAAATAAAAAAATTAGCCCAACATGGTGGCATTCACCTGTAGTCATAATTACCTGGGAGATTGAGGCAGGAAGATCACTTGTGCCTAGGAGTTCAAGGCTGTAGTTAGCTTTGCACCAGTCTGGATGACAGAGCAAGACCCTGTATCTAAAATTTAAAACATGAAAAGTAAACAGGTGAAGAAAACCAAGGCATATTGTAATCAAATTGCTTAAAACCAATGGTGAAGAAAAATTCTTGGGCCGGGCATGGTGGCTGTAATCCCAGCACTTTGGGAGGCCAAGGTGGGTGGATCATTTGAGGCCAGAGGTTCGAGACCAGTCTGGTCAACATGGTGAAATCCCATCTCTACTAGAAATACAAAAATTAGCTAGGTGTGGTGGTACACACCTGTAATCCCAGCTACTCAGGAGGTTGAGGCATGGGAATCGCTTGAGCCTGGGAGGCAGAGGTTGCAGTGAGCCAAGATCATGCCACTGCACTCCAGCCTGGGCAACAGAGGGAGAGAGGAAGACTCTGTCTCAAAGACAAAACAAACAAATAAACAAACAAAAAAAGAGAAACTCTTAAAGCAGCCAGAGGAAAAAAGACACCTTATGTACAAAGGAACAAAGGTGAGGATTATAGCACATTTATTTTTCTTTCTTGTCTAATTTCTCTGCTAGAACTACCAGTACTATATTGAACAGAATCAGTGAGAGTAGGCTTGTCTTGCTTATGCCAGACAAATGCATCCTTGTCTTGCTACTAATCTTAGAGAAAAAGCTTTCAGCTTTTCATTATTGATTAAGTTAGCTGTGGACTTGTCATATATAGCCTCTAATATGTTGAGGTACATTCTTTCTACATCTAATTTATTGAGAGGCTTTATGATGAAAGAATGTTGTTGTCAAATACTTTTTCTGCATCCACTGAAATTATCATGTGGTTTTTATCCTTCATTCTGTTAATATAATATATCACATTTATTGATTTGTGTATGTCAAACTATCCTTGCATTCTAGGGATAAATTCCCCTTGATCATGGTATATAATTATTTTCATGTGCTCTTGAATTTAGTTTGCTAGTATTTTGTTGTTAATTTTTGTATACAAGTTCATCAAGAATTTTCATCCCTAATTTTATTTTCTTATCGTGTCTTTGTCTGGCTTTGAGATCAGAGTAAAAAAAATGAGCTTGGATATATTCTTTCCTCGTGAATTTTTTGGAAGATTCTGAGAAAGACTGACTTTAATTCTTCTTTAAATATTTGGTAGAATTCATTAGTGAGGCCATCAGATCCTGGACTTTTATTTTTTGGGAGGTTTTATAACTCACTCAATCTCCTTACTCAGTATTGGTCTGTTCAAAATTTCTGTTTCTTCATGATTGAGTTTTGGTAGGTTGGACATTTCTAGGAATTTATCAGTTTCTTCTAGGCTCTTCAACTTGTTGGCTTATACTTGTTCATAGTCTGTTATGATCCTTTGTATTTCTGTGGTATCAGTTGTAATGCCTTCTGTTTCCAAAAGAGAGTAGAGGTGGCTATACTTACATCAGGCCAAATAGATTTTAAGTCAAAAACTGTCGCAGGAGACAAAGAAGGTCATTACATAATAAAAATAATGGGGCAAATTAATGAGGAGGATGTAATAATTGAAAATATATATGCATCAAACATCATAGCACGTAAACATATAAAGGAAATATTAAGAGAACTGAAGGGAGAAATAGGCAGTAATATAGTAATAGTTGGGAATTTTAGTACTTCACTTTCAACAATGGATAGGTTATCCAGACAGAAAATCAATCAATAAATAGCAGACTGTAGGCCAAAAGGATGTAACAGGCATATGCAGAACATTCCATCCAACAGCAGCAGAGTACACATTCTTTTTAAGTACACACAGAATCGTTTCCAGGTAGATTATGTTAGGCCACAAAACAAGTCTTAACAAATTTAAGAAGAATGAAATCAATCGAGTATCTTTTCTGACCACAATGATATAAAATTAGAAATCAATAGCAGAAGGA